>NC_071392.1:101794895-103044895 GCF_022682495.2 Desmodus rotundus | reverse complement strand
GAAGTCAGAGGCCTTACTCAGTGCCCACAGGGAGCACCCTGGAAGCAGTCCCCTCCCTCATGCAGCCGAAACGACAAATACATAAGATGATTCCAGCCAAGGAAATCAGACCAGGTCACAGGCGAAAGAGCGACATAGGGCACGTGGGGAAACCGCTTGGAGCAGGTGACATGTGAGCGGGGAACTGGATGAGAAGAAGTGGTGAAACGAGGAGCACAGGGAAAAGTGATCCAGGAGGCAGGAACAGCCAGTGCAAAGGCGCAGAGTCTACCTTCTTTGGAGTCTAAAGCACCCTCCAATTGGAATTGTCCTCATGCATTTGGGATGCCTCTTGGCTTCATGAGGATGGAGGTGAAGCCTCTCACTCTAGTGAAACCCTGTAAGATCTCCTTCCTCTTCTGAAAACAGGGCGGTGAGGGGTAAAGGGAACTCCATGGGGCCCCCCTCTCCAGTAACTCAATGACAGGCCTAATAACCAGACCCTGTCCTACCTTCAAACCACAGAGCTGGAAGCCTCCCTCAAGGTCACCTAGGTCTGCGTCCCCCATCGTCAGCAGCCACATGCCCAGCGCTTTCAGCGTACCCGCAGCTCACCTGCACACGGTGAAGCTCCCCAAACCAGCTTTACATCGGCGTACTTGCAGACGGTAACAATGATCATGGCAATAGTGCCAGTTCTTGGATTTCTGATAGTTATTAAAATTACAAATGCGCACCTGAGTGCCTTCTGACACCTACCGCGGATGCCCCTTTGGGAAACACTGCTGTAGTGCAGCGCTTATGTGTGCTCACCAGAGCCCCGGAGACCTGCACGGAACCACGTGGGCTCGCGGCCCCTCACACTGCCATCTCCCCTCCTACCTTTCCTTCTTCCTCTCCTACCCTCTCCCCTCTCCTTAGCTCTGAAATCGCCAAGCAGATTTTCATGCCTCAGTTCTGCCTAACGCACTTTGTCCAAGCTACTCTCTCCAGGCGGAAAAAACCCCCCACTGACTTAATCCTCTTCTCCATAAAGAGACAGAAAGATCCTTACACCATGTGAACATTTGAAAACAACCCATGACGTCAAATGTGAACTAAGTCAGCTGCACCAGAATCCTTGAGGGAGCGTTGAGGTATGCACTTACTGATTCAACAGTGTTTACTGAGAGCTCGGATGTATGTGAGATCCTGCTCTAGTCATTGGAGATAAAGCAAGAGACACACCAAAAAATCCTACCCTGATGGAGCTTCTACTCTACTGCAGGGAACGGATATTTTACCAACAAACAAATAAAAGTAAAATTTAAAGCAAAATCGAATGAATGAATGAATGAATGAATGAATGAATGAAAGGGTGAATAAATGAATGGTTTTCCCAACTTTGCAGGCAAAGTACTTTTCATCCTTCAAGACCTGGCTTAACCCTGCTCTCTTCTGGCAGCCCCCCTGGGCCACCAGGGCTGGATGCTCCTCCTCGGTCCCCCAGCACAGCCCATGGGAGGCCCTGCAAAGAAGTGCCGGGAGCTCAGGAGATGCTGGATGAATTGGCACAGTGAGTGAGTGTGTGTCTGTGTTCAGAAGGTACCATGGGGATGTGCTGTATGTGTACACCTTGGGCGACAAGTGGGTGTGCTTGTGTACTCACTAATGGATGAGGCCACATGTGGGGGTGTGTTTGCGTGCCGTGAGTTGCGTCTTGCAGACGGAATGATGTCCCAGGAAGGACGAGGATGCAGCATCTGAGAAGGAGGTTTGGTGGTGTGAGTGTGTGTGGGTGGGTGTTTTACAAATGTGTGAGTATGTGTGTAAGAGTCAGTGAGTATATTGTATTGAGTGTGTGTTTAAATTGTATGGGTGTGCATGTAACTTTTGTGGGGTGAGGGAGGGATGCAAGCACGCGCCCACACATACACACATACCTCCAAAACTCCCAGCCTGACTGGCTACTGTGGTCACAGACCACGGCGACTTGCTGGTGACACAGAAATGCAGAGGAGGGATGGCTTCCTGCCCAGGACTCAGAAGGAGAGGAGACACCTGCCCCAGGAGCTTCTATCCAGCCTTCTGTGTCACCGGTGCCATCGCGAAGGGCCCTGATGTGCCATAACCTGTCTCGGCTGAGGCCATGCCTGGGGCTGCCCAGGCCTGGTGTCTGCCATGCTCTCTGCCCACCCCCTTCTCTGTGAAGGGCCCGTTCAGACCACGGAGCGTTTGCCTTTGGAGAGAGGCCATGTGAGTTGTGGTTGAACTCCGCAGAGGGGGCAGAGTGGCAGGCTGGCGCCAGACGCCTAGGCCACCCTGGCTGCACGTGGTCGGGCAGCCCGCTGGGCGTTCGGCTGCCTCATTCACATCCCGTGCACGTGACACAGAACCACCCGGCTCAGAGCACAGTGCTTCTGGGAAAACAGGTGTTCATTCCGTAAAGCACGTAACCAGAGCACAGCCATGCTCAGTTCCCAGTGGTGTTGGCTGTTTGTGCCACCCTATTACTGGGGCGGTGAAGCTTCCACACTCAGGCCCAGGAGACTCCCTTGGACAGCCACCCCTGGCTCCCCACTGTTTATAGGCCACCTCAAGTTTTTCCAGGTCCTGCCTCTCCTCTTCTCAGCCTCCTGACGCTTTCCTGGGCTGAGAACCTGTTCTTCTCTCTCTCCGCTAAGGGCTGAATCTGGCTGCCATCTTAGAGATTCTAAGAACCCCGGGGGGCCAGCTGCTTCTGCCGCCCACTCTGGGGAACCCCACCTGGCTTTGGCCGATGACTCTTTCTTCTTGATACTTGCACTCCGTCTCCCAGGCTACTACCCCTGGTTGTCCCCAGCCCCCATCACTGTACCCCAGGAGGCCTGGCCCACCCTTGCTATGTCCCCATGTTCCTGCCCCTCCACTCACTACCAAACAGAATCGCATTCCTTCTGCAGAGAAAATAGTGGTGGGGGGGAGGCAGAAATCAAGAGCTGGGTTTGGACCTGCTAAGTTCCACTTTGGGGCCCTCCAGTTCCCTGCCGGGGGTCCTGGCTTGTTTCATTCCACACACCCACCCACTCGCCCAGCCCTTGGTCACTTGCCTTTCCACTCACAGCCCAGGGCTCTAAATCTCTGAGAAGATTCTAAGTTGGAAAAGTCCTTCAGCTTATACCCTCTCTCCAGGGAAGAGTAGGCTGCAAAGATTTTTCTTGATTAAATAATATATGCTAATCTATGCCCCACGGGAGGCTCAGGGTATCCTGGGATGCAGTCAGAGCTCGTCCTTGCCCAGACAGGGTTGTCAGAGTGGCTGATGGATGGCTTGATAGGTTGGAGCCAGGCCCCATGCTTAGGTGACCCAGCTCCTCTCTCTGGTCTGCCAAAGTCATAGCCAAGGTCAAAGAGTATCTCTGACCTCCATGCTTCTAGAGAATGTGGAACGGGGCTCAACAAGTGGTTCCAGATGCTGCAGGCCCCATGTAGAGAGGCTGCTGGAAACCAGATGCCTCCAGGAAGCCAGGGGCCTGCCCCCAGCACCACCCCTCAGTCCAACACAGACTTCTACAGAGGAATTCAACCCTGGTCAGGGTGGATTGAGCCAGAGACACCCCCTCCTCCCCTTGCTGACAAAATCTTCCACTGCTCAAGATGCCTAGGCAGAGGCTGCCCATGTAGGCTCTGGCCTTTTTAAGGTTTGTGTTCTTATATATAAATCCAGGCCTCTGACTTCCCTTGCAAAGCAAGACTGAGCACCAGACAACATCAGGCCAGCCTCCCTGGGTAGCGATCAGCAACGTGGATAGCAGCCTTGTGGGGGAGCAGCTCCTCCAGGGCCCTCAGGCTGCTACGTGGCACCCCTGCCTGGGGCCACCTGCCTGGCCTTGGTACAGCTCCATGTGCAGCATCAATTCCAGGGGAAGAATGTAAAGATACACAGTCTGTAGTCTGGGACTGAAGCCACTCGTGGTGTGATCCCCTTCTGCCTCCCACTCGAGTCAGGACCCCACTGCAGGTTCTGCCTTCTTGTTCCTGTTTTCCCAGCATGTACCTGGGATGCTTTTCCTGCATCTTCTGCTCTCCCGAAGTCCAACAGTGAGTCCTTCAAGGATAAGTTCCTAGGCCACCTCCTCCATGAAGCCCTCCCCAGTCTGTCCAACCCAAGTGCCGACAGTTTAAAGCCCATGTTGGCCAGCTCAGCAATTCCTGGGGTCCTTGTAGCACAGGCATTTTTGTTCCTCTGGAAAATAAAGAAAAAATGGTTTCCAGGGTCCAGGGTTTCCCATCCCCAGGCCTGAGCCAGCACCTCTGGACCCTCCCACTCTGCCCCTCAACCCTGAACTTCAGGCTGCAACCTCAAAAGAGTCTATGAGCCAGAGCTACCCCCTGTGCCTGCTCCCACGCAGCTGCTGAGAGAAAGAACAGGAGGCTGTGGTAAGCCGGACCCTTAGTTACTACAAGACCAAGGTCAGCCAATAATCCGCAAAGGCTGTGGCAGTGACCGATTCCACCAGGGGCATGGCTGCAACCAACCGTTTTCAGTGGCTTTGTAACACCCAGTCAGAGGTCAGGAAGCCAAGGCCTGCTCGGCCGCTGCCATCCACAGGGAATGACACCCCTGTCCCATAGCATAGGCGAGATCATCCTCTGGACACTCCAGAGGCGCTTTCAGAGGCTGCGGCAGGAACTGGCCATCATGGGGCATGCCAACCAGTGATCCTCTGTCAGGGGGTCATTTGCCTAATGACTCTCCCAGGTTTGTCACCTCCTAGCTGTGTGTCTTTGGACAAGTACCGTGCCTCTCTGTGCCTTAGCTTCCCCACCGGTCCCACAGAGATCATTACAGTCACTGAGAAACAGCAAGTAGATAACACTGCCCGCGGGGAGTCGTGACCCGCTCACGAGCGCTAATCTCTCTTTTGCAAACACAAAGTGTCTGCCAGGAATGGATTCACCATATTTATTTTTATGTTTAGGACTCTGTCTGTGTTCTGGTGAGGACTTGAGAGGCCCGCAGGCCCTCAGTCAGGTGGAGTCTAAGGGAGGGTCTTGAGGGCGGGGCCCGCATATTTCTCTAAAGACAGGGTTAGGGCAGAAACCAGGTGTCGTTAAAAGTACCCCACACACACCTACATTATTCATAACTTACATGAAGGTAAGTGGTTTGTTTGTTTGTTTTGTCTACATATGCAGTTGCTTGCATTCAGGGGCCCTGTTGAAGAAACTACTCCTATATATTTAAAAACTAAAATTATACTTCAAGAGGTGAGCAACATGCTCACGATCTGAATCAAGGAGGAAGAACCAGGCGTGTTTCCGTCTCCTGCTCTGCCAGGGTGTGTGGTCACTGCGTTCGGCAGCAGCAACAGCACCGCCCTGAGCGCCCCGAGTGTGCCAGAGGGCTTTCTGAGCATTTTCAGTGTCTCGAGCTGTTTCCTTCTTCCACCAGCTCTGTGAGGTATGTTCTGTGGTCATCCCCATCTCTCAGACAGAGACAGGAAGTCAAAGGAACAGGCGGGGACGTGAACCCAGGTGGTCTGGCTTCAGCGTCCATGGTCTCAGCTACCATGTTAAAGGTGCAAAAACTCATGTGCGCTATTCACATTTTTAAGGGTTATCTTTCCTTTTATTTCCTTGTGTTTCTTTCCATCTGTTTAAGTGTCTGGTGTCGTGTAGGTTAACTGCACCTACGCACATAGTGGGGTTGCCAGCGTCGGGCCCAAATCCCCCTGTGTCCCTGTCCTGGTCCCAGCTCCGTCTCTAATGAGGATGAACCATCGAGCCCCTACAGCTGTTTCCTCATGTGTCAAACACAGCAGGGGTAGGGGTGGGGGGCTGGAGGGGGGCCCAAGGCTCCTTCACTTCTCAGCGTCTATAAATTGCAGCTGAATGATTTGCTCAGGCTCCTCCCCCAGCACACACGGCCTGGAAAGGCTGCCCCAGCCCCTCGCTCTGCACCACCCCGTCCCTTCAGACACACCTGCTTTCTCCCTTTATATCCTGCCTCCTGGATGTTCTCTCATGTCCTGGCCATGAGTCCCAACAGACCCCTGCATCTGGGTCTGAGGGAAGGGCCATCCACGGGCCTCACCCCATACCGCACTGTCCCCCTAGACAGGGAGGGGGCACTGACAGCCTGGGAGGCAGCAGAGAGGGGCATGCTGGGAGGTGTCTCACTCACCCATGTTCACTCTCACCTCTTGGGCCATATGCCCCTGAAACGAGATTTATAAATATTTTGTACCCGGAAGCCATCTGCAAGTCTAATAATGAGGAGCTTGGTACAACGTGTGACATAAGGTGTTTACTGAATGTGCGTTCATTACACTTGCAGCAAAACAAACTTTGCTCTTTGAAAAGAGGTAAAGGGCTTCGGAGGAGGTTTCCAGAGAGATGGCTGGAGTAAGGGAGGCTGGCCAGGACCCCGGGGTTCCCAGGAAATGAAGGGGTGACCCCCGAAGGGGTCAGAGAGACTGAGGACTGAGGGAAATGAGCCATGCAGAGAAAGAGGGGCTTCTGTGTAAGAGGCCCAGCCTGCTCTTTACCTCGTTTTCCTTTATAAGATGTTAACTGAGCTGCCCCCGGTATCCGAGATGTCCAAGGCCCTGGCTGTAGAGGGACTTGTATTCTAGTTGGGGATGGGTGATGGGTAGTGAACAGGAAAACAAGTAAGAAAGAAAGAAACTGGTGTTGTCCAGGTGGTCAACACGGGTGTTAGTGGAGAGTTCTGTGATGGCGGAGGGGTTGCAAGGGAGGCCTCTCCAATGGGGCGAATGAGAGGAGGAAGAGGAATATGGTAACACCACTAATAATAATGCATGGCATTACCACATGCTGCTCACTGCCCTAAGAATATCGCTCCCCTCAACTCATCTATTCTCATGGCAGAGACCAGCATGTCCTCATTAAATCAGCTTCTCCCATACTGTCAAATCAAAGAACTACATTTCCCAGCCTACCCCGCAGTTAGGTGCCACCATGTGACTTAGATTTGACCAATCACCTATGGCTGGCCTACAGAACCCTCCAGGGCAATATCTTGTTTGTCTGGGTGGAGCCAAGAGGTAGGAGCCTGGATCCCTGAATCACTGCATGGAAAGTGGCCACACAACACCCATGCGAGTGGGAAAAAACTTTTATTATGTTAGCTACTGAGATTCAGTAATCACCTGTTCCAGTTTGCCTAGAACTGTGCTGATTTTAGCATGAACAGTCCCGTACCCTGGGAACCCCTCGGTGCTGGGCAAACCTAAATCTGACCACCTTAGATTTAGGGCCTCATTTAATACAGCAGTTTGTTACCCTGATGTGGTTATCACACCAACCTTATAAGGTAGCTACTACTGCCATCCTCATGGTTCAAATGGGGAAACTGAGGCTGGGAAGAGTTTAACTCATTTCTCTGAAGTGATTTTTCCAAAGGTCACACAGTTAGTTGGAGAGCCGGGAATTGAAATGAGAGTCTGTCTCCTGAGTCCATGCTTCTACCCATAAAGTCACACGGTGCTTTGAGGGACAGGTGAGAAAGGAAGGACCTGGTGGGAACACATTCCAAGAGCAGCTTGCAAACGTCTACTTATACTTCGGGACCCATCTGTCACAGCTGTCCCTGTTCACGATTCCCTGTCTGTCTGAGGCAGAGAGAAGCGTGTGTTTCTCTGGAGACTGCAAAGCGCCTTGTCTCTCTGACATCATCAGGCTGCATCTTAACAACCTCCTGCTAGATGGTGGATTTCAGAGAGACGGAGCCCCTGCTGTTGCTGGGTCTGTATTCCACAATCTAACGCTACCCCTAGCTGAGAGTAGGTGCTGAAGAAATATCTATGTGAGGCCCCCCGATGGATCGAGAACTGGAATAGAGAGCAAAAGAGAGAGAGACAGAATGCACAGACTGGAACAACCGACTGTCTACTTGCTCTCTGTCCATACTGCCAAGGATTCTGCCTCATGGGGGAAAACAGCCTCTTCCAACGAGTGGTATTGACAGGCTCGTGGGAGAATTGTATCAGACTAGCAGGATTCAGAAATGCATATTGAGAGACCTTCCGGCGAGCCCAGCTTCCAGGAAGGCCCATTGTTTCAGTCAGTGATCTCCAGGTCTCTCTGTGCCTGTCCCTGGGCATTCGTCTCAGATCTTCCACTCTGTGTAACAGAAAGCCCGACCCCTGCTCCCCCAGGTCCCTTGTCATCGGCTTTGGGTCAGGTTTAGCACTGTCAGGGAACTGGAGGTTGGAGGAAGGGAGAAGCCAGGGCATTTCTCACCCTCTCTTCTGCCAGGAGCCAGCTCTGGTCTCTTAACCCCAGTCTGGCCCGCTCCTCTGCAGGCCCCAACCTGGCGCCCCAGCTGGCTGCTACGTGATGACGAATTATTAGTTTCTTCCCTGGGAAAGTGAGGTGTAAGTTTAACTGTCCATCCTCTGCTGGCAGCTTCAGTGTGGTCAGGAGAAAACAGTTAACCCATTTGAGAGCAAATATTTTGAAGCCGAACTTACTGTAGCTTGAGCCAAGCAGGTTTCCATCCCATACAAGCAAGCATGGGCCAGCAGCATCCCGCAGGCCTGCCATTCTGCTGCTAATGGAAGAGGGTCCATGGATGACCTTGGTGCTCCTGGGGATTGTCCTATTCAGAGCAATTTCCAGGACAGAGTTTCCAGTACTCTGGCTCATGCACGTGTTATATATTAGTTACGATGAAATATGGCTGTCTCTTTCTTGCACCCATGCAAGATAAACAGCCTAACCCTCGATGCCTCAAGGGCCATTTGGGGAATCTGCGTCCTTATGTGCCCCATGTGCTGTAGCTAGTCAAGGTGGGAGTGGTTCTGGGTGCCGGGAGGAGTCTGTCATCATCTCCAGGCCTCACTCCCTGAGAGACTGAGCAAGACTGGCTCACCGAGGCTCCTCCTTCCCCTCCTGCCACTGCCTACCTCCTGTCTCCAGCGAGTTAGGTGATAAGGGGGTTCTGCTCCCTCCCACCCATCGGCCAGGTAGAAACGGCTGGCCCGTGTGAGCTCATCTCTGCCCAGGAAGTACACAGACTTGAGCCTGACCCCGGCTGTGCCTGCTGCCAGCATGCGCCTTGCCCCCTGGAGCCTCCGAACAACAATAGGAGTAAGGATTGAGTTGTTTGATCTTTGAAGACTGGGGGTTCATTTCCAAGTACTAACCTAAGTGCCCTCAGAAAGGTGTGAGGAAGGGATGGTGTAAAAGTCAACACAGTTTTGACGCTAACAATCTGGAGTTTATCAGACTCCATGAGCTCAGAACACTGTCCCCAACACACTGCCCTCTCTTCACACAGCAGCTGCAAGTTCAGGGGTCACCAGGCCACCCACACTTCTGACCACCTGGCTGCCAATTCTGGGGTTCCCACGACCTACTCAGGTTTGATAGTTCACTATAAGGACTCAGAACTCGCTGACTATAAAGGTTACAAATCAGGACCGGACCCATCAGGCGAGGTCTGTGAATGTCTCAAACACAGAGCTCCCATGTCCCCATTAGCTTGGGCAAGGTGCTTAATTTGCTTGTGCCTCAGTTTCCTCATCTGCCGAATAGGATAGACAATGGCCCCGTCTCACACAGTTGTTGTAATGACAACACAAGATAAATTGCTTCCAGTGCTAAGAACAACGAGAGACACAGAAGCGCTCACTAAATGTTGGCTGCGCCGCATGAATCGTTACCGTCGTTCTCACCTGGCCGGCCGGAGGAGCATAAGTGCCCCGTTAGCCGAACTGGTAACACTTCTAAAAAAACTTCGTGACTTCGTTTTGCTGTCCCACAAAGTACCATCTCAGACAAGTTGGTTTATGTGTCATTCAAAAGAATGACAAATAATGATAGCTTTTAAGCCCATGCGGGAAGGATCATTTATTTATTTTGTAAGTAGACTTAGTACTGATTTCTATCACTGACAAAACGGCTCACCCTCCGCCCATGGTAAAAACAATAATTCGTAATAACAGGGGAGGAGAGCCGAGGGCTGCCGGCAGCAGGCTTGGTGATTCTCAGTGTGTGAGACTCTTTCACTCCCGCGATGTCCCCTCCCACCACTGCTCGGAGAACCTATTTCCACAGGCACCTCCTCCCCACCTCCTCACACCCTCCCAAAGCCCACTGCCTGCTCAGGCCCATACTGTTACAGAACAGCAGGGGGCGGGGGCTGAACAATATAAAAGACCCCCCTTTTTCTCCGGGGGTTCCTCCCCCATACTAGGTTCGCTTTGTCTGCTGCCAGGGGAAAGACATCACTCAATGCCAGAGATTGGTGAAAAGGAAAGGAATTATTATTTATTTAAAGGTTACACAGACTAAAGTTCTTTAGAATCCCCACAAACGCACACACTTCCTTTTCCCTCTGCTCAGTCGGGGGTACTGTATCTCAGGAAAGAAGTAAAAGTCCATGATTCAGGCTCCCAGCACCATCCACGTGGCAAAAGGGAGCACTTCCAAAGCCGCGTGGTCCTAACTCTCTGCCAAAGCCACCTGGTCGCCAAAAAGATGTGTGGCCCCAACAAGAGACACCAAATGGCCACCATGCCTGGGTTTAAATCCCAGCGCCAATCTTCCTCTGCAGCCCCATTTCCGGCTCCTCCCACAATTGGCCACAGCTGCCAGCATTCCGGGCAGGTGTGGCCCTGTGGTGTGGAGCCAGTTATCTCCAAGCTCTTCTGGACCCCATTACAAGTCTCTGTTTGGGGCCCCCCTCTTGGCTGCACCCTGTTACCATACCACCCTCTTGCCTTTTCTGTTCCTTCCCCACCAGGGTGTCTATCTCTGGATTTTACATCAAGACACAGGCTGTCTTTGGAACACTCTTGCTCTCCCCCTTAAAGTGAGTTGCCATCGGCAAGAAGGATGGTAGGAGGGGCCTCTTCATTAACTAAGACATGATTCATAGGGTTCCACAGAAGAGCCTGTATAAAGCAACCTTTATTTTCCCCAAATAACAGAAAACCGTCATTAATCATCCCACCCACCCCGTCCTGAATGACCTTTTGCTCATTTTGCCGTCTACGAATGAATGCAAATCACTGGATTTGGGGTGCACGTTTGGGGTGGAGGGTTGTCAGAGTTGCCCATGAGACCTTTGCCTCACTTCCCCTAAGACACCATGCACTGTGATTTCAGCCCCTATTTCTTACTTTTGTAACTGAGCGGGAGTCTCCCAGACTGGAAGGTCCATGCTTTGTGAACCAACATAGCAGAATTTAATACTGCGCCCCCGTGCCCCCCTCCCCCCACCAGATCTGCACTTGCTGGCTGGGATACATAATTAGGCCAACATATGGAAGATGACATCCTCGTCTAGGAAAACAACCTCCGTAATGGGCAGGCCCATCAAAAGACAGACTGAAATTATATGCTGAAGCACAGTGGAAATTTCCCTCTGCTTGTTTTATGTAAATAAGATCATTTGTTCATTCAATGAATCCACAGTTCTTCAAAGGCCCTGTTTATATTAAAAGAAAGAAGCAGAAAAAATTGGATTGGCTGGCAGCCAGCGCTACACCTACAGAGTTGTCAAGCTGTTAGGGCAACATTCAGAAGCTCAGATGTTTATGTTGAGGTGGGCTCTTAAGCCAAAAGTAAAATATTGCTCTTGGATGCAACCGCCACCTGTGTGAGCAATGGAATCACATTTTCAGAGACAGAATGACCAGTGTTTTGCAAACGGGCCAAGAGAGCTGGGAATGGGCCTCAGACCTGCCGCAGCCCTGTGGACTCACGCTCCGTGCATGCAGCAGCTCGCAGGCGGTGCTTTCACATCAGGCGATTTTAAAGTAACAAAGAAGAGAAAGTGCCCGATGTCAAGGCATTACCATATGAGGCAGTCTCTGGTCCATTTGCTTGGATTCTAGGGGAAAAATAACCTGCCCACCAAAGACTGAGTCCTCTCCCAGTCCGAGGTTTTAAAGTTACTGTTGGTAAGATCATGTAGGAATCAGAGAGTAGCCTCAAGAGAGGGTCCGGGAGAGAGTCTAGTATTGTCAGGATTCTTTGACTGCAAGTGACAGAAACTCTATAAATTGTATTCAGTTTTGTAGCTCCTGCCAATACTCTTGAGTTTGGGAAAAAAGAGGTCAGTGCCTCAGACTCAGGGCTTTCTGCGGGTCACAGTGTTAGGCCAGAATTTAGCATAAACATTTCATTTTAATTGCTTTATTGTTTACTATTGCTTCTATTTAGGAACATGATACGTCTCTCCATTTTCTGACGGTGACATTTGTGTGTTTCCTTTTTTCCTCTTTTGAGTTAAAAAAAATACTCTCCTTTCAAAACTGAAACTTTGTACCCACTGAACAGTAACTCCCCATCCCCTCCCCCCAGGTCTTCACAACTATATTCTTTTAAATACATGTATATTAGTAAAGCATGTAAATGTATACAAAAAAAAAAATACTGCACAGGTCCCACTACAGATGGTCTTCAGTACTGAACACGTGATTGTACCTGGCGGTAAAAACAACCCAGGTGCCCCTCGCCCAGCCTCACCCCCTTCCCAGCCACAAACACCACCCTAGGCAGCTCATCCTCCTCTTTTAACCAATGGCTCTGGATTATTTAAATCCTGAAAACATGGCTACGTCCGAAGATCAGGGCTCTACTCATGATTTCCGGCAGCCACTGCTACCAGACTAGGCCCCCGTGCCAGATGCCGTACTAACTGCTTGACAATGCTACTAACTCATTTAATCTTCAGAACAACCCCGCCAGGTATGTCCCAGAACCATCTTTGCTTTCAGACGAGGAAACTGAGGCAGAGGGTGGAGTAACATAAGCAGGGATTCGAACCCAGGCAGCCTGGCTCTGAACCACTCTGCACTCATCTCCCATGAAGGGTGTCACCTCCCTGTGCCGCTAGCAGAACAACACAAATCGCTGCTATTGATTGCTTTGTCCGGGCTTTCTTCCCTTTCATAGGGTAATGCGTGCCTGTTTCTGGTCAGTTGCAAGGTCTCTCAGATCAACTGCCTTTGATTTTGAACCTTGCTGGGGAAGCCTCCGAAGGACTTGGAGACGGTCTCTCCCCAGCGTCTCGGCTCTCCTCACTTGTGTTCCTTCCTTCTCTGGCACACAGGCCTGGTGTCAAGGACCCAAGGTGAGGTCTATCTGCCCTGTGGCAGATAGAGGAGAAAGGAAAAAAATCCTAGCCCCAGACTGGGAAGCATCAGTTCCCAGAAGAGAGCCGAGTCCTGCCCCGAGATAGCATCAAGTTTCTGCCTGTACACGCCGAGGGACGCCGTGACTCTGATTACACCTCTTAATCTGGGATCTTACTTTATTTAATGACTGATTTGCCAAAGTCACGCTACTGTTCGAGGCATGAACCTGGTGTGGGAAGAGTTCAAATGCATCTCTCCCACTGGGCATTCTCCTCTCCTGTATCTGCTTTCCTAGGAGAAAAACGTTCCTAAACCAAACAGCTGCCTCCTCACTCACCCTCCCTGCCCCTAGCCCATCTCGTCCCAGGTCTCCACCCTCTTATCCCACACCGAAGGGAAAAAGGTTCTTTCCTGACTTGTCTAGCTGCAGAGTTAGCTAAGGAAAGGGGACGCAAAACGTCCCTTAGAAAGCATGGGTGTTGTGGAAAGGAGGAAGGAAGGAGCGAGAACTCAGCAGAAGCCCCGGCCTGTGTGGTAAGGCCAGACCCTCTGATACTATGAAAGATGTTGCGTGATGACCAGTAGGAAGTCTGCCTCTTCCTAAAGAGGGAACTGAGCTCGTTGAACCCATTGTCCTTAAGGAGGTTGCAAGAGTTGGACATTTTATTGGGGTCAAAATGAACTTTGATGAATTTCTGGAGGGAAGGTCATGGTGAGTCAGGCAGCCAAAGGAAGTCTGCTAATTTACGCAAATTTCCCTTCAAGATCCCAGAAGAGACAGAATCCAGGGTCTAGGAGGAACTGCTTGTCATCTACCCCATATCTTTAGAAACAGAACTCCAAGTTTAGCTGGGTACATGGCTCCCTGGAAGGAAGATTTCTTTGCCCAACCCCCCTTGCCCTAAGGGAGGTAGTGTGATAAAGTAAAGGCCAGTGTCACAGCAGGAGTCTTATGTGAGATTTTAGGGTAGAGAACAGGCACATGGAGAAGGTGTGCCTTTTGTGCTCTGACTCCATTCCTCCTCCAGGCTACCTGAAATATGGGCACAATGGCTGGTGCTCAGCAACCACTTTGGACCATGAAGTAGTCATAGGTATAGAAGCCATTCATGATGTAGCAGAAATAAGGAAAGGTCTGTAGTCCCTGATGACTTCACGAAGCTTCCACATCAAGCCATGGACTTTTTATCCCCAAAACTTCTTTTAAGTGAGAGAATACAAATGTATACTTGTGTTTAAGTCATTGTTATATTGGATTTTCTGTTCTTTGTGATTGAATCTACCCTTATTGATACAAGGAACAAATTCCTTAGGCTGATAAGGGTGAGGAGAAATTTTGAGGATCAAGTCATCATTTCTTAGCGTGCATTTTAAGTCCCTCTTGATCATGGACCAACTCTATCACCAAACATCATGCCCACCTATCCCAGGGCCCACCAGACTTTCCTCCCAGTTCCAGCTTCCTCACCTCTTCCTCTGCTCACCATGCTTCCTCCCATCTCTTAACCTTTGCCCTTTCAGTAAGCCCTGCCTGGGCCAATCTCTGTACCTCCTCTCTACAAAACTCACCATCCATCATAGTCCCAACTTTTGATTATCACCTCTGTATTTTGGAAGATGCCTTTATGGGATGACCAATTAGCATTGAATCTTGTCGCATCAGGCTGTGGTTGGAGAAATTTCCCCTAAGTGTCTACAGTTCTGAACTGCGCTGGTGAGCCCTCCCCCAGCTGGTCCTGCCTGGGTCCCTTCACCAGATGATTAAAGGAAACATCCTCCTCAGCCAAGTGCAGGTCAGAACTCAGCTTCATCCTTCGTGAGTGCAGGTCAGGGACTCCTTTGGACAGTTTAATGGTATATAGAACACAGAGTTTGCACATTCTGTTCCATGGCCCAGCATGCTTGTCCCCTTCATCAGCCAGATCCAAATCTTCATCACCACCTACAAGCTCTGCACGGTCAGCCTGGCCAGCCTCTTCGCTCTCTGTACCTGCTCCTTTGTAACTGCACCCTGGGCAAGCTGGCCACCTCGATGCTCTGGGCATCCACCGCATTCGTACCTTCCCCAGCCACCTCTTCAAGGGCGGCCTTCACTGACCCCACAAATTAAGCAGCTAGCCTTCTTCCCCCACCCAACTCAGTGGCCACCATAGTTCCTTTCTTTCTCAGCACACACCGTGGAGGCAGGCCTACTTCTGTCTTTTTTCCGCTGTACCCTCCCGTGTCCAGAACGCCCTGCGCCTGAATAATAAATACATATTTATTGAGTGAATAAATGAGTGCGTGTGTGAGCAAATACAGGGAAGGTTCTACCTCTTTCAAGCTGTGTGTGACTTCAAACAGGACATTTCACCTCCCTGGGCCTCACTTTCTCAATCTGCAAAGTGGCACTAATTAGATAAAGCTCTCCTCACGGGAGAGACTAGATTATTTTTCTCTAAAGCTTGAACAAAGAGAAGCTCTTGCTAAACCGTGAATTGTCGTGCAGCAGTTATGGAAGCCAATTACAGGAGACTTTCACACCCTTCCTGCCAGGAGTCTCCCCTGTGCGTTCACCCATGACAAGCGGTGTCTCGCCCACCGTCACCCAGCCAAGGTTCTGCGGCACGGGCTCCTGGGCTCATCCTGTGCTGTACACAACCCTGGGACGCCATGTACTCAGAGGTGCTGATGGAGCGCCTACGTTATGCTAGACATTGATTGAGACACTAAACAAGCCAGATCTCCACCTGACCGCAGGGAGGTCTCGTGGAGAAGCAGGCGCTGGAGAAGTGCAGGGAGCCTTACATGTGGGAACATTCGTGAGCTGTGGGCATGGTCAGCCGGACAGCCGGCCCCGGCAATGGGTTTCTGGACAACCTCCGGAGGAGGGGACATTTGGCTGAGTCTGAAAGAGTGGGCTTAGCCAGGAAGAGAGAAGGGGAAGGATTGTCACGCCAAGGGAACAGCACTGTTGTTCCAGAATCAAAAGAGAAGGGTCAGCGTGAGGAAATGAAAGATGAAGGGGCTTAAAGGGGAGAAAGGTCAGGTCACACTCCTGATTCAGCAAGCCCACTCTGTGCACTGACGGAAGCGCGGATGGAAGGGGACCAAGTGGCAGCAGCGGGGCCCCAAGGAGGCCCCCACGGCGGTCCAGGGGAGAGACGACGGCACTTGGACCAGATGTTAGCAGCACGTGTTTTAATAACAGTTTTTTAAAAAATATATACAATTTGCATACCACAACGTTCACCCCCTTAAGATGCATTCAGTGGCTTTTAGTATAATCATGCAGTTGCACAACCACCATCACTGTCTAATTCCAGGACATTCCATCACCCCGAAGAAAGCAACCCCATGCCCCTTAGCCTCACTCCTTTCCCCCTCCCCAGCCCTAGGCAACCACCAGTCTACTTTCTTTCTCTGTGGATTTGCCTGTTCTGAACAGTCCATGTAAATGGAATCGTACAATATGCGATGCTCTGCGACTGGCTTCTTTCCCTTAGCGTAATGTTCTCATGATGCTCATTCACGTCGTGGCATGTAGCAGTGTTTCAGTCCTTTCCTGGTGGAATAATATTCCCTTGCGTGGGTACGCACAGTTTCCTACTCTCCATCCATCCGTGATGGACAGCCGCGTTGCTGCTGCGAACATGTATGTGCAAGTTTGGGGGAGACACATGTTTTCAGTTCTCTTGGGAAGATACTTAGGAATGCAGTCGCTGGGTCATACAGTAAATCTGTGTGTAACCCTTGGAGAAACTGCCGGGCTGTCTTCCAAAGCCTCGCTTTATAGTCCCACTAGCCACGTGCGAGGCTCCCAACTTCTCCACGTCCTCGTCGACACTCGTTGTCATCCATCTTTTTGAGTGTGGCCATCCCAGTGGGTGTGACGGGATACTTCACTGCGGTTTTGGTTTGCATTTCCCTAATGGCTAATGATACCGAGCATCTTTTCCCGTGCTTATCGGCCATTTGTGCATACAGCTTCTTTGCAGCCATGTCTAGGCTTCTGTTCCCTCCAGTGGCTGCCGGTCTGATGAGTTCACAGCTACGTAGGGCTGAGGCTGTTGGTTTTCAAGCTACCACAGAGCCGGGGGGAGGCAGAGGAGGGCAGGGCAAGCTAAAATTGCACTGGTGTTCTGAGACTCAGCCATTTCCCCTGAATACACAGTCCTGTGGCTGTAGGTCTTTAGCTACTATCCAGAGCTCCGAGAAAGTTGATTTCGGCAGGTTTGGAGGGGCCATGGTGTCACTGCTTCGATGGAGGAGTGAGTTTTGCAGGTGCTATCTCTGCCATCCCAGAATTGCTTCTGATCGAGGCCTCAGTGAGATAATAAGAGCTTACTCTACGCCAGACACCGAAGCATTTCACGTGTGTAACGCCCTGCAACCAGAGCAGTGAGGGATTATTACATCCATTTTAGAGATGAGGAAACTGAGGCATGGGGTGAGCAAGGGGTTAAGCGACTTGCCAACTCTCACACAGCTGGTAAGCGGTCCTGAGTGGGGGCCGGGAGGGGACCCTGGGCCTCCTGCTGGTGAACCTAAAGCATTAGCCGCCCCCCCACCTCCTTCTTCCATCTGTCTCCTGAGTCAGGAGGGGCCAAGAACTAAGGCCGACTCCCCCCCAGGGGGACGTTTGTGGCTGGGAAGAACAGAGCAGAACGCTCTGTTGTTGGCTGGGCCATAAAATGCGGTAAGGCCTCCCTGACCTTCCCACAGGGCTGCGTGGGTCAGACGGGGGGAGAGGGAGGCAGGGGGATGACAGATGGGCCTGCGAGTGGGCGAGGGAGTTGTCTCTATGCCTGGGACGCTGGCTCCTTTCCCACTCCACCCCCACCCTCATCAGCTGCCAGCAAACCACCTGCTCCTGCGTCGGGCAGTGTGGAGCGAGTGCGGGGTCTGCTGAGAGATTCTGGGAGATCTTGGTCTGAGCCAGAAAGAGTGAATTCTTAAAGAGATTTTACTGGGGTTGCTGATCTATGTGTGGGTGCCTCGCCAATTTCATCTCTCACCATCGTCTCCCTGGCTCACACCAAGCACTAGACGGACGGATAGAGAGATGGACAAATGGACAGACAGGCGAATGGATGGAAGGATGAATAGACAGACAAAAAGATGTATGTACGGATGGACCGATAGACAGACAGACAGACAATGGTACCACAGTATGCTGTTACTGGTCACGTGAATGAGTTGAGCAGACCCTTCCTGGTGTGAGAGCTGAGAGGCGCTGAGTAGACAGACGTTCAGCACCAAAGCCAGCAGGTCAGGTGGCTGCGGCACTGTCACCAGCCGGGATTCCCCCAGAAGCGATGGCAGGTGAGTCCAGGGAAAACCCCGCCCCAGGAGCATGTGCCTTGGAGTGGCTTCAGGAAAAGCGACACAGACACCCCCAGAGTCTTGTGGAATAAAAAACCCCAGGGATTATTAGCCTGCGCAGCAGCGGGCAAGCTGCCGACTTAGGGGTCTCCCTTTCCCCACATGGGGTCAGAGGCACTGGGCTTGCACCTAGACTAGATGTAGGAGTGCATCCTAGCATAAAGGTGGGTGATGTGGTCTCCGGAGCCAGGCTGTGGGGGTTCAAATCCCGGCTCTGCCCTGAATAGCTGCATGGCCTCGGGCAGGCACTTTACCTCTCTGAGCCTCAGAGAGCACAGTACTGGTGCCTGGCATTGTGGGAAGGACCCCATGTATGGATGGATGATGGAAAGTTCTTAGCTCTCATTATCAGAGCTCAGAACAGGGACTGGACAAAGGCACCTCAACAAATGTTTCTGGAATGCATTGACTGAATGCGTGTCCACAAGCCTGAGAGTTAAGCACTATCTTCATTCCTGTTTTCCAGATGGGAAACAGGGCCCAGAGGCACCAAGGAGCGTGTCTTTCCGGTGGGACACAGGGACCCAGCGTCCCACAGCCTCCCCAGCTCCCTCAGGACGACAATCTCCCGCCCCACGCCCCATTCGGACAGGGTCGGAAACCAGGATTTCCAAATTCAAGGCCTGGGGGCGCTGCGCATCAGCTTCTCTCCAGTGCCTCTAAACTCCCCTTCCTTTCAAAGCTCCCGAGGCCTCGCTGGAGGTGGAACTTAGACTTTATGCAGATGGCCCCAGGCTGGAAGGATTCTCAGAATAGCTGCGCCCCTGCCCGCCCCAGACCCCTCCAGCTCCCCACCATCTGTTTCCAACCGGGGACCAGCACCCTCCCCAGCTGCGCCTCTTCCTCCGGCCTCTGGAGAGATTTATGGCTCCCAAGCCTCCACTGTCTGGCCTCGAGGACATGGTGTTGCTGCGGCCCCCTTGGCCCCATCCCTCCTTCCCGCTGCCTCATGGCTCCCAGAAGGCCGCTTACCCAATGTCCATATTAATGGCCTCTCGGCTTCAGTGGCTAATTCTCTGATTTCTCATAAAACTGCCTGAAATTCAGCCCCAGGGACAGTGCTGAGGGAAGGGGCAGAGGTCACGGGAAAGACCTTGGGATTCAAAACCCACATCTGCTCCCCACTTTCCCAAGTTCTGTGCTCCCTGCCCCCCCTACCGCCCTTCACCTACCCCCCATCCCAGCCTGCTGCCACAGCCCCTGGCTGCACAAGGCTGTCAGGCCCCAGCTCCTTCCCCACTCCCTGGGCCTCTGCCCCGGCTGCTTCTGGCTGCTTCCTCTGTCCCATTGTCCCACGGCTGGGCTCCCCCTTCAAGGCTCAGCTCAAAAGCCACCTGTCCTAGTCCATTCTGGTGGCTCCAACAACGTGTCAGAGACTGAGTGGCTTATAAAGAAGAGAAATTTAGTTCTCATCATTCTGGAGGCTGGGAAGTCCAAGATCAAGGCTCCAGCCCACTTTCTGGTTCACAAGTGGTCATATGGTCATATTTTCCTTGTGAAGGGCCAAGGGCTCTCTCTGGGGTCTCTTTTATGAGGATACCAACACCATTCGTGAGGACCCCATTCCCATGACCTAAGTCCCTCCTGAAGTCCCCACCTCCAAGTGCCATCACACTGGGGAAATAGGTTTAAATGTGAACACGGCCCCTGTGGTCACACAATCACATCATCCCGTGCCACCATCTCTGGGCTGCTTCTCACTGTTTGACACTTTCTTCTTTGTCTAGTTCATTGTTGGGTCTGAACCCCAGGTCCAGGAGGGCAGGTCTCGTTGGCCTTGCCCCACGCTGTATGGAACACCTGGACCTCGAGCCACCTGGCCAGCACACGGCACATGCTCCGTGACCGTGGAAAGGGTGAGGGAACCGATTCATTCACTGAGAATTATATCTCTAAGAATAGGCTCACCCTCAACAATAATATTTTAACAAGGGAATAGAACGATCATAAAGACTAACACCCACAGAATGATCACACTGGGCCAGGCGCTCCATGCATATTATCTCATTTAACCCTCCAGGTGGGCGGTACCGTTAGTGGGGCCATGTCCACTGCACACCCGACTCCCGCATTTGCGCTTTGAGTTCCTGTGGAAAGACCCCTCCAGCACCTTCATCCTTGACATGAGAGTCACTCTGAAGCTCTGGCTGGAGCATGCGGGGCCATGGCAGGGGTGTCCCCTGTTGGGGCCTGGGCCCAGCGCGCCCCCTCCTTTCACCACTGGCTCCCAGGCTGCCTTCCCACGGGAACCGAGACTGAGGCTTGCTCTGGGGAAACTTCTACAGCTTAAGGTGAATAATTCTTTAAAAGCACACACACTTCCCATGGGCCTGGCATTGTGTCATCCCTGCACAAAGCCCCCACAGAGTAGCGACTGTCAGCCCTGTTTGTTTAGATGAGGAAATGGAGACACAGAGCAGCTGAATGTCTTGTCCAAGTGGCCTGGCCAGACAGCCTGGCTCCAACCACTGCTCCAGACTGTCCCTTTGGGGAGACTGACACCCACTGGGGGAGCAGGAAGGCAGAGACAGCGACAGGGCTGCAGAGGGTGACAGATTACACTGGACTGGGTAAGATGCATTTGGTTACCAGTGGCCGAAAGCTGTCCCCAACTGGTTACAGCTAAAAGGAAAAGTCAGCCATGGCCTTACTTCTGGTATGGCTGGATGGAGGACCTCAAGCAATGGACCGGGTCTTTTTTATAGTTCAGTTCTGATGATTTTTCTGTTGGCTGCAGTCTCTGGCTCCATGGGGTGGCAAGAGGGGGCCCAATAGCTCCAGACCCATTATTAACTCTAGCTTTGAATCTAGTGGGAAGGAGAGAGCCTTTATTTCTAATCCCTCCAAGGGAAAAGCTAGGAATTAACCTCTCTTCGAATTTGATTGGATAGCCTTGATTTATGTGCCCATTTATGAACCAATCATGATGGCTAAGGGAATGATATAATTTTCTGATTGGCCAGCCCGAGGTATTATGTGAACTTTTTTTTTTTTTTTTTTTGGTGGTAGGGTGGGGACTATTTAGCCTAAGGCAGATAGGAGATAGGAGAGTGTACCTAATAATGATTCCATCCAGGACTTCACCTAATCCTCACAACCACAGGGTTGCTTACGATGTGATCTCCCCAATGGTAGGTGAAGAAACTACAGCTCAGAGAAGGTAAATTACTTATTCAAAGTCACACAGCAAATAGAGGGTAGAGTTAGCACTACTTATGCTGGGGTCATTCCACAACCCCGAGCATCTTGCAGTCCTTTCGGGGCTTTCCTTATGCCCACTGTCCCCGAGTTCTGGGACAGTGAGGGTTGTCTGGCCCCACTCCAGACAACACAGGAGTCAGCAAAGACAGAAGTCCATCGTCCTCCTCATTTTCATAATTGAAACGAGGACATAAATTCAGCAACATGTGCTTGGTCAGCTGCCCCATTTTTCTCCTAAGTAGCAAATTTATAGGGCACACGTGCGCATGGGTGATCATTTCCCGATGGTTTATAGTACCCAGTCTCCTTTATTTCCCTCCAATAAATCTAGTTTATATGGACCGGCAAATCAAACAGTGCATTGCCTGGCATCGGGAGGTCGTGAATCATTCACGGTGATTTAGAAAACGTGGGAGATTAAGGTTTTGCATAATGCAAATCAGTCTGGGAACATATTTGGTCAAACTCGCGGTGGATGCAATTAGAGCAATGAACACCAGGAGAAATTCATTTTCCCGGGACAGAGGAAGGTCTGCTTGGTATGCAAGAGAGCACAGTGATTTCCGACACAGGGGCCCAAAACACGGTTAGCCAAGCACCCCGTGACTGTGATCTGCAGCTTTAAATAATTCAAGGATGAATAAAACACTGAACTAATTGCCAAAGAACGGTCGCCAGCCTGCACGAGATCCAAGCCCCTGAGAAGGTACAAAGTAACCCCAGATTGGACCTGTGGATACCTATACCTGGCCCCAGAAACTGTGTTTGGTTTTCAATACTTGGTTCCACCTAGGATTTTCTCTCATCAAGATTCTGTCTCTCTCAGTCCCACAGGCCCCATCATAAGTCTCCTGCTCCAGAAAGCCCTCTTGGCTTGCCCTGGCCTAAAGGAGATGCTTCTTTGTCTGACCTCCTATAGGGATTGTCTCATCGGGTGAGCAAACCTTTACTAAGCACTGACTACGTGCCAGCCACTCACTGTTCTAGGTGCTGGTAAAACATAAGTGAACAAAACAGATGGCGATCCCTGCCTATGGGGAGTGAGAGACAATAAGCAAAACAAAGAAATGAGTGCATGGGAAGACGGCAAGTGTTATGAGAAAGCAAAGCGGGAAGGGGGAGAACAGGAAATACAAGGAGGTCGGATCCCTTGCATGTTTTGGCAGGGTAGTCGGGGAGGGCTGGAGTGGTCACATCTATACAGCGACGTGAAGGAGGCGAGGGGAAGGAGCCATAAGAGCTATCTAGGGGGAGGGCTTCCCAGGCAGATGAAAAAACAGGAGCAAAGGCTCTGAGGCAGTATTCCCGGGGGTCTGAGACACAGTGAAGGCGGGGGTGGCCACCCTGACTTAGGGGAAAGCGGTGCACAATGAGTCCAGACAAGAAGTAGGCCAAGGTCATATAAAATCCATCCATTCACATCCCAATTCATTCATTCACTCCAAAAATATGTTTGAAGCCCCACTGTGTGCCAGGACTTGCTGTTCTAGAGCCCGGAAATCCAGCAGTGGACATGACAAGCAAGTTCCTTGCTCTCACGGGGCTCACCTTCTGGGAGAAAATAAATGGATAAATAAGGTAATTTCCCAGGATACATAAGGGGGTGACAAGGGACAGAAGGCGGGCAGGGAAATCCAATCACTACTGGCTTCCAGGCCCAGTCTTGGCAGAATTCTAAGTGACTCTTGGCTTCTCCTATAAGCCCATTTAGCAGATGAGAAAACTGGGGCCCCTTAAGGGCAGAGATCCTGGTTTCTGCTTGTTGACCTCTGCCCACAGATTCTGGGGCCTGGGAGTAGAAGGAGCCCCGGCCCCTCACTGAGCCGGCACGACGCTGCGGGAGCTTGTTAGACGAGCAGCACCTTGTGGCACCTCCTACTGGGGGGTCCATGACTGACCCCCAGCCTGTGCTGGCTTCACCTCGAGGATCAGATGGACTCTGGGAGTGGAGAATCCACCGTCAGCCAGGAGGACCCCCTAACCCCACTGCAGACACTGGGGGCGAACAGCTGGAGGGCTGTCGGGGAACACGAGGCCAGGCCTCGTCTACTGGCCCCTGTGGGCTGGTGGAGGTGCCATTGGCAGGCTCAGGGTGGTGGGCAGGGGCCTGGCTGTGGAGGGAGGGTGGGGCAGGCCATGTCTGGCTCTGTCACTGAGGCTCTGACTCAGCTCCTGTCACTGCCCTTTCTGTCCACACTCCACTGTCTGTGCGGCTGGAGGGGCCCTGGAACCCAGATCTGATCACGTCGCCCTGCTCAGAGCCTCCCAGGGCTCCCACTGGCACTCAGGGAGAGCCCAGGCCCAAGGAGACACTAGTGACCACATCCTCTGAGCCAGGTCATGCCACGTGACCCCAGCGCTGCCTCGTTAATCCCCCAACTTCCTTCCAGTGAGGATGGTTGTCATCCCCAGTTCTGATTGGGGCGCTCCCATAGTGTTTGTTGAATGAAGAAATGATGAACCAAATGGAGGAATGAATGAACAGTGGGGTGGCTGCCCCAGGGTCTGTGAGGACGCAGACGAGGAGGCCTTGTGCCAGGCTCAGGCAGCAGACACACTTGGCCAGCAGCGATGCCCTGCTCTGCCCTTCCCCAGGGGCTCTGGCTGTCACTTTGAAATGGGAGGTCCTGTCTCACTCCCCAGGCTGCTGGGCAGCCCGACCTGCTGAGTGCTCCATCCCTGTGGCCTCAGAGGACAAGGGGAGAGGAGAGAACAGAGGCGATTTCCATGGGTGCAGGAGGGACAGGGCTCAGAGGGGCCAAGGCCACAGGAAGGAGAGGCTCCAACCAGAGGCTGTTTGTCCAGGGCTGGTCTGGGCACCTGGTGTGGATGTGTCCTTGAGTCCACACTGCCCAGCCAGGCCAGCTTGGGGACATCTGTCTGGCCAGCTCCCCCGTTTTCATGTGAAAGGCAGGCGGGACATGGTGTGGGGACCGGGGGCTGCCATCTGCTCCTGGGAGGGTGTTGTGCTGAGAGCCACACGTCCCAGGACAAGGGCGGAGGGTCAAGGAGGATAAGGAAGCCAACAGAAGGCGCTTTCAGGAGGGTGGGCTCTGAGGGGCAGGGCTGTCTGGGGCTGCTGTGGCCATCTGTGCCCATCCCCTCCAAGGCGGTTCTGGACTCAGCCTGGCTCAGATGGGCCACTCCCTGCCCAGGTCACTTGGAGACCAGAGTGTTGGGAATGGTCCCCAGGCTGCCCCTGCTCAGTGGCCAGGAGGCAGCCCCCTGTCCCCTGGGAGGTTCCCTTTAGTGCTGACTCTCCTGGGCCTGGATGCCTGGACACTCGAGCCAGAGGTAGCCCAGGATGAGGGTGTAGGAAGGGTATCTCTCAGGAAGCCGGCAGGAGGGAACAGGCCCACTGTCCACTGCTGAAAGAGCTCTGATAGTCTGATGGTAAAGCCTCACTTTGGAGATGGGGAGACTGAGCCTGGAGGGGCCAGTCACTCCCAGGTTTGAACCAGGATTCAGGGAGCTCACTGCTCATCCCACTACATGCTGTGGTGGGTCTCCTTCTTGCAGCTGGGCCTGGGGACTGAGCTGAGGCCCCTGGGGGTGGGGGCGGCCCCTGCAGGGAGGACCCGGGCCCTGCCTGTGGTCCCCCTGTAGGCTGAGTCTTGCTCCGACCCGGCCAGTGTTAATAGACTCTCAGGGCAGGGACGGGATGCACAGGTGAACTCTAATGAGCCATTGATTTTCCCGTGGACGCCTGCTCTGGCCCCAGCGCATTGCCTCCTAATGGGAAGATAAAATGTGAGCACCACGCTGCCCTGGCCCCGGGCCACCCCAGGCGCCTCTCTCACGCCTGTTGTTGCTCCTTCTCAGGCCAAAGGTGGATGTTTTGGGGGGCTGCCCAGGGCTGGAGCAGCTCTTGGTCAAGTTCCCAGCTCTAACTCGCACAATCTCGCCCTCCCCCATTTGCTCAGGCCTCCAAGACATTTCTATACACAACTGGGCCATCGGTTGTTCAGGCCACATTGGAGAGCCATTCCTGGTCCTTATGCCACCTGAGGTCCCCATGCCACCTGAGGTCCCCCAGTGTGGCTTTTCTGCTTTAACCCCAAGACTGCCCCCCTTCCACACACCTCTCTGCCGATGTCTCTGGAGTCACCGTCACCTCTCCCTGGGTCACTGCAGATGCCGCCCACTGGCCTCTGGCATCTGGCCTCCACCACAGGGCGTCTGCAGTCCACGGCTCCTGCGCAGTGAGACGACCCCCACACGTGTAGTCAGACCTTGTCACCGCTCTGCCCACAGCCCTCACGTCCCCCACCCGACTCAGAGTGGGTGGCGAGCCCTGGGCCTGGGCCCCGTTTTCCCTTCGTCCCTCATGTGCGCTGTGCATCTTTCAGTAACAGTGTGGCCACAGCAGGTGTTCGGGCAGACTCCCATCCTTCACTGTCATCATCTCAGGGAGGCCTCCACAGCCCTCCTGTCTATGGGGGTGTCCCTGCTCCCCCATTCATTTTTAAAACATTGCCCAGTTAATTTCCCAGTGGAGCCAGCGCCGCCCTCTGCCCCCGCTGGTGCCACCTCAGCTCCAGCAAGATGCTCACTTAGACCCTCCCTCCTCTGCGCACAGGCCTGTCAGCTGTGTGTGGATTTATACTTCATTCTCCTCATTTCTCGTCCCCGAGAGTGTCTGGGGACGATTTATGGGAGACGTAGCAGAATGACACTCGAGCTGCTCAGAGCTCGGGGACGTTGACCACAGCATCTTTGGAGGGATGGTGACTGTCACATGGGTAATGTCACGTGGTTCGTTCGCCATCTCTGCCCCCAGCTCCTCTCTCTCCTGAGGCCCTACCTGCCCTCTAGACCCCGCCCAGTGCCCCTTGTGTGCCCCGCAGTCTCCTCTGTGGTTCGAGGTTCGCAGGAGGGTCCTCTCTGAGTCCTGAGGCAGCCCTGCAGCCTGCTCACTGGGGGTCCTTTCCAGGTAAATGTCCTCCCTGGTCCCCAGTCCCTGCCCTTGGACACCCCCCGCCTCCCATGGTGGTCAGAACCCTGCTCACGTCCCCCAAAGGCCCAAGGTTCTCCTTGGGGCTGTTTCCTGACCCAGGGCTCAGCATCACACTTGTCACAGACGGGACCATGTTCTGTCACAGCGCACCAGGCAGCAAAGCTATAGCTTTAAAGCTCTGTAAATATTTAAAAGTAATGAAATTGTACTGCAAGTCCTATAAAACAGTCATTGTATCAAAGGCCTTTGTATACTAAAAATATACACATATACATTAAAAAGATAACTCTCTAGAACATAAATATGACAAAATTAACGCAGAGGCTGGAACAGACATTAAACCTTTTATTCACACAGATAAATGCTTATTTTTCTAGAGTTTAGGAGGGTGTTTCAGAATAATTCATCTGGCCCAAAACTGTGACAAAAACGGATTCAAAGCCTGGACTTTGGGGTAAGTCAGGGTGCACCTGAGGTCAAGTCCAGGTTTATCTCAAGGGCTGTTTGGCCTTGGGAAAAAACATCAGACTCATGCTGCTCAGGTTCCTCATCCATGAAATGGAAATAGTAACAGGACCCTCCCTCGTGGGCTGTCCTGAGCATTCAGTGAAATCACACCCGGGGACAGCCGATGTGGGAACTGGTGAGTGATCGTTGAATCAGAAGCCTTCATTGTTAGTTTGACTACACAGGGTCCCCTGCAGGGAGCGTCCCCAACAGCCCAGGCTCTGCTGTGCTTACTCGGAGGGAGAGGTACCTTTGTAGATCTTCATAAACAGCTGAGACAATAAATGTGTGCATATATATGTGTGTATCATACTGATTATGTAATAAAATTACATAGCGCAGATTAAAAGTACAACTCTCTCTGAACCATACATTTGACCTACAACTTGCACATGAGCTGGAGCAGACACTAAGCATTTCACTAATGCCCTTTTGTTGGGCCTCTAAAACTTTAGAACAGGATTGCCCTGGCTGGGGTGGCCTCAGTGGATTGAGTGACAGCCTGCAAAGGGTCTCCAGTTCAATTCCCAGTCAGGGCACACGCCTGGGTTGCAGGCCAGGTCCCCAGTAGGGGGTGCATGAGAGGCAACCACACATGGATGTTTCTCTCCCTCTCTTGTTTCCCCTCCCTTCTCTCTAAAAATTAATAAATAAAATCTTTTAAAAAATGTTTTTAAAAAGAGACTTTAGAACAAAGTCCCTGTAGATAAGTCAGTTGCCCCCACTTGCTTTTGCTTCTCTGGAATTTGGAATTCATAACACCCTCCACACACGCAGAAGAGGTGCTTTTATCTGCTTGAGACTCAAGGGAGCTCATCCATTCACTAGATATTTATGGAGCACCCACTCTGTGTTAGCAAGGCTCTCGGCACTGGGAAAGAAACATTAGAAAAAAAAAAAATAAAACCAGATGAAAACTGCAGCTCTCTTGGAACTTACAGTCTAATCAGGTGAGACAAAGACAAGAGGAAGGGGGAAAGGATGGAGGTTTGGGAGGGAGGGAGGAAGGAAAGAGGAATGAACTTCAGTGCACTGAAGGTTTGCTCTGTGTTGGGCTGAATGTGCTCACGCAGCCTCATTGGAAGTTCACAGCAACCTCTTAGGCACAGTGGTGTTAGGTTCCCCACTTTACAGATGTGGAAACTGAGGCCCGGGGAAGTTAAAGACATCAGCTAGGAAGTGACGGAGCCATAAACTGAACCCAGGGCCATCTGGATTCAAAGCCTCTCACAGGTCTGGACTAAATGAATGAATTCCAGAGTGAATGAATGAGTGGGTGCCTGAGCAAACACACCCACCGCTGTAAGGTCCCTGCAAGGAGGGATCCCAAGAGGGCTCTTCAAACCCAGGGAGAGTCTAGGCTTCTCTCTCTTCCCATAACCTACCTTCTAACTCTCGAGAATTATTTAGGATCAAGACTAAGAAGCTTCTTCTGTCCCCTCCCCAACCTGCTTCCTCAGGCGTGTGGCTGGGACCGTTGTCAACCCCCTAAGCACACTGACCAATGCTGCCCTCACCCCCTGCACTTCCTTCTCCACTTGCAGAGGAGGAATCCTGCAGAACCCAAGTCAGACCGTGGTGCCGCTGCTTGGAGCCCCCATGGCTCCTCCCCACCCCCACTCAGGACAAAGCCAAAGTCCTACCAGGGCCTGCAGGCCCGCCACCTCTGCCTCTCTGACCCCAGCTTCTAGCACTCTCCTCTTGCTCCCCTGTTCCAGCCTCTCTTCTGCTAACAGAAACAAACTTCCCTTCTGGAGTCCTCATGTTTGAACTTCCTCCTGCCAGAGAAGTTCTCCCCCTGCGTCCTCTGGCTGCCCCCATCAGCTCCGTGCCTCCTGCAATGTCTGCCCCGTGAAACCTGCCCTGACCACTGGTGCTCCCGCTCCAGCCTCACCTCCCCTGTCCTTTCTTTATCTCCATAGCACTGGTTCCAGCGGACACTTTTGTACATAAAAACGTGTCTCCTTTGCTGTTTGGCTCCCCCTCCGACAAGTGTCAGCTCAAGAGGGCAGGGATTTTTCCTAGTCCCTGCTGAGAGTCCCTCTCCTGTCAATTAAAACAAAAAGCAAAACGTCAAAATCAAAAGCCTTTACTCAGCACACTCGTCATGCGAGGCATGGGGACCACCTCTGTCCTGCCAAGACTCTGCCCCCAACCAGGCCCAGGCCAGGCCTTTGCTGAAGGCTGCGGTTCTCCTTTCCCTTCGCTTTGTCTAATTTCTATGAACACCGTTTCTCTGCATGACTCACCCACACATATTTCTGCAAGAACCTCATTTTGTCAACTGAGTCCCCAGTTAGAAACCAGAAGTCCCTTAAGACGACAGATCTATTTTCCACCTTGTCTAGTCCCCAGAGTACCAAGGACAGCTCTGGGAAGCAGGGAGTTCCTGCCCGTCCTGCTCATTCTGTATTTCGGCACATAGGCGGCAGGTAGGCAGGGGGTCCTCCCTAAATGTTGACGTTTGAATAGTGTGAAAGGATGAACAGTAGCTGAGGAAAGTGACTGTAGCCAGGGAGGGTGTGGGGAGTCACATTTGAGCAGACATGTAAGGGATGAGAAAGAGCCACCAGGAAAAGACCTGGGAAACAGCAAGTGCAAAGGGCCTGGGGCAGGAGCACACTTGGCGAATTTGAGGAAGAGCCAGGAGGCGAGTGTGGCTTCAGTGGGGTGAGCTGGTGCAGAGCAGAGAGAGAGAGGTCCGAGAGGTCAGCAGGGGCCAGACCATGCAGGGCCTTGGGGGGCTCAGCGGGCAGTTTGGATAGTAATTCTAAGAGCAGTGAGGAATCTGGGAAGGTTTCAGAGCCGAGGGTGATGTGATTTGATTTATATTCTTTAAAGCTCATCTGACTGCAGGGGCTGGGCCAGGCCCAAGGGGCCGCCAGAAACCAGGGAGGAGGCTGTTGTGATTACCCAGGCGGACTGTGATGGATGGTGGGGTTAATCCTGGGGAGGCACGTGCGGGGGGGTTCAGGGGCTCTTTGGAGACAGACTCAGCATTCCAGCGTGGCGATGTGGAAGGCCTGGGAACAAAGCCCCTGCTAGCGGTGAGGTGTGGCTGTGTCTGGAATCTCTCTCATTTCCTGGACACATTCACATGGGAACCTCGCGAGAAGGAGAGGTGACTGGACCATAGACCTGCTCTAAATGCCACCATAATACAACCCAAATGACCTCCGCACCCCACTCCCCCCAAGAAGCCCCAAGTGGAGTCTTTGCCTCCAGCTCTCCCTTTCTTAGAGGACAGCCTCTGCTGGAGTCTGCACACAGCCATAAAACTCATGTTTGCTTTGCTAATTGATATAAATGACCTGCCTTTCACAGCCCAGCATCGGCGCTGAACACATCCACATTAATTGGGTTGGAGGAGTAAAATTAAGTGCTTCAATTTGCCATTTTTCAGCATGAAAAATGAGAAAGGAAAAAAATCACTTGGCAGAAAGAGAGGAGCTATGAGAGGTAAAAAGCCCTGTGGGTAGGTGGCCAGGGGCTGCCCCAGGGAGGGGCCTGGACTCCTGGGGAGCAGGCAGAGAAGGGTGGCGATGAGGTCAGAGCCGCCAGCACACCCATGTAGTTTTTGAACACTACACAGGCATGAAGTGTTTAAAAATGACAAAGTATTTTTTAAAGGCAATTCTCCAATGTTGGTGGCAGCTTTGAGGGGTACCACTACCCCCACCCTTGGATCAGACGGGAGCCTAAAATTGCAAGGACAGGAAACCCAACTCCCAGATATGTAAGCAAAAAGAAGATGTATAGGCTCCTATACAAAGGGTGGTATGGGCCTCAGGTTGGGCTGGATCCAGGGACTCTAGCCAGTTTCTCCCAGCCTTGTGGTGCTGCTCTTTTCCTCCTCCCTCACTGGGGAGAGAGGCCACCTGTCTGAGCAGCAACCTCCTAGTGGTACTTGTGGAGTCTCAGGATTCACCTGATTGGGCCAGCTGTGAGCAAGAATGTCCGCCCCTTGTGCGGGCACCACCTGCCCAGGTGTATCCAGTGGTCCTGGATATGCTGGTTGCCAGGCCTGGATCCCGTGTCTGGCGTGGAGCTGGGTGTGGGGTCCACCCTACATATAGCACATGAACGAAGAGCAAAGGACAATCAGAGCACTGTGCCCGAAGGGAGACTTCATTTATTCACTCAACATACAGAGTCCGGCAGAAGTAACACCCAGTTGAGTGGGGTTGGTAGGGTAATAACATGGGTGTGATAATTTATAGTTTTAATTTGAACATGTCACCTAAAATGTCATAGGGTGTGCTTGAGTGTGATATTGTTATGTTACAGAATTACATGCTTATGATTTTGCAATAAAAGATTTTTTAATAAAAATGGGGCATTATTTGTGCCAGCAAATAAAGTGCCTACTGTGTGCCAGGCACGTGCCACTTCTGCTGACTCCCCTTGTTCTGAACACACCCGACTGGGCCTGGCTGTGCCAGCTGGGAAGGACTGCGTGATTCCTGAAAAGAGGGGCGGGGGTTTGGAATCAGCCCCTTCCAGGCCACACAAAAGCTCAGGGTGAGGAAGGGCTGCGTCCACAGTGGGAAGTCCAAGGTGGACAGCAATGGACACAGAGACAGAGACCACGGGTGTGCACTGTGGCTCCTTATCCCAGAGCAGAGAGAGCGAGCCTGAGAGGCGGAGGTGCCTCAGCCAAGGTCACGGAGCTCCAGCTGGCCAGAGAAGGGTTTTCAGCCCAGGACTTCACCTGCAGCTCCTGGGGGTGTGGCGCCTCCAGTTTTTCCCATCCATAACACCCCTGAAGTTCGCAGGAGGCTCTGGGTCGTGGGTGGAGGCCTCTCTCTGGAACTGAACCCCTTGTCTCAAGAGGGCAGCCTCATATGTACACCCTGAAAAGCAACCTGTGAAAAAAAGGGGCCACCCTGGAAAGCCTTCTCTTCCCCACCACCCCTGCTGCATTTTCCCAGGGGCTGCTGACACCCCAGCAGTGCTCCATCCTCAGCTTGGGAAACACCAACGAGCAGCATCTCACACCGACCCATCCATCAGGCTGCTTCCCCCTCCCCGCTGCGAGGACCTGCAGTGACACAGCAGGAGAGGGGAGAGCTGCAGGGACTGAGCGAGGAGTGTGGGGGGAGGCAGGAGGGATGAGGGGTAGGAAGGGGGCTGCCAGGAGGATGTCAGCTTTGCTCAGGGCTCTGTGAGGACCACCCTCACAGCATCCACCCACACGTGAGCACATTCCCACATGCGTGTGCAAAGCCTACCTGGAGCAGACACACGTATGTGGGGTGGAATGCAGGTCTCGTATGATTGCTATGTGTGCACAGGGATCCTATGAGGTCCCCAACAGTGAGCTTCTCAGCAGCCCCCATCCCCCACAGCATTTGCTTTTCCTCACCTGCACGATCTCTGAGGCTGGTGAAATGCCACCAGCTAGTCACTGAGGCCTGCCTGAGCTGGGCCTCCCTGGGGAGAGGTGGGTTAATTCTCCCTCACTCTTCCCTGCCTGGGTCTTCCCCCACCCTACCAAGCGAGGCCTGGAGTCTCCTGTACTCTCTCTGCCTCTACCTCCTCCTCGACCCCCTTCTCAGCCGAGAACGGGCCATCTCAAGTGACAACCTCAATAGCTGCAAAGAGGTCCATCTGAGGCACACAGGCCTGGTGTCCTCCTGTCTCACATTAATTTTAGTGATGGTGACGATCCTAGACCAGCTACAATTTATTGAGCAACTTACCACACGCTGGCCACATTCCACCTACCTTGATAGAGAGCCCCCCCAAACCCCATCCCGTACTTACCATAACTGCCTGCTATGTACAGATGTGGAAACCAAGGCACAAGGTGCTCAGTGAGTGACCCTGCTTGTGGTGGCGGAGGCAGGATCTGAACTCATGCAGGCCGACTCCGAGTTCTTGTGCAGGAAGACACACTCAGGAGCAGCCGAGAACACCGAGGAGGAAGGAGGCACAGGGCTCACTGCGAGTCTCTCCAAGTTCCAGTGCCACTGAGAGCAAGTCGGCCCAGGCCCCACTTCGGAAGGCTCCAGCTGCACTGAGCGTGACAGAACCATGGCCCCAGAATACAGCCCCAGGAGAGATGACACGTTATTATTCCTGCTGGGGGCTGGGCTAGGCTCTGGGGTGTGCGGGGTGACCAGACTGGGTTCTCTTCCTTGAGGGGCGCCAATGCCGGGGAGAAAGGTGTGTGAACGGCCGTCTCCATACAGGTGGCGTGCACAATCTGTGGGGCGTTTACAGCCTGGATTAAAAAACTGTGACCTGCTATAGGGCAGGGGCTGTCACTGCATTCATGAAATCCACCCGTGGGCCTGGCCCACCGGGGCACTGAGGACATCCCCCAGGGAGGACAGCCTGGTGAGGAAGGGGCAGGACAGATGGCTGAATCCTGGACTAGTCCCCAGTTCTGGGGCTTGGGGAAGGCCATTCTACTTCTCTGTGCCTGTTACTCCATTTATACGACAAAAATGCTAATAAAAAGCGTCTGTCTCACAGGGCTGTATCATAGAAGCTTAAATAATATATTGATTGTGCTGGGGACACGGCAGTAAGAATGACTCACGAAAAATTACCATTATTATTACTGTTGTTGTTGTTGTTATATGAATGAATGATGGAGACCTAACTACCTCAGGGGTGACCGGGGATTCACTTCTTAGCCTGTACTTTTTATGGAGAGTGTGGGGTGGGGGCCGCACCACATGGCACCGTCGGGGTTTTCCCAGCCTGCTTTGCAGACTTCCATCCATCCCGCAGACAGGAGAATGGCAGTGAGGAGGCTCGGGAATAGGCACCTGGGGCAACCCGTGAGGCAGAGGCAGGGATGAAGGGCGTGGGAATGGCTCCAACACAGTACACCAGCCGCTGGGGGTGACAGGGAAGAAAAGAGAGAGACCTCACTGTGTCACCTCCTGCAGCGCCTCTGGCTCAGCAGTCTTCTCAGCACACCAGCTCCCCGGGGAGCCTGAAATTGCATTCCTCTCCCTCATTTTTTTTCCCCCTTGAGAAGCAGTGAGCATTGTCCTGGGAATGGGGTTGGTCCCTTTAAGCAGCTGAAATCACTGTCCCTTCCCCGGATGGACCCTCAGGTCCCAATTCCCTGGATTAGGGACCACGGGTCCCCCCACAGCCATTTACCAACAGTCTGTCTCCTGGGCAGGACTGTGGCCTCTTCAGGAGGATGAACCAAATGACAGGGCTTTCTGTGAGAAGCCCTGGGCCCCCTGCTGGGAAACGGTTCTGCAGAATGAGCCCAGCTCTTGTCTCCTCCCAGCCTCCCTGATAAAAGCCTTGCCTGGTCCCACCCCCCTGCATCCCCCTGCCAGGCCCTCACCCCAGGCTCAAGCCTCCCACCCATCTCCTGGGTTCTCTGGGCCCTGCTGTGACAGTGGTTCTCTCAGACTTTTATTTGAGACATGGCTGATAGATACAAAGTACCAAAGAGCAAAAACAAATGCACACATATCCATATACCCAGAACGATTTTTAACATTGTATCCTGTTTGTGCCTTCAGTTCTTTTTTATTAAAGGTAAAATTAAAGGTTCTTTTTATCAGCTATCAAGTCCCATTCCCTGGCCTAAAAACCATAATTATGAATTTAGAGTGTGCCCTTCTAATTCAGTTATTTTAAAAAGTGGTTTTAGCCCTGGCTGGTGTGTCTCAGTGGATTGAGCACAGGCCTGCAAACCAAAGGGTCACTGGTTCAATTCCCAGTCAGGGCACATGCCTGGGTTGCAGGCCAGGTCCCCAGTAGGGGGTGCATGAGAGGCACTTGAACACTGATGTTTCTCTCCCTCTCTTTCACCCTCCCTTCCCCTCGCTAAAAATAAGTAAAATATTTAAAGAAATTTAAAAAATGTTTTAGTGGACTTTACTTTTAAGAGCAGTTTTAAGTTCACAGCAAAGCTGAGAGGAAGGTGCAGAGATTTCCCATATGCCCCCTGCCCCCCGACACTGCCGTTACCAACCCCCACCAAAGTGGCACATTTGCTGCAATCCACGAACCCACACTGACAGATCACAATCGTTCAGAGTCCATGTTGATATTTGGGTTCACTCGGGGCGTTGTATGTTCTATAGGTTGGAACAAACGTATAATGCAGTGATTTTCGACCTTTCCCATCTCATGGCACACATAAACTCATTCCTAAAGTTCTGTGGCACACACAAAATATATTTTTTGGCTGATCTGACAAAAAATAGGAATAATTTTGATTCATTCACAGCAGACAGTGATTATGTTGGCTGTTGCCATTTTTTTCTTATTTGACGATCTAAGGGAAAAGAGGTCAGTGCCCCTGACTAAGTAGTCAGGTTTTGCATGTTTCAAAAATTCTGGCGGCACACCAGTTGAAAATCGCGGGTACCTTGTGTAATGACGTACATCCATCGTTGTAGAAGCACGGAGTACTTTCACTGCACTAAAGATCCCTCCTGTTCTGCCTCGTTAGCCCGCCCCCTGAGACAGGTGGTTTCAATTAAATGTTGTCAATAATGTTTCCCTCTCAGCCCTCAGCTCATCCTTTGCATGATGGCTAAGGTCCTTCTTTCCCATTATCTTGGGCACTTGCCATCAACTGCAATAGGGACGCCTGCAGGAGGAGCAGGCTCAGGGTGGGGAAGATCGGGGCTCACCTGGGGACACACTATGTCTGAGGTGCCCACAGACTTCCGAGTGAGGTTGTCAGGCAGCAGCTGAAGACCCAGCTCTGGAGATTCAGGGAGAACAAACAGGCTTGTGGGGTGCAGGAACGAACACCTCCTTAACTCCATGTCCCAGACAGTCACTTTGTGCAGGCGGGGGTTGGGGGGCTGTTCCTGTTTAATCCTCATTCTCTCCAGAAGCTTCCCTGGAGCCCAGTGGGAGTGCCCCTCCCCCATGTTTACTCTCCCACCCTCTGCAGTGCTGACTGCACCACCTGTTTGTGAGATGTGCTAATAAAGGCACCACGTCATCACGTGAGCTGCCCTCCAACGGAGAGTCTCCCCTCTTCCTCAGGGGGTGGCAGGCTCCCAAACACAGCCCCCTAATCAGGCTGTTAGCACTGCTAATTACATTCTCCTAACAAGATGGTGAGAGGCTTCCCGAAGCTTTCACAGACTCGAAATTGCTGACATGCTTTCCAGAGGGGTCTCCCTGCCAGGCTGGTCTGGATGCTCTGAGGTTCCCCACACGCCACCGGACAGAAGGGGAGAGTGAGGTCCAGACAGGGGCTGTCGCTCCCGTTTTGCAGATGAGAAAAGGTAGAGTGATCATTCTCCTGAGTCAGCTCAGGGCTGGGGACTCAAAACCAAGCATCCCGTCTCCCTCACCAGCACTCCGCCCAGGACCTGTCTCACCTCTTCCCTGTCAGGTGGAAGGACCTTTCTCCCCAGTATGGGGGCTCGCATGGGAACAGGACCCTGTGTGACCACTGGTGCTTAGAGAGGGAGGGGCTTGCCTCTTGCTTCTGCCCACCACATCCTGCCCAGTCTCCCCCGAGGCCCACCTGCTACAGGGCTCCACCAGGGATCCCAGGGTCCACACCTCCCAGATCAACACTTACTTTCCCACTGCCCAGTCTCTCCATGTGATTCAGGGAGGCTGGCCACACACTTCTGGTCTTTGGAGTGACAGGTGTCCAGGCCTGGCCACTCTGTGTGTGCAGCCACGGTGGCTGGTGAGACACCAGGTTGGTCCAGTGCAAACACATGGGGACATCGGCTGGATGAGACAGGGGGAGAGGCCCTGCTCTCTCAGGGCTCTGCCGGCTCTCTGACAGTGATGCACGCCCGTGGGAAGCCAGCCCACAGCATCCCATTCCCCTGAGTGCAGTGATTGGTTCAGGGTCGCACATGTGACCCAGGTTGGGCCAGATGGAGTCAGTCCCAGGACTTGGGCATCAGGGCAAGCCTGTGTGGGAAGCCAGCCCAGATAAGATCACCAGTGGCCATGACATTGTGGGTTAGAAGTGACAGAAACATCCACTCAAACTGGCTTAACAGAAAAAAAAAATAATTTCTATCAGCTGCATCCTGGTACTCTGGGAATTTTGTCAGCATGCTCTCCCCAGCTCTCAGTTTGCCATGCCTCTGTGTCAGCGTCACTCTCAGCCTGACGTTCTCCTGGAGCCTCAGGGGTGGCCTCCCAGCCCTGCCACCCCAGCCGGACTGGAGCACCGTTCCCAGCCCTGAGGCCCAAGTCCTGGGACTGACTCCATCTGGCCCAACCTGGGTCACATGTGCGACCCTGAACCAATCACTGCACTCAGGGGAATGGGATGCTCTGATTGGTCAGATCTTGATCAAAAGACTACCAGGGCCACCAATGACTTTGCTCTGCCTTCTGCCCCCATGACTCACTGAAAGCAAGTAGATTACTTGGCCACCAGCTCCTGGTTCCATTCCTCCACCCAGGATTGGGAAAGCCACACCAGGGTCCTGACTGCTGAATTATAGGGGTCCTCAGTACCTGAATTTCAGATGGCTGTGGCTCCTTGGAATAGAGGACAGCAAGATGACCTCGGTTCAAATCCTGACAGTAACACTTTCCCACAGAGAGACTTTGGGTAAATGAGTCCGGTCTGTCCCCTCTTATGTGTGAAGATCAAATAAGACGATTTGTGGTGGGAACTTGGAGAATGCCTCACCCATGGTTGGGGCCCAGTAAAGAGCTATCAACTGGCATGACGAGATGCCATTTACTACATCTAGTCAGGACTACCCCCTTTCCCTTGTCACCCCCTCCATCCATCTCCCTCTATCTCCCAGGTGACAGGAGGGGACAGATATCACCTCATTACTGAAAGCTCCTTGCTGCCTCCCTCATGGCCTTCACGGTCAAGTTCAGGCTCCTCATGCTAGGCTACAAGTTCTGCATGATCCAGCCCCTGCACACTTCAGCTACATGGGGCCTTTTTTCCTGTCCAAACACACCAAGATTATCCAGCTCCCAGGCCATTGCCCGCTGCTGTTCCCTCGGTCTGGAGTGGTGGCCCCCAAATATCATTGTAGGTGACTCCCTAAGTTCCTATGGGTCCCGTCTCAAATGTCACCTCCTGGGAGAAGCTTTCCCTGAGTATCTGACATAAGGTAACCCATGTTCCCCCATTCCCTTTTTGTCCCCATCAGTCTGTCACTCATTTCTCTATGTTACTCTCCTTATCTGCAAAGATCTTAGTCTCATGGTGTGTTTTTATTGCGTGTAAGGGGTGTTTGGGACTTGGAGGGCATAGTCCAGAAAAAGTAAGTCAGGAAAAGGCCCAGTCTTAGGGCCTAGAATGGGGTCCCTCTTCCTGCATGAGGTAGAAGGGAAAGCTTTGCTGGACTCCAGTGAGCCACCTGTGGGGTCCACGGACCCCAGAACCAATCTCTGCTGACTGGAGGCTTTGCTGGGTCCGCATGGAGGCCGAATCCCCCCTCCTGCCCCTTAGTGGTCAAAAGGACAACGCTGGCCACCCGCCCGACCTGTCTGACCCTTCTCTTGGAAAGCAGGGGGTAGGCCACCTGGTGAATAATTCACCTGCAGTCAGCAGCCCTGAAGGCTGCGTTGGCAAAAAGCAAACAGCCTGCAGAACCGTTTCTTATTTTTAATCTGTGCAAAACTGGGGTCTCCAAGCACTAACTTTTCCATCCTACTGATTTTGGAGGCAATGAGCTTGGCCGCCAGCTCAGCTCTCCTCTCTCTCTCTCTCTCTCTCTCTCTCTCTCTCTGTCTGTCTGCTTGTTCAGTGCACTCACTCCCACCCAGATATGCCAGCGCTGGAGAGCTTTGTCAGTCTGCTCCTAAACTACAATTTTAAACAAGCCTCTTAAATGATAGAGGCATTTGTGCATAAATAGCACATGGTAAGTCTCCCCTTGGGACACTCACCTGATTTATCATCAACGCTCTTACTACCAAGCTTTCGATATGAACGTTTTCCACACAGCAGTAACGATCTGATCTCCTCCCCCTCCCGGGCCTCATGCACACAGAAAGCTCAGACGGGAGGTTAGAATCTGGAAGACATCACCCTGAAGGGCAAAAGACGCCAGCTTTCAATGTTTCAAGTGAAGCCAGGCCAGCCAACCCAAACTTGTTTTTTCCAGCATTAGCCTGGGTCCTGTAGAGAAAAACAGACCCAATTTCTTTCCATGACCAAACCTTGCCACAGTGCCGGGCCAGGGGTGAGGTCACCCTGACGCCTCTTTGTGACTCTGATGGGCTGGGGAGGGCCCCCTCCAACCACACTGATAGGACGTGAGCGTCCATGCCCAAACCACCTTGCCTGCCTGAAAAAACAGCGTTTCCCAAATGCCACCCATTAGCACAGCCTCCGGTGATGGTTCTGGGCCGCCACCTCAGGGCGCCCCCCGCACCATTATTTAACATTCTTCATTAAAGGACTCATTCTCTAAAATGGAAGCTCAAACCAAACGATATTGTTTGTGAAATTATTGATCTGATGTGTGAGTTATCCATGTTTTTTTCTTTAAAACTTTAAGGAACAAATAGTGAAATAAATAACGCTGGCATACTGTGTTTGACGGGTATTACCAGCCATGCACTAGGCGGGCGCTGAATCGAATTCATAGACCAAAGTTCAGAGCACGCAATGTTGACTGCGACGGACAGGGCATCTGGGACTTTGAAGATTCAAAGATGAAGGCTTGATTTTTCCAGAGATTTCAGTCCAGGAGAACTGCGTTCTCCAGAAGCAGATGCGCACAGCGCCCCCTGCAGACCAAATTCCTGCAGCGCCTCCCCTCCTGAGAAGGCACAGGAGCCAGGTTCTGCCTGGAAAACGGAACGCCCACCAGGGTGTCCACAGGCTGGAACTGTCCCTCCTGCCCCATGGGGTCCATTCCAAATGGGCCCACGTTCTGGTGCGCCGAATTGTCAATGCGAGCCCAGGGCTCTGATTGCTTCCTGGCTGCATATTCTTCTAGAAAACTGCCCCAAAAACATCTATATGCGTGATCATTAATACACATTGTTATATGAAGAGCACCTTGGTTTCCAACTAATCATCTATTCTTGGCAGCTAGAAGACTGACTCATATTTTTAATAATGAATTCTAAAAAGCTACCGGCTTACAGTTCTTATCATCACCACAATTTAAGAGTTGATTGCAAAGTCTTACCTAAAAAAAAATCTCAATATTTTCTTGCCAGCAACAACATTGCAAACTCCTTGGACAGTGGACAGAAGCTAAAGACCCCCCTCCACTGATCGATGCCTGGCATCCTCTATATTTTATAAACTGTTTTATTTCCCTTATAATCCCTACTGCAACCTGCAATAATTTATTGCCCAGTTCTCCCCACTTGTGGAGTCAGCTCCTCTAGGGTCGGAAATGGGCCTGTGTTATTGACAACTTTGACCCCGCACTTAGGGCAATGCCTGGCACGTCGTAGCCGGTGTCAAATACATGTTCAGATACATAAAGGAGTGGAGGTTTTGTTACGGCCCTCTGAGTTCTGCAGAGTAAGGGACACAGGACTTGGCAGGGCTGGATCATAGCCTGGGTCTGGGTGCTCAGAGGCCTTTGTCAGTGACACTGCTCCCCGGCCCCCCAGTCACCCTCCCTGGGTTCCCAGAGAGGGGTCTGCCACTCTGAGTCCCTGGAGCCAGAGCTCTAACAGCAGGGACACCGTTTGAAAGAGGCAGCCAGGGTCAGGGTGGGTGGCTCTGTTCCCCTCCCCCGACTTCTTCTCCCCCACCCCAGCCCTGCAGCTCTGTGGCTAGGACAGGCCCGCCTCCACCTCCACAGCTGGGTCACCCAGGCTACCCTGCCCTGTGCTTCCCAGCTGTGTTTGGCCCATAGGAGGAGGCAGCAGCAGGAGAGGGGGTCAGCAGATCCCTCTCCCTTGCTGGGTCACAATGCACCCAATGGCCAGTGTTCTCTTCCCATGGCCTCAGCTCCTCCTGGGCAGCCCTCTCCTCCCGCCGCAGCGATCCCTAGGTCTCCATAACCCCTCTTGCTTCCAGCCCCTTCAGGCCTTGGGCCGGTAAGGGCCCCTCTGTTTCTACTCCCTGGGTTACTAGCCCCGTGTCCCTGAGAAGTTACTGCACCTCACACCCTCACATTCTATCTGTTGGGGACAATGACGTCACCTTCCTCATTGCATTACGACTGTAACGACTAAATGAGTTAATACACAGGAAGTGCCTAGAACAATGACCGGCGTATAGTAAGTACTAAGGAAAGGTGGCTATTGTTATTATTAGAGCCACTTCCTGTGTTGTGGCATCTCATTGGACCCTATGAGGTAGATACTCTTATACTCCTGTTTTACCCTCCAGGAAACTGTGGCTCAGACAAGCTCAGCCACTTTCCAACATGAGACACAGTGAGAAAAAGGCAGAGCTGGGACCTGAGTTCTGCTCAGCCCAAGATCCTGACACTAGGTCAGAGCTTTTTCCACCTTCATCCATTGGGGTTTGGGGGAGAGGGATGTTCTGTGCATTACAGGCTGTTTAACAGCACCCCTGGCCTCCACCCACTTGATGTCAGCCCCCCACAGCACAGAATAATCTGGCCTAAAATGTTATTAGTGGCCAGGTTGAGAAACCCTGGCATAAAGGTTAAGTAGATACAAAAAAAAAAGTAATTATGGAGGTAAGGGTTTTATACTTTACTCGGATTGGTAAAGTGATGAGACCAGTAGACTTCGGTAGGCTGTGTATACACCTAGAACAACTACTACAAAGAGACATACCAAAAACACCATAGGTAAATCAAAATGGAAAGCTAAAAAATGTTCAAGTGGCCCAAAGGAAGACCAAAAGAAAAAAAAAGAAAACAAAAAGAAAACCAGAAAGAACAAACTAAAAACAAACAATAAAATAGTAGGTTTAAGCCCTAACCTATTAATAATCACATTAGATGTAGATGGTCTACATATACCAATTAAAACACAAAGATTAGCATAGCAGAGCGAATTTAAAAACATGTCCAAATTATAAGTGTCTACAAGAAATTCACTTCAATATTACTTTACAGGCAGAAAGAAAACAGCAGCAGAAGAATTCTTAGAAATTCAGAAAGGAAAAAAGAATTTTGGGATGGGCAAAAATTGGTGTTAATATAATAGACTATTTTTTTTTCTTTCTTAAATCATATGTGATGGTCGAAGCAAAAATAACCACATCACGTGAGGTGGTGCTCAATGTGTGAAACGCTTGAGACAATTGTATTTTAAAAGTGGGAAGAGCAAAGGGACTACAGCCAGAGAAGGCTTCCACACTTCATTGGAAGTGTTAAAACAGTGATAGCCGTAAAAATAAAATTAAAAAACAAAACACACCGACAGCACTGTGCTGTGACAAGTTATATATGTGCATATTATCACCAACCGCAGAGAAAAATACATAAAACAATATATGCCGAAGTATTATAAGGAAATCAAAATGGAATTCTTAAAAACATAAAAAACCCACAGGAAGGCAGGAAGAGAGAGAAGAATGAGACACAGAAGGAAGAAATAGACAATAAATAATAAAATGTCACTCTCTAGCCCTAACATATCAACAATTACTCTAAAGGGTCAATGATCTTAACAAACTAATTAAAAGAGAGAAACTGGCAGAGTGGATTAAGGAATACAACCCAATTCCATGCCGTATATTAGAAACTCCCTTTAAACAAAATGACATTGGTAGGCTCAACGTAAAAGAACAGATCAAGTGGTGTCATGCAAACACCAATTTAATGAAAGCAGGACTAGCTATATTAATATCAGATTAAGTAGATTGCAGAACAAAGAAAGTTACTAAGAACAACAAGGGACATTGCTGAATGATAAAAGGATCAATGCACCAAGAAGATACAGCGACCCAAAATGTGTGTCTACCAAACAACAGAGCTTTAAAATACGGGGAACAAAAACTGATAGAGCTGGAAGGAGAAATAGATAAATCCGCAATTATAGCTGGAGACTTCAACGCCTAACATATCAGTGTTTGACACCCTTTATTAGTAATTGATACAGCCGGCAGATAGGTCCAGCAGACAGAAAACCAATGAGGATACAGTTAAACCGAACAACCTTGTAAATCAACTGGATCTAACTGACTTTGAATAAACCACTACTACATTTTTCCCAAGCTCACCTGGGACGTTTCCCTAGAGAGACCATATCCGGGTTCATAAAGCAAACCTTAACACGTTTAAAAGAATTCAAATCACAAAGAATGTGTTTTCTCACCATAATGAGATCAAACTAGAAATCAAAAAGACAACAGGACAGTCTTCAAACATAGAAACATTAGACAGTACATGGCTATATATATACCCCATGAGTCAATAAGGAAGTCTCAAAGGAAATTTTAAAATATATAGAACGGAATGAAAATGAAAAGGCAACATATCAAAATGTGTGAGGCCCAGCCCAGGTCATGCCGACGGTGAAATTCAGAGTGCGAACTGCTTACACTAGAGCGGCGCAAAAATCTGAAAGCGATAATCTAGAAACTGGAAGAGCAAAACACACCCAAAGGGAACAGAAGGAAGGAGATGGTAGAGAAAAGAGCAGGAATTGATGAAATAGAAAGCAGTAAGACAACAGAGCAAATCAATAAAACTAAGAACAGATTCTTTGAAAAGATTGATGGAATTGACAAACTTCTAGCAAGACTGACAAAGATAAAAAAAAAAAAAAAAAAGACACAAATCACCAATACCGGGAATAAAACAGAGGGTATTAGCACAGACCGTAGAACCATAAAAGAGATAAAAAGTGCTGTGAACCACTTCACACTCATAAACTCCAAACCTCAGAAGAAACCAACCGACCCTTTGAAAACCACAGACTACCAAACTCAATCAAGATGAAGTAAATATACTGGCTAGTCCTAAGACAATGTAAGAAGTGATATTTGTTATAATTTTATTAACCAATGTCACTCTGATACATTCAATTTTAAAAAAAGAAATTGTATTTGTAATTGAAAAGCTCCTGAAAAAAGAATTCTCCAGGCCCATGTGGTTTAACTGAAGAATTTTATCTAACACTTAAAAAAATTAACACCAACTACTTCCAGCCAAGATCGAGGCATAGGTAGCCACACTGTGCCTCCTTGCATGACCAAAAGAAGGACAACAACAATTTAAAATCAAAAAAACAACCAGAACTGCCAGAAAATCGAACTGTATGGAAGTCCAACAACCAAGGAGTTAAAGAAGAAACATTCTTCCTACCTGTGGGAGGGGCAGAGACGGGCAGCTGGGCAGAGAGGACTCGAGGTGAGGCAGTGAATTGTGGACTGGGCAGTCCCACATTCGCGTGCAGATAAACCAGGAGGAACAACTGGGGAGCAAGACAGACTGTGCAACCCAGGGTTCCAGTGCGGGGAAATAAAGCCTCAAACCTCTGATTGAAAACACCTGTGAGGGTTGAGGCGGCAATGGGAGAAATTCCCAGCCTCACAGGAGAGTTCGTTGGAGAGACCCACAGGGTCCTAGAACATACACAAGTCCACCCACCTGACAATCAGCACCAGAAGAGCCCACTTTGCTTGTGGGTATTGGGGGAAGTGACTGAAATCCAGCAGAGAGAGGAGCAAGCCGCATTGTTCCCTCTCTGACCCCTCCCCCACATACAGCATTACAAGGCAGCGAGGTAGTTTGCCCTGCCCTGGCGAATACCTAAGGCTCTGCCCCTTACTACATAACAGGTGTGCCGAGACAAAAAACAAAACAAGAAAAAAAAAGGCCCAAATGAAAGAACAGATCAAAGCTCCAGAAAAAATACAACCAAGCAATGAAGAGATAGCCAGCCTATCAGATGCACAGTTCAAAATACCAGTAATCAGGATGCTCACAGAATTGGTTGAATTTGCTCACAAATTAGATTAAAAAATGAAGGCTATGCTAAGTGAAACAATGGAAAATGTACAGGGAACCAATAGTGATGGGAAGGAAACTGGAACTCAAATTAACAGTTTGGAGCAGAAGGAAGAAAGAAACATTCAACCAGAAAAGAATGAAGAAACAAGAATCAAAAAAAAAAAAAAAATGAGAGGCTTAGGAACCTCCAGGACATCTTTAAATGTTCCAGCATCTGAATTATAGGGGTGCCAGAAGAAGAAGAGGAAGAGCAACAAATGGAAAACTTATTTGAACAAATCATGAAGGAGAACTTCCCTCATCTGGCAAAGGAAATAGACTTCCAGGAAGTCCAGGAAGCTCAGAGAGTCCCAAAGAAGTTGGACCCAAGGAGGAACACACCAAGGCACATCATAATTACATTACCCAAGATTAAAAACAAGGAGAGAATCTTAGAAGCAGCAAGAGAAAAGAAGACAATTACCTACAAAGGAGTTCCCATAAGACTGTCAGCTGATTTCTCAAAAGAGACTTTACAGGCAAGAAGGGGCTGGAAAGAAGTATTCCAAGTCATGAAAGGCAAGGACCTACATCCAAGATTACTCTATCCAGCAAAGCTTTCATTTAGAATGAAAGGGAAGATAAAGTGCTTTTCAGATAAGGTCAAGTTAAAGGAGTTCATCATCACCAAACCCTTATTATATGAAATGTTAAAGGGATTTATCTAAGAAAAAGAAGATAAAAAATATGAACAGTAAAATGACAGCAAACTCACCGTTATTAACAACCACACCTAAAACAAAAACAAAAGAAAACTAAGCAAACAACTAGAACAGGAACAGAGAATCACAGAAATGGAGATCACATGGAGGGTTATCAACAGGGGAGTGGGAGGGGGAGAGGGGGGGAAGGTACAGAGAATAAGTAGCATAAATGGTAGGTAGAAAATAGACAGGGGGAGGGTAAGAATAGTATAGGAAATGTAGAAGCCAAAGAACTTATATGTGTGACCCATGGAAATGAACTAAAGGAGAGAGAATGTGGGTGGGAGGCGGTGTGCAGGGCAGAGGGAAATAAAGGGGGGAAAATGGGACAACTGTAATAGCATGATCAATAAAATATATTTTAAAAAATCAACACCAACTTTACACCATCTCTTCTAGAAAATAGAAGAGGGAACACACTCTAGGTCATTTTATGAAGCCAGTATTACCCTAAAACCAAAACGAGACAAAAACAGTACAAAAATAGAAAACTACATACCAACACCCTTCGTGAACTTAGACACAAAGATCTTCAAATACATTGGAAAATTTAATCCAACAATGTATAAAAGAATCATAACTATATAACATGACCAAGTGGGATTTATTTGAGGTATGCAAGACTGGTGAAAACTCAAAAGTCAATCAACATAATCCACCATATCAACAGGCTAAAAAAAGAAAAATTATTTTAATAAATGTAGAAAAAGTATCTATTTGTGAAAAAATGCTCAGCTAACAAGGATTAGATAGTAATGTCCTCGATTTCATATATAGCACCTACAAAAAATCTGTAGTTAACACCCTACTCAGTGGTGGAAGACTAGGTGCTTTGCCTCTAAGACTAGGAATTCTAAAGGAAGAATGTTCATTTCCACCACTTGTATTCAACGTAGCACTGGGAGTACTAGAAAGTGCAATAAGGCAAGAAAAAGAAATAAAAGGCATACAGATAGAAGAAGTAAAATTATCTCTATTTGCAAGTGATGTGATTTCCTACAGAGGAAATCCCAAAGAATCTACCAAAAAAAATCTCAAACTAGTGAGTTCAACCAAGTTGCAAGATACAAGATCAATACACAAAAATCAAATGCATTCTCTATAGACTAATGAAAAAATGAGGACTGAGCTTATCATTGTTCCAAATAAAAATGAAATACTTAGGTATAAAATGAATGAAACATTTACAAGATCTACATGCTGAAAACTCTCAAATGTTAAAGAAAGAAATTAAAAACTAAATAATTGGAAAGACCTTGTTTATGGATTGGAAGACTCAACGTAGTAAAAATGCTCATTCTCTCTTCATTGATCTGTGCTGCTATTTGTATTAAAATTTCAGGAGGTTTTTTTGTAAACAAAGACAAGCCGAGGGGCTTTCCACTTTATTTTTGCTGATGGCTTCCTTCTGCTGGCGGGTGGAGGAAAAGGAGCTGTGGGTCTGGGTGGTCTTCTGCAAGGGGTGAAAGGTTGAAGGCCTGTGGGCCTGGTTCGCCTTCTGCTGATGTGTGGAGGGCTGGGGGGAACAACAGGTATGAGTTACCCTTCGCCGAGGGGTGGAAGGTGTGAGATGCCAGGTTTGCAAGCATCCAGCGTGCCATCAGCCAAGTTCACCACCACCACCCTTGCAGCTTACTACAGCACCCGATTACTCCCCAGGCAGGCCGCTGTGGTGAGCTTCTCTTCTCCATTACCTGGGATGAGCAGAGCTGGAGAACCACTCTTACAAGGTCAGCCGCCTTCAGTCTGTCTTCCCCACCCCCTTTCTATATGTAATGAATGGCTTTAACTTAATTAAAACCCTCCAGTGGTTCTGTAATGGGGAGCGGAGATGCAGCAAGAAAGCTCTTCATTATTAACTACAAGACAAAGTCTCCCTGCTCCGGGGAGAGGCGCCGGGAGTCCTCCAGAGAAAGCCCATTCCTCCTGCTTCTCGGTCCCCCCAGTGAACCTGCTCCAGAGCAGCCTCCTGTCTCTGTCCCAAAGGAGGGGGACCGCTCTGTGGGAGAGAGGCAGGGGACAGATGGAGGGGCAGGAGAGAGGGTGTCCTGACACGCACAGATGTGCAAATGCCAGATTCAAAAACGTAAGCTGAATGTAATTACTTGGTTAATTAAATATTGACTTTTAACTCAATACATGATTAAAACTTTTTAGTTAAAAAAGAGCTGCAGGAAAGACTGGCCAGAGAGTAGAAAGAGCAGGGAGTGATTCAGAACTTTCATGCAGGGAGACAAGGAGGATGAGGATTGTCCTACTATGTGCAGGCACCTACTGTGTACAGGAGGGAGTGACCTGCAGTCTCTGGGCCAGTAGGAAATTGTGAACAATCTAGGAATTGTGGGTGTCTTCTTTCTTTTTTCCACCTAAGACTGCATCTTTTCCCAGCTGTTGTTTAAGTGGATCGGAAACATTTGGTGCTCAGGAACTAGATTCTGTTCATCTGAGCTTCCCTGGAACATAACTCGGTGCCTGGCATGGGGTGGTGCTCCGTTAATGCTTGTACACTGAATGCACGAACTACTATACAAGCAATGGCACTGGTGTGTGTGTGCACACACACGTGTGCGCTCCCTGTGGACAGGGCTGTGGATTGGGTTTCAGGGCAGAACTTAACTCCCCAGCCCAATGACCCTCACCGGGTTGCAAGGTCTGCAAAATGCCCTCTGGCCACATTTCCTTCTTGTAATTCACAGCAAACTCCATGGTCTTCTAGGTCTGAGGCCTTAAGTTTTCTAGGTTCCTTCCAGACAAGTGGGGCCTTCTGGCCCCACGGGGGAGCTCAGTGACTGCCTGGGAGATGAGAGGGGCTGCGGGGGCTCAGATGTCCTCCAGTCTGGGAAGTCGCTCAGCCACGACTGAGCTGGGCCTGGGTGGGGCCTCAGCAGAATTCTCAGGAGCCTGTCCTCCAACCACACCGTCTGGGGCAGCCTTTCTTCTCCTCTTGTGTCCCTTGTCACCCTGATGGCCCCTCTCACTGGGATCTTCCTGCCTGGATAACAGGGTCCTTCAGGCCACTGCCATCTCCCCCACCCCTTGTTGGTTTAACCTTGAGGGGACCTTTCTCTTGACACCCACCCGCCTTGTGTCCTCATTCTGCGAGGTCCTCGCGGCCCTCTGTGCAGATCGCCCGTCTGGGTCTGTCTCCCTTGCAACGCCAGAAGGCTGTTCTAGTTTCTGAACTCCCATGCCGCAATTAAACCAAAAAATTATTCTTGCTGCTTGTTTCTTTCTCTCCATCAAGAGCTGAAATATGACCTGAAGTGTTTTTGTTTGAGCACTTTCTGGCCAAGTTTGGATTGGAGCAGAGGGGATTTATGAGGTTGTAAAAGTCAAGCTTTCAGCGAGTCAAACAAACCCGGGTGTAAAAGGAGAACCTTTAGAATAGGAGACGTGGCTGAGGCCTGTGACGTGTTTAAAAGTTCCAGAAAAGGAGAGCACACCGCTGAAGCAAGGGGGTTTCTACGGGCCACAAAGTTTGTCCAAAACTTGCTTTTCAAGAGCAAAAGACGCTGCAGAGTCATCCTCGGGGGTTTAGGGTCAAACTCAGCCCCTGGGTGGGGACAGTCACGCCCACGCTTTAAGGGAGAAATTCCACCAGCATCGTGGTTAATCCTGAGTTTTCATTTAGACACAAACTGTCTTATACGTAAATTGCAATAGTAAATTGCACTGGGGGAAAAAAATCTGTTTATATGTCTTGAGAAATTACGATAATGAAAAATAGCACCATAAACCCCCATTAAGTCAGAAGAAAGATAATTGGGCTCCACGCTGCCTCCCCGGGGCCGGCACGCTGGCATAGGGATGGATTTGCCTTGGCAGAGCAGAGCTCGCCTTTGCAGCGCGGTCCCCATTTCCTCCTTAACAACGCAGAACCGCGCAGTCAAATTTCTACGGACGCCCAACGCCTCACAGTGCTCCTTCAGGAAGGGAGGGTTAGTTTGGGAGATGAGAGAACGACAAACGGGTTTCATTACAGTGTTCTGTGTGGCCTCAGACGGTGATGGTGGTTGCTTTGAATTCTCACTAGACAACAGGGCAGTGACCAGTTAGGGCACTGTGGTGGGAGCAGAGACAAGGGTGGCGAGCTGTCTGCTTTATTAGCAATAGTACTTCTGTCTTGCACGAACAGACAGGGAAGATCACACACGTGAGTTTGCTGTGGGGTGCCACAGACGCACCGGCAGAATTGGTGGTGCACGTGTCGTTGAGTGTTCAGATGAGCAAGGTGGCCGGTCGGCAGCGCTCTGCTCCTCCCTGGGGACCAGCAACAGCTTAGGGGTCTTTGATGGATAGTAGCATTCTAAAGGGGACAGCAGGGTCCAGCGGATAATAAATATAATTCAAGTTAGGTCTCTGTCTGGGACAGCATATCTGGTTATGCAACCACCGTCCGGAATATTCACTTAAGGCTGATTAATGCTGCTGATTTAATAAACCTGAGCAGAACAGCCCCGGGGCCACAGCTCTGACTAACGCAGCTCTGGCTCCCCTGGCTGGTGGCTCTTTAGCTGCCCTCCCCTCACCTCATTTTCTTCATTCTCAGGATGGGGATCGCGAGACTCTTGCTCGTATATCGGTTCATTTGACAGATGTTATAAAGTTAAGCACCAGGTCGTCGAGAATCACAGGGCTTGTAAGTGGGATAAGACACGTGGACGGGGATTGGTACAAAGTAGGTTGTCAAGTAAATACTTGTTGAAGGGATAAATACATTAAAGGAGGCCCTGCCCCTTGAGCTTTCAGCTAACTCACTGTGACCTCAACTTCAAATAAAAGAAGTTATTGGAAAGCCTGGTGATACCAGAGCAGGCAGGAGCCTGAGGGGCTGAGTCCGGGATTGCGTGGCAGGGCCCTGGGTTCTGGTTCCGCCTGGATCAGCAGCCTTCAGATCTGCCCCCGATGAGATATTCCCCTTTTCTAAGTCTCATAGTGTCTGTAAAATGGACAAAGAAATCATATGTTCAGCCCTGCAGTCAGTCAATAAAACTTTACTGAGCAACTACTATAAGCTATGCAGATGTAGGTGATGGGGATGCAGGAGGAGGAAACGGTAGTTTCTGTTGCAACAAATTACCCTGAATTTAGCAGCTTTAAACTGCCCGTGCATAATCCTACTGTTCTGTAGGTTACAACAAGTTCAGTTGGTGTGGCTGCATGTTCTGCTCAGCGCCTCACTGGGCTAAAGCCAAGGCGTCAGTCAGCCAGGCTTATGGTTCCCATCTAGGGCTTGGGACCCTCTTCCAAGCTCACTGACATTGGCCAAATTCACTTCCTTCCCTCACTTTCCATGTGGCACCCTCTGTCTTCAAGACAACAAAGGCATATTGAATATTTCTAGAACCTCAAGTCTCTGACTTTCTTTTCTGCTTTCAAAGCCTTGTGAGATTGTATTGGGGCGGGGTGGGGGGCACTGGAATAATCCAGGTGAATCTCATCATATCCCAGGTTCCAGGGATGAGGGCATGGGCATCTTGGGGCAGGGCGGGGGTGGGGTGCATTATTCTGCTTATTTGGACACACAGATGCATGTGGAAAGCACACTCTAGAGGGACAACAGAGGCCATGAAACACTAATGGGCTTGATTTGTTCAGGGGACCCGTGTGGCTGGAGCAGGTGAGCTGGGAAGGGAGGGGCATGTGATGAGGTTGGGGAGGTAGTGGGTTCTGGACCATGTAGGGCCTCGTGGACAGTAGGAATGAATTTGGATTTTGTTCCAAGGGACTATGGGACTCACTGAAACATAGATGACAGTGGCCTAGACTATGCTGACAGGGCTGGAGGTCCTGAGAAGTGGCTGGAGTCTGAATAGCTTCAAATGGTTTTTAAAAATACACAGCAGAATTTTCTGAAGAAGCAAAGCTTTCACAGTTCTCTCCTAGCTAACAACAGAAGAGGTGGCTTTGGAGAAGTGTCATTTCCTCCCCCGGACACTCCCAAGCCCCGCCCCCCATAACAACCTAGAATAATAGAAACTAAGCACACTCACCCCCAGCCCTGTCCCCTTGCTCGCCACTCCGAGACAGACATTCTCATTGACGAATAAAACCTCAACTTGTCCATAATCAAAAGACAGAAAAACACCGAGGACACTGAGCAAAGAGAAAACCATTTCGCTGCGGTGTGGAATAATTACACAGAGAAGCTGTTTTCTGAGGAGAAAGTGTAAAAATACTGCTCAGAAGCTGGAGTGTTTGGCAGGAACTTTGTTTTCTTTGCAGGCATCCTGGGCAGCACACGCAAGCCTTGAGTTCACAGGCAAGCCCTGGCATCCTCCTTCGGCTCATTCTGAGATCAAACCGGGCAGCGATCGGCTCTGGCTTTGATTAGCTATGCATGGCCCTCCTGCCCGGGCCTCTTGCAATAGAGATGAATGGAAAATGAGGCTTGTAATTATTTTCAGAAGACACACAGCCTGGCTTCACCCCATGATGAATTACAGGCCCTGGAAACGGCGTTGGCTTCATGGGCGTATAACCCGTGCAGGCTCACAGGCCTGTGCTGAGAAGGGCCCCATGCTTGGTTGAATGCTCTATTGTCTTGAAATTCCTAACTATTTTTTGAACATAGGGGTCCTGCATTTCCATCGTGGGCTAGGCAACCATCTTCCTCATTCTTACTTCAGTTGCTCACACCTTTCTCCAAACCTTTCAGAGGGGAGGGTGACCTGGGGACATTCCTGGGACTGTGATATGGAGGAGTGCAGGTTCTCATAGCAGCTGCTGGATGGTTTAAGTGGAAGGCCCTGGGACGTGAGTCTCAGCCAAATGAGACTGCAGACAAAGCCAACCTGGAGGTCCATCCCCAAAGGCGGGAGGTATCATTTTACCCAAGCATTGACAATCTGAGGCACAGAACAGAAACTGCCCCAGCCCCAAACCGATCAACAGAGCAGTCAGAGCTCAGCAACACCCTGATCAAACCCATCCTGAAAGTGGAGGCAGGGCCAAGAAACGGAAGAGGAAGAAACTAACCAGGAGCCTCCTGGCCACACGCAAATGACATTCCATCTCTAGCCAGGCTCACATATTGAAAGTACAACTTAGTGCCCAGGGTATGAGCTGAGTGGTGGTAAGACCTGTGTCATTTAGCAAAGTGGTGCCACTGAAGAATTCCAATGAGCCTGGTCTTTTCTGAGTGGGACCCTCTGGGGACACAAGCACTGATCAGACACTTGGGGATTCGTCGTGGGAAGAGAAATCCTTTAGTCTGGAACCTGTGCTTTTCAGTAGCTCAGAGAGAGCAAACCTCAGTCCTTGGAAGGTGGCTGGTTTAGTTACATAATGTTGGGGAGGGGGGACAATGCAAAATAAAAATGAGAGCTTCTTTGTCCAAAAATCCTTAAGAATGTCAAGTTAGTGACAGCAGGACTTGAAGCCAGGTGAGGGCCTTTCTGAGCGTCGCACGCCCACCTGGCTGGTGCTGGAGGGTGAGCGTGGCATCCCTCAGTGTCTGGAGGTGACCGAGGTTTGAGGTTAATGAGGGGAAATGCACTCCAGCCCAGAGTAATTTGAGGGCCAGGCAAGATGTAACTGTGGGACAAAGGGACAGCTTTCCCTGCAGCTCTCCCCCTGGCTCTGAGCACCCCGGGGGAGCCCACAGTCACCCGACAATAGCTCTGTTGTTGGAATAAATAGGATTTCTCCCGGAGACCACTCTGTGGGGACCCAGAGGGATTCGACGCACAGTGCGTTCCGGTCTGTTTGTTAAAAAAATCACCTTTATGGTCACAACTCCCTGGGGTCTGGTAGGACGTAAGGGACCATCACTGAGACCTGGAAGAAAGACCTGGGGAACTGGGGGTGATGGGAATCTGCTCCTGAGGAGTTTGTGAAGAAGTTTGGACAGTGTGCCTCAGTTTCCCCACCCGTGGACCATGTGCGATAAGAGTGCCTGCCACCCCTATTCCCGCGAGACGCAAATGAGTTGGCAGATGAATTCCAGGACAGGCCGTTTACAGAGCAACTAGACATCACATTTGTGTTGTTTCTTCCTAGTCTTCTCAGAGGGAAAGAGAGTGGCAGCTGTTTCACAGCCTGCCAGTCCGCTGAGCTGCAGTGCATGTACCTCTGCGTGTGACTCCCACGGCCTCGGAAGGACCGTGGCCCTCAGAGCTCTGAATTTCCAACAGTGCTGTGCATACAGTAGTTTTCTCAGGGGGAAAATAATCTCTGAACTCTAGTGCAATCAGTGTTAAAAATACCTTTTAGGGAACCCTCTCCAAAGCCTTGGGTCACAGATGGGGCTCAGAAGGTGGAACATGCTGGCCGATGTCGTATGGCTGTTGCTGACAGAGCCGGGACTGGAACCGGACCTTTGGACATCCAGTCCATGCTTGCACTCCGTTGTCGTGGGCTGCTCAGGTCTCACTAGATCAACATCGGGTGGGCTGCGGGCAGTAGGAGTCATTGCTTCCCCAGGGACAGAGACCAGGGCTGGGGCTTCGGTGCTCAGAGGTCTTCTGTGACCTCGGCACAGAGGAGCGGGAGCAGGCATGGAAAGCACCGACACCTACTTACTCCGTAAAGACCTTCGGGAGCCCTAGCAGGTGGCCCTGTCCAGGCCCTGCCAGTGAGTCCAGCATTTTCTTATCAAGCTGTCCTTCTCCATCAAAGGCTGCAGTCGCATCTGGCCACACACACTTACAGCTCTGAGGACACCTGGCTTTTCCTATTTGTTCATTTGTTCCTTCAACAAAAGCTGGATTACAGACTGAGATGGGAGGCCCTGGGAGTGGGACAAGAAGTGGGATAAACAAAGGTTTTCTCCTGAAGCTTTCTGGTCCAATGTGGGCAGGAGCATTCCAAAGGGTGGGGGTGGGGGTGGGGGGTAGGAGCCATCGCCCTGGAGGGGAGGAGTGTCTTATCCCTGAATCCGAGTCGGGTTTATTACTCTACAGATAACCCACTGCTTACTGCCTGTACGTGGGCAGACTGTTCCCACCACCCCTCACTTGCTATCTGCCTTGAATGTGGGGTTCCAGGGAGTACCTATGCAGTTACCTGCTGCTCCTTCAACACAGGAGAGAGACATGGTCCTGCCTCAGGGCCTTTGCACTTGCTGTACCATCTGCCTGGAGCTCTCCTCCCTCCTTCAGAAGCTTGGCTCCTGCCTTCTGTCATTTTTCCTGGCCACCTTATGAAAAAGAACTCCACTCCCAAAGATACTCTTTCCTCTTCTTTACTCTTTCCCATGGCCCTGCTAACCATGAGGGGGACTGTGTACTGTTCGTCATCTGTCTCCCTCCACACAGCCCAGGAAGCAGGGCTCTGTCGATCTTCTTCATTGCTGTTTCTCCAGAGCCTGTCCCAAAGGATGAGTGGATAGAAGAGTGTTCTCATACGTGAAACCTGCTCCTGCTCTGCACCAGCCGTGGGACCCTGGCTGAGTTATTACCTCTCTCTGAGCCTCAGCTTCTTTTTCTAAAAACAGAATCAAGGCCAACTGCCAAGTGGCAGAGCCAATTAACCCAGGCAATGGGTGTGAACACCTGTGCCCCTCAGGGGAGGTGCTGAGCATCCTCTGCCTCTACCCTTTCTGCCATGAGCAGCCTCTTCTTTCCTGCAGGGGGAGGAGGTGGGGGGACAGGGGGGTGGAATCCTCTGAGCCTGTCCAGGCAGGAGCAGGATTCCTTTCCACTCACCCCGTGGCTCCGAGGGCCATGCAGCCCAGCAGAGCAGGAGAAGTGGGCTGGGAAACAGGCTGGGTTTATTTCCTGCCTTCCCGCCAAAGTGCTCTAAGAATGTGCGCATCCACAACCTCATTTCCCCCACAAAGACCAGGTGACAGCCCAGATGGACAGAGACAGATATTTGAGCTTCTCCCAGGTGTGAAGATCCAATCCCAAGCATTCTGTGGGGAAGTGGGCGCGGAGATAAGGAAGGAAGGGGTGGGGGAGGGAGGGAGGAAAAGGAAGGAAAGAATGCTTATATCTGAATGACCCTAGGGAAGAAGACCCAGTGGCGGCTAATGCAAACACACCGTAGAGCCATTACCAAGAGCCCCTGGTCTCAAGGGAGAGGGCGACACCTAGAATATTGGGCACTTGGCCCTGGAGCATCTAGCGGGATTCAGGGATGGGAAACCAGAGGCCACCCCCCCACTCCCCTTCCCAACAGTCCCCTCCCCCCACCTGCTAGCAGGTGAATCCAGCACAGCACACAATTTAACTCCAATTTCAACTTAAATTGCAGCTGCTGTCGTTGCCTGGGGCCCCCTATCTTTTTACTTGTTATTGGAGATCAGTTGCCCGCTGCTGCAATAAAGAACTCTCGATGGGTTGTCTGGAATTTCTAAATCAGCACTGCAGAGAGCCTGGAGGATAAGGAAAGAAGACAGGCTGCCCTACAAGCTGGTACGTGCTGGACGCAAGCAGGTGACCCCAGGGGCCTGGCCTCCTGAGCTCAGCCCTTGCCAAATGTCAGCTCTGGAGGGAGTGTGCTTTCCTGCTGGGCAGGTGATGGGGGCACACCCTGTGGCTACATGGGGCACGGCCCCCAACTGCATCCTCTTACCTGGATGCTGAATCTCTCACCAGCTTTTAAAATAACTTTTGGGTTCCCACCACTGTTCTTGCAGTTATAGGACTGAGGAGAGAGGGGCAGATGGTCAGGCACTAATTCGATCAGTGAGCATCAAATGGAAATCCACGGCAAGCTTCTAAGGGTTCACAGGTGCGGAGAGTTTTAAGAGAATCCATTTCCAGATCCTTGACTGGCAGGTACGCTCTGTGGGTCCTTCTCTTCCACATCCTCTTTCACAAATGCCCTCCTCCCGCGTTGTAAAAGAAAGGTAATGGGGTCAGGGTTCCTGCAGGAAGCAGATGGCACACTCGTTCTGGCTGATTTGAGGGCACAGGGACTGTTTGAGGGCAGGGCGCTGCACACGCAGAGCCCAGTCAAGGCCAGGTGCAGGGGAAGCACTCAGGAAACGTTTCGTGAAAACATCCACGAATAGTCGAACGAATGATGCCTTCGGTTCCAGAATTTCTAACTCTCGTCTAACCGTGGAATTCCGTGACTTCTAGGACCAGTATGTGCAGACTCGGAAGGGAAGCAAGTCGGAGGGAACGGGCAGCTGACGAAGGGACCAGCCCTCTGACTTCCTCTAGTGTTTAGACTCAGTCCCACCACCCATCCCCCAGGAGGGTCATCAGCCCTTCCTGAAGAATGTGACTCCTGCATGCCATCCGATTATTTTCAAAGTACCGGCAGGAGATTAGTGGATGGCGAGTCTTAGAGGCTACTGGGCTGCATCTGTCACTCCACGGGGAATTGTGATGTCTCAGTACAGAAGAGCTGTGTTTCCGGAGGCAGAAAAGTGAGAAACTGTAAATTTAAAGCACACAGGGAAGGAGCTTAGGTGGAGGTATCTGAAGTAGATCAAAGTCAGCCCCCGGAGTCTAATTTGGAGGCATCGATAAGAAGCTCAGTTTTGTAATGATCTCAAATATTTGGTTCAAGAGGTTGTATGAAGACTGGATGAAATCCGACACTGTCACTATTAAAAGTGTCACAGGGTTGTTCTTTCTCATGGCCGGCTCAGAAAGCGGCCTCTCCTTCACGAGCCCTGGTGCGCTATTGATAAGAAGGTGCACAGAAATAAACGGTATTAAATTAGGTGCCTGTTTATTCCTCCAAGCTGCCTTGATTTACACCAAAATTCATTCCCCATGTTTATTCACGTTGTTTCTTTCCGTGTAAAAATTATTACACAGCTTCCTCGGGGCATTTTGTTTGTTTCTTTTTTCTTTTTCTTTCCTTTCTTGACTCTGGTTAAATAAACTATTGATCTTGTTTTTAACGTAATCTAAGGGGGTAATACAGTTCCAATTTGATGAGTACACACTTAATGCATTCAGAGTGAACATATTTTACTTGTTCAGTTAGGACTTTTTGAAAAAAATCAAATTAACCAAATGATGACTGACCACCATGGGGATATCTGGGTGGGCTTGGTGGGCATGAAGCTGCACGTGACGGCAATAGTAAACAGGTAAATTATCACATGGAAAATCGGCATCAGAGGCTGGGGAGGTGATTCCAAACACATGTGCTCTTCAGAGACAAACACTGGGTTTCCCAGAGTGAACCCAAGGAAATGCGGCATTTGAGAGGCCAGTGGCATTGCTTCTAGAGGGACCAAGAGTGTCTGTCAGTGGCATCACAGAGATCCCAGTCCACTTGTCACTCAAGACAACAAACATCAGTCTTTGAAGAGGCGCAGTCTATCAGGATACCCTTGGAGGAAGTGGCAGAAAATCCAAGTCCATCAGGTTTAAACTTAGGAAAGAATGTATTGGTTAGTGACAAGGAAAGGTCAAGGATAGGGCTGGCCTTGGGCATGTCCAGGTCCAGAGACGTAAACTTCATTACCCGAACTCTGATTCTTTTTGTCTACTTGGAGTGACGTCACACTGAGGCACCTGCTGTCCCCTTGCAGACCTCAGCAGTCTCAGCCTTACCCTCTTCCATTCACAGGTCCCTCTGCCTGGGCTCCTCTCTTCTGTATCTCTAGCAAAACCGCAGGATTAGTTCTGATTGGTTCTTACTGGGTCACATACCATTCCTGATCCAATCACTGTGGCCAGAGACATTTGATGTCTGATTGGCCATGCCTGGGTCACAGGACCATTCCTGATGCTGGCTTGAGATGAGGAAGGCTGAGGTTCCCAGAGCAAACTTGAGTCCTCTCCCCAGAGGTGCGGGGCATGAGCACTGGGCAGGCCCAGAGACAGGAAGACACGCCCCTCCTGACGAGTAGTCCTCCAGGGTCAACTTAGAGTCCCTGTCCCCCTTGGCCCCTCTTCACTTTTGGTGCTTGGACCTCATTTCCCAGAACCTCTGCCCTCCGCCAAGACTATCTCCCTCCTCCATCAGCCTCTGCTTCCAGAATGTGGCCTCCACCCAGGTCCCTCCCCTTCCGAACTCTTTCTCAGCTCCCACTCCCCAGGGATGTCCTACGTGCCCTCTTCGATTGCCAGGTGTCCAGTCATGTCACTGTTCAGGCACCTGAGCGCCCTGCCTCGTGTGTGGTCCCTGGGATTGCTGAGGGCCAGTGGACTGAAGCAGATAAAAAACACTGGTGCTTTAAGCTACTGAGATTTAGGCTTTTTCCTTATATGTTACTGCAAAATAACATCAGGTAACAAAGGGAACTTTAGCCTCATCTAAATGTTTTCATTATTTTTAATAAAGAGGATGTATTCATGTATCACTTGTATAATTAAAACAGCACTTAATAAAAAGAAACCTAAGATGCTCTCATGGCAGTAGAATTAATCCTTACCCTGTAACCCTAATAAATTAGGGTGTTCTGAATATCTCTGTGTTCTCAATGGCTAATGATTAATAATTAAAACGTCATTTTATATGGAAAGAATTTGGTTACCCTGGTATTCATTACTGTATTCTTTAACTTATTCTTATATTTTAAGGTAAAATATTCAGCTATGACTCGTTAAAGCATAATTTAACTTTTTTAGTAGTTCATGTCAAAGAAAATAATCCTTTATTATCAAAGGCTTCTATGGCAACTCTTCCATGCCAGGCATGTTGTAAATGCTTTGCAAATATTAGCTCATTTAAACTTGGCAGTAACCCTTTGAGTCACGTATTATTAACTCTCCCATAGCTAGTGGGTGAGAAAGCCAGGACTCGGTCCATGGCAGTGTGGTCCAGAGCTCCCCCTTTGATTATTATGTCTGTCTGTCCTTCTGCACCCAGGGATCTAGACCAACGCTTGCACCAATTATAGCCTGTCAATAATGACTTGTTGAGTGAATGAATGAATCGCACTTCACAAAGTCCTCTCATTCACATTATTTCATTTGAATGCCATGGCAATCCAGTGAAGGCTGACACATTTGATTAGTATCCCAAGTTACAAATGAAGAAACTGAGTCTTGCAAAAGTGACAAGCCAAGCAGCCTGCTAGGAGGCGGCAGATCTGGGCCTCACATGTGAGACATTGGCACTCCTCATTCACGGCTCTTTCCACTGCCGCTTAGTTCAGGAAGCCGAAACCCCGAGGCTGAATGCAGACCACATGCTATTTTAATTATTTTTAAGTAGTTTGGAGAGTCCAGATAAAGCCTCCAGAGTTCCAAGTTGTCTTTAAAGAAAGAACAAGAAGCAGATTTGGTCACTTGGGACCTCATTTGCAGAGGTAGCCATCTGTCCCCTGGAGCTAGGATTTCCCCCCCACCCCTATGCCCCGCCATGGCCTGCAAGGTCCCATGGACGCTCAGAGCAACCTCGGGAGAGGAGGAATTAGCAGTCTTTCTTTGCCGAGGACACCGAGGTTGGGGAGGTCCATGGTCGCAGGCTGGAGGCAATGGTGTCACATTGGTGGGCGTGGCTCTGGGGTCACCCCTTATATGGCATCTGTGCCAAGGCCAAGCCAGTCCAGGGCCTGGATTGTGGAAGGGAGAAGGTATAAAACATGCCTGGGAATGGGGAATCCCTCCTTTGCCTGAGACCTCCAAGAGTGGAGAGAGATGCTTATCCCTCTTAAGGGAGTTCCCGTTCCTCACCAGCTCCCCGGTCCATCAAGAAGAAGAATGTTACAGTCCACACCTCAAAACAAATGAAAAGTACCCTGGCTGTTGTGGCTCGGTTGGTTGGAGCATCATCCTGTAAACTGGAAGGTCTTGGGTTCGATTTCAGATCAGGGCACATACCTAGGTTGTGAGTTCGATCCCCGGTTGGGGCACATACAAGAGGCAACCAATAGATGCTTCTCTCTCACATCGATGTTTCTCTCCCTCTCTCTCTCCCTCCCTCCCTTCCCCTCTCTCTAAAAACAATAAGCATGTTCTTGGATGAGGATTTGAAAAAATGAAAACAAAGAAAAGGTTTTCTTCCTTTCCTCCTAAGAGACACAGGATTCTGCCTCCTTCATCTAAGGTGGCACAAACTTGGAGGTTTGCACTTTTAACGTATGGCCCCTCTCTCCTGTGGTTTGAGGAGTGTTTTGTGCTCTCTCTGCCGCAAAATAAATCACAGGGAGGCCTTGCACTGCCCCTTCGGGGGCCCCGATTCATCAGGAACAGGGCCTTCCTTGAAGAAGAGCATCTTTGTCTTAGTCAGCTTGGGCTGCTATACAGAACATCACAGACTGAGAGGCTCAACCAAAGAAAATGTATTTTCTCACAGTTTTGAAGGCTGAAGTCCAAGATCAAGGTGCCAGCAGGGTGAAGAGGCCTCTCCTCCTGGCTGACGGACAGCCTCTTTATTGCTGTGCCCTCACATGGCCTTCCTCTGTGCTCCTGTGGGGAGAACTTCGCTGTCCCCTCCTCTTCTTACAAGGACACAGTCCCAGCGGATTAAAGCTCCACCCTATGACCTTGTTTAACCTGAATGATCTCCCTTCAGGACACTCCTCCAAGTACAGTCACATTGGGCCTTAGGAGTCCTTCCTCCCTTCCTCCCTCCTTCCCTTTCTCTCTTCCTCCCTCCCTCCCTCCCTTCCTTCCTTCCTTCCTTCCTTCCTCCCTTCCTTCCTTCCTTCCTTCCTTCCTTCCTTCCTCCCTCTCTTTCTCCCTCCCTCCTTCCCGCCCCTGCGTACCAGACACAGAGGTTAAAGCAGAACAGAAACAGAGCTGGCCCAGCCCTCACTCACAGAGCTTGCATGTACCTCCCTGCCTCTCCCACCCCCGTGGCTCTCTCTCTATCGCATCCTGAGTCTCTCTGTCTGTGACTCTCTCCCTCCATCTCTGTCTGCACCACCCTGTGTCTCTCTCAGGGGCACATGTAAAGGGGCACAAGTCTGCGCTTCAGGAAGTGCCTGAGACGCTCATAGAAACGACTGACACTGGGCAGTCCACCCATCCAGTCGTTCCTTCACACACAGACATGAGGGAAGGTCCCAGCATGCACCAGGCCAAGGAACAAAAAGCCCAAGGGAATATCCATGGGAATGAAAGCCCAAGAAGCTGACAGCCTATTGGGAAGGTAAACATGCAAATAAAACCACAGAACCATAAGAGCAGCGCCCTACAAGAGGAATGAGAGAGCTCAAGGGAGCCCCGGGGGGAGTCCTGAATTCTGCCTGAGAGGGTCAAGGATATCTACATGGAGGTCATGGCATTTGACCTGGGGTGAAGGCTGATGCTGCGAGCCTGGGGTCCGGAGTGTGGAGGCCTCCATCCAAAGGGGACCCAGGCATGTCACCAGTGAACCCATATCTTTGTGACTCAGTTTCCGCATCGGTAAGATGGGGGAAGACTATAGTCAGGACGCCGTCCCCAAGAGCTGCTGTGAACATTATGTCAGTTAGCACACATTATACTTCGCACACGATTAGCCTCTAGGAATATTTGTCCCATGAGAAAACAAATGAGGGGATGTTTGTTCTACAGATAGAACCAAAGCAAGACAAAAAATGTTTTGCCTCCTCGACAAACTGCAAATGGAGACCATTCTCTTGCTCTGCTCCACCCCTTTAATTTTAGACAACCACTGGAATTCCAACTGTTGGCTTGATGGGAAAGTTGCGTTTGTTTTAGCCAAAGGCAGCGCTGGGCAGGCTTGAGCTCATGGCTCCTGGAGCAGGCTCTGCCACCTACTAACTGTGTCACCTTGGGCAAAATCCACATCCTCCTGCCTAATTTGTCCAGTGGGAACAGTCTGGGTGTGAGGGCTAAAGTCAATATTTGGAAGGAGTTGAGGACTCACGGAGTAACTTTGCTTGAGTGGGGTGAGCAGGAAAATGGCCCCCTAAAAGATAGCACACCTTAATCTCCAAAACTTGCAAGTATGTTCCCTTACATGGCAATGGGGAATTTAGGTCGCTAATCGACTGACCTTGGCAATGGAGAGATTGTTCTGGGTTAACCGGGTAGATCCCAATGTAAGCATAGGGTAGGGGAGAGAAGCAGGAGAGTGAGCATCAGAGAGCAGGTGGTGACAGAAGCAAGGTCAGAGAGACATAGTTCGAGGACTCAGCCCACCTTTGCTGGCTTCCCAGACGGAGGAAGGGGCCCCGAAACAAGGAATGCAGGCAGCCTTCAGGAGCTGGGGAAGGCCTGGAATGGATTCTCCCCTGGAGCCTCTGGAAGGAACGCAGCTCTGCAGACACCTGGGTGTTAGCCCCGTCAGACTGATTGCGGACTTCTGACGCCCAGAGCTGTCAGAAATCCAAGCATGCTATTTTAGCCACTGTGTTCGTGGTAATGCGTTACAGCGGCAATAAACACTCAGCAGTGACACCTAGTTCACGAGCATGGGGCTTTCTGTCTGTCTTTTCCACCACTGTTTTGCCAATGCTCAGAACGCTGCCTGGAGCGTGTACCTGCGTGGTACGTAGATCGTATAGCTAGGTCACTCTGCATGTCACCCCAGGCCATCGTCCTTTCTTTGGAGTGGACATGTGACCTGCCCCTGCCCCCAGAAGAGGCTATTTGGGGGTTATTACTGCTGGGAACACTGGGGCAAAGGAACTCTCCCTTTGGATGGTGTGCCATGTGGCCCTGAGGCCAGGGGCAGCTGTAGCCCCTGGTGCTACCGTGATGGGGGCCAGTGGGGAGCAGGGTGTGAACAGTGGGCGTGGGGGATGAGGCATTAGGCAGAGTAGAGAGAAGTGCTGAAAAACACCCAGAGTTTGAAACGCAGGAAGAAACTGAACTCTCCAATAACTAATTGCAAAGGAGGCAGGGCTGGGCTTGGCATGAAATGGAATGTTGACTCTGAAAGCTGTGAAGTTTGGAAGCAATCTGAGTTTTCCAAGCAAATTATGGACGAGTGCCCTGCGAGGACAGGAAAGCAGGAGCTGACTTCTCCTGGCGATCACCCCGTCTGCACAAGCTCTGCTGACCGGGGCGCGAGTGAAACCACCAGGTCTGCACTGCCCCGCACAGGACTGTGCAGTTTGCAGATGGGGCACATGGGGAAACTGAGGCTCAGGGAATTTACTCACTTAAGAGACATGTATTGAGCACCTACACTGGGCATGTTCCAGGTCCTGGGGGTACAGGAAAGAGCAGAGCAGATGAAGACACGCCCTAGCGGGGAGCCAGACAATCATTCGGGTGAATGGAAGGCGTGGCTGCCCGAATCTCCCAGGATTCCCAGGGCAGCTGGGTCAGCTCCTCTGGTCTCCCCACTCTAGATGGCAGGGGAGGTTTTGCGGGATAGCCTCCTCCAGGGTACCCCAGACCTGTCTCCATGGTCACAGATTGACCCAGGGGTTCACTTGCATCCTGGCAAACAATTGTTGATTCTTTAAAAAAAAAAAAATTGGTTTCCTATTAGTGGCTCTGGCATTGTTATGTAGCTATTGTAGCAGATGGCAACTTGGCTTGAAAAGGATATGAGAGAGGCTGTTATCACTCATGAGCATTCTCCCATCCTTCCAGAAAGAGGTAGCTCATTTCCGGTCCTCTTGAAGGTAAGCGGGGCCGGGAGACTCGCTCTTGACAATTGGTGCAGATGGAAGAAGCATTTCACGACAGCTGCAGGAGCTCCTGGCACCTTCGCCCTGCCCTGTGACGGCATGAGGTTGATGCCGCCGGATGGAAGTCCCCTGGGTGGCCAGTCCGCACAGGCACACTGCCCTGGAGGGCCACCTGGGCCTTCAACAGACCTCACATGAGGAAAAAATAACAAACATAAATAAGATGAAAGTTAATACACAAACAAACAAATTTTCAATGGCTTCACAGCTGAGATTTTGGGGTTATTGTTATCAAGGCAGAAGCCCAGCCGTACTGGTTTAATACGGGGCTGTGCCGATGGGCACGGGGGTACTTGTCCAAACGCTGCCTCAGCAGAGCGATCGCTTTCTAGTGGGAGGGCGTGTTAATGAAAATGAAGCAGTTTCACGACTTCACTCATACTTCAAATAGGCATTTTCTTGGTGGCACACTACTCATGGGGACTGCAGTGGGCGGCAAAGCTCCTCTTCCCAAGGCTTGGTTGGCACTACCACTGGTGAGAATATTAAGACCACCAAGAACTAGGTGTTTGGGGGTTTCTTAAGGGCCATCTCTTATTGCGACTTAATTAAGAAGCGCAGCTGAAAAGCATCAGGCTATTAAACTGAGGATGATGGAGCCCCGGCTGACTCAGAGCTGCCTGGAGACACCGCCTTTATTAGTCTGCTTTCCCTCTATGAAAGCAAAGTAGGTCTGTGTTCCACTTGGGGACGAAGCCATTAGTCACTGTGAAATCTCTGGGGACAGGCAGGCCCATTTCAAACCTAATTTGCAGTTGCCTTTTCATTTTATTGGTTTTGGAGTGGAATTCATCCACCTAAACCCTAGCATGTTTGGGTACCTCCTGCAACTATTTAATACCCACAGTGAAATTTCAATATAACACTAACAGTTTGTTTTCCCTGCTATCAGCCTCATTTCTCAAGGCTATTGACCTGGGCCCGTAAAAAAATATCACTTCTGCCCCCTTTGCAATGGTTTTATGGAAATAGCTTTCAAGACTTAATTCCGTGGAAATGTTTAGGGAACAAGAAGATAGGAGAGAAGATAGACCCAGACGGGAGATAAATAGAAAGATGGAGGGGAAGGAAGAAAACAGGAAGTGAGGACAGGTAGGGTCGTGGGCTGTGGAGAGAAGGGAGACCCAAAAGGAGGGCCAGTGCAGAGGGTCAGGAGCACGTCAACGACTCTCTCTGGGACCCGGAGGGGCTGCAGAATGGAATACACCCTTGCCCTGTGCACCTCACAGCACTGCTGTGAGCGGACACATTCACGTTGCTTTTGGAAGGGTCAAATACAGCTCACCCAGTTTTGAATCACTGTTCGATCAGAGAGAGAGAAGCCAGAACAATCCTTCTGTGAGTGGAGCTAAGATTACCTGACAGAGGAGGGCATATCTGGGGGCCCCCCATGCTGCCCAAGGGGCATATGGGCATGGATGGCTCCAAAGCATATGAGGTTCAAAAGCTTCCACCTCTTCCCATTCCCTAAACTGACCTGCCCGAGAACACGCTTGTGGGGCTGTCAGCCTGTCTGTGCTCTCCTCCCACCCCCCTTTCACAATTCTCCTGCTCCCATTCTGCAGAAAAGGGCGTGGTTTCCACCATCCACAATCTCCCCCTGGTGCTTTGCCTCCCACACCTCACGGGCATGCAGTGAAAGGGCACCTCAGTACGGGGCATCTGGGGCCAGAGCTCCTCTAATCAGGACCCCTCGATGCTCTCTACCCACCTTTTGAATAGCTGCATTTCCATATAACAATTCTTCTAATATTTACAGACCATTACATTTTGCTCTTTATGTTGTTTCGTCAGCCGAGGACTACTGCCTTGATAACTCAATTCAAAATACATTTTAAAGCCCCAAGACGTACGCTCACTGTAACTGTGTTTGTTTATTTGCTTCCTTAGCTACATTTGGAGCAGAGCTGCCCCAAAGCACTCAGACCCCCTGCTTGTTCAGACTCATCTTTCAGTATCCAGGTGGGCCCTGACTTCGGGGGGCCACTGGGAACTCTGTTTGCGAACTGTTCTGCGGCCGGCAGGCTGCCTTCCCACTGAACCGATTTCATGAATTGTTTTAAGTGTTAGTTCGGCACAGAATGTGGTCTCATCCGTTTCATTAATCTTGGCTGCATTTGCATTTCACTGTGTCATTTTTTCCAAGAGAGCCATTTCCTGGCTACGACCGTTCATCTTTTAGAATTCTCCATGTCTCGGACTGTGTTGAGAGTTTAGCCAACATGTTCCTCTGCATTTTCAGTATTATTCAGATGATACTGAAAATCCCCTGGAAGTCTACATTATGATACACAACTATTACAGCCTTCCTTTCAGCCCTCACACTCAAGGACATGTGTCTGGGATTATTTATTTCATGTAGTATCAAACTGTTCCATTAATTAGACCTGCTCAGTGTATATAGTGTTTTGCATGCTCAACAGCACCTCTACAAAGTAATCCATCTTCCAAACGGGATGCAGGTGTCATTATGGAAAAACAAAAATAAAAAGCATCTTAATGAAATTAATCTGAGGGCGACTATTTGATGAACACAGTTACAAATGACGAAGGCAAAATAAGCACAAAAGAAGCTACTCCACAATATCGCTGCCTCGGCACCCATGTCGTGTGGCCAAGAGGCCTGCGGGGGCCTGGAGCGGACACGGGCCTAGTGTCAGCATAACCTAGTGTCAGCCTGCAGAGCCACAAGAAAAGGTAAGTTCCTGAAATAACTAACTCCCCCAGTGACCCCTGTGATAAGCTCTCTCCCCAACAGCTCAGAGCCTTTCTCTGGTGCACCCCTTAGACCAGACACCCACCCCGCCCCTGTGAAGCTCACCCAAACCCAGCTCTATCGGGTTTGAATGGACCAATCCGACCTGAGTCCAGGAAGCCCAAAGCGCCCCACCCATGGGCCCTAATAAAGGCACGTGCCCGGGTCCTGCTGCACGCTGTCTGCCTGCACCCCGCCTTGACCTCCCCTCCAGGAGGGTCACATGTGTACGACCTCCCGTGTATGTGAATAATGAACTTCTCCCTTTCCCTTTCCCTTTGCCTCTGCTATTGAACCTCGACTCAGCCAGCACCCTGGTTCTATTTCACAAATGCTAGTTTAACAAAGTCACAACAGACTGGAAGTTAGGTTTCTGTTCAGAGATCACTGTTTACCAAGAATCTGAGTGTTAATCAATGTATCATCTATTTGAACACAAGGTGGGTGGCAGCAAGGCCAGCCTTTGGGGGCGGGGGTCCAAGTGCAGGGGGTGGGCCAGCCTTTCTCACCAGCTAAGAGGCCTTGTCTGACTCACCAGCTCTGCTATAGGAGAATCACATTCACGTCCCAGCAAAGTCACACACCGGTGCAGGAGATGGGGCGTGGTGGTCATTAGCACTACTGGCTAAATACAGAAGGGCCTCCTTTCTTCTCCACAGTTTCCAGAGAAGGAAATGCAGCGTTTATGGAAGTGAACTCTTTCTTACTTGAAACCACTGAGATTTGGGGATCTCTTGTTACTACAGCCTAAGTGAAGCCATCCTGACTAATCCCCAGAGTCATTTGCCACTAGGTAAAGCTCCATGTATAACTTATTAAGTCTTTGAATTGAAAAGTTCTACTATATGCATCTCACTTTGGGTATCTTTTTTTTCTGAACCTATGGAACCCCAGTCCTTTACGGGGTCTGAATTTTACGTCTGCCTTTGGAACAAATTCTGCGAACTACCAAGCTTGTATTCTCTCCTGGGTGCGTGACTTCAGAAAGGACCCCGGAGTTCGCCACCACAGCATTTGCTGCTGCCCACCAACGCCTTTGGAGTCCCGCGTCTGTGCTCACTGTGGTCCTGCTCCCGGGGGTCGTGACCTCCATAACAGTTCTCGCCAATTCCATTTTCTGCTTTGACCTGGGGTCGGAGACACTGGCCCATAAGCAAGCCGGTGTCCATCAAAAATTGATTTCATAAGAATGTGATCAGGAAAGCCTTTACAAGAGTAATGCTATGGGCAGCTAATGGAGACCAGGAAGAGAGACTGATTAGCCCTGGTAGCTCAGGAAAACTGATGAGTTGGGACCAAAGGGCATGCATGACCTGTAACCCCACTGAGCAGTGACAGACTCGGTGTCATCTGTAGCTGTCAGTTGACCTGGCGAACAACGAGCCCTGAAGGCTGGTAGGAACCTTCACTCTTTTAAGTCAACACCAGCAACAACAAAAATACCAAGAATCCAATGTAGACGATCATCAAGTGCAAACATTAAAAATCTCTTTGTGACCAGGAAGGTGTATTCCTATCCATGCAGGTACTTGTCTCCCCTTGGTCTGGGGCCTTTGCAGTTGAGGGGTCCAGCCTCCCTCCACTTTGAGCGGAACCAGGGCCTCCTGTTCGGAATCAGAGTTCTGAATGAGGTCTGCTTCTCCTGGACAGTTCTTGGGAATACACATCATCACATTCCAATGGTTCTGGCTTTAACTTTTCCTCTCAATTTCCTAACTGTAGGCCTAATTGAAACCACACAAAGCTACTTGAGTATTCCTCCTTAAAGGGACAGAAGGCCAGATTCTGGAGGAATGAAGGGAGAGGATTGATAACTCAGTGACCCCTCTTGCAGAACCAGAAGAATCTAGAGACTGAGTAGCAACCAGCTATGCAGTACGACATTGGAACCCCTCTACCAGCCACCGCCTTCCTCCCTGGACTCCCACATGTCTGCCATCCTATCCTCACTGCTCCTTCTAGGCTGAGACACTGAACACCCCCTTTTAAATGCACACATCACACAACTGAAACATTGTATCAGTTAGGAGGACCCTCAGTTGCACACAACAGAAAATCTGAGTTAAATAGCTTTAAGTAAGGGACTTAGAACATCAGATAACTAAGCAGTGCAGGGAGTGGTTGTGGGTTTCAGGCACAGGGGGATCCAGAGGCTGAAATGATGCCATCAGGTCCTGCCTCATATCCCTTGGCCATCAGCCCCTCCTTTCCTCTCAGGTCCATTCTCAGAGGGAATCTCCTGCCGTGGCTGTAGGACAGACTAGTCCAGTAGAGAGGGTCTCTGCCACAATCCCAGAAGCCACAACATCAGTCTGGTTGCATCTCATTGGTCCTGGGTGTGTCATATGCCTGTCTCTGGACCAATCACAGTCACTGGGAAAGGAAAGCCCCGGTGGTCCTAGTCCACCCGACACAGAGGGCTGGTCAAGCCTTCTGTGTGAGAAGTAGGGAGACGATTTCCTGGGAAATTGGGGTTTGGTTGCAAAAAGAATTAATTCTGGGTAGCCAGAAAAATAGCGTACATTACAAAAACCAAATTTATTAAAGAGATTGATAAACTAAAGTGGGAAGCACAGAAACCAAGTTGCACAGTCCTCCTGCCTGAAGGTGAAGCCCACGGACCTGTTTACCCGGGTTGACTTCTCAGGGTAGAGGCCTGTGTCCTTGGGCAGAAGAGTCCTCTCCATGTGGGGACACACGGCAGGAAAGTTTGGCCTGTGGGACAGATTAACAAAGTCCCAAGGTAGAGTCTGACCCAGGTTAAGAATAGGAACATGGATTTTTTTTCAAAGGATAAATGTAGAGGGGTGCAGTTTCCAAAAGGAGGAGGAAGCAGTGTGGGGAGGCAGAGAGGCACCGTCCCTGACACCCAGCCTCCTGTGGGAAGAAATTCCTTTTTCTCTCCACCTACCCCCTCAGTACACCTCCCACGAATGACTGTATAGCCAGGAATCTTTGGTTGCGTATCACAGGAACCAGCTTGGCCAGTCTTAATAAAACAAATTTATGGAAGGTTCGCAGACTGGAAGGAAAGTCTGAAGAAACACTCTCGAGAAGAGCAAGAACCGAGTCAGCTCTGGAGTTCAAGGGAGAAGTAACGGTTGGGCCATCTTTTCAGGACACCATGAAGGATGTCAGCCAATACCAGAGGGGTGTCCCTTCCCCACAGGTCCAGGTTGTCAGGTGAGAGGGTGCCTGACTATCCCAGCCAGGGTCAAATGCCCACCCCTGGCCAGGATGGAAGAGGTAAAAGCCATCTCGATCCACAACTCCACCGAGGTGGCACCAATTGGTGTAGAAAGAAATTCCTTAGAGCAAAATCAAGGTGCTGTTATCAAAAACTGGTGGGGGAAAGGTGGAGTCAGGCCATACATTGCATCCTGCGAAACAGGATGTTCTAGATGGAAGCCATAACTGACCGTTGGTCCCTTGGGCTCTGACCCCCCTTGGTTTTCTCCTTCTCCTTGGTTTGCCCTGGCCTGGCCTGAAGGAGCAGCCTCCTTGCTCCCATGCATGTATGTCAGAGGCTGCTCTTGGGAACCTGTGCAAGGACCCAGGCTCCAGAACTTTCACCACAGCCTTGTGTGTGACAGTGAAAACCACGGGACCAGCCTGGACGTCCACCAGCAGGAGGCGATGGCAGGGAATAATACCGCACAGAGGTTACGACACCCAGAGAAGTGGGAGTGCATGCAAATGCAATTCAAAAAAAAGACAAGCTCTAGCACAGTGAGCACCCCATTCAGGGGGTGGTCCTCAGAGCGAGGAAGGTAAGTGTGGCAAGGAGCATTCACAAGAAGCTTCACCTGTGCTCACAAAGGCTGATTTCTTGTGGAGTGCTTTATTGCACAACACTTTTCTGTAAGCATGAAATACTTTAAAAAATCAAGCCTGGTGCATCATCTGCTTTGCCCCGAAATGCTGCCTGTCCCGTGAGTCTGCACGGCTTCCTTTGCTAACCTCAGAAATGGGGGCTCTCTCGCTGCTTTTGCTCAGCGGTGGCTCATCCCTGCTCACCTTTGGGGTCCCTCTGGACACTTCTGCTCTGCTGTTGGGAAGTGAGGACACCCTGCTCCCCACAGCACTTTGTCACGTTGTAATTTATCCATCGGTCACAGTCAGGATCCGGGAAGAGCTGCAGGCACGGTTGTCTCCCGCAGGGACTGGATGTCTTCCTGCTGCAGAGAAACAGGAGATCAATTGTCAGGTCTGATTGTGCTGGGATTACATGGGCCTCCGGGTCTGGGCTGGAGGACGAGGAGGCTCTGATGTGCACAGACAGAGGCACAGTGGGGACCCGACGCCCTTGCCCTGTGTCCATCTCTGGCCAGAGGGGCAGAATCCTGAGTCCTCCTCACCCAGGCTAATGGGGGTGCTGAGGCTGCCTGTCAGCCCACAAGCCTGCCGCTGGCCTGGAATTCCATCATCAGAGATTCCTTCCCTTTGGGTTTCCACCATTCCCTTCTCCCAGGTGGGATGGCTGGTGGGATCAAATCTGCCTGCACTGCAGGACATCCCTGAATGTCGATGAGGGTCTCTCTTAGGGTAGAACAGAGAGCAAAGTGGGGGCAGCTGAAAGAAGGAAGAAAGTCCTGTCTGTACCTTCAAGATGTCCCACAAGCTTCTATCCTCCCTGCTTTTCTGGGGACTTACACAGCGTATGCTGGGGCAAGGGCAGGCAGGGGGACACTTGCATTATCTCCAAGTCACTTCCTATCACTGAGCATTCTTGGGGAGGGGCTGCCCTAACCGGTCCAATAGTTCAGTCCAATATCATTGTTGAAGTCGCAGTCCCATGCCCACTGGGTTCAGCCCTATGTGGTAGTTGTCTATAGCTATGTGCCAAGTTACCCCAAATTTTAGCAGCTCAGAGGAACACACATTTATTACTACAGTCTGTGGGTCTGGAATCTGGGGGTGCCTTAGCTGGGTCCTCTGACTTCTCACAGGCTGCCACCAACATGTCAGCCGGGGCGGTAGTTCCATCCAAAGGTTCACTGGGGCTGGGGGATCTTCTTCTCAGCTGACTCAATATTATTGGCAGAACTTCCTTCCTCATAGGCATTGACTTGATTACCTGAGTTCTTCGCTGGCTGTTGGCTGGAGGCCTCTTTGCCTCCTTACTCTATAGGCCTCCACAAAGGACCCTGTAGCACGTGAGCTGGCTTCTTTTGAGCGAGCCGTGAGAGGGCACAAGAAAGCATGAGCAGGATGGAAGCTGCAGTCTTGGCTCTACCTCAGTTTCAGAAGTGACGTCCCTCACTTCGGCTGTATTCTACTTATTAGAGGCAACTAGCTAGGTCCAGCCCAACTCAAGGAGGGAATTACGCAGCAATACCAGGAGGTGGGGGTCTTTGGTGCTATTTTAGCAGCTGCCCACCACACCACACCTGGCTGAATTTTGGATTGTTGTTAGACTGCGTGGTGAATGATGGACAGGCTGCATGTTCTTCTGCTTCCCAGTTTTAGGAGGCATCTCTCTCTCTCTCCTGGAAACAGCCCCTGGTTCACACTGTGGTTGTGAACAGAACTTCTGCTTTGCTGGCCTGAAACTCATAGAAAAATGTGACATTTCAGGCGAAGCGCTCCTCACTTGTTAGCTGAACCGCCTCTTCCCCCCACCCCTCATGTTTTTATGGAACGTTGAGGAGGGTGGGATATTTGGACTGGGTTCTTTTTCTTTGTTTCCCTTTTGAGGGAGATAAAACTTGGCTAGAGTCGAGTGCTTCCTAATCCTCGGCAGAAATCTGACACTTTCACTCTGCTTTTTCCGCCCTCTCTAATCTTCACGGAGCCTAGGGTGGGGGTGGGTCTGTCCAGCAGAGCCACATACAATAACCCTGCCCCGTAATCACCAAGGCACCCCTGCGGGTTTCAGTGGAGACCAAAATGTCACGAGCCCTTCTCATTTCTAAGGTGATGAAATGTTGATCTGGGCACAGCACCAAGTGTTACTTATCAGATTCCAAGCTGCATTGTGCCTGGCGCCTCGCCCTGCTGGTGGCACTTGTTGAGTGTGGGTTCTACCGAGCAAGCAGGAGGGGTGACCAGGCACCAGACCTGGGGGATTCGGGATCCCCAGAGCGGGGTCTGACTGGGATGGCTGTTCCTGACAAAGACCAGGGCACCATGGGGACAAGGAAACAGACAAATGACTCATCTTGGATCAGAGCCCAGAAAACGTATGGTAATGCCTTCATGCAGACAAAAATAAGATTTTAGAGATATTGAGTGCAAAAAATGCCCAGCCTCAAATAATACTTCTCTTTAATCCATCCACTCAGAAAGCCAATAATTTGCTGAGCTCCAAAATATCAAAGAGAAACTATCACATGAACGAAGATGTTTTTAAGTCAATTTGTTCCTTTCCACCACTAGTTCTCCTGCGGGGTGGACATCACCAGGCCTCACCAGTATTCCAGGGTCCCCTCTTTTCAGTCCCACAGAAAGGTCATACTTTCCCACTCCCTGAAGTTATATGTGGACATATGATTGTGCTTGGCCAGTGCAGTCTGAGAGGAAGTGACCTGTTGTTTTCAGGAGAATCATTAAAGAGCTGGTATATGATTCACTATGGCCTCTGGCTTTGCTATAGTGACTGTGGGGCCACATTCATATGGTGGCATCCTAAGGTGGTAGAGCCTCTGTCAGTCTAGATCCCTGGAAGATTACGATGACCAGAGGCCCTCTAACTGTCCCATGAGACATGCAGAATGAGTTTTGCTGCGTTCAGCCAAGGAGATCTGGGTGCTGCTTGCTACTGCAGCATAACCTTGTGTATCCTGACTAGTAAACCCACCATCCCAAAGCCCAAAATACTGTTTGTAAATTCATCAAAAGCTTACAACTTCTCATAAGCTTACCCTCAAATTAAAACTTGTTCTCCAGTTCCTCCCAACAAAAAACACAGCCAAGATGGCAGCTGACTTCAAAGACCAAGAATTGCTGCCCCCAAACTTGCGTATTATGAAAGGGAAAGGAGCATTTGAAAGCTCTGCCATGGAGGACAGGTGCTTTAATGGCTCTGTCAGTGGAGATCTAGTGTGAAAATAGCTGTGTATACCTTTCAAGGTCTATATTTCAAGTAAAATGACAGGAGGAAGGGACCTGCGGGACTTAGTTGCTTGGTGTCATTTGGGAATTACTGAAGCTAAATAATTGCTGCTGTACACACTGTAATGCATATTTTTCATTTCAATCTTCTACCAAATAGAAGAAGAAGGCAAGAGAAAATAGGTTCTGTACAAGAAACTGGACAATCGATCATCAACAGCAGCCTCAGAAAGCAAAGGAGCTCAGACTGTTTTTTTTCCCATAATAAGCTGTGAAGAGATGCAGGGAAGCTACAAAATTATAAGTGTAAAGCATTAAAATTGTGGACATGAGCTCAGTGTAGCAGGCAAGTGTTGCTTTTGCTCTCCAGGCTTTATTCCTAGGACTTTTAATAAAATTATGTCCTCCTCTTATTTTCCTGGGGACCGATACCCAGCCCACACTGCGAAGCATTGATTCTAACCCTGAGTTCCAGGCAGGAGTTGTAATGGGCTTAGTTCAGAAATCTATTTCATTCCACTCAGCCTTGGTGGCTGGTTCAGAGAGGGACACATTACCCCACAGAGCTCTGTAATGAATAGTCCAAGAATCCTGGTGGGCTACAAAAAGCTAGTCTGTATGTTTCTCACTCATGGATCTGCAGGTCATCTAGTTTCTAGGGCATCACTGTACCAGACTTCGGGTCAGAGCCCCCATCCTGGGCTCACAGGACACCTGGAGCCTGACCTTCTCACGCCCATATCAAAAGGGCATCAGCCTAAGCATAATTAAAGCTTCTTCTCATGTCATATCCACAAATATCCCATTGGCCAAGCAAGTCACGTGGCCAAGACCAAAGTCCCTGGGTTGAGGATATTGTTTAGCTCCCTCTTCAGGGGAACACCCAGAGGCCACATGGCAGAGGGAAGGCACTGGGAATAGTAATTCAGTGTCCTGTGCCCACACGGTTCTGAACTGTTCAGTGACAAGAGCAGTAACTTCCTCGTGTTGCTGAGTTGGGTTTTCACATTACGTGCGATGCAGAGAGTGCTGACTGACGCTCTCAGCGGGCCTTGGGGTTCACGGCCGCACGTACGCACTTGTTCATTTCTCTTTCAGAAGAACCTCAAAGACTCCCTAAGTGGAGCAGAAAGTTGGTGAAAGACAAATGACAACAGGAGGGAGGATAAAAATGCCAGGAGTCAACCCCTTCTCACTTCTGAAGTGGTATTTGGACACTGGCTTCCAGCTATGAACACAGACATCAGAAAATTTAATCTGGGGCCAAGGCCACCCTGAATTAAAGGAGTGACTGAATCAGAGGCTTACACAATGAAAGGAGCCTCTATTCCTTTCGGACATCCATGGTCCGACACACACGGTTCTCTTGTCCTGTTGGTGACACTATTAATTAATGGATGGACAGATGTTCACCAGACAGCTGAGCCATGCCTACAAATAGGAGGGTCTTAGCAATTGTTACTGATTCTCTCTTCCAACCCCCCCCCCAAACATCTTAAATTCAAATGGAGTCAAGCCAATGGACAACTATCAGCCGAGATCCTTCAGGACCAGGCCCTTTGCACTGCAGGGGTTAGGGGAGCACCTGCTAGAACTGGCCTGCCAGGGTCCGATGCCAGCCCCTCCTCTTCCAAGCTGTGAGATTCGGGGCAAGTGGCTTCATCTCTCTGAGCCTGGGCCTCCTCATCTGTAATATGGGCCCATCACCCCCATGTTATGCAACGTGGCTAAGAACGCAGACTCTGGAGCCGAAGTTCTGGGACTGGAATCACAGCTCCTCTGCTTCCCAGCCATGTGAGGTGGGCCGGTGACTTCACCTTCCCATTCCTCAGTTTCCTCATTTGTAAAATAAGGATGGTAACTAGACCTGCCTAACGGTGAGGATTAAATGAATTAATAAGTAGAAGTGCTTAGAAGAGTTCCTATCACCTATTTATAACTCAATATGTGTTACTATTACTACCAAAAGTAGTAGTAGTAGAATTTTCCTTCATCTTAAGGAAGCTTAGAAATAATCATAATATTATCATAAGCATAAAGACCATTCCTTGTGGTTCAAACTAATAGTAACATTTATTGAATGAACTTGTATGTGCCTGGCACTCTGCTAAGCAACTCGCACTCATTGCCATAGTCACTCTCACATCTTGATGGTGATGACGATGATCATTAATTACACAGAGGAGAAATGTGAGGCTCTGAGACGTCCAGTAATCCAAGTGATCACATAGGTCACATAGCAAACCATGACAAAGCCAGGCCATCTGATTCTAGAGCCTGAGTCTCCCCCATCTCACCACCGCCATTCATTCATTCATAGTAGTTACAGAGTCCTTCCCATGTTCCTAGCACCCGATAAGGCAGCGTAGATGAACTCACCTGTCTATTCATTTATCCATCTATCCATCCATCCATCCACCTATCCATTCTCCATCCACCCAACATTCCATCATCTATCCATCTCTACCTAGTCCCTAATACTTCTAGGATGTAAGGACTCTATCCCTAGAGTCTCCATCATTCATGGGATGAACCATGGGTCTTCCTAAGAAGCTTCACCATATATGGTCCACTGGAAACTACTATCTCCAGACTCTATTCCTTAGAGTATGATCTCTGAGGCCCAGATCCTAAGATTCATGCCCTGCTCTCCAAAATGCACCCCCTTCTCCCCAGATTCCCATTTGGCCACTGGTTGGGAGTTTAGATGTGTCCTGTTGACTGACCGTGACACTCCTGGTTCATTATCAGGTCTACCTGGCTCAGGTCTCCAAACCAGCCAGGTCATCTGCACATCTCGCGATGTGGACAAGTGCAGGCTGCATAGCTGGAGTCTCATGGTATTTGCATCTCAGCATCAGGCGTGCCATCATTTTTTTTAAATACTATGAATTAATAGTGGCTTAAAATCTAAGATTTATTTGGCTTCAGTTGGGCTACTGGACTCAGAAATATTTCAGGACCAAGAACTCTTTCAAGACTATTGGAATGATCTTGTGTTAAAGTTGAATTTTTAAAGAAAATACACATAGTTGATTCTATGTGAGCTGAATGCTGAGGTTTAGGGATATTTTTTAAGGACATAAATCTTGATATTTAGTTTTGCTTCTGTGATTGGCGTCCCAGTCATTTAGCACAGTTCATTTGGGGGTTTGATTTAATTCAGGTGACCCAAAACACGTATTTATATAATGAAATGTATATATAAAGTACTCACATCTCAAAACTTTTGGAAAATGAAATTTTGAAAAAACAGTGAAGATCTTGATCACTATAGCTCTTCCATTGCAGATCTCTGATGCTTCAGGTGCTTTTGCCACATTTACGACTGGTTCACTGTGTCTCTTGGGGACAAGAGCACCCATCTCCATAAGCCAGATCCCATTTTAAACGTCCAATGGAGGGGAGACAGAATAAGGACATAGTCTGCTGCGTGTTTCCTTTCGATGGAAGACAGGAGACTACAAAAAAAAAAGTAGAAGAGGAAGAAGGAGGGAGAAATCAAAAGAGCTTCCCACTCTGACAGGAAGCCGTGTGCAGAGACACGATTGATTAGGCTTGTGTCAGAGATGTTACTGATCCAATATGGCTTATTTCCCCCTCCCTTTTTAACTGAACCCTCATTTTTTTTTTATTTCAAGAGGCTGCATTCTCAGCTAAAAGCAGTTACCAGACTCCCTTTCATTGTGGGGATCATAGCTCTAGCCAATGGTTACTACATACAAGCTACTGGGGGGTACTTCCAGGAAAATTCTTTAACAAGAGCTGACTCAGCAGACAAATGCCCTTTGCCATTATCTGTCTTCTGAAATTTGGTCTTGTGGGCTGGAGCTCTGGCAGCCATCCTGAGACCATGAGGACAGGGCTTACAAGAAAGATACAGGAATAGAAAGCTAGGTTTCTGATGTTATCATGGAAGCATCATAGCACCCACAAACCACCCACCTCTAAGCTTGCTGAGCATGAGGAAAAATAAATCTGAGTTTTGGGGCTTGGTGGGGGGAGGAATGTCTCTGCAGCTTGTATCAGAAGCAAACCTCAAGAATTTTATCCCTATTTTTCAACCACTTATAACAGAGTATAGTTCCCTTCTTCCCAGGTGGATGGACTCTTTTTTGAACTCAAATGACAGATTTTCTGCTTCCTTTCCATTTACATGGAAAATGTCAAATTATAACGTATCATTTTTATTTCACCATACTCACAGATCCTTTCTTGAAGTCAGTAGCTAGAGAGCTCATCTAAGAAGCAATTTCCTGATCATTAAATTCTTGAATAAATATATATTTGATTTGCTACACCTGTAGAGATGCCTCTTGACATCTGTGCTAAACCCTGGAGATTTCACTGTTATTTTTCTAAGATTGATATAAGTCAGCTCTCAGAGAACCTTCAATCATATGCATTTGTTAAGGGGCATCATAGAACCATGAAATCAAGAGCAGGAAGGAACTTTAAGAATAATTAGAGTTGATGTATGCTTATGTAATAGGGCAAAAGTTTATAGAAGTTGTCAGGTGCTGAGGCCTGGAGCCTTGTTCAGTCCTAGAAAAATCTAGAAATACCACAGAATATACCCTCAGGGAGTGAGCTTCCTGCCTCTCTACCTAAATTTGACCCAAGCATCTTTGAAACTGCATTCCTCCCGATGATTCACTTTGGATCGCCTGTGAGTACCACCGAACATGATCCAAACAGTCCATCCCAGATCTTTGAGGAAGCAGCTGGAACACAGGCCCCTCGCCCTTTGTTTGAGAATCTCAGTGGATGTGGGGGCACAGACACTGGGGCCCTCTTGTCCCCTGAGGGTGAACCAACCCCAAGATGTCTTGAGAACTTTTTCTGAGTGCTGAATCTAGCTGGACATGCCCCTGGGTAAGATGATACATAACTTACTGTTCAACTTAAGACACTGAGGCACTACATGGGAACACTATTAATAATTATTACCACTATTGCTGGATTTTACCATGTATAACGTGCACTTTGTTTGCCCAGATTTTTTAGGGAAACATAAGGATGCACGATATACATGGGCATAATGATTACATTCCATGGGCATAATAATTCCGTGTACAATGCACACAGAAACGTGGGTGCACATTATACACAGCAAAATACGGTAATTAGCAGACATAAATCAGGGCTGCTCTGGGCAAACTCTTGACTGACTTCCCTGTCGCCTGAGACAAGAAATCCCCTTCTTGATAAAGCCATCCTCTCAATTTCTGCTGATTAATTTAGCCAGAGCGTGGTTACATGACTTACTGATAGGTTGGCAAAACAACTTGTTATTCAAACTGGGTCACTTTGAAGAGTGAAAAAGGCTACTTTAAAAAGTTAAAAAGGTAAACAGGCCACACTGGGATTTCCCCAGTCAGACCAGGACAGGTGTTCACCCTAAGTACAGAGTGTCCTAGGTGCCTGGCACCACACTGGGCTTAGAGGATTCTGGAATGAATAAGGCGTGGGCCCTTCCTTGAGACAATCACTGTCTAGTAAGAGCCATAAATGCCCCAAACCACAATTGCAGCGCAGGATGCTGAGGGAGAACTGCAGGGGAAGTCCACCTGCTCAGCTGCCCCTCTGAGTAGTGATCACATTTTTGGAGTTGGCCTTTGTTCGGTAAAACCTAGCGATGGCGAATTGCTGGGCACAACAATTGACCTGACCTCCTCCTTTCCTCTGACATTCACTGGAAAATTCCAGCACTTCAAGTGAAATGGGCAGGTATCTGTGGTTTAATATTTGAGCTCCTTTCTGTCCCTCTGCTATTAGAATTGCAGCTCAGGAGCCTTAGTGATAGAAACCTCTCATCTGTGGGTCAAGAAGATGGGATGGAATGGGAGCAAAAGAAAGCTCGGTCTCCTCCTCCACCCTTCGCATCACATCCAGTGTAGGTCAGATCTGAATCTGCTCTTGATGAGGGTGGGCCACCCTGCCCGTGCTATGCAGTTTCCTTTCTGTAGTTGAAACATTGGCATGGCTTCCTCCTAAGAGCACTCAATGACTTTTGATGGGGAATTGTTACCGCATCTGCAGAGAGTCAGACCTGGTGCCAATTGCAAGCCATTCCCACGCAACCCCAGGGCTGTCTAGACCAGGCTGTAGGTCACCAGTGGGCATCGCTGGGCGGGACAGTCATGTCGTTCTTTGCTTCCTAGTCTATAGACACACAAGGGCATCAGCCCCTGTCCTGCCCTCCACAGACCCCCTCCCTCACTATATTTTTGGTCCTAACGCTGCTCGTGACTACAAAACAGAAAGGGCCTGTGTATAACCCATCTCCCCCAGTTTTTCTAGGCACTACACTCAGGTGGCTTAAACGCCACAATAGCATAAGAGGACCTGCATTTAATGAGCTTGCTCCTACTCTGAGCAGTTCACTCCCCATAGGCAACCACTTCGTTAGTTCCCCCCCCCCCCCCCCCCGTATCCTTTAGTGCGGCTTCGTGCAAACACAGCAATACTAACGTATGTGCCTCATAATCTCTCCTTTCATGTGCAAAAGCACTGTTCTGTATATGCTGCTGTGTGTCTGGCTTTTTATCACTGATAGGATCTTGCATATATTTGATGATATTTATATCAGGGTCCCACATATCTATTTTAACTGTTCCTAATGTTCCAGTATATGGAGATTTCATCGTTTTTGCCTGCTTGTTTGCTTACGTTTTTGTTTTTGTTTTCACCAGCCTCCTGTAGCGGCATGTTTGGGTTGTTGCATACCTTCGGCTCTCACAAACCATATTGTGATATGCAACTTTGATCAGAGGTATTTAGACACAAGAATCTGCAACATAAATTGCCAGGAATGGGATTTGCTGGCTCAAAGCGTATGTGCATTTGTCAGCTTCGTAGACATTGGCAAACGTCCTCCAAAGGGGTAGCAGCCTTTCGCCCCCAGGAGCCCTGTTCCCCCACAACGTCATCAGCATTGGGATGGTGTCAATCTTCTGGATCTTTGCCCATCAGGTATGAGAGATGGTTTGTTAACCTAATTTGTTGTGATCAAAACCATCTATATATTTTTTAAAAACCTCAAGGAGGTCATAAATCAAGCAGCCCCACTTGGTGTCCCTGGTCACACTGGGGAGGAGGAGAATGGTGCTGACCCTGCCGGACGTGCCACACCACAGCCCCCGAGGCAGCGAGTGGTGACCTGTGTGACCTAAACCACCATCAGGGACACCTCTTGGTGGTGGGAGGGGCACTGGATGGAGTTCAGCATGGTTTTATTGGTTGTCAGGGGCTTGTTTTATGTTTTCAGTTTTGTTTTGGGGAAGCTCTACAGCGTGGTCCTGAAGGCTTGCCCGTGTCAAGTGGTCACACGCAGGGTGCAATGCTGGCACCTCCTCCCACACTCTCTGCACGCGGGGAAGCAGAGGTGCAATTCCTCTCGCCTTCCTGAACAACACAAGCCGCGTGTCAAGTTACCAGGGGGACTTGTGGAGTGCAGCAGACCTCGCCATCTGAACGTTCGTGGCCTTGTTCCTTGTCCCTGGGATAATATTGGATTTCAGCCCGATAACAGCAACACGAGAGAGGCGCGGGCCTAACGGCAAATATCTGGAGAACATATGTTTCTGCTCAGTTTTCACACCTTCATGGCTCCATGTGACATTGCGATTTTTTCTGCTGCATAACAGCCTGATTCGATTCATCTGTCTTACATTGAATTCATGTTGAAGTCTTTTAAGCAAGCCAATTCCTGGCCCTTCTGTGTCCCTTTTGGCAAATTATTGTGGCTGATTCTGTAGCATTACAGTTTTGTTTTGTTCTGTGTTTTTTTTTTTTTTGCAGGAATCAATAGCTGAAAAAATTCTAGAGATGCTAAAAAAAGATCTCGTATTCCTTTTCAATGTTGTCATAAATTAGAGATGACACTTTGGAATCCTCATGAGGAAACAAGTGTCCATCTGGCATAACTAACGCACTGCAGTTTTGTCACATAAGCCCCGAAGCAGGAGAAGACGTCTGCCTTTACTTCCTCAAACACAAAACTAATTCTTTGGAGAAACTCACAGCAGGCTCCCACAGCTCAAACTTCAAGCTGCTCAGACCGACAACTTTGGTGCCATCCTGAGTCTCATGCTGTTTTATTTCTTACGCATAACACACTCGATCCATTTTCCATAAACTGATGGTTCTCCCTTAAATATCTCCAGCTTGAACCACTTCTTGACCTTCAGGCCTCTGCTCCACGTCAGCATCCTCTGAGGAACCCAAACCCCACCCCCAGTTCCTACCTCGCTTTCCTTCTCAGCACCTGCCACCTCCCAATTCCTTCTAGACGCACTCTATGTTTTTATTGGTTGTCCCTGATGAGAGGGTGAGCTCCACAGTGTCGGGACCTTCAGCGATCCCCTGCTTTGTGCATCGAGCCCAGAACGGCACCTGGGACGTAATAGACACTCGGTAACTAGGTCACGAATGAATGATTCGGGGCTCAATTGGGAAACCAGACAAAACGGAGCACTTACGGAGGCCCCCATGCCAAGTGAAATGGGCCGCGTGAACTTTAAAGAGTCCACGAGAAGAAAAAGCCAAAACCACAGATTTCCATGAATTTGTTTTTCCTCCCAATCTCCATGCTTTTGGAAGAAACCAAGTGAACCCAGTTCCATCAGTCCTGGCTTCTTTTTCCAACAAGCGTTTCTTTGCCTGCTCAGCAGCCACTGGGGCTCCTGGGTCCCCAGACGCCCGTCTGCTCACGGAGTCGTGTGCACTTTGGAGAAAGTGAGGCCGACGTGAGAAGTCGCTGCCTCTGTCGGTCAAGGCCAAGACACACAGAATCAAATGTCAGCCGTAGACGGCCATGTAATAAGGGGCTGCTGTGCTGGAACATTTTGCATAATTGGAAGGCGAGGTTAACAGCAATGAGGAAAATTAACATCTCCAACGCCTTATGAAGCAGATGCTGGAAAATAAATAGAGCAGAGGGCGTCCAACTAGCTCAGCCCAATTCTGCCACTTACTTATTCATTTGGAGTGATGGAGAGACATGGGAGGCGTGGGAAGAACTCGTTTTTGTGGACGGTCACGACTGTGGAGTCGGGTCGAGGACTCGGGTGGAAGTCCAGCTGCCCACTGTCCAGCTGTGCAGCCCATGATGAGGCTCCTAGCTGACCCCTCCCCAGTTTACAAACATGGGACCCCATTGAAGGGAAGCCTTGCTGCCGGTTAAGCCCTTGGGATTGGGCTGGGGGGGGGGGGGCGGGGGGGATGGTATTTGTCACCACAGCAGCATCTCATCTGTCCTGACAAATGCAGATTCTCCTGTGGTCACCTCAATAACTGCCCCTGCAAAGCTGTCCACCTCCTAGCCCCCAGGGCTTATGAATACACCACCTTGCATGGCAAAGGGTCTTTGCAGATGTGACCAAAGGTCTTGAGAGAGAGAGATTAACCTCAATTATTCAGATGGGCCCAGTGTAATCTCAAGGGTCCTTATAAGAGGGAGGAAGGCGGGCTAGAGTCAGAAAAGGTGATGTGACCCCAGAATTAGAGAGAGGTGGGAAGATGCTGCGCCTCTGGGGGGAGGATGGGGGGTGCGCATGAGCCAAGGAAAGCAGGCAGCTCCTGGAAGCCAGAAGAGGCAAGGACACGACTTCTCCCTGACAGCAGCCTGTCGGCCCACATCAGACTCCTGACCCCCACGACTGTACGTAAGCAGACTGGGGTTTGGGACACGCAGAGTGTGGCCCTTTGTTCCAGCAGGTAGGAAACTGACACACATCCCGGCGTTTTCTGTAAAACAAGCGGTGCTCCAGTGAGCATTCTTCTCCACGTCGCTCTGGTACATGTGGTTGTTTCCCACACTTAGATGTTTAAACAAAGGATGCGTTTTATAAAGAGAGTGAAAATGAACTTTGTGAAAAATGAAAATTCTGCTTTCTGAATTTGAAGGAAATTTCATTCAAAAGTCTGAAATGCCTGTGGTTAAAGACACAGTACCGCTTATTAATCCATCACTCCCAGTTTAATATAAAGCTGCAGGGACTTGCCGTCCACCCTCCCCGTGACACTTCTGCTGAATTGGGCATGGGCACAGTTGGTGGTTGGCCTGGGGATGAGAGCGCTCAGTCCCGGCCTGAAGGAACTCAGAGAGACAAGACCCTCTCTGTGAGCCCAGAGTCCCCACCCCTACCCCCGCCCCCGGTATTTGACCCGACCATAAGCGTGCACCTTTGCTGCCAGTTAGGGCTGCCGCTGCAGGAAATAGCAAGGCAGTCACCTTGCAGGGTGGCCCCTGGTCTCAGAGCCCCGATGTCACTTTGCCTTTGCCTCCCCTGCATTTAACCCAGGAGGGGTTACAGAAAGTCACAAACCACCGGCACAAAGAACGGTCCTCAACCTCGCCAACCTTTGTCCAGCCTGTCTGCACATTCCCTGAGCCCCTTCCCGTTTCACTTCTCTCTCCAGGAGCCCTGAGCCGGAGCCGGCTGAGCACGAGGCAGGATTCCTAATGGCCGCTTTGATTGATCAGGTCTGAGCTGTTCTCTCAATTTGGTCACAAAGGTTAACTGAGCTCCATCAGCAGATCAATTCATCACTAACATATGCGTGTTTTCATTCCCTTTCAGCCACAGGATGTGCTATAGACAGACTGCCAAGACATTTTAAAGCTGGGAACATTTAAACTGCTTCGGAGCTGAGTCTGTCCTAGATCGTGGCAATTTTGAGCCTTCGTGCAGCTCAGATTCTCCGTGAGCTGGTAACGGGTACATGGGGAGAATTAAGGCAAGGTTGAATGGCTTTCATTGAGGACAGCAGAATTGAAATTTAAACAGAAGCTGAAGAATCATCATTAACTTTACAATGACAGCCTGATCTCTAGAAGCTGGTAACAAGCTCTTCAAAGATATCCGAGCTTACTGAGCACTGAACTTGGCCAGTATAACGCTGGTCAAGACTAGGCTCCCCGAATTCCCACCTAAAAGGGGATCGTTTCCATAAGGGCAATTCCAGGCATGGCTGGGGGATGGAGAGGCATGGGCAGTCCAGAGAAAAAGCAAAATAGTTCGATAACAAGTCCCTTTCACCATTCACTGCCTAGAGGGATGAGAGAATGACAAAAAAGAATTTTATAATTAGGTCACTGTTAGACAATAATTTTCTGTCTTGTAAATACAGCTATTGGGAGCCCTGTTGCCACTGCTTGAGACCTTGAGTGACACTCCTGTGAGGAACAGAGCTGGAGAAGTGTCTTGATGACACTGAGCCCCTGGATCCACCTTCAACTGAAGCCCTACCTCTGAGTCGTTCAGTTACACGAGCCAATACAGTTTCTTTTTGCTACTTTTGTCAGGGTTTGGGTTCTTTCACAATTGAAACATCAAAATTCATAACTTCTGCATAACAACACACTGCATGAACAAAGACAAGGAGGACATAGCTGGCTTACACGCATAACAAAGAATTCATTCAATATGTTCCCGTAAAGCAATAAGAAAAACATAAATAATTCAACAGAAAAATTGATGAAGGATAGGAATGGATAGTTTACAGAAAAGAAATGCAAATGACCAATAAACACATACAAAGATGAGAATTTGACCTTTAATTAAGCCTGTGAAAAGTGACAATTAAATATTCCTGTTTTCCCTTATCAGATAGGCAAGGCAAAGTTTGAAAGGGTAAACAGATACTCTTATTGGTCTCACTAAATAGGAACAGGCATTTTGGCAGGTAACTTGGCAATAAAATTAGCTATTTAAAATTAAGATGAGAATGCTCATCCCTTTTGTGTAAATCAAAATCCAGGCAGGAAAGTAGAAACCACTCTAATGTGAAAAATGGATAGCCAGAATGAGTCACACCGTTACAGAAGGACGGAAGGACGGAAGGCCACATGGCACATACTGACACTTCAGAATGCAAGGAAGCCACTAGCAGCTCTAAGGGTAATGAGAAAACAAGGAGGTAGAATTCCTGGATCCAGGGCTGGGGTCACCTGGAAGGAGGTAGAACCACACACAGATTCTTCTTTAAGAACTGAAGCCAAGATAGAGGCTCAATCACTGCTCAGCGCACAAGAGGACAAAACCACGTTCAAACGTTAACTTCCGGGAACACGGAGCAGACTCGCTTTTCCCTCCTCCTCCCAGAGTACAGCTAAAACCCCTGGAAATGACATAAAACAGATACTACTCAAGTCTTTGCTTAGTTCCTTGGCCTCTGAGCAACTCACTCTGCTTGTCTTCTGAGCCTTTTGTCTGGGCAGCTTAGAAACCACAAACGCTTCAGGAGGGAGAATATAACAGAAAACAAGGCCCGCTTCTAGAAGGTTCCATTTTCTCTGAGATCTCGGGGCCTCAGACCCTGGCTTCCTTGAGAGCCCCGAACTTCAGGTCTTGCGTTCCCAGACTCATGAGCTTGCTGAAAAGCTCTCAGCTCTTACGATGGTTGGCCCCCCTCCACTTACAGATGGGCAAATTCCTCAAAAGGGAAAAGGCGGAGAATATAAGGCTCCGGTCAAACCATCTCCCTTCTGCCTGAGACCTTGGCCCCTCAAGTCCTGGCAGCCTAAGCTGCTCTTTCGAATAGGATTTTCCTCTGGCACATCGCTGGGGGTCGGTTGGTTGGTTTGACTTGGTGTGTTTGAGGGATGTGGGTCTGTTTGTGAAAGCTGCCGTCTCTCCTTACAGGCAAATGGTGAGTCACATCAGTAATTGGAGTCTCACGGAACCACGGAAGGGTAGGTGTCCAGAGATGGACACCCTTAACGAACTCATAGCTGGAGCTTCCGATATTTTAATAGGTAAATTCTATTTTTACAGAAAAAAAAGCAAATGTCTTAAATTTTAGTACCTCATTATTTTGGAAACACTGCACTTGAAAAAAAAAAAGGGGGTATTCAAAAATAAAAATTTTGAGGAGTTTTTGCACGGATGTTACAGAGTAGATTTGGAAGTCAGAGCACCTGAGTTCGAATCCTGCCCAGCAGGTGACCCAGCATCAGTCATTCAACCCCCCTTTGGTCAGAGCTCCCCCGTCTGTAAAGTGGGAACAGTGAGCATCTACCTCAGGGACTGGCTGGGAGAATCAGTCAATTAGTACACGGAGAACCGAGATCAGCGCCCAGGGAAATGTTCGTTAAACCAATAAAACAGTTTGCGGGACAGATTCCCGCTTTAGGCTGATTTCAGCCCACGGGCACCATTAAGCATCTGCCCAGGTCCAACCTCCTCACTCTACAGATGGGGACGCGTTTGGGGCACAGAAAGGGGAAGGGACCTGCTCAGGCACGCATACAGCTTGTCAGCCCTCAAACCGGGTCTAGGACTGGAATTTCCTTTGGATGCATTTCATCAATTAAGTCCGTGTGCCCTGGAAGCCAAGCGGCTCACTTCCGTTGCTGGCAGAGAGGTCGAAGCTCCCTCTGACTACAGATACTCCTCTAATTGCGTGTCGGCCCCGAATTCGTCATGATCATTAGCAGGGCCCCTCGTGCTCCACGGAGAGAGGAGAGGGGGGCCCAGACATATCATTGCTCATCTAAATTTTTAATAATGCTCCAATCTTCAGATCGTCGGGGTAATCAAACCCAAATTAGCCTGGTCCTCAAAGCCTCGGAATAACAAGGGGAGTGAAAGGGATAATGTTTCTTTAATGAAAATTTCATCAGTGTGGATGTCTCATTGAATATTAAGGGTCTTGGCGTGTAGCCAGCTTCAGAGCAGACTGCTGTGACATTGACCTTTGTCCCTCAGAGGGAGACCCAAGTGCAGACTCTGGCTGCCTTCACCTGCTCAGGGACAACACAGGTGGTCGACCTTGCAGCTCAGATGAAGGAAGATCTCGGCAGGGGGAGGCGTGCAAGTCGACCCAGGCCCCCCAGTCCCTCCCAGGTTTCTCTCCTGCCCAGATCTCAGCCCCTCCCTTGTTTCTCTGCATCTCAGCCCCTGGCTATCCCCACCCGCTGCTCCTCCCCAGACCTCCCACACCCGACTCAAGAGCACCTCCCTTCTCTGGCTGCTCAGGCCTCACCCTTGGAGTTGTCCTCTTACTTATTCTAGGCTATCCATCCGCCCGACCTTCATAGGTAAATCCCAAGGCTGGCAGCGGTGACCCTGCAGTGTTGCCCCCGCCCCCACCCCATGGTGGCCCTCTCGTGAGTCCAGCTGCTTCTGCACTTGGCCCACAGTCATCAGCCTGTGTATGAGAATCTCAGGCCTCCTCGCTGTGGGGTAATTGTACATTTTCCTTGGCAAAAAAATAATAATTAGGACAAAATAAGTGCCCTATGGAGCTTCTTTACTGTTACACATTTACACACATCCAGGTACCCCAAGCAGTGAGCCCTCGGTATTGATGTGAAGCCGAGTTCCAGCTTCAGCGGAGAAGTCACTTACCTACTCCTTTCTAGGCCTGTCCTCTGACAGCTTTCTTGCCCGGGAAAGTCGCAGTCCTGGTTCCCACCACTATGCCTCCTGACAACCTGGATGGAAAGAGACGGAGGCTGGAAGGCCTTTTTCTCCTCTCCGATGTACACATACCCTATGTACCTTAGAGGCCCATTTATTCATTTGAGAATAAGAGAGACTTCATAATATAAGAGTAGATTTATTAGGGATTATTGAGGAAGAAGATAGGCATTGTTCTCTGCAAGACAGATTTTTGTTTCACGGCAGCCGACGGTGAGGGGACAAGAAAGGGCAGGGACGTGGCTCCGAAACAGAAGGAAACCCGCTGTTTCTTACGGAAATCTGCAAACAGCAAAAGAACGCATAACAGAATGTGTTTATGGATTCTGAATCTTGCCAAAATTAAGACAGTTGTTGAGAAAATGTTGGAAGGATCACTGTAACCCTTGGATGCATCACGTTCTAGTGTCTTGAGTAGACGTGACCATCGGAGCATGAAAACCGATATTTAGGAAGGAATAAAAATCTAGACTGGAGTTAATTTTTTATTTCATAATAGATAAGAAGAAAACATTTGGACTGTAAGAAGGAAGCCCAGACAAAATAATACTCATTTTGAAGTTTCAAAAATAATGAAGCTTTTCATTTTAATTGTATTTTTTCCTGCCCAACATTAATAATTATGCAGGCTGTATTTCTTTTTCTCTGTCTTGTAGGAAGAAGTAAATGGTAAAGAGGCAATAAATCTCAGGCTTCGTTCAGCCTGTGACGTATCCATATTCATAGGAAGCCATGGCTGGATTTTCCCGGCATCAGGCTCACCCAGCATGCCACGTTCCAAACACACCTGCTGTAGGGAGAACAGCATTCAGGTGAGAACCCAAGTCAGCCCCAATTATAATGCAACATTGTGTTCTGACCAGGGAGGATGTTCTCTATGGGGTCTCTAACATACTGGTTAGAGATTGGAGTTTCTAACCAGTATGTTAGCGTCTATTGGCGCATCTCAGATCTTCTCTAAGTGGGTCTTCCTATTAATCACACTACCCTGATTTCAGCTGACAGAATCTAAATAAAATGACTGCAAAAAGGAACAGAAAAGAAATAGGCAGAGGGAAGGGGTTATTAGCTCATGTCACTAAAAAGTTCAAAAGTAACAGCTTCAGGCATAGCTGGATCCAGTTAGTCAAATGGCAGTGTCAGGAAGAGATCCCCTTCTACCCGTTGGCTCTGCCTTGCCCTCTGCGGTCCCATTCTCAGACAGGCTCTTCTGTCCTGGCATCCATTCACACACTCAGCAGCCCAGGGAGAAAAATGACTTTTCTGTCCCACAGTTTCAGGAGAAATCTCAGAATTGAGTCTCACTGAATCATATATTCATCCTTGATCCAAACTCTTTGCCCAATGGCGTGGCATCCTCTGAGGGCTCAAGCTCACTGCTGTTGCAGAAAGAAAAATCTAGCCTTAAACTTTTGAAGCAAGGCTTTGCTGTTCCGAAGAGCTGTGCTGCAGGGTGGAGGGAGAAGAGAGAACTTGTGGGTCCCTACATAGCTTTCTATAGCCCACCTCGCAGGTCGCATAGCGAATCAAGCCCACTGAGATTCAAGGAGAGGGGACACAGACCTGCCTCTCCTGGGAGGAGTGTCCAAAAACGTGTGGCTGGGTTTTAAAACCACCATACACAATGGTCAGCTCAAAACACATCCTAAGCTTGGCTTTTCCTCATTTCCTGTTTCACCCTTTCCGATGCCCAGATCCGGAAGATTCCCTACAGAATCTTCCTGCCTACCAGCCCTCGTGTCCAGCCCTGCTTATGGGGGAACCGAAGCAAAGACTCTGTCCATAGCTTCAACCGCAAGCAACTCGGGGACCCTCCGGGCTCATCCAATGAGGTTTAGTTCATATAGAAATGAGTTCTACGCTGAACCCACTTCGGTTAGCATGGGGAATTGTCTTTGGGAGAGAAGCAAACTCACCCAGGAGTAGATTTCCACATAAACACATGCTCTGCTTTCTTTCACAAAATGACTTTACCTTCCAATTTACAAATCTCTCCCAGGAGTGGCTGCTTGCCTTCCCTGAACCTCACATTACTTGGAAGGACTTCTTAATTATCTTTTAATTCTTTCTCTATTTTCTGACGCATCAGCATGTATCAAAAGGAAGTGAAAAATTGCTCCCTCTTATTTTTTTGGCTTCATAATCCCTCCGTCCCCATGTGGCAGGGTCTGGTTTGACTCACGCTGCCCCACATCTGAGGGGCCCCGTAGAAAGAAGTCCCCCGGGAGTTAGAATTTGCTTTCTCAGCTGTCGATTCACTTCACTCCCATCTCCCTCGAACATGTTTGGTTCAGGACTGCAGGACAAACACAGCACTGGTTTATTTCAAAGCATTCACCATTCACTGGGGGCGATTCTCAGGTTCTGATCTTCCTCCCTTACCTAAGAGGAGCACCCTACAACTCCCAGCACTAAAGAGCAGTTAGCACGCCTGAAATCATCACCGATTTAGAGGTGACTTCAAAGGCACCCTCTGATTGACTGACTTTATCTAGTTTGGGGAAGCTGTTTTGAAAATAGGTTTTGTCATAAATTTATGTTAGTGCTAGGGCACCCCAGGACACAAAGACCCCAAAGCTCAACAGGTGGACAGGTGAGACCCAAGACAGAGTGTCCCCATGCTGGTTGGATTCTTACACAGCCACCAAATGATCTTGGGGATTGCCAGGATGCCACCTTGCTTACACATGAGAAGATGTGAGGTTTACTCTGTGCCCAGACACTCCTAAGTGCCTGTCAGGTATTAACCCACTTAACCCTTCCAAGTATCCTTTGGGGAAGATTCTGTTAACTGCCACTTCAAGCACAAATGAAACTAGCTGGGAGGTGGTATCACTTCCCCTTTAACCCAGAGCCCCGACTCCAGAGCATAGACCAACGACGATCTATCACGAGTGTGGGTGCATTAAAAGGGTCTCTGTTAGCACGGCCAGACTTAGCAAATAAAAATACAGGGTACCCACCCAGTTAAATGCCTGGTGTTCACACAAATGGGTCCCCAGTAGGGCATGGTCTGAATTTTATCTAGCAAGCTTAGATTCTGGTGCTGAGAACATGGTTCAGCACAGAGCCGACCAGAGAAGACCAGGGACGAAGAGGAAAGCCTGGCCCATGGGGCTCATACAGTCGCCATGAGACCCGTAAAGAGCCAGAACAAGACCCAGAGGACGGAAGGAACTGCTTGAATCATGGAAAGAATCTTCTGGAAAGAAAATGATAACCAGCACCCTGGTGAGGCGACATTGGTCATCTAAATCCATGTGGCCTTTGTACAGACAAGAGTGTTCTGAAAACTTCCTCAAAATTTTTGCCATATTATACCCCACTTACACTATGATTTACTTAATTTTTTCTTTAATTCAACTCATTTTTTTTTACATAAATAAGTGCATTTGAACAGGAAACTTGATATCACAGCTCTAAAAGTAGAACCACCGTTCTTTGCTATAAATGGAAGGAACTGTGAGGATAAATACATAGTTTTAAAAAGTCTGTCCCAATAACGCCTAAACTTACCTCCCGTGTCAAAGTGGGTAGGCAATACCCACTAGGAAACACTGGTTGAAATGAAGGGTGTTAGGAATATACATTTTTACTACAGGGTAAAAAATCTTCCTGTCATATATTAATTGGACTCCTTAGGAAATCTGATTATAATTTTAACTGTTGAGTTATTCTTGAGTAATCACTTAAAATCTTAATTCAAGAAACTTAACCATCCAGAAACACCTGAACTAGTTGAGTCTTAAAAAACCAATATGGCCATCTCTTCCCAGCTGGGGTTCTCCTTAAACAGGTGTCTCAGGAGTGATTTTTGTGAAGGTCTCTAGGAAAACCCAGTGCCTCCATCCAAAGAGAATCAACTGGGATGTCAGCACTGAGGAGGGCCAGTGATGAGGTCATTTTGGGAAAGGAGTCCCTGGTTAAAGGCCACTGGGCTGTGTTCCTGTGGTATGCCCAATCCAGCATGCCTCTGTAATGGGATGATACACTGACACCTTTGGCCACGCACCACAGCGGTGCCCTCCCACACGGCCAGGTGGACATCCCCACCCTACTCACTTCGAGCTGGGCCGTGCAACTTGCTTCGACGCCTGTGAGCGGACTTTGTGCAGACCACACGGAGCGGAGGCTATACAGCCCCAGGACTAGTAATGGGCCTCGCGTACTCCGTTCTTCCACAAACGAGTGTGCCCCAGGCAGCTGCTTCTATTCCAGCCAGAGTCCCAAAACAACAGGCGTGTGAAGCTGAACTGAGACCATCCATCACCTGTAGCTAAGCCCACCTGGTCTCTAAGCTGAGCCACAGATGACCAGATGAGGCCAGGCAAGATCAGCCAAATCATGGTCAACACTACAGGCCCTTGAGTGTGAAAATAAATGTTGTGCATATAAGTCACTGCATTTTGAGCTGGTATGTTACACATCACTGTTGTAGTAAAAACTGACTACCCTACCTTCCTACTTGGAAAATGGGCCTTTCCTTGTCTGTCCTTTTTGGAGAATAGCTCCAAAGCAGTTCTTCCCCCATACATAGAGAGAAGCAAGTGGGGAACAGGCGCTTTGCAAGAAGGGCCTTCTCTTGCCATTAGTGGGAGAAATCACAGGTTTTATCCGTTTTCTCAATCCTTCTACCTCAAAGTAGGTCAGCCAACTTCACAAATCATCTCTCCCTTGAGCCAGGAAGTGTCCAGGGACCTGCCCTTGTAGTGGATGACCCAGGAAAAAAGATCAAGAAGAAGAAAGTGGATGTTCTCTGGCTCACTTCCTTTCCACCTTCCTGCTCTTGGCTCCTAAAATAAATGACTCATAAACATTTTCACCCGCATCATCTGAGACAAGACAGAAATTCGTATAGAAATGAATGTATTGATTAGGCCCCACTCACAGACCCGCTTCTTTTTTTGATCGAGACTATAATTAGAGGGCTGTGATTTTCAAGCCAGTGAAATGCTAAAGCATGGCAGCTGGTTATAAAAGAGATGCCCAGAATAACATCACAGGCAGCGGATCTTTTGATAAAATATTCCTAAAGGGTTTAAACTGCATCACATTTTCTACCCTCAAATTAGCAGCTTCCTCCCCTAGTTTCCAGATTTCCAGATTGGCATTCCAGAATGTTTTTTTTTTATGTTGCAAAATGTGCTCACCCCTTACCTCCCTACTCTGATAAATTGTCTCTTCCGTATTTTGCTGTTAGTTGGAAACCTGACCCCGATACCTTCTTTAGTGCTGAGACACTGGTGCAGGAATGGACGGGTTTTCCACTCTCTATAGGCAGAGCTATGGAGCCAGGAATGAGTAGAAAAGCAACACTCAGCTTTTATGCCCCTTAAGAGACCAAAAACAAACCCTGATGGCCAAAGGAATCTCCAGCGTTCTCTGAGAATGATTCCTCTTGTGGAGATTTTCCTAGTCATAGATTAAGGGAGTCTTTCTGGCCGCCGCTCAGAACTTGGACAAGTCAAGAAATATCTTCGAAGAGTCATGGGAACATTTTCGGGGTTACGAAAGAAACACAAGGAGAAATGTCTCTCTCGGGAACCCACGTGATCTAGACAAAGACAGGATTTTAAAACACACAAGAAGGACGTGTTCGTGTGTTGTTCCCGTGCCAGAGAAACATGTTAGAATTCAGGTTCCCTGAGCCTCCACTCCAGAAGAGTGTTTCTGTTACAAATTGTGTGTTTTAATTAAGCGTTCCTGCTGCACCGGCTGCACCAGAGACACTATGAACTCGGGGTCTCATTTATTATGGTCTTAGCAGCATCCACTGCTTCTCGAACCCGAGAATAAGAAGTCCTCAGTCAGCTGTGGAGGACGGCTCACCTAATTAATGACTCTAGCAAGTCTGGGAAGACAGATCTCGATGTGGGCTTGGAGGGTTTACATAAGGGAAGGTCGTCATTTCACAAGGAATTGTGAGGTTCCCTTTCCACAGGGGCTGTATTTTCTCAGAGGCTGACGTTGCTCTCGGGCGTGAGGCCCAGGAGTGAAATATGACCGATGTTTTATGTCAAAGCCAAGAGTAACCCCACAGCAAACCTGAGCCCAGCTCGCAGTCTGTGCCTGCTCTGATGCAGCTGCTGGAAAAGGCCCTGTTTCTGACAGTCTGAAATGATTTATAATCCCAAATAGAGGGAAAAGTGAAGTAATCTTCCAATATTAATATTTGGGGCCCCTCCCCACGCTTCCCAACACACACACACACACACACACACAGGCTCTTAGACATGCTTCCTCCCTGAGTCGCTCTGAGCAGACATTTCAGGCCCCAGAATGAAGCTCTGAGGCCAGAGTAGCTTCTGGGCAGCGGGCACAGATAAACCAGGCAACAGCCAACGCCACAGATATTGTACAGACCTGGCAACCAGAGGGTGTGCGCTGACAAAATATTAATAAACAGAAAGGAGACCGTGTCCATGCCAAGCACAGTGCTAACTCACTGTCCCTCTGTCACTGCTGTCCCCACTGCCCTGTTCACAAACCCCCAGCTCACCTGAAATCACCCCCCTCTGAGATCCCGGCTGCTTTCCCAGGCTCCCCAAAACACACCCCTATGTCCCCTGCTGGCCCCCTCTCCCATGAGGGTCCCAAAGCCTGGATAGGGACAGAAGGGACATTCTCATCTGTACTCCTGGCCAGCGGGTTGGGGCACAGGAGAGGCCGAAGTGCACGAGGGGTGCTCAGGGGCAGATGGCTGAGCAGACTGTGATCGCAGCCCCATGTCACATCGCCTCCAGCTTAAATTAGTGGTGATTTAATGAGTTGGGGTGTCCAGGCAAATGTCACAACCTGTCAATGTTTCTCTGATGTCCACGCTCCAGAGAGGGGGCTGCTGTCTTCCTGAAGTGGGTCACGAGAGTCAGCCCAATCAGAGAGGACAGTGCTGGGTGCCTCTCTCTCCATCCGCTGGGTTTTGATTGAATTATTAAGAGATGATTGTCTGTGCAGCAGAGAGGGGCAGGGAGGGGCCCCGAAGTCAGCCGAGCCCAAGGCCTGTTCAGAGAACTATTAGGCACTTACATCTCGGAGGTGATGGGCATCGATTTCTCCGGCAGCTGACTCGGAGCCCTCCCTCCCCTGGGGATGAGCACGCCAGCCACCTTCTGCACAGGGTGTGGCTGTGACTGCTCCATAGTCCTGCTGAAACCTGGGCCTGAGGGCCCGGGGGCCTGGGGGCCTGTTAGGGGCCCTCCCCCCAGATGGGGACAAGGACTGGCCCAACAGCAGGGTGGACATGAAGGCCATCAATGATTGCCAATGTCCTGGTCGTCAGTTGGTCCCCGTGGCTGAGTGGGGCTCCTGAGTCAGCCCTGAGGCTCAGCCCCCACTCACCACCCCCTCTGTTTGGGGTCGGCTCAAGATTTTCCTTTTCTCTGTAGCTCAGTCTCCCTGTCGGCCAAATGGATAGACTGACATCCATCCCCTGGATTATCTCAGAGGAGAGCAGAAGGAACCTTGTGAGACCAGGGAAGAGCACTCACTCATGGAGGAGAGGGGGATGCGGACCCCACGTGCGGAGCCCCCAGAGCCCTGACTGCATCCTGGTTCAGAGCCACGTGGTGAGGTCATGTCTAGTCGCTCTCAAGAGCAGGCAGCCAAGTGGAGAAACCAAGTGGAGAAACCTCTCCAACTCTCGGTTCAGCGCTGTTTCCAGTAAACACGGCCAGGCACCCCACTGCAGGGCGAGAGTCTTTCTGGTCGCCCAGTTCAGTGTGGGCAGAGTGTCCTGGTAAGTACCCACAACAGTCGTGATAACTTTCTTAGCCCACGTTCCCCAGAAAACGGAGGTGAAGAAAAGGTGTCTGTGTCCAAACATGGGGCAGTGCAATCCCGAGGTGCGGGAGGGAGGGAAAGGAGGATAAAGCGGGGAAGGAAGATAGAAAGTGCAACACCGGTCCACGCAACCCGCCGTGGATTCGGGCCCCACTGCTCTGTCTCACGGGTCCTTGGAGATCCTGCGAGAACTGCTGCTGTAAGGGATTTGTGGGGTGGGACAAGCCAGCGTAACTTCACAGGGCCGCCCCTGGGGCCGCTCCATGGGGACACCGTGCAAAGTCAGGCGTGCTGCAGGAGCACCCTGGTGACCCCATGAAACTCAGTGCCCTCAGGGAGGCTGGGGACTGGGCAAAAAGGGCACCCCAGGCCCCCTCTGAGGGAGCCCTGGCCTCCTGTTGCTCTGGCAGGCAAGGGCCTGCATGCTGTAAGATGGTCATTTTCCCAGTGAGTGCCCGCCATGCTCCTTGGTGATGCTGGAACCGCACGGATACCCTTTGCAGAGTGACATGGAGCAGAGTTATTGGTCTGCTAAGTCCCAGCCCAGCAGTGAGAGAGGGAAGTGTGTTACACTCCCTGCAGGAGAGGTGACTCCCAGGCCCAGAAGCAGCTCAAGTGACAAAAGGACAGAGTCCTGAGTCCTCAAAGTCTAGGACTGTCCCCACAGGGGCTGTGATGCGAAGCACGCCCATCATGGAGGACAGACAGGAGCTGCCTGCCGCTGTCACAGCCGGAAACCTCCCTCCTCTGGAGAGGGGCAGGTCTCCCTGTGTTTTCCTCTGGTTTGTACCCACTGCAGAGGCACAGGCTGGTGCTCACAGGGCCCAGCAGGCTGCAGCCGGGACTGGGTAGAGCCTGCACCTTTGGGTGGTGGCAGTGGGTAAGCACCGCAGAGAGCTGCCCGCTGGGTTCCTTAGCCAACTTCATACTGCTCTCTAAGTCCTTTCCTCTCTGCCTTAAGTCCTCTCACGGCGGCATATTACCTTCCAAACCTCCAAAAGGGGTCCCTCTTGGGGAGGGTGTTCAGGGGAAGAATGGATTCCCACCTTCCCCTGTCCCCCAGCTTTACTTACCGACAGTCCTCCTTTCAGCCATGGTAGCCTGTCATTGGGTAACCAAGGAAGTCACCGCAGATGAGCCCTACGAAGTCACTGAGCAGCGGGATTGTGCGCAAGAGGAAAACTCTCTTCTCTGAGGGCTAACGACAGTTTCCCTCCTGGTCCCACAGCACATGCGCAGCTAACAGATAGAGCGGACAAGAGTCAGCAAACGGGCGGCCTCCTGGGACGGGAACTCAGCCGAGCCAGGTCAACCCCACCCATCAAGGCGACTTTTGTCTTGGGAGCATCACAGCCAAGTTGGTGTCGCTTCAGTTACCTCCTTGACACAATTCCCTAAAACTGACTCCGTTGAGTCCCATTCCAGAATTTACCATCATTCCTAAAGCTTCTACATCTTCTGAAGAACTTTTTTAATGGACCGCCAGCGTTACGCTTTTTCAGCAGCCACAACCCAAATTTCACAGGCTTCCTAACCTGCATGGATCAAAAGTGAACAGATCTGAGCTTCAAATGAAAAGGGCCAACTCATCATGCTCTCTGAAGCCTAGAGAAGCATTTAATTGGGATAATGGATGTACCGACATAAAAGCACTTTTGCAGTCATTTTATTCTATTCACTTGTAAGAACAAATGTAACTGCTCCATTGAAAAGTAACGAATTGATTAGTCCTAGAGTCAGGCCTTCAGCAAGCATTTTTTTGAACGACTTACTCTGGGCAAAACACGGTTAGGTGTGATAGTGTGTGCAGAGGAAGGTACTACAATTCCATCGAATGAGGCAAACAGTGCAAGTTCCTTTCATGCACCAAGAATCCTGCTAGACGCAGAGACGCAGGGGTGAGGAAAACGCAGATCTGGTCACGCAGGCACGACCGGGTGAGCAGTAAGCACGGGAAATCAGAAACTCAGGTGGAACAAAGGGTTTGTGCGGACCTGACAGGAGGTCTCGCTGGACAAAGGGAAGGTGGGAGACGCCTTCATCTCCTGCACGGTACACACGGGCCACTGCCCGAGAGCACTGAGGGCCCTGGTCCCATGAGAACCGTGGCCATGAGCCCTGCCCTGGATTCAGACCCCTCCTCACTCTGAATGGGTGCAAGACCTGGAAACACTCTGGGCCTCAGTTTCCCCATTGCTGACAACTGGGCACTAGTGCCTAGCTCATTGCAGATGAGACGGTGCCTGTAAAGGGCTGCTGAGGGCTGAGTCTGGAGCACAGAAGGTGGGCAGGCGGTGGCTGTCACTACAGCCGGGTCTCAGAGGCTGTGGTGTCCACTGGATCACTGATAACTCCGTCATACCCTGCGGCCAGTGAGGGAGTCCTGAGCAGACAAGGACCGTCCCGGGCAGGGACTTGGCATTGCACGCAGACGTGGCCCTGAGCTCTGAGCCTCCTAGTCTGGCAGCGGCTTCAAAGCCAACAACCCAAACTGTGTGACTGCAGTGTCCTGTCCTCCCTGAGCCAGCCCCGCACAGTGTGGGTGACTGCAAAGGCAGAGTGGGGTCAGGGGGTGGCCCCTCTGGCTGGTCAGTCTGATTGTGAAGGTGATAAACAGAAGTGAAAGTTAAATACATGTTAGATGGAGGTACAAGCTGTGGCAGCAAATCTTAGGGACTTGGACTCAGGAAAGGCAGAGCTCTCAAGCAGGGACAACCCCCCCACCCCCGAAAGGGGACACGGTGCTGTCTCAACTGGAGAGGGTGCTGCAGGGTAGAGACCAGGGAGCTGCTGAGACCCTGCCGTGCACAGGAGAGCCCCCGACAGCGGAGCAGCAGTGATGCAGCTCAGAGCGCCGGCGTTGACGAGGGCGAGGAGCCCGAGACGAGGGGAGCAGACGTGATGGGTGCTCCTTGGAGAGGGGAGTGCTTTGAACTCGGACTGGAAGGAGACGAAAGTCAGGGGAGCAGACAGGAGGGGGAAGCCTTCCAGGACGAGATGACAGCAACAAGTTCACCCAGGCCTCTCCTGCCTCCGGGCCTTTGCACCTGCTGTCCCCTCTGCGTGGTTGCCCTTCCCAGGCTTGCTCAGCTCCTTGGATAGGCCTTTCCTGACCACTGATGTGACTGCCTCCATCAGCTCTACCGTCCTTCATAGCAATGTCACCTCCCTGACATGACACAGTGGATGGTTCAAATGCTTGTCCGCAGATGACAAAGGAACCTCCGGGAGGACAGGGACTCCTTTTGTCCCCTGTCCTTTCCCAGCACCCACAGTCCGGCAGAGACCAGGGCTCGGGAACACGTGTTAATGAAGGACTCAGAAGCAGAGCCCTCCCCTCCACCCTCACAGGCCCGCCATTGGGACACCGATTGGCGGTGGGTCTTCCTGAGTCACCCACGTTCTTTACTGAATCTTAGACTCAGAGCCTCAGAGCTCTGCTGGCAGAACACACCGGTTTCCCACACGGACACTGAAGGTGAGGTCACCTCGTGTGGGGACAGACACGAAAGGCCCCTCCCTTTGCTGAGAGGGGACTTAGAGTCACCGCAGGTGCCTGGGGTTCAGACTCTGAACGGGGGCCCTGTGGGGCCCACTCCATTTACTCTTATTTCTCTCCTTCCAGCTCTCAGCAAGCCCACAGCGCTCCCCTGGCTTCCGTCTTCACCCATTTAAGGAGAATTAAAAACAAATGAAATGCACGTAGGAGAACGTCTTCAGGGGGGAGCAGGCCGCCGGGCTGCAGTGCACGGGCTCCTAGTGGCGTCTCCATGCTGATCAACTACTTACCGAGCCCTGACTGTGTTTCTGGGGCCACCAAGGCAGAAAGGAGACAGGGTCCCCGCCCGGGGCTCCCTGGGAGGAAGGGGCCGTGTGCCGGGCTGAAACAATGTTCCAGCCAAAGAGGCAAAGACGCGTCAAGGCTACAGGCTGCTCGATGCCTTTATGACAGTTTTATTTTTAATGATGCCCACCTTCTTCCTGATTTAAAAAGTAATAAAAAGTTTATCAAATATTCCTAGAAAGTAGAAAACCAAAATTCAACTCCAGGGTATTACTGCACATATAAAAGTTCTACTTGATATAAATTGGGATTTCATAGCAAACGTGTCCTTCAGACCCTGCCCTGACTTTGACCTCACCTTGTACCGCCATCCAGGCGTCCTCAGAAGCTTCAGCGTTAACAGCTCTGAAGTGTCCTGTCCTCTGGTTGTGTGACGGGCCCCCTGCTGCTGGGCGGTGGGCATTCCCTCTCTGTTCTGTTCTGTTGCTGTTGTCCTTGGCTGGTATGAACCACGCCGTGGAAACATCCTCAAGGAGCTTCCGTGTCTCTGGTGGGTGACCCTTCACGTTCCCAGTGTGGGAGGGAAAACCTCAGCCTGCACTGGAAGTGGATTCTAAGCTTTCCCAGGGTTCTGTCTGCAGAGGTGGAGGGGGCGGGGAGACATGTAGAACTGGACAAGCCATCCAGGTGTCCACCTGTGCACTCTGGGCATCACCTGGACAGGACCCCACCCTGCCCAGTGCCATCACCTGGGTGGGCGCCCCCTTCACAAGGACAAACCCAGGGTGGGGCACCTGCTGGGTCTGAACTTTCGGCATACGGAACCCCTGGACCATGGGAAATCCTAAATGATTTGCTGCAACATCATTGCGTTAAAATTCATTCCTCTCTTATGCTCTGGCCCAGGATAAGGAAGTGTCTGTCCTGGGCAGGTCCACGAGGCTCTGAGCTCCGTCTGAGAACAGAAGCTCTTCTGGGCAGAAGAAGCCTCTCTCTGGCTGTTCTGTCCCCACCGTGAGCAGATGGAGGGGCCGCAGGGGTCCCGGGGCTGCTGGGTGGGAGCCGGCCTCACAGGGCCCTGCTTCTCTCCCACTTTCCTGCAGCAGACAGGGGAGGGTGGGAACCGGGTGGACATCTCCCATTTGAAGTCGACATGTGCATTAGGCTCTTTGCCCTGAGATACCAGCTCAAACCTTCTTAAACTCATTTCGATTTGATACAAAAGCTAAAATTTCAGCCTGATAGCCTAGCACTGAATCGTCCCTTTCATAGGGTTAGCCCCGAATGACTTTTCCCATGTGGCTTTTCCTCTTAGAAGGAGCTGTGTGACCTCAGACTAGTTACATAACCTCTCTGCGCTTCACTTCCCACTCCTGTCCAAGGGGAATAGTGACTGACAGCGATGTCCTGTGGAACTGTCAGCCGACACCGCGAGACCACACAGCAGAGCAGCCAGCCCGACCAGCACGCGCTGCCTGGGGGAAGCACTCATTGGTGGGCAGGTGCTGTCCATTCCCTCTTGACTCCTGAGAGCCAGGAGCAGAGCCTGCCCCTCCCCCAGGCTAACTCTGCTCCCAAAGAGGAGCCACGACAACAACGCTGATGGTGATTTAATAACAGACTCCACAGGGAGAACAGTCATCGGGACGGGACACCGCTGGAGTCTCCCCAGCGAAGATGTCAGGGTGAAGCACAGGAAACACGGTGACGTGTGACTCAGAGGAGACAGGCCTGCCCTGCTAGTCCCTTGTCCCTGGGCAGAGGCCAACTCTAGGTTTGACAAACGCGCAGTGAGAAACGACTGGAAAGTAGCAATGAGCTGACATAGTGACGTCCACACAGACGGTCTCGGCATCAGTGGGATGTGACGAGCCTTGAAGATCTGATTAGAGAAAAGAGACAGACAGACAAGAGCTGGGTGTGTGTGTGTGCAGGTAGCTGGGGCTTCACCGAACGTGGACCAGCAGACCCCTGTGCCCACCCTGGGAACAGGTGACAAAGCAACATGGGGCTCAGGACCCACTGTCCGGCATGAAGACGGGCTGCTGCCCCCAGAGCTGGAAGCGAGGGGATTCGGGTGCTACGAGGGCCACGACGTGTCCAGTCGCAAGGGTCTGTGTCATTTGGCTATCGTCACATGCCTCCCCCGCTCCTGGATCAGACCCTGAGAGACAGACCCAGGGACCTCACCGGGGACAAGGGAACCTCAGCTCTGTGACTCGTGAGGCTGGTTCAGAGACGGTAACTTGACCTTGCGCCACAGTGACCTGCGCAGGTCCGGGACTCAGGGCCGGCGGGCCACGCACAGGACCCACACCGACTGCAGGACGCACGGGTCTAGTTAGAGGAGCCCCACTGCAGATGCCGCACCCCCTGAAGCCTCTCTCGGGGACACATGACACCAAGGTGATCTGAATTCTAAAGGGGCTGCTGAACTGCCCTATGAAAACGAACCTGCTGAGACAGAAGGACGGTCCATTTCAGGATGGCGATGGAGACAAACACAGACTTCATCTCCGCTCGGAGTCCTTCCTGCGCACCGAGTTTCCCAACGTGAGAAAGAGTCGGGATTCACTGACAAGGGAGGCAGGACACCGGGAGGGTCGAGAGGGTGGGTCCCCCCAGGGCAGTGGCTCCAGGGGACCCTGCCCAGGCTCACAAGGAGGCGTGGGAACGCTGTTCCAGGGTGGCGGAGAGGCTGCTCTCAGGAGGAGAAAAACGAATATCCGTGGATCCCGGCTGACCAGCCTTGTGACGTCCTTATGGCGCCTTTGCTGATCTCCACCAGCTCCACCCTCCTGCTGCTTTATGATGTGGAAATTCTGGTCACTAGAACGAAGGACGGGGCTCTCAGGCTGGGGCTCCAGGTGCAGACGCAGCCCCTGGGTTACGGGACGGATGGCTGCCCGGGCGGCTCCCCCAGCCCGTCAGCGTGTGGCCGCCCAGAGAGGCGCACTCAGAAACCCAGGGACCCGCAGTTTGTGTGAGTCTCTTGCTGTCATGGGAAGAAATTCCCAGGTGAACTTCACACCTGTGGTTGTGACATGGGTTTCTACAGAGATTGACACATCTCGGCCAATTAGTCGCCTCGATGGCATCTACGATCGTTATTTTCCATGCACGTCATCTCAGCTCTCAGTGCTGAGACAGGGACAGTGACATGTCCTCACAGGACAGTAAGTGGCCCGTCCTCATTACAGCTGCACGAGCTCCCGGTGGCTTTTACTGTGCTTTGCTGGTGAGCCTGTAAGAGAGAGGCAGTCATTCTGGGCCATCGATGGTTTCGGTTTTTAACAACTCGGAGGCGGCAGAGATCTGTCCTCTGGGTAGCACGGAGTCAGTGGGAAGTTGACCTGGAAGGGCCCCGAGCCCGTGTTTGCCCCCACGAAACCCACACAGTAAGTCACAGGTGCCAGCTGACTACACTGCTGTGGCTGTTCGAGGATGCGATCGCCCAATTCAAGCCTCATTTCACGCACTTACAGGAGGCCATGTGCCGCTCGGAAAGGCAGGCACGGCTGGGCCCACAGCTTCGGAGCAGAGCATCCAGCCAGGGTGGTTGAACCCTAGGGGTCAGGACAATGGCCCTTGAGTGACAGGAACTTGGGAACACAGGCCTGATGGGACCCATCTCCCGTTTCTCAGCTTCATTGGTGGGCAGCCTGTCCTTCAATCCACATCCACGTGGAAAGGTGATGTGAGGGACCTGGGAGCACTGGGGTCAGAGGTCAGAGGCACAGACTTCCTCTCGGGAAAGCGCCAGTGAACCGACTCACAGTCCAGGAAACACGGAGGCCTCCGCAGCACCGTCCCCACTCCTGACACCATGGGGACTCAGCCCGAAGCCCCTGACGCCTGAGCTGCGCTCCTCCCTGTGGGTCTCTGACAGAGACTGAGCCCCTCCCACAGTGGCCACCTGACTCTCTGAGTTAAGCAGGTTCATATTTCAGAGCCGCTTGGCTGGGCTGTGGCCTGACCTCCGAGGGTCACTGTCTGAATTTGCTCACTGAGGCCTGTGTCCCAGACCCTGCAATTAGGCCCCTGGTCTCCCCACCCCGTCCCCTCCCCCAGGATCCTTTGCACAGAAGGTTTCATTGTCCCCCCGCCTCTGACTCAGACGTGCCCTGGCCTTCAGTTTCTGCAGACGCCCCTCGCCTGCCTTGGGTCAGGGGTCCCCCAGCCTCCACCACGTCTGGAGTGGTGGGCCCAGCAGTCCTGGGCTCCTGTGTGACACCAGCTTGCCAACAGAAAGCCTTGGCCCCGTGGACCCTGAGGGTCCGGAGTGGACCCGATGCAGCGTGGACGGTGACAGGGTTGCAGCGCCCTTTCGGAGCTGTGGGGAAGATGACGGTGTCCTTCCGAACGAAACCGTGCTCTCTGCCCCGAGCTTCAGGTGACACGGGGGTCTGCACTGACTCTGTCTGACACTCTCTGGGGAGGGAAGGGAAAGTCCCCTAGAGACCGCCACATCGACCTCCCCTTGGCCTCCAGACTGGAAATCCCCTCAGTAGAAAGCCTCAGATCTGTGCCCGCCAGACCGTGCGTCTCATCGGCCGTCCCCGGGGGCTCGGGCCAGCTCCTTCACTGTGCTCCTTCACCTGTCACGTGGGGACAGTGATCGGACCGGCCTCCTGTGCTTGTCAGAGTCAGAGACAGGCACGAAGATCCATGGGCACGGGAGGCCACGCGTGAGCCATGCTGACACTGATGTGGGACTCACTGGGGGAGCTGCTCGCTGGATTCTAGGCAGAGAGAGAAATGAAAGGCCACCCGAGCTTGAAGAAGGACATGGCCGAATCCCTGAGCCCACCCGGGGGCTTTGTAGGCCAGGAAATGGGCGTGATGATGGGCCCTGCAGACAGTGGGCACGCAGTCACCTCTGCTGCCCACCTGACCTGCCTGTCCTCTGCCCTACAGGTCACACTCCAAAGCCAACCTGCTGAGTGGCCAAACCACCACCAAGGAGGGCCCCTCACAGGCATGGATCCCGAAAGGCCACTTTGCTTTTAAAACAGTGGACAGATGCCTGAAGCAGAGTCTGGAAGAGACCAGGAGTGTGACTCATCAGAGGCCCTGAGCAGGGGCCTCAGTGTAGCCAGGACATTGGGAGCCCCACTGTGACTGGACAACCGAGTTTCCGGTTTGTGCAAAATGAACATGTCTTAGCTTTTCACTGAACGAGGAGGAAGCTTCTCTCTGGACAGTCAGAGATGCACTGGGAGAATGTCCCCCGCCTGTCCTGTGGTGCAGACACCCAGCCTGGGGGTGGTTCCAACCTCCCTCAGAGGGCCCAGGACTGGCGACCACCTGACAATTTGTTCACTTTCTGAGGTTCTGCTGGTGAAATCGGGCAGCTGCTCAGTGTGCTGCAGCTGACGCTGACTCACGAGGACAGATCCAGAGGTCTGTGTTCACCATGTCACTTTGTCACAGGAACCCCGGGACCCAACAGGACCTGAATGCTCCCTACAGGTCAGCTGGGACCTGGAACCAGGATCCTGGGGCCCCAGTTGAATTTCTCTGAAGAGGCGTGGGCTCCTCAGCCAGCCCTGTGGAGTGAGCTGCCGTGGAGGAAAGGAAAATGGGTCCACAGGGCCCTGCGGTGCCCCCTCCCTGGTGCCTGACACTTGTCCCAGGAGCAGAGGCACCAGCAGCCCTGCCTTTCCCTGGGGCTGGTTACAGCCCCTCCTCAAAGTCCCCACTGGGTGAGTCCACAAGCCAGGTTTGGCCAGTGACCTCGGTGTGGGTGGAGGTCCCGAACCCCAGCCCTCACTGCTGAAGCCCCCGTCCACATGCCCTTCCTTTCAGCAGCTGGAGCGGCATCAGCTCTCTGGGCTCTCCCTCTCGCTCACCCTGCTCTGGGGGCGGTGTCCATGGCTCCCCTTGTCTTCCAGGAGCTCAGGGGAAACACCTTTGCCAGGAGCTGCCCCGAGATCCCCGTGCAATGGCACAGTGCGGCACTAATGGATGGAATTAGCAGCCCCAGCAACGCCGACGCACCTCCTTGCGGAGACCGTGACGCGTGTTGGGGAAAAGGAGTCATCAGATGTGTGCAAACATCCCGGGCGGTGGAAGGTCCTCGGGCTCCGACACATGATGAATGAGCAAATTAGAGGCTTCGGGAAAATGTAAATATCATCCTTTGTAAGTCCCTCCCCGGGCAGGGAAAGAAAAAAATGTTTTTCCAAAGCAATGAGGCCTTCCTTCTATTCTTTCCTTTTGAAATTGCTGAGACTGTTTTACATACTTCTAAGCATGTTGATTTGTCTTCCACTTTCCTACCATCGCCTCGGCAGTGTGTGGGAGGAAATGGCTGTAGTTTCAACCGGTTTTCCACTAATTCAGTGTTTCTCAACCCTTATTTCATTACCACCCCCTAAGGAGCCATTTTAGACATTTTTTTCTTCATCACCGGTCATGAAATTTTAATACCGCAGCAACACGGTACAGTGGTTTATGTACTGTAGGTACATCTGTGTTCTCGCATAAAGAGGGTAGAGTCTTCTCACTTCCTAGAACCAGCTTTTGCCCCCCCAGGGAACTGCATTGCCCTGCTTTTGTATGTTTCATTCACTGATTCATTTATTCATCACATATGCAACCAGGACACACCTGGAGCAGGTTCTGACCCCTGGGGGCGCGGTCATGAGCAGAGCAGAGGGAGCCGACACTGTGATGAGACGATGGACAGTGACCGTGGAAAGGCGAATACGTGCCACATCTGAGGCCGACCGATGCTGCAGAGATGAATAATGCAGAGTAACAGCAGAGGGGGTGCCGGGGCGGAGTTTCCGGTTGACCCAGTGGCCAGTGGTGGGTGAAGGCTTGGTTGTTAACTGTGGGAGTGGGTCATCAGGAGCTGTATCTAATCCGTTTGCAAAAACAATTCAGCCTTCCTGTATCCTATGACACACGTAGGGCAGCGAATCATGAAAAGTCCTTTTTGTTGGTCAATTTTACTTTACCCACAGGGCATGTGTTATCACTTAGGCAAGTCAGGTCCTCCAGACATCCGTATTTTCAGAAAAAGACAGATTTGATTTGACTCCGATGACGATGATGTCATCTCCCCAGCAGCAAGGGTGAACTTTCAGGCATTTAGAGAACGAAGAGGAAGGAAGCAAAGAGAAGCGACGGACATCATGTGACTTCACAAAGGCAGTCATAGACTGACTAAGAATTCAGTCTAGAGCTTACATGTACTTTGTCCCCTAGAAGTAGGCCATAAAACTAATTTGATGAGCTGGCACCGCCACATAAGCCATTACCATAAAACAGATGAGAAAATATCACGATGCGTGACGTGGAACAAGAATGCATGTTACATTGCAGAAATTCTATTGCCATTTGCCCATGTGTGTGTCCATGTGGGCACATGTGCATTCTGGGATCCGCTGTAAACATATTGCTTTATTGCGTGTCCTTTTCCAAATGTTTGAAAGGTGCTGGACCTAAAGGCCCCAGTGGATCCATGACAGAATTTTGTTACCATGTATCACACCCTTTTCTGTTAGGGGGGATACACTGTAACCTTATCAACTCAGAGCACTGATGCTTCTCTACACTAAAGAAACACTGAGCTGAATCACTCCATTCCAGAAATTTCCCACAATTTCAGAAGCAAGCAAGGCTCAGAGCAAGTTCCTCCAAAGCAGTGCCTTTGTCCATGGTGTTTTTTCAGGGAATGTGTGGGCACAAGTTATTAAGACTACATAACGAAAAACGTTAGCAGAGGCAGTGGGGAAGGTAGGGGTGAAATTTCAGTGGTGGGAAGCCTCTGTGTAGGCTCTGCCCTCCACTAGCCTACAGCAAGCTGGGTCCCTGTCAGGCCCCGCCTCCTAAGTGGACCCCCATCTCTAGCCAGGCCACACCTCTAGTCTGACCCTCGGCCCACCAACACCCTGACCCCTCCTTCAGCCTGGCCCTACCCCTGCCATGACCAGATTCATAGTACAACCCTGCCTCCAGCCTGGCCACAGCCTTGCCTGGACACACACCCTAAAAACTGGCCACACCTCAACCTGGCACGTAAAAGGTGTCCGGAAAATGTCAAGCCACTATTAATATAACAAGAATGGTTTATGAGACATCAGTGTAGCCTGGCAGCCAGAGAGCGGACTGGAATGCACGTGCATGAACAATGACGACTTCACTGTACTAGTCTGTGGGAGCGGGAGATGCCGGTGAGTGAGCATGTGTACTGTGTGGCTGTCACATGCAAAATGATTGAGCAAGTAGAGCAATGAATCTGCATCACATTTTGCATTAAACTTGAACATTCCTCTGCAGAAACAATTCAGATGATTCGGAAAGCCACAGCAAAACGCAACTGGCGACTGGCAGCTTCATCACGACAACATGCCCACTCATACATCACCTCGTATGCAGAGTTTTTTTTGTGAAACATCAAGTCCCCCAGGTGATTCAGCCCCCCTACAGCCAAGATTTCATGTCCTGTGACTACTGGCTTTTCCCAAAACTAAAATCGCCTTTGAAAGAGAAGAGATTTCATACCATTCATGAGATTCAGGAAAATACGACGGGGCAGCTGATGGGTATTGGGAGAACTGTGTGAGGTCCCAAAGTGCTTGAAGGGGACTGAGGCATCATTGTCCTATATACAATGTTTCCTGTATCTTGTATCTTCTTCAAAATGTTTCTATTTTTCATATTACATGGCTGGATTCCTCTGGACAGACTTCATATATTTTAAGCTATGGCAGACCCTGCCAAACAGCTGCCCAAGGCAGAGTGCATTTCAACCTTCTCTAAGCAAATGAAACCAGCCCGGGCCCATGTTCCTGCATTTCCACCACAGCCACCACCTGCCCACTTTCTAGTGTGGTTGGGACAGGTGGGCTCATTCACGGACTGACGGAGGACTGCTGAGCCCTGCTGTGCAGGGAGGTCGGACTCTGGGCCCCAGCAGGGAAGGAAGCAGAAAAGGTCCCTTGCTCTGAGATGACCACCTGGTGGCCGGTCTCAGTGGTTCCAAGGACAACAGCAACCATTCCACGTGTAAACTCGTGGCCAAAGTATCTGAACTGTGAGTTCTAATTCCCATCTCATCTAGGAAAGGCAGAGCAGCTAATTAAAGCGACTGCCCCAGGCACAGAGCTGATGAGGAATGAGGCAGTGGGGCTTGGGGGCGCACACTGGCTCTGCCGGTTCCACGGTAATCCAGGGAACATTCTCACACCTGCAGCGCAGTCACTTTCTAAAGTACTTGCAGCTGGTTCCCCCGAGAACCACCCCCAGCTGCATCTAACTGAGACCACGGCCCCTTCCCAGGGCTGCTCAGGGGTTTTGCTTCATTTCCAGGTGGAGGGAATGAAAATGCGACACCACAAGGCAGCAGACAGACACAGCCAGGAGTGGGGCGCCCCGCAGGGCCACTGATCAGGAATTCAACAGCAAGGACATGAAAAGGAACACGGAGAGGATCGCACTCAACAGGAGACTGCAGAGCCCGAACCACCGAAGGCCAGGGGCCCTCATCTGCATCTGGATTCTGGAAAAGCAGTGAGAAAAAGACCCTGTGAAAGAACCAGGGCCACTGGGCCATTCCAGCGCTGAGGACACGGCAGCTGTGCCAGGCAACCTCCACGTGCATGGGCTAGGACGGGCTTTAAAACATGGCAGATGGATGGGTGCGCAGGAGGGAGTGGGGCAAATCCTGACAGTTACTGAAACCGGTGACGGGGATGTGGCGGCTCCTCACGTTCTTGTGGCTGAAAATACCCATAATAACTGTTCAGTTGTGCTCGGTTTATTGTTTCAGGCTGCTGTTCACTTGAGAAGTCCTGAAGAATATTGCAAATCACCGACCTGTCATCCTGGCTCACCCCCACGGGAACCGGGCAGGAACGGGGCACTTCACGTGGGCAGGAACCCTCCACTGCAGGCGTTCCCGCTTCTTCTGCTGATGGGACTCTCTGAAACCCTCGGCCAGGTTCCGGACGCCGGGGAGGGACCTTTACTTCACTCATCTGACCCTACCCGTGTCCGCGTTTCAGAAGCGGACCCGCTGGTGGCGATCTGTGCAGAGCTGAGCACAGCAGCCAGGACCTGTCACCTGCCCTCAAGTGGAGATCCAGGGGCATTTTCAAGCAGAAATAATGGGCCACCGAGGCTTTTTAAAGAGCTCTGATTTATCTCTGGGACCACGTCCAGGCTGGAACTGCTGGAGACCATCCCAGGCGTCCTGGCCAGCGATGGAGATTTTAATACCATGGCGGCCTGTCTGCAGAGGGAAGACAGCTGAGGCTTCGCCTGTGGAGGTGACCAGGTGTTAGGGTGACCTGTGCTGGGCACAGAAAAGCAGGCCGCTGCGGGAGCGTGTCTGAGCGCTCCACATTTTCTATTGCATGTGAACCGCAGGACGGCTACCTGGAGTGACTCAGCGCCCAGGAGGAATATTTGCAGGCGGGACCATGTGGTTTGGTTGCCTTCAATACGCAAAAGCAGGAATTTGTGTTTGCAAGGATGTGAGTTATGTTTCTTTGATCAAAACAGCTCCATGTGTCCTCTGCACGGAAACACACATTGTTTTGGCCAGCTCCTTGGACTGTGACGGCCATCTCTGGCTCTCTACCCCAGGCAGGCCCTCTTTCTCACTCACAGGACCAGAGGTCACGTGCTCCCTAAACCTTGTCCAGCTGCCTGCCACTGTGCCCATGTGACCCTGTTCTAGCCTTGAGGTGGAAGTGGGGGTTCTGGGAAAACGCCACTTTCCTATTAGCCCCTCCCTCCTAGTTGCCTCCTCCTCCTCTGCTCCTGGTCTGGGGCAGACAAGGGCTGGGGTGCAGCATTGACAGCCAAGGACACCATGAGAGCTGAGGCCCAGCCGAGGATGAGCCAAGGATTGAGGGCAGAGGGGCAGAAGGAGCCGGCCTGCCTCCCAGTGGTACCTGCACCCTCCCTGGATCCTTCCCCTGGATGGATTGGCCCGGACTGTGGCAGCCACCCTGGGCTAAGCTCCTGGTTTCCGTGGACTGGGACTGAGCACCACCCTGGCTGGAAAAGCATCCACGGCTGGCCCTTGACAACCAAGACTCTGAAGTCCACTCTCCTGTGAATTCACTTGTTCTGGGGTGTAGACAGAATGCAGCCCGCACCCTACACCTGGCAACCCTCTTCACAGGTAGGAATTCCCAGGTTGGCAGTAGCATCGAAAAATGAATCCCTGATTGGTGGGACTTGTTCTGCACCAGCCCTGTGATCCCTCCCAGAGTCTCGGGAATGCCATGCGTCCTACACGCCTCCTCCAGACCTACGGCTCCATCCTGTAGGAACTGAACCTGGTCGTCACTTGCAAATTCACCTTCCTCCCTCAGTCCGTGTGTTTGGGTGGGGGTGGGGTCTGGCAGGCACATGGACAGACCTAGCTGTCCCTGCTCTTGTCCCTGGACTTGAACCTGAGTGAGTGTGGGCTGAACTGCGTTGGAATCGAGCCCAGGACGCCTCTAGCTGCCTGGCCCTGAGTGGAGTCTCCAGGGGACCCAGCAAGCACCACAGGGGTGTGGGGAGGTGGGTGGACCTGGCCAAGTCCAGGGGACACCTCTGAGCCCGCACACCCAGCTCTGCCTGACGACCAAGTACCAGTGCACGAACCTATTATTGCCCTCGGCCTGAGCCACCCGAGTCAGGTCTTCTGCCCCTGGTCACTGAAAGAATCCCTCAGGAGGAGGTTCATTTTCAGACAGAAAGTTTCCTGGCCCCCCTGGGAAACCTCCAACCTGCCCAGCAACCAAGAGAACACTCGCACCTGCTGGGTTTTCCCTCAGGGTCATCCTGTGTGGGCCTCTCCTGGCACCAAGTGGGTCATTTTTTTTGACCTGTCGGGGACCGTGGCTGGGGTCCGCTGCACTCACTTCCTGCGGGGAGAACTCACTGGTCTGTGCTGACACCAGACGCTGTGTGCGCACCCCGCGCGGGCAGCAGTGGAAAGTCTGGGGACTCCCTGCTCCCCTCGCACCAGGGCTCCCCAGCCCACTGGGCAGTGGTCTCCAGAGGTCACGCTCACCCGCTGCCCTGGCAGGCTGACCCCATGCCAGGCCCTGTCACTTGGGTGCCTAGAGATGACGTCTCCCTAAACTAAGGCCTGCCCTCCCCCTGCGACACGGTGTCTGTTACATCACTTGTCACTTTCTGAAATTGTCTTGTTTACTGACTGACTTACCTGCCCCTCTGCTGTGCGTGGCCCCAGACCAGACATGAGCTCCCTGAGGTCGGGCTGTGCCTGACTCTCTCGTTTCCCTGGAGCCCACAGCAGCGCTCTGTCCACGTGAATGAATAGGTGTGTTAATGAAGAGCTGGGTGAAGGGTGAGTGGGCTCTTTGGGGCAAAGCTCTATTATTTCCTGCTTTCTTCCCACCTACAGCCTCGCTGCAACCTGATTCCCCACTGGACTCAAAGCCTCGTGTGTCTGGCTCGTGTTTTCCCAGAGCACATTCTGTGGTGATGAAGATGCTCCTTACCCGCCCTGTCCAGTACGGTAGCCACTAGCTACGTAGCATTGTAGGGCACTTGCACTGCGGCCAGTGTGCCTCAGGAGTTGAAGTTTCATTTTATTTAGTTTTAATAAATATAAACTCAAACAGCCACAGGTGGCCAGTGGCTGCCGGGGAGGACACACAGGTCTCCACACTCAGCGTCAGTCCCGGTCGTGTTCTCTGATCTCGACCCCGGTCTGCCTCCGCCTGGCCTGGCCAAGCTGCCGGCTCTCACCCCTGCTAACCCCCCTCCAGGCAGGCACCTCCTTTACCTTTGGTTCAGGAGCCCACAGGGCTGGGCACCAGGTGTCAGGTTGAATGGAGCGTCCAAGGCCATCTCGGTATGGGCTTAGATCAAAGGTTTCCCAAGAATGCAGGACAAAATGAATTTCCTCCTGGCAGTCTGGGCTTCCTAACAAATGTCCCAAGAGGTGTAGAAACAGCTAAGACTAAAGCACGACTGGGGGGCATCACAGTGGACAGAACTCAAACTGAAATGAGCCAAAAGAGAAACATATATACTGCGGAAACTCAGCGGCCCAGCCCTCGCTGGACACAGGGACACTGGCTCCTGGGGAGAATGACCGCATCAGGAAGGGGCTCTCCTGTCCTGCAGGTCTGCTGCCTCCGGGATCAGGGCGCTGTTCTCTGTGACACGTTTCTGGTGAGATGACAAAGATACCCCAGTGCTCTAGAGTCGCGCCCCAGCAGCCCAGCAAGGATGGTAGAAAGAACAGCCTCTTTGCCACTGTCCCGGGGCTGACTCAGATCAGACAAGCTGGGCTGGAAGACCCATGTCCTCCTGAGAGAGAAATATCCCTCCTGCTCATTCTCTGCCTCCAGTTCCTAGTCCCCCCCTCCCCGCCCCACCTTGTTTGACTGTTGCCATCCCCCTGACCACAGAGCATGCAGGCGGAGGGGGGATGCCACACGGGGTCTTTCTACCCCAAAGCCACCTCTGCAAACAGTTCACATGTTGTTCTCAACACTCTGTTGGGAGAAAGGCGTCCCATCCTACCAGCTCTCAGAAGGCCGGCGTGTTTCAAAGCCATCCTCAGGCCCCCGGTCGATTCACGAAGGCAAAAGGGACAAGCAGGAGTGCTAGCGTTCATCCAAGCCTCCCAAGGGCCAGGGCCTGTGCTCCAGGAGTCTTCACTCACATCAGAGTGATGTCGTGGGTCAGAATGGTCACAGGTGAGCACTTGATAAGATTCCCCTGATGTCAGCTCCCTTACTTCTGTAAACCCCTGCTGCCCCCTCTCATCTGGCAGATGGCGCTGCTACCAAGTGCTGGGCCTGGCAGTCTTTGGGGAAGTGACCCAACTGCTACTTACAGGAACGGAAGGCACTTGACCCAATTACCCCGTAGTCCTGTGTGCGTGAGCCCCCGGGCGTTCCATCTTGCGGGCATGCCCTTAACAGCCACACAGCACACACACGGGCTTCCCTCAGTGTCCACAGGGGGCCACAATCTGCGGACGCTCAAGTCCCGTCTATAAAATGGTGCCGTGTTTGCATATAACCTGCGTTTGCATGCAGGCTCCAGGAGGGCGTGCCTGCGCATCGCTTCACTCCTGCGCATTCAGCATAGGGCTCGGCGTGTGGCAAAAGCAAGCTTTGTTTTTTAGAACTTTTAGGGATTTTTTCCTCCCCTAAATATTTTGATCCACCATTTGTTGAGTCCAGCGATGTGAAACCCAGGGTAGGGAGGGCTGACTGTACTCACTGGTCCCCTTGTGTGTGTTTAAACAACTTGTAACTTTGCATCACAAAAACGTCCCGTGATGTCAGAGGTGCCATGAATCATAATGAGGGCTCCATCCTGGTATCCAAGAGACCTGGGCTTGCTGCTCAGTCACTGCCCCCCGCTGTGAGAACCAGTGGCTTTATCGGAGCCTCCATTAAAGGGACTAAATTGCACCTAGAAGAACCCATATTGTGTCGCTGCTAATGACACAGTCGACCTCTGGTTAGTTTTCCGCTTCTTTGGTGTCCTGGGAACGGGTGGTGTTTACTCCAGTGGGGACAGTCTGTTATTAATGTGCGTTAACCTGCCAGGGTGTTTGCTATTCTGGGCCGAGGGTTTTAACAGAAATGGGCCAATGGGCTGATGGGCCAATGGGCCAGGGCCCCGCTGAAGTTGCAGAATATGAATGAGGTTCTTTCTTTACCCTCTCTCCTCTACCCTGATCTGCATGACTAAGCTTTCTGCTTTTGTTTTGTTGTTTCTTTAAATGTGTTTGTTGATTATTGATCTGTCTCCTATGGAGGGACAAGTTATTTGCCTACCAGGCCATGGTCTGAATTTGGCAGAAGTGTAGGCTGTGTCTGCAGGAAGCCCGAGCCAGCCAGCAACACTTGTCCTGGCACAGAGGGTTCCAGGAGGGTTTGCACAGCTCAGGGATGCGTGTGCAAAAGTACTCTGGTCTCCAGCAGACTCATTAAGAGGGATCTTGGCACGGGAGGTCTTATGGGGAAGGAGGAAAGAAAAGATCTGTGTGTGTGTGTGTGTGTGTGTGTGTGTGTGGTGTAAAACTCTAGCTCAGTTTAACAAAAAAGCTCCCAAGTATCTCTCACTGAGGTTCCCTGGGGGAAGAGATGCCAGTTTTAAGAAATGTGGTTCTATTAGACCCAATGCCACCTTTTAAAAAACAAATATTTGCTAATGCTAATGTCCATTTTAATATCTTGAAATGATATTCATAGATAATATAACCTACCTACCTATCTTTTAAAAATCAATTTGATGTGCTAACTATAATATAAAGAGAAATATAAGAAAAGTAACTTATCTAAGGTCAAACCACCCTGAATGTGCCCGATCTCATCTGATCTCAGAAGCTAAGCAGGGTCAGACCTGGTTAGTACTTGGATGGGAGAAAAGTAACTTATGTGCAGTAATTCTCAATAAAACAATGCATATTGTCAACATGCAGATGCTGGGGCAGCACAACACTGGAAGACAGGATTAACTTGGCAATGCAGACTTGTATCAGGCGAGCCAGCATCTCAAATGCGTGAGGCTCCTTGGTGCTAGCGATGTGATGGTTCAAAGCAGTGGGTCCTGGGTAAACCAGGACTGCTCGAGAGAAGAGCATCCCAGGGGAAGGAGCAGAAAGGACTGAAGAGGGTTTCACCTGTTGGAGGAAGTCCAGGCCCAGCATGGCTAAGTGGACTGGGGATTGAGGGGAGCAGAAGCCTGTGAAGGCAGAGTGCTCCAGGGGAGCATAGGGAGTTCGCAGGCACAGCACACGGGGCTAACACACGAGTGATACACCAGTGTGAACTCAAATTTCACTCCTGGAGGTTTTAAAAAATAATTTTAAAAAATTATCATCCGGGAAATTTGATTTATATTTTTCTATCATACATTTCAATCAGTTTTAACACGTAGAGATTCATGCAACTACCATCACAATCAGGGTCCCTAGAGCCCCATCATCCACCAAACTACACCTTTAACAAACCCCTGGCAAGTATTGATCTGTTGTCCCTCACTATCACTTTGTCAGTAAATGGGATCATCAAAAAGTACATGACATTTGAGGGGACTGTCTCTGTCAACAGCACAATGGCTTTGACATGCATCCAAATAGCTCATCCTTTTTCATAGCCGCATAATATTCCACAATGTGGATTATCCACTCACCCAGGGGAGGACATTTGAGCTGTTTTAAGCTTTGGGATTTTTGTATCTTTGGGGCACTTTTGAGAATTTCACAGTAATTATACTCTGGGTCTTGCAATGCCCTGCAGAAAAGTGCTTTAGGTCAAAGCTCGGCTCTGTTTTGAAAGCGTCCTGTTTGGACGAAGATCTCAGGATTTCAGGGTAGATACCTCCTTCCTGCCCACCTCCAGCTGGCAAGCCTCTAGTCTGTCAGGATACTCACTTCAAACAGCAGCGAATAAACTATGTCCAAGCCCTCATTCCAGGTAATCATTTCTGTCCCTTCCTTTAAAAAGGACCAGGACTATTTTAAAAATGATAAATCTGATTACGTAAGGAACCTTAAAATAAGAACAAAGTCCAGTGATTAAAGAACTGTCCCTCCCATTCCAAGTAGCCCGACCAGAATACCTGGAAGGTAGGAAACCCTCCCGGTTGCCTGCTGTCCAGATGCGAGGAGTCGGGTTGACAAAGGGACCCGCAGAATCTGACCACCAGCACCCTGGTCTTTTCTATTTATGAGCTTATTCCGTCAAGCCCCGGTGGGTTTGGTTTTGTTGGAGGGCTAGCAGAATTTCAGACTCGGGGGTGGTCTCCTTGGATTCTCTTCTGTTTCTTTGTGATGCTGAAAAGAAAACAACCGTGCTAGAGAAGATGGGAGTCACGCAGGGTATAATTCCCTTCCATGGACATGCCAAGGTGTGTCACCTCTGAGGGTGTGACTTTCCTGGAACCAGAGGCAAAAATGTGAGGGGTGTTTAAGTACCGATGCAGACGTGGCTACCATGTAAGTACAATAAGTACAAGCAGGTGTCTGTCTGTCTCTCTGTCTGTCTCCCCGCACCAGAATGAAAGCTGCAGGAGGGCAGGGCTCTTGTCCCCTGAGTCCCCAGAACCTCGAATGCTGCTGACACAGAAACGCAGGGGACGGTGAGGAAATGAGTGGAGGAGCCAGTCACCTGCTCCCAGATCATGTTGCCATACAGACTTAGCCACACACGTGATTGCCAGATAGAAGGATGTCCCTGTGCCACCTAAACTCCTTTCCTGAAGCACGGTGGCAAGAAAATGACGATTTTGGAAGCACAGTCCTAGCCCCAGATCCCTCCTACCACACACCTGAGTGGACCTGCCCAATGCTAGCAAAGCCTAGCATTTCCACCCCAGACCTCTCCCCCAACTCCCCCTGGCTGTTTCTGGGCACGGGACCCCTCAATGCCTGAGGCTAGTCTGTCAGGGGCCGTGTCTAGCTCCAGGGCTCCTGCCCCTTGTGTCCCGTTCCTCCCTCCTGCTTCCTCAGTTCAAAGCTCTCATCTTGACAGCTGCCCGCTTTGCGGAGATGCTGACATGATTAGCATTCTGCATTCTACCTGGACTTGCATAATTATGCACATTTAGTGACCGTGTCTGTGCCGTAAGTACTGACTTTGCACTGACAGCCCAAGCTTTTCAGCGGCGCACACACGTCGCTTCTCCCTCCTACGCTCACCTCAGTGGGATTCTGAGGATGGCTGCTGCAGTCAGTCCGGGCTTTCCCAGACAGGACAGGCTACAAACATGCAAAGGAATCAGTGCCCCTTTGTGTAACTTTTGCTGCCTCTAAAGTCAGGGAGGTTGGGTGGGGTGCACTTTGGTGCCATCATATTTGGTACTTGGGGGGTGAGATGATGCCTGTCATATTTTCCATGCGAGCATCTGCTCCCGACACACAAGTCCTTCATTGTCCCCTGCAGAGAGGGTAACATGTACTGGTCTGGTGAGTCAGACAGGATGCCTCGGCCAGGATTCCATGACAGCCAAAACAGATGCAGGAGTCTGCAAGTGGTGGTCCTATTGGCTGTGGAAAAGGTATGAAAATTCTCTATGGTGGTTCTTTCTTTCTTTCTTTTTTTTTTTTTTTTTTACCGTGTTGTAGTCTGAATGTTTGTGTCCCCACACATGTATATGTTGAAGTGCCCCAGTGTGGCTGTATATAGAGAGGAGGCTTTAAGGAAATAATTATGGTTGAATGAGGTCAGAGGGTGGGCCCTGGTCTGAAAGGATGGTGGCCTTATAAAAAAGAAGACTATAGAGCTCACTCTCTTTCTCTGGCCACACACACGCACCGGGGGAAGGCCAGGTGAGGACACAGAGAGAAGGGAGCCCTCTGCAACCCCAGAGGAGAGTCCTCACCATGCACTAACCTTGATCTTGCACTTCCAGGCTCCAGAGCTGTGAGAAAATAAGTGTCTATAGTTTAAGCCACAGGGTCTGATGTTTGGTTTCGGCAGCCGAGCTAAGACAGTGATCCACAATTGGAGACACGTGTTTTATGAGACATGTGCAATTGCACATGTGAACTCACACACACACTCAAGATTGCACAAAACCAATGCAGCAGCCACTAGCCACATGCGGCTACTGAGCACCTGAACTGTGGCTGAGCTGAGAAGTACTGTAGGTATAAAATACACACCTGTGTATGAAGACTTAGCCTGAAAAAATTATCGTAAAATATCTTGATAATTTTTACATTGATTAGATGTTAAAAGAATATTTTGGATATGTTGACTTAAATAAAATACGTTAAAAGTTAATTTCACCTATTTCTTTTCACTTTTAAAATAAGCGTGGCATCCAGGAAATTAAAAATTACATGGGTGGCTGATCTTGTCTTTTTACCGAACGGCAGTCCTACAGATGAAAATAGACTCAAAAGACACATCGATCCAAGGAAATACACAGCCTTCATTTGGATCTGAATTTTAAAAATAATAATAGTAACTAAATAAAAAAAGAGTTGGGAAAATTTGAAAACTGACTGGATATTTGACAATGTTAAAGGAAATATTATTAGAATTCTTAGGTGTGATGAAAGTATGACAAAGACATTACAAAAGAGTCCGAATCTTTTAGAAATATGTACGACTACAATGGTACGTTAGTTGGGATTTTGTTAAAAAGAATTGAATGGGAGGAAAACACCAAGAGGAATAGTTGCGGATGAAACCAGTTCGGCCCGTGGGGTTGAAGGAGAATAATGGGTACATGGAAACTTACTACCTCATTCTCTTTTCCAAAATATGAAAGAAAGTTGTTAAAATGCTGACAACGTCCACTCCGTAGAAACTGTAAATGACATCCAAGCGAACCCCACGCAGGCGCCACAGGTGCTCAGCGTGGGGAGAGCAAGTTACAAGCGTGGACTCCAGAGCGGGCGGCCTGGGTTCAGACCTGGACTTCTCCCCCCACCGGAGCTGTGTCTCCTTGGGCAAGTTACTCATCCTCTCCGTCCCGCAGTTCCCTCCTTTGTGAATGGGGGTCATCATAGTATCGCCGTGGCAGGGGTGTTCGTTTCCCACAGCTGCTGTACAAACGACCACAAACTTCCAGCAACGCATATCTGTTATTTGACAGTTCTGGGGGTCAGAAGTCAAACTCAGTCCACAACTCTGCATTCCTTCTAGGGGCTCTCAGGGAAAATGTTTCTTTACCTTTTCCACCTTCTAGAGGCTGGCTGCATTTCTTAGCTCCTCCTGCATCTTCAAAGCCAGCATCGTAGAAGGTTCGCTTTTCTCTGACCGCCTGCCTTCTTCTTATAAGAACCTTCGTGATTACATTGGGCCCACCTGGATGACCCAGGATAATCTCCCATCTCAGGGTCCTTAACTTAATCACCTGTGCAAAGGTACTTCCACCCTAGGAACTAACACATTCACGGGTTCTGGGGATTAGAATATGGACATCTTTAGGGGGATATTATTCAGCAACCACAAGGAAGACCGTTGATTCAGATTAAATGTGTTGAGCACTTACAAGCATTGGCACATGGTCATCACTAGTTAAGTATTAACTTAATATTATGATTATTATTACACAGTATTCATATATCAATTGTTAAAACATTGAACCCATCAGAAAAAAAAAATACGTAACCAGGTACGGTTTATAACTGGAGGAGTCTGAGTGGAACCTTCCTTAGAAGAAATCTGGTGCCTCTCCCTTGTCTCCATTCAATTTCATCTCTTCCTCTTTCCTGCTGCCTGGGCAATGGGTGCAATGGCTGGAGCTGGAGCTACCATCTTGGACCATGAGGTGACCCCGGGGAGGGAGGCCACTCATGACAGAGGAACAAAAATGAAGAAATATGGCTCCTTGAGAGCTTTTCTTAAGAGTGTTTTTTCAGTTTCATTAGGATCTGATTACCATGTAACATTGTATTGGTCTAAGGTATGCCACATAATGATTTGATGGATATGTACACCTTACAAAGTGATTGCCACAATAAGTTCAGTTAATGTCCATTACCACACATAGTAACAATTTTTAAATTTTTATTGAACTTGTTGGGGTGACATGGGTTAATGAACTTGTATAGGCTCCAAGTGTACAATGCTGTAGCACATCATCCATATATTGTATTGTGGGGTCACCACCCAAAGTCAAAGCTCCTTCCGCCACCATTTATTCCTTGAGAGCGTGATAGAGCACAGCCCCCTCGTGCAGCCTGGCCTTCTTACCTGCAGCCTGTTCCGTGCAACAAGAACAAATTTATACAGGTGGGCAAAAGTAGGTTTACTGTTGTGAGTCCACAAAGCACAGAGTTGTTAAAGCTACTGTGACCATCACAACCTGTATGTTTTCCATATGAACAACTGCACACCCACTTTGTCCGCCCCTGTATTGTGCTTAAGCTTCTGTTATCTGGGGCCTGGGTCACTCCCAGCAGAATGTAAACCGACTGATACTTTTAATTTTAATGTTTCCAGTAACTCGTAAGAGATGTCAAATACACGGGGAAGCCACAAAATGAGATCAGACAACAGCCTGCCTCTGGAGACCCAAAGGGCTTTGTCATTCTCTTTCCAATATGTGGGACCGATGCCATCATCTCAGTTTATCCCTCCTGGGGTTTTATGTATTTCTTCCTTCTTTTTTTCATCTTTTTAAATATCATGATCCTTGATGTGGCAAAAACCACAAGAAAAGAAGAGATTGCGCTTGGGCTATAAAGCCCTGTGTGGAAGGAAACAGACAGGTCCAGGTGGAAAGGGCCTGCCAGGGGTGGCTCTGCAGCGCGAAGCCCAGGGAGCTGGGCGCTGCCCTGGTGCCGTGCCAGCCCGGACGCCAGGCAGGCAGAGTGAAGAGGGGCAGAGGCTGAGAACTGAGACAGAAACACAGTGGGCTCTCCTCAATAGTATCGTGCCCCTATGGACAAAGAGAAACATGAATCTTGAGAACACAACCTTGATTCTTTCTGGTCCATGGATGTCCATGAGAACTAGTTTTTATTCCTGTGAGGAACTCTGTTTTGGAGTTGGAAAGACCCGTTCAACACTGTGTTAAAAGCATTTGGGGTTTTTAACTGACTCAGCCCAGCGCACACATTCAATGTGCTTCAATAAGACACCTTTGTGATCATGCAGGGGTGAGGTATTGCTGACAGCCTGCCCGGCATCCCCCACCTCTCTCCTCATTACCAAGTGGTCCTCGGCTTGTTCAGGAGTATTCTGCTCCTCTCTGCATCCTGTGGGCCTCTGGGATGCACACCCACCCCAGCCACAGAGCTGCTCCAAGCGTAATCCCATCTTCCTTGCCTGGGACTTGGTCAAGTGTGGACATGGGGGCTTCTGAGCAACACCCCCTCCTCTTCTGGGAGAGAGCCCAGAAGCAGTCCCACTCTCCTGCTGCATAGGAGCAAAGAGGTCGGACAGCAACCAGAGACCAAGCCTCGACTGTGGCGAGCAGAGCAGAGGAGGAAAGAACCTGGGTCCCCGAGGACATCCCCAGGTTGCTCGAAGAAGCACCCCCGCAGCCCACCCTGCCTCTACCCTGCCAGGTAGAGGAGCCAACACATCGTATTACTGGTTAGCCTTTGTGACACTTGGGCCACTGATGCTACTTCATATGGAGTTGACAGTGGGCGGTGGAGGGCTGTGAGCTGGGGTTGTTGATGGTCCTCACCTGCTTGTTTTGTCTACTTGTAGCAAAATATACACCGAACCATGTTTGGAAGGGGCCTGAAACCGATCAAAATTGATCACCATGGATGTCCTGAAGGGCAAGCACCAAAAAAAGGTGGTTCTTTCTTCATCAAGAATGCGTTGGATTTTGAAAATATAATGCTGCTAAAAAATGATGAATAAAAATCATCACAAGTGCTTCCTCAGATGATAAACCAAATAAGATGATTTTCCTCTAAGACCAGAGCTTTCTCCAACTCCACGGCAGCTACTTACTTAAAATTATCTTTTTCTGGGACCTTTTCAAGTCGACCAAGCTGGCCAGGATCGGTAATAAAAGCCAGGATCACACTTCCAACTTGTCGTCTGCCTGTGTGCAACAGGGGTGTGCAAGGGGTTCATGGACAGCGGGAGTGAGAACGGGTCACTTCCCAAATTCATCATCTCCCAGTTCAAGTATCTGTTAAACTTCCCATGAAATGCCACGCCCAGGTGTGGTCACATGACGGGGACACGAAAGAATGTCATCATTTGTTTCAGTCCTGAGACCCAGGCCAAGGGAAGCCCTCAGGAAGATTTGAATGTTTGACATTTTAACTATATTCCTATTTCCTATAGGGTTCCCAATACAATTCCCAATGTAATGTATATGGATGGAGGTTTTTTGTCCTTTTTCTTTTTTTAAGTATATTTTATTGATTATGCCTGGAGGGAAGGTTTTTTTCTTAGGAGAGAGACCCAACTTTGGTGAGACCGCTGGTCTGTTCGATCCGTCCGCCTCCCGCTGCCCTGTGCGCTCACTCCGCCTGCACTCGGCACTAGACTCACTCTGATGGAAGCAGAGAGGCTGCGTTCGAAATAAATGCAAACCGCTCCAGACACTCAGGATTATCTGTGCTCTGCAGGAATAGCGACAGCAGCTTGCAAGTGGGCGGGACTTGGAAGAGAGGGCCCTTCGCCAATCCGCTGGCACCAACAGGCTCCCCGAAGCGCCTGTGAAATCCGCCTTCAGTCGCTAATTTCACACTCCAGGGACAGAGCTGTGAATAGCTCAGAACACGTAATTCTCATTTTCCTAACAGTTTCCTTAACCTTCAGACACCATCTTATGGCATTTATTTGCCACCTTTTAAAAATCAAAATGCTCAATCCCATTAAGGTTAAGTATCAGGTTTGGTTTGGCTTAAGCATCTTTTTAATTTCATGACTCTGCAAATAGCGCAAATTTTATTTTGTCTTTTATTTAGATATTTTGCAAAGCTTTCATCAACTGGACTGGATTGCATTTTTTTAAATCAAAATGAATGGTTCACATATTCTGCATTCATTATTCCCTCTCCTGCCGTTTTTTAAATAATGTAGGTACTTTGGATGCTTCTGTGATGAGCACAGAATGCTTTGCAAATGCGCTGTTAAAATATGCTTTTCATCTCCCTTCAGATCATAAAAGCAAGTTTTCCTCTCTGGGTTTTGCAGACCTGAGACATGCTGCTGTTCTCTTCTAGAATGAGTCATAAAACCCAGAACCCAGGGGAGGGTCCTTGGGGGCAGAATGGGGGGGGGTCTGAGTCGACTGAACCAATGAAGCTGATGCATGGGCGGGCCTCCCTCCAAAGAGGGGACTTTGTACGAATCTTGATGGTCAGATTTATAAGCCCCAGACAGGTTCGTATTTGGGACTAGGGTCCGATTGTTCCCGAGGTTGGCTGACTTGGTTGTGTTCTTTATCAGTGTCTTAGTCCAGATGGGCCAACTATTCCGATCAGAGAATATTCAGTAATAGATCCAGGAAAATCCACCAGTTGGTTTCTGGTTGAAATCGGCTGGTTAGAATGCTTTCTTAAGCCACGGTCCACACTGTTGTACATTGAGAAGTGAGATGGGTTTGTTATCAGGAAATTAATATCATTCATCCTAAACTTTAATGTCTGGGGCTCCCCGGGTAACTATGGGAGCGTTGAGTCCTGGACTAGGTTCCTGTACCTGTTCTTACAAATTAGCACCAAGATGGTGGCTTAAAACATTAGCAATGGATGCTCTCACCGTTTTGAGGCCAGAAGTCCAGAATCGGCATGTCAGCCGGGCTATGCTCCCTCCAGAGGCCCCAGGGAAAAGCCATTCCTCGCGTCTCCCAGCCTCTGGTAGCTGTTGGCATTCCTTGGCTTGTGGCCCCATCACTCCAGTCTTCACACAGCCTCTTCCTCTTCTGTGCGTGTGTCTGGTCTCTCCCTGTCTCTCACTTACAAGGATACCTGTGACAGCATGTAGGGCCCACTCAGGTAATCCAGGAGAAGCTCCTCCTCTCAATAGCCCTAACTTAACACACCTGTTGCCCATAGGAGGTCATACTTAACAGCTCTGGACATTAGATGTGGACAAACCTTTTGGTGGCCCGTCACGCAGCCCACTGCAAGGCCCTCATCTTTCCCTCATTTATGAGGGTGAAAAGGGGGCTGCCTTGTCAGAGGGAAGATCCAGGGGTTCATAATAGTTTTCTATTTATTGTCATCACAAATTGCCACCCCCCAGCAGCCCCATGTTTCTTGGCACATTTCTCTCACCTCCTTTTGGCTCTTTTGCCTGTCCCATCAGCAATGACCCTGATAATCCTTCCTTTATATCCAGTTAGATTCTTTGCTTATTTTTCATTTCATGCCTCCACTGAGTATATTCCTATTCAGTCCTTGCTGGCGACTGCAAGCTCCACCTGACTCTGGCTTCACGGCCAAGCCCCAAGTCCATACATTCTTTTGCCATGGAGTTCACGAAAACAACAGTACTTTCCAGCATATTCCTTCTCTGGATCCAAAACCTTCTGTGATTCTCGTTACTCCGTACTATGTCCCCAACCAGGTATCTGAGGACCTACAAGATGATTTCCAGCATAACCCAGATGGATATTTTTTTAAAGGCTGATATTTAGTGAATTTTAGGGAGGAAAGGTCATCAGAAAATAAAACTCACATTTTCACAAATATTAATGTTCAGGATGCAGTTGTAGGCTAAGTAAAGAAAATAGAGTCTGTACAACAAAATATAAGTAAATCAGTGTGCAAACGGAAGGCAGGTATGGAAAAATAATGGTGATCGCAAACAGATTACCCAAGTTTAGAAAACCCTGACCCACAAGATAAAGTCCAAGTTAGTTTGGCACAAAGATGTCAACCCTCTGAGCCAATGCTCCTCCCAGGACTATCGGCTGCTGAAAACACACGTCTCTTTGGTCAAGTGCCCCTTCGTCCTTCTCCTGAACTAACCCCTTCATGCACACGGGTTTCCCTGGCTGTCGCACCTCCTGCTGCCAGCTGCCCCTATGAATCCTTTAAGACCAGCTCACACCTCACCTCCTCCTGGAAGCCTTCCCTAAGCAGGACAGCCCCTCTGGATCTTCTCCTCTCCTGACTGTCTATAGTGCCTGTTACTTGAAAGTCTCATTTGTCCTTTATTCACAACCCATCTGGTGCCTTCCTGCTGATTGATGTCTCTAAAATCTCTAAAATACAGGCATTTCCTCTCACATAGATGGTTCAAAAATAGTTTTGATACTCCCTATGCATCCCAAAGGTGTAGAAAAGGTTCTCCTTTGGGTAGAAAACCAGAGGTAAAGTAGCTTCAGGCAAGGCTGGATCCAAGAACTTAATCACGTCTTTATGGCTCTATTTCTCGGTTCTGTCAACCTTTGTGTCAGGCAAATGCCTCCCAGCTTGGGGACTCAGTTTAACATCCTGACAGCAACAGGTCCTGGGGTTCTCTTTCCCAGTAGCTCTCCTTGGCCTGGTTAGGGTCATGTGACCATCAGTGAATGACTTTGGCCAAGGAGAAGGGAGGGTCAAATCCATTGATTGGCCGGGCCAGGATCACGAGCCCGTGTCCAGAACTGAAAGCTAGTGGAATCCACTTTTCCACGTAGAGTGAGGAGGCGATGGGGAGAGATAAGTCACCAAAAGAGAAAATCGGGCTGGACGTCCAGGAAAAGAAGAAAGAGACGCCAGGCAGACAGAAGCAACAGCTGTCCCGCACATGTCTGGGAGGGCCCGAGGCAGGAAAGAAGCTCGTGTGCGTGTGGCCTACCCTGTGGAAAAAGGAGGGTGCCAGTGGACATGGGCAAGAATGCTCTGACAGGGAAGCCGACAGCGCCAGGGGTTTGTGGGTATTTTGTTATTGTTCTTTGGTCGGGAAAAGAATTATAATGATGTGTAACATGTAAATACTTAGCGATGAAGGACAATGTGCAAAGAGATGTGTGTTGAGTGTGACATAGTTTGCAAACAAAAGGCAGTCTGGAAATTACTGCCAGAGCCTGAAGCCAGCAAATCCTTCTTTCCCTCAGAATCCCTGGTTTCTATAGAGAGATTAAGTCTTATTTACCTGTTTTTTAAACATTAAACTTTCAGCGGGGGGCCTCCATGCCTTCGTCAGGAGAAAGAATGCCTATTTTTGTACGATGAGGCTCATTGGCTCCATTTGATCGAATGCTCTAACTCTTCCATTTGCTTTGGGGCTGAGCTGACAAACTTGGACGTGTCTGCTCTTGGCTTCTGTTAAACAAAGAATCATGTCCCAGGCAGGAACTGGTTAGAGAGGTTGGGCTTCATCAACGGTGCAAAGTTAAGAGAGAAAGTTGGGGTGATTGTGGAAAGACTCTTCTATTCCCTGATTATGAGAGGGGTCCAAAAAGGAGAGAAAGGACTGAGAACTCAGAAACTCTGCCCTGGCTGCAGGAATTGAACATCACTGTTTCCTCCTCTTTCAGCCCCACTCACAAATGTATAAAGTATTTCCATGTCCCCATATCCCCCACTCTCCCTGCTCCCTAGGCTTCACACACACTGGCCTCATTTCTGGTCCTTCAACTTCCTAGGTTTATTTCTTCCTCTGAGCCTTTGCATTTGCTGTTCCCTCTGCCTGGCACACTGTTCCCTCAGTCCTCCCCATGGCAATCCATTCTCAGTCTTTGGAGCTCAGCCTAAATGTCACCTCTTCAGAGAGGCCCTCCCAGACCACCCAGACAGACAGTGGCTTCACCCCAAGTCATTCTTTATCCCATCACCCAATCTGTTTCCTTGACTGCATATTTACAAACTGAAATTATGTTTGTTTATAAACGCCTATCCTCCCCCCCCCAGGAGACCGACACTCCTGGAAACAATGAGCCGTGTCTACCTTGTTCACTGCTGATGTAAAGTAGTCACTCAATAAGTACTTGTAGAATGAAGGACTTCACTAATGGAAAGTGGGGTTCTCCATTTTCCTTTGGGGACATGTTGCTTTGCATTTGGATATGCCAGGACATTCAGTGTCTCTGGCTCACACCCAATACAGGCCAGAGACCCACCCCTTTCTCTAGCCATGGGGCAACCCAAATGCCTGGCTCATTTCCACTCACTCACATTCACATGCAAAGGTGGCACTCCAAAGGCCTTAAAAATTCACTATGGGGGTGGAGGCGAGACCAGGGTGGGGGAGACACAGTCCCAGCACATGACCACCCTGGGGCAGCTCTTTCCCCTGAGCCTGCCCTGTGGTTCTGAGCTCTGATGCCTGTCAGAAATCCCAGTAAACCCTCACCATTTCCGCAAAGAGAAATGGATGCTGTTTGCTGAGCATTCGGCATCCCCGAATTAGACAGTTGTAACAAACCGGGAGGGGAGGACAGACGGGGTCGTGGTATCCACCAGCAGGCCCTCCAGAGCACGGACCCTGCACCGGGCTCAGTGCCCCGTGTGAGTGACACTAAGAATAAAAGACACTAGCCAGACTCAGAGAGCTGATGTTCCGGGCAACAGAAAAATCACCCCCAGCAGCAACAGCCACAGGAGAGAGCCCTGCAACAGGCAGAGTCCGACGTGGGTGGGTGGGGGCTATTCCCAGTGTTCACATCTGGTGCGTCTCGGACAGTAATTTGAAGGTGGGAGGGGGTGGCATGGGATAATATTATCACGTAGTAAAAGTAGTGTTCCTGTTTTGTCTCAGATATGAGTCTATATTGGCTTGTGGTACAAAATGTATTCCATACTGTGGTCCATTGAAAAAGAGCTGGAAGTACAAGGTAAGGAGCTGCCGTGCACAGGGCTATGTTTGCAATTATTGGTCTTAACACATAAAAACATGGCACGAGTTGGACACGCGACGTCAGATTTTGGAATAATTCACGGGCGTGCAGTGGCTCTGTGCGCTACTCATCTTGTGGTTCCCCAGCAACCCTGGGGGGTGCGGGGAGGACGGCAGGAAATGGTGACTCAGCAAGACTTTCCAAAGTCACCCAGCTGAGCGGCCTGAGCACCAGGTCCTGCAGCCCCAGACTCTGACCAGAGAAGGCCCCGCCGCACCAGTGGCTAGGCTGAGAGACTCACTGAGGTTTCAGAAAAGAGTCCCCCCACCAGGATTTTGTGGGTACAAACTCTGCACGTTCCTCTCCTGGGAGCCAACGTCCCTCTAGTGACAGCGACACTAATGTTGTGGACTGTCAACTCCTAAGGAAGCCACCTGGTTTGGGCTCAGGATGTAACAGGGGAAGCAAATCTTCCAAGTTCTTATCCCACCACAGCCTGTGCCCATCAGCCCTCAGACTAAAAGAGCCAGAAGGAGAAAAGACAGAAACGCAGAAAGGCCAGGATTTCTCCCAGGAGAGAGGAGCCAAGCGAACTGGGTGGACTGGAGCCCCGTCCTGGCTGGGATGGGTGAGCTGTCCCCCCCCCCCCCCGCCCATTTACGCTCAGTTTCCCACATGCAGGGGTGTGGGGGGTGGGTCCTCCCACCCTGACCCCGCCCCCTCGGTGCCCATCAGAGGGCGCAGGGCCGGGGTGTGCTGACCGTGGTGTCCACACGGAGTGGGTGCTGGGAGCTGAGGTTCGTCTTGGACACACACAGCTTCACTCCTGCTGGAAGGTCATCAGGTTCCATGGCAACCACATCATGTGTGTGTGTCTCAGATGTGTCCCCATGTGGCAGCATATTCAGGTGATCAGGGACACAGCTTCTGTCCCTGTTTCCTCTGTCAAGTCAGCAGTTGGATGGGGCAACCTCGGCTACTTCTCCCAGCACCCTCCTGAGGCCAGCATGGAACTCACCCAGCAGGCCTTGCTGCACACGTGCTCTCCGCCAGGCCCAGCTCCCCGCTCTGGGGTGCGGCCATGACCGTGATCCCAGTCCTGCCCCCACATACCTTGCACTTGTGGCAGGAGACAGACAAGGAGCAAGAAATCAAAGCAACCCTGGAGACAACTTCAGAGAATGAAGCGTGCAGGGGAGAAATTTAAGCAGGCTGACCCGGTGGAGTGACAGGCATGGGTGGGCCGGGGTGGGGACTCAGGGAACTCAGAGGGGACCTTAGACCTGGGTCCTGAAGCAGGACAAGGAACAGATGGTGGGAGGGGCCAGGGAGGGACTAGGGAGGGGGCTCTCGGCAGAGACAGCAGGAGGGTGGAACCAGTGTCACAGGCAACCCCGTGGGACCCACAGAGAAGCGACATTGTTCCTGCCCCAGACAAAAGTCCCTGCAGTCCAGCTGGGACTCATTTTGGGGGGCTGCACAGAAGAGCAGTTAAAAGTGTGGACCCAGCACCAGGCTTTCTGGGTTTAAATCTCTGCCCTATCACGTACTAATTAACTTAATTACTGCCCTGTGCCTGTTTCCCTGTTTAGAAGTGAGGATGGTAATAACAGAACTGTGCTGCAGATAAGCGCACCAGTCCCCACGGGGCCCCAGGCGCTGGACACCACATCATCAGATATCCTCGGAGGTCAGAGTGGGCATTTTTAAACTGACCCACATTCAAACCAGTCTTCCGGGGGCATCTTTAATGATAAAATTACTCCTTCTCAGAATGAGTGGGGAAGTTCATGCTCAGACTTGCAATCGTCTGTCTTCTGTCTCAACATCAACTAATCTTCCAGAAGACCAGGGCTTGGCTTCAGACCGGGAGAGCAAAGACCAGGCTTGTCTTCACTGGGGCCCTTGGAAGGGGTCAATGAGCCAGAGACCCTAAGAGCAGGAAGGAGCTTTAAGACTATATAGTGGTTACAAGGCTGGGGTCCGAGGCCAGACCCAGGTTCAAATCCCACCCCCAACACTTACCAGTTGAACAAGTTTCTTAACCTTCCTAAGCCTTAGTTTTCTCATCTGTGGAATGGCGATAACGATTTAAGTAGCTATAGAAAATAAATTTCCCGTACCCACCCATCTACCCATATATTCATGTAGCGTATCATCGCATGGATGTGAGCTGTCCTCGTCCATCTTACTGTCATCACCTGGGACGAGGGGCAGCCTGACATTCTCAATGCTGGTGAGGTTTGCAGACAGGACCTCAGAGGTGGTGGAGGGGGACCTACGCGAATCACAGTCATCAAAGGGGCCAGCGAGAAGCCACCGAGCCACCACGGCCCAATTCAACACCCACACCGAAGTTTCCGTGTTCCGGTTACACAGCACTTCTCTCACCCCGGGTCTTTCCACCTTGGAGACATCAGGCACTGCCACCAAGCTTGCCTCATGTCACCTCACCCACCTGCCTTCATTGTGAACAGGTGCACGCCTGTCCTGCTGGGCCCCTCCTGCCAAGCTTCCCAGGCAAGGTCCTCTGCAAACCTCTGAAGCTGTTCTTGCCCTGTGTCCCTTAGGAGGTCACCATTGTCACAGGACCGAGAAACCCAGCAGTGGCAGGAGGACACAGACGACCCCATACGGGGCACAAGGGTTCCAGAAGAGCAATGACATAGCCTGTGATTGAACTGAGATGTCGGAATCAACATGCAAAGGGTGTGATTGAACGGCCAGCATGCTTGGCACCAGAACACCACTCCTAACTGAGCCTGTGTCTACATTTTTACATATGACAAGGAGATAAATGACAGCATGATGGAACTTCACAAAAATTAATTATTGCTGCTGCTTGCCCCTCCCTATGCTCTCTGTTTAACCTGTACTCTCCCTTCCCCCACCCACCCCTGGAGGGGTCGCTGAGGTGGCCCTTGCCCACGCTAGGCTTCAGGGCTCACATCAGCTCAGCTGTTCGGGCCCCTCAGCCCAGCCCGCCCCGGCTCTGACTGAGCTGTTTCCAGGCCCATCTGCACAGATCAGCCCTGTGAACAGAACGAATGTGTCACCCAAAGAACTGCAGCAGGGGTGTTCTCTGTAGATGGGACAGAGGCAAGAAGGAGACAGGTGGGGTCTGTGCAGAGGTGGGGTGGGGGGGTTGGTGCATTGTGTGGTTGGACCGCTGGCTTCCCCGGGGACAAGCCCTGCATCCCATAGGACATGGGGAGGGAGGGAGCAGGCTGGCCATGGGTGTTTAGCGGAGGCAGCAGAGCTGAGTGAGGTGCCCTGGCCTTGGTGGCTGGGCTGAAGGGACACGTGTGCAGGGGTGAGTCACCAGGATTCGGGGCAGAGGCTCTGAGGGAGGAGCCGATGGGAATAGAGGGAAGAAACAGAGATGACAAGCCATTGGCCCCTCTCCTACCTGTCCCCACTCTGCCTGGTATTCTCTGCAAAAGGTGGGCATCAGTCCTGGGTGCTGTCATTGCTGCCCAGGCACCAAGAACCAGGAGCAGAGGGAACAAGCAGGGGACAGGGCACGGGGAGAGTGCAGTGAGCAGGAAACACCAGCGGGGCTGTGAGCATCTGCCTTTGCGGTGACCAAAGTGGGGAAAGTGACAGAGACCAGCGGGTTCACGGGCCATGGGCCCCTCCCAGGAGGTCTCCATAGACAGTGGGTGAGGGGCATCAGAGTCTGCCAGGGATGACTCCCTGCAGCCACTTCATGGCCCAGCCCCCAGCTGCCCTGAAGCCCCACGTCCCAGGCCCAGGCACGGGGCCCCGGCCTGTCGTTCTCTCCAGGTTTTGTGACCTGGGTGAGCACTGCGGACTTCAACCACGCTCCCAGCCCCGGCACTCACAACCTGTGCCCTGATGTCCCACATCCTCAGCTGTGTCCGCACACCTGGCCCACCTCGTGCCTCAGACGATGATGCCCCCTCAGCATTGGGAGGACCTAGGACACTGCTGGCCCCTCCAGATGACACAGAGGACATGGCGCTTGAATCGCTCCTGTCACCCCCGACACCTGGAGCTTCTGGCGATGCAGGACAGGGACTCGGTGCCGCTCCTCCTGGCCACAAGCACTTTTCACAAGAGCTGAGAAGCAGAGGGAAAGGCGCCAGCCGATCAGGGCACCATGGTCTCCAAACCTCCCACACGCAGGTGAGCAGCCTGCCCACAGATGAGCCCAGGCGGCAGAACACCAGCAGATAACAGACGCCGTGAACTTGCGGAGTCCTGCCCGGATTTCAGTTTTAAGAAGTAATTTGCAAGAAATAATTTGCTGGATTGAGTGACTGCCAGGAGTCCCGGCTAATTGGCATTTTTTCTTGGCAACTGTTCTCAGGCTCGGGAGCCAGATTGGGGCTGGGGGCTGCACCTTGGCCTCAGGGGACCCCCGAGGTCTGCAGGGAGCTAGAGTGCACAGGCCCATTCATGGACGTTTATGGAGCCCTGCAGGCGGCCATAGCCTAGCGTGCCCCTGCTAATTAAGGGCTGCGGCAGTTGTTGCCCATCAGAGCTTACAGAAGACATTGCCTTGGTCCCAGGAGCACATGGGAGCAGGCCAGATGCCAAAATCTGGTGCCCGCCACCTGGCATTCTTCAGAAGTGAGCCTTCACAGAGAGATGGCCGAAGTGAGGGAGATGGTTATATAGGGGCTTCCATCCCGGCCTCTGCAGGGGTCAGCTCCTCCCACACGGGGGCGGAGGGGGGATACAGGAGGAGGACAATGTCCTGCACTTACCCCTGCCCTGGTGGATGGGGCCTGGGGGCTTTGCATGCAGGGAGGGGAGACAGCAGATGCAAAGCCTCCAGGACAGGGGGCAGGGGACTCACACAGGGGCAAGGAGGGGAGGGGTCTGGGCTCTCAGGAAGAGCCCTGTCTGCAGCCAGTGGGCACCACAGCATCCCCAGGGAAGAGGGACGTCACTCTCCACTCCAGGGCGGTCAGGTCCATCAGGACAGGGCCTTGTCCTGTCACATCCCTGGAGCCCTGAGTCCTCCTCTTGTCTGTGTCTGTCACCCACACACCACCCCGCCAGCGCCACACACACCCCTGACGCCCATGACATTCTGGAACGATTGTTTCTCTCCATGGGTCAGAGGTCACACTGTGGACTCCTGGCCCGACACCAGTCGGCAGACGTGTCTTGTTAAAGTGATTTTTGAGAAACACGAATCCAACATCAATGCACAGGAAACCTGAGATTTCCTTTGAGAACCTGATTCCTTGATTCTCTTAAGGTCTCAGGAGATGGGGCCACCTCCTCTCGGAGCAGCAGCTGGTGGCACATAATCTACCCTCCGCACTATCTCCCAACACAGGGCCCAGGACCCCATCACCCACACTCCCCCACTGTGTTGTCCACTTTCTGGCTGTGAGACAGCTCCTCCCCCTCCCTGCTGTGGCCCCTTCTACAAAGGAAACTCTGATAAACCCTCCCCACCTCCCCACCCCACCCCCGCCCCCCACAGTGGGGGATTGGTGAGTCAGTACCCAGAACCTCTGGGAGCCTGCCTGGCAGGCTGGTCCCTCAGGAAGTGCGGGCTGTTGGCCCCAGGGTCTGGCCCCTCCCTCCTGTTGTCACTCACACTGGGGTTTGAGCCCCTGCTGCAGATGGGGGAAGCAAATGCAGCCATTTCTCTCCCGCCTTCCTTCCCCTGTTTCTCCCCAACCCCTCCACCCCAGGCTTTCCATGCCCAGAGAGCGAGGACAGCAGAGGCGGGAGCCCGGCCACCAGCAGTCCGTGTTTCCAGAGGCCTGGTCACCGCCAGTCACTGTGGACCCTCCAGGGGACACGTTCAGACTCTCTCACACGTCTGGCCCTTGGGTGGTAAGCCCCTGTCCCCCAGCGTGTTCAGGGCTGCACGGAGATGTCAACAAATTTGCAGGAGGCTCCTTCTCTTCCGCCTGTGAGCACTGAGCCACTTCAGAACTCACTGGGCGTCCTTGAACATGGGGCTGAGTGTGAGTGTGCAGTCCTTCGGAAGCAATCAGCAACCGTCCTCCAGTTACTTTTGGCTGCACTCTTCCCCCACCGCAGCCCCAGCCTCCTCCTAGCTGTGCGCCAGACTCACTGACCTCACGCACACGCGTGCACGCGCACACACACACACACACACGGAGCAGGTGCCCATTTCGTGCCTCCCCACCTCACAGAACCGTGGGAGTGCCCAAGAGGGACCTGCTGATCCGCATGAATGCACTTGAGAGATGGTGGAAGCCTGAAGCTTTGGGACTCACAAACAGGTAGCAACTGGGTTTCCATGGAGAGCGGGCCACCCGGCACCAGGGCCCACCCTCAGGACCAGTGGCCTCCCCTGAGGTGCAGGGTCACAAGGGGCTCTGTGGCCTGGCATTCCAATGACACCTGACTTGCTGTGTGAGTGTGCCAGTGTGTGCAGGGGGGAGAGAGCACATGTGTGTGTGTGTGAGTGTGTCAGTTTGAACACATTTGTCCAGACCCCCACATGGACGGGATGAAAACTGAATGGCCCCAGTGATCTGCTGGGCACACGCCCTGCTCTAACTGAGGGCTGAGGCTTCGAGGGGTCGCTGAGTGGACACGCACGCTCCTGTAGGAGCTCCCCAACACCCCTTCCCGCCCCGCACTCTGACATTTCCTGGCCCGGTCTGCTCCGGTCTGCTCCGGATCGCAAATGCCGGCTCGGCCTCTGCATTGATCTCAAACCCGCTAATGCATCACAAGCTGCGATGCGATCATCTGCCCTGGGAAACGGGTGGGGGGTGTTTGACAGGTGCCATTCATCCCGAGGTGAGGGGCCGGATTCACCCGAGACGCACCTTCTCCTTCTCCAGAGGGGGGACACTGTGGGGGGGGGGGACACAGGGAGAGCTGTGCCCATGAGACCCTGACAGGTCACGACCTGCAGCGCCGTGGGGGTGGCTGGTGTTGGGGTGGGGCTGTCACTCCCAGAGGCACAGACCAGGTGGCTGGAGCCAGGCAGCAGCACCCTGTGGCCTCTCAGTCCTGAGGACCCAGCAGGGAGCAGGCCCCCCCAGACACACCCCTGAGGGAGCAGCAGGCCATGAGCCAGATGGCCGCCCCTTCCCCAGAACCCCGCACCCACCCCCTGACCCGCACAGGGGTCCGGCTCTCAGGAGCTTGCAGACAGAGAAGCAGGCAGGACATGGAGGCCGACACCGTGGGCCAGAGCTGTCCTGCCTGTGGCCCTGTGGTTCCCGTCAGCTCGCCTCCCCCAGCCAGTGCTGGATCCCATGCGTCACTGCACCCCGTGCTCGGGTGGCCCTGGAGTCAGACACGTGGTTCCAGCCCTGGTGCTGGTGGAAGCCTCGGCGGTGATAATGACAGTAAACAGCACCTGACCCCCAGAGCACCCACCCCATGACCCACCAGCACAGCGCCAAGGGCTCCGTCTGACCCACAACAGGGCCCAGCTCCCTCCTCATGGGCCAGTTCTCCGAGGGATGACGAGTCTGGGGTCCAGAAGGGCTGTCCTCCCCCCGCCGTCCTGACATTCCCTCATCTCTCTTCCTCTTGTCACTGTCATTTCCATGCCACTGACAGTGGCAGTCTTTCTGGCCATGCAGCCTGGCCTTTTGGTTTCTGATAGGCTAATTTACAGCCAGGTTTTACCTACAAATGTGGGTTTTCCTTCCAGTCTCACTGGTGGTGGGTGGGGTGGGGGGCTGCTCCTCATAGGGGCCAGGAGACTGTGGGGCTGGGCTGCCAGCTTGGGGGGGCTCCAATGATACAACCCCCACCCCGAGCAGGGGTACAGAGCTGCTTCTACGCTGTGGTCATCTGCTCTCTGTCCCTGCTGCTGAGCATCTCTGAGTATCAGGAACATGCACCCTTCGGCTTTGGAACAAAGCCACCAATATTAATGCCCTTCGGGCAGCCCCGCCAGACAGCCATCGGCAGGGTGGTCACTAACACTGGCCTCGCGCAGGCAGAACCGCCCACGAGGAACAAGCGCAGAGCATCTGCAGGACGAGGACTCTTCCGGATGCCGCAGAAGCAGCCTCCCTGTCTTTCACCCCAACTTCCACAGGTTGTCTAAAACATCACTCCCACTAACGGGTGCTGGAGGTCCTCCGTGTCCTCCTGATGGATGGGACCCCATTCTGCTGGACTGGTCTTCCTTATCAGGGAAGATAAATTATGTGTCCAGGGAGACGGGTGTCTCTTGTTAGGGTTTGTCATTTTGCAGAGCTGTCCCTTGAATACTTCTCTCGCTGGAGCACGCCTCCCCCGTCCCCACAGATTCCAGGCTCCCCTGTGGCTGTGAAGGACTCTGTGGTCAGCAGTGCGTCACCAGTCAGCCCCACTGCCTCACTTCTGACTTCGGTTATCTGATGTCTGACATTTACTGAACAAGGACTTGCCAAGCACCTACTGTGTGCCAGGCACCGTTCGGGCACCAGGGACAAAGCCAGGAGCAGGTGTAGTCCCTACCCTTGTAGAGACCACAGTCCAGTGGGACAACAGGTAATAAACAAGTCACACAATGCACATGGAAGGTTTTTATGGCCATGAAACATGCTGTAAAGGAAAGATAAGAGGTTCAGCTGATGACAAGTAGTGGGTGGAGGGGGTGGCTTTAATTGAGGAAGATCTCAGAGAATGTCTGAGACCTGAAGGCAGAGAAGGAATGATCTTACGAACAGAAAGAGAAAGAGCATGTCTGGCAATGAGGTCAGCAGATGCAAGGGCCCTGAGGCGGGCTGGAGTTTGAGGAACCAGAGAGAAGGCCTTTGATTTCTATTAAAATTAGGATTTCTTGGGCTTTCCCCATAGAGAAATAGCTGTCCTCAGTGGGCTTGCCTTCTCGAGTGACTACAATTAGCTGCCCCTAGGGGTGGACACCCACTCTCGAATGCACCACAGGCCCTGCCCGGCCTGAGTTGCCCGGAGGAGCCCAGCAGTGTGCTCAGCATCGGGACCCAACAGTGAGCAAGATGACAAAGTCCCTCCCCTCACAGAGGGCAGCGTGCAGTGGGGGAGAAAAGCAAGGGAAAGAGCCTGCAAGGGAGACAGAAGTCCCAGTCTCACAGGACAAACCATGAGTGACAACCCGTTACATTGGCCACGTTTCACTGCTCAGCATCAGGTCATACCTCCCCCCAACACCCAAGGGGAAGGTGTCACACAAGAATGCCAGCAGATAGGGTCCTCGGGGTCATCATAGCGTCTTCTCAGCACAGTGCACTGTGGTAGGCCTCTTCGGAGATGAGCCCCAAGCCCCCCATCTCCTGGTGCTACCTCCTTGTGAAATCCCCTACCCTGTAAAAACTGTCTTCTAACCGATAAAATGCCTCAACAGTGATGCACGTGGATTTATGCTCAGCTTAGGTAAGACAGTGACATCTACCTTGCAACATAACTCTCTCTGATGTTAGGGTGAGGCGAGTGACCGTGTTGGCAGGAACCCAAGTGGCAAGGCCCTAAGGTGGTCTTGAGCCGACAGCCAGTAAGGAACAGAGGCCTCAGTAAAACAACCCAAAAGGAGCCAAATTCTGTCAACAACCGTGTGAGTGAGCTTCCGAGCAGATCATTCTCACTTGAGTCTCCAGATGAGACCCCAGCCCTGACCGTCCCCTTGGTGACAGTCGGCAGGGGACCCAGAAAAGCCGTGCTTGGAGCCCTGACCCATAGAAACTACAAAATAATGAATGCGTGTAGTTTAAGATGCTAAGTTTATCATAATTTGCTGCTGCTCAGGTAATTCACATAGTGGGCATCCAATAAATCATCACCGAATAATGGAATGAATGAAATAATTTCGGAGGAAATGCTGTCTGAGTTTGGTGAGGTGTGACCAAGAGTGTCCCAGGCTGGTGTCCCTCCTTGCCCCAAGTCCACTGAGCAGGACCCGGTGACCAGAGACCAACCCAAGTCCTGCCCACCTGCCCACCTGCCCACTGGCCGTGGCCGGAGTGGGCCTCAGGCATTATGCACCGGGAATCTGAAAACCAACTTTGTCCCTGCCCTCCCGGACCTCACTGGCCAGAGTGTGGACCCTCCAGAGCCTCCTCCCCCTCAACACACAGCTCACAGGGGCCGAGCAGGCAGCAGACAGAGCTGGGATGCCCTGACCCCCACGCCCTTCCCCTGGGAGCAGCTGGGAGCCCCTCACATGAGCCTGAGGTCCTGGCCTCAGAGGCACCCTGAGGCCTCCCTGGCTGCTTGGTAATCAGGCCAGGTACCTGTAAGAGGCATGACTCTCGTTTCACTTAATTGAAAAATCCACACCATCAAAGACAGCTTCTGTGCTCGGTGGCCCTTTCTTCCCTCGCCAGTGACCATTAACCTTTAAAAAGATGCTTTATGAGCCATTTGCTGAGCCTCATTCTCTGTGCCAAGGTGTAATGAGGCTTGTAAAGGGCCAGACTCGGGAGGGGGACTTGAGAAATGCCGCAAATGAGAGGCCCGGGCAGAGCAGCCCCTGGGCCACCCAGCCTCCCGGGAGCCAGGAATGGACGTGCCAGCAAGCACACTGGAGCCTGGCCCTCAGCCACTGGACTCGGGGACAGTGGGGACCGAGTCCTGTTAAAGCAGGGAGTCTGACTGAGCCAACTGTGGCAGAAAAGAACAGGTGAGGTCCCGTCACTCCTCTGGCCAGAGCCCTCAGCCACTGGAACAGGAGCCCCGCCCCTCAGTCACGCCACTGGGGTTCATCATCCTCAGTGAGCTGGTCACGCTCTGAAACTCCCTGCCTCACTCACTCACCTCCTTGCTTAGTCTCTGCCAGCCCCAGGGAGGACTCAGCTCCATGAGAAGGGGGACCTCACGTCTTCTCCTCTAGGGCACCCCTGTGCCTGCCTCACGGTCACACACACAGTAGGCGCTCAACAGACCCCTGTGGAAAGAACGTGGGAGGAAGCTGTTGTGCATCCACCATGGGGGCTGGTACTATTGGAGATTCTCATTTCCTGCAAATACCACTGCCGTCCTGTCAGGTGGGCTAGCTGTTGTCCACGTGAAAATGGTCGTGAAAACACGGGAGGCTGGCCAATTAGCTTCCCAAACCCCCTCGGGCTTTGCTGCAGTTCAATAAAATGTTACATTTCTTTCTTTGCAGTCTGTGTTCCGTGAAGCACTCAGTGGAGACCGAATACAGCAATTATTTGCTTTTTCGTTTTCCCTTCAGCAACAGCACGATCTTTAAAAAGCTGGATCAGTATCTGCACCCCTCCCCCCCCCAGGGAGGACCAGGGGCAGCACTCACAGGCCTGGCCATCCAGGAGTCTGGAGTCTAGTGACCAAGACCCTAGTCCCCCTTCTGCTCCTGCTCCCCATCCCGGTCACCTCACAGCCTGGAGCTCTCAATGCCACCAACTGTGACAGGAGGGCTGTGATGAAGGGACCCCTGGTTGTCAGGACACTGACCTGGGAGAGGTGACCTCCCTCTGTTCATCTTTCCTGTGTCACTTGCTCAAAACACAGCCCCAGGAAGGAATGTTAGAGGGGCCCAGACCAGTGCCCACCCCTCAGGAAAGGGTGGGAGAGGGAGGGCTCACCCCTCGGGTTTCACGAGGGGAGGTGTCACCAGGAATGACTGCCAAATGCTGTCACATGGGAAGGACGACTCCCAAAAGGTAGCCCGGCAGCTTCAGAGAGGGGAAGTGGAGCACGGCAAGTCAGAAATGACCCTGGTCCCCCTTGTCACTTGCGATGGGACCACAGTGAGCCTTGAATGCTGCACTGATGACTCTCAGCTGCCCTCGAGAGGCAGGAGGGGCAGGGGCCACAAGACGGACCTTTGTGTGGAAAAGGCAGCTCTCGGGACTCTGGATTCTGGCGCTAGAAATGCTGCAGGGCTGGGCTCATGGGATTATTTATTTTCACATTAACTATTTATCACTTTTATAATAAACATGATTTTTTACTTATAAAAATTTAAAAAGCTACAGGTTCTGAGCATAACAGGCCTGAAGTTGAGGCTAATGCATACAAATGCCTCTCATCAGGTCATCTGCTCACTGTGGTCCCCACGGTGGTGCCCTCGCTGGGGTCGGTGCCCAGAACATGTCAGAACAGGGGGTCGCACGAAAACCCCACCGCCAGGGGCCCAGCCGGACCGTCCATGTCGCTGCAGATTGTCCCTTAAATCACCCATCACACAGTTAGATCAGGGACAACTTCCTCGCTGTATCTGCCGTGTGCACACCCAGCCAACACGCACACACCTCGCTGCCAACGCTTCTCTGGAAACGGTGTTGTTTATCAGATTCCCATTTTCCCTGCAGTGGCCTCTCCCCTTCGGGCCCCTCGGGCCGGGGGCCAGCAGCCCGTCGTCAGGCCGGGCCCCCCATTCCCTGCAGAGCAGCGCCATGGCCGGCAGACGCAGTCGTGTGGATCGTGCACCGCACGTCTCCAGGGGCCCGCTCCCGCCGGGGTGGGTGTCAGGGGTGCCCCTGGAGGTGTGCACTGACAGCCTCTACCGGCCGCCCCTGCTCAAGCCCTCAGGGAAACCCCTAACCCGCCCTAGAGAGTCAGATTGGGAAGGAGGCACCTCGGAGACATCTCCCCGAGGGTCGTCGCCATTTCACCGGGAGAAATCGCCCACGGTGGCCCCACAAGCTCCGGCCCTTGGCTTTCCTGAGACCCTGCAGAGCAAAGGTCAGCATCCCGGACCCAGCCCCCACCCTGGCTGACAGGATGAGGAACGCGAGGCCAGGAGAGGAGGCATGCCGGCCAGGGACCCTCACCAGGCAGAGCGGGGCCAACCACCATGCGACATCTTATAATTTGGAAAAGCCTCTCAACCCGTGTGGTCACGTTTGACCTTCACCAGAACTGGCCAACGGCACCTGATACTGCATTTCATACATTCAAGGCAAAATGATCAGAGGATGGATCATCGTTTTATGTGCCACTGAGAAAGAAAACATTGGCAGTTAGATTCCAGCCAAACGATAGGACTCCGTGGATTACATGATACAACCAGATGAGAGGAAAAGCTGCATCAGAGAGTCAATGGGACTCGGTGTTCTTTCCATTTTACAGACTCAAAACCTGACGCCAGGGGCTTCCCTGAGAGGGACGAGGGCCTGTCCTGCTCGCGGGCGCTGGCAGGACTGGGGCCTGAGCCTGCCTTTGACTCAGGGGATTCAGAGATGCTCCAGCGAGGCCACTAAAGGTCGGCATGAGCCCTGAGGTTCATTCCCAAGACGACGGGGTGGATCCACTGTGGCTGAATCTACAGCCTGTGCCTGAATGACAGTGATGCTTGCAAGGAAAGTCATTTTATTGAGGTTATTGGGGTGACGCTGGTGAACAAAATTATAGAGGTTTCAGGTGCACACTTCCACAGCCCCTCATCTGTACCCTGTGTTGTGTGCTCGCCACCCCAAGTCACGTCTCTGTCCCTCACCGTTTATCCCCCTATATCCTAATAAAAATACTCTTCAGTGTTTATTTTACTGTCATTCAATAGTGAGGGAAAGGGGGAGAGAGAGAGAGAGACATCAATGCGAGAGAGAAACATTGATGGGCTGCCTCCTATACACACAGCGACCAGGGGTTGAACACACAACCTAAGCATGCGCCCTGACCAGGAATCGAATCAGTGACCTCTCGGCTACAAAACAGTGCTCCAAGCACCTGAGCCACACCAGCCAGGTCCCTAAAAATAGTCTTTTCAACCCAAAAGATCTGGGACACCCACCCAGCTCTGCTTCCTCAGTCCACGCTGCTTGTCATGAATTCTTGGACATGGATTCACATGTGCATCTAAGGCTTCTGTTTGTTTTCTCTGCCAGTTGGAAGGAAAGTGAATCAGGGGACATTTAATAACCTCTTTCCACTCTCTGGCTCCATGATGTTAATTTGACTAACAGGATCTTTAATAGTTCCATCACAAGAACTCAATTTCATCCATGAATGAATCAAAGTCAAATGGCAGGAGGAGGAGGGGCCCAGCCGTGTTTTCCTGATGCCTCTTAAATGGTTTCTTATTTCAGACTGATGCAGGTCAGGGGCCATGGGGTACTCTGGCAAGCTCGCAGATGGTCTGCTGCTCACCAACAATACCAACATCCTGTGTTCTTCTTGGGGTGGTTGATGTTGATTGAGGAGGATGTCCCTGAACTTGAAACTGTGTTGGTTACCCACCAGGGACCTTGAACTTGAGAACTTCCTGCTCCACACAGAGGTACAGATGACTTGTCTGGTGAGAGTGTCATTGAGGGACACCAATTAGAGCCATTACAGTGAGTTGGAAGAAAGGAAAGGATGTGTTACTAATTGGGCATCATTACAGGGCCTCTGAGAAGCTAAAAGAGACACAGTGTCAACATGGAAACCCCAGAAATGACAGGAAGTGATTGCATTTGGAGCCAGAGGTCATTAGCACAGGCAACTGACAGGCGCTGTGACTCCGAGGGGGAGGGAAACTCGCTCTGCCACGCGATAATACGTTAAAGTGGGCATTCCAGTATTTTCGGAGGCTATAATCTTCAGATGATAACTTCAGGGTCCTTTAAGGGGGTGATTGATTACCTGACAAAGAACACGCAGCATTTCCTCCTCACAGTGGAAGAGGGGAAGGCAATAATCCAGCTCTTCTGAGCAGAAAAGAAGCATTTTCTCAGAGAAGACACCGCAAAGTTTGCGACAACGGGGCTGCAGTAAACACAAATGCATCTCGCCTGCTTGACAAATAAAATGTAACTGAGAGACGCTTCATGCTGAAAAGCACAGCCCTGCCTGTGCCACGCCGGGAACAGCGGCTGGCGGAGTCGAGCGTCCCCTTGAAATACAGCCGTGTGTCAGCCCCTTAATTATTCATAACGTCCTGTGGCTGAATTTCACCGCTTCACCTATTTTTAGTTAACTCTCCATTTTTTACTCCACAAGCTCCTTGCGTTCCTTAATGAAATGGTTCATTCATCATCCCACAGTAAACACAGATGAAACAGAGAGGCGTGGGTTTCTCCCCTGGGGGAGTTTTACTAATTTTAACATTTTGCAGGGACGTAAACTGTGGGCACTGAAGTCATTTGCACAGAGATGCACCTGAGTCTCCCGGTTCCCCACGTGAACCTGGAGCCCTGGCAGAATCTGAACTGCCCGGCCAGCTGGTCCTTGGGAGCTGATGCTCCCAAAGCAGGTACTTCCATTGTGACCCCTTTGTCAGTCCCTCCACAGCCCGTGTGACTCCAGACACATCCTGAGGCTGCTCTTGGGGTCCTGCATCAGAAGGGGGTGCCCAGAGCAAGACTCTGAGACTCCTGCTGCCCACACCTGAGTTTCTCCCTGAATTTTTCCCGACCATCTGCTTGGGCTTTCTCCTGAGAGGTGACCAAGGTCTTAAAACAGAAGCCTGCCATCCGCCCAGCTTCTTACCTACACCAACAGGCCGGGGTGGGGAATGAGGAGATGTGGAGGGTCCCAGCTGTGTGGCCAGACCTACAGCTCGCCTTCACTCCCCCACCCCCGCACCTGCTGGGGCCCCCTAGGGGGGCTCTCCAGTTGCTCACACCCAGTGGTGTGCAGAGGACAGGCAGCTCTGAGAACTGACTGTAAGCCATTCAGAAATTTTATTCACTGGTACTTGGAATCAGGCAGGAAGACGTACATCAGGGAATTCCACAATGGCTACAAATCGTGGCTGTTTTTCCCTAAAGCTCCAGGTTGCTGACATGCTTCTGCAGTCACATCTCATGCAGAATCCTGAGGTGTGGGTGGAAAGCCCTGTTATCAAATGTGGGGGCCCCTCCCAGTGGCTCCCATGTCTAGACTCTAGCTTTCTCCTTTCACCCATCTCACTAAGTGGGGTCATGAGCCCCGAAACCACTGGGCTGAGACCACTTATGCTCCTCAGCTCCATCCACTAACAAATCACGAGTCCCCTTGGTCTGTTCTAGGACATCTATTCAGTCCTCTTTACATGCGTATTGGTTGAGTGCTCACTGTGTGCGGGAGCTGTCCTGGGTGCTGAAACAACTTGCTGGGGAGCAATCAGGTGCTGGGTGCTTCAAAGATCTCAGGCACTTGACTCTAGCTGGGTGCACCTGTCAGACAGGGAAGGGAGTGGGGCAGCCGTAATAAACTGACCTATCCCTGTGGGCCAAGCCCACACAGAGAGAGAGCATCCAGAACTGTCTATAGGGGTGTGGTGGGGGTGGGGGGAGGACAGCAGCCCCTCAGGACAATGTGATCTCAGAAAGGAATGCTGAAAACACAGCCGGACCCACCAGCAAAACTGCTCTGATCACTTAGTCTGTTCCCACCAGCTTCCCCGCCTGTTGTTACCTGGATCTCCAGAGACTGCAGAGCCAGGAGGTGTGGACGAGGGCTCAGACCTGCTGCGTCTGTTGACTGTTGATTGGTAGCCTCCTCGTCCTATTTTCTTATGATTGTTTTGTATCATACCTGACATGTGGCAGGTCCTGAATAAATATTTTCCTGAAGGAATGATGGGAACTTTGGTTTGAGAAGGGGCTTCTGACTTCTGACCTTGGAATGAAAATCATTTCAGAGGCTTAAATACAAGAAACCTTTCATTTTAGTTCATTCATCAAAGATTTTTTTCTTTCTGAGATGTTGATTTTGGTACCTTTTTTAGTTTCTTTGTCCATGTGGGAAGTAAATAGTGAATTGCTTGGATGTGGAATGTAGTTAGTGGAGCTGCCACAATGGGCTAATTTGCTTCTTTCTCTACCGGAGCACAATCAGAAAGTGTCTTCAAGAAATGTCATTTAAGTGAGCAAAGTGTCCTTTCCTTCCACAACTGCAGGGGACACGGAGTGGGGGAGGAGCTAGGGAAGGGGGGGACTATGTCCCCAGCTGTTAATGCTGAATAAAATATCCTAATTTTCACACAAGAGCCACTACAGTGTAATACCGGAAAGGCAAATACCTGCATGAATCATAAGAGTCTTAGGAGCTTTCAAATCCAGGAGGAAGTTCCTTTGTTTCTGCTCATGGGGTTTGAATCCTTTGGAGCAATTGCCAGGGGTCCAGAGGCTGCAACACGACCAGACCCACTGCCCACTCCTGTGCTCACCACCGCCACCCAGGCCAAGCCCCTCCTTTCCTGCTGTGAAGCAAGGGGCTATCACTACTGATGGGGAAGTTCCACCCAGGGCAGCATCCTATCCACTGTGTGTGAAACAGAGGGAAACATTACCCCTTCTTGTAGATTCACCCTCTGGGCCAAGGTCCAGCTTAGGTAAGAAGTCCAGGTGTCTCTGTTGATGTCTCAACCCAAAGGACACAGCCCTTCCTGCGACACAATTTTGAAAAATAGATTAACCAAGGTCAGGTTTTTTTCAATCTCTCTGTTCAGGTAGCTTTTGGCCCCCTCTCCTTATGACTAATTGGTTTAAGCAAGTTTCTTTCCTGAAACTGGGAGCTTTATCTCAGATCATGGATTTTTACTGGGACTGGTTTGTGACTTCCCTAAGCCTTGATTTTCTTTTCTTTTAAAGGTCATTGTTGGAATTAGATAAATAATATAGGAAGAAGTACTTAACCACAGTGCCTGGCTCAAATATTTGATTAACAAATTCCCGCCTTCCCTCCCTCTCTGCCTCTTTCTCTCATTAGCAGTTTCTCTTGAATAAGATAGAAACAACCAGTCTTCAAGTCTGTCTAGATTTTATTCTTTGGAATTTAAAAATAAAACTGGCCATTTCCCCGTGTGACAGCATTAGCAGCAACCATAGGCCATGATTTCTTAGGGCTGCACAATTCCTGCCCTAATTCCTGTCCCTTCTGAGTTTTGTTTTGTTTTTTTACTTTGTCTTTATTTTTCCAACCTCTTATTTTTAAAAATGGCAAATCCATAGAAAAGGCCACCACAGTACAGGGAACATCCACTCGGCCTTCACCTGGATTCACCAGCTGGAAACACCCAGCCACACTCGGGGGCATCTCTCTCCATGGACATTGTGTGTGTGTGTGTGTGTGTGTGTGTGTGTAGTTGTCTTTTTCTGGCTAAAGCGTTTGAGACAATGGTGCCCAGCTCATACTATTTCATTCCGGGACACTGCAGAGTGTCTCTCCTCAGGAAAAAGACTTTTTCCTACATAATCTCAATACTATTTTCACAGTCGAGACCATTAATGCTGACACAGCAATAGAATCTAACCAAAGTCCAAATTCAGTGCTTCTTTAAAAGTTCAGGATCGTCCATTGCACTTGGTTGCCCTGAGTCTTTCTTCCTCTGTAATGCAGCAGAGGGCACCTCTCTCGTCTCCTAGAATGTTGACCTTTTGGAAGATTCCAGACAGTCATCTTGTAGCAAAAAGCCAGCAAGTGCCAAAGATGACAGGGACAGGTCAGAGGAAAGAGAAGCTATACGGAAAAAGGGCTCCCATTGGACACGGTAAAAGTATTTTAGTATGGAAAAAAAGGTGTGGAAATAGATATAAACATACTGAATTTTTTTCAAGAATCTATGAATTCATACTGATACTAATAAAATATGATGATGCAGGCCAGTGACAAGTCTTTATAGAATACTACTCACTGACATGTACAAGGAATGATAGAATTTGATACTATACTAATTGACTCAGGTGTGGACGCCAAAACCACTGGGAGAAAGATTTTGGGGAACAGGATATCCATAGGATCTCACAGTATCACCCCCTACATGTTACTCAGCAACTGTGTACGGAGGGAGGATCCTTTAGAACAGAGAAATCTGACGACCTCCACCTTGACCAAGGGCTGGACCCTGACGTCCTGATGACGGAGAGCAGACACTATGCGTCCCCCTCCTGTGACAGCCTGGGCAGAGCCCCCCGCCCTGCAGAGATCCTGGCAATGACGTTTGGCCTCAATCTACCTGGAAACAGTCATGCTCGTCCTGTGGGACATCTGACAGGCCAGCGGGTCCAGCTCCCATGTGACCTCACCTGGGTGGGCGACAGACACACCTTGCTTTGAGCTCTCCTTCATGCCAGGCCCTGTGCTGGCACCAGACACAGGCAGAGGGAACCGTGGCCTTCAAGGATGGAGACGATGCTCAGGAGCCTGTGTCCTTGGGGGTCTCAGGTGTTTGGACAATCTCCAAATCATTTCCAGATGATTGCAGCTTCTCCATCAAAGAGGTAAAGAAAAAATACATCTATTTGTTGTTTTCTTCTCCCGGGCAAACCAGGTGGGCCGATTTCAAAAGAGTCTGCCTTCAGCAGGGTGCACTCGGGAGCAATCTGCAGGCTCTTGACCATCCCATCAGGTGAAATGGCCAGGTAATTTGGAGTATTACTGTCACAGCTGCCATCAGGACCTGTGGCTGCAACCTCAAAGGGCATCTCTCTGGAACGTGAGCCCAGCACCTGCCAGACAAGGAGCTTCAGCAGTGTGTCCAAACCCCCCCGCCTTCCCCACAGCTTGGTTGCCACTGAGACAGCTGACTCGTCCCCAAAAGGTGGCGGCAGCTTCAGAACCAGCGAGAATGCAATGGGGAGTCAGGTCCCCAATGGCCAAAGCAGATCGTTTGGTTCAGAATGTGGGTTCTTTAAGGTTCTAAATATCCAGCCCAAGCATCCTAAGAGGTGGCTCTCCACTCATTCCACACATAGCTCAGGAGAGCCAGCTGCGTGCCCGGCACAGCTGAGGTCTTTATGCTTTACATAGAGCCTCAGACTGGAGTCTTCCAGAAGCCAACCTTGAGCCTTCCAGTTGACCTGGAAGAGATTCCAGGGGACTCTGACAGGAGAGTGGGGAAGGAAGATGAAAAGGAGAAGAGTTATCACAGCCACCCTGGTAGGACACTGAGCAGGTGACCACCGTGGGACCTTGCGCTCAATATCACTGGGTCCGGAGGGAGATGGTGTGAAACATGCCTCCGAGGGGATGTGCTGAGGGGCAGGCAGCTGGGGTTTGTCCACCAGCTCCTGTCGGGCCTTTGCTGAGGGTGCTTCCAGGGTGTCAGCTCCCAGGCCCCTCCCTCCACCTACCACCCCCACCCACAGTCTCCTGCAGCTGAGGCCTGGGAGAGAGAGCCCTGGGGGCAGTAAGAAGCTACCACCAGACAACATGGTGAGGAATGAGGGGACAAGTGGCACCAGCTGTGTGCTGCACTGACTGTCCTAGGTTGTCGCTGTCCCACAAAAACCAAACTTAGGAAAAAGATAGATTGTAGAGGCTTTGAACATAATCCATGGCAGAAATAGAAGGAGCTGGTTTTGTAGCTGGAAAAGGTGAGTGTAGACAGATGAAACGGGTCATTCACCAAAGTCAGAAGCACATTTTGCTACCAAAACATGTACAGTCTACCGCAGACGGCGACAGAGCACAGGCCACCTCTAGCCAGGAAATACATCACAACCAGCCCACAATTCCTTGGTCTATAAATTTTCTACATTGAAAACAAGAAGCTTCCACCATGAATATGTACATCAAATCATCACGTCGCATACTTTAAATATCTTGCAATTTGAGTTGCAAATTATACCTCAACAAAGCTGAAAAAAGAGAAGATTTCACCTAAGGATCTAGAATTTTAAGCTTCCTCTGAAAAATCAGAGATGTGGCAAAATGGATGTGCCTTCTATTGGGTAACTCGTGACCTGAGCAAGCCATGGGCTGAACTTGCCACATGCATCCCCCTCTCTGTGCTCCCTCCTCTAGAAAGCTGAGGGTGATCAGTCACTGTTGACTCTCCCTCAGGCTGCTGGCATCTTTTCCATCATTAAAACAAATCTCTCTACCCATGTCTCTACTAAACACAGAAGAACATAAGATAGATCAAGACAGTTTCAAGACGAAGAGAGTCTTTCTTTCTTTGTGGAAATAAATCCCCTTTGTATTTACTACGCAAACAAAATGCAATTGCGTTGAAAAATACACTTGACCTGCTTCCCTCACCTGCTGCTCCTACCATGCCCCTGTAAGCAGGGGCGTTTGGATCTGGTTCTTATAGGCTCCAGGTACAACCTCTGTTCTCTGTGCCCAGCTACCCTAAACCAGAGCACCTCCCCCCGCCCCGCCTTCCATCAGGACCCACAGTCCTGCTCACGTTTTCCAGATGACATCATCCCTGCGGGAGCCAAGTCTCTCTTTGGAGGTGTTTTCTTCCGCTCTTTGTTGTTTTTCCTCCCTTTTAGGCCCAGGAACCAATCCAAGCCCTGTTTGCTTCCCCAACTTGTTAGCAAGAACAGCCGGCCCACCAGCAGAAGAGGCCCGTGCTCCCTCAATTACAGCTCGGGCTATTGAAACCCTCACCTGATGGACAAAGCCCTCCACTGGGGAGGAAAACGAGTTGTACACAAACAAGAACACATTTCGTCTTGAATGAAAATCTTCGAGACTCCCTTGGCAGAGAACTCTGGGTGTTTCTTTTCTTTTCCGAGTTCCGTCCCCTCCCTTCCCTGGGGGAGTTTCTTGGTAACGGGGCCAGGTATGGAGGCCCCACGAGGGTTTCTTCCATAATTTCCCCCCACCACGCTGTCATGCCTTTGTTGAAGCTGCAGCGGCCCCCAGACCTGTCCCTTCCTGGGCACAGTGCCCTCCTCCCCATGGCCCCGAAGGGTACAAATGTCCTGGGTCACAAGCCGCTCTTCCAGCCCCAGGCTCAGCCCAGGTGGATGAGTGACTAAGAGGGATGAATAGCACTGAGCAGGAGACATGACTATGAGGGCAAAGCACTTGCTTTAGCTGAAACTCCCAGATTTACTGCCCAGCGCCACAAATAATGAAATCATCCATCTTCCATGGAGGCAACTTTGAAAGCAGTGGTGAGAAAGAAAGTCTGGCCTCCTATACTGAGCTATTTGGACCCTGAGATCTCCCTACAGCCACAGCCTCGCCAGTCCCAGGGAACTCTGCCCAGAGGGCACCCTGCCCTTTGGAGGTCTTCCCTAAGGAGGAGGGGAGTCACCAACACCTCGACCCGCCTCCTGTGGGGGCCAGGTGGTCCCTGACCCTGAAATTTGCTAACTCGGGACTTATATCCCTGGCCTTCGGGAGCAGAGGAGGTCCAGGGAGGAATGGAGGCCCTTCAGCCCTTCTTCCCCTACTTCCTCAGTCACGGTCCACTTATGTGTTGGTATCATAAAACAACTTAATTTTCATCGCTTCGCTGGGAACATCCCAATAAGACTCTTCCTGGAATCTGGGATAGGATGCAGTTCAAGGCTTCCAGAGTCTAGGACACACTTCTAGAACTTTCTATCATCCTAATGACCCAGAATTAGGGTCATTAGTCAGAGCCCCAAAATTAGTAGCAAAGGATGGGCACCCCCACCTCAGCTCCTCCCTCCACAGGAGCCTAGGAAATGCAGGTTTTAGCTTTGGGGCCCTGCAGCCCAGAGGCTCCGCCCAGCGCAGGCATCACCCACTTAACCTGGGCTGCAGCTTCCTGCTGTCCTTGACACGAGGCCCAGCTCACTCAGGTATCCTCCTGACCCTCAGTCACTGGAGAGCCAGCTGGACTGGGCACCGTCATCTTCCCCTGGGGTCCTTCCCAGTCGTGGGGTCCAAGGAGGAGCCCCGAGGTCAGCCACGTGGCCCAGGGAAGAGAGAGGGTGGCTGGGCTGCTTCCTCCCGACTCCCACCCCAAGGCCAGTGGCTCCCTTTCCCTCGCTTTCCCAAACAGGAACTCAGCCCAAGGTTCTCTTTAGCAGCAAATGCTGGGGGCTGACAAGAAGTTTGAAAACTGCCAGTGCACCTGCCCTCCCGTTAGAAAAGCTGCCGCGTTGCGCCCGCGGCTCCCCATGCCGGGGCAGCCCCTGCCGCCGCGGTCGGGCCCCTCCGAGCTGGGCAGCGTTTGCTCTAACAGCTAAGACTATCTGAGGTGTACTAGGAACATGTAGCACGTCGAATCCATAATTCCACTGCCACTATTGCCTAAGATGAATAAAAGGGTTTTTATTACAAGTAATTGATTTAAAAGAAAAATTTTCATGACCTAGAGGTAGTACAGTTGACCCCTGAACCATATGAGGGTTAGGGGCACTGACCCCCGCAACACACAGTAAAAATGTCCGTAAAAAAGAAGAGAAAATCGGTGTATAATGTTTGAGTCCCCCAAAACTTAACTACTGACAGCCTCCTGCTGACCGGAAGTCTTACTGATGACATTGGTTCACACATATTTTGTATGTTGTATGTATCACACCCTAGATTCTTACAGTGAAGCAAGCTGGAGAAAATAAAATGTTAAGATGATGATAAAAAAAACAGAAAACACATGCACAGCATGTGTGAAAAGATCCGTGGATGCGTGGACCCGTGTTTGTTCGGGGTCAGCTGAGCGAGCAAGTGGTAACGGTCAGAAGGGGAGCTGGCGGCGCCTGCAGTTTGGGGAGCTGCTGTGGCGGGAAAATCCTCTCTCTGGGGCCTGTGGGTCTGGGCACACATGCTCACTCCGCCACGTGGCTTGGGCACGTGGACTGGCCTCCTGGACCTCCAGCTGCTCGTGTGGGAGGGGAGGAGGCTGCAACGGCTCTGTGGTTCCTTCTCCTTCACGTTCAAGACTGTGGGTGGGTGGTTGGGTCGTGGATTCCAGAGCTGGTGCCTGGACCAGGACGCCCCACATTCCTTCTGCTGAGACCTCCTGTTGTGGCCTTGGAAGTGTCCTTTCCATTCCTGGTCCCCAGCCATCCCTGTGCCTGAGAACACCCCAGAGACCTGTTCCTACATCCCTGTTGGTGTTGAGTTAGGCGTCTGTCGCTTGCAGCCTAAAGGATATAAATCGCTCTGGACTCTCACATCTTCCTGGGTCTTTGTCCAGGTCAAGTTCTCCTGGCCTGGCTGGAAGCACCTTTGCACGACCTCTCTCTGCCCCTGGGATCCCCTCCCCCACCCTCCCGCCTTCCCCACCCAGCCCAGCTCACCTGTCGGCTCCTCTCGCCAGACCCCCCTACCTCCCTTCTCTGGGCTGCGTGGCACCCGCTCACCCGGACAGCTCTGCCCAGTGACCTGGCTTCCCCACGGAACTGACCGGGACCACCACAGAACTGACTGCACCCAGCTGATGGGACACTGAGTCCTCTCTCTGTCCACGGGCCACACACCCCGCTGTGCTGCACGCCCCAGCTTCCTGGGTTAGCGTGCTGTTTTCCCGCCGGCCAGACAGTCTTCGGGTTTGTAGCAGCTACTTGGGTCATTTCCCGGCACATTCACAGCCGTGGGATGACCTCAGTGATCCATGGTGGAAATTGAAGCGCACAGTTTGTGGGCTGAAGGGTGACCGTCAGATGGGTGTGGGTGACGCGCTAAGCTGCGTGTTTCACCGTCGGAACCTCCTAAAGAATGCCCGGGAGCCCCAGGTGTCTGCCAGTGCCCTGTGCATTGCACACGGATGACCGTTAACAAACTCTAACGTTCTCCACAGCAACCGCGCAGGATGGCCTCGGATTTGTTACTGACTCCCCTCCCGCTCACATCGTTTTCAAGTGATCAGCACATCTTGCTCGTTTTACTTTTAAGATATGTCCTGAATCTAACAATTTCTCCCACCTCCACCCTGGACCAGGCGCCATCATCTCTGCCTGGGTGATGGCTGCCCCTCCTCACGCGTCCCCTGCTCCATCTCGCCCCCTACAGGCCATTTTGCACTCAGCACCACGGGGATCCTGTTTCCTTCCCTGACTCATGTCCCCTCTCTGCTCAAAACCCTCAGTGGCTCCAGCCTCGCCTGAGACAAGCCCAAGTCCTCACCGTGGCCCACATGGTCCGGAAGCACCTGGTCTGGAATCTTCTGACCGTGTTCCGGCCTCACTCACCCCTGCTCAGTCTGCCCAGGTGCACGGGCTCCTTTGTGACTCTCCCCTCCCCACGCTCATGCCCACTCAGGTCCTGCCCTTGCTGGACACTGCCCCACGTCTCAGCTCAGCTGTGACTGCGAAGAGTGGCCTTCCCTGACTCCCTATGTCTCACTGTCTATTATGGTGAGACTCACCCCAATTTCCCCAGAATGTTCTCAGTTTTAAAAAGCACAGGAAGTCCTGCATCGCACACAAGGCCTCGGCCCAACACAAAACAGGGCCACGGGCCACCCCATGGTCTCTCCCCCACCCCATGTGCCGATCACTTTCTCTTTGCTCCTCCAGGTCCTCAGTCCACCCTTCTCAAGCCCGCTCTGTGCCCCTGACGCTGACCTGTTATGTTACTGAGCAGCAAGCGGGGCCCTGCTGCCTGCCATCACCCTCCAGGCAAAATTCCAGAGGCAAAGGTTTGGTGATGAAGGAAAGGAGTCTGTATTCAAAAAGCTTCAAAATTTTGGAATAACAGCTTTCTACAGGCATTAATCACTTCAGCCTAGCAATTAAGGCTAAACTCTTTAACTCCTTAGTTGTAGCTTTAATCACTTAAACCTATCAATTAAGGCTAAACTCTTTAACACCAGAGTTCTTCTATCATTCCCCTTGTTAGTTTAATTATCTCATTTCTATTGGGTTAGTTTACAAACTACAACAACATAAGGTACAAAAGCTACACAATTTGGGAAGAATGGCAGGCTTCTGCCTCAGAGCCCATCTCCTCTAGAACACCCAAGGAAGAATAACCCCGCCACCCTTGGCCAGGCCAGCCCCATCCTAGGCTGCACCGGGAATTCCTTCCCATCCAAAATACCATCTGTTGGGGGAACTCAGGCAGCTGCAGCAAGATCATCCAGGCATCCTCAAGGAAGAAAAGCCACAGAGAGTCCAAGAGCCCTAGTTTTATTTCAAATCTTCTAGCCCATAATTCCATGCACTCTGGAGGCATTCAGCTTCTCAGCCCATCCCATCCTAGACTGTTTACCATTGCCTCCGGCAACCTCCTCCTGCAGCCCCTTCCCACTCTTCCCCTCACTCCCTGGACCTGATCAGACCTCTCTGTATCAGTAGGGCTGCCTCACCAGGCTCCCTGGACTCTGGCTTCCACCATGTACATGGCTAACGGGAAGGACCAGCTGAAGGTCAAAGAGCAAGGAAGCAGCTAAGTCAAAGTGTCAATTTCCTAACAGAGGTCCTGTCACTTGAGCTCCACAGCTCCTGTCAGGTGTCCCCTCTTCTAAGGTTTCTGCTCAAACTTTTTTCAAGAATGCTCCCCTCTCTTGCCTGTTTGTTTGTTCCTAGCCACAGCGTTATCCCCACTGGCTCCCGTTAACCATCTCTTCATTAAACACCCACACCCTCCTCTGTGAGCGGGATGTTTGTTTCCTACCATTTGTTTCCTGACTGATACACTTAGCCATTTTTTCTCTTCCCTGCAGTTATGACACCTGAAACACTGGGGACTCCATTGACTCTCAGATGCCATCAGTTAGAAGACCCACCATCATTTTACCTATCGCTAAGAAAGAAAAAACCACTGGCAATAAACTCAGTGGTCACACGCCATCACTAACGAGAGGCATTCTGGTTTTAGATGTGAAAATGGGAAAGCAAATCATGCGTTTCTGCTTCAACAAAATGCCGAAACAATTTATGAATTGATTGGCCTCACTACAGTGTAAGCCCCCTGAGGTCAGTGACATTCTCTTTTCTTCCCTGGTGCAGCCCACTCCAAAAAGACTTTTTTGGGTGAAGGAATGACATCCAGCTCTCCCTTGCCTCCTGTCCCTTAGGTCATAGCCCTTGCACTAAATACAAGGAGCCTGTGACCGAGCACGCACCACCTTCCTGCAGGAGTCTAGAAGTGCCCCATCCTCCTTGCCCCCACCCCACCGCCAGCCTTTGAACCAGACCTGACCAAAGGGGGAGCTTTTCAGAGCTGGATCCCAAGGCCACCTTGCCTCGTCCAACTGCTGTTGCTGATTAACTTTTCTGCAGACACAGTTCCAAGTGAGCCAAAGACTTAAGGAAATGAGATGGAAATGTGTCTAAGAAAGAGCCTGTGGGGATTTGCAGAGGTAACATTCCCAGGACTTAATCACATGGGATTTTTCACATAGAGTCTCTTCCAGCTTGATGGGAAAGGATTAAAACTCCTTTCTTCTGTTTTATTTACCAGCCTGGAGGGGACTGGTGAGTCTCACCGCAATCACACTGAATTGAGTGCCCATTCTAAGGTGACAACATCCCCTTCCCGTGATTTAAAGGCTATACATGCAGAAAAACCCTAACTACACAGGGTCCACAAGCCCTCCTGTACCCCGCACCCCACAGAAAGCTTTAAGTAACAGCTTTTGGTAAGGACCTAGTGATTATCATCTCATTTCACTTTAAAAATGCAAGACCGGCTAAAATAAGGCTTCTAACAGGAGCCGAAAACATAGGAAATGTTCGTGAGCAAAGAAGTGCCGATAGAATGGGGAGATGAGGCGGGGTGCGCAGGAAGCTCTGAGCACCACCCAGCATGGGAACAGGGTGGGGATGAGGTCTTGGCACGTGGGCCGATAATGGGAAACCTAAAATTGCCAACAGATTTAAGATTCCTTGTGTTGTGGTGGGGGGCAGGGGAGGGGGGGTTCCTTGTACTGTGAGACACAGGAAGCATTTTTCAAGTATATAAGAAGTGAGAGATTATTAAACTAAGTTACCATGGCTTCCAAGAGTCTGTGTGAGTAATTTCATAAGAGAGGCACTGACTTTGCAAAACTTTAAAATAATTCTTCGCTTGGCTATTCACTTGGTGGGGAGGATGATGAAGTGGCTGCCAGAAATAAAAGATAACCAAAATATGTGGTCTTTTTAACAGAGTAAAATGCCCCTTTGTACAAATATATAGAGATAGAGAGAAGAAGAGCAGCAAAGATAAAGAAGTGAAGCAAAGAGGAAAAAGGGAACCATAATAAAGGAAAATGAGGTCATTCATCTGCCAATGTTGTCGTGGGGCTTTCTACAACACAGGGAAGCTTGAAAAGCCACCTTCACCCTGTCCTTGGAGTGGTGGCTGATACCCACCTTCAGGTTCTTGTTCTGGTTCTGGTCGGGCCATGGGGCCCCAGAACTCTCAAGGAGCCACAAGGAGGCTACATCCACTGCCTTCTGTCTGGGAGTCCTGCATCTCCCCACTGCCAGCCCAGGGTCCCCCAAGTCTCTGCTCCAACATGAGTCCTGCTTTGCCACACCCCTTCTGGCTCCTTCTACTTCAGAGCTTCAGAAACCAGAATGCAGACGATCATTTCACAGGACAAAAGGCGTGGCCCCCAGGAACTCTGACTCCTCCTACCCACTTCTTCCATTGACCTCAAAGGCAACATCTCGATTTGGCGCTAACCTAAGCCTCGCTAATCATCCTTAGGAACAGAGAAGGAACAGGCCCGGGCTCAGCAGAAGGCAGCAGCACCTCTGTGCAGGTTTATTGTTTCTATTGCCATGGTTACCATCCTTTTGTAGCAAAACACGCGGCTTCTCCATTCACTCTGCTGACAGTTTTCCTTTCAAAGAAAAGTTTCTTGGTGAAAACAAAAATGGGGTTATTTAAAGGAAAATATTGAGTGCATCAGCGGTCAGCACACCTAAGCCCGACCTAAGGCCCAGTGACGGGCACACTGGAACCAGACAAGTCGGCGTTCTTGCTGCCTGTCACCACCAGAACCAGTAAGCGGAGACAGGGGTGGAATCTCCACATGTGCTTTATTCAGATGGCCGGCGATGTGAGAAGACGGCAGGTTTGCACCCTAAAAAGATGGTTGTCTTACATTTTATTTCAAGCCAGCTGCTTTTAAAAGGAGGAAGAAGTGTCGCTAAGGAGTTTGGAACTCGGGAAAAAGGTTAATCATCAGATAGAAGCTGCAGTCTGGCAGTTTCCCTAGCATCCTCTCATCTGCTGACCGGTGATTCTTTATCTGTGCCCTGTGTCCTGGGCATTTGTGTCCTGGGTGGCGGGATGCCTCTCCCTGGGACACAGTGGCTCAGATACCATCTTGCTGGCTTGCAGTCCTCCTTGGGGCACGAAGGCCATTGCTTGCGGTCTCCTGGAGTCAGGGGAGGGTCATATCTTCAAGTTCCTGAAACAATCGCTTCTCAGATGCATTCATTACTAAGCTTACTCACTATTACCTAAAAGTAAATTTTCCAGCTCTAGAGCTCCCCTGTCAGCGCTGACAAGCTGACTCGCTCACAGACCGTCTCTGGCTGGGCCATTGTCATGGCGCAGCAGCAGCAGCAGCAGCGAGGGGAAGCTGCAGCAGCAACCTCCTCCCACTAAGCATGGAGGGGCTGCTCTCTGGCCCTTCAGAGAACACAGTTATCCATCCCTGGAGCAAAGGATCACCTTGGCCGTGTGCAGGTGCGGGAAACCATGGCCAGAGAATGATTTAAGTTGGTGAACAGTGAGCCATGGTTAGGAGTGTGGACCCCAGGCTAAAACCCCACCAGGTAAACCCCAACTCCCTCACTGACCATCAAGTCCCTTCTCCTGACCCCGCCTCAGCTTCCCTGTCTGTAAAGTGGGAGACTAGGCCCCACCTCGTGGGGCCCTTGTGCAGAGTAATGAGATAATGTGGGGAAGGCACAGGCTCAAGGCCTGGTATGGAGCAGACGGTCGGGGCATGGCCATGCTCATTATTATGAGTGTGGGTAGGGCGGACACAGAACGTTTGCCAGCTGCAATCAAGGTTGTTAGGGAGAGAAACGTTCACAGTGCCGGGACATTGTACTGAGAAGCCACCTGGGGTTAGGAAATGTGGGCCCCAAATTGAAAAAAGACCACAAAAATATAGCTCTTCCAGCATGAGAGGGCATATGGAAGTGAGACCTGGAGGGAGGAGGTGGAAGGGAAAGGGGTTGCTAAGCAACACCTGATGCTGGAGTTGGCAGAAATGGCCGAGGGACCGGGGCACGGATGAAACCACCAACGTCATCTCCCCTGTGCTGCTCCAGAGTCACCAGTAAAATGGGCCCATCGCAGCTGCCCCCGGGATGAGGAATTTAGGGGAGTGGAGGACAAGGAGGAGGGGCGCGTGCCGTGCAGCTGTGAGGGAAGAGCACCCACAAGATGAAGAGTGGAGAATAGGAGCTTGTCACGAGCTGGAAACGAGAGCGAGAGGAGCAGGAGGATGCCAGCTCTGCGGATCTCAGAACCCTTGGGGGGGACTCTGCACTTCCCACCAGTGTGGGGTTCGGGCACGTCCACCTGCCCACATCTGGGTCGCAATGAGATTCTGTGGTCCTTTCAACCTGAGTTGTTTGTGCTCTTAACAATTGTGCTGTGGAAACAACAGGGTGCAGGTAAGACATGCTGCGCCCCCCCACCAAGCCAGGGGAGGGCAGGCAGTGGCCAGCAACACCTCTAAGGCCTTCTTCCCCTCCTGGGACTCCCAGGGAAACTCGGAGTCTTCCTGAGGCAGCTGGCTCCTTCCCACACCGGACACCAGGCAATTGCTGAGGAGAGGGGACCCCAGGGCAGTCACGTCCAGCTCCGGGTTCAGAAACCCCGCCCTTTGAACAAGATGCTAATTTTAACAGCCCCCACAGCAGTCTGTCGCTCGCTAAAAATAGGTGCGTTGTGCTCGCCTCCTCTCCGCAGGTGCGGCTGAGTTTGGGAAACGATGCCGGTTTTAGCACTGGTGGGAGCAGGAGAGGACAGACTCCCAGACGCTGGGGAACCAGGTCTGTCTGCACAGGAACTTGCAGGGGCGGGAGGGGGCCCCACAGTTACAAATCCTCGGAACCTCAAGGAGGATCCAGCTCTCCTGCCAGCTCAGGCGTGGGAGCCGCTGCCGGGCTCCGTGTGGTCGGTCAGCAGCCTGTCATGCTGCGTGGACTTGCGTGTAGGCAACGCAGCGGCAGCCGCCACGTCCAAAGGGCGGGATTCTGCTCAGCAAAGAGCACCAAGAGGCAGAGCTCACCTGGCATAAATATTTACCAGCTGCTCCCTGGAAAGTGTGCTTCCCCCTTTATTACCTGGGGGCTGACTCACTGCCGGGCCCCTCAGGTCGCTGGCACGCAGCTCTGGGATGGGGTCAGGGACAAGTCTCAGCAGGCTGTTCCGCCAGCTGGGGGCAGACCCGTCTCCGAGCACAGAACATCTGCCTCGTGGTCAGCTTCTTACTTACTGTCCAGGCCTGGGAAGGGCCATCTTTGCTGTCGTCTCCGGTGTTTTGAGAGAAGGGAATCTCTCAATCCAGGAAGGAGGGCTCGAAGCCCCTGGTTTTCCCGCTGCAGGTGGGCCCCTCATGGAACACGAACTTGAGCACAGTCTGTCTCAGTCCATCGTAAGTATGAAGGTCCTGCTCCTTCTCACCTGGAGGTGGAGGCCCAGCCCCTGCCTGCCGACCCCAGCCCCGTCCCACAGGCTCCTGGGAACTCAGGTATTACTGCCTGTTCTTAGCAAGGACGGTGGGTCAGAGCCTAGAGCAGATGGTGCCAGCTCTCAGAGGGAAGGATGGAGTCCAGAAAGGAGGGAACACCTGGGGGAAGTGTTTTCCCACTTTGCCTTTCTGGAAGCCAGGTGTTAGAATGCCGAGCAATGTCACCTCAGGAGGTTACAGAGTGAAAGCATCCACAAGTGCACAGGCATCAGGACACCAGCCCCCTGAGAGCACAGCCTCTGGAGGCCGAGCCTCCAGGTTCAAGTCCCAGCCCACAGCTTGCTACTGTGTGACCTTGGACAAGTGATTTACCCTGTGGGATCTCCTGGGTCAGACCTTTCCCTGCAGAAACACAGGCTGAGAAGGATGCTCCGAGGTCATTCCCCCACCTCGTCGTCACCAGCAGCAGCCTCAGGTGTCACTGAGCCTGAGTCAGGGGCCAGCCCATAATCCCGAGAAGGGAGGCACCCTCCAGTCTGCAGAGCGGGTGCCTTCTCCTTCACCTTCCTGCATCAGCTGGCCCTGGAGGCTGCCCCAGGCTCCCCCTGGCTGTCCTGCCTCCCCTCCCGCTCAGCAGTGCCCCTCCCACACACGGGCGCAGTGAGAGGGCTCCTAGCAACTCCTGAATCAGTCCACAGCGCCTCTCTGCCTAAACCTTCCAGTGCTCCCCACCAGGACCAATAGGTCAGGCCCTGCCCCCCTCAGATCCCGTCTGTGCCCACACACTGTTCAGCCTACCACCCTGTCCATCACTGCTGTGTCCCAGTCCCTGAGTTTGTCCCACCTCAGATGCCTCCACCAGGGGTCACCTCCCTAAATAGGCCCCCTTGGGGGCCCCCTCTTCAGACAAAGCAGATCAAGTGGCCCCTCCCAAGAGGCCTCCCCACTCCCCCGCCCCTGCGTTGTGGCACTGCTTCCTCCCTTCCTAGGACTCGTCCTGGTCTGACACCGCCCTGTGTTTATTTCATCTGCACGTTTACTGTCCAACTCTGCCACTCACGTGTAAATTCTAAGCGGACAGGGACACCCGCACTGCCCCTCCAGCACCCAGGAGGTACTCGGTGACCCTGATGGGGCAGATGATGAGTCACAGTGGCCCAGGTTGGGGGGTGGACAGTGCGCCTCTGTTACCACAAACAAAACAACATCACCTCGTGTTACAGCCTGCTTGGTAGCCTGCAGGGACATAGGCCACTGCCACCCCTGGAAGAGGAAGAAACACAAATCCAGACACTCAGCCACAAGAGGGAGAGAGGAGGGGAGAGTTAGGGATGAGCGAAGGATGCATTTTCTAGTGTTGAGCAAGAACCCAGGTTTCCTCCGGGTCTCGAGATCGCGGAGGACACTCAGAGGAAAACAGCCTAGAAAACGTCAATGCTTTTTCCCAAAGATTAGCCCACAGTCGAGTGTCAGGGGATCTGTAGCCATGAAAGCTCAGGGCCACGATTTTCTTTTTTCAATTATGAAGGAGAAGCAGCAGAAGGAGAAAAAGCAGCGGCCCCGAGCCCAGAGCTTTGGAAGGTCTGTCTGTGTCTGGACACCTGAGGGCAGTGGGCGGGCGGGGGCACAGCTTGGGGAGAAGCCCTCCCCCGTCCCCACAACCCCCTCCACTCCCCGTGGAAGGACAATCAGCCCTTGCAGGCCGTCTCTTGTCTCACGGGAGCCACCTCTCAAGGCGTTCCTATAGAAACCCCTCTTCCTAAACCCAAAGCCCTGGCTCCAGAGCAGCCTCTTGACCTGATTCACCTGCGACCCTGACTGGGAACTGCTAGCAGCTGTGGGCTGACGCTCTTGTGGCCCTCCCCGCACGTGGGGGTTGGGTCCTGCTTGCCCCCTGCATCGCCTCACTTAACCTTCACCGCCTGTGGTCACAGGGCCCTATCAGGAGCCACATGTCACAGGAGAGCAGAGTCAGGCGAGGCAGGATGGACACTCCTGGGCCCACAGTCCAGGCCCACACCTCTGACCAGGGATCAAGGACGGTGCCCTTGCCGGTGAAAGAGGGGCCTGGGTAACAACCCCAGACACCAGTATTGCTGCAGACGCCTCCTTCTGGGAAAACGTCTCACCCTTCAGCCATTGCCCCTTCAGACATTGCTACCTTTCTCATTTTTTAAAAAATATTTATTTATTTTTAGAGAGAGGGGGAGGAAGGGAGAAAGAGCAAGAGAAACATCAATGTGTGGTTGCCTCTCACTCACCCTCTCTACTGGGGACCTGGCCTGCAACCCAAGCATATGCCCTGACTGGGAATCGAACCAGCAACCCTCTGGTCCACAGGCTGGTGCTCAATCCACTGAGCCACACCAGCCAGGACACCATTCTCATTTTAATCCTTAATGACGCATGTGCCAGTGCTGCTTGTGTGTGTGTTTCATCCCTCAGCAAAGTCATAGGCTTGATCTTTCTTGCCCGCTTATCTAGAGAGAATTGCTGGTGAACGGTTTAAGCAACTGGACAAATTGCCGCTGTTATCTGTGTTTGAGGACAGTCAGAGGCTGCTGATTGACTTCCACCGACAAAAGTCTGATTCAATCTCCTGGTTTCCAAGGCTACGGGCAGGCAGCCCCCAGGAGACTGCAATTACACCTGTTTATGTTCCCCAACTTCCCCATCTGACCCTTTATTCCTGAACACGCACTTTCAGGCATCAGGCATTAGTATAAATTACAGTATACAATTATTTGTAATTAAGGGAGAAAATGGGGACCGTGCTGCAAAGCTGAGCCCTGTTCTGCCTAACTAAATCACATCTGTCCCAGCGCGCCGGCCGGCGAGGCAGCACGGAGCACTATTAACTTTCTTCTGACTTAATGGGAGTTTATGTTGCTGTTTTTCATAATCATAATATCTCAGGGCATATAAACAGTGTTTCTCTAATGTAATTGCATTTCTACCAACGAGATGGGCTTGGGTTTAACTATAAACTTGGGCGGAATTCACCAAGAGGATGTCTTATGTGGATGATGCTGGAATTTTGCTATAAAATGCACGCACAACTGTCTCCGCCGCAGAGCTGAGGACTTTGATCCCAAGTCCCCGAGGGAGAACCCGCAGCCTCTTCTGCGTGTCCAGAATCAAGCGTATAGCCCAGTTTCCTGAGCCCTTAAAGCCACCTGGGTTCTAGCTCTGTGCCTTTGTGCCCCAGAGCCTCCAGGAACACCCCAGGCCGTGTTTCCCTATTTTCAACAGTTCCCCTTCACACCTCAACTCCTCAGAGACGGTAAAAGCTTGACCCTTACAACCCTGGTAGAACCCCATCTGCTGCTGGCTCCAACCCGAACGCAGCCGGGAAGTGCTCAGCAAAACCAGTTCAGACTGCCCTGTGAACACAGCAGCAGTGACTCGAGTCCATGGGTGTAAGCCAGGTACTCCCCACGGAATGCCTCCGAGAAGGACGCGGCAGGAGCAAAGGTAGCTTTCCCAGGGAGAGAGGCCATCAGCGTGACAAGGGACACGAGAGGAGAAATGTTGTTCCAGACGGTGTGGTCGCAGATGGACAGGGACTGGAGAATCAGGAGGCCATGAGGGTCCTGGGAATTCTGCTGAGGCCCTCCTGCCCCCCGTCCCCCACCAGGCCTAGCTCAGTTATGACTGAGCCACTTCCCAGGCTGGGGGACATCTGAGCCCCCACAACCCCTCTCATCTCCCAGGCAGTCACTGAGCTCCCTCATGGGGCCAGATGGCCCCCCCTGCCTGGACAGAACCTGGAAAACTCAGGCCGAGGCTGGGACTCTGAGGACCATGGAGTTCGCTGTGAATTATGGGAAAGAAACATGGCCAGAAGGTGCTTTGCGGACCCTGCACCCTGGTGCGTATCGGAGCTGGTGGCTGGTGAGTTAAATCCTCACCTGCAATGTGACCCACAGCACCTGCCCACAGGGAATACGCACAATGCCTGCACACACACAGGTGCACACACACAAAGGCACTCGCAGATGAGTTCTGTCCCCTCTTCCCTAACACCACGTTTGGTCTTTGAACAGTGACTATGGGAAGTAATCAAGTGACACCCACTCAGGCCAGCGCAGCCCCCCGGACCGCCTCTGTTGTGCGTCTCTCTGCCCAGCCTCCATCACTGTGTGTCCTTCGTGGGGAGAAAGGGTGCAGCCGGAAACTGGCCAGCTTGGCCAGCTACAGAAACACATTGTATTTCAGATAAACAAAGAATAATTTCTCAGTATCAGCACCAACCAAACACATGGGACACAGTTGCACTCAAAAATTACTTGTTTATCTGAACTTTACATTGAACCGGAATTCCCATATTTAATCTGGCAACCCTCCTCCCCCGCTCCCCTTTCCACACACACAAGCACACTTACACACTTCTTTCATGGAAACCTTATCCAGCACTCCCCATAAGACGCAGTTAAAAGTGAGACCCTACCCCTAGGGCCCTGAGGTGCCTCCATGGACTCTGTGGCCCCAGGTAGGAAAAATCACAGGTCCAGTGAAAGGGCTGGGGTCCCAAAGCCAGACACAGCTTCACCTGGGTCCAAACGCACCTGCTAGCCTTGTGACCTTGGACGAGACCTTTACTTCCCTGAACATGTTTGCTCACAAGATTCAGCTTACGTTTGAATCTGGCATTTGCACATCTGTGCATGTCAGGACACCCTCTCTCGTGCCCCTCCATCTGTCCCCTGCCTCTCTCCCACAGTGTGGTCCCCCTTCTTTGGGACAGAGACAGGAGGCTGCTCTGGAGCAGGTTCTCTGGGGGGACCGAGAAGCAGGTGGGATGGGCCTTCCCTGGAGGACTCCCGGCGCCTCTCCCCGAGGTCTGTTCATCCTGTAATTAACAGTGAAGGGGATTTCTTGCTGCATCTCCACCTGCCCTTAGAGAACCACTGAAAGGTTTTAATTAAATTAAAACCATTCATTAAACACAGAAAGGGGGTGGGGAGGACAGGCTGGAAGCCCCCTGGCCCTGCTGCTTTTCTTTTTTGGTCATGGAGAAAGCTCACCACAGCAGCCTGCCCGGGTGTGTAACCGAGGGTCCAAGCAAGCAGCTGGAAGGGTGGCGGTGGTGGGCCTGGCTGGTGGCGCCTCGGACAGCCACACAGTAAGGATCTGCTCCCTCTGGCCAGGTTCATATGCACGCGGCAGCTGGGGGCTGGCTGTGAGGGTTAGGCCCTGGAGAGACTTGCTGTTTCTCTTTGTTTTTCTTTTTCTTTTTTTTTTTTTTTTTTTTTGGAATTTCTGAGTTCTCCTGAAACATTAATAACATGTTAAGTGTCCAAGCTTACTGTTTGAGAGACGAGTTAACTCTAAAAATTCTGGCTTGGAGGATGACCGTGTGCCTCTGTGTGTCTGCCCCCAGATCGTGGCTCACACTCATTGATCTTAAAGACCCAATTCATGTATTTGCACAGACAAACACAGAGAGCGCCCACCACTATCTGGAGTCCACACTCCTTGACTTGGGGGTGATTTTCCTCTCCAACGGTCTGCATTGGTCTGCATCCCAAGAACAGCTTCCAGGCCACTGAGTTCGGCTGGATGGACACTAGTGCTGTCCCATCCTGTCCACTGGCGGCCATGACCTGTCCTTTGACACCCCCTCCCTCAGAAGCTGGGAACTCTCCACTCAGAGACAACTCTGTCTCGAATGCTGTGCTATACTCTCCCCACACAACTTTGAAACATGAGACCACACCGCCCCACGCCCTGGCTTCTGACTCAGGTCTTCATCCTACACAAACCCTGTCCCTAGCTCTGCACACCTCAACCCCGCTTGGGACCTGGGTACATGCTCCCCCAGCCCCAGCCTCATGCTGTGAGCAGCTCTTGTGTGTGTGAGGTGCTGGGCAGGGCCTCCCCGAGTGCCCACGAGGCGTCTGGCCAGGTGGAAGCTGGATCTGTTAAAGGAATTGAAAGACACCATCGAATTATCTGTCGCATGGTGCTCCCATGTTACCGAAGTCCAGGAACTGGTCTAGAGGGGGGCGGCATGTGTATCTGCTACCCAGGTGAGGCAGAGGTCTTGGACAGAAGTTTCTGGACTGTCAAATCAGGTCTTAACCACCTAAGTATCTAGCAAATGTCACGTCCCAATAAGCAGTGGGTGGCTGTTTGGACCCAATCTTCTAGAACACTGAGTTAATTCCCAAAGCGGGCGGCCTTTGTGGCGCTCGAGCACACGGGGTCATTGTACGCGCCGTGTCCGTAAACGCTCCTTAGTTATTTAAGGTACGCGTTTATTTTCCCAGATGAGACGGGTCGGCGTGTTCAGGGCAAGATGGCCTTGGGCGGTATGTGCGAGTCTGAATGCGTATGAGGACAAAATAGAAAACATGGACCCGTGAGCTCCAGGGTTTCACAGCCCTAAATGCATGGTTGCGGTTTCATTTTTCACAGCGAGTCCATTCAAAGAAGAATATTAAATGACATACAGGGGGTGGTGCCCTGAGGTGGCCCGGAACAGTCGTGAGGGGGCGCGCTCATGGGAGACACTTGGGAGATGCTCAGTTACTGGCAAGCCTGGTGTTTGGACACCGGGGTTAAGTCTCCTCCTCGGTCTGGGAAGGCCACATCCCTACCCCGCTGGAGTCACAGAGACATGTCAGGGTGACCTCACCCCTAGCCCAGCATGGAGGGGAGGGTTGGGCCATGGAAAGAAATTACATCTGTTTTTCTCCCCAGGTCCCAAGATTGATGTCGGAAGAAACAATTGGTGGCCTGGCCTGGCTCTACTTTAAATACTTCAAACTGGCTTCTTTGGCCCTTCGGGGTGATGTCTTTCAGATTCTCGCCTCCCACCCGAGCTGTTCGTCTGCATCCAGGCGTTAGAAGGAGTTTAGATTGTGAGCTTTGGTATAAAAGATGCAGATTTATAGAGTCTCTTCATTACAGCTGTTTTAATGAAGCAGGTTACTGTCCCCAAGGGGAGGCTTAACATGCAGGGCTACTTACGGATAGATGCTGCTATCATTTAAAAGGATTGTTAAAATTGCGCTTTAATATCATGTTGACATAAATCTTTTGACTGGCTTATTTGGGCAGGGATGAGTGCCTCTAACAAGTAAGTAGGCAAGGAAGCTTGCAAGCCAAAGCACCCAACAGCTAATTGCCTCTGAAATGACTAGGATGGAAACATAAGCAGCCAAGACCCTGATTTTATGCCCCGTAAAAATCTGAAACAGTTCCACAGCTGTTTGCTTTTTGCCAACGCAGCGTTTGGAGAAGCTGCTGACTGCAGCAGGTGAATTATTCACCAGGTGGCGGCCTCCCTTGCATGCAGGCAGAAGGGTCGGCAGGTCAACGGGCAGCCAGCCTCTGTTCCTTTTCGCTTCTAAGGCGGTCTCTGGAGACCCACAGAGGGGAGTTCGCATTACCATCTGCTTCATCGTGGGTTGTGAAGAGCAGGCAAAGGGTTCACTGTGCCTGGAGTGCCCCAGGTTTGCACATCCAACAAACGTGCATCGAGCACCTACTACGGGCCCAGCGCTGTCCTGGCTGCGCCACTAAGGAGAGAGAATGTGGACTGAAATACCCGCCCACTGTAGGGTGGACCCTGGGAGGTGGAGAGGTAGAGTGGACTTGGCGAGGTGGCTCTGGTGGTTTGTCACAACTGCCACCTCCTCCAAGGAGCAGCAAACATTCAGCTCACTTTTACTGAGCCCTGCCCCCCACAGCAGGTGGTTCTGAGACGTCTATCTGTATGAATCACCTTATTTAACCCAAGAGGTGCACAGCATTACTAATCCCACTTTACAGACGAGGAAACTGAGTCAAAGAGAGGTTAAGCAACATAACCCAGGGAGTGCATGGCGCAGTCGGAATATGAACTACAGCTCGCTGGCCTTCACAACCTCTGTGTGAATGACTCTGCCATCTTGCCCCTCCTCCGAGGAGCTGCAGAGGCTGCAGCCAGATACGGAGCCCTAAAAAGTCTCTTTTTTTTTCAGAACCATTTGTCAAAAGACTTTTCTCCCTGCTGCATTTCCCGTGCACCTCTGTTGAACACCAACTGAATATAGATGAGGCGGAGTGTTTGTGGGTCTCTCTTGCATTTTTCCTTAAGCCACTACCCCCCTATCTTGATGACTCTAGCTTTATAGTAAGTCTTGCAATCAGATAGTGTAAATCCTCCAACTTGGTTATTTTAAAATTTATTTGACTATTCTGGATCCTTAGTTCTCATGGAAATCTCATCGTCAGCTCATCAATTTCTAAAAATGCCTCCTGGGATTTCGGTAGGGACTGCACTACATCTAGAGACCAGCTGGGGGGAAATTGCGTCTGTGGGACACTACTGAGTCTGATAGTCCAGGAACCTGTACACCCTTTCCCTTACGTGGGTGTTTCATTTCCATCGTCAGTGTTTTGCGGTTTTCAGAAAACAGGTCTTGGGTCTATCTGGTTAAGTAAATCCCTCGGTTTTGAAGAGTCTTTGATGCTATTGCCAATGCTATTTTAAACTTTCCTTCCCCAATTTTCCAATGCTGGTGTATAGAATTTAAATGGGTGTTTTCTATTGATCTTCTGTCCTGCAGTCTTTCTAACGTACTCCGTACTTCCTGTCGGTTGTTTTGTTGATTCTTCAGGACAAGTGACTCTTTTATCCAATTTTGGTCCCCTCCTTAGACATCACTGCTGTGATCTGTGGGGGGCATCTTCCTTGACCCTTTTTCATTTCTTTTCCCCACATGCATATAGGCCCATGAAAAAGACATAACTATTTTGTCCTATTTCATGCAAATTTTATCAAACTGTTATCATTTTTCAGCTTGATGTCATTCTTCAACTCACTTTCACTCAACACCATGTCTGGAAGATATTTCCAAGACAGTAATAAAGATTTATAAATCAACTGTACGGTATTCAATCGTTTGGGAAAAAATCATATTTATTTAGCTGTTCTGTGGTTGAGAGACATTTGGGCCCGTTACATTTTGCTCTTCTGAGAACGGCTGCCATGAACATCCTCAAACATACTTCCTTGCTCATGGGGGTAGAATTTTCCACAGGACTAAATGTGACGGAGGGTGGGCTCACTGGGCCATGAACTACATACACCTGACGTTTGCCCAGCAAGCCTGCGTCCTGGCACGGGGCTGCTTCCCCTTATTTGACTGACATGAAGCCCTCTGGGAGGGTAGGGCTGGTCACAAGCAAATCCCACCACCTTAACACCAGTGCTTGGGGCAGAGACGAGCATGGGTCCCAGTTGGTCCAATCGGGTGAATCCTGAGAATCCACAGGTGCGACCAGGACGGTCTTCCCTCCAGGTTGCTGCTCAGGCAGGTGGTCTCTCTCCTCAGTGACGGAGGAGGAAAAGAGCAGCACCACAAGGCTGTGAAAATCTGGCTAGAGTCCCTGGATCCAGCCCTACCTGAGGCCCTCCCTCTTTGCTTAAGTCAGTTGGAGCTGAGTTCTGTCACTGACAACTACTGGACCCCTGTCAGACCCAGGCTGTGGGAAATGACACCGCGCAGGGCAGCCGTGTAGTTAAAGGAGACCCTGCCCTTGAAAAGCATTTTGCCATTTTTAAACACCTCATGCCTATGAAGGGCTGCTGGAGGCGCTGGCAGCTCTGACCTCATGATCATCCCTCTACTCCCTCATTCCCCAGGAGTCTAGGCGCCGCCCCGGGGCAGCCCCTAAACTGCCTCCACAGGGCATTTCAGCTCTCACAGCTCCCCTCCTTGGGAGTAGGAATTTTCTCCCTTCCCACTTTGTCGTCTGGAGAGATGAGAAATTGAAGCACTTCATTTTCCTCCTGCAACCCGATTAATAGGACAATGCAGAGCGGTGATGTCCAGCAGCAAAAGAGGAGTCCTTCACATCAGTTAGCAGAAACAAACCTGAGCTCTGTGCACACTCGCAGTGAAGACTGACCCTGGCTGCATGCAGCCCAGCAGGGAACCCCAGGATGAAGACCCCCGCTCCCTGGAGCCTCTTGGAGGGAGCGGGCATTTGGGAGGGCAGCACTGGAATTACAGGTCATATGGCCTCTCCTTCCCATGAGGTCCCAAGGGAAACATGTCCAGGAATCAAGAGGATGTCCAGACAAAGCTACACCTCACTGTTTCCAAATTTCAGCTCTGCCAAGCTGGAATGCTCAGTCTGTCTTGTCCTCAGTCGACCCACGTTTCTCCACCACCACCGCCTCCCTGGGCTGAGCCCCATCCTGAATCACAGCCCTCCTAGGTAACTACATCAGCCTCCCCTGGTCTCCCGGCATCTATGCCGACACCCCCTTCCTTCAACACATACTGCAGTCAAAGTGAGTTCTGAAAACGTAAATCAAATCATGTCACATTCTGCTCTGAAGCCTTCAATGGTTCCCCATTGCTCTTAGAATGAAATCTAGACTATCCATCAGAGCCTCCAAGGCCCTGCACGGTCTGGCCATCAGCTCTCAGACTCATCTCCCTACTCTCCCCCGCTCACTGCAGCCACACTGACCTCCTCACTGCTCCTCCAACTCGCCAAGCTCATTCCTGCCCCAGGTCCTTTGCACTTGCTGTTTCTCACACCTTTCCTGTTGGCTCTTTCTTACCTTTCATGTCTCAGCTCATACGTAACTCCCCCCACCCAGGCTGATGCTATTTATCCCTTTCACGTCCATTCAATCCAAAAACATCTGTTGAACATCTCTTGTGCACCAGCCAATCCTAGGCCCTGGGCAATAAACCAGACAGACAAAAACCCTGCCTCATGGAGCTACATTCTAGGGGGGGTAGGGGTCGGGGTTAGAAAATAGCAAACAGGGTAAAAAAGACCGAAAAGTGTCAAATACTTTAAGAAAAATGAAGATGGGAAGGGGAGGAGGCTATCATCAGAAACCAGGTGTCATGGTGGGCTTCACAGGGAAAGAGGTACTTGGACAAAGACCTGAGGGAGGTGTGGGAAGGAGACAAGTGAGTATCTGGGAGAAGAGCCTTCCAGACAGAGGGATCCACAAGTACAAAGGCCCTGGGGCAGGAATGTGCCTGGTGTGTTTGAGGAGCAGCAAGGAAGCTGGGGTGCCTGGGGCAGAGGGGGTAAGGAGTCGGGGAGATGACAACACAGGCAGAGGGTAGATTATATAGGGCCACTGAGGCTGCAGCGAAGACTCTGGCTTTGGCTCTGAGTAAGGTGGGAGCTGAGGAAGGGCCTCAAACGGGAAAGGTCTAATCAGATTCCTCTGTGAGAATAGTTAGGAATGGACCAGCATAGTCCAGGAGAGCGCTGGATCAGGAGCAATGATCGCCTGTGGGGCAGAGTTACTGAAGGAGGGTTCGAACTCCCTCACTCATTCACTCCAGAATTCATTCATTCATTCCAAACCTAGCAGAAGCTGTGGATCCAGATGAATATGGGTTCAATCCCTGGCTCCTCCACTCCCTAGCTGAGTGACTTTGGGCAAGCACCTTACCCTCTGTGGACTCAGCTTTCTCCCCTGCACAGCGGGGGTCCAACAGCACCAAGCATGACAGTGCTGCCCCTTGTGGTGCTTTCACGGAGCTGCCCCCCCCCCTCCCCCCCCCCCCCCCCCCGGCTGCACAGCACGGGGCCTGCACCCAGCAAGCTCTCTGTAAGCACGACTTCCCTCCCTCCCTCTCCCCCTCCTTCCTCCCCTCCTTCCTTTCTCCCTTCATTCCTTTTTCCTCATTAGACAGTAAGCTCCATGAGGACAGTGACTTGTATCAGTTTTGTTCAAGGGCCCAGGACCTTGCCTGGCACAGAGTAAGTGCTCCATAAATATTTACCAAATGGGTGTATCCCCTGCTCCCTAAGCAGATGGAAAGCACCTTGCCAGAGTTGGGGTTGGCAGGAGAGGAGACTGGGGTCAATGCCAAATTCCAAACATGCACATTAAAGAGGATGACACAGATGTGTCTACAGGGAACTGGATCACCCAGCAAGACAGTGACAGGTGTCACCAGACCTGGCTCTAAATTCTAACAGGGCAAACAAACGAGCATTAATAAAAAGTGTGATGTCTGCTCTAGCTCATGTGCAAGTTGTAGGTCAGATTTATGGGCCAGAGAGAACTGTATTTTTAAGTTCTGTATATGCATGTTTTATTACATTGGGGTTCATTGTATAATCAATATGTTTTATTAAGTCCCAGGGCATACATTCATTGTTGTAATCACTATGGAAGAGTGGCGTGGAGTCTCTGCCTGGGGAATTCAACAGGGCCTGGGGCATTGGGGGTGCTCCCTAGTGTAGCCAAGTAAACATGAAGTCTCCAGATTTAACCAGCACGCGACACACACCAGGTCCCATGTCAGCTGTTCACATGTGTGATTTCTCAGATTTAATGAGCACGCAATACACACCAGGTCCCGTGTCAGCCACTCATGTGTGTGATTTCAGCAAATCCTCAGGACAAACCCCATTCAGGAGAGTCCTGCTATTACATCCACTTTACAGACAAGGGAACTGAAGAGCAGAGGAGTCTAGCAATTTCCCCAAGGTCACACAGCTCTTACGCAGGGGAGTTGGGACTTAAACCCAGGGCCACCCTGACTTACCTAAAGCTAAGGTCATCAACTCATCCCGGTTCACCTAGAACTACCCCACTTTGGAAACTGAAAGGCCCACACCTGGAGGTCCCTCGAGTCTCAAACAAACTGGGACTTTTGGTCACCCTGTCCAAAGCCCACGCTTGGGACCACACTCCTACAGGTGTGCACTCATGAATAGGAAGAAGAATCCTGGAAAGAAAGAGAATGCTTGAAAAATGGGAAGTAGCCATATTTCGTTGGAGTCTTTAGAATTTTTAAAAAGATTTTATTTACTTACTTTTTAGAGAGAGAGGAAGGGAGGGAAGAGAGGGAGAGAAACATCATTGTGCTAGAGATACATCGATTGATTGCCTCTCGCATGCCCCTGACTGGGGACCTGGCCCACAACCCAGGCATGTGCCCTGACCTGGAACGGAACCAGTGGCCCTTCAGTTCACAGGCTGGCACTCGGTCCACTGAGCCACACCAGCCAGGGCTGGAGTCTTTAGATGTTTAACTTTAAAATAATCATAGACTCACAGGAAGCTGTAAACACAACAGCTCAGCAACCTCAAGGAAAGCTGCCCCTTTTTAGTTGGTCCCCAGAGCTCCCTTCTGAGCCACTCACTGAGGCTGGGGAATGCACTGCTCTGATTGGCTAAAGCTCGGTGGTATGCCTGCCCCCAGAGTCAGAGTAGGATCAGTCGGAGAGCGTGGAGTACAGGGTCTCAGAAGGAAACCGAGTCACTGTCACCAGAAGACAGAGGAGGGATGGACGTTTGATGGGCACCTACACCAGGGGACCACTGAGCAAGAACAGCTCTGCCAGCATGTTTGGGATGGGCTGCAGGTGAGAGGTCAGCTACAGGTCATTGTGGGGATGAAATGAGACATTGTAGGTATTTAGCCAAGGGTTCAGCCTAGAGTAGGTACCTAATAAATGGGAGGTGAGTCTTAGGTTTGGGAAACCTAAGAGTAGAATTTGAGAGACACAGTGGGACCAGAGATGAGCTGACACGTCAAACTGTAAGCAAAGGGGAGCTGCCCAAAAGAGCAGGAGGCAGGATCCTGGGTCGTGTGACACGAAGGGCCAGGAGGAGGGAGACAGTCAGCTAAGGTGGTAACAAGGAGGAAAATCTTGACATCAGGATCTTGGACGCCTGAGAGTCAAGGGCAACAGGAAATTGGAGGTCATTACGAGGGTTGGGTCCTGCAAAACAGTCCCGGATGAGTGGTAGGGAAAGTATTTGGGAAGGAAAGCCATGGCGGATACTGGTGGTTTTGAGCAGTTTCTAAACACCCTCCTTCGCATTAATTATTCATTCACTCAACCAACATTTCCTGAGCTCGTGCCATTGTGTGTTAGTTTCAAGGCCACCCATTTAGGCAATCTCTGTGGCGAGGTCCTCCTGGAATGCTCTAGTTCCCACCTATTCTAAGTCTGTTTCTCAGCCTTCTCTGATCCTTGACCATCCTTTCTGCTTGCAGGAAATTTCCATTTTGCCTCAGTTGGCCAGACGCAGTTTCTGTTGCTGGAAACCGAGTAGACAGAAAACACACTTGGTCCACGTGGTTTGAGTGTGGAATGACCCCTACACCCTTCTCTAGTGTGAGCATGTGCCCTAACCATGCCAAGCAAAGTAGCCAATCCTTGGCCAGAATGAGTGGTTCTCAAGTTCGTCAAGTGAAAGTCAGTCTGGGGTATTTCTAAGACTCTCACAAAGCAGAGTGTCTTTCCACCAGGCTTGCTGGGCTGATGGGACAACATTGAGGTATCAGGGATGAGAAATGGAGACAAATCCTTTATAGTAACATTCAGAGTCCTGGAGCCAGCCCTTCCTGAAACCCCTGACCTTGCCCATTGCTGGACCAATAACTTCTCCTTGTGGCTTAAGTCAGTATGAATTGGGCTTATATCATTAGCAATCTGAAAATCTTAGTAATGCAAAAACTACAACACTCTACAGTGAGCCTTCATGCTTCTTCATAAACAAACGACTTCATAGACAAATATTATAACTGAATACAAGACATAGCACATGCCAAGTCCTCCCATCTCCCAGGCAGATTCACACATGAGCTCACCCGCAAGAAGAGGAGAGGCGCTGCAGGCTGTTTTTTCAAATCAACCTTCCAAGGTCAACAACAGTGGTTTTATGTCCCCCTGCGTGCTGAACTCACATACCTTCCCTCATCAGCTTTTTATCACCGTCTTGGGCCACCCAAATTATCCCAAAATAGACATCCTAAATTCTAAGAAGACAAGCAAAGCTAGTGTTAATGAAATGTTTAATACCTGTTATAGCTCATATGTTAGTTTTACATCAAATTTATGGGCCTGAAGAGGTGCATTTATATTGCATGATGTGTACGTTTTTATTACATTGGAGGACCCACATATAATTAACATGGACTGTCGATTTATAGCCATCTCTATAAGACTTGGAGTGGAATTTCATTACTTTTAAATATTTACAGAGCTTTAAAGCTATAGCTTTGCTGCCTGGTGCGCTGTGACAGAACATGGTCCTGTCTGTGACAAGTGTGATGCTGAGCCCTGGGTCAGGAAACAGCCCCAAGGAGAACCTTGGGCCTTTGGGGGACGTGAGCAGGGTTCTGACCACTATGGGAGGCGGGGGGTGTCCAAGGGCAGGGACTGGGGACCAGGGAGGACATTTACCTGGAAAGGACCCCCAGTGAGCAGGCTGCAGGGCTGCCTCAGGACTCGGAGAGGACCCTCCTGCGAACCTCGAACCACAGAGGAGACTGCGGGGCACACAAGGGGCACTGGGCGGGGTCTAGAGGGCAGGTGGGGCCTCAGGAGAGAGAGGAGCTGGGGTCGGAGATGGCGAACGAACCACGTGACATTACCCATGTGACAGTCACCATCCCTCCAAAGATGCTGTGGTCGACGTCCCCGAGCTCTGAGCAGCTCGAGTGTCATTCTGCTACGTCTCCCATAAATCGTCCCCAGACACTCTCGGGGACGAGAAATGAGGAGAATGAAGTATAAATCCACACACAGCTGACAGGCCTGTGCGCAGAGGAGGGAGGGTCTAAGTGAGCATCTTGCTGGAGCTGAGGTGGCACCAGCGGGGGCAGAGAGCGGCGCTGGCTCCACTGGGAAATTAACTGGGCAATGTTTTAAAAATGAATGGGGGAGCAGGGACACCCCCATAGACAGGAGGGCTGTGGAGGCCTCCCTGAGATGATGACAGTGAAGGATGGGAGTCTGCCCAAACACCTGCTGTGGCCACACTGTTACTGAAAGATGCACAGCGCACATGAGGGACGAAGGGAAAACGGGGCCCAGGCCAGGGCTCGCCACCCACTCTGAGTCGGGTGGGGGACGTGAGGGCTGTGGGCAGAGCGGTGACAAGGTCTGACTACACGTGTGGGGGTCGTCTCACTGCGCAGGAGCCGTGGACTGCAGACGCCCTGTGGTGGAGGCCAGACGCCATAGGCCAGTGGGCAGCATCTGCAGTGACCCAGGGAGAGGTGACGGTGACTCCAGAGACATCGGCAGAGAGGTGTGTGGAAAGGGGGCAGTCTTGGGGTTAAAGCAGAAAAGCCACACTGGGGGACCTCAGGTGGCATGGGGACCTCAGGTGGCATAAGGACCAGGAATGGCTCTCCAATGTGGCCTGAACAACCGATGGCCCGGTTGTGTATAGAAACATCCTGGAGGCCTGAGCAAATGGGGGAGGGTGAGACCGTGTGAGTTAGAGCTGGGAACTTGACCAAGAGCTGCTCCAGCCTGGGCAGCCCCCCGAAACATCCACCTCTGGCCTGAGAAGGAGCAACAACAGGCGTGAGTGAGGCACCCAGGGTGGCCCAGGGCCAGGGCAGCGTGGTGCTCACATTTTATCTTCCCATTAGGAGGCAATGCGCTGGGGCCAGAGCAGGCGTCCACAGGAAAATCAATGGCTCATTAGAGTTCACCTGTGCATCCCACCCCTGCCCTGAGAATCCATTAACACTGGCTGGGTCGGAGCAAGACTCAGCCTACAGGGGGACCACAGGCAGGGCCCGGGTCCTCCCTGCAGGGGCTGCCCCCCCAGGGCTCCCAGCTCAGTCTCCAGGCCCAGGCGGTCTTGCTGAGGTCCCTGCAGGAAGGAGACCTGCTGCAGCCTGTAGTGGCACCAGAAATGCAGCTTTTGTTATTTTCCAAAACTTAACATACTCTTTCTTGGCTGCATCGAGGTATGACAGTTGAAGCACAGGTTCTGGATCCAGAATGAGTCTGCAGTCACTCCCTCCCAGCAGTGTGACCTTGGCCACCTGTAGCTGAATGCCCTGTGCCTCAGGGTCCCCTGTGGAATGCGGCAGTGGTAGAATCGTTTCTTAGTGTTGCTCAGAGGGTCACAAACACAGTTCCCATCCAAGCACTTCGATAAATGCCTGCCGTGTTAGCTGTTACTTCCTTTTCAGTCCCTACTCTTCACGGATGGTAGAAACTTGACCTCAGACAATTTGGGGCTGGTCACTCCCCTTTTCTGAGGACTTATGTGGTATCAGGTGACAGTAGGGACCAGCGTGGTCCTCACACACCATCTCTCCAAGCTGGCACACTCTCAGATACATCACCCTTCAGCCTGGGTCCTGGGTTGGCTCAAGCGGTTGCCACGGAGATGCTCCTTGTGCCTGTCCCTCCTAGACTGACTGTCCACTCTGCTATCACACCTGGCGCACTTGGAAACACCCCCACGGCCCGGCACTGGGAGGGACAGGTGCTCTCGGCCACCCTCCAGCCCCTGACTGCTCAGGGCAAAGTTTGCAAATGCAGGTGCCTGAAGGGGTGGGCTAGGGACCTACGTGGGCAAACGGGCTGGTGAGGGGCTGCAGGGGGGCATGTGCCCCGTGTTTAGCAGGGGTGCTCCTCAGCCCTGTCACCTCGTTGTGTGAGGGAAGCCAGGCCCCACGTGGCTTCCTTTTCTGGTTTTGAATGAGGCCAGGGATTTTTATGTGAAATAAACAGTTGGTGTGTTTTTTAAATATTGGCAAAAAGACAATTTTAAAAGGCAGCACATAAAGGAAAAAAAAGTAACAGGCATACAGATTAGAAAAGAAAAAATAAAACTGTTATTTGCATTCGTGTGGTTTTTGCATAGAAAATTCCAAGGAACACACACACAATAGTTCTAGAAATTCAAAGTGAGATTAGCAAGGTCAACACACAAACATCAATTCCCTTTCTATACAACAGCAATGCATAGGAAGGAAAACAACTTTAAATGCTATTTATAACATCTCTCCAAAAATGGAATACTGTACGCAAATGTAAATCTAACAAACATGGATAGGATTTTATGCTTTCAACTGTAACACAATGATAAAAGAAACCAAAGAAGACCTCATTTCGTGGAAAGACAGACCATGTTCATAGATTGAAAAACTCAACACAGGAAAGATGTCAATTGTCCCCAAATTTATTTATAGAGGTAACACAATACAATCGAAATGCCAGCAGAATTTTTTATAGATATAAATATGTTAAGCCTAGAATGTATAAATAAAGGAACTAAAATGGCTAAAACTATTTTGAAAAGGGATAATGTTGTTTGAAGACTCACTACCCTGTTCGATATTAACTATAAAGCTATAGTAATCAAGAGGGTGGCACTGATGAATGGAGACGTTGATCGATGAAGAACAAGAGTCCAGATCAGACGCACGTGACTACACCCACTGGTTTGTGACCAAGTAGGGAACAAGTCCCTGAAGGGTAGGCAGCAAACTCAACGGTGGCGTTGGAACAACTGCTCGTGTATATGAAAAAAAAAATGGACCTGGACCTAAACCTCACGCGTTGTATAAAAATTAGCTCAAAACGGATCATAGATCTAAGTGAAGAACAGAAAACTATAAAGCTCCCTCCCCTCCAGTGAAATGACGGCTGGAATAAGCAATTCAAATGAGGGGGGAGGGGAACAGGATGGATTTCCTCTTCAACCAAATGTGTGGACCTGGGTTCAGCCCAAAGTCTGACTTACGCTCATGCTTGTGGGTCCTAGACATCGCCAAGGGTGAGGATGGGTCTGTCTCCTCCCTGCGTCCCCAGCACCACACACTTCCCACAAGGCTGAGGGCTGGAGCGATCCCCCAGCAGCCTGGGTCTCAGCAGCTGCTGGGTAATCCCTCAGCCCCAGGCAAGTGTCTTCCCGGATCCCATAATCCCTGACCTTTGGGGCTCTAGTGTAACTTGCCCCTGATCAGAGAGGAAGGGGGAAGGGCAGAGTGAGAAAGAGAAACAAGGAAACAGAAAACCCCGGGAGGCCCTGGAAAAGGCACCTGTTCGCCAGCTGTTAGGGTCCATGATGCACCATGACAGGCCTCACCTGGCTAGGCTTCAACCACACATTCAACAGACATCACCCACTGCAGGGGTCATAGCCAGGCATCCCAGGGTCAAATCCAGCCCACAGGTGCGTGTGATGGGTGGAGGGGGCAACTATACTTGCAACAGGGGTAAATCAGGATGGACAGCAGTAGTGAATACATGGCACTGCCCAGCTGCCCAGCGGGGGCCCACCACATGAGTTCCTGCTCTGGCACACGCCCTGTGGTCCTGCCCTCATTTGCCTGCAGACCCTGGAACCCCCTGACTGTGATTGATGAAGCCCTCGTCAGAGCCACTTTGGGGAACTCCATCCACCCACGAGCTAGGGCCTCCAGGAAGGCAGGTCCCTGGTGTCCTGCCTATCACAGTTCTGGGAACCAGTGCCCTGCCGGGAAGCTTCAGCTCTCAGGGTATCGATCAGAGTATTGGTCGATGGGGGCCTTGAACTGCCCAAGCTGCCTCAAGACCCCTGCAATCCTGGCTCCGGGAACCTGTGCTCCCAAGGGCCAACCAGAGCATTCCAGAGGTTTCTGCAGGAGGCAGGCGGCTGGCCGTGGGACACACACCAAAGAGGGGCCTAGGGGACACCTGGGGTTCTGCTCTGCCACAGTCTGGGCCCCAGGAGTCAGCATTCTTACCTTCCAAGCTATATTATAAGTAATTAATAGTGACGGTTCACTCAGTGACCTGCAAATGCACAGGACCTCCCACATCCTGGGTCTCATGTGGCTGAGGCTGTGGCCCACACCGTGTCACCTCCCTCTGCCCCTACCCTCCCTCCTGCTGCTCAGCTGACACCCCATTTCTGTCTGGAGCCACATGCCAGGGGTATACCCAGTACCAGGGGTATCACCTGGGCAAAGCCAGTCACAGGATCCACCCCTCGCCTGTGACTGGTGAGTATGGACTACATCTGACCAATGGGTATAAGAGGAATGTCCTGGGGCTCTGGAAAAACTTTGTTTTCAGGAAAGGATGAGGCTTTTAAGTAGAAACAACAACAAAAATTTTAAAAAATAACCCAAGGATTCACGTATGCTCGTTTTTGCCTGAATCTCTTCATTCCTGCTTTGCACACTGCCATCTGGCCCCGTGTCCCACCTCCCTGACCTCCGCCCTGGCCCAGCCCCATCATACCCTGGACCCCCCACCCCCACTCCCCACAGTTGGTCTCCACACGTGACCCAAGGGAGATGTAAAAGTCCGCTCAGGTCCCTCCTGTGCTGGGACATCCCACGGCCATCTCACTCAGGGCAGAGGCCGAATCCCTCACCAGGGCCCAGGGACAACACACCGACCTCGCCTCTCCCTCCGCCCATCTGGCACCGGCAGACCCTGTGGCTCTCCAGCAGTGCCACCTGAGCCTTTGCCCGAGCTCTGCCCTCTGCCTGCAGTCCCCTGCCTGACCCCATAACCACCTGGCTCCTCCAGGTCCCCCAGGCCTCTGTTCCCAGGCCGCTTTCCACCGAGATCCCCTCCGATCTCCCTGGCTGACATAGCACCTCCATTGTTCCTGGTCCCCTGCCCCCCCCCCCCCGAGTATTTTTTCTTTCTAAGACTCATCCCAATCTAACATTTTATCTTATAGTTGGTCATTTATTTGTTCAACGTCTGTCTCCTGTCACTGAAATGCAAACTCCAAGGGGGTGAGAATGTAAAATTGGTTTCCCCCCTGCTATATGCACACAGTGCCTAGAAGTGTCACTGGGCACCTAGTCAGAGTCCAATGGATAATTGTCCAGTAGACGGATGGAAGGAGAACCGCGAAGGCAGGCTGCTGGCGCATGCGGTCACCGCTCCGAGGACGCCACGTCCTGTTCATTCATTCAGCTACCCACTTATTCTTTATTATCTCACCCAAACAAGTCTTCTCTGGATAGCTGTTATATGCCAGCCACTACTGGGAGTTCTAGGAGTAAGCAATGAGCAACACTGACAAAAACCCCTTGATTCAAGGACATTATATTTTTGTGGTGACAACCGGACCACGTGCAAGAGAGAAGAAAAACAGTGTTTTCAAGGCCAGTAAGTGCCATGAAGAGAACTGAGGAGCGAGGGGGAGCGTGTGGCAAGGGACTGGGGGGGTGGGGCGCAGAGATTTTTTCAATGGGGCGACCAGGGACAGCCTCACTCAGACGTGACATTTGAGCCCAGACCTCACTGAGGTCATGGAACCCTCCCAGTAGCCCTAAGAGGGAGAGAGACATTACCATCCTTGTTTTCCATGTGAGGAAAGCAAGGCTTAGTGGGTTCAGTAACTTGCCCATGGCCACACAGCTGCTGAGTGGCAGAGATGGTTCCCACCCCTAGCCTGTTTGGAACTCTGCTCCTCCTGGTCTCACCCAGAGTCTCAGGGCGCTCTGGGTCTGGGGTGTTCTGGACTGGGTCGCCCCTCTCCGCCACAGCTCTGGAGCTGCTGTGGCGGCTGCCAGGGAAGGATCCTCACACTTCCTCTTGGGGCCTCGCTCCTCCCAATTTTCTGACAACCAGGGAGAAAAGACCTTGTAGCACAGCTAGAATTCATTTCAATATTAATTCTGGAACCTCATTTTCAGCAGATAATTAAATTACGCTTTAATTGCAAACAATCTCTGTGCATTCTCTTCGAGTGAGCTCGGGCGGGTGCGGAGGGGAAGACCATGGAAACAGCTCTGCAGGACTGGCCGGCCGGGCGTTTCTCTCCAGCTCAGTTCCCAGCTGTCAGAATCAACACGGGCCGCCCTGCTGGGGCCCAGCGCCCAGGGTCCCCTCCTTCGTCATGTCTGAAGGTAGTGAGCAGGTGTCCAGGGCACCCTCCTGCCAGTCACCAGACAAACCCTGCAGGTGCCGCTGTGGGTTCAGCATGACACAGGCAGGTGTTCACATATTTGCTCCCGACGGCCTGCCTCCTCCCCAACCCCTAAAACTGCTGAAAAGCAGGCATGCCAAGTTTCAGCCAAAGCAAGGGGGAAAAATCCCTTTGAGGTTCAGGTGGCAGAGAGGCATGCACAGTGAGGCAGCGGGCTGTCCTGACTCGGGCTCCTGCACCATGGGAGGGCCCGCCCCATGCACGGAGTCCCAGTGGGAAGAGAGGGCAGTGGGCTCTTCCTTCCTGGGGATCCAGGGCTGTGGCCTCACTGTCTGAGGACTGTGGACCTGTCCCTTCCTGCCAGCTTCCTGGGAGCTACGCTTCCTACACCCTCATCCTGGGCTACCTCTGGCTGGAATGGCGAGGCGTCCAGGCCTGGAGGGTCAGAACTAAAAGGAGCCTCCCAGGGGAGCAGCCTCCTGGCCACTGAGCAGGGGCAGCCTGGGGACCATTCCCAACACTCTGGTCTCCGTGTGAGTGAGGCAGGATGGCCTGGCGGTCACAGGCCAAAGGAAGCTGGTTCAGATGCTGGCTCCGTGGCTGCCAGCTGAGCCCAGAACCGCCTTGGAGGGGATGGGCACAGATGGCCACAGCAGCCCCAGACAGCCCTGCCCCTCAGAGCCTACCCTCCTGAAAGCGCCTTCTGTTGGTTTCCTTATCCTCCTTGACCCTCCGCCCTTGTCCTGGGACGTGTGGCTCTCAGCACAACGCCCTCCCAGGAGCAGATGGCAGCCCCTGGTCCCCACACCATGTGCCACCTGCCTGGGGGAGCTGGCCAGACAGATGTCCCCAAGCTGGCCTGGCTGGGCAGTGTGGACTCGAGGCCACATCCACACCAGGTACCCAGACCAGCCCTAGACAAACAGCCTCTGGTTGGAGCCTCTCCTTCCTGTGGCCTTGGCCCCTCTGAGCCCTGTCCCTCCTGCACCCATGGAAATCGCCTCTGTTCTCTCCTCTCCCCTTGTCCTCTGAGACCACAGGGATGGAGCACTCAGCAGGCTGGGCTGCCCAGCAGCCTGGGGAGTGAGACAGGACCTCCCATTTCAAAGTGACAGCCAGAGCCCCTGGGGAAGGGCAGAGCAGGGCATCACTGCTGGCCAAGTGTGTCTGCTGCCTGAGCCTGGCACAAGACCTCCTCGTCTGCGTCCTCACAGACCCTGGGGCAGCCACCCCACTGTTCATTCATTCCTCCATTTGGTTCATCATTTCTTCATTCAACAAACACTATGGGAGCACCCCAATCAGAACTGGGGATGACAACCATCCTCACTGAAAGGAAGTTGGGGGATTAACGAGGCAGCGCTGGGGTCACGTGGCATGACCTGGCTCAGAGGACGTGGTCACTAGTGTCTCCTTGGGCCTGGGCTCTCCCTGAGTGCCAGTGGGAGCCCTGGGAGGCTCTGAGCAGGGCGACGTGATCAGATCTGGGTTCCAGGGCCCCTCCAGCCGTACGGACAGTGGAGTGTGGACAGCAAGGGCAGTGACAGGAGCTGAGTCAGAGCCTCAGTGACAGAGCCAGACATGGCCTGCCCCACCCTCCCTCCACAGCCAGGCCCCTGCCCACCACCCTGAGCCTGCCAATGGCACCTCCACCAGCCCACGGGGGCCAGTAGACGAGGCCTGGCCTCATGTTCCCCGACAGCCCTCCAGCCGTTCGCCCCCAGTGTCTGCAGTGGGGTTAGGGGGTCCTCCTGGCTGACGGTGGATTCTCCACTCCCAGAGTCCATCTGATCCTCGAGGTGCAGCCAGCACAGGCTGGGGGTGGGTCACGGACCCCCCAGTAGGAGGTGCCACAAGGTGCTGCTCGTCTAACAAGCTCCCGCAGTGTCATGCCAGCTCAGTGAGGGGCAGGGGCTCCTTCTACTCCCAGGCCCCAGAATCTGTGGGCAGAGGCCAACAAGCAGAAACCAGGATCTCTGCCCTTAAGGGGCCCCAGTTTTCTCATCTGCTAATGGGCTAATGGGCTGATGGGAGTAGCCAAGAGTCACTTAGAATTCTGCCAAGACTGTGGGCCCAGAAGCCAGTGATGATTGGATTTCCCTGCCCATCTTCTGTCCCTTGTCACCCCCTTATGTCTCCTGGGAAATTACCTTATTTATCCATTTATTTGCTTATTCTCTATTTTTCTCCCAGAAGGTGAGCCCCGTGAGAGCAAGGAACTTGCTTGTTGTGTCTACTGCTGGATTTCCGGGCTCTAGAACAGCAAGTCCTGGCACATAGTAGGGCTTCAAAAATACTTCTGGAGTGAATAAATGTATGGGATGTGAATGGATGGGCCATGTGTAACCTTGACTCCACTCCTTTCTGGCCTCATTACCCCCCTTTCTCCCCCTAACTCCTCCAGGTCAGGACGGCCCAGAAGCACCTGCTCTCCCCGCCCCAGAAACACTCTTCCCCAGAGGGGTCTCCTGTCTAACGGCCTTCTGGGCTCAGTACACTGGGCACCATCTCGGGCCCTCTCTGACCACCCTGACTAAAAAACTTCGAACCATCCCCAGCTCCCGGCATTTCCTACCCTCCCACCCCCGCTGTGGCTTTTTCTCCATAGCACTTCACACCTTCGAGTATAATAACTTCTCTATTTTGGTTATTGTCTCACACTCCCCAACAGATCAGCTCCAAGAGGGCATGGAATTTGGACTCTTTTAATGGCTAATCGATCTAATGCTTTTAGCACAGTGAGTGCCAGGCACATAGTAGATGGTGCATAAATACTTGCTGGATGAATGAGTGAGCTGGAGGTCAGACATAGGAGCCGGGGTAAGCAGAGAGGACTTCCTGGAAGAGGCAACATGAGTTGAGACTAATAGGATTAGGAGAGGCATAAAGTTGGTGGGGTTCCAGGTAGCATAAAGGATTCAAAACCAAACAGTTTCCCAGGGCCTGGAGCTGGAATACCGCAGGTACACCTTGTTTTTTGTTCCCTCCACACCAAATACTTAGATCTTTCGCTGTCTGACAATGGTTCTTAGAAAATTTATTCAATGTTTTATTCATCCTTAAATTCTTTAAAGCTGCAAATCAAACAGTCACCGTGTGCTTTGCTAACATGTTCCAGGCTCCTGTGTCGCAAATAACTGTGCTCTTTTGCATACCAAGCAGACCCTTGGCTGTCCCAGGGAAATGAATTTCTCCCAGGGTTCATTGCTCTAATTGCGTCCACAGCAAGGCAGAGCAAACATCTCCTCTTCCTGATTTGCATTATGCAAAACCTTAATCTCCTCAAGTTTCTAAAAGCACAGTGAATGATTCACACACGCCAGGAAACGCACCGCTGATCTGCCGGTCCATATAAATTACATTTATTGGGAGAGAAATAAAGGAGCCTGGCACCATAAACTATTGGGGAATAATCACCCTGAGTAGGGAGGCCCCATAAATTTGCTTCTTAGAGGGAAAAAACAGGGCAGCTGACCACACACATATCGCCAGATTTATTTCCTTTGTTGAACTATGAAGAAGAAGAGGACAGTGGGATTCTGTCTCGTGTGCTGACTGGGACAGAACTCGCCCTCTGTGGAAAGGGGGTAAACTGGCCTGCGAAAGGCCCCCGGGGAGACAAAGCAGGAAACCGGGCACTCAGGGTCCTGGCGGGAGCCCAGCGTGAGAGAGCTGGCTTCGAAGCCCAGGGCACGCAGTTCGGGACTCTGTGACACCAGGCAGGTTACTACACCCCTCTGGCCTTTTGTCTCCTCACCTGTCTTTGGGGGGTAACGAAATCCACCAAGCCAGGGTTTTGGTGGAAGATTACATGCAGTTGTGGCCGGAATCTTTGTTGGGTGCCTTCTGGGCGCTGGGCTCTGGTCTATGCTCGTGGGGAAGCAGCAGACACCAAGGTGAGCACGGCCCTGGCCTCAGGGCGCTCAGAGACTGCAGACAAGAAACATCACTGCTGGCGCCGGCTACACTCAGACAATGGTAAGAACTGCAAAGGGAGTGACACGGGGGCTGTGGCAGCGAGTGGAGAGGACAACAGTGACATTAGGCAGACAGCACAGTCAGAGCCAAGCCTGTCACAGTGCGTGTGGGTGAGAACGGCTTGTTCGCAGGCTGGCAGAGGTGGGAGAGCCGGTTAGAGTCACAAATTCATGCAGATCTGACCACCAGCAGCCGGGGCATGTGGGGTCCAAGATGGAATGAAGCCAGATATATTCATGAGAAAGCCCACCCGCTCTGGGCTGCTTTGTGATACTGAGGCTGGTCCATAAGCCGCATCTCGGCTTTGCTAGCCATCCCATTGGGGTTTGCCCATAGGGGGTGCCGGAGGAAGACATGGAGACTGGAGGAGAAAGAAAGGATTTGCTTTTTCTGGTCTGCTTCCTGTCCCTGCTTCACTGCTCCTTCCTGTTTTCCTGTTCCTATCAACGTGACCCTTGTCCCCTCAGACATACAGGCATCATCCAGCCAGTGCTGGACGATTTTCAGCCCCACAGTTTCTGCTCCGCAAGGTCCCTCTTCCACACTTCTGTTTTAATAATTACGATGTCTCCCCTTTGTCCCTCAGCCCTAAGGGGCTCGCTAACCCCTGCAGTTGCCACCTCTGTGATACCTCCATGGCATTTCAGGGGTTGGCAAATATTTTCATGAAGTGCCACATAGTAAATATTTTAGGTTTGTAAGCCATACGAGCTCCGTCGGAACTTCTCAACTCTGCGCTCGTCATGTGAAAGCAGCCATAGACAATATGTAGACAAATGGGCATGGCTGTGTGCCAATAAAACTTTATTTACAAAGACAGTCAGCCCACCCATGAACAGCAGTTTGCCACTGTGTCCTCTCCTGGCATTTCCAGTCTTTGATACGTAATTAACAGTTATGTGGTTAAAAGAATGGGATGGTTTCTGTCTCCTGAGTGGATTCATACGGAAATTGAACCCACAACTAGGGTTTACCTCGGACTTAACTAAATAAGGCATGTCATGTGCTTGCTACTTTTCGCTCATCGGGCCAACAGCAAAATGTCAACACTGTAGTGGAGACGTGTGCAATGTTTGGTACAAGGGAAAGATGCTCCAATCTCTGATAGCTATGTTGGGGCACAAAGCAGGCGAATTGGCATAGACTTGGGGCAAGACTGTGAATGTGCGCTGCTGGCTCTGACGGGTAAAAGCAAACCGCTTCTCGTGGTTCTTGCACGTGGGTCAAGAAAAACAGACGGCATCCGCCAGATCAGAAGCCGCATGTGCGGTGTCAGAGGTTTGCTGACAGGCTCCAGCGAAGACAGTGTGTCTGGAATGGCAGCTGCAACGAGAGTCACCCTCTGATTGGGTTTACAGCAACCCACAGTCATCCTCCAAGAACCGCCTGCCTCAGAATGGGCCCAACGGGCCAGTTAAATGGAGACGTGGTTGATTGCACACCCCTGCATCTTTCAGGTCTTTGAGGGGGGCGCTAATCTCTGCAGTTCCCCCAAAAATGCCACCCTGGTTGGGAAGGAAATCACCAAAGGGGTTCACTTGGGTCTTACTACTGTCATGGAATTTACTCCGTGAGTCCTTCAGTTGCCCAAGAACTTGGGAAATACCATAAGGTGAATCTGCAGACCCACTGGGCCCACTGTGATTGGAACTTGGGGGTCAAAACTCAAGTTATTACCTGATCTCTTTGTTTAAAATGAGGCAAGAGGCCATAGTGGTTTCTGGCCCCTAGGCAGAGAATATTCTGCTATCCCAACCTCATTAAATGAAGGCCACCATTGAGACCAAGGGTTTGCCACCAACCAGCTAAACAGAGCCACTTCCAGCTTTGTGGCCTACCATTAAACTCAGAATTCCTACCTAGTGTACCCAGAATTTTACCTTGATCCAATGCAATATGCTGTCCTCCTTAGTCTAGTACTATCACAATCTCTTCCTAGACACATTGCCCAGTTCCTGCCAGTGGAAACCAGCCAAATCTAACATCGGGCTTCGTGCTTGTCCCACTGGGACGTGTGGACATCGGACCCTAGTTTGGTAGGCACAAGGGCAGGGGGTGAGGCTTGAAGGGAACAGGGAGTCTGTTGCAAGAAAACGTCATAATAACCTCGTAGAGAGACCGGGCAGGGAGGCTGCTTTTATTTAGTTCCACTTGCTTCTACTTGGTTCCTCTTTTTTTTTTTTTTTTAATGTTTGTGTGATCTTCAGTGCACACTATGAGGACAGACACTTAGTAGGTACACAATAAATATTTTTTGGATGGATTAACACAAATATTTTATGGGCAACAGCCAAGCATTTGAAATTCTATTTTATTTTTTAATTAGAAATAAAGCAACTCTCCAAACTTAGCCTTTTCCTCTAGTTAAATCTTATTCCAGCAGAGCCTCCTGTCCAGCTCCTCATAAGCCATATCTCTGGCTAATGGGAAGCCCCCACAGCATAGGCTCAGGGCTGATTCCTCTCAACCCTTCGCATCTGGGCAATGATTCTTGATACCTAGTAGATGCTCAGTAAAAGTTAGCTCAGTAACTGAATGAATGTGGGGGATTGCCTCCAGAGGCCTCTTCCAGAACCATCCATCTCAGTTGGGTATTGGCCACATCTCACCCACCCTCTGTCTCCTCTGGGTTGTGCTCAAACAAATAAACCAGTCTTTCATTCCCACTGGCAAATGCTCCCCCAGTCATAAATGGGTGCAGTTCTATAACCCACAAGTGTGGTGGGTTCCCAGTGTCAGGTGTCAGGGCTAAATGCTAATGCAGCCCTGCCTCGGTGGTCCTCTGGGCACCCTGAGGCCTCTCGGTGGAGCTCATTCCGAGACATCTGCTGCGACTCAGTGGCAGCTAAGCATCCTGGGTGATGCATTTGACATCGTGGGTGCCAAGCCAATGGCCTCAACCGGCCTTCCACCTCGACTCAACTCTGATGTGGCTCAGGTGTCCGAGAGCCAGGGGCTTCAGAATGCAGGCCCTACTCTCCCGGCCCAGGATGGGCTCCCGATGGACTCCCACCAGGGGTTCGCATCCTGTCCGACCGGCAGCCTCTCCAAACGAGTGTACTTAGTGACCTTCCTAATGCCTTCAAATGAAATCATAAGTAATTAACCTATAACATCACGTGCACTTAAGAACCCATTAAAAAGCACCGAGTGCATGATAACAAAGAAATAAAAGGAAAATAACTTGTAATAAAACAAATCGCACTTCAGTATAAGCAAGCACAGACACAGGAGGTGGCGTGGCCATCGTTGCACTCTCGCCGCCATCAGAACAAGCTTGCGTGTGAGACAGGTCAGACCGGTGGTCGCTCGCAACAGGACCGGACAACGAGACAGGTACTCGAACGTGAAGGGCATATTACAGAAGGCGTGTGGGTCTACGTCTTTCAAAGCGCTTTGTTTCAACACTGGTTCTAGGCGAAGACAGTACAAGCGGCTCTCGGGCATGTGAGGGGCCAGCCTGTCTTGCGTGGGCTGTCCTACACATTATGGGACGGTCAGCACTCCTGGCCTCGCCCCTCCCTGCCAGCAGTTTGAGCAGTAGGTGGGATAAGCCCGACACCCCCTGTTTCCATCACATCTCAGGGGGCATCGCTCTCTGGTGGAAACCACTGGCTGTCCCGATCAGCCTACTTCCTCCGCCAACAGTTGGTCTAGGGGTGCGATTTTGGCCAAAGTATCGTGACAGAAAATCTGCTGGGGGCAGATGGAGGTGTAGGTAGACGTGCTGTGCCTCCTCACGCAACCAAAAGAAGGACAACAACAAATTTAAAAACAAAAAATAACCAGAACTTCCAGAAAATCAACTGTATGGAGGTCCAACAACCAAGGAGTTAAAGAAGAAACAGTCATCCTACCTGTGGGAGGGGCAGAGACAAGCAGCCAGGGTGGAGATGACTCATGGCAAGGCAGCAGCTGGAGGACAGGGAGGGCGAGGCTGTGGCTGGCAGACCAGGCAGTCCCACATTCGCGTGCAGATAAACCGGGGGAACAACTGGGGAGCGAGACAGACCACGCAACCCAGGGCTCCAGCGCGGGGAAATAAAGCCTCAAACCTCTGATTGATAACACCTGTAGGAGTTGAGGCGGCAGAGGGAGAAACTCCCAGCCTCACAGGAGAGCTAGTTGGAGAGACCCACAGGGTCCTAGAACGTCCACACAACCAACCACCCAGAATCAGCACCAGAAGGGCCCACTTTGCTTGTGGGTAGTGGAGGAAGTGACAGAAAGTTGGGGGAAAGCCAAGCAAGCAGCATTGTTCCCTCGTTGACCTCTCTCCCTCATATAGCGTCACAAGGCAGAGACGTGGGTTGCCCTGCCCTGGTGAAAACCTAAGGCTCCGCCCCTTACTACATAACAGTTGTGCTGAGACAAAAAAAAAAAAAAAATGGCCCAAATGAAAGAACAGATCAAAGTTCCAGAAAAAAATATAACTAAGTGATGAAGAGGTAATCAACCTATCAGATGCAGAGTTCAAAACACTGGTAATCAGGATGCTCACAGAATTGTGTGAGTATGGTTGCAAAATAGAGGAAAAAATGAAGACTATGAAAAGTGAAAGAAAGGAAAACTCACAGGGAACCAACAGTGATGGGAAGGAAACTGGGATTCAGATCAGTGGTTTGGAGCAGAAGGAAGAAAGAAACATCCAACCAGAACAAAATGAAGAAACAAGAATCAAAAAAATGAGGAGAGGCTTAGGAACCTCCAGGACAACTTTGAATATTCCAACATCCAAATCATAGGGGTGCCAGAAGGAGAAGAGGAAGAGCAAGAACTTGAAAACATAATGAAGCAGAACTTCCCCTATCTGGCAAAGGAAATAGACTTCCAGGAAGTCCAGGAAGCTCAGAGAGTCCCAAAGAAGTTGGACCCAAGGAAGCACACACCGAGGCACATCATCGTTACATTACCCAAGATTAAAGAGAAGGAAAGAATCTTAAAAGCATCAAGAGAAAAGAAGACAATTACCTACAAAGGAGTTCCCATAAGACTGTCAGCTGATTTCTGAAAAGAAATCTTACAGGCAAGAAGCGGCTGGGAAGAAGTATTCCAAGTCATGAAAGGCAAGGACCTACATCCAAGATTGCTCTATCCAGCAAAGCTATCATTTAGAATGGAAGAGCAGATAAAGTGCTTCCCAGATAAGGTTAAGTTGAAGGAGCTCATCATCGCCAAGCCCTTCTTACATGAAATGTTAAAGGCACTTATCTAGGAAAAAGAAGAGGATCAAAAATATGAACAGTAAAATGACAACAAACTCACAACTATCAACAACTGAACCTTAAAAAACAAAAACAAACTAAGCAAACAACTAGAACAGGGGGAAACCTGAGAATCAAGACCCCGATGAGCCTTGAGCCAGCCAAACCCAGAGCTGCCTGGAGCACCCTCTGGATTCCTTGGTTTATGAAGTAATAAGTCATCTTTATTATTTAGCTACTTGTTTTGGAGTTTTCTTATTTCTTAAAGCCAAAAAACATCCCATCTGTGACAGGTAGGGTTGCTTTTGTTCATTAACACAGCCCCTTCTATTTGGTAAGCAAAGACTTTGTCACTTCCAAAGCACTAGAAATACATTCAAATCATCAGAAGGTGGCACCTCCATGTGAGGTGTGGGTTATGGTCCCCATTTACAGATGGGAACATTGAGGCCAAGGAGGAGAGAAGGTGACTTGTCCTCCTCCCGCTGGGCACGGGTGGCAGCTGAGCTGGGATGTGGCCCTGGTCCTGGGCTGACCCCACCACATGGCACCCTCTGCCCCCTCACACTGCCTCCAGGAGGTCTTCCTAATTCTGTGATGCGGTGTCCCTTCCAGGTCTCCATGCCCTAAATATCCACTGCCCCTCAACACCATCCTTTTACACTCTCCGTGTTGGGGTGACTTCCCTGGATTACAACCTGAATCTCTGGCTGTTTCTTATCAAATGTGTACAGCTCATCTTGAAAAATGAACACATATTCATGAGCACAAATAAGTTCTTCATTAAGTCTCAGAGGTGGCAGGCTTTGAAAGAAACAGGATGTGGGACAGGTAAGCCTGTAGCAGGGTGAGCTTTTGCCTATTCACACATTCCTTCATTCCTGGTGATGCCAGATAGGGGGAGCCAGATAAAAAGGATGAAGCAAGAGGCCACTGATGAACCCCCTCATCTCCACTTTGATGGGGGCTTGCAATGGGGGAGCCCCATCGGGCCAGGTGGGAGTGCTAGGGCGATCCAGAGCCAGGCTGAACCGTCTGCACCCTGGAATTTTCTTTGCCCAAAGCTATCAATCCCTGGAGTGCAGAATGGAGACTCCCGGGCTCACTGTCCAAAGCAAGGAGAAGTCAGAAGCATCGCCTACATACACGGGGCTTCTTTACTGCATCTGATCTCGGGGGTCCTTGTGTGTTTCATCAGGCCTCTGAGGGGTGGGGGGCACTGAAGGGGAGATTTCTGCAAGCTCGGAAGAATTGAGAAAGGCTGTCTCTCACACACACACAGATATATACACACAGACACACATGCACACACAAAATACACACACATCCATGCACGAGACTGTTATTGAATATTTGCTGTGATTTAGACAGAAGCACTTTTCTGCAGCAACCGCTTCTCTCTGGGAATTGAAATGTAGAAAGAGGCACGACTCCTGCAGAATCAAACAAACCCCGTGTTTACCTGTTCACAAGGTTAGGTTTGTGATATTAAAGGGATTATCCAGGAGAGAAGACCTGAGAGAGAATTAGCTGCCAGCCAGGCTGCTCTCCACAGAGGAGTCTGTTGTTGAGGCTGACTCACGAGCGAGGAGAGCCCGGGAGCCGCCGCACTCCATTACCTACCCCGCTGAAGGAGCAGGGTAGCATCCTCTCCTGCTGGGTGTGTTCTTGGAGGCCACGTCCAGTTTCCAGGAATCGCTGCAAGTCACTGGTGGTGTCCACTCTCCGGGCACACACAGGGCTGCCCTTCCTGGTCCCCTGTGGCTTTGGGCCATGTGAACAGTTCTGGCCAATGAACTGGGAGCACAATGATGGCATCACCCACAGGCTGGGCATTTAGCTGTCGGTGCAAGACCCCCTCCCCAAGCTTGTCTTCTGCCAAGGTAGCAGTGACATCGGGGAGGGCAGCTGCTCCTTCACCCTGGGTTACAGGTGAGGAGACACTGAGCACAGCTCCCAGCCGCCCCTCTGTAGTTTGAGCAAGAAATCAACCTTTACAGTCAGGGCCACTTAGCTTGAAGGGGACTATTTGTTATGCAGCATAATCCTGCCAACCCTGACTGTGGATCTGGGTGTTCAAACTGATCCACCCTCAGAAGAACTACCATTTCCTGAGCATTCCACACAATCCAGGCATTGTGCTCTCTCATACAATATGTATAATATGTATGATGAATATGTGCATGTATTAATTTTTCTCCATTCAGCAAGGGAGGAAATGATAAAAATGGCTAGCATCCACTGAGCATTTAAAATGCAACCAGCATTTGCTAAGCACTTTAACTGAATAACTTCTTCTAGCCTCACAATAGCCCTGGGAGGGACATGCTTTTATCTATTCCCATTTTACAGGTGAGGAAACTGAGGCTCGGAGTGGTCATGCATATGCCTAGGACCACACAGCCAGCAAGTGGCAGAGCTGGAATTTGAACTAAGGCCCACCTGACTCCTGATTTAGGGTTTACGCTGAAGTCGCCTGGGGCACTGGTAGTGACCCTGAGGTCCTGGGCAGGTCGAGGGGTGCAGACATCCAGGTATGTGCTGTCTACACCCTTTGCCACATCCAACCCTGAGGGTGCACCAGGAAGTGCCCGTATCAGAGCCGGCACAGGTTGCCGTCCTGCCTGTCCTGGTGACTGGAGCCAAGGTCATGCCCGTGGGCAGGGGTTCTGTGGAGTCAGCAAATCCCTTCCCACGCTGCGCAGAATTCACCCTTCAGCCTCCCCGCCCCTTCGTGTGGAGTGGACCCTCTTCGAGGAAACCCCATTGATTCTGCCTAATTCTCTCTTCAAAATGAATCACAGTTATTTCGGGAGCAGCATCCTCACACGGGCTTCCCCTGAGCACTGAGGTGGGAAATGCAGATAAACACACCTCTTTGTAAAATAAATGGATGCAATTAGGCCCAGGGCCACAGCCTACCAAGGGCTCCTGGGCCTCACTTTCACAAAAGGCCTGAATCCTAGACGTTTGGAGTTGCCTCCAGATGAGGCTGTGTCCAGGGTCGAAGAGAGACTGCGGGCGGGCGACCGAATAACCATCGCAGCGCATCCTGAGCAGTTCTGGTGACCCGGCGCCGATGGAGGCTTTACCTGCGGTCACCGTGCAGCCCCCACACTGGCCCCATGAGGAGCACGCTGCCGGGAGCTCATGCTACAAATGGGGAAACCGAGGCACCAAAGGACTGCGTGATTTCCCCAGGGGATTTGGACCCAGAAAGTCTGGTGACAAAGCTCATGCACTTAATCACAGGCCCCATCCCATGTCCCCACCGTCCCTCCATCCTCACCCTCACACACACCTGAAATTGGTGTGGTTTTAGGAAATCAATGGAGATCCTACTTTCTGAGCAGCACCTCGATGAAGTGTTCATTCGTCCACATCGACATACTGGCTGCCCATGGTTTTCATAACCTGGTTTGGCATTTCTTCATTTTTCATATACCAGGAGCCCCCCAAGGGGTGTGCGTCCTGGGGCTCCCCTCTCCGACGGGCTTTGCCCTCCACAAGTGGGTTCCCTTCCACAAGTGTCCAGCAGGCCTGGGGGTTGGGAACGAGGACCACGTGACCCTGGGGGAGAACTGGCACCCCTCTACCTCCCTCATCACCAGCACCCTTCGGAAGGCTGTTGTGGGAACCGTGAAGTGACATGCCCATGGGACACCATGCCCAGTGCATAGTAGGTGTTCAGTTAATGCTGCAAATGGGATTGACTCTTCAGCCCCAGATGGGCACTGAGGTTGTCTCAGCTGTTAACTGGGAGGAGGGAGATTTCCCTGGGTGTCCATCGGGTGGGGTCAGACCCTCTGAGCCTCCCCCACTGGAACAGAAGAGGGGCGTGTGGATGAGGGAGACAGGGTGCTCCCGTCCCTTCTGAGAGCTGAGTCTCTGCAAGCAGGACCCACTGACCTGGCTTGGCCGCTGCCAGGACAGACACAACAGCCTCTCACCTGCAGTGGGTGGCACTGTGGGTGGAGGGGCAGCCCGGCCCCCACGCCCAGCTTCCTCTGCTCTCCTGATGGGCGGTTCTCAGCAGCCTGGAGCTCTATCATCTGCGAATGGCTGGTGTGGGCCCTGCTCGAGGGAAACAAGTCCCACCTGCCAGAGCCATTCCTGCGTTCTTTCCAAAAAGCCTTTTGGGCCAAGAGCCAGAAGAGAAAGTGGCACATGTGTGCAGCTCCCACCAGGCTGCCCTCCCCCAGCCTGTGGGTCTGCTGTGTTCCTGCCCCTGGAACAGCCCACCCTGGGCCTGTCACGGGATGTGAAAAGCCCCCACTTGTCACCCCACAGCTCTCGAGGTCCCTGGTGAAGTATAAATAGGTCAGTGGGAGAGCATTGCTCTCCCTGCTCTCCATTGGCCCCCGGGGCACTATGGTGCACATGTCCCCCATCAGAGACCCATTTTGAAGGGCACAGAGGATGGGTAGGCTTTGAATGGAGGGAGGGTGGAATGCAGGCAGGATCTGCAAAGGTCTGGAGGCTGAACCCAGGGCCACGTGGTAGGACCCTGGGGCAGCCCTGCCCTGGGAACCTGGGCCGGTGAAGTGCTGGAAGGGAAGCAGCGGGAGGTGCCCTCCCTGTAGGCTGGGCAGAGGCTGGCTAAGGCCCATTTAGAAGGGGTTAACCTGTGGATCTGGGCCCTCTGCTCAAGTCCCTCGGGACTTCTGGGCGGGAAGGCAGAGCAGCCGAATGCAGCTGCGGTGACCCAGGGAGATGAGCCTCCAACACGCCCCCACATGTACCCGAGGGCCTGCCCCTGGGCCCCACCCCAGCTGGAAGCCTGGGCACAGGGTCCAAAGCCAGGCAGCCTGGGCTCCAATCCCAGCCACGGCCCCATGGGATGCACTGATGCAGGCGCCAACACCAGCGCCTTCCTCATCTCCTTCCAGGAGGATGCTGGCGCAGGAGGGCCAGGGCAGGCTCCACTGAGTCCTCGGGCCGCTGCCCAGACTCCTCCTTGGGTTCTGCCAGCCTCCCGGTCACCCGCTGTCCTCATGGCCCCCACTGTCCACCCATGCACTTATCCAGTCATCACTCATTAATGTGGTGTGTGCCCACCTTGCCCCCGGCCCTGGGAGCGAAGCTCACGGTGCTGACATTGGGGCTGGGCGAGACACACGGTAAAGAAAAACTCCGTACATGCATTACACTGCATGCCAGAAAAATAGCATGGGGAAGGGTGGGCACACGGGGTGTGGGGAGAGAGCAGTGTTAGGGAAGGGCATCAGGGAAGGCCGTGGTGAGCTGCTGACTCTAAAGAGAGACCTGAAGGGGTGTAGGGAAGCCATGGGGGTTTGTGGGGAAAGGCATTCCCAGCCCAGGGAACAGCTCATGCTAAGGCCCTGAGACAGCCGTCTGGTGAGTTCCGGGAGCAGGGAGGCCAGTGGCTGGAATAGAATGAGTGGGGGGGAGAGGAGCAAACAGGAAGTAGGGGGCGTGCGGGGATGGAGGGGGTCTTATGGGGGAAGGGGCAGGGGACCCTTGGGTTTTTACTGGGAGGGAGATGAGAAGGCCCTGGGGGGTTCTGAGGGAGGAGGGACATGGTCTGACTTAGCTTCTAACAGGCTCCTTCTGGCTGCCGGGGGGTGGGGCATGAGGGTGGGAGCAGGGAGATCAATGAGAAAACTGGAAAATTCTAGGCGAAAGATGATGGTTGGGGACAGAGTGGTAGCAGTTGTGGAGAGAAATAGCCAAGTGTCCAAATCTAAAACAGGAAGGCAGGGGCACAGGGAGAAAAGAAATGTTCCTCCAGAGCCCCCTTTTCAGGAAGAAAAAGATTCCCCAAGAGCTCAATCCTTGCACCTCATTGGTCAGAAGTGGGTCAAAGCCCATCAATCACAGGCAAAGGGTGGGATCCTGTGATTGGCTAACATCTCCATTCATAATTTGTGGGGCCCAGTGCAAAATAAACATCTAGAGCTTTGTTCAAAAATTAAGAGGTTCAAGGCTTCGACAGCAGAGCCTTGAGCCAATCATGAGGCCCTTCTGAGTACAGGTTACCTGCCTGTGAAGGCAGCCCTGTCCCCAGTCCCTGGACTCAGTGTGGGGACGCCCAGACAGACTGCAGGAGGGAGGGTGGGGACAGGAGGGAAGTGACCCCAATGTGGGCCATGGCCCCAGCAGCCTGAGATTCAGGGTCCGTGACTCACTGTGCTGGCCTTGCTTGTCCCTACGACGGGGACAGCACCCTAGGGCGTTGCTGGGAAGACGTAGGTGATACATACTGAGAGCTTACAACAGTGTCACTGTTCTCATTAACTCTAGGGACAAAATCCACCTCTTTCCCAGTCTACGGGTGTCGGGTGTCGCACAGCTGTAACCTAAGGACCCCAGGAAGATTCATCTCCCCCTCCCTGCTGCCAGCCCCAGGACCTGCCACCTCCCTTGAGTCAGCACCTTGAAGAGCCCTGGAGCCCTGCTTGGGGATCCTCCGAGAGGTGGGCGGCTGTGGAGAAAAAACAGACACGCCATTGTATGTCAGCCTAATGCTACACACTTCCTGAAACACGATAGGAGGAGCACGGCGCGTTGTAGAAATGAAACGTTCCGAGGCCACTTGAGCTCTGGAGAGCTCTCCGCTGCTTTTAGGACGCTCTCAAATGGGCGGGCGCGGTGGGCGGGGAGCAGGGGTTGCTGTTTCACAGATGAGAAAACCATTTGTCTTTGCTCAATGCTCTCAATAGCAGCTTCCTGATTCGAGGCACGGATGCCAAAGCCCACCAGTCACCTACGTGCCGGGGTCCCTGCCCGCTTTCATGTCATATCCTCCTCCCACCCCCACCTCGCTGCTCAAGCCACTGTGGGCTTCTCGCTGCTCCCCCAACTGACCAGGAGAGCCCTCACCTCCAGGCTGGTACATCTGCCCTTTCTTCTTCCTGGAAGCAGCCAATCCCTGGTCTCTGCTCCTTAGGTCTCCACGAGAAGGCCCGCCCCAGAGAGGCCTGCCCTGGCCCTTCAGTCACTGAGCTCGTACACCTGTCTTGCTCCCCCACCTGTGCGTTTATCTTATTGGCATTTACATCACCTGACATGGTATGCACCCATGTGTTTAGCGGCTTTTTGGGTCACCTTCCCACAGAGAATAAACTCCACAAACACTTCACCGATATGATTTAGGCCCTAGAATGGGGCCTGGCACCCGCACCCAGTGGGTCTTCAATAAATATCTGTTAAATGATGCCAGTGATGGCCCAAGTGGTTGTTGGGCCAGACCTGGAATCACACATGGGCTTCTGCAAACCTCTTACATATCGGAAGGCCGGACGAGGTCACATTCTGGACAGGGTGTGTCCCCTCAGCCCACGGTGGCTTTGCATCATCACTGTGCCCTCCTGGCAAATCAGGCCCAGCACTGGGTGACTCAGACCCAGCCTGACGGAAGAACGCTCTTGCAGGACATTCACTCCACCGTGACTTTCAACAAGGGATCGGAAGCCCCGGTGAGGGTGCCAGAGAAGGAGACATATTGAGCAGAAAGGCTGCAGGGGAGGCTGGGTCAGGGCCAGGACCATCAGGGCCCGGCAAGGTGGGCTTTCTGAAATCTGCAGATGAACCCCGCGCGAACATGTGCGATGAGAGACAGCTGTACATGGACCAGACTCCTCCCGCATGATCACCCATTGGCTGAGGCATTCCACTAAAGTCAACAGGTATGCACCAGCCACCGTGCTAGAAACGCGGGATGCAGCTGCGAGCAAGCAAGGCAGGCCCCCACCCTCGTGGAACATACAGTCTGGAGCAACACGTGCAAAGACCGCGAGGCGGCACCCCCAACAGGAAGGCAGCCAAGTCCTTTCGTTACTGCGGCGAACTCTTCAACCTTTCCCCTCCTCCACCCCCATTTCTGCCAAGTTCTGGGACCAAAGCCAGATTCTCCCATGCTGCACTTGGGCAGAGTCCACGAAATCCAGTGGCCACCGTACGTCCCCCTTTCTCCGTGTAAGGTTGCTGCCACAGCCCAGGAACTGCCCGAGAGGCCAGCATTTCTGAGCTCTATGGCCGTGGGTGAGTCACTTAAACTACCCGCCCATTTTCTCCTCTGTAACACGGGGCCCGCAGTAGTACCCACCTTGAAGGACCGGTAAGAGGATCACACGACATGATGCCTTTAAGCCGCTGGTGAAGTGTTTTACACAGAGCAATAGACAGTAAGTATTCGCCATAGGAGAGATTCTGAATGTGGCTTTTGGTCCCTCAGACAAGTCTGGGCGAGGCCAAGCCGGCCAGAGCACGGGAAGTCCTTTGTGAGGAATTGAGCTGTATGCCCTCTCCTTATAGGTGGGGCAACTGAGACTCAGGGAAGGGCAGGCCCTTGCTCAAGGTCACGCAGCACACCAGGGGACTCTAACTTGGACACTGCTGCTCCGTCAGGCTCATCCCTACAGCCCTCTCCTGACCATCCTCGACCCTCCAGGGTACTTGTGTCCAGAGAGGGGCAGCTGTTCGCAGTGATTTCTGACCAACCTCCCCCCAAAGCCCCAAAGCTGCGGAGACGTACAACGCTCCCCAGTTGCAGAGAGGCCAGGCAGGATATCCTGGTGCACAGCGCCACCTGGTGGTCAGCATTTCCCTGTGGGTCCTGGTTTCCAGGCCAGGTGGGGCCGGGCACAGTAGTAATAGTGGGTTCCTGGTCATAGCCCTCAAGCATCTCGCTTTACAAGGGTCTTTCACATCCTTCTCATATATCCAACTGCAAGGGAAAGAAAAAGAAAGCAGAAGAAAAGCACAAAAGGAAAGAAAGGAAAGATTGCTCACATACATACTTTATGGGATGAAAATACATATATAAAAGCTAGAAAGAAAATGGAGGGGGAAAGATAAAAATAATCAAGAAAGAGAAATAAAGAAAAATGAAAAAATAGAGAAAATATACACTCTAAGGCAGGCCGAGCCCAGCCTAGAAGGGCAGGGGCCAATGACCACCATCAAGACAATCCCAGGCCCTGTCTCCAGGCCGCCTGTGTCCCAAACGTGGGCACTTGGGAGCCAGCGTTTGGGTTTGAAGCTGATAGGCAGGACCTGGCAGGACTTGGGGCCAGGTAATCGCAACCTCTGAGCACTTCGCGATCCCTGGCGCCACCTGCTGGATGGACAGGGAACCACATTTATCCCCTGGAACTTAAACTGGGGGCCCTGGAGACTGTTGGCCCCCGGCAACGTAGCCAGGTGGGTATAATGTCTCCATTTCTCAGAGAAAGAAACCAAGTCTCCTAGAGAGACCGGGATTTCCTGAAAGATGGCCACTTGGCAAGTGCAGAAGCTTCACAGTCCAGGGGCAAGCGAGGGTCTCTGACTTCAAAGGTCTGGGTCCACGCCCTGCCCGCCCTGAACAACACAGCCTAGCCCCAGAACAAAGCCAGGAACAGCGCAATGTCATCAGAGGCGCAAGCTTTGGCTGCTTGACAGTGGAAGAAACAGGCTCAGATCAATTCGGACACCAGGACCCAGCTGTCATCCTGGGCGAGCAGAGAGCCGAAGGTCTGAGACTCATCAGCTGCAGGGCTTTCCCACCCCTTGATGTGTTCCATCGGCCAGGACAGCAACTCCTGGCCACCAGGTCCTCCCTCAGCCAACATCACTGTGGCAACTCCAGAGCTGAGGACCTGGACCGCCCAGAAGCCAGCTCTGGCCACACTTGCCTGGGCCAGGCCATCCCAGAGCCAGCGGGTCAGGTAAAGGAATGTGCTGGGCCAGGCGAGGCGATGGGGACCTGGAGTGCTGTGGCCACTTGCCAGCTCTGGTCGACAGGTGGCCAGGCAGGACATGGGCCATTGCAACCAGAGCTTCTGAATTTTCAAGAAAAACCAAATGTCAGAATTTGGAAGTGAAATCTGTTGGTTCTTAAGTGTGAATGTCTAGTTCAAAATTGTAAAAACACCGTATCAGGAAAATAAAAACAAAAACCATTGATGCCCACATTCTAGCCGTTGGCCCGCCATTCTGAGGCCACTGTGTCCTGTGACGTGCCCTGCTCACGCTCCACTATGTAGCGGGGACAAAGGCCCTCTAGGCTTTTGCCCCCATGTTGCTGAGGTGGCCCTGTGTCTGAGAGCTGTGACTTGCTCAAGGCCACAGAGACCCCACTTCTCAGATCCAAACCAAAGCTGCCTTGGTCCGTCACTATAGGAGAATGCACTTTTCTCCTTGCAGGTCCCCAGGGTGCAAGACAGGCAGAAATGACTGCCTACAACAGTGTCTGCCTGAAGGAAAGCATCCAATCCTCTCTGTGGGCCCCAAATGTAGATTGAGGTGACAGCCCCTCCCTTAGAGTGATTCTTCTGGATCCAAAACTGGCCTCAGGTAATTCCAAATAATCAGTCCATCGCTGTGCCGAAATCCCACCAGCGTTTACTCTTGCCGATTACAGAGCTGAAGCTTTGAAACCTGCCATGGAAAGACACCAGGCTCTCTCTGGGAGAGACCCTGTCTGGCCTAGAGAGGATGAGCTCTGGCCTGGGTTAGTTTGGAAAGAGACTAAAAGAGAACAGGCTCTAGTCTGAAATGGCAGGGCTGGTGTGAGCATCAGGAGGGCCCCAAGTGTGGCTGTTAACTGTGGGTGCCTTTAAGAGCAGGACATTTTCATAGATGTCGGTGTGTCCCAAAGTGTGGCAAAGGAGGGAAAGAAAAGGAGGAGGGAAGAGGGAAAAGGAGAGATCAAGTGGAGGGGCTGGGAAGAGTGGGAGGGGGAGAGAGGCAGGCATGGGACAGCTTAGCAGCAACCTTGCAAGTCAAATTCTGCCCAGGGAACGAGATCGCCCTGCCTGGGCAGAGGGACCCAGCGGCTTCATAAAGGTGGCCTGGGCCCAGGCAGGGGAGAGCCAGCTCACAGCCTGGGACCCAAACAAGGGATCCAGGTATGCAGAGCAGTGTCTGCGCCAGCGTGTGTTCTGATTGGTCTGTTTGCAGCCAATGTGGATTCCGATTAGACAAGAGCCAGTCCCACCAGTGTTGAGTATTGGGAACTCTGTTCCAGCCCGGATCCTGGATCCCAGATCCCAGATCCCAATAAATCTTGCAGGTTGGGACAGAGGATGGCTCAGTGACTTCCCTTGGACCTACCCTGACCCCTGGGCACGTGTAAGACCAGGAACTCTGGCATGACACCCGGCAGGGGATGGGGAACACCTGGGGAAGACAGCCCCATTTTTCTACCACCACAGTGAAATGGGAGGTCAGAATCCAAAGTAAATGTGCAACACAACACAAAGACCATTACTTTCCTGGCACACCTGAGGCACAGACCTGCAGGGTAGTCTCAGGTGGCCTTACCACTCCTCTGTGAGAGAGAATACACGCTGTCCTTGTTTTCACAGGACACTGAGGCTCGGAGGGGTAACGTCACTGACAAGGGGTCACCGTCTCAATGACCCTCCGTACGAGTCTTCAAGGTCTCGATTTGTTCCAACGTGAGGCCGACCACACCACCCCCATGCCACTGGGGTCGGCCCCAAAGGAACCACAGATCAAGATACTTGTATTATAAACTGACTTTTAATAATAATAAAAAATCTATCATGAATCTGATGAGCAGAATCTGTACATTTTAAAGTAAACCAGTGCACGAAGCCTTGCCCTCAGAAGCCCCTCTCCACGGCCCCTCGGAGCTGAAGCAGGTCCTCGTCGGTACCAGCTTGCGGTGTCCAGCGACAAGCCTGCCTCTCGCCATCTAGTGCTCAGGGAGGCGGCCCCTGGAGACCAAGGGGCCAACACGCTGGTGGGGCTTCGGGAAACCCACACTATCTCACCGCTGGCCAAGGGCAGGGGGACCTCCCCTCTCTTCTGCCTCAGCTATGACCTGTCCCTGCTGGAGACGGGGGCCTGCAGGGAACAAACTGTGGAGGGGGGTCCCCGAGTGGCCCCCTGTGCCCAGAAGGTGGGCAGGCTGGCTTCCTGTCTCTCTAGCTGGCTGAGAATTCCTGCATGCCCTGCTCTGAGCTAACGTCAAAAAAAATAAATTACGGAAGCCGCCACCCAGGGTTTCCCAGGGGCCCTCCTACCTGCAGGACACACACCTGTGTGGAATGGCATCTCACATGGTGTTCAAACCCTCCAGTCCTGGGCCGGCTGCCTCTCGAACGCTTACAGCCAGTCATTCAAAGAGAGCGAAGTAACTCATTCTAATACTGACCGGCTGCCGGGAAACCAGGGGAGGGTGGGAAGAGGAACCAAAATTCATACCTGTAAGCAATACCTTCTGACCCTAATATTTAGAAAGATGAAATACTGACATTTTTTGAATTTTCAATAATTTAGTTTTGTTGGTTTTTTTTTTAGTAGAACTGGGAAAAGTCATCAATACTACCTTATGTTGGTCCCCTGTTAGACATTATAGCTTTCTTTGAAATTTAAAATGTCAAAGATATAATCACACAACCTGGAAAAAAAGTTTCAACACCAACACCAACACCAACAACAACATAGAACTCCAAAATAAACCACAGAGATTTCACGCCACATGAATAAAGTCGGAGCAGATCTCGCACCCGGGCTGACGGCTGAAGTCCCGGGGCGGTGCTGTTGGAAGCTGGCGTGGCTTTCGAGCATCCTCTTGGTGACAAGGTTCGCACCCTGTCCCTCTGTCTTTCCTGGCCGAGGCCCACTTTTCTGAGGCCTCCGAGCCCTCCAAGGGTTAGGGGTGAATCGGAGCTAAGGTGAGGAGGCGTTGGAGACGCGTGGGGCACCTGGAATGTGGACTTAGAAGGAAACCAGGGGTTTCGAAAGTGCACGTTGAGCCATCCCGAAGGAGCTGAGTCTGCGGGCCTCCAGCTGCAGCGCCTGTGACTTCTCTTGTGTCCCGGGGACTTAGGGGCAGGAGCCCTGGCCCCGGATGCCCCCTGAGCTCTGTGGGTCCCCAGTATCCCTCGGATATCTGGCAGAATTGTGGAGGACGTGCCGGCGCTGGGCTGATCAGCCAGTTCGTCCGAGAGTTGGGGACACCGTCTGTCCTCACTGGAGGTGACGAAAGGCTGGGCAGATCCCGGAGCGGGCGGGAGCAGAGGCCTTGGGCTGGCTGCAGAGCAGGCCAGACCGACCCGTGTCCTCCCTGGCTCCAGAGGACGCGGCCAAGCACCACGTGGATTGGCGTTCAGAGGTCTCCATCCACCGGCGGCTGGCACAGGCGGTAGAGCCTGGCAGACAGAGGGGAAGAGGTGAGGAGAAGCCGGGGAGGGCCAGGGCCTGTTATTAATATTACTTCCATTTTTATTGAACAGGTAATCCGTGCCAGGAAACAAAACTTCAGTAGATATTTTTTAAATGCCAAGTGACAAATACTTATGCTGTCCACACTTCCCCGGCTACCGAGCCCCCTCCCCACTGCCGGTCTCTGCTCCCTCCAGCTGGCTGAAGGCGTCACAAACACTGCCAGTCTGGGTGTGTGTGTTAAGCTGCATGTGTGGGTGTTTGCGTTTTTCCACACTAATGGTGGCAAACTAGTCACCGCGCTGTAGCCCCTGAATGTTTTCACTTAATATTAATCCTGGGGGCCTCTCCCTGGGCACACAGGAGAGCTGCCTTGGTTTTCTTAATGTCTGCACTGGAAGGGTGCTGAGTTTCATCGTCAAGTAAGGAGGAGCCACGAACAGGTTCCAGCAGGAGAAGCAGATCTGCTGTGGGGAGAACAGGGGCAGGGGGACCAGAAAGGGGCAGCCGCGGTGACAGACACAATACAGAGAAGCAAGGTGGCACAGTGGTTGGGAGCTCGGCCCCCAGACCTGGAGTGCCTGGGTTCAGAATCCCAGCTCTGCTGGTTACTAGCTGTGTGACCTCAGGCAAGATACTGAACCACTCTGTGCCTCAGCGGCCCCAACTGCCAACTGGGGATGCTACCAGTGTCTTGCTCACAGAGTTACTGTTGCAGTTAATACAGGTGAAGACATGGAAACAGAGCCTGGAGTGGGGTGAGTCAACATATAAACATCAAAAAAAAAAGAGGGTAAAAGGTGACACATGGCAAGGTCTGCGTGGGAGCTGCTGTTTCCTGGCTGTGACAATGTCCTGTGGTCACATGAGAGCTGAGTGAGGGCACTCGGGAACTCTGTATCACTTTTGTAACTTCCTGTGAGTCAAACCATTTCAAAATAAAGTTATTTAAAAGTTGTGGGCAGATGCTGATAACAAACAGGCGGTGGGGATGGAGAGGGCGGGGCCAAAATCAACATGGGGAGAGGACAGGACAGGAGGACAGGAAGTGGCCGGTGGACGGAGGGCCCCCGGGTGGCAGGGTGGCCGAGAAAGGGCGGTGTGACGTGGTGGAGATCGCACCAAATCCTTGCCCCTGGCTCATGTGGGGGCCTTGATTCATCTTCCCAAAGAGGGAGCACTTCTGAGGAGTAAAGAACTAAGCACATTTGTTTCTTCACAAGGCGGGACCCCTGTAAATGACAGGGCAGTCTGCCTGGGGCAAGGCCAGGAGTTTGGTGCCAGCCCAGGTCCTGGTCTTTCCAGAGAGGAGGAGAAGCAGGGAATACTCACCGCGGTGCACCCTGGGGCATCTGGTCCTTGACCCGCAGGTTTTTGGCCAGAATCTCCACCCTGGGGCCCTGGGAAGAAAGACCTGAGGCTGGGACCTGCTCTGCCCAGAGTTCAGGGCACTTGAGAGAACGTGGGGAGGGGGCGGGGGGCTGGGGAAAGGGTAGATGATGGGCCCCAGAGGCGGAAATCCCAGGTCCCCTTTAGGTGGGGAAAGGGGCACATGTGGGGCTGATCACCCAGTCCCCGATGGCCACCCCTGTCCTCAGCCCAGGACGCCCGGGCCAGGAAGCCCTGCAGCCTGGCGGGGCCGCCCCACCTGCTTCCGCATGATGTCCGTGGCCTGCATGATGCACTTGGGGAGCAGCCCGTGGCTCCGTGCCAGGATGGCCGCCTGCTCCAGGGAGACACTCAGGGTGCTCCTGCAGGGAGGGGTGGGGGGGACAGCAGGTGAGACGAGGCCTCTGAGACCCCCTCACACCCAGGAACCAGCCACCACCCTGGCCCTCATGGCCTGGCAGGCCCTTGGCCTCATATCTTCCTGTCCCGGGCGAGCCCCTGCCTCAGAGCTGAGAACTGCCCCTGTCTCCACATAACTGCTGGGCTCACTCCCTACTCCCAGGTGTCTTCTCTCCGAGAACAACCTCCCCGCACCCACCCACCTGCCGCACAAAGCCAGCGCTGGCTCACTCCCTGCGCCCTCCGATAACACGTCAGCGGCAGCAGCAGGCACCCCACCTCTGGTCTCTGTGGCCCCCTAGGGCCTGCTCTGAGCTCACCTCTGCATGCCGGTGCCGCACATGGCGATCTGGCAAGCCCCCAGGCGGTAGCAGAGCTCGGAGGAGATGGGGATGAGGCCAGCACCCAAGTTCCCAGGGGCACCAGGTTTGGGGTGGACGAAGGACTTCATGAGACGACAGAGCTCGTCCAGGGCGTTGATGGGACGTATCAGCTGTGAGGCGCACACACACACACACACACACACCTGGATGGTCAGTGGGGGCCACACCCGGCCTGCCACCCCATCCACACCCTCCCGTCCAGCTCAGCTACTACAGCTGTCCCCCCAGCCCCCCTCACCGGGGGTTACAGCCCAATTAACCTTCCCCAACCCCTGCTCAAGGACCATCTGTGGCTCCCCACTGCCCCACAAGCTGGCATTCAGTGTTCACAATGTATTTCAGGCCTAACCTTCCAGTCTCACTCTCTTCACCTGCCCAGGTGTGCCCCCAACAAAGCCTGAATGAAGCACCCTCTCCTGTCCTCTCCAAACTGTCACACCAGCTCAAGCCGCACCTCTCAGGACGGGCCCTCCTCCTGCCCAGCTTTCCTCAGTTGCCTTGCAGAGGCACAAAATGCTGGCTGGCCAAGTCTTCCTGTGTCCTCTCCATATTCCGCCGACCAGACTACAAACCCCCAAAGGGCCGTGCCCTCTACTTCTCTCCGAGCCCCCAGCCTCACAGTCCCAAGGCCAGTACCCCCAGGCCACCGTCAAATCCGAGGCCCACCTGAGCCTGGGAAGCAGGTGATGCCTGCTGGGGCACGAACCCTCGGAGAGCCAGCTGTGACACAGAGCAACACGGACCCTGGAGAGCCAGGCCAGGTCTTTCCCTTCTCAAGGAAAGCTAGAAGCATCCAGTACATGGGAAATCTTTTGATTTTTAACCGCCGGCAACAACTGAAACCAGCAAACAGGAAGAACCCTGCGAGACCACAGCTGGCCAAGCCTCGGAGAATTGCTGCGATAAACAAGGGGGTAAGGGAGGCACAGGTGAGAGGGTGCCAGCGAAAATAAGCCACCTGAGAATTCCAACGCAGCAGTGGGGAAGCACCTGGAATTCCTAGACCGGGGAGGGAGTTATCCCAGGAGACTTCCTGGAGGAGGGACCATAGAGGGCTCAAGGCTGCTCTGCCAGGATACTGGCTGGGATGGGACCCCGAGCCCTGACAGCTGAGTCTTGACCCGAGAGCCCCGAGCCCTGCCCAAGCTCCACAGCAGGGTGACGTAAGGGTGGACACACCTGGTCGATCTTCACCGCCGTGGTGCTGGAGTCCGTGGGCAGGTTAGACCGTTCCAGGTAAAACGCTCTGAGAGAGGAAGATGTGGGCTGGGGGGCGCCGCCATGGCCACCGTGCACACAGCCCCCACCCACTGCAGCTGCAGCCTGTCTTCCCCCCAACAGCCCCAGAAAGAAACTGAGAGCCCCCCACATGGCTCTCCATGCCCACAGTCACCCGTTCTGCCAACAGCCCCAGGGGGAGAAAGAAGGGGCCTCCCAGGCACCCCGCAATTGCCACCTCTTCCTGATGGCCTGTCCTGATCAGGTGATCAGCACCTGACAGCCCCGCTCTCTACGCCCGTGTCCCGAGTGCCTGCCCTCCGAGGGCTCTCAGCACCTGACCCGTTACACTGCTCCTGGCTCGCTGGTTTATTGTTCACCGCCGTCCCCCCCCCCCCCCCCCGAACAGGGCTCGCCCCGCTTTTTCTGTAAAGGGCCGAACAGTCAGTATGTCAGGCTGTGTGGACGAGTCCCTGCCGAGGCCCTACTCTGCTGGGCTGCTGCAGCACAAGAGCGGCTGGAGACGACCCATACGTGAGTGATGGGACAGTGTGCTAATAAAACTTTGCCGACAAAACCAGGGGTGGGGGCAGACGACTGCTGCTCTAGAGTCCATGGTCCGTGAAAGAGAGTCTTCAGCCCCGGCCGGCGTGGCTCAGGTGGCTGGGCATCATCCTGCAAACCAAAGTCTGCGGGTTCGCGTTCCAGTCAGGGCACAGGCCTAGGCTGCAGGTCCGGTCCCCAGTTGGGGCGTGTACGAAAGGCAACCAAGCAATGGTTTTCTCTCACATCGATGTTTCTCTCCCCCTCTTCCTCCCTCTCTTCCCCCCCTGAAACCCTCTCTCCCTCTCTCTCTAAAAGCAATGAAAAAATGCCCTCGGTGAGGGTAAACAACAATTTTAAAGAAGAGGCTTTATTGGTCACTGCTGACTCCCAGGCAAGCCCCCAGCACACTGTCTGGCCCACGGGCACTGAAGGAAAGGCAGGACGGACCAAGGAGCAGAGATGCAATGTTTTAAACATCCAACAAGCAGCGTGGAACAGGCCGCTGGCATCGGCCAACCCACGGAGATGCCCATTTTAATAACAAAGCTGGACGTTTTCCCTGACAGGGTCAGCCTCCCATTTCCAAGTGGTAACGCTGGGCCTCAACACCGTGAAGCCCTTACCCAGCCCCTGAAAGGCCCGTTCACAGAGGAAGAAGGTGAGAAGGGGGAGGGACAGGGGGAGGGGGGTGGGAGGGGGAGCTGCTTCCCTGGGTGTGGGGCTTCCTCCTAACCAGTGTGGCCCCTGCTCCCTCCACCACTCTCAGGGGGTCTCTGCCAGCAGGGCCAAGGCCCTGGGAGCCACACCCCTTACTCACAGGCTTCAGAATCCCACCCAGGTCCCACCCCCACATAAAATGAAACAGGCAGCTTCCCTCAGCTGGAAGGACCTGGTTTGAAGAAGCCAAACACACCCAGTTCCAAGCTCAGTTCAGCCACCATCTAACTGCGTGACCTCGGGCAAGCCGGGCACGCACTCTGAGCCTCAGTTTCCTCACCTGTAAAGCGGTTTAGAACTGTGACTATGGAGTTTGATGAGCATGGGTAGGCAGAGGGCCTGGCACACAGTAGGAGCTCAGGAAAAGACACCTTGCCCACTCCCACGCTGGGGGCCTATCTGCTGTCTTCTATGCTAATACCCAGTCCCCGTAGAAGATCCGGATTTCTGTCCCCAACCTGTAGCCCAGGCCGATACCTGAGCTTGCGGTAGTACTGCTGAACCTTCTCCAGGGACTGGGCGTTGATCTCCTGCTGCAAATCCTCTGCCGCCTGGCTGCCTGGGGGAGGCGGCCCCTCCACGTTCTCCAGAGCTGTGAAAGAAGAAGAGGGAGGGCAGGTGGTGGGGTCCCGGAGTGCTCGGAGCCTGGGCCATCCCCAGTGGGCGCCATGCCGCGCCCCACGGCTCACCCTTTGTGAAGAGCACAGTGTGCAGCCTCAGGCTGGCCCCGCTCTCCAGGCGGGAGGGCAGCTTGGAGAAGTGGTAGCTGTCGAGGTAGAAGATGACCTTCAGCGCCTGCCGGCTGCCCTCAATGTGGTAGAAGACATTGGTGTCTGGGGGGACAGAGTGGGGTGGGACGGGGTGGGTCACCACCAGGCCTAGGTTAGGGCAGCTGTAGACCTCCCCTCACACCTCCACTGGGGCACCTGAGACCTCCCTGTTCTCCCCACCCCAGAAGTGTCCTCAGACCCCCTTGTTGCCCCATGTTTAGGGTGGCATCCTGGGTGGTCCCTGTCTGCCCACGCCAGAGAGGTGGCCTCAGACCTCCCTGCCCTCCCACCCTCCAGGGATGGCCTCAGACAGCCCCGCCCTCAAACTCTCAGAAGAGCAGCCTCTGACCCCCCTTTTCACCTCTCTCCACGGGTCCCAGTTCCCACTGCTCAGTTCTTAGACCTGACGCTGACTCCACCCAGCTGGGGGGTTGTCTGTGTTTGTCTTCAGGACCTCGCCAGTGCTCCCTGTACCCCTCACCTGGCAGCCCAGGGCCTCCACCTGCCAAATGCTGCCCTCAGATGGGACCTGTGTTTACTTACACCCACAGGGAAGAGCTTACAGCAGGCGTGGCACAAACACCCCATCCAGCACCCAGGGCAGACATCACTAATCAATCAACCATTCTCCCTGAGCCCAACTCGGCCTATTGACAGGCAGTCACTGACCATTGATTCCAACTGGCAGCGGAAACAAATCTACTCTCCCTCTAGAGTCTCACACACTCTCAACAGGGTGACATCAGCCCCAAGGAGGGGAAAACTGGTTCTTGAGGGAATGCCAAAAAAATCACTCTTTTTATACACAAAGCACAGACACACCTATGGTACATCAACAGATACACAATACATCCATGGTATTAACCTTTCATGGGGGTGCAGCAACTAGGAGAAAATCTATCTAAACGGACTCACTACGGAGGTGATCGTTTTTACAAGTTGGGAATCACTGATCGAGAGCCCTGGTTCTCAAACGAGTGTGCTCAAGACCCCAGAGGGCTCATCAGCACAGACCTACGGGCTCTGCTTCCGGAGTCCCGGTTCGGGTCTGGGGTGGAGCCTGGGGACCGCGCTCGGAGAACCACGGCTTCAGAGCCCAGCCCAGCGGTCCTCGGACCGGGCTGTCCATCAAAGTCACCTGGAAAGCTTTGGTAGAATCCCAGGGCCCAGGATCCACCCCACAGAGTGAACCCGCCCTGCCAGGGCTGGGAGGGGACTGGGGCACCGGTATCTTTGCAGAGCTGGATGATTCCAGTACAGCCAGGGAGGACACCCGCTGGGCTGGCCTGTGGGCTCCAGGGGGACAGGGACTGCGGCCGTATGACTCCACTGCAGCCCCAGAACCAAAAACTGAGCCTGACACATAGTTTGTGCTTATAATTGTGGATGTGTGGATGGGACGGAGAAGGGGTGGGTGGGCAGGTGGGAGGGTGAAGGGATGGGTGTGTGGATGGTTACGGAGAAGGGGTGGGTGAGCAGATGGGAGGGTGAAGGGATGGGTGTGTGGATGGATGGAGAAGGGGTGGGTGGGCAGGTGGGAGGGTGAAGGGATGGGTGTGTGGATGGATGGAGAAGGGGTGGGTGGGCATGTAGATGGATGAGTGGGCAGGTGAATGGGAGGATGAACCATGGCAGGGTGGAAGAGTGAGGAAGAGGAAGAAAGGGAGAAAGGAAAAAACTTATAATGATGCTATAAATTCTTAGAAAATCTTAACAAGTCTTTAACCCAATAATGGATATCTAGAAATTTTAATAAGAACCAGGCACTGGCTGTTCCCTTTTAAAAGCTTTTGGAGACAACCGGGTTTACACAAAAGAGGCCCTCTTTTCCATGTATGTTAGGAGCGTGAGGCTTTAACGCACGGTCCCAGGTCAACCTTGGGCAGCTGGCCAGTGGCAGGGGGCCCCCAAAACAGTTCCTTCCACCCCAGAACCCCGACTCTCATGGTGGGGGTGAGAGGAGTCACTCACTGGCCACGTAGTTCTCGTCCAGCTGCTTGAAGGAGAAGGTGACGCTGTCCAGCTCGGAGAGGGTCACCCAGATGTCCTCCAGCATGGTCCGTTCCTCCTTCTGCAGGAGGAAGACAGGGTGCAGGAGTCTCAGGTGCCACCCCTGCCCCAGGGTCTCACTTCCAGGTGCTGTGACTCAGCTCTGGCCCGCAGGGCAGGCTGTGAGCTCACAGGCGCAGGTTCTGTGCTGGGCTCTCCAGGGCTGGGTGTGAGCTGGCATTTGCCTGTCCTGCAGCTCCAGGGTCGGAACCCAGCCTGCTCTGCCGTGCGGGGCGGCCCTCCTACCCAGCCCACCCCGCAATCCCACTCAGCTATCTCAACCCAACAAGCCCAAAGTTGTCCTTATTTTCCTCCTCACCCACCACCCCAGTTGGCCCCATCTCAGCAAAGCACACCAGCATCTGTCCAGCAGCCCAAGCCCCAAACCTTTGCCTTCAAGGACTCCTTGACCTCTCTCTCTCTCCCCTCACCCTATACACAGCCCATCATCAAGTCCTGATGGGATGACCTCCAAGACCCATCCTGCACCTGCTGGTCCCCCTGCGCAGCACACTGTTCCTCAGACTATTTACCTAGCCGGCTGTCCTGGCACTCGGGTCTCAGCTCAAATGTCACCTCTCTATCACAGCCTCAAGAAAGGGCATCTCTGACCATTTCAATCCAAAGAAGCTCAATCACCTTCTAAGCCTTCTGCATAACTCCCCTCTTTGCATCTCTCCTCCCTCTTCCTTCCTTCCATCTTCCCAACCTGTTCCCCCCACTAAAACGTAAGCCTCAGACACCCAGCACCCAACTCAGAGCCTGGCACATCATGGTGACTGGTGATTAACGCGCTGGGCCCCAGGGTCCCCATCTGAGGATAGAGGATGAGGGCTGGGTGTTCCTGGCTGCCTTTCCAGGAACCAGGTGAGAGCAGAACTCCAGCTAGACAGAGCCTGTGTGTAAAACTGGCCAGCAGGGGGTGCACCAAGGCCATGCTCTCCCAAGAGCCCACAGCACTGCCCTTGAGCCCTGCCTGGGAAAATGTACAGGAGGTTCAGGGCTGTAGGGGTACGGAGCTCCCGCCTGGGCACACGGGGTACAGGAGCAAACAGCCCAGAGCAACAATGTAGGCTTCATTTCTGAGGGACATCAGCTCTGGGCCCCAGCACCCCTAAATGATGAGTCCTTGATTCTGCTTCCTGGGGGTCAGCAGACGGACCCACCCTGAGATCTCAGAGTGGTGGGACAGTGGAATCAGGGGTAAAGGAGATGCAGAGGGAGCACAGCAGCCTAGGGGCTAGTGGGCCTGGAGTCAGGCACCCAGAGTTCAAACCCGGCTGCCCAGGCCTCGAGGTGAAGGGGGTAAAAAAAAACCTGCCTCAGGGCTTCTGCGAAGATGAACTGGGGTCCTTTTAACACCAAGGAAGTTCACCTGGATCGTTACAAAAGCCTCCTCACCAGCCTCCCAGCTTCTGCCCTTGCCCTCGCAGTCTTCCCCACCCAGGAGCCAGGCGCGGGAGTGATTCTTTCAGGGTCAAAGTCAAATCCCACTCCTCCTCTGCTCAAACCCCTCCCAGGGGTCATGCCCACTAAGAGCAACAGCCAGAGTTCTGCAAGAGCCAGCACAGTCTGACCCCAAACAATTCTCAAGACTCGCCTCCCCCTGCCTGGCTCTTTCTGCTCCAGCCACAGGGTCACCAGGTCCTTCCTCAACCTCTGCCTCGGGGCCTTTGCACCTGCTAGTCTCACAGCCTGAAAGGCTCCTCCCAACAGCCTCAGGGCTCGCTCCCTCTTCTCCCTCAGTTCTCGGTGAGGCCCTCACTGGGTACCCACTGAAACTTTCAATTGCTGTCGCCCCACCCCTTCCTATCCCCTTCCCTGCTTGATTTTTCTCCTAGCCCTTATCACTACAGACAGAGGTTTCTCAGGTGTGACACTATTGACATTTAGGGCCAGATAATTCTCGGGGTGGGGGGCGAGGGGTTGGGGGCACTATCCTGTGCGTTGTAAGATGTTTGGCAGTATCCCGAGTCACTACTCACTAGACACCAGTAGGACCTCCTCTCCCCTCGTCCGCCGTGACAACCAAAAATGTCTCCAGACATTGCCAAGTGCCCCCTGGGAGGTAAAACTGCCCTGGGTGAGAGCCACTGGTCTACACCACTTATCTCACTCATTGGTGTACTCCCCCCAGTAGGATTTAAGATCCCGGGGAACAACGACTCTGCTTCGGCCACAGCTGGATCCCCAGTGCCTGTAACAGTGGCACATAGTAGGTGCTCAACAAACAGCTGCTGAATGCACGAGGAGAGCCTGAGTGAGTAGGTAGGAGCTCTCCTGCCCAGGCTGCCAGCGCTCCTGTCCCTCTTCCCCGCACTCACCACAGCGGCCGGGGACAGCAGGGACTGGCAGTGCAGCAGGACACCGGTGGCCGCCACCTGCTCCAACCACTTGCGGCTGGCATCCCGGCTGCTCTCCTCATACTCGCCGTTGTTATTGTAGCGGTAGCTGAGGGCCGCCAGCAGCTGCTCAGAGAAGGTGCACACAGCGGCCACCAGGGCCTGGCAGAAGATGGTGTCCCTCCGCAGCTGCAGCTCAGTGTCTGGAGGGCGGGGTGGGGGGGCTCACTGGGAGGGGGCTCCTGTGCCATCAGCAGCCCCAAGCCCCACAGCCCCAGCCCCGAATCATCCCCCTGGGCCCAGCAGGCCACCTATCTGGGGCCAACTGGCCAACAATCAATCCCAGCCACCAAAAGCCAACCCCACAAAAATCAACTCTCCAAGAGCAAGCCAATCTGAACAACTCCAGTCTCTCAACGACCCAGCTGCCTTGTGACTTTCCTGCGGCTTTCCCAAACCCTCGCTCGGCCATCTCTCCATCGGCTAGTGGTTTCTCCACCTTGACTGGCTGGAGACCACTGGTGCCAGGCAACTCTGCCGAGCTCCATATTTTAAGAAATGCAGTTTACCCTTTGCTCTATTTTTGAGGAGTATGCCTTCCTCCTGCCTGCGCCAACCTTGCCCCCACTCTTGACATGGTTTGTGGAACTGGCCAATTCTGGGCAATCGCTCGTGCACGGTTCTGATCTTCTGGAGGGATTATTTTCAACGACTGGCTCTGGCCAACTGGTTCTCAGTGACCAATTGTGACCTAGATCCTATTCTGGCTGCCCCTTGGTGGAGATGTTCTGAAGAGAAGGGAGGGACAAAGAACACCTCCCTGCTTCTCCAGGCCCACCACCTGCCCTTTCCTCCTCCCCACTGTCTGCAGGAAGGAAGTCCCAGGCAGGGCTGAGGACTTGTCTGGCAAAGCCCCCCTCTAGTCATCGGTCCTCTGTCCTGTGTCCTCCTCAAGATCTGCCCAGGCCTGGGAGGTGTCAAGACACAGGGCTCCTGGCTCCAGGGCCCTGAGACTGGTCCCTTGGAGACTCAGGAGGAGGAAACGAGTGAGGTCTTTCTTCGTAGTTGTAGAGGTGTGAGAGGCACAGTGTCACCCTCCCCTCCCCCACCGAGTGCAGGTCCTGACAACTGTGGGAATGTCAACTGCAGCCGGCAGAAGAGGCCTCCCCTGGGCTGCGGTCACGAGCACCCATGGCCAGGATGGCCTCTCCTGGATGCAGCTCGGTGTGTGCCAATCACAGGCAGCTGTGCTTCACAGCCCTCACCTGTGCACTTCAGCAAGGCCAGGAGCAGCTGGTTCTTCCCATCTGGAAGGAGGAGGAGTTGAGAAAAAAAGGGCCGAGAGGAGTTAGCACAAGATTCGAGCAGAGCTGGGCCCTCCCTGCAGCCAGAGCTGAACCCTGTGTGGTGATGCCCGGTATGTGCAGAGTACATATGTACAGTTGTGCTAAAGAGGCTCTGATTGGATATTGGATGAATTCCAGAAACCCCCAACTTCCAGGGGACGGAACCCCAACTCTTAGCTGCATCCCAGCTGTTTGCATATACCCACCAAAGAGAGACTAAAACCAGCCCCTCCAACTCCTGCGCCAGAGCCCCCAGCCCACACCTTGTACACGCATGTGGGCACAGGCTTACACACATACACATACACATACCCACAGGTGCATGTAAGCTCACACCAGCAGAGCACACAAGCTCACATGAGCACACATGCACGCTCTATGCAGCCACAGCCCTGCACACACGGAGACAAAGCTCAGACCTTCTGGACACAGGCCTAAGATCCTGCTCTCTTTTCTTCGAAAAAAGGCTGTTAGGCCCAGAAGGGGCTAAAAAAAAACATCTGAGAGGCCAACTCAGAGGCTGCTGCTCCTAGGGGAATGGTTCTGCAGCTGTGCGCCCCCTGCTGGCCGGAGCAAATGTCTCCCTGAACTAGGGTCCTGTTAAATAAGCCAGGAGTCCCGGACTTAATGATGCCAAGGGCCAGGCAGGTAGCGTAGACGTCACCTGCTTCCTGTGAGGCAGACACCAGGAAGCAGGGAGTGATGGGGACTCTCCCACCTAAGATGGCAGCTGCCACTCATCCCTACCCACATGGGACTGAGGTGCCAGATATCCTGACTGTTCAAGAGCAGCCAAAAATCTAGATTTTTACATGGTTATTTCCAATAATAAAACACTGGCAGCCGATTCATTTTTTTTTTTTTTAATGCTCCAGTATCAAAACCTATCTGTGGGCCCAAGTCTGACCAGGGGGCCCCTTGCTTGTGACCTTGATAATGAATAAAAGGGACTAAATTAAGTCCACAATTTCTGAAGCTGAGAAGGAATAAGTTCAGCCTTCTCGGCTTCCTGACTCTGCAGGGGAGCCCCCGGCACAAAACCAGCAGTTCTGGGGTGTCTAGCCCCGGGCAGGACACTCAGCTGAGAAAGGGGCACCCATTCTTCTTATCCTCCCAGGCATGGAGAGACATGGGACACGGAGACGGACCCACTCCTGACCCCGCCAACAGCCACAAATCCCCCCAGGTTACCCTCCCTACCCAACTGACCTTCCACGTATTTCTGAATGTTGTCCACCAGGGTCTTGATGGAGTTGGGCAGGTTCCAGGGGTCCTCCTGGATGCTGATCTGGATCAGGCTCCGGCCACGGATCGTACAGTCTTCCTTCTGTTTGAACTCTGGGGCCAGAGAGCAGCATGAGGACAGGAAAGGGACAGAGGCAGCTTTGGAGAACGGTGGCACAAAGGCCTACATCCCACCACCAGTTTCCAAGGCTCAGAATTCGAGACCAAGGATGCTGGCAGGACTCTTGGGTACTATCTGGTCCGCAGGGAGCAAATATGTGGTATGGCGAGTGTGCGACTGATTCACAGTACCATGCCCATGGCAGACATCACTCATCAACCTCCTAGTTGGAGGCATAACTCCTCATAGCTGGAACCAACCCAGTGCAGACATCACAAATCAATCGCTGCATCCCCTTCTCCTAAGCATGGATGTAGTCACAGAAGGATTCTTAGGTACTACCTCCTCACAGCCGCATCAATCAAGCGGGCACAGGAGTTGGAACCTAGTCTAACCTTTTCCCTACACAGAGGAGGAAGCCCAGGCACAGAAGGGAAAGGTACCCTGCCCAAAGTCACACAGCTGGGTAGTGACAGAGCTGACCCTAGCAAGGCCATTCAAAGGCCATGCAGACACAGGCCCCTGTCTCTTGGGCCTTATCCTTGCTACAGTGCCCCAGGTTTCTGAAATATCTGTGGTTTGGGTTCCTCGGGGTTTGCTTTCTCTGCGTTCTGAGGTCTGCCCCTGGAAGACATGGTCCTGAGACAGCAAGAAGGGCGGCTGCTCTAGGGCACCCCAACTCTTCACACTTCCCACCCTTATTTAGGAGCAACTTCCTGTTCCTTCCCTATCTCCTGCACCCAGCTGGGAGCTCCTAGAGGTCAGGAGAGGTGCCATATTCATCTTGGGGTCCCCAGCGCCCAGCACAAGGCCTGGCACAAACTGGTTCCTGGGAATTATTTCCTGGATGGATATAGATACAGATGGATGGGGGGGGGGGGAGGTGGATGGATGGATGGATGGATGGGTGGGTGGGTGGATGGATGGATGGGTGGGTAGGTGGGTGGGTGCGTGGATGGGTGCGTGGGTGGGGGGGGGGGTAAATGAGAGGGAAGGCAGGTGGGAGGATACACGTCAGTTCTTTCACTCTCACTCATCTCCAGAAGAAAGTCTCCATTTGGTGCTAAGCCCTCAGCACCTCTAACCGCGGGCCCCTCTCAGGGAGGAAGAACAGAGCGCTCTGGGCAGGGACCAGTGCCTGATTGCATTGTGGTGACACTGTTTTGTAGCTGTTTCCATTGACTTTACCAGGGTCATTGTTTTTTGTGGCATGCTAGAGAAGGTCTTCCATATATAGGGAGTTTAATAAGTTCCTTTAAAAATTAAACCTTTACAAGAGTGACAGTTTTTCAAAAAAGTTATGTCAATAATAATGCAGGCAGCAAATAATATAATTTTTAAAAATGTGAATGTGTAGGTAGATTCAGTGAATCTGGGTCAAGTGATGAAGGGGGGCTGAAGGCGCTGAGGTTTGGCAAACCGAGCTCCCTTCCCAACCTCCTGCTACACACAGACCAACAGACCGCAGCCCAGAGCGGCCGCAGACCAGCCCAGGGCTCCACGCATTTTTGCTGTGAAGAGCCAGCTAGGAACAGTTTCAGGCTTTGCAGGGCATTCGGTCTCTGTCTCAGATCCTTTGTTCCTTTGTTCTGTTCTATGGTTACTACTCTTCGTAAATGAAAGCATCACTCTCAGGTCACAGTCTACACAGAACCAGGCTATGGGCTGCACAGGCCCGTGGGCTGAACTTGCCGACCCCCATAACAGCCCACCAGCCACGGGGCAGGAGAGGAGCAGAGCCGAGAGTGTGAGCTGTGTCCTGCCCCCAGCCCAGCACACGGTCCCCATCATCGCTGTCTCCTAGCCGGACACTGGGGGTCATCCCGAACCCTGCGGAGGGGCACCCCTGTGCTCACCTTGCAAACTGTGGTCCATGGGGAAATGCTTGGTCTCTTCAAAAGCCCTGCTCATGACCGCCCCCTTGAGGAGTGCGTGGATGGAGTCCACCTGGCCAGCAGAAGCATGGGAGGTTAGTGGGGCTCCACAGCCCTCCATGCTGCAGAGACCCATGATCCACAGCCCCTGCCCCAGGTCCTGGCTCCTGGGTTCTCAGCAGGGGCGACGGGGGGAACCCAAGGTCAGGCCAGGGGTGGGCACAAAGGTCCTACCTGGTTAAACAGATGTTCCAGGCAGCCGTGAAGCTTGTCCTGCTTGTCTGATGGAATCCGCATGTCACAGGGCAGCTCATCCCCTGGCAGAAGGAAGAAGCCACAGCCATCAGCAAACAACTTCGGTCCCATCTCATACCCTCCCTATGACCTTCCCAAGAAGACAACATAAGTACAGAGCTCCAAAACCCACAGTGGGTTTGGGGTCTGACAGACTCAGGTCCTGGCTCTGTGACCCTGGGCAAATCCCTTGGCCTCTCTGAGCCTCAGTTTCTTCACCTTCAAACGGGCGACAGCAGCTAATGCATTACACAACTGTAGGCCATTGCTGTCACTCCCGGGACAGCAAATGAGGAAGGAGACTGAGAGCCAGGGAGAAGGAGCTCGACCCCCGCCGCTGGGTCCATCCCCCGAGCTGTTTCAGTTCAAAGCGCTGCCACATGTCACGTCCTCCCTAAAACCTCCCCAGGGACAGTTTGTACAGCTGAATATCTTATGTGATGAAATATTTATCTAAATTTCAGCAATAGCTTCGATTTTACTCAAGCTTCTTTTTCTTCTGTTAAATTGGAAAAAAAATTACTATTAAATTTTTATGTGCAGACTACCACTGGCAAGTCACACCAGGCGGCTGTGACAGAGGGAGCCTGGGGAGGGTGGGAGGGAGGCTTGTCGCTGCCCGCCCTCTCGCGCCTTCACAATTATAAACCACGCGGATGTATGACCTAGTTGCAAAATAGAATTATTAGAGGCCGAGATCAATGAAACTAAAATCAAAACAAATTTCAGTCTTTCAGAAAAAGTTGTTAAGTACAGTGTAACCTAATTTACAGTATCTTATTTATGTCTGTTTATCCACCCAGCCATCCACCCACGCATCCATCTGTGCAGAATTACGTGTTCACCCACGGTCTCCAAATGTCACTGATGGTCACTTCTGGGGGATCTGACTAATTTTCATGTACTTCTTTTGAGCTCTTCTGTGTTGTCTGAATTTTTGGTTTGCTTACACGCCGTTTTTATGGGAACCATTGGGTCACCCTGTTTCAGTGACGCCATGGCAACCCATCACAATCTCTAACTGCATCGTGTGCATTCCATCTGTTCCGTGTCCACGACATACAACATGTGTGGGCAAGGTCGGCTCCTCGAGGGCCAGGATCTTTTGTGCTCCATAAAATGTGCCGAATGAGTGAATGAGCGAAAAGCAAAACACGCCCATGCTATGCAACGTGACATGAAACGAGATACCACAGAGTAGAGGATAATAAGCTAAAAATCAAACAGAACCTCGCATGGGGCGGGGGGTGCATCCTCAAGCCCAGGCCGCCACACTCACCAGAGCCCATCTCGTCGCTGCCCAGGTAGGAGCTGTTGCTTCGCACGCTGGTGTACGACAGGACGGAGTCCCGGTTGCTGTTGCACTCGCTACAAAGGGGCAGGGAGGAAGACAGCTGTCACCCTCCAGCTCACACCTCTGCTCCCAGCACCCCAAACCCGCCTTCTGGAGTGTGGACAGAACTCCCAGCTCCTCAGGTGAACGACCGGCCTGGGCGCAGGGGGTGAGGGCAGTGCTACAGGCCAACCACCAGTGCCAGAGATGGGGAAGGTTGCCCTGGTTGGTGTTCTGACGGCAGAGAAACATTTCTAGGCCCTGGCACAGAAACACACAGAGATAGCAGGAGGGCAGTAGACTGCTTTCATCTGGTGTAAACTTCTGGCACGCCCCTCGTGGCACAGCCTGGTCCCTGGACACGTGCACACCTGCCACACTCGACCACAAGGCTGTGTGTTCTGTCTCCCCAGCCTGGCTGGGAACCTCATGAGGACAGGCATTGCGTCCTCTTCGCTCGTATCCCAGCAACTCGGAAGGTATGGGGACCAAAAGCCACAACCCTGAAATTCGTCCCTGCACCTTTTGACCATAAAAGAAAGAATCGGAGGGCCCAAAAACATAAGAATGGAAACCCAGACAGACAGAGAAATCTTGGGTTATGGACGCAAGGCGCTGGGAACACACAGTGCCCAGTTGGCCGAACACCTGGTTATGGAGAAACGACGCCAGAAGCACGGGCCAGTCAGACCCCTCGAGGACGGAAAGAACGCAGGTTCTGGGAGGCCTGGGGCGCAGGCCTTTCTCGCTGCACACCACCGGTTCTGTATTTTGCCTGCACACAGCTGAAGCGCCCCCACCCCCACGTTCCACTCTAGCAACGATCAAACGTTTCACAACCTTTCCCAGGAGGCCATGGGCTTGTTGATTGGTGGGAAGGACTTCCACTTACCCACTATATGGTTTATTACAGGAAATTGAGTTTTTAGTCCATTTAATCCACTAATTAGAACTTCACTGATCTCGTTATAATTAGCTTAACCAGCAGAAAGACAATCCTGATCCTCTCGGTTCGGAGGGAAAAGAAATGGTCTTCCTCCTCGGACCGGGTGAAAATAAGCAGTGTCTGCTGCAGAAACCATGGGAGCTTTGAGACACACCACGAGTCCTGACTTTCCTCTGGCACGTTCCACCAGCGAGTGCAGCGCGCAAGTGGAGCGGAATGGGTGGGTGGTGTCCACAAGGGGACAGACCCCAAAACATCAGCCTCGGGGCAGGGTGGGGCAGCCCAGGGGGCAGCTGGGTGGCTTTGCGGGCTCAGGTTACCCCCAGAACCACACGGTTTAGCAGCACTGCCCCACCCCGCTGCTTCCCGGGAAATGTCCCTCTAATTCTGACTTTCCCACAAGTCAGTGGCCTCAACTGTCCCACTGGTCATCCACGCCAAAGCCCACAGGACGTCCACGGTGGCCCCACCTGTAGGAGTCCCGGTAGCTCATGGTGTCATGACCCGAGTCCTCCTGGTCCTCCTCAGACACCTTGAAACACACTTTCTTCATGCCCCCATGGTCAGTCCTGTCCATCTCGCTCTCTTCGCTGACCGGCGGGGAGGACGAGGCCTCCTCGGCCAAGGGCGGATCGCAGGACCCCCCTGAGGTGGGCTCCGTGATGGTGGACAGCAGCCTGTGGGAGCAAAGACTTGGACTTTAAAATCACGTGCCCATGGCTTCCATGGCCTCCATGAAGGCTCCAGGCAAGGCCCTGATCTCAGGCCTCACCTTTGACCCTGACAGAGGGAGCCATCAAATGCTCTGTGTCCATTCCCTGAAAATCCCACTAGCGACTTGGCAAGTGACATACACTGTCCCTCCTGTAGGGGGCATGAGATACAGAGGTTCTTTATTTCACCACCAAGTTACACAAAGTTCAAGGGCAAAGATTGTGACCGGGAAACTTGTCTGTAAAGGCCCAGAGAGCACATCTTTGCAGCTTGGTAGGCCACAGGGTCTCAGTTAAAACTACTCAACTTTATCACACACGTGTGAAAGGACCACAGATGATATGGAAATGAACGAGCAGGGTTGTGTTCCAATAAAACTTTATTTAAAAAAAAAACTAGGCAGTGGGCCAGATTCAGCCCATAGCCCATAGTTTATCAACCCATGGCACAGAGCACCATTCGTTGTCAAGCGCATTTTTAAGACAGACAGACATACCCCAGATTCAAATCCTGATGCCGCCACTTCCTGGCTTAGAGACCCACAGCAAATTATTTACCCTCTCTGAGATTCCGTTTGCTCATATGTACAATGGAGTAGTATCAGTATCTATGTCCCAGGCTGCTATGAATACTAGGGAGTTAAAAGATGCAAAGTGCTTAGAGGGGTGTCTGGTGCCTTTAAGTGATCAGTAAACCCTGGCCGATATAATCCTTTACATCTCAGTGAGGTCGGTATCATGATCAGCTCCATTTTACAGATGAGGACACTGAGGCTCAGAGGTTAAGCAACTTGCCCAAGGTCACACAGCTAATAAGCAGCAGGGCCGGGATTCAAACTCAGGCCTCCTGGCTCCCGACCCTACCTTACGTTTCCTTTTATCATGGACAGTTTCCACTGTACACATGAAGGCAGAGGGAACCGTATAAAGAACACTAGGTGCCAGCTTCAGTGGCAACTCAGAGGCCACTGTCGTTTCCTCACTCCTTCCTGTAGCTTTTTCTTTTTCAGGCATATTTAAAACATATCGAAGATATCATAAATTTCCCCTACAAACACTCTGTATGCATCTCTAGCACATAAGGACTTTCTCTTAAAGCAATGGTTCTCACCTGGGGTGATTCCGCGCCCCACCCCAGGAAACACTGAGCAGTTCTGCATATTTCCTGAGGGGCAGATATTTACCAACGTCCAGAGACACTCTCAGCTGTCACAAGTGAAGCGGGGTGGGGGGGGAGCTGCTGGTACCCCATGAGCAGACCCCAGGGATGCCGCTGAGTATCTGACTCACCCGACAGCCCCTCCACCGACGACCCAGCACCCACAGCGACAGCACTGAGGCAGAGGAACCCTGCTTTAAACCTAACCAGCCTGCTACCACCTGCCTAACAAAATTAATGATTCCTCAGTCCACATTCCAATGTCCCTGAGGGTCTCGCACGTGTCTGTTCTCAGATGGTGCATGAGAAACAGCACCCTAACCAGGTCCAGACTCGGCATTTGCTAGGTATGTCTCTCAAGTCTCTTCTCTGACAACCTTCCTCTTCCTCCTCCTTATACCTGCTCCCCACCCCAACCCCACCCATCACGTGTTAAAGAAACCAGGTCCTTTGTCCTCTAGAATCGCCCTCCCTCCGCATTTGGCATCTGCGTCCCCCAGGTGGCATGTCACCAGCCTCCACCCGCAGCCCCTGCCGTGGAGCAGTGAGGGAGACCCAGAGCTCTGACCAGAGGGCGGTGCGGTTTCTGCTCCTTGGTAGGTGCTGCTGCGTGTGCACCCAGGTACATTACACCGAAGGACAGCATGTCCTGCCATCTCTCTCTTTCTGTTAAAATTATAAAGTGCCCCAAATCATTCACCAAATAGCCTGTACTGATGGTTGTTGCCTACGCCCATCACTTCATTAGAGCAGCGGTTCTCAATCAGGAGTGATTTGCCCCTGCCGCCTCCAAGGGGGTATCTGGCAATGTCTAAAGATATTTTTGTTTGTCACAGCTGGGGAACACAGAGGCTACAGGCATCTAAGGATACTGATAAATAGCCTGTGACGTACAGGACAGCTCCCCACTACAAAGAATCCTGACCCTAACACCGCTTCCCCCCCCACCCCCCGCCCCCGCCGTTGCCCCCTGGGGCCAGGGCTCACCTGTTGATCTGGGTGACGTACTGCTTCATCTCCTTCAGGGCCACATCCAGTTTGGTGAAGAGCTGCAGGTAGGCGTCCTGGATCTCACGGTCCTCCTGCTTGAGGAGAAAGCTCAGGCCCCGGTCCTCTGGGCCCAGAGCCCCATTGGCTGGCCCAGTGCTGCTATCCTGGAGACCTTGGCATTGAGGGTCCCCATCCATAGCAGACAGGCACTTCCAGGATGGGGCCGCCATGGTGGTAATACAGTGCTGGGTATAGGACATAGGGTTCAGGTGGCCTACACGGAGAGAGGGAGAAGTCACGTGGAAATAGTGCCCAGACACCCGCAATCCCCTTGGACAGAGGTATATAAACCCACATTGAGGATCTCAATGAATGAGAAAATGTCCCCTTTTAAATATTATTTTAATCCACTAGATTACTGCAAGAAGAAAGTTTCAGTTTGGTGCTAATATGCCTTTAACTACTGTGATTTTTTTCCTGCCTGGAAGGCAGATGTGATGACTGGTACTCCAGCAGCCATTCTATTCCATGAGGCATCCTTCAGGATGAAAGCCACATATAGAGATGACGGTGTAGAAAGATAGGAGCCTAGGTTCCCTGATGACTATGAAGCCACTATTCCAGCCTTGGACCACTGGCTTCCAGACATGTTTCTGTTAAAGTATCTGCAGTGTGAGATCCAAACACAATTTCTAACAGATACATGCAGTTACCTTGCTCTGGGTCAAGGCCAATGAGGGAGGGTTTGCGACCAAAGCGAATGCTGAAGGACCTGCCAATGGAGGGAGTGGTCTTGGGGTAGGACACTTCCATGACGTTGATGTGGCAATTGGTGGGGCAAAAGTCCAGGCCACACAGTGGATGGGGTTCCGGAGTTGCCTGTTTGAAGGGTGGGCTGACCCTGCTCTTCAGCTGGGCTGCAAACTGACAAAGGTAGAGGGTGTGAGGTCATGATTCAGGACTCTGGGAACTCTGGCCCGTCTCCAGTACCCACTCCATCCTGGCCTATGCCTGACATTCCAAATGGGGCAAAATGAACAGCTCCGATAGAAAAGCGGATTCCCCATACTGCATTTCAATAGATCCAGATGTCAGGGAAAGTCTAGAAAAACCTGAGGCCCACATTCATTCCCCCACTTTAGCTGCACACGTGTGCTGCCCTTGAGGGACCACCTCTCCCCAACCCACAGCCCCTGCAGTTCAGGTAAGCTGTCTCCCCACCCCTGCAGTAACTGACACGGGGCTAGGCAAGGGACCCAAGCGAAGCCAATAAAAGCTCTCATCCAGTCCCTTTTGTACACGGGCTGCTAAGGTTAGAGCTGCTTGGGGACCCTTTTGTCACCACGTGAAAACAGTCCGTCTGAGAGTGAAGCCAACACGGGAAAATAAAGTCAAGAGAAGGAGAGAGGCCACGTTCTTAGGACAGCGCTGCCTGTTGGAGTGCCTGACACAGCCATGCCTGCATTTCCCCTCTGGGCTCTTCAGTAACTCAAACCAATAAATCCTCCCCTTCGTGGAAGCTAAGTTGGGGGTGGGGTTGGACATTTACAACCAAGTCCTCCAGGCTGAGGACCCGTGGGTGCAGATACCTTCTGATAGCAGGTGATCCTCTGGCCGATGCTCTCCAGTTTGGTGTCGCAGATGTTACGAAACTCAAAATGGGACATGGTCTTGATGTTGTTGCTCAGGGCCATGAGCCGCCCACAGTTCTGCACGAAGACACTGTCGTCGGCAGCAAAGGCCTCAAGGATCTGCAGAAACATTAGCAACTCCTGAGCACACACTCTGCGCCAAGCGGGGGTCTTAAGCAGTTTATCTGCAGCGCCTCCTGTATACCCCCTATAACCCGTGAGGTCACGTCTGTTACTGGCCCATTTTGCAGATGCATAAACTGAGGCTAAAGAGATAAGTCACTCTCCTAAGTCCCACATGGTGGGGCAGAGACTAGAATTCAGGGCCCCAAGCTAACTCTGGGAATCAGGCTGCTCCACCCCCACCCCCACCCCCACCCCCATCCATGGCAGGGCAATGCCCAGCAAGACCTTGGCAGTGAGGCCGAAGCAGCCACGGGGCTCCACAATCTTCTCCAGCACGTGACACTTGACACCGGCCGTGCTTGCGTACTCATACACCACGCCGTGCTCCAGGTGCACATTATCCACAGTCAGGCTGACCACAGGGCTGTCCTCGTGCAGGCCCAGCTGGGGACCCAGGGACAGCAAGGAGAAGGCTGAAAGCCAAAAGGATAGGCAACCCTGAGCAGGGGGCTCCACCCCACAGCCAGCCCGCCCACTGGCCCAGCACCGCGGACAGTTCCCGCTACCCAGAGGAGGAAACCGAAGTCTGTGCTACCGCCCTGTTCGGATCTGCCAGCCCACTGTTGTTCACCCTCATCCTGGATTGTCTCTCTAGAAATCAGCGCTGTGCCCTATTCCATCTATGTGGCTCAGAAGTGGGGACCTGCCCCGTCACCCACATCATTCCCCAGAGGCACAGGCCTGGCCAATCAGCATACTCGATTTCCCCTATCCACAGTGACTGGTTCAGAAATGAGCATGTGATCCAAGCTGAGCCAATGAGAGTCAACTCTGGGATTTTTGTTGGATCTACAAAGAGGAGGAGACATTCTCTTTTCAACTGGATTCCAAGCTGCCAGAATCACCACATGGAGAAAACAGCATGTGAAAGGAAACCCAACACAGAGGGAGCAGAGCTGAGAGCTGGAGAGAAGGAGACTCCTCGGGAGCCTCGACTAAAGCACTGGATAGAGCCAGACCTGGAGCTTGCATGACCCTACTCAGATTTTTTAGCTTTCTCAGTCAATGCTTTTCGGTAGCTCAGATTCAGACCCAATTCACATGCACCCAGAGAGGCTAAGTGACTCCTCAGAAGCCACACAGTTAGGAAGTGACATATCTAGGACACAAAGAAGGCAATGCGTGATATATGTTAATAATACATGCGGTGAAGAAAAACAAAACAGAATAAGGAGACGCTGGGGCAGAAGGCACTCAGGGACGGCCTCTCTGAGGAGGTGACACTTGAGAAGGGAGGTGAGCGAGGTAAGAAATTCTCTAGAGGAGAGCATTCCGGGCAGAGGGAATGCAAGTGCAAAGGTACCGGGGCAGGAGTACACTTGGTGCTGGGGTGGATGAAGCAGAGAGGGCAAATGGAAAGTGATGAGAGGTGAGGCAGGAGAGCCAGGCTGGGCTGAAGACCCATGATGAGGACCTCGGTCTTTGTCCAGAGGAGGGTGGGAGCCGTTGGAAGGTTTTGTTCTATTTTTTGAGACTAGCCCAGAGGAGCCGAGGTAAGAGGGGCAGGGAAGACAGTGAGCAGGCCACTGTAATACTCCTGGTGGACATGATGGTGGCTTGGACCAGGCAGCAACGGAGGTGGTAGGAAGTGGTCAGACTCTGGATGCACGAGGAAGGCAGAGGCAACAAGATGTGCTGTGGGAGGCAGAGGGGTGTAGAAGACAGAGAGCAGCTGAGGGGGACTCTAAGGTCAGGGGCCTGAGAATCTGGAAGGATGGAGATGGGGCCCTGAGGGGCAGAGCAGGTTTCAGGGGAAGGTCAGGAGTTCAATTTTGGCCACGCAAAGTCTGTGAAGCCTGTTAGACACTGGGAGTGGGGGGCAGTTGATAGAAAGACAGGTCTAGAGTTCAGGGTTGAGGCTGCGCTAGAGAGCGAAATGTTGCGCTAGACAGAGAAATGTGGGAGCCTGAGTCAGGCAGCATAAAGGGCCCAGAAAGACGCCCACAGCCTCATGCCCGGACTCTGTAAGGGTGCTGTTACAGGGCAAGAGGAAATTACAGGTGCTGATGGAATTAAGGTTCTAATCAGATGACTTTGCAACGAGATGATCCCGGCTGACCCAGGGGAACCCAACATAATCACAGGGTCCTTAAATGGGGAAGACAGAGGCAGAAGAGGCAGAATTAGGGAGACGGCAGGGTGAGAAGACTCAGGCCGACATTGCTGGCTCTGCAGACGAAGGAAGAGGGCCATGAGCCAAGGAATGCAGACAGCTCCTAGAAGCTAGAACAGACACGTGAACGGGCCGCAGAAAGGAAGGCAGGCCTGCTGCCACCTTGATCCCAGCCCGGGGAGACTCGTTTCAGACTCGCGACCTGCAGGGCTGTGACAGAATACGTGTACTATTTAAGCCACCAGGTTTGCGGGGCTTCGTCACAGCAGCCACAAGAAACTGACGCAGAACTGATGGCAACCAGATGGACGGGGTGGGATCAGGGAACGGTGTAGACAGAGAGAGGACCCAGGCCCCACTGGACTCTCTGCCCACCTGTCCTGGTACCTGAGTCAGACTGGTCCTCCTCCCGGGACCCCTCGCCACCGGGGTCCTCACCAGGGGCCTCCTGGCTGGCTCGGGCCTCCTGGGCGTCCTCGTGGGTGTGGTAGACCCATTGGTACAGGCCCTGTGAGGGGAGCAGAGTAAGAGGGAGGAAGGGACGGGGCAAAGGTGCAAACGGTTCCCCGACTCCAAAGCTCAGGTTTCCAGCCTGGTGGTGACACCACCTGAGGGGAGGCCCCCAAGACTTCACACGGGAACCTACCTGAGGGACCTCCAGTCACACTCAGCCTGAACCTCTACAGTCTAAACTCCCCACAGAAGCCGGGGAGGGGGAGCCTTTGACAATGGAAGTCTCACCTGGGGCCCCAGGGCCTAGAAACATGTCAGGCACATAGCAGGTGCTCAGTGAACTCTGGATGAACACATAAATGAGTATCACCTTCCACAGAACCCCGACCCCAATCCGAGTATCACAGCGACTTCTACCACCCACAAGACTATCTACGCAACGTGCCTCTGTAGTGTCGCGCCCATTTCGCGGCTGCGAAAACCGAGGCTGTGAGGTATCATAGCCCAGCTCCTCCAGTTTAGGGAGGCTGAGGGGCCACAGGGTCCAAGCCCAGCTCAGTCCCACCAGGTGGACAGCCCTGCCCAACCCAAAAAGGCATGAGGCCTCAGGCTTTTTCCAGAGAAGGGAGGGTAGTCCTCAGCACCTGCCCCCCACCCACGGAGCGGGGCTCCCCTGACCACCTTGGCTGCCAGGTGGCTTACCAGGGCCTCTTCTCGGTGGTTCCGGAATGCCTGGAAGTGCTCCAGGACTTCTGGGGCACCATCGTTCATCACATTGTTGCCACTGACCTTCAAGATACACTGGCCAGCACAGAGCCCTGCGGCCGCGGCCTCTGAGCCTAAGGGAGACGGGAGTGCTTGAGGCTGAATGCCAGGCAAAGAGGGCCTGGGCCGCAGGCAAGGGCGAGTATCCAGATGGACACTGTCCTCCACCCAACCCTCCCCCCCACACCCACACGCTCCACCGCCCACCCTGGAGCCCCTCTCCGGCCCACTCCAGTGGGCAGGGCAGGGGCTGGCGTTCTTGCTGTGCAGACCAGGAAACTGAGGCTCAGAGCAGTGGCAGCTAGCCCGCGGTCACACGGCTTGGGTTCACCCCCCGGCTCTACCACTAACTAACCATGTGACCTTTGGTTAAGGTCCTTAACCTCTCTGGGCCTTAGTTTCTTCATCTGTAAAATGAAGACACTAATAATGTCCACCCATAGGGTCCATGAGAGACTCAAGGAGTTAAAGCATTTAGCCCCACCCAGCTCTTAGTACACGCCCAAAAGATACCAGCTGTTTCCCTGTTTTTGCCTGGTTCACCTATAAACACCTGTTCTTCTCTGGAGATGCTGTAAGACAAGGCTCCTCGCCTCAGCACCACGGACATTAGGGCTGTCCTGTGTACTACGGGGCGTTGGCAGCCCCCCTGCTCCCTACCCATGAGATGCCACCCCCTGCTGTGGCAACTAAAGATGTCTCCAGACATTGCCAGATGTCCCCAGGAGGGTGAAACTGCCCCCAGCTGGGAGACCCTGCTTTAAGGATATATAAAATAGAAACACACTTTAAAATAGTAACAAATTCTCAGTTTTCTATCCTGATATGCATTTTCTTAATTAATACATATGAAAAAAGACAAATCTGACTACAAAAGCGGACAATTAATGTTTTAACTTTAAAACTGGGGCCTATAGATGCAAAAAGGGTTGGGAGCGCAGGATCTCAGACTGGTCTGGTTTACCACCAAGGTACAATAAGCGCTTAAACAGCATATGAGAAGGCAGCACAGGAAGCAGAGGTCTCAAATTGTGAGCCCATGGACTGGCTCTGGCCACAGAGGTGTGGCCAAAATTCACACATGGCTTCTCCTTAAAAATGAAATCTGGCAAGAGTGGGCCCACATTCCTGCCTGGCAATAAGGAGCTTGAGCTGAGAAAAATGGCCCCTTTTAGAGTGAATGTGTATTCTCCACCTTGCCACAGTCCCCACCACTCCCTATTGTATTCCTCTTGGTTACACACTTGTAACTGCCTCACCCTCGCAGGCATTTGCATTTGCACGCCTTGGCTTCAAGCAAAGAAATTAAGTGCTAATGGTGCACTGTGAAGCACAGGCCTGGCAATAATGGTTTGGGCGGCTCTGGATTCCTATCGCACATGCAAACCCATTTCCCAGAGCGCCCCCTGCTTGCCAGGCTCCACTCACCTCGCCCCACAGCGTAGACGTACGGCGGGGCAGCTCCACGGATCTGGAAGCACAAAGCCTCTGGGTGGTCAGGGATTTTGATGATCCTGCACCAGGCAGAAGCAGCCATAAGGAAAAGCCACATCACCCCCAATAGCCCAGGGGACCACGCTGGGGAGATCCTGCCTCCCAGACTTTGGGGAAATCCAGCCTAAGAATAACAGCAGGGCCAGGCTTACCAGCCCCCAAATATACAGAGAAACCTCACATAGCCTAAGCAAAGCCCACGCCACCAGGATCACGGGTCAGTCAGAACCACCAGCCTGCCCACAAAGATTCAGTTCATGCACAGAATTCCACATCACCCTCCCCCTTCTCCACCACCCTCCTGGCGGGAGGAGGCCTCTGGGTGGCCAGTCCAGCACCTCAGCCGGTGACCGTCTTATTCAACGATCACAGACAGAAGGGTGAGAAGTGACCTGCACAGCTTGGTGCCGACTCTAGAAAAATGCCCATACGTGTGCCCTGGAGAACACGGTTTGAAAGCCCAGGTCTTGGCCATTCTTCAGGCAGAACACCAGAGCTAAGCAACTGGCACCTGCCCGGGATCATGCGGTGGGTGTCATTAATCCAGGGGCTTCAGTGCAGCTGTCTGCTCCCCCGTCAAGGGTGTGTGCCCCACAATGGCCTTCAGGATCGTCCCTCCCGTCCTTCCCGCCAGACAAGCCGTCTTGGGAGCCTGTTCTCAAACCCCAGGTGTCTCCAGAACTTTAGACAGGCACGTTCCACCTTGGTGACTTCTGCCACTTCCACATACCAACCAACCCATCAATCATTTTCCCTAAACTGACTTGCCTTTTTACTGAAATAATCCTATTTAAAACTTCCCATCACTCCCGTCAACAGAAAACTGCAAAGCGTTTGCCTTAAATAGAAGGGAGAAGTGGAAACCAAATGCACAATTTTTAAAATAGAAAACGCTTCCCCCTGTACCTATATCTGGTATTCAACCACTTCTTGCCAACCCCTGCAGCCAAGCAGCCTCCTCGCCATGCCCCTGCTGCCGCCTCTGCCCCCCACAATCCAGTCTTCACTAGCAGCCAGAGGCAATCTGCGGAACCCACGTGGGATCGTGCCTCACCTCCACTCAGAACCTTCACCTGGCTCCACGGTCCTGCTGTGGGCACAATGTCCTACACGACACTTGTTGTCTGGCTGACCTCACCAGACCACTCTCGCTCACTCCGCTCCAGCCCACCAGCTGCCTTACTACTCCTCACACACACAACCACAGTTCCTTCCGGGTCTTTACACTAGCTGTTTCCTCTGCCTAGAGCCCTCTTCCCCGACAAGTCACCCTGACTCCCCCCCTTACCTCCTTCAGGTCTCGGTGGCCCCAACCACCCTCCCTCCACACAGCCCATCCTCTTTCCCAGCTTTCCATGCTGGTCCACACCTCCTGCCACCTAATTCAGCATGCCCCTCACTTCCCCATTTTTTGTTTCAGCGTCTGTCTCCTGCTCTAACCTGCAACCCAACTGAGATCTACGAAGGGTAGAAATGTATCCATCCAGGGCCTGAAACACCACTGAGCACACCAAGGGTGCTCGATAACCACCTGCTGAATGACTGAAGGTGGCAGCCTCAAGTCAAGTGCCTGCCGAATGAGCCCCACCCATGGGGCACCAGGACAGCCCGGGCCCCCACCCCGACCCCAGCACTCAGGGTGCCTCCACCTGAGAGGAAGGTGGGTGGAAGGTGGGACACTTGGCCCCAGGGGACACTCACTCTTTGGCCTTGGTGGCCACCAGGAGGCGCAGTGGGCGGCGGGAGCAGAAAGACTGGTTGAGGATGGACTCCACCTCTGTGAGGGGCCGCAGGAACACCAGATCTTCATTGATGGAGTAGATCTTCCTCCCCACCTGCAGGCCGGCCATCTAGGCGGGGGAGACACACACACCAGGTTACCAGTCTCCTCCCCTCCTCACTAAGGAGCCTTGAACGCATTCAAGCAGCACAGTACCAGCCCCTGGGACTAAGCAAGACCAGAGTGACCCCCAGGACAACCCCGTTCCCCTGTGTGGCAAGCCGTCCTTCCCTTCTGCAGGCTGGTGAGACCCAGTGCTGGCCAAGGAGCTATGAAGATGAGCCTGCTACAGGTGCTGTAAAGGAGAGACTGCCCGGCCTTCCCCTGCTCTCTGCCTGGCCGTGTGAGGGCAGGAGGCACGGGACTAAGGCAGCCACCTCGTGACCGTGAGGGCATGGCCAGCAAAGTGGAAGAGGTGTTGACCCTGAACAAAGACTCACAACCACCTCCTTCAACTTAGACCATTAGACAAACAAAGCCCTGTGGCTCCAGCCTCGGCGTGGCAAGCGTGTGCCTACCTGCAGCCAAAAGCATTCACAGCCACTGCAGGGAGGCAGGCAGGCACCTGGGCAACCCTCCTCCACACCCAGGGGGACAGCTGCCAGGACCTGGAGCTGAATGCGTGGCCTGCCACACACTCTCCTTCCTCCACCAGACCTTTGTCCATGACAGAGCAGCAAACTTGTCTTATTCAGGCCATCAACAGATTAGTTTTTCCTCAGCACAGCTGATTGAGAAACTTTTTCTTGCACCTCTCCGAGGGGCCAGCAGAGGGGGCCAGTGGCACACACACTGAGAGACTGGGCGCACAGCCCTGAGCAGAGGGGCCCTGTCCCAGCTCCCCCAAGAAGGCAAGACAAGACAGCCCTGGACTCAGTTTCCCCACACAGGCAACAAGTGAAGAGGGACATCCCGGAATTGCTGCCTGCCTCAATAAACATGGAGAGACACCCCTCCCTCCGACCCACACTCAGCCCCTGCCAGGGCAGCCGCTCCGAGAGGCCTCACCTCGGCCAGCGAGCCCCTCTGGACCGACTTCACCACCACAACCTTGTTCTTCTCCTCGATGTCGAAGCCATAGTCTTCCTCCTGGGGCAGGATCTGTGGGCCCAGAGCAGGAGAGAGCAGGTGAGATGGGAGGGGGGAAGGGGCTGCGCGGAGGCAGGGAGCCAGCCCTGCCTTGGCCTCCATGCGGCAGTGACCCCGCCGGCTCCTCAGGCCCCACATCTACATGGGGCAGGGGTGCAGGGCGTGGGGAACGTGGCAGGAGAGAATAAACAGGAGCACCCTGCACACAGTAAGTGCTCAGCACCTATCTGTGAAGACACACCACGGGGTCCCCACCTCTCCTGGTGCTGATCACACACTTGTTTACTTTTCCTTGCCTGGCTCCCCCACCCTGAGGACAGTCTCCCCAGTCATTCACCACTGTCTCTCTGTGCGCTGGCAAGCTGTTAGTGCTCAATAAAAATGCACTAGCTTAATGAATAAACTAGATCCAAGTGTCTAGCCCCCAAGAACTTGAGGACAAGAAGGGGGCAGTCCCTCCCCCTGCAGAATGGCAGGCAGGTCGGAGACACAGGAAAATGTATTTATACGGTCAACAAATATCTGCTCAGCTCCTTGCTGCCTATCATATGGGTCGGGCACTTCACCGGGCGCTGGAAACCGTACTGAACGAGACAGACAGGCCCTGCCCTGATGCAGCTGTCTGGTGGGAGAGACAGACAACAAACAAATATAGAATGTGACACAGGGAGTGTATGAAGTTTGAATTAAAATAAAGCACTTAAAGGGGCAGAACATGGTGTGGTGGGGGCAGACGAGGTGATGTGTGAGCCAAGACCTGAATGAAGTGAGGAACAGGACTTTCTAAAGAGTGAAGAAAGTGCTCCAGGCAGAGGGCAGAGCATGTGCAAAGGCCCTGAGGCAGGCCCCAAGGGACTTACTGGGGGATGAGAAAGCAGATCAGAGAGGCTGGGGTGGACTGAGGAAAGGGAGAGGACAGCAGATGAAGCTGGAGAAGCATGAAGAGTCTCGTAGACCACAGGAGACTAGGTTTTATCCTAAGTGTGATGAGAAGCATGGAAGTGCTGTAGAGTAGGAGAAACGGGAATCACAAGGACAGCAGCCCCCAGAAGTACTGCAGGAGAGCAGCTGGTGGAGCCGTCTTCATGGTATTCAGACTTCGGCCCCACTCTGGCTGCGGCAGGAGACCCAAGCTCTCTGAGCTGTCCTGACGGTCCACTGTGGGCCAGGCACTGAGATGGAGGCCGCTGTCGAAACAGGACTTGCGGGCCAGGCTGCCAAACTATCTGAATAGGCTGGTAAACGTGCCACCTTAACTGCAAGGCTATTTACAGCAACTGGACAGACAGGGTGGCGGCCCAGGAGGCCTACGGCCCTGGCCTGCAGGATGAGTCATCTCAGGAAGCTGTCCTCTCTGCACAACGCCAGGTCACTTCCAGGTGGGAGGTGGGGTGGGCAAGGGGAGACGGAACAGAGAAGACAAGCAGGCTGGCAAGCCCAGTCTTTTTTGAGAAGAAGGTACTCTTGGCCCGTGAAGTGGCCTGGCCTCTTGGCAGCATTGCCAGCCACCCCCCAGGATCACCCCTACTCTGGGGCACTCCAAGCGTAGCCCCTATCTGAAGGTGGCCCAGCTGCCAGGCCTGCAGGCGGGTCTGGGGAGGAAGACACGGCAGCTCAGCTCTGCTCCTACCAGCAGGCGCTTGGCCAGAATGTTGTCCACCAGCTTGAAGTCGTTGCGAAGCTGTTTGTTCTTGCTGCTCGTTCCCTCCATCTCCTCGTCTGCGTAGAAGCGGAAGTACTGCGACTCATCCTTGAACTCACTCTTCTCCAGCACTGCAAACCCACAGACACACAAGCACGGGGTCAAGCTCACAGGGGGAGGGCTCAGCAACGCCTGCCCAGTGGCAGCCACCGGCCGGAACCAGCCCCTGGACAAGTTTGGTTTGGCCGGCGCCACGCTGTATTAAATGGAATCTTGTGCCAACACTAACATATTAGGATATTGCACCTAAATGACTGGCTTTCTGACTTCTCCCGAAAAACCCAAACTTGTCCCACCTGCTATAAAGACATATTTCAAAGCCACAGGAACAAAGCCAGTGTGGGACTCCAGCAGAAACAGACAAAGAACCAGTGGAAGAGAAGAGAAATCACTTAAGAGGACCGTGTGTCCATGAGAACTTAGTGCACAATGGATGATGATCACATGGAAGATTCCAGATGGTGCAGGGAACCCATTTAGGGGAAAACAGTAAAACTGGACCCCTACCTCACACCGTATACAATAAACTCCTGGTGGATTGAAGACCTAAATGTGAGCAGGAAAACTAAAGCTCATCAGACAAAATGCAGAAGAATACCTTTGTCCTAGGGAGCAAAAGGAGTTCAGGTACAAGACCCCCCCCCAAAAAAGCACTACCACTTCCATTTGATAAGAAAGCCATAGGCAGACAGCATAGTGTCTAAAGCGTAATGTCAAAAAAAGCTGCAATGTCTTTAAAACCAAGAATAACTATCTAGAATATACAAGAAACTCTACTAAACCAACCAGAAAAGGTTGGGAAACTCATGAACAAAGGGGCAAAGGATATGAATGGGCACTGAGCAGGTGGGTAAGCCCAAATGCACAGCAAGTATGTGAAAAGGAGCTCAACGTCACTGATGATCGGGAGACCACAAGGAGACACTGAGGCCAGAGACGGCCAGCTCGCTACCTCTGTCCATACAGGGAGTTTTCTTGAGACACTGCCACACCCATTTTTTCACGTGTCGTCTGGGGCCACTTTGGTGCCACAGCGAGAGATGAGTCACTGCAAGAGGCCACATGGCCCACACAGCCGAACATATTTATTATCTGGGCCTTTAGATACAAAGTTTTCTTTTCTTTAAAATATTTTTCCATTAACTCAATTTTATTTTTTTTTTAGAGAGAGGGGAAGGGAGGGAGAGAGGGACAGAAACATCGGTGGGTTGCCCTTTGCGCACACCATGACAGGGGCACTGAGCCCACAACTTAGACATGTGCCCTGACTGGGAATCGAACTGGCAACGTTGAGCTTTGTGGGATGATGCCCAACCCAGTGAACCGCACTGATCAGGGCTGGAGAAAAAGTTTTCTGACCTCTGTTCTAGGACCAGTCAGGAAAAGGAATAAAAATAACCAGTAACAGCCGTATGTGACCGGGTCCCTGTGGATTACAGTGTAACCAGGCTCACCGTGGACACAGGCTCAAGTTCATTTACTCCTCTGATGAGGATGTGCCGCACCCCTTTAACGGAAGGGGAGACTAGGGCCGGAGAGGCTAAATGAACTGAGCGAGGTCACAGAGCGCCTCCTTTTCACCGTGCTGCCCAGCCTGGCCTGTTCAATGGATAGAGGCAGGGACAAGTTACATGAGGAAGGGGCTGTCACGGCTCAGGCTGGGAGAGGCGGCTGTAGGAAGTGAGGGGACCCGAGAGGAGGAAAACCAGCTGCCTTCGCTTCACAAAATGTCCCCACCATCCCTGCACGCAGACGCTGTCTGCTGACTTGGTGACTAAAGAGAAGCAGCAGGCGGCGCTCCGTTCGTCCTTCCTCCTTTCCTGGGACGTCTGGCTGTTTGTGAGCATCCCTCTCCGGCCACCCCTCTTACCTCTTGAGAGAGCAGACACACAAATTACCGCTCTCCCCAGAGCTGGGGAGCCAGGCCCCGGGGGGCCGGCTGGCTCCACCTCCACTGTAAACATGTGGGAAGAAGCAGGACGCTGTGCTGAAATGTCTGGGGAACAGCTGGCACCCCCGAGTCCAGCCGCTCGGCAAGGTGAGGTCCCACCACTGCCGTCTCTCTGTCGAGCCCGTGGGCCAGGCTTGTGAGACGGCAGATGTAGGTACAGATCCCTGCTCAGCCCCTTCCCGACTTCACACTTGTAGCCTCGCTGAGCCTCAGTTTCCTCTTCTGTGGGGGTAGTAATGGCACCAACATGGCTGTGAGGGTCAGGTGTCGAGCCTCAGTTTCCCTGTGTGTGCCTAAAGTGAGAGTCGGACCACCAGCCTCTCGGGTGCCCCCCTGAGGACACCTCAGGGCCCGTGAGCACAGGTCAGAAGCCTCAAGGCGCCACGCAGGCCTCCACTCTGCTCCCTAACCTGCATTTTGCAGTGGCCACAAACCTAGGATTTGGCCCTTTCCAATTTTAGCCTGTTTTTGAGTTCGTGGCAGGGAATAGGGGAGCAGCGGCCACACCCTGCAATTTCTCTCCCTGGGGGGCCCTCGGAGTGTTGGTACTGCCGGGGAGTCACCCCCCCATGAATGTCCTCAGCCAGCAGCCTTCCCGGAACAGCGGCTGGGTGGACCCCTAATTACTCTCACCCACAAATGAGAGGTTCTGCCCAGCTGATGGCAGGAGGGACAGAGCTATCAGAGGCCCCACGGGGAGCAGAGCAGCTTCTGGGAATGAGGGACTTTGGTGAGCCAGGGCCAATGAATGGGAATGACGAGGCTGCCCCGGCTGGGGAGTGAGTCCAACCCCAGGGCCGCAGGCCTGCTGAGCTCAGAGGGGAGGGGACAGAGAGGCCTGCAGCAGAAAGATGGGGAAACTGAGGCCTGGAGAGCAGCCTGGACTTACAGGGAGTGAGCTGAGGCAGGCCTAGAAGCAGGCCTGCAGGCTACCAGGCAGGGGAGGAACCAGGTGACCTTCCCTGTGACTGGCACACCTCTCACCCTGCTGAAGGCACAATGAACCCAGCGGCTGCCCCAGGGGAGGGAAATCCTGGCCACAGCCTGTTTGTACAAAAGTTTTACCGGAGCACAGCTGTGCCCATTTGTTTACAGACTGCCTGTAGCTTTTCTCACGCTGCAGCGGCAGAGCTGAGTGGTGACAGAGACCATGCGGGCCTGAAACGCCGAACTCTTCACCGCCTGGCCCTTCGCAGACTTTGCTGATCTGAGTCACAGCACAAAGCAGAATCCAGGAGGGGGAGAGGCCAAAAGACCTCCCAGTCTCACCCCGCCTGCCACCCCCTGGGTCCATCCAGAACAGATGCCGGGACTATGGCACCCACCTCCTCCTCACTGGCCTCCCTGCTGCTGCCCCCACCCTCACAGACACTCTTCAAGGACACCAGAGGGGTCCTGTACAAACCAAAGTCGGACATGCCCCTCCTCTGCTCCGACCCTGCCCAGGACTCCCCCTCACAGGAGCGAAAGCCAAAGTCCTCCTCACACGCTTGTAATGTTCCAGAACATGTTCTCACTTCACTGTCGTCTGATTAGCACACGCTCACGCACATGCTCAGACACACACAACACACAAACCTGTGAGCTCCCGATGGGGGACTGTTCACTGCTCACTGCTCTGTCCCCAGAGCCTAGCATGGTGCCTGCATGCAGCAGACACCCCCTCAGCGAGTGAACGAAGGGCAGCGTGGAATCAGCCTGACTGGGACAGCGCTGCCCCAGGAAGAAAGGCGAGTCTGACCAGGACCCCGAGTGGAGAAGGAGAGGAGCTCCTGCAGCCGGGTGGCCGGGGAGGCCTCGCCGGGGAGGCAGGAACTGAGCGGGAACGCAGAACGAGTGAGGGGTGAAGCAGGCAGGGAGGGCACCCCGAGGCGAAGGCCACGCAAGTGCCAGGGCCTTGAGAATGTGCTGGAACCAGGAGAAGGGCTCCTTGGAGGAGTTAAAGTCTACCTGTCCTGCCCAAAGGGCAGGAAACTTGGGGCTCCCCGGGGGCCAGCGAGGGAAGGCCTGGAACTCAGGGGTTGAGTGTGTGGCCCGTGAAGCCAGCCTGCTGGGGTTCACATCCTGATTCCTACTTGCCATGTAACCTTGACAAGTTTCTTAACTGCCTGGGCTTCTCTTTTCTCCTTTACAAACGGGGATGAAGTTAATACGGACATCAAAGGATACTTACACGGATTAAGCCAACACACGGAGAGGGCTTAGAAGGAGGCCAGGCTCACAGGGCACTGACTTCTGCTCTAGTGTAAAGTGGTATTGATGGAACCATTTTCTCCCTCCTTCTCCCCAGCTTCCCGCCCCAGGATCATCTCAGGACTGCCCACCTCGCCACCCCTCTCATGTGCTTCCCCCCGAGGGAAGAGTGATTCATCTGAAGGGTGAGGCTGGGAATCGTGGCAGGAATGGCCCTGCCTTCCTCTGACGCTCACAGCCAGTCTGTTCTCTCCTCCCCACGGAGCCCGTGGGCCAGGCCTGGGCCTTGCTGCCCATCCTGGAAGGCCACGCCCGTCCAGGAGGAAGAGCACAGGCAGCCCATGGATTTGACCTCGAATCCAGTCTGTTTTTTCAGCCAAGTTTTACCAGCCACCTTGGTCCCTGATGGACACTAGAAGTGATCTCTTAATCAGTGCAGAACGGGAGCGAGGAAGGGGGGATTCGAGAGTTGCTCCAAACCCCCTACAATCTACAGGCCTGCAGACCCAGCGTCTAGCCTGGGCTCACCCATGGGCACGGGGGGCACCTCCAGCCCACCATATGCTTCCTGTGGGCCTCAGTTTCCCCTCCCTGTGACATGCACCAGGGACCAGAGGCCATGCCGGCCCTTCTGTTCCAGGACAGATGGAGGCTGGGTGGAGGGGGAGGGGTGGATTACCGTGGTGCATGAAGCCGTTGTTACACAGGCCCACGCCAAGCGCCACTGCCTCCTCCCGCGTCTGGCAATCGCCCTGCAATGGAACAAGAAGGGAGGGCATTAGATGGATGACTGGCACTGGAGGGGCTGCCTGGGGCTGGAGGAAAGCCCACCACCCCCCAGCATGGAAACTCCAGAAGGACAGGGATTTGTGTCTCTTTGTTTACTGGGGTACCCCCAAAACATGTTTGTCATTGTTAACAAATCTCAGACAAGAGTATTATTTTATTGTATTTGCAGTAAGTGCATTGAGCAGTGTGTGATAAACACCACAAGAGAGAAATAGAGATTTTTAAGTAGCAGACCCAGTTGGTTGCCTGGAAACCACCCTTTCCAGGCCCTGTAGCACTTTACAGAACCCTCACTGCTGTGGACGGCAACGCACCTATCCAGACAACCACAATCCCAGCCTCCCTTGCAGCGAAAGGTGGTCAAGGAGATGGAAGCGGAAATCACTGGTAGGGGACTCCAGTAAAACCCGCTTTGTCCCTGGCCCGCCCTTTCTCTTCTCCTGCCTGGAACAAAATGGTGATGGCTGGAGCTCCTGCAGTCACCCTAGACCACAGAGCGACCTCAAGGACAGAAACATACTAAGGATGGCACAGCAGAAAGCGTGTGGTCTCCAAAGATATAATGAGTCCACCCTGGCAGCTCTGAACTACCAGCCTCTGGTTTTCTCTCATACTGCAGAAAAATAAAACCCTAATTTCTTTGACTCTGTAGTTGGCTCTCTGATTGAAATCAAGTTCAATTCCTAACTGAACTCACTCTAGCCAGTGAGGCATCTGGGGAAACCTACAGGGGATTCCAGAGACCAACCCCCACCCTGAGAAGAGGTGCTGCCCCTCCCTGCCTGGGGTGGAGTCACATGAGGAAGTGATGCACGGGGCTGCGGGACTATCTAGTGGCTGAAGTGGCAGACCTGCGGAGTGAGGAGGAGGGAGTGGAGGATGGAAGGTCCTTCTTGATATGTGTGGCCTGCTACGGGCATGGTTATCTGCTCAGGCCACTGCTTAATTGGGTTTTTGTCCTTGCAACTGACAACCCTCTTAACTGGCACAGTTTAAACAGGGGGGATCTGGCTCATCTCAGAGCTTCCCCGAGAAAGTGACATCCAACCCCAAACGGAAGAATGACCAGGTGTGACAAGTGTGCTGGGCCCACTTTTAGGGCCAACTCTCCCACGTAAAATGTCATCTTGGTGGGACAGCCCCTCAAGGTTTGCCACTGCCTGCCACACCCCCCTCCACCAGCCCGCCCTGGCCAGGTTGAGGGCACATGACCCACGGGAGGCCAATGAGACACTCCGTGCCCCAGGAACATGACTGAGTGGGGAGGCTCAAGGACCAGGAACTGTTGGTGTGGATTCTCCCTGAGAACAGTGTCCTGGAGATGGTGCCCCTGAGCTCAGGCGCCTGAGCAACCGGGCGTTTCCTGATGCCAGTTCTTTCTAAGGCCTGGCTCCTGGGTCTCGCCTTACAATACAGCATCTCCCTCTTTTTCAGCCCTCACGTTAGCCAGAATCTGCTTCTGGTAGCCTGAATAATCTCAGTATGTTCAGGCAAAGCATGTCAGTTGTGTGTGGGCTTGGGGAGGGGGAGTGGGGCACTCTGGGGGTGTGGGGAGGGTTGACAGGCAGACGAAACGACAAAGGTCTACCAGTGGGACAAAGCTTGGAGCACAAAAGACAGCGTGGCTGGCAAAGAGCAGCTCAGCTCCATGAGGCTGTGTTCCCTGCCGAATCCCAAGGGCCCGCATATAGTAGGTGCTCAGTAAACATGTGTTGATAAACTGAAGGTCTTGTCAGCGGGATCCAAATCACGCAGAAGCTTGCAGCCACGTCAATGAGCTTTAACTAAGTTCAGCCAGCCTCTCATTTAAATAATTCCCAAAGTGAGAAGGTCCAAGAGGCCCTCGCCAGACACGGCCAGGCCAGAGGCCTTGACTGTCCCAGACCCGTTGGGCACCGGAAGGGCCAGGGAGGGAATTTCCCAGCTACGGAAGTGAAAGCCAGAGGCAGCAGGACTCAGTCTGCCGGGATGGGGCTCAGACACAGGGCAGACGGCCTGGGGGAGCGGCCGGCCGTCATATTTCGCTGCACTGGCTGACCCGGCTGACCAGAGGAAGACAAATCTCTCCTGGGGGACCCTCGGCCAGTGTCTGGAGGGCCAGAGGGCTCAGAGCCCAGCCAGTGGAGGTCACCATCCAGGACAGGCCACACCCAGAGCAGCTGCCCTGGGCGGGGAGGGGCCAGTGGGGAAGGCACAGCCTGGCCCAGGAGTCCAGCAGGCCCAGCTCTAACGCCTGGGAGACCTGGGCAGCCGCCTGGAGCCCACCTGGCGCCCACCTGGCTTTCTGAGGTACTCTGTCTAGGCTCCCAGCCCATCCCTGCTTCCCTACTCCCCTGCTCCCCAAAGGGCCCTGGGGTGACTCACAGGAAGGCTACTAAAGTTAGAACAGCAGCGGGATTCTCAGGTTAACAGTGAAAGATGTTGACCCTGGATGCACCCATCACCTGAAAAGTGAGCTCCCACCCTACATCCCATCAGCTGTGGGGAGACCACAGGTCACCAAGTCGCCTTCTTCTCCCCACCCAGAGGCAGGCACGGGAACACACAGCACCACACTCCCCCGTCCTGTCCCCCACTCGCCCACTCACCCCCAGTGCTGGAAGCTCCAGCCACAGTGGCCTCCTTGCCGCTCCTTCCCCACACGACATGTGACCCCACCTCAGGGCCTTTGCCCTGGCTTTTCAGGTCTCGGTACCCACATAACCTCCTCAGAGTGGGGCCTTCCCTAATCCCCCTGAGGTAGGGCCCCACCCCTTCCACCACACGTCCTCTCCACAAATACTCATCCAGTAACACTGTCTTGTTCCCTCGTAGGACATCTGTGCCAAGCTTGTCACGACCAGAAATGAACTCGTCCCTTCAGGGTGTGGCTCTCGGGCCCCATGCTCCCTGCCCCTGGGTCCCTCCTAAAAAGCAAACTGGTTTAAGGTCTGTCTCCCTCCAGAATGTCAGTCCCATGGGCGGCGACAGTGCCTGCCACGTCCACCCCACCTCCGTACCTTGAAGCACAGCCTCTAGCATTTAGTGAGACCCCCCAAAAAACAGTCTGATGAATGAATTATTGGATGAAATGAATGAAAAATCCAATTTGGAAACAGCCTGAACTCACCTGTATCTGCCTCAGTTTCTGTGTCTCTAAAATGGGGGCAATAACCATGCCCACCCTCAGAGACCCTTGTGAGGACTGAAGGACGTGTTCCCCGCGAGGCTCCTGGCCCAGGGCCTGGCTTGCAGGGAGCATCTGATAAACGTCAGTTACTCTCGCTCGGCTACCTCTCAGGAGGGAGAACTACCTAGGAACTAAGGGAGCAGAGGCAGTGCAGGGCTGGAGAGGGAACGCAGAGGGGGGCACTTACCAAAGGCCTGAGCAGGCCCCCTGCCCGGGACTTCTGAAACCCGTGCCGATGACGGAGGGGGCCTCTCACAACCACCTCATGCCAGGCACTGCACAATCTCACTCGGCCTTCACGGCCACCCGAAAGCGATCCCTCTTATGAACCCCACATGATAAATGAAGAAACTGAGGCAGGGACAGGCATGGCACCTGCCCACGGTCACACTGTGAGAACGGAAGCCTTGCAGAGCCGGACCCTCCCCCTTCCAACCACCATGTTACAGGTAGGGAAACTGAGGCTGCAGCCAGGGCTCCTTCCTGCCTGTTTCATCCTGTTTCCTCTGCCATTGCCTGGAGTCGCCGGCCTGGCCCCTTGCCTGCTCCCACCCTGGCCCCCAGCCCCCTGTACTGAATGAACACCCTGACGCTGTCAGCACCCACCATCTGGCTGATGGCAGGGGTCTGCGTGGCGGGCACTCCGGCGCATTTCAGCTGAGCCAGCACAGGAGCCGCCCCGCACCTGGCTTCCAGCCTGTCCCTGCTGGCTCCCACTGCATCTGACGGCCACAGCCGGGGCCGTCCTGGAGCCCAGGCAGCACAGACCAGAAGCCACCGAGCAGAGAGGGGGAAGGGAGCAAACTCTGGAGCCCGATTCCCTGGATTCAAAATCCAGGGTGGTCTGTGGCCATGGGTTAGGACTACCAAGGCATCCTAACAGCTCCTTGAATACCTACAGTCTTATTGGAATGCCCCCTGTGTGTGTCCTGAGGCAAGTCACATGACCTGAGCCTCAGTTTCCTCATCAGTAAAATGGGAACAACTTTTCCTCAGATTGTTCTTGGGGTTCAATGAGATAACATGTGGAACTGATACAAAGCACAGCTTGTCTATTGAAGGACTAATAGCCACCTTATCCTCAGAGTTAAAAGAACTCTGATTTGTCCAAGTAGTGGGTAGGAGACCCTCCCCCAGGCTCAAGGGGTGAATTATGAGAAATTTTAAGCCACTCTCAGCAATACCTGGTTCTCTCTCTCAGGGAGTGGTTTGGGGGTACATGTGGGACCCAGATGGCCCACGAGACCACCAGGGTAAGTGGAAGTTTCCTCACTAAACAAAATGAAAAAGCTCTCTCCCACTGCCCCTGCTGCCTGCCTTGGTCTCTAGGTCTGCATAAATGTGATGGCTGGAGCTGTGGCAGCCATCCTATAACTATGAAGCAACTGGCAATAGATGGCGGAACAGAAAGATGGAAGGAGTGTGGGTGCAAATGGCTCCACTGAGCTCTGTGACCATGAACCGTGGATGCCTAGTTACCGTGAGAAAGAAAATGTGTTACTGCATCAGGCAGGTTTCCTATTACGTGCGGCCTAAAGCATTTCTAGCTAATCAGCGGGTTTCAATCAATGTTTTGTTTCAAGGAGCAGAATGACCTAGAAGTCGGCAATGAAGATGTACTCAAAGCAACAGAATCCTCCGTTTGTTTTCCTGACTTTCCTGCTAAGGTAAAGGCAGGCAGACTTGCTGTAACCAGCCCCCAAGGTCACACCTACACCAGCCTCTCCCCACAGAGAGACCCCCCACGCACACCCTCTGCCCCCTTTTCCTCACCCAGAGCCAGATGCCAGCTGCCTTTCGGTCAGCCTCTTGGAAGCCATCCTCCTGCATCGGCTCCCATTAGCGTCCCTGTGTCCCCAGCCCAGGCCAAGCCAGTGGAGGTCGGCTGATGTGGACAAACGCATGTCATGGTCAGCGGTGTCCTTACTTCACCATCCTCCTCCTGCCGCTACTTGCAACAAGATGCTTGGCGGGGGCTGGGGTGGGGGTGGGGGAAGAGGACCGTTCTCAGGACTGAGTGACCATGACTCAGGCAGAGCTTCTCTGACAGTGCTGCCCACGAGCAGTGCCCACTGTGCCCAGCACCCATCACCAAGGAGAAGCCAACCCTGGTGGCTGCTGGTTCCCCTCCTTGCTGGAGTGCTCCAGGGTGCAGCCCTGAGGTTTCCCGCTCAGCCAGGACCTTAGAGTCATTTCAGACTCCTGTCTCTCTGTCACCTCCCACACCCCGGCCAGCCATCGGCAAGCTCTGTTAGATCTACCTTCAAAAACTCCAGTATCTGACCACTTCTCCCACCTTCCCCATGGCCACCCACTTCTCAGGCACCATGCTCCCTGGCTGGAGTTCTGAAGTCACCTCCTCTCCGGCCCCTCCTGCCAGCCTCGCCCCCCACAGCTTGTGCTCCACACAGTCAGAGGGACCTTAGCTGACTGCAGTGGGCTGCCATCCCCCTTGTGCTCAGTAGCAGGAACAGTAGCCGGAACCCCCCACAGCCCCCAAGGCCCAGTGCGACTGGCTGCCCCGGCTTCCTGGCTTCCCCATGACCCCTCCCTCTCGCTCACACTACTCCCGCTGCACGGCTTCCTCCTCACTGCTCTCGGACACACCAAGCCCACCCAACAATGAGCCCCCGAGTTGCTGTCCCAGCAGAGGAGGGTCCATCCAGACATGCCCCTGGCTTGCTCATGTCCTGCCTCAGGTCTCTGCTCAAATGTCCCACTCAGCAAGCCTTCTCTGACCCTCTGTGGAAACTGCACCACCCCGCCATTCGAAGGGTCAATTCCCCCCGCAACTCCCACGCACTCTGCCCCTACCCCCACCCTGGCACCTGGCACCAGCTAATGTGTTCTACATTCCCCTTCTTGTTTACGAAACGCCTCCCCTGACCTTCACCAACACTTAAGGCCTGTGACAGCAGGAGCTGTGCTGTGTTCGCTGCTGCGTCCCAGAACCTGAGGCAGTGCCTGGTCCCAAGCTGGTGTTCAAAGGAAAGAGATGAGCTAATGGGCCCTCTTGTCGATTTTCTCTCCACTCTCTTCTAACTGCTCACTGCAAATACCACCCAAGAGCTGACAAGGAACAGCACATCCACGGTGGAGGTGTCACCTGGGCACCACGTGCCTCCAGTCCGCCCCTCCTCCACCCACCCACTGGGAAGTCCAGTGGGCACCCAGAGGCGGCGCCTTCCCATGCCCATGGCACCGGCGTTTCCTCCCATCTTTCCGACACTGTAAATGGCTGCGTCGCTTTGGCTGCCCGTCACTCCAAAACCCCAGGGCTTATCCTCAAGCTTCACCCCACCCACAGCAGTGCATCCAGAGCCTTCCCCGCTGTCCAAACAGTCCTCAGATCCACAACTCCCCGCCACCTCTGCGAGCCACCCCACCCCCAGCTCATGCCTAGATCTGCCATTTAGGGCAAAATCCACATCAGGCTTTAAAGCCAACAGGCAGCCGTGGGCAGCGAGGGAGCTCGGAAAACATGAGGCCACGGAAAGGTTCAAGGTGTGAGAAGCACCACATAAGAGAGCCCTGAACCAGGCCAGGTCTGGACTTTTACCAAAGAGGCCAAGCCACAAAAGAAGACAACAGGTACCACCCCTCACCTGCCGCACACTCAGAACCCAGGGCTCTGTGCACACCCCCAACGGCCAGCTGCCACTTTCCTGTCCTATGCACCCTGCTCCCATCCCCCCACGGTGTCTTCAGCCTTCCTTACTGCCTATAATTCCAACCCACAGTGAGTCCTTTAGGAAGGACATGAGGAACTGTAGTAACAGCTACATTTACTCTCTGTCTGGCGCCCTCTGAAGCACGTCAAATGATTCACTCATTGAATCCTCAAATAACCTAAAGGGAAAGGGATGGTTTTTTGGCTTCATTTTACCAGTGTGGAAACTGAGGCACAGAGCGGTTAAGGAGCTTGTCCAAGATCACTCGGTGAGGAAGTGGCAGAGCTGGGACTTGAACCCAGGTCTGCCTGGCTATCAGTAAAGCACATGACCTGGGCTGGTTTTGAGGGATCCTGAGGATGGTGTGGTACAATGGTTAGATGCTCTGCACTTCCCAAATGTGCAAATCTGGATTTAGAGCCAGGGTCATTTCAGGACCGCCCAGACCCTGGGGACCCACGTCACGGCAAACAGATCACAGATCAAACTGCACCCACATCCTACATTAAATATGTTTGTTGGGCTTGTAAAATATCTGAAAGGATTTCTCTAAACTTGGTTTTGAAGGTATTTGATGCCAAGAAACAATTACTTTACAGATTTGCTATGATTTCTAGGCAATCATCAGGAATTTGTGCAACATGAGAAAATCCAGCCAGCAAACTGCTTTTGAAAGGCACGAGGCTTTCATGAACATTAAATGAAGGTCGACATAGAGCTGTAAATGTTTAAACATTTATCCACTTTGATTTTGCAGTTGTCTCCTCATCTTTGGAGCCAGTATGTTCTTTTTACAGACTACAAATGCACATTCCCACAGGCCCCCCGAAAAGTCTGCAGAACCGAGACACCTGTGGGTGACACAGGCCAGTCTGAGTCCCAGCGTTGCTGCTGCGAGGCTCTGCGCCCCGGACCAGGCGCTCGGTCTCCCTGGGCCCCAGTTCCCCCGGCTGTAAGTGGGTCGGGGGACTCAGAGAGATAAAGCCCAAAGCCCAGCCAGCGCCCAGCCCAGAGCACACGCCCCCTGAACAGAAGCCATAAAGGACAAAAGGCAGGTAGATAGGAGTGTCTGCAGCACCTGACGGAACCAACACCTCGGGGAAGTTGCAGCAATCTGCCCAGCCCCTGCCCACCGGGAACTTCTGTGAACATAGTAACTCGGCAAGTTCCACACGAGACCAACTTGTCCCCATTGGCCCAGAACCGTCCCAGTTTTACAACTGAACGCGTTAAGGTGGCAGCAACCCAAGGGCCCATTCGCTGGTGAACTGATAAATAAAGCGTGGTCTCTCTGCACCGTGGAACATTATTCCGCCTAAAGAGGGAGGAAACGCTGGCACGTGTTACAGCACGGATGAGCCTGGAGACGTGCTGAGGGCAATAAGCCAGCCACCGCAAGACAGATGCTGTGTGATTCCACAGATCGGGGGTGCCGAGAGCAGCCGGAGTGAGAGAGAGAAAGTAGGAGGGAGGCTGCCAGGGGCTGGGGGAGGGAGGAATGGGGGTTTAGTGTTTACAGGGTACGGAGTTTCAGTTTTGCAAGAGGGAAAGAGCTCTGGAGAGGGAAGGTGGTGATGGCTGAACGGCCATGTGAGTGTGCCTGAAACCACTGAACTATACACTTACAAACGGTTAAGGTGGTGAGTGTTACATGTATTTTATCACAAGCAGAAGATAATTAAAAGTGAAAAAAGGAAAAGACCTCAAAGGACCCCATCCCGGTTAGGCACTCAATCCTGGGCAGAGCTAGACGGCTGGCCCCACGGGTTCAGGGCAGCAGTGGGGGTGGCGAGTTCTCACCTGAGCCAGCAGCCAGTCCACCAGCTTGCTCCCAGGCAGCACCGACTTGTACGTCTTCAGGTGGTAATCGCGGTCTCTGCCGAGAGGAGGAGGCACACCATGAGCGGCTGGGGAGACTGCAGATGGGAGCAGCCCCGGCTTTCCTGCTTCTACTGCCCTGATCCAAGAGATCCCAGGCACTCTGGGCTCACTTGGGGTGGGGGGGAAGGCATGGGGACAGCACTGGGCAGGGAGTCTTGACCTGAATTCCATACCTCACTCACAGTGTGACCTGGGGCAAGTCTGTCCCAACCCAGGACTCCCTTCTCCCCTCAGGGGCAGGAGGTGATGGCTCTAAGGCTCCTCTCTCCAGCCCAGGGGTTCTCAAGCAGGGGCAACTTTGCCCCTCAAGGGACACCTGGCTGTGTCTGAAGACAGTCTGTGCCACTATGACCTGGTGGGAGGTGGACGTGCCACTGGCACCTAGCAGGTAGAGACCAGGGATGCTCCTAAACGTCCCGAATGCCCAGAAGAGCTCCCAGAGAAAGAACCATCCAGCCCAAAGCGTCAACAGCACCACGGCTATGGAAAACTGACTGAGCAGTGAAAACAGCCCTCAATCCCTCTTCCCTTTTCTGTTTCGTTGTTGACATTCGTGCAGGCAGAGGTAACAAACCCTTCCAACGTGGAAGCGCCTCTGCCAGGGCTGGTGTGGGGAATCAGGCCTGGGCAGGGGGCAGGGGGCAGGGGCCTGGGACGTGCCTAGCTCTTTTGGAGGTAAACACTCCAGCCTGAGTGACCTCTAACCTCCTGCTGAGTCCTGGTGCAAAGGCTCTGATGACCTTACGACCGAACTGTAATGATGTCTCAGCCTCTCAAGCCACCAAAAGTGAGTGTCTGTGGCCAGCCCATGTTGAGGCTAATAAGGTCCAGATGGGGAGTTTTTCTGGGGTCTTTAGGAGCTGGAATGTCCAGCAGGCCGGGTCACGGAAGGGCCCTTCTGGGACTTACAGAAGGACAGCAGGGGACAGGCTGAGGAGGCAGAGGCAGGGCTGGAGATGAAAGTGGTTCCCGGGGCCTGACCTCCCACAATGAGGCCAAAGGCCAACCAGGCCAGCAAATGCCAGGAAAGGCCCTTCCTCTCTGCTCCTCTGAGAGGTGATAAGGGCTGTCAGGACAAAGGGACAGAGGGATCTCCACCTGGATTAGAACCAGGTCAACCTCTCTGTCCCTTCGTCCGCAGCCATAAGCTTCCTGGGAGAGAGAACAACCAATCGCTGGCATTTCCGCAGCACTAGGTGCCAGGCGCCATTCACACTGAATCCTCACGACGGCCCAAGAGGTGTGAGCTAGTCTTATGCCCATTTCACAGATGCAGACAGAGGCCAAAGAGAGTCATTACCTTTCAGCAAGTTACTCAACAGACATTCACTAAGTGCTACTTTGCCCTAGGCCTGTACACTCCAACATGTGGCCATTTTTCAATCAACGCGTATGAAATCAAACTTAAAGTCGCATTCTTCAGTCTCAAGGGTTTGAGAGCCACATGGACTAGAAGCTACTGGGCTGGACAGCACAGATGTAGAGCACTTCTGCCAGTGTGGAAAGTTCTACTGGACGGTGCTGTTCAAGTGTCTGCGGACACAGCAATGAGCAAGCCCCTGCCCCTGGTGAGTTTACAGTCCAGTGGGGAAAAGACAGTAACAGATAAAGAAATAAGTATATGTCAACTGACATACTGACAACAGTCATACTGAGAAGTTCAAGGAGAAAGCCAAAGGGAAGTAAGGAGGACAGTGTGTACCCGATGGTGATACTTTAGAAAGGTGCTCACGGAAGGCCCCCTGAGACATCATCTGGAGGAAGTCAGGAGGCAAATATGCATGTATGTAAGGGAAGAGCATTTCCAGCAGAGGGAACAGCAAGTGCAAAGGCCCTGAGGTGGATCCTATTAGTGTCCCCGTTCCACAGAGGAAAAAGTGGAGGCACCAGGAGGTTAAGTGACTGCCCAAGGTCACACAGCTGGTAACTGGCAGGCTGAGGTTCAAACTCACCACCATGCTGCAGTGTTTCCCAAAAAGCTCATTTAGCCCTAATAACAAAACTACAGGGCAGGTGTGATTTCTAGCCCCATCTGTTGAAGAAGACTGAGGCTCAGGGAGGCTGCGGCCCAAGGCCACAGAACTGAGGAGAGGCAGAGTGACACTGAAGCCGGGACAGAGTGACTTACTTGATCACAGGGGTGTAGAGGCTGTGAAGGCGGCAGTAAAGTCTCACACCCTGAAAGAGAGAAGCGGGGAGTCTGGGGTCAGGCCACATCCTTCAGGGACCTCCGAATCCAGGCTGCTGGGAGACATGGCTCCCAGGAAAGAACCGGTGGGTGGGGGAGAGGGGAGGGGGAGACGGGTGGGGCCCATGGAGGAGGAGAGGCCGCTGGGGCCCAGGCCTGCTGTGTGGTGACGGAAGGGCCAGGGAGACGGGCCGGAGTGACAGGGTCCCTACCTTGGACATGATGTCCTCCAGCTCACTCCGGGCCTTGTAGGTGCCATCGTCGTAACGGAAGCGGTACATCACCTGCTCGTTCTTGAACTGGTGCTTGTCCGAGACTAGGGGGACCCAGGGGCCGGTGAAGCACAGCAGGCCCCCTCAGCCCCTCCGGACCCACACCCACCATCACCACCCTGCCCTCGGCCAAGCTCTGTGCCAAGCGAAATCTCAGTGACTCCCCTGCACACACTGCACACGCAGGGCTGGTGTGCTGGGTCCGAGGCCGCCCTGAAGGGACTCACGGGACCACCTCTACACCACAGCCCTGAGCCGCGCTTGGTGCTCCTCTCCTCTCCCTCCCCGCCTGGACCCACTAGCAAGTCCTGCAGGCTCCTCCTTCACGGCAGGCAGAGTCTGACTCGACACTCCCACCTGGACCAAGCCACCTTCATCTCCTGCCTGGGATATCATGGCTGCCTCCTCGCTGGGAACCCTGCTGCCACCCTCAGCACAGCGGCCCAAAGGATCCTGTTAAAGTCTCGGTCCAGGCGGGTCTTTCCTCTCCTCAAAACTCAGCAATGGCTTCACGTGTCACTCAGAGTCAAGCCAAAGACCCTACAATCCCCTGTAAGATCCTGGGCCTCATCCCCTGAACACTCCCCCTTGGCCCCGGGCCCTCTGACCCCATCGAACACTCCCCCACCCATGCCACAGCAGCTGTCCTGGCCTCCTTGTGTTTCCCAAACAAACTACTTGTCCTCCTGTCCCAGGGACGTCCCACTGGCTGTTCCCTCTGCCGGGAACCCCAAAGCCCACCTGGCTCCCTCCCTAGAAGCCTGGCCCATGAGAACAAGAGTTTTCATCTGTCCTGTTCACCGCTGCGCGGGCAGTGCCTGGCCCAACACAGGCACTCAAGAAACTTAAAACAAATGGGTCTTGCCTTTTCTGAAAAACAGAAAGGAGATTCTCCTTCCCTGACCCCATCTTTTCAAAATGTCCCCACAGTGCTGGCACGCAAGGGGAGTGAGCAGTTTTATAAGGGCATCCTCGTCCCTGGGGCCCACCACGCCGAGGCACCAGGGCGGCTGCACTGAAGCACAGAAATAGCCTCTGCGTTAGTGGAAACAGCACTGCTGGAGTCTGACCTATTCCCACCCCTGGCCCACGCCGGCCGGCCCCACGCACTCACCATGGTGGATGATACCATTCTCCAACAGGGCTTGGCCCAGGTTGACTCCTTCTTCAGTCTTGCTGATTTCACCGATTTCCAGGAGCCAGGAAACAAACTCACTGCCAGGAACATCAAATGCGGTTGAGAGGACCTCCCCAGTCCTGGGACCCCCGGAGACCAGCACTGAGCTGGCCTGCCCTCACCCACCCCTGGAAATGACAGCTAACCCTTCCCTCCGTGAAGCACAGCTTAGGGGCTCACAGCCCTGGGGCTTGTGCTGAGGCCACATGCTTCTCCCTGTGACCAAGGGCAGAGGGGTGGTTGTGACCAGACCCCAGGCCCTGCCTCAGATGGATGGATGGATGGATGGATAGATGAGAGGATGGACAGACAGACACAGGAGTAGGTAAGTAAGTGAACAGAGAGTGAATGGATAAATGGATCACTTGACAGGCTAATGAATGAGAGGTGGCTGGAAAGACTGGTGAGTAGGTGGGGAGATGGTAAGCACAGAGATAACTGGGTAGATGGGCTGCGGAATGGATGACGGATGGCCAGACGGATGGATGAGCAGAAGGAATGAACAAACAAACAAGCAGGAAGAAAGAAGGGTCCAGAAAGATAACTGTGGAGTCAAGAGAGTTAACGGTGATCGAATCATGTCAGTCTACTTAAAACCCTCCAGGGGGCTGCCCCATTACTCTCGGGGAGGGGGGGGAGGGAAACACCTCTGCCCAAAAGAGAGCAGCGCCCTGCAAAAACTGCCCGTTCCTCACTGGTTTCATCCCGTGTCTTCCACTTACTATGCTTTGGCCACACCCACCATCTTCCCCTTCCTAAAAAATGCCAGATTCCTGCCTGCCTCAGGGCCTTTACACCTGTTGTTCCCTCTGTCTAAATACTCTTCCCAACCCTTCCTTTTTCATCCTCCAGGTCTCAGCTCAAATGTCACCTCCTCAGAGAATCCTTCACTGACCACCTCATCAAAAGTAGTCCCTTATCTCCATACACCCCATCATATCTCTTGGTGTTACGTTCCTTTTAATACCGTCTGAAGTTGTACTGTTTGTGGATTTCCTTATGTGTCTATCAGCCATCTCCCCCAACCAGAATGCAGTCTCCATGCCGTCAAAGTCACGGCTCTACCCCCAGAACCCAGAAGGGGGTCTAAAGCACAGGAGGGCTCAACAATCATTCACTGAACAGATGAAAGAAGGAACCATCAAGCAAGAAGGAATGTTGTGGGATCAGGAGGAAGGTCTCAGGGAGAAAGCAAGGCTCACAGGCCGGGAGAAAGCAGGCAAATCCAACGTGACTACCCAGCGGGGCAGAGGCTCAGCCAGACCCCAGCTCCTGGCTCCTGGCGGGTGCTTGGGCCCGGCACAGAGCTCAGCCCACTCGAAGTCAGCAGGAAAAGGGAGAGCTGGGAGCCGGGCTGCTTCCGCCTAGCAATCTGTGTTCAATGAAAGCAGGTGGCAGCTGGCCAGAGCACAGAGCTCTCCTGCTTATCGAAACCAGCTGTCCCGCCTCCAATTACAGGGCCAGAGGGGGGCAGGGCTATTTTTAGTTTTCCAGGGTTTGCTGAGCAAAGACCTGCCTTGTGTGTAGGTGGTGGTTGTGTGTGAGGCATTCAGAGAGCCCTGGGTGCAGGGCCCAAGGGGGCGCAGAAGAAATGGATCTATTTTGTGGAGCAGAACCCCAGGTAAGGAAGAGATTGTTCTGGGTCCTGCACACCCTCAGTTCCATTCTCTATGTCCCAAAAATCAGAGACAGAAAGTTACCAGCCACTGAGAGAAGTGAACAAGTGTTGAGTGCCCACTCTCGGAAGCTGGAGGCTCAGTGTCCGGCTGCCCACCCACTGTCCCACGGGGGGCCGCCTCTGGGGTGCAGGGGCAGGAAGAGACCCACCGCAGATGCTAGGACAGAAGACAGACCAGAGGACAGCAACGGTGACCATGTTTCTGCCCTGAGCGGAGTCTTGCCCCTTTTAGAGGACAAAGGAGGGTTCTCTGGACTTAACAGGTAGACTTTCTAATCAAATAAAAGCTGGGGTCCAGCGTGCAACACCAGATAAAATTCACCTCTGCAGAGGGGAGCCCGTCCTCAGTGTGGCTGACTCTGGCTGCAGTGGAAAGACTAAGGCAGCTTTTGGCTTTTCAGGAGAAGCCGGAAACCCCTCATTTCCTGTGAATTCTCCCAACTGGTTAATGTAGAGAGCAAGTCCAAATTTTCTGAAAGCACCATGTGGCCTATAAAGAGCACATCTGTAAACTGCACTGGGTCAGTGGGGCACCACTTGCCACCATGGGGGTACAGGGAAGGGTGTCCTAGGCAGGGGAGGTCAGCACACACCGAGGCCCCGAACGAAGAAAGGTTTGGGAACAAGCGATCTGCTGGCTGCAGGGGGCTGCGAAGAGCAGCAAGATCCAGTCTTGCAGGAGGACAGAGCTTGGAGCAGTGGTCTGGGAACACAGACAGGAGGCCGCCCTAGCCTGGTGGCGCGTCTGAAATTCGGGGAAAGGAGGACTACTGAGAGTTAACATGTGTCCGGCTTTCATCCCTCCTCCCTTCCCGGTCCCCAGAGTCGTTCACCCAGTACACACGTACTCAGCCTACCACGTGCCACGCCCCCGCTGGCCGCAGGGGATGCACAGGTATGTCTTTGCAGTCTTCCCAGGGAAGCCCCCTAGCTGAGGCCCAGGGTACCACTCAGCACCCAGTTCACCTTTTCTTGCCTATTTCTTCCATGGCCTCGAGGTCCAAGAGGGTGGGGACTAGGGGGTTATAGTCATCCCTGTAACTCCACGGCCTGAAGGTGCTTCCTGAAGATACCTGCGGCAATGTCTGACAGGTCATCACCGATCAGCTGCTACACGCAAACACCGTGCATGCAGGTTGATGAGACAGGCCCCTTCCACCTCAGAGCTTCTGTTCTGGCAGGCGTGAGTAACTAAATGACATCTGACCTCTGTCAAAGGCGAAACCAAAGGCCTCTCCTTCCAGGAAGCCTTCCCTGACTGTCCCTGCCAGGCAGACCCTCACGCCTTGGCCCCTGAGCTCCAACAGCTCTGATGGTATCCTCACTCAGGGCCTGCGTGACGGTTCGCCCTCATCTCCCTCTCCCGCTCAGACTCTCTCTCAATGGCTTCCCAGAGCCCCTAGAATAAAATCTGAATCTCTTACCCCGTCCCCACCTGATCTGGCCCGTCAACCCTTGTGGCGTGGTCCCCCACCCCTCTGCCACTCACTTCCCCCAGCCACACTGACCTCCTTACTGTTCCTCAGGGACTTACTCAAGGCTCATTCCACCTTGGAGCTCATGTCCCTGCTGTTCCCTCTGCCAGGATGCTGTTCCCCAAATCTTTTCAAGGTTGCCTCTTGCTTGTCACCCAGACTCTAGTTAAAATGTCACCTCCCCTGAGAGGCCCTTCCTGACCACCCAGTTGAAATAGCACCCTTCTTCCTTGCCTCCTTACACCAACCTACTTTTACTTCCCTACAGGACCTTCAGCTCTCTGAAATCCCCGTCTTGGTTTATCTTTATTTGTATTTGTCTACTTGTCTGTTTGCTGCCTCCCCCACTGGTCGGTTATCTGCATGAGGTCAGAGATCTCGCTGGTCCTGTTCGCAGCCGGCACGTGGTGAGCAAACACTGAGTGAAGGAAGGGGATGTCTGAGTGAAGAGTCGATTCTGTCTCCCCAGCCAATCTGAGGGTCCCGGAGGACAAGCGCCTCCGCAGTATCGTGCGGATTTTACTCCTTGGGTTTGTCACGTGGCAGCTCTAAGTTTTGTCTCCACTGGGCCGAAACAGGCCACTCCCTTAAGCCCCATACACACATCTATCGCCCTTGCCAGCGCTGTGCTCAGCACGTCACACGCATCTTCTCACGGTACCCTCCAACAATCCTACCAGGCACGTTTTATTTCCTCTCATTAGTCGATCATTTACGAGGCTCAGAGGAGCTAAGGCACTTGCACGAGTCACACAGGCCAAGAGTGGGAGTTCCAGGACCCGAGTCCAAGTCTGACGCAAAGCCCAGTCCCTGAAGGCTGCGAAGATAAATCAGACACTTTTTGTTTTCGTGGAATTCCCTGTCTGCTGCTGGAGACAAATGCAGAGAAAGGAAAGCTATCAAGTAAAACTGAAATGTGCTGAACAGAGAGGAAAATGGATACGTGCGGCAGAGTGCTGGGGGACAGAGGCCTGGACGCAACTCCGCCTCCCACCTGTGACCTCGGGCAGCACCTTCTCCCTCTCTGTGCCTCCGTTTCCTCAGCCTCGAAATGGGGGTAACAGCCGTAACCTGCCTCACAGGTTACGGGACGAGGGATAAAGGCATGGCCACGTGCCAGCCCATGGGGAAGAGAAAGGCTCGATAACTGTGTCCCCGTGGCTGCTGTTACCTTCCCCCCAAGGGGACCAAGGTGCTCCCGAAAGAGAAGACTCGGGAGCTGAACCTTGGCAGGGACGGAGGACACTGTGAGCCCCAGGCCGGGTGCAGAGCAAGAGTCTTCCAGAACAGTCTCCTGCAGGACGCGGGCCCGTAAGGCTCCGGTGATTGCACAACAAGCTTCAGTTCTGGCCCCATTTCAAGCGGGCAGTGAAAGAAATCGCCCTAATCCTTCCTGAGGAGACGGAACACTCCACCGAAGCTCTAATCACAGGTCATCCCATCCGGCTGGACTGCATTCTCAGATGGCTCTGGCAGGAGGCTGGGAGGTCCTCCAACCCCAGGGGGCTGGAAGAAGGCCCTTCCTGGGAGGAAAACATCCTTTCTTCCCAGGGATTAATGATGAACTGATGGAGACCAGCCAGGCGGTCCCTTCCCCACTTCCCACATCTCCTCTGCACCCAGGAAGCTTGGAGTTGGGGTGGCTGACCCCTGAGGGCAACAGGGCAGCCCGAATCCAGGGCATCCTGGTCACCTCTCAGGGGCCCAACCACCCCCAAACCCCAGCCTGCTGCCCTGCCAAGCGCGAGCCTCAGGCCATGACCAGTCTGCCCAGGCCCACACTCGGTCCCCAACGGCCCACCCGATATGAGATGCCCGACCGTCTACCAGGCACAACAACCTAACATGTCCAAACCTTAGCTCCTCCTCCCCACTGCCTCTTCATGCTTCTTCACGGGGCCTCCGAGCAGCACACTCGCCCCGAGTGCCTCCCTCTTAGACTCCTCTGCTGGCCTCTCCTCCAAAGGCCATCAGGCCCCAGGACCCAGTCCCTGCCTCATCTCTCTCTACACATCCTCTCCAGGCTTCATTCGGTCTCTGTGGCCTTGAAGGCATCTAACCAACCGCCCACATCTCCTGCACGAGGCTCTCCAACCCAGACTGTTCTCCCCGAGGAAGATTTTATTTCCAACTAACGAGTCAACATCTCCATCCAGGTGACCAATAGTCTCGGTGCAACTGCCCAATGGAGCCTCTGAGCCCTCCTCCTGCCTCCCCACCCCCGCCACCTGCCCCTCCCTCTGGCCCCTTCCCCTTCTCAGCAAGCAGCAACTCCAGCTTTCCTGGGGCTTGTGCTCCTTAACTGTCCTTGCTCTCAGCGCATCAGCAAAGGCCGTCACCTTCATGAAGACCCAGAATGCGGCTGTCTTCCCCCATCCCCACCAGTCACCTCTCACCTGGCCTATGGCACTATAATAACCCAGTGGCTTTTACCTGAAGCCTCTCCAAAAGCTTTCGGGAAGTAGGTGAGATATAAGTGAATAACTCCTAAATAAAGTCCCGGCCTCGCAGGCAAACGTCTCCCCTCCGCTGGACACAGCTCCACGAGGCCGGAAAGCCTCAGCATTCTGCCGCCCTCTCCAGTGTCGACCGCTGTGTCCAGCACACAGTAGGGCCTAAAAACAGCCTGACGATTTCATGGGGACTGCCTTCCTTCTGCCCCTCCCAATCCCCAGGTGATTGAAACCTGGGTTTGAGATCCAATCTGGTCACCCCTGTGTTCTGACCCCTTTGCTCCTTGTTTATAAAATGCAGGCAGGGGTAAGATGTTTTATTAGTAGAAAATCATGTATTTCCCAAACAGAGAAATTAGAGGCCCTGAGTACTGAAAAGCCTACAGAACCCGAACCCTCCACCTCCCTCATACGTAACTCAGAAGGCAGGCCCCACCGGGAGACCTTGCTCTCAGACGTCCAGCCCCCAGCACTGCGAGAGAGTGGATTTCTGTGGTTGACGCTGCCCGCTCTGCAGCACGTTGGCACGGCGCCCCAGCAGACTGACACAGGGCCTGCGTTTGCTCTTCCAGGCCTCCCATCCCCTTCGCCACCGACTCTCTGCATTAAACACCTCTCTGCTGGAAACGTCTACAGTGGCGTCTCTTCCCTCGAATGCTAGAGCAGCGTGTTTTCCCATCCATGGTGGGCAACCCATCAGTGGTTTGTGAAATCAATTTCATGGGGCTTGCGCAGGATTGTTTTTGAAATCAGTAAAGAAATAACTTGAGAAATAACTCAAGTTATTTCTTTACTTGAGAAATAACTTTTCTTTCACTTGAGAAAGTCTTTACTTGAGACTACAAAGGATAGGACAGGACAGGACAGGACAGGATAGAAATCAAACAGAAAAACAGAAAAGGTATTTTCAGAGTATATCAAGCACAGGAAGTCTGGCGAATCTTCAGCTTCATTCACATATTACGTGGACGTGTGCACCAGGTCACCACAGAAAACTGATGGTTTGCAGTGAGTTATGGTCACACACATTTGCAAGATTGATGCGGGGGCCCGCAATCCTTCTGGACCTCTGAGGACTGTTCCACGAGGACTCAGGGTGCGGTAGTGGCTCCTCCCAGTGGGGGAGGGGCAGGGCTGGGAAGTCAGGTGGGCACAGATGCTCCACCCACCTCCAGCCTCCCCCTGAGACCCAGGAAGCCAGAGGAAGCCAGGATCGGGCCACTCACTTGCCAAGGAAGCACTTAGGGACGGTACTCAGCTTTCTCCGGCGGTCCTTGATGAGGTTCACCTTCTTGTTCATCATCATGTGGTACAGCTTCTCCCCTTTCTCCGCAATCATGACGTAGGCATCCCGCTCCATGCCCAGCTTCAGGCCTACGGAGGAGGCACGGTCAGTACCAGGGACAGCGCCGGTGCAGGGGAGTGGGGGGTAGCCCAGGGGCAGACCCTGGGCTCCTGAAAGCTGTCCCCCAGCTGCCCCCCACTCCTCCCACAGCCAGCGGCCACACATAAAGCACTTACTGTATCGTGGTCACTGTTCTAGGCTCCCCAAAAGAACCCGGTAGGGGCGGGTGGCTTATCTCCCCCACTTTACAGGTGGCAAAGCTGAGGCCCCGAGAAATTAAGTCCCAGGGTAACAAGCAGTTAGGCTGACTGAAGCCTTCACCCTGAGGATAAGTTTCCAAATTCAGAGCTTATCAAAAAGGCTGCTAAGAGCTTCCTTCCAGCCAGGGATGGAAACCTGCCCATTTCTCTAGAAAACACACAGGACCCAGATCACTGCCCCACACTTTCCACTTGGACCCTGTCCACTCCTGACAATAACAGGAACAGCAAACCGTCACAGAAAATGCTATAAGCACCTGCACCATAGGCCACTCAATCCTCAGAAAACCTACAAGCAAGCAAGTACCCTTATCCCTGTCCCACAGATGAAGAAACTGAGGCCCAGAGAAATGAAGTCCTCTGTACACAGCTACCCAACCAGAAGTGGCAGAACCGGGGTTTGGACCCAGGAAGTCCGGATCCAGCTCTCTGCTCCTGACCACAGCATGTACCACCACCTCTGGAAACACAGCCCTGAGGTCAGGGTTTCGACAACACCCCGGCTGCTACAGCCAAGGCCCTCTCAGGCCACATGCCACTCTTGATCACCAGCACTGACCACAGCCTCCGATTCCGACCACAAAGATACCGGCCCACCACACCCAGGCCAGGCCACGCCCCGACCCCTCCCAGTCCTGACCACACGCCCAGTCCTGATCAGTTTCCAGTGTCACACCCAGGGGCCAAATTCAGTAGCTTATTTGGTCTAACGTCATTTTAATAAATTTTAACGTAATATTTAAAATTTTTAAAAATACCAACTTAAAATCCAGATGTCTAGCTTCTCTAGGAAAAAAGTAAAATCGATGGATCTAGTCATACTGGGCCCATCTTCTTGAGAAGTGACAGTCACCTGTGCTTGGGGAGAAGTGTGGACAGGAGAGTGTGGAGGGACTTGGCATACACGTGGGGGGCAGAACTAAAAAGACTTGATCTACTGAACTTGGTGGGCAGGCTGAAATCAGAAAGGACACCAAGAGTTTGAACCTGGGCCCATGAGAGAAGGGAGGAGCCACTTCTCGAGATGGGCCAGGCGCTGCGCTGAGCAGGTTTGAATAGAAGACATGATGGGAACGAAGAGTTCTGAATAGACATGGTGAGCGCGAGACGTCCATGGCACAACTGGGAGGAAGGTCAGGACGGATTTCCGGGTCATGTGTCAAACTGCCAAGCAGGGCCGAATCCAAACCTCACTCAGCAGTGACAGAGCGCCCTGCAGCAGGAACTCGCACCCCACGCACGGGATGACGTCGCTGGGGCCTGGGCAGCTGGAGGGGCTTGCCCTAAACACACCGCGCCTCGTCCCTCCCGGCCTGGCGGTCACTGCACAGCCAGCCTGTGTGCGCCCCAGCCTCACCCAAGGATCACCCCCAGGCCTGCACTCCCTACAGAGGCTGCCTCACAGGTGCCTCACAGAGGTTCATGACCACAGGGATGGGCAGCCCCCAAGGACCCTCCTCCCCAGGGCAAACTCTGGAGTCTCTAACACCAAGAGCCCCAGGGGAAGGGAACAGAACCATGGAGAAGAAAAGGTATGTAGAGAGCATCTCGGCTACCAAACCCCAAGGTGAAGGATGCCAAGAATCCCGGGATGATCAATCATATCGACATGACCTTGGGCAATCCCTCTCGTTGGGCCTCGGCCTCACCATCTATCTAGTGGGCTAAACCGGCTGGCCGTGGGTGATCTGAGAGACCACCCAGTTATAATACAGTCCCAGAGCTCCCTGCCCCTTCCAAGACCTGCTTCTTGTAGCTCTGACTTTTCTAGAAAGGACCCTATGCTCCTTCCCTAGGCTCAGCCCTCACTCTGCAGAAGTGACCAGCCTGGGGAACACCATACACACCCCAAGGGTTCCAGGAAAGCCCCCCAAAGCCTCCAGTCTCCAGGGTCTGGGAGTGTGGGGGGGGCCCAGCCACTCACTCTCGCGTTGCTCCCGCTCGCGGATGATGGCGTCCAGCCACTTCTGCTTCTCCTCCGCCGTCTTGGCCATGCAGACAAACCACTTGTTCTTGGCCGTGTTGTGGATCTTCCAGCCGTTGGTGACAGTGTAGCCGTTGCTGTGGTAATCCGCTGGCAAAGGCGGGGCAAAGGTGGGTCAACAGACTTGGCCACACAACTCTGAACATTCCCGACCACATGACTGTGAGTGAGGGACGGGACCAGCCCCCTGGCTCCAGAAAGAAAGGGTGCAGGTGCATGGCCGGGAGCAGGATTTGAGAGTTGAACTTTCAACCCTTCCCATGCTCGCTCCCTCTCCTGGCTCTTCACTGGTGGGCAAGGAAGACCTGCAAACAGAGACCCCTCCCAAGTCCTCCAAGACAGGGGCTTCCAGACCTCGCAGCCCAGGCACAAATGGAGGAGTGACTCAAGGGGAGACACCTGCCCGGAGCCCAGGAATGCATCCCTGCCTCCCTGCCCGGCTCATTCGGGCCGTTGGGCTACTTGAAGCCCTAGTGCAAGCCAGACAACACCAGGTCGAGGGCCCTCAGGCGCTGCCTGCTCGGTTGGGACTGGCCAACCTCTTCGACGACAGGGTGGTATTATTCAGGGAAGCTGATTCAGGGTACTGCCTGTACCCTGAATCTGAGGAGGTTGCCACAGGTTTCTTGAGACTTCCAGAGGGGTCTGTGGGCCAAAACCCTAAAGAACCCCTGTCCTAGACAAGATCAAGAGGTTTACACGAGAATTCTCACAGCTTCACTGTTCACAATAGTCAACAGCGGAAATGACCCAAGTGTCCTTCCCCAAAGGAAAGGGGAAACCGTGGGCTGTTCGTGCAATGGAATATTATGTGGCAGTGGAAACCAGCAAGCCAGAGAGAGCTAGCAATCAACACGTGCAGAAACACGAGTGAATCTCGCCAGTGTCAGGTTGAGTGAAAGAAGCAAGATGCAAAAGGATGTATGGTATTCATGACCATTTAAATAGAGAGATAATAAATAAATGTAAATATATATTTAAAGCCATTAAATATACATAGCTATTTAGATACGGTTTTAAAACAGAGAAATTGTGATTAAAATATTTAGCAATGCATACTTAGGAGGTAAAAATATCTTTAAAAAGCAAGAACATGACCATCACAAAGTTTGGACATAGTTACTTCCGAGGGGAAGGAGGGGCTATGACCAGGGTGGGTGGGTGGGGAGGGGGCTCCTGGGGCACAGGTAGCATTTTACTTGTTCACCAGAACAGGGACGACCTAGGCACCATATTTTGCCCTGTATGATGCACACCCACGTTTTTGGCCCACACTTTCAGGAAAAAAATACCTTTCATTTTAATTTTTTAATTCAATGTTTTACTTATTTATAGTTAGATATTTGTTTTTTGTATTACAAAGGAATTTTAGCATGTATTTTTGAACATATTATGGTACAAGAAATTTTAGGGAACAAATAATTACCAAACACAAGAACAGATACAAGCTATTCCAGGTACTTCCCATGTAAAATGTGCATCCTTATTTTTCCCTCAAAAATGTGGGCAAAAAAGTACGCATTATACACAGCAAAATACAGTATTGTGCCCCTGTTTTAGGCACTTTTCTGTAGGCAGGTCCCACTTCAAACAACAGGAAGAACTAACTGAAACAGATTATGCCAGGGAGGTGGTAGGGCTGGGCCCAGGCCTACCTGTCCCGTCTTCCACGTTCTCCACCTCCATGACCTCAGTGTTGATTCGGCCCCGGAAGATGTAGAGGGAGCCGTTGATGGATTTGGTCCTCTTGGTGGATTTCTTGCCCCCAGTGACCCTGAAAGACAGTGGGAAGTCAGCGTCCCCCATGCCTCACCGCACGGGGGCTCAGATCTCTCCAGCAGAGCCCAGGGGGAAGAGCGGCAACGTGGAGAGGCGCCAGGGATGAGAGGGGCACTGCACCAGGGTCCGGAGCACAGGCTTTGGGCCAGTGGCTGGGTGACTCCTTCACTCCCAGCTACAGTTCCTGCAGCTGGAAATGAGCTAGTGGCCTTGCTGGCCACACAGAGCTACTTCCCAGCTAACAGGAGACAGCGACAACAAACTAACAAGCAATTCTTCTTGGCTAGAAAATAGGTTAGGGCTCTCGAAGTGTCTAACAAACAGGTACTTCCTGAAGTAAGACCAGAGGGCAAGAAAGCCTGGAATAGACAGTCCATCCACCCATTCATCTGCATCCACCTACCCACCATTCATTCATTTGCTCGGGGGAATCCTATGGCTTACCCGTTTAATCGCTCGGCACACATCTGACCAGCACTTCCTATGGGAGAATACCAAGTTGGAACCTAGGGCAGTCACGCACCCATGCATTCGGCAAGCACTCAGAGAACACCTACTGGGTGCCAGGTACACTCTTCTAGGTGCTGGGGCTGAAGCAATGAATTTTTTTTTTTAAATGTCTCTGAGAATTCCTCTTCCAGTATGGGGGAGGGTAGACAGGGACAGCCGCTAAGTAAAGAAGTCAAACTCGTTGTATCAGAAGGGCTAACTGCTGTGGTTAAAATAAAGCAGAGAACCAGCCCTGAGAGCTCGAAGGTGGGTGACGTTCCCGAGAGCCAGCTGTGTCTGCTCCCAATCCTGTTTGCCTGGTGTGCACCTGTCGCTGTACCTGGGTGAACTAAATAGTACATAAGCTGAGGACAAATGCACGTGGAAAGGGAGTCGCCTCTCTGAAAATGAAGCTGCATGTTCCAGAAAGACTGGATAAAGGGGAGCTGCTTTTGCATTAAGAGCAAACTTATCCTCAAAGGAGAGGCCCTTGGCTCTGTATGAAAAGAATGTTTAATGATGCAATGTTTATATTTTTAATTAAAATAAAACATTTACGGTTTTAAAAAATAATAAGGGTAGTAAAAGTAATAATAAAGCAAAAAGATAGGGAGGGTGGAGGGGAGTGATTTTTAATTGGGGCAGGGAGAGGGTCAGGGAAGGTCTCACTGAAGAGGTGGCATTGGAATAAAGACCTACAGAAGGTGAGGGAGGAAACTAGAGAGGTACCTGGGGGCATCCCAGGCAGAGGACACAGGCGCCACCCCGGGCCATGTGGCAGGAGGCGGCGAGGAGGCAGGTATGGCTAGGGCTGAGCGGGCGAGGGGGAGTGTGGGAAGGGGTCAGAGGGGCCACGGGGCCAGATGCTGCGGGGTCCTGTGGGCACGGCTTCCTCTGTGTGCGCGACACGGGGCCCGTGAAGTAACTTCAGGGTCCGACCTGAAATAACTTGCTCTCATTGAAGTTTTAAAAGACTCGCACTGATTGCCAGAGGGAAACAGCCTATCGGTGGGCCAGTGAGAACCAGGAAGAGCCAGAAGGGGAGATGGTGTGTGTGCACGTACCCATCTCCACAGACTTTTAATTCAAGCGTAAGATCCGCACAGACAAAACGCCCAAAGCGGTACAGGGCTCAATTAACTTTACGAGGCGAACACACCTGTATGAAGATTTCAGCTCCCCCACGGCTCCCACCACGCCTTCTGGCAGTCACTCACCCCCTTCCCCACCTCACGGGGTAACCACAATCCTGACGTATCAGTCTGCGGGCCGCTGGGCCTGTGTGAACTGCACGCGCACAGATCACAAAGTGAGGGTGAGGGCGTCTGGGTGGCGTCCAGTCTGGGCTGCGGGGCCTGTCCCTGTGTGTGTCTTACGAGGAGCGAGTGTGCACATCGCGTTGGGTCACCCGCCTGGGAGCTGAGCTGCTGGGTTCTGGGAAACACACACGACCCCACTAGGAGATCCTGGCTGCTTTCCAGAATCACTATAGTAACTCTCCTACCCCCGGGAGAGGAGGAACACTCCAATTGCTCCACATCCTCCGTAACTGGTATTTAATTTCTGTTCCGGTGATTCCAGTGGGCATGCGGAGGTGTCTCGTTCAACATCCCACGTGTGTCTCCCTGACGAGCAACGAGGCCGAGCACCTTTTCATGTTTATGGGTGAAATGACTGTCCCTTGACCATTTTTCTGTCGGGTCGTCTTTTTCTTAATGACTTACAGCAGGAGTTGGCAAACTGTTTCTGAAAAGGGCCAGAGAGTAAACATTTTTGGTTTTGCAGGCTGTAAGTTCGGCTTAAAGGACTTCTTCACGTATTCTGGATGAGTCCCTCGTCAGCTGTAGGGTTCACACAGGTCTTCTCCTAGTCTGCAGCTTTCCGTTTTACTTTCCTTGTGGCGTCTTTGGATGACTTCTTAATTTCAGCGCAGTCTGATCACTCTGTTTTTAAACCTTTATAACTATGCTTTTTGTCCAATTTAGGAAATCTTTGCTCACCTCCAGATCGTGAAGACAGCCTCCTCTACCTTCTTCTAGAAGCTTTATTGTTTTACCTGGCACATCTAAATCTATGATCCCTCTGAAGTCGATGTTTGTGCTTTTTGTGAGGTGAAGGTCAAGACTTGTTTTCCCCACTGGACATCAAACTGACCCAGTGCCATTTACTGAGCTACATGGGCGCTTCTGTTGACATTCAAAAGACCGCTCCCGTGTGGGTCTGCTTCTGGACTCGCTATTCTATGCCATTGATCTGCTTGTCTCTTTTTACACCGAGACCACATCTTAATTTCACAGCTTTAGAGGAAGCCTGGTGTCAGTAGTACAGGTCCTCCAGCTTTGCCCTCCAACATTGTTCATTTCGGGGTTTCCATGTAAATTTTACAATCATTTACATACACATACAAGTGACCTTCCTCCTGGAATTTTTATGGAAATTTCACCAGGGTTCTGGCCAAAGTTTGGTGACAGGAGAAGTGGGAGTAGGGGTGCAGTGGATCAGCATCAAGGGCAACCAAGAGTCTGATCTCCGGCGGCCGCAGACTGGGGAGGAGGGAACTCAGGGAGGAAAGGGCCGGGCGCAGGGGCTGCGCTACAGATGCAGCGCCTCGTTTGAGACGCGGTCTCAGTGTGAGTTGTGTGGGAGACACCCAAGTGAGCGTAAAGATTTATGTTTCTTCCACTTTACACATGTGCCACAAAATCAGACTTTACACGTTTGATTTTACTTAATCTCTAAAAACAACCCTGTGAGACTTTTATCCCCATTTAAAAGATAGGAAAACAGAGGCACCAAGAGCTGACATCACTTGCCTGAGGTCACACAGCTAGTAGGCAGCAGGCCTCTGCATCCTTAACCACGGCCCGCTGCTGCCTCCTCACAGATGCTAAGTAGGCCGTTGATACATATGAGACTCAGCTCCTGAGTTCACTTTCCTTCTAAAGAATGGGGCTGTAGGCTTTTAAAAATACTCCCTTCCACTCTGACATCCAAGGAGCCTCTACTTTTGAATTAGACCAGAAATACTGAGTCAGAGACCTTCCCTGACCCACGTCCCGGACAGGCGGTGCCCTGCATGACCCAAGCGAAGACAAAACAGCTGGCAGACACCTAGCTGCACCAGTCATTTCCTGGGACCACATCAGAGTCAGGCCAGCTGTTCCATCCACCACTGCCCAATCCCTCTAGGGCCTCTCGGAGCCCAGTCCTCTGCCTCCTGACCCAGAGGCAGGAACACTGGCCACCTGCCAGGTTCTTGAAAGAGACAGATGTGTCCTCCCCGTCCACCAGCCCAACTCACTTACAGAACTGAGGAGGGACTGGCCTTCAGCAAGTTCATGGCAGCCACAAGACAGCCCTAGAAGGCCCACCTGGTGTCCAGGAAGGTCAGGACCAGCTGCTGTGGCTCCAACAGGTACGACCACGCCATGAAGCATGGGCCGGAACAGGGGTAGCCGAAGCTAACTTGAGCAAACTCGGCCAAAGCTGGGAGCAGTTCAGAGGCCTGAGGAAACCCTGTGTTTTCTAAAGCCCGGTGCTCTGGGAGGAGCACCTGTTTCAGACAGGCCAGGCCGGCTGGCAGGGAAGGGGGAGGTGCACTGGCAGTGACCTGGGCACTGGCAAAGGAGGGCTCGCAGAATGGGCCCAGTGGGAACAGGTGAGAAAAGCAAGGAGGAAGGAGAAGATGACACTGATGGGGGGACAGGAGGACGTGGGACAGACCTAGCGGAGTGGGCAGGCATAAAAACCAACTGAGGAGACACGCAGATCCAGCTAGGCTGTGAAAGAGGGAGACCAAGGGCTCTAACGAGAAGGACCAAGCCCCAGAACAGGGAGGAAAGGGCGGAGGAAGGAGCCTGTGGTTGAAGCACCTACTATGTGCCAGGTGCTGCACCTGTGGGATGGCACTGAATAGAAACCCAGTGCATGCTGAGGTTAACAGTAACAGTAAGAGCAGCCCCTTACTTTGTGCCCTTTCTATGTGCCAGGCACCCTCAACACATTCACTCTTCACAGTGACTCTGGGGTGCACACAATAGTTCACCCTATTTTGCAGGTGAGGGAACTGAGGCAAAGAGAGGCAAAGTCGCAGACGTAGAGACATCACTGAACAGGGTTTTGATTATAAGGAACTTGGCTCTTACCCAAATACCACTGTTAGAAAGGTTCATCATCCCCATTTTACAGAAGAGAAAACTGAGGCTCAGAGAGGTCAGGTTGGAAGAGGAAGACAGTGAGAAGCCCACACGCATGCACGGAATGCCCATCATTCCTCCTGTGGGAAGTTCCTCCCCACGACATTAGGTGGCCAGCAGGAAGAGACAAGGAAGATGAGGCTCGCACAGTGAGTGACCTGCCCAGACCGGAAAGGAAGTCAGAGGTAGTGCTGAGAGTAGGCCCAGAGTCTCCCCCTCCCCGGAGCTGTGGCTTTTGTTAGATAAAGGAGTAAGGCCTCTGGAGAGTCGCTGTCTCATCCCTAACCCAAAGTGACGGGAAGCAGAATTCGGAAAGGGCTGCGGGTGGTCAGTGAGACAGCCCTCCACCCTCTGAGGACAGTCATCATGCTTTCACATCCATTTCTCCAACTACCCAAACATCCATACGCTCCCCAACTTTCTATCCCTCCTTCCAGCCCCATCTGCTGCACCTCCAACCATTCAACCGCTCACTCCTTTGCCTGCTCACTCATCTACTCCTAAGTCAGTTCATGCATCCATCCAATCTCTCCCCGTCTGCCTCCCTTCACCCACCATCCCTCATCTCCCAGACTTCCAACTACCTACCCATCCATGCCTCCTCTCCTTCGCCCACACATCCCACCACTCACACTCCCAATCACACACACACACGCGCGTCTGTCTACCACTGGCCCACCCATCCATCCACTCACTCCCAGACTCTACGAAGTGTAGGGAGCTCCGGTGAAAGACACAGAGATGACAAAGGTACTATCCTCCCCTCGCAAAGCTTAACAATAGAAGAGACCCCCTCCCCTCAAACCCTCTACCTTGGATCTTAGAATCACAGGATGTTGGGGTCACAAAAAACTTTCAAACTTCCAGGTTTGCCCTGGCTGGTGTAGCTGGTGCAGACAATGCCCAGTGGGTTGAGCACTGTCCTGCAAACTGAAAGATCACAGGTTTGATTCCCACTCAGGGCACATGCCTGGGTTGCCGGCCAGGTCCCCAGTTGGGGGAGTACAAGAGGCAACCGATCTATGTTTCTATCTATTGTACATCAGTGTTTCTCTCCCCCTCTTCCTCCCTCCCTTGCTCCCCAAAAATAAATAAATAAAATCTTTTAAAAAGAAAACCTCCATGACTGTCTCAACCTACACAGTCCAATATGGCAGCCACAGTCACGTGTGACTGTTGAACACTCAAAGCGTGGCTAGAATAGGTTGAGATGGGTGGTAAGTGTAACACACAGGGTGGGGCAAAAGTAGAGTGACAGCTGTTTACACGGAAAGTAATACGGTAATAACAATAACACAAGAATCAACTCTATGTTTCGCATACTCACCACTGTACACCTCCTTTTGCCCCACCCTGTACATATCACACTTTGAAGACTCAGTGGAAAAATTTTTAAAAGAATGCAAAATATCTCTTTAATAATTATTTTTAAAATTGATTATGTTAAAATGATAATATTTGAGAACATAATGGGATAAATAAAATATATTATTTAAATTTATTTCACTGGTTTCTTTCCACTTAATGTGGCTGTCTTAAGTAACCACTTTAAGTGTTAAATACCCTATGTGGCTCACATTATATTTCTCCTGGACAGTGCTGATCCAGAACAAAGCCCACAGCTCAGAAGAGAAAAGGAGGCCCATGGAGGAACGTTGTCCCCACGAGAAACTGCCAGGGTTTGACCCAACCCCAGCTGTCTGGCCCACCTGGGCAGCCCTGCCCCCAGCAACTCACCTGGATTTCCGCTTGCAATAGACAAGGAGGTTGTCGAAGAGGAAGAAGGCCCTTTCCTGGATGTTGCCTGCGGAGATTTTTAACAAAGTGCCTTGCAGGAGGAGCTGGGTGCAGATGTCCGTGAGGTTGGAGCCCTGGGGGAGTGACGAGGGCACAGTAGATGAGCTGGCAAATCCAGAACACCTGGGGACATCCCCTTCCTCCTGGAGACAGACCCTCCCACTGCCTCCCTCGCACCCCAAAATCTAAGTGCACCGCTGTGGGCAAACCTGTCAGCCAACAGAAACCAGTACAGGCTGGCCGATGGCTTCCCGCTGTTGAGCGCGCCAGAGCGATGCTGGGCACAGCAGGCGGCGGTGACCATCTCACAGAAGAGGGACTCGAGGCTCAGGAAGTGAAAGGACTCACCCAGTCACACAGCCCTGTCGGCATCTAGTTTTCTTCTGGGTTTTTTGCTATGCCTTTTTCCGTGTTTATTCATGTCTTGACTTGTTATTCCATCCCCTGCCCCGCAAGAACCCTCTGCCATAAACAGAGGAACCATTATCCAACATTTTCACCAAGCACTCGCCACTGTATTCCCAGCACCTACCACACGGTCTGGCACACAGTAGGTGCTCAGTAAATGCTGTACAACAGGTGACAAATGCAATGTGAGTGCCCTGAAGGCAGGATTCTGACAGCACTCCCTCTAGCTACGGGTGTGACTCTAGCTGGGAACAGCTCCCACACTAGCTGGTCATCTATCTAAGTGAGGAGGGCCAGGGAGGGTGGGGGCGGCTGAGATGCTAAGAGAGCATGAAGTTCACTGAACCTCCACAAGGTTCAGGGCACTGTGGTCAGGAAGGGCATCAGGGAGAAGCAAGATGGGCCTGGGAGGAGGGCTAAAATAAAGAGACTGGGGGAGGGGTGGGGGAAGGTCGCTGCAGGGAAGAATCCTCAGAGCCGGGGACCATACAGTCTGCTGGGGCTCTGGGGGGACCAAGGCAGGGGCAGAGAGATCCCCAAGTGCCAAGGGGCAGGAAGCTAGAAACAGATTTAAGGGGGCACATAATGCCAGCTAGGGCAGCCCCTGGCCGTCCCCAAATTCCCTGCTCCTCTTCTGCCGCAGGAATGGGGTTTTAGCTGGCCCTTGGCTGCCCAACCACAGACTCCATTCCCCAGCACCCCTGGAGCCAGGTGTGGTCTGGTGACAAAAAAGGAAGATTGCTCCCCCTCCTCTTCCTCCCTTCCTTCTTGCCACAGGCTGGGGATGGCCAGAGCATACTGGAGTACTGTAGCAGGTGGGGGAAGGAACCTAAGTCCCAATGGAGCAGAGCGGCCCCACCCCCAGCCTGCACTGCTATAAACCTTCATCTCATTGAAGCCATTGTCTCTCTTTCTTACAGCAGCCAGCTGTATACTTTAACTGACACACCCAGACAAGGACAGAGGCCCCATCAATAGGTGGGCCATGGGTGCTTCTGACACTGAGGCCCGAGGGACAGTACGTAAAAGCAGGGTTCTAAGGGAGATTCATTACACAGACCTGCTGATCGCAGTGAAGGGAAAAACAAAGAGGCATGATGCTGTCTCTGCCTGGACATGAACTTGGGGATAAAAGAGGGAGAACAGTTCATAGAACCTCCTTCCCCAAACACTCAACACCCAAAACAGTGAGGTCAGGCCCCAGTGAGATCTACTGACTCGATTAATTCTGAGACCCAATAAGGGAACTTGTTTTGACAACTCAGAAACCAGGCTGTTTGGTGAGTGCCCACCACGGTTACCCTGCTGCTGTCAGAGCTGGTTTGCTCTGTGCCCATGGCCCAGCTGGGCACAGAAAATCCTTTCACCCAACGATGCCAGAGACACCTCTTGGGCCCACTCAGGGTCCTGGGAAAGCAGCTTCTTTCTGGTAACAAGCTACGCAGCCCAGGGCAGCTCATGACCAGAAAGAAGACTGTGACTGTGATTTCTACAGGCAACCAAGAGCAGAAATCACACCCCGGATGCTGCAGGCCGCACCCAGCAACCCAGCAAGACAGTGAGCCCACTGCACCAGGACCAGGGGCTCCCCTATCAGAGCCCTTGGACCCCAGGATCCTTGCAAACAGGGTGAGTGTGACTCCCTGGGTCATGAGGCTCCATCAGTGGCTCGTGGGCCAGCTCAGAGCAGATAGCAGTTCGGCAGTTCCTCAAGACCACATGCCACCCTGCCTCCTCCCCTCCCCCTACTCGTGCCTACCCACCAGCCCCTCCAGGCCCCACAGGGGGATTTTAGCTGCCTGTATGTGAATCTGGGACCTGGCCCATCTGCAGGGCCCAGAACCCCAAGGTCATGCAGGCCTAGACCTGACCCCTCTGTCCATGTCAGGGGGCCACAGAAGGGAACCGTGCCTAGCCTGGGAAGCTAGCTCTCCAGCCTTGGCCAATGACCACCCAGCACACTGCATGTGAAATGCCAAGGGTGCTATGGGGGGTGCTCTTTCCACCCCAGCCCTGCTGAGAAGCCCAGCTGGCTCTCGGTCTCCCCAGAATCCTTGAACCCAGGTCAGGGGTAGTGCTAAGGATCAGTTACACGGGGAAAAGGCCGAGCACCAAAGCATCCACCAGGCAGGGCTGCAGACTTCCTGCAGACAGTGCAGACTCGACCGAGCTGAAGTAGTAACACGTAGCGATGCCCAAAGCTAATGCAGGCATACGGCTACTGTTGTAAGTGTCTTCCACAAACTCAGTTACTCCATTTGGCAGCTCTTACTTTAGAAACGAGGAGACTGGGGCACAGGGCAGTGAAGTGACTTGTTCCCGCAGGGATCGGAACCCAGGCAGGTGGACCCACTGTCGTACCCACCAATCTCTGCTACGCCAGGCTGCATCTTAGAAGGTAATCTGAAAGGTTTTTGTGGGCAATCGTGGGTCAAGAGCAGGGGTCTCAGAAGGGGAGAGACCACTTGCCATCCTGGGAGCAGGGTGGGCAGAACATACGAGAACTTCTATTCATGGTCTTTTTTTCAAACGGCTTTGTTTTCTTGCTCCTGTTTCCTTCAGTCCCCTCCTGGGTGAGCAGTGGATGGGCCCAAGGCTCCCGGAGGCAGCAGGAGGAGTGTGCCCTATTTCTTTCTTCTAACACACATTCCTCTCTATTACTGTGGCGTCCACACCAGTGTGTGGGCCTTACATCCGGAGTGTCCCCCCGCAAGAGGGTCAGCCCAGGCTGGGTGTGAGCTCCAGCCAAAGCTGCATGATGCTTGTTCATCTAAAACAATTAAGAGAGAAATGCTGTTTTGCTGCCATGGCTCACCCGATGTTTACTGAGCGTTTGCACCGAGCCAAGAAAGAAATCACTGTTCTGAGTGCTTTGCACGCACCCACTCCCTGAATCCCCAAGTGACTCATAAGGGCTACAGCCATCATCCAGACTTTCCAGATGAGGAAACTGAGGCAGAGGAACCCCTCCACAGAGAGGGGGTGGCTCGTGCACTCATTTCCTCAGTATTGAGACGTACTGACATTTCCTTGTGCTTAGCAGAATGAATTCATGGATTAACTTATCTGGTTTTAACTAAACCAGTCTCACGACTAAAAAGGACAAGCGGCTTACAAAGGATCAGGCCCCCCAAGAACACAGATCAGATATCAAACTAACGATGCAGGCCCAAGTGCACAGCAAGAGAGTGGCCCAGGGGAGGCTCCCCCTCCTCCAAAAGCAAGTCCCTTGCCAGCCGTGTTCCGAGAGAGACAACAGCCATCTAATCGGATTGGCAGGGAGTCAAACAAAAAGATTAGAAATTATCAAGGAGAGTATCAGAAAGACGGATTGGTAAACACTATCATTCACTGTGAACGACACCCTAACTCACACTGTCCCCTGAGATCGTAACTACTAGTGGCATGAAGCCAAGGCAAGTAACTTCACTCCTAAACATTATTTTTTCTAGCTAAAACATATTATTCTCACAAGTCACCTTGAGGATGAAACTGTATTTAAAAACCCTTCTAGCGCACAGAAAACCACTTCACATTTTCCAAAGAATATCGGCATTCCACACTTCGCTTCTGTACTCCATACTTCACTTCGCCCTCAAAATGACACCAGGAGAAAACTTCGAAGATGTTATTACTAAAACGAGACAACCAGGGGGACAGACAACCAAGAGAGCAGGACACACTGGCTTGAGGCAGGGCAGTGTGTAAGTGACAGTGCTGGGCTTCAAAGCCAAGTCCCTGTGCCTCAGTTTCCTCATCTGCAACACCACCTCCCTTCCGGTGGTGGAAGCATGTAACGGGTGCTCAGTAATTGCCAGCAATTCTCATTCTGGGCTACTTTATTTCCTGCTGTACTGATCAAAATAGGGGCCATTCTCAAATTGCAGAATTTTCTGGGACAAAAGGGGCCCCAAAGACCCTTAGTTCCTATTTCCCTGGGCTTTTACCAGAAGAAGAAATCTGGAAATCACTTCTGCTCTGGCTGCCAAATTGCTTGCTCAATACCCTCTCCACAGGGGCCATGTGAGAAATTTCTTTTCCAGCTGGTTGCCAGGAAACTCTATCTCCCAGAAGAACTGCTCTACTTCTTCCTCTTTTGACAATGAATGTTAAGTAACTTACGTGTCCACTTTTCATCTTGGCTACCAGGAAGCTCAAGTCCAAACAGACAGATGCTTATATATGTCAACGATATTTGCTCTTTAGGGTAGCCCATCTGCTGAAAGTGGCCACGTGACCCACTGCCAGTCAATGAGACAAGGGGAAAGTTTCTGTGGGGCTTCTGGAAAAGGTTTTCCCCTCCTGGAGAGAGGAGCTCCCTCTCGCTGCCCTGGCTATGCCCTTGTCTCCTGCTGCATGGGACACGTGATGCCTGGAGCTGCTGCCATCCTGGAACCACAAGAAGAAGGCCAACAGGATCACAAGAGGCCGAATCAGAGCTCCAGCATCATGAGGTCGGAAGAATAGCCCCTACGGAATACACCCTGACGGACATCTGCGATGGTCGGGCAGTTCTCCAGGGCAGGAAACAGAAACACAGCTTCAGCAGAAAGAAATAGGGGGCTTCCTCAAGCAGTGAGGGTCTAGAGGAGGCAGGAATCCAGGCCTGGGCTCCCAGCAAACCGAGAACGCTGCAGAACTGCCCCCGCAGGGGCAGCTGCCTCTGCACAATGGGGAAAGGGGGACTCCGAACAGCACCTGCCTGAACTGATACTCCAGGAAAATGCCAACCTGACTGCAGCCAGGCTCTGGGGAGCTACTACCTCAAGTGTCAGCTCCAAAGCCACCTGTCCTGCTAGAGGCACACCACCAACGACAAAAAGGAAAACCCGTGCCCTGCCTCCTGACACCCAGGAAGCTGGAACCTGGCCCTCCACGAAGGCTACCACAGAAAGCCAAACGTGACCAGGGCTGTGCTGTGCTGTGCTGCAAAACGGCCTAAGGGTGGCCTCCGTCCCGCTCCGCCTTCCAAATGTCAAGCAGCTGGATCTGATCTTGGCCAGTCACATCCCAACCCTGAGCTACCAGCGGGTGTGAGAGATGCAGCTGAAGGCCCAGGGGAAGGAGGATGGGAGACACGGCAAGCCCTGATCCACAAGTCCCACCTCTTCCCCGAACACCGGCCCCTCTCCTCTCTGCAGCCAAACCCTCAGCCTCTTACACGAGACACAGTCACATTTCAGGTTCTCCTGCACAGGGAGAAGTGGTGGAAATCCCAAACACAGCAAGTGCAAGGAAGCCCAAAGGCAGATGATTCAGAGGACTATCTGGGCCCAAAGAGGCTTTGATCTTTGCTCTTAATCTCCCAGTCCAGCTGTATTTGCTCTGATATTGATGTTTTTGTTTATTCAGATTTTCCCATTTCCTTCTACGGATTTGTAGGAAATCTCCAATAATCTAAAGAAGATGTGGAGGTTTAAACAAATAAATCACATACAGTCAGAAGATCTCAAAAATCCCATCCCCTAATAAAGCATGATGATAATAATATTAATACCTACCATGTATTGAGCATCTACTATGTGCCAGGTATCAGGGAGGAAACCAAAGTTCAGAGAAGTTAAGACATTGACCTGAAGTCACCCAGTAAGGGAGGGGCAGAGCCAGAATCCTGTCCTGGACAGGATTCTGACCTTGGTATTGAAGCATCAAAGGCCTATGGGGAATCACGCAGATAAGGCCACACGTGAAGGAGAATGATTGGGGAGCAATGGGGACTGGTGGGAACTGGGGAAAACTGGCAGCTCCAGTGGCTACTATCATAGAAATGGGGTCCCAGTGTTACTGATTTTTCAAGAGAAACTCGCAGTATAGATTTTTATATGGACTTAACTGGAAAATTATTGAATATTTTTTTTTTTTTTACAAACATCATATAGGCCGAACAAAATACACTGAGGGCTGGATCTGGTGCCCGGGCCAAAACCTGCTCCTGAGGCAGCACACTCCCTGGGCCCCTCGCCAAGCCAGGGGCCCCTGCAGCCCCGGACTCACCTCCCAGCCTTCGATGTGGGACTGCAGCTGCTCCAGGGCCTCCATCTTCTCCATCTGCCGCTTGGTCTCATTGATGTTGGAGCACACGGTCTTCATGGCCTGCAGGGCGCTCTGGACCGCGGGGTGGTCCGGGTGCTTGCCGGGGGTCCTCTTGGCTAGCTCCTAGGGAAGAGGTGAGGGCAGGAGTGAGAGCCGCCAACCCAGAGGGCACCAAACATTGCCTCCAGGTCACCCGGCCTGGGCCAAATCCCAGCTCTGCTACGTGCAAACGGTGTGATCTGGGGCTGGGGAACATCATTCGTCCATTTATTTATTTATTCATTCAACAAATGTCCCTTGAGCTCCTCTTCCACAGCCAGCAGATTTCTAGGATCTGGGGACAAAGGTTTTAACAAAACGAGAGAGAAATTCCTCACCTGGTGGGTATTATAGTTTATCAAGGAGATCAGCCAAAATAAAGAAGAATCAAGTGTATAATTCAATGTCAGGCAGTGAGAAATAGCGCTGAAGACAAATCAGGATGGGGGGCAGGAAGGTCTAAGGAAAGGAGGTGTTCTCTCAAACAGGGAGGTCAGGGGGACCCTCTGAGGAGCTGACATCTGAGCAGAGGCTCTGGGGGAAGCAGAGGAGAGAGCCCTGCAACAATCTGTGGGGAGGGTGAGCCTGGTGGAGGGAACAGCAAATGCAGAGGGTCTGAGGTGGGAGCGTCTGTGGTAGGGAACAGGGAATGGTGAGGAGATGGTGTGGCTGGAGTGAATAAATGAGAGAGAGAGAGAGAGAGAGAGGAGAAATAGGACACATAGAGAGAGAGACAGGGCAGAGAGAGATCGGTAGGTCAGAGAGGTGGTCCCTGATACTACCCCTGTCCAGCTGTTTTCTCATCTGTAAAATGGGTATAAAAATGCCTTGCCTTGGGGAGCTGGGTGAGAAAGGTGAAGGGATTAAGAAGTACAAATTAACAAGGTCAAAATAGTCACAGGGATGCAAAACGCAGCCGTGGATACGGTCAACACTGTAATACCATGCACGGTGTCAGGTGGGAACTAGACTCATCAGGGGACCGCCTCGGGAATTAGATAAATGTCTAACCACTCCCTATGCTGTACACCTTAAACTAATACAAAACAACGTTAAATGTCCACTGCAGATGAAGAAAACAACACCCACCATACCTCTCCTTCACAGGGACCGGGCAGGGAGTGTGAAGAGGCCAATCGGGACAGACCTTGAACCCAGGAACTTCCCCCCACCACAAGCACAGGCAGACTGGACTGAAGGTCAGGACAGTCCTACTCCAAGGGTTCAGCCATCTGCTAAGGGTGACGGGAGAGGAACTGAGAAGGAAGGCAGTAGCCGGGCCTAAAGATATCGGGAAAGATTTTCAGACCGAATCACTCCACCAATAGAACCATGCCAGCAAACCTAAGTTTCTTTAGTCATGTGACCCAGACATGCCCAACGGTTCTAGAATCTCCCCATCTCTCTGCTCCTTAAAACATCACACAGGTGACATTCTTGTATGGTGGTTCCAAGCATAGTCACACTCGGCAGCTGGGCAACCTTGGGCCAGTCACCCTCTGTGCCAAGCCTGTTTCACCACCTGAAAACCAGTGATGATGCGGACGAGGATGTGGATGATGATGACAGTGATGGTAGTGAGGATGGCCACAGCTGACACCTCCTGAGCCTTTCCTCTGTGCTGGTGAGGCAGCTTCTATTATTATCCCACTTAATAGATGGGATGACTGAGGCCCAGGGGGACAGCCCAAGGCCTCTAGGAGTAAGAGGAGGAACCTGGATTTGAACCCGGCTGTCTGGTTCTGCTCATGGGCATGGTGAGGGGTTAACCAGACACCGCAGGAAATGCTGCTCCATGAAAAGTACACACTTGGGAAGCACTCAGTCTTTGCACAAGCAGAAGCTCGGAGGCAGCGGGAAACAGCCAGGAGGCCAGTGAGGCTGAAGCAGAGTGAGCAACAGGGAGAAGAATGGGATGCACTGAGGCCGGATCCCATGCACAGGGAGATGGTGGGGTCTTTGGTTTCATCCCAAGAGCATGGGGGAAGGGACAGGGATTATGAGTTGGGGCCTCACCCTGTCCTTCAAAGGAGCCTTCAGAGGTGGCTGCTGAGCTGAGGATGCCCTGGAGGAAATACAAACTTCTGGGAGGCAGAAACTGGGCCTCGATGGCAGTGAGCCACCACGCTCCCCCTGGACTGCCTGGTACAGAGATAAACTTACGCAGAAGTCACTGTTAATCGTGTCCCTGTCACTGCAGCTAAAGTACATGCATCCTAATACAAAAGAGACCCCATCTTGGGACGTCACCTGGGATAAGCTCACCATAACATTGTGTTCTTCCATGACATTGGCTCTAATGAGCTTGGCAATGGTGAAATGCAGTGTGTGAATTATCCCCACTTAACAGATGCAGAAGCTGAGGCTCAGCCAGAGGTGGGGTCACGTGCCCAAGGTCACGGACCCTAAGTGGTAGAGCCGAATATCAAATCCATGCAGTCTAGCTCTGGAGGCCACGTATTTAACCACGGCCCCTGCCTCTCCGTCCTGTGTCCCTGGTCCTGGGCCACAGAAAGGTGGGCCAGGGCCACAGAGCCAGAAAGTGGGACTGGTAGACACCTAACCATGTCTACAGACTCCTCCAGAAACAGCCACAGTAGAAAACAAACACTCCCCAAAATCAGGCTCTTAGAACACAAACTTCTGAGCACGGGCAGACCTTGAGGAATCCCTAGAAAAACTGAGGACCGAGAAGGAAGGGGGTGTGCCCAGGGCCACCCTGTATATGGCAGCGAAAGCCCCTCCAGAGCCAGGCGAGCGGCCTTCCCCCAACATCCGCCCCGTGAGCCCGTGTGGTTTCACAAGCAGGAACTGAGGTGAGGACTTCCTAGAAAAGAGGACGTCGGAGTACAGGAACCCAGCCTTTCCGCAAGCTCCCTCATCTCCCTCACTCCCCGCCAACCACACTTTCACCAAGAAGGAGCCACTGGTGCGGGCTGCCGACAGCCCCATCGTGCCTCAGAGGTGTGGGCCCTGTCCACAGCAAGGACACAGGAGGACAGCCTGGGACACAGGCCTCAAACTCCACACCAGCCGGAAGAAGGCAGATCCATAAGACCAGAGTGTGAAAAACAAAGCTGGACTTGGCCCTGGGAGAAGCGAAAATATCCATCACTCACTGTGACTTGGGATTGGTGGAGGCCCAACAGGAGACATGGTAGTTGGAAAGCCATTCTGTCCTCTCCACAAAGAGAAAAAGCTTGTGGGAATAGAGGGTGTCACCCGTGGGACTGATCAACAGAGGACACTCACTTTCTGAGGACACTCCCACCAGCCCCAGGAGGGACCGATCCTGCCCCCAACTCCTGGCTCTGTCCGAACACCTCTACCCAAGGTGCCATCGAAGCCCAGGAGGCTGAGCTGTTCTATCAGGCACTTTCCTGCAGCTCTTGGGTCGCCTCATGCCACATCTCAGGTGACAGCAGGGTTCAAATGCAGAGGCTCTGACAAGGCCCACCACCACTCACAGAAAAAAGAAAAGAAGAAGCGAAAGACATCTGGAAGTCCAAGAAAACCCAGAAGTGAAAAGCTGTCCAGCACAGCAAAGAAAACCTCCCAGCCTGCAAACTCTACGAAAATTTCATGCAAATATATTTCCAATTTTAACAATTTTTATCCCCTGCTTCGAGGCTGGGAGAACGTTGGCCCCACGGATGAGGAGTTAATGGGGGAAAGGAAAGAATGCTCACGGGTCTTAAAAACTCCACCCTTCCGCTGGGATAGGCAAGGGGGCACCGTGGGGCGGGGGTCAGGACTGGGAGTTCACATTCTGGCTTTCACCAGGGCATACTACGTGACCTCAGGCGAGTCACCTCCCCTTTCCGAGCCTAGGTCTCCTTGCTGTGCCGTTCAGGGATGGGGTCAGGGCCCAGGTCACACACCCAGCCCCCCAGGCCAAATGCCACTGCCAGCCTCTCTCAGTGAGACAGCAGCCCTGGCCACCCCGGGCCTGAGTTTCCACCTGACAGTAACAAGTGGCTGAATGGTGGCCACCCCCTTAGATGGGAACTGTGCTCAACAGTCTGCCACACCCGACCAAGTCACTTCTAATCTACTCCCTTTCTGCACGTGCCCTGTAGGTGCCCATGGCTGACACCCTGGATTGACAGGTCTCTACGAACATCCAGTGGTAGCCATATTCAGGGGCTCTATATCCAACTTCCCAAGGAGGCCTAGCACGGCTCGCTATTAGGAGTGCTACGCCCTGCACTCCTAACTTCAGGCATTTCTCAAAGAACAGAGGGTGAAACTGTGAGAAATGGTGGCGGCGGTGGTGGTGGTGGTGGGAGCTCTTAAGTCCAACTCAGCAGAAGCAAAATAAAAATGGAATAAAAAGAGAAAAAGGAACTAAACCAAAAACAAAACACTAAAGCTACACAAAATAAAATGAGAATGGGTGAAAAAAAGAAAACAAATAAAAAAAAGAAAGATGGTAGAAATCAGTTCCAATGTATCAAATGATACAATAAATATAAGTGGGCTAAACTCTCCTGTTAGAAGACAGGGACTGACAGATCAGAGTTTACATTCTAACGTTATGCAGTTTACAACAGAAGTACCTAAAGCTTAAGGATGAGAATGGTTGATAGTAAAAGGATGAAACAAGATATATCATGAAAACAAAAAATCAAAAGAAACCCGCTATAGTTCTATTAATATTGGGCAAAACAGATTTTGAGACAATAAAAAATAGCCAAACTTACTGAGCACTTAAAAGCACATTACAGGTATTATTCCACTTAATCTTCACAATAACCCATGACTAAGGCACTATCTGACAGAGGAGGAAACTGAGGGACAGAGTGCTTATGTCACTTCTCAAAGAGGTGACACTAATAAGTGCATGAGCTAGGATCAATAAAAATAAAAATCGTAGAAATATTAGAGTAGCTAACATCGACCAAGCATGACTATCAACCTGGTAATAAGCAGAGTGTTCTCTTGAGTTTTCTCATGCACTGTCTTTGCAGCAAGCCTGGGAGGCAACTACCATCCACATTTTGCAGATGATGCAATAGAAGCACAGAGAGGTTAAGCAACTGTTACTTGGTCACACAGCTAAGAGGTGGAGTTAGAACCACACAGGGCACAACAGGAAGCAGAATGCAGGCAGGACACCTAGGAAGGGAGATCTGGGAGGGCTCCTTGGAAGATCAAGTGCACAAGCTTGGCTTGGAAAGGAAGAAAGCAGGTCTCCCACCCTGAAAGAGGGGGACTTCATTCCTTGAGCTACCGCTATTCAAGGGCTGGTGCAGGCTGACATGCTGGAACAGCTGTGGGCGAGGTGTCAGTTCTTAGACCGAGAGGCAGGATGCAGGGTGGGCACCATGGTCGGAAGAGGACGGGGCCTGGGCAGAGAAAGCCACAGTACGGAGACCTCTGACTTCCTGTGCCTTCTCAGCAAGATGGTGACAATGCCGGATCACTGGCAGATGGGAGGCTCATTTCGTGACCATCAGAGGCAGACAAGAGCTCCAAGTACCCAGGATAATGTAGAAAACTGGCAAATCAATACAAAGACAAGTATCCAATAGAAAATAGGCAAATGATGTGAAGAAGCAATTCTCATAAAATGCACCCCCCACCACTGCTGCCACCCAGTCCAGCCACCACCTACCTAGACCACTGAGGTCGACTCACCGCCCCCCCCCCCCAATCTCCCCACCTCCGCTCCCACCACCCAGTCCAGTCTCCACAGACAGCGGAGGGATCGCACGCAAACCAAGTCAGCTCCTGCCCCTCCTCTGCTCAGGACCTTCCCAAGGCACCAACCTCGCTCAGAGAAGACAAAGACCCTACGGTGGCCCACAAGGCCCTGCATATTCTGGCCCCCTCAGATCCCTAAACTCACTCCCCCCTCCCCCTCACCTCTCTGGCCTCCCTGCTGTTCCTCAGACACATTCCTACCTCGGGGTCTTTGCACTGCCTGTCCCTCTGGCTGGAAGGCTCTTCCCCAAGGTGCCCTCCTTATCTCTTTCCAGTCTTTGCTCAAATGCCACCTTTCTCAGTCCAGCTGGTTAGCCTGGCACCTTGAAACAAGTATATACATTTCCTAATTTATTTGTTGTCTGCCTCCCCGCAGCAGAACATCAGAACACAGAGGGTTTGAGCAGTTTTTGTCACTCTGTATCTCTAGCACCTACTGCAATGCCTGACACGTAACAGTTGCTCAATAAATAGTTGGCAAGTGAATAAATGGCTTCAAAAACCCTATACATGGCAGCACCAACTGCGGCTCTCTCGGAGGTAATCGGGAAGACTGTGTGACCCACTGTGTTTCAGTGCTGGCCTCCCCCTCCCCCATTCACCCCACCCACCTCACATCAAGTTTTCTTGCATGCCACCTAAAATCCTTTGCAGAACTGTGACTGGTGCTCATCCCATGCTCTGGGAAACTTCCTTTTTCCAGCCATCTTCCTGCACCAAGACCTGAGGCCATACCTCCTGAATGATGGACCACACCCATCCCCAGGGGATGCCACAATGCTGACAACCAAAGAGACAGAGGTGACTACCGAAGAGCAAGGTCCTTCCCCTGAGCATGGGTGACAGCTGCATCACACACATGGGAGGTGGAGAAGGGCACCAGAGCTGTGCTGAGCCTCCAGACTACTCCCTGAGTGGGTTCTGCAGAGCGCCCCTGGCACACACTACAGCTGCTGCTCCCAAACAGACAGTCAGCCTGTTTGGCCCCCGGGTGTCTGACAAGGTTTAGATCAAGCTGGCATTTGGGAATCAGGCACTTTCACCTGGAAGTCCCAAGTTCTAGATTCAGACACAGTTGGCACACTAGGATGACATTTCCACAGTCATTCGACTGAGTAATTCAGAGGCATCTACTGCGTGCCAGCCACCATTCTGGGCGCCGGGGAAGTTCCCTGGGAAAATTCTCAAGCCCCTGCCCTTGCGGAGCATATGTATTAATGAGGGAGACGGAAAGTGACTCCATACACCGTGAGTTACAGGGCAGAATGGGAGCTGGAAAGAGGTGCTGTGAAGTAAAACGAGAGCGGGGTGAGCAAACGAGAGGCGCAGAGGCAGCTCCTCCACCATTGGGGTGGTCAGAGAAGGCCTCTCCAAGGAGGGGACATCTGAGCAGCAGAGGCCCGACAAGACTGGGAAGTGAGCCCCAGGATTTCTGGGGTAACAATGTCCCAGGTGGAAGAAACAGCACGTGCAGAGCCCCTGAGGCAGGAGCCTGCCGGTGGTGTGCAAGACCGGCAAGGAGGCCAGTGTGGCTGAAACAGAGCGAGCAAGAACGGGGAAGGGGAGAAGGAGGCCAGAGAGGAAACATGGATTCGACGTGCAGCGCCTTGTAGGTGGCCATGGGGCCATGGTGGGGAATCCGGATTTAGATCTGGGTGAGCAGGGAGCCACTGGAGGTTCTGAGGGAAGTGGCGACAGGAACTGAGTTAGGTGTAGCTGCTGAGATGAGAAGAGACTGCAGAGGACAAGGACGGAGGCAGGGAGGCCCACCGGGAGCTGTGAAGCGGCCCAGGAGAGAGATGGAGTGCAGGAGCTAAAAGGGCTGGACTCTGGATGGATGTGCAGGTAGAGCCAATGGGACTCCATGATGTGTTAGATGTGGGGTAGGCCAGAGAGAAATCCCAGGTTTGGCCTGAGCAACCAGAAAGAAGAGAGGCCATTTACAGAGATGGAGGGGTGGGGGAGAGGAAAGACAGGTCCGGGGGAAGGAGAGAGCCAAGCATTTGGTTTGGGACATTTTAGGTAGGAGAGGCCTGTTAGATATCCAAGCGGAGAAGCTGAGTGGGCAGAAGAAAAGTCCCGCCCACGGTTAGTGGACAGATCCGGGATGGAAGTCGTTGGCACAGAGATGGAGTTTGAAGCCATGGGAACGTCCACACAAAAACTCGTAGGCAGACGTTCACGACAGCACTATTCCTAACAGCCAGGAAGTGTCGACAACCCGAAGGTCCCTCCACAGACGCATGGATAAACAACACCTGGTCTGTCCACACCATGGAACATTATTCAACCGTAAAAAGGGATGAAGTTGTGATCCCTGCTACAACGTGGATGAGCGTGGAAAACACTGCGCTAAGCGAAAGGGGCCAGACACAAAAGGTTAGACATTACGTGATTCGTTTATGTGAAATGTGCAGAACAGGCAATCCACAGAGATAGGAAGTAGGCGAGTGGGTGCCAGGAGCTGGTGGGGAGAGGAGGGAAAAGGGAGCTGACAGCTCATGGGTCCAGAGTTTCTCTGGGAGGCTATGAAAATATTTCTAAAATTATTACGGTGATGGTTGCACAACTTCTGAATACACTTTTTTTTTTAAGGACATGGAGTAATAAATAAGGCCTCCAGGAGCAAGTCTAGATAGAGTCAAGGCCAAGGACTGAGGCCTGGGGTCTACCTACGCTTAGAGGTCTGGAAGGCGAGGAACCAGCCAAGGAGACTGAATGGTTAGAGACATAGAAGGCAAAGGGGTATGGGGGGACTCTAGTGCCTGATGCCCCTGTTAGACAGATGTACCCTCCAGTTTGCAGCCTGCCTACCTCACCTACTCCTATTCTGCAGCAGACAGGCCCTGTGGGGTTCAGTCCAAGTCCAAAAGCCCTGAGGTCGGTCTCGTTCATGACTGGGGACCCTGAGCCACACCAGCAGTGGGTGCCCAGTAAGGCCCCAATGAGACCTGCCTCCTCACCAGATCTAAAAGGGTCAGGGACACTCGGTCTCGCCTCGGGCACCTGCCAGTGGAGCACCAGGGGCATCACCCCAAATATGAATCATTTCCCTGGAACTGTCGATGGAAAACTCAACAAAGCCTGAAAATGCCAACTGTCTCTCCCGGGCCCGGGCTGAGGGCTGAAATAGAATGTTCCGGCTATTCTTAGGCAATGTTCGAGTTCAGCGTTTTGGGGCTGTTCCCAAAGAGGCTTTCATTCTCGCCTCTTCCCTCTTCCCACCCAGGCCCCTCAGTCCCATTCACCCACTCGATTCAGAGTTCAGCTCAAACAAGGGGGCTCACAGGGCCACAGGGACATCTGTGAGGGCATCAGAACCCAAGGGGCCACAGTAGGGGACCTGCCCCATAGCTCATAAGACTGTCTTTTAAAACCCACTGGAAAATGTGACAGAAAGGAGGAACTCCGGAGGGGTATGAAGATTCCCCACAGCGGCCCAGCTGTTTTCCGATGCAAACACCCCAGCTGTGGGTGCCAAAGGCTGGACACTCTGAGCAATTCGGTCAGGCGGGCAGCATGGCATGGGCCTCGGAGCCTGCAGCTCTGCTGGCTGGTCCCCCAGTGCTCTCTGAGCCTCAGATAAACACAGCTGGAGACCGAGGAAACAGGGCGTGTAAACAGCCATTTGGTCAGGAGAGCAAACCCACAGCCTGGCTTCATCACCATTTCCTGTGGGCAGTTATTCCTCCATCAGTTGCCGGCTGGTTCTGTCCCCCTCTCTCTCTCTACTCTTCAGGGAATCCAGAGCCCAGAAATGATGCCAGACCAAACGGTGGGCCCAGGGGCTGAGCAGACCTCAGAAGCACATGGGCCTCGTGCTGAGAGCTAGAGTCACCCGTATACACAGGTCCAGCCCCAGTGGCTGTTAAAATATGTTACGGAAACTGCCACTCCAGGTGCATGCTGGGATCCCAGACATTCCCAAGATCCAGAAACCAAAGGGTTAACACCTAGGGAACCTCAGCTGGTGGTTCTTCTAATGGGTCAGATGTTTAAGATTTTGCAACCCAGGAAAGGAGGAGCAGACCTATCACGGAGTCATGAAGCATGAGGCTACGGACCTTCCCAGGCTCCCCACTTAGGGAACTGAGAAGGTCAGCATCCCCAGCACTCGGCCACTTCGGCAGCTTTAACACCTCAAAGTGCTTCTCAACAGGCAGTGGGGCTGACGGGGGAATTCTGGAACCAGCACATCATGGCTCCTCCCCCTTACCTAATGCATGGCCTGGAACGGGCCGCTTCCTTCTCTGTGCTTCAGTTGCCTCACCTCTAAAATGGGGCTACTCAAAGCACCTACGTCACCGAGTTGCTCTAAGAATTAAGTAAATAAGTATCTAATCGCCGTAACAACTCTGTCCATGCTACTAATGCACACTGTGTATTACAGATGAGAAACTGAGGCATGGAGAAGTGACTGGCCCAAGGTCACACAGCAAGAAAAAGGCAGAGCTGGAATTCAAAGCCAGGCACCCAGGCAGCCCAGGGCTGCAAAGCGTGGCTCTAATCCAGGGGTCAGCAAACTCTTTCGTGAAGGCCCAGACTCTAAATATTTCAGGCTTTGACCCACATCCGGTCTCTGTCACATAGTCTTCTTTGCATTTTGGTTTGGTTTTACAACCCTTAAAAAAATGTAAACACCATTCTTCACTCATGGGTTGTACACAAACAGGCCATGGGCTAGACCTGACCTGTGAGCCACAGTTTTGCTAGCCCTGTACGGCCTGGAGCTGGTACAGAAGTCTACTTCTTTAGATGCTGCCATCTGATTCCCATGTGGAAGACACACCAAACAGGTCAGATAAAGAACATGAGCAGGTCCAATTCAGTCCACAGGCTACAGGTGACAGTTCCACATGGAGCTGCCTCCGCACCAAGGTGAAGAGCTGAGCTACATACGGCGTTGCTGGCACCCACTTGGAATCCAAGCAGCTGCAAGGAGAACTGCAGGAAGTCCTTTCAACATCCCTGGAGAGCCAAAAGATGTGTGCAGAGAGCCATGTCCCACCACCCACTACTGCACACATGATAGGCTTGTGTTCATGGGCAGCGCTGATGGCCCCAGGGTCTGGGCCAGCTCAGAGGCTCAAGTGTCACCCACCATATCCAGCAGAAAGTCAAGTTCAAGAATTCCCTAGTGCCTTTTCCCTCCCCTCACCCTTCCAGTTCATGGAGCAAGGATGCACGTGAGCCCAGGGAGCAGGTGTGTGGATGAGGCAGCACGAGCCAAACCAACCCACCAGCAGGGACTCCAGGAACAGCTGTCAGACACGAGGCCTTGAGGACAGAGCCAGGGCAGGCTTGGGTCATCAACCGCCATTTCCAAGAGCTGAAAACCCTGGGCTGAGAGCAGCAGATGGTGACAGAGCCATCCACCCAGCTGGGGATGTACCCAGAAGCCAGCTCTGAAGCTGAGAAGTAAGACTTCTTGGGTCCCCACACAAGCAGTCAGCCTTGCCCTGACCAAGACTAAGTCAAAGGTGCTGGGCAGTAAAGGGAACAGAAGTGTGTGCATGCTGTAGTTTGCCCACCCAGCATCTGCCCACCCTCTTCCACAAATAGCCCAGATTTTGGTTGGGGGGAGGCGGGTCCAGTCTGTCCCCTGACTGGGCTTTTGGCCTGTGGGATTCAGTGACTGATGGACACAAATCTAAGCCAATTAAGAGATCCCTTGCTCAGAGTGATTGGTTTAGGCCTGAAGCGCCTGACCCAATCTCAGCCAATCAGAACACAGGACTGCCCAGCTCACTGTCACAGGACCATGTCTTAGCCAATCAGAGCCTAACACTGCCCAGCCCATAATGATTAGGGTAAAGCTCAAGCCCAAGCATATAGGAGGAGGAGAAGTACCACAAGCAAAGGCTTCAGAATGTCACATGGAGCTGGTTCAAATTAAAGCACATGACCCAGGCCCAAACAATTTGGAATATCACATTCTCCTGACCATAGATGGCCCAAGCCTGAATCGCCCTCAGGACTTCAGTCAGAGCTACTGCAAGAGAGGTTTACTCTTTCCCACTGTCCTTGAACTTGAGAGGGCATGAGGCCAGAGTCGCTACAGTCTTCTGCTACCACACTGAACATAAAGCCAAGCGGCTGAAAGCAGAAGTGAACAAGGGAGAAAGAGGCAGCGTGCTGGTAGGATCCAGCCCAGCCCAAAGCCAACACTGCCCCACACTCAGCTACTTGAATGAACAAGTTTTATTTTATGATTAAGCCAATCAGAGCTGGGTTTTCTGTCCTTTCAAATATGGGGAAAGGAGTGGGGTGCAGGTCTCACCTTGAGGAGGAGGGGGTACTTGCAGATCCTCTGAATTGGAGACAGCAGGTAGCCCTCCAGGGGGATGTCTGTGGTCTTCCGGCCTCCCAGAAGCATGCAGCTCTGCAAAGGGACAGGAGACCTTCATTAAAACCCACCAAGGACAGCAAAAGGATCAGGCCCCCCTCGAAGAGCCATGGGAAGCACTGTCAAAATGCAAAATGACTTTGGCAGCAACTTAGCAACACCCAAGAGAGAAGGAAATGTGCACACAGGGAGGGGCAAAAGTAGGTCTACAGCTGTTCGTATGGAAAATAATGTAATAATCAATCAGTGGTAACACAAGAATAAACTGTGTTTCACATATGCACGACTGTAAACCTACTTTTGTCCCACCCTGTACTCTACAACCCAGCACAAGGCCTCCGTCGTGGTGAGCCAAACCCTGCCCAGTCCCTATTTCGGTAATTAACGTTTTATGGGAACACAGCCACATCCAAATGTTGACATGCTGTCCACGGCTGCTTCCAAGCGATCGTGGCAGAGCTGAGGAGTTGTAACAGACACTGGAGTCCCAAACCCTGAAATATTTACCACCTGGTCTTCCACAGACAAGTTTGCCAATCCCTGGTCTAAGGAATCTTCACATACGCTACACACCAGGAGACAGGAACATGCACATTCAAAACTGCCTTGTTTGGAATAGCAAGAAGATGAAAAGCAACCCCAATACCCATCGACTGAAGAACAGAAAAGCATGTCCACAGGAGATTCATACAAAGGCTCGCTGAACCGCAGGGACAATGGGGGAACTAAAGCTGCTTAGAGCTACGTGGATGAACCTCAAAAACACACTTTTGAGCAAAAAAAAAAAAAAAAAAAGAGGGGGCTAAACAAAGGATATGTATGGTATGAACCCAGTTAAAGCTTTTAAAGGCACACGAAACAAAATCAGGCATTGTTTACAGAGAACAGGTCTATAGTGCAATATAAGGACACGTATGGGAAAGAAATATATAATGTACCAAAATCTAGTGAGTTACCTCTGTGGAAGGGGGTTACAAGATTTGGAAAATGAGCTTGCCATCTTCAACTGCTACTAAAAGGCTTTATTTCTTTCCCTGGAAGACGGGGACATGAGCGTGTCGCAGGAGAAACTATATTTTGGTTTGCAGAGTAAAGACGGCAACTCTTCAGGAATCGAACACACTCACCCACCAGCTCCTGGCCACAAAGGCCACCCCAGTGTCCACCTGCAGCCACACACATCAGTATTTCCTTCAGGCCAGCCCAGCCCCCTCCCCGGGCTCACTCTATGTCCCTTGTCTGACATGCTTTTACTCCCCCCAGTGATAAATAAATAGATTATTATCCTCATCCATAGCTAACATTGACCGAGAGCCTAGGACGTGCCCTGAAGGCCCCTGATGGCTCTAACCCTGACCACCAACCTCCCTATGAACCAAACACTATTCTTATTCCCATTTTATGGCTCAGACACCTGGGGCTGGGAAGCTTTAGTGTTTCTCCCCAAGGTGACCCCAGAACAAGTGAGCCACAGAGGTGGCACCTACACCCAGGTGGGCTGATGAAGAACCTGGACTTGGAACCATGGTGCTGGGCTACCCTCACCCAAGCCCAGCATTCCTCAAGGCCAGCCCAGCACCACCCCCACCCCTGCCTCCTGGAAGCCTGTCCCATCTTCTCGCAGTTCCCGATGCTCCTCCCTTGTGGCACTTCCATAGTAGGTCATTTGTTCCACGTGGCGAAAAATCCCATGCACGTATTGTCCTTCCCCCTGGGGGGCTCCAACTTCAGAATCTGTGTTCTGGATGCCAGCAATCACGAGTTCTGTGTCTGTGGCCCCCCACCCTCCCGCTCCGTCCTTGGCCCCAAGGGCTGACAGTGTGCCAATGTATGCGTGAAGGAACAAATGAATGGGTGAACTAATGAAGGAGCAAACTGCCAGCACGTCCAGCAATGATCGGGTCTCGGCCTTCATCCTCAACACCATGCTACCAAATGGGAAATGAAACAGGGCTCTTGGGAAACGGGATTCCCATTCTATCATCCGTCTATTCAACAAATTCGCATTGAGTGCTTACTGTGTGCTGGGCCCAGATCCAAGCACCGGGGGCACCTCCCAACAAAGCAGACGGACTCCCTGCTGTAGTCAGGTGAAAACAAGATCAGAGACCATTCACCAAGTGTCCACCACGCTCTAGGCACTGGGCCCCGTGCTTCACCTATCGGTCGAGTTCATCCTCACAGACCTGGGATCAGCACATGGGCTACTGTCTCCCTACCGCAGGTGGGGAAACGGGCAGAGAGAGCCCAAAGGACTGGCCCCAGACGCAGAGCTTAACGGCCTTCTCCTAGGAGAAGCGGAATCCCAGGGACCCCAGGGCCCTGCTGGGGAGGGCGTTCATGGCTGCCACCCCCATGTGCACCCCTGGCACAGATGGGGGATCAGGGCTACAGCAGCTGGGAGATGCCAGGCCCCACACTGCTCACACTCATGCCTTTGTCCTCAGAGCCAGAACTCCCCACAAGCTACCCTGGTGATGTCAGCTCTGGGCAGAGAAAGGGGAGCCTGGGGGTGGGGAAGGGCTTTCCAGAAGCCCCCAGGGCTTAGCCAAAGAAAGGCTGCCTCTTTGCCCAGAATCAAGGAGTTTTCACAGGACTCACCACCACCACTCTGCTTCTCCCAGACACCCTACAGGGTTGTTTCACTTTATTTTCATCTTTTAAATAGAAAGCAAGCAAACATACACCCCGAGCCACCATTCATTAATAAGATTACTCTCTGGGCACTATGGGAAGAACTTTTGAGAAGTATCCCTTTAAAGCCTCCTGATTCACAGAACTGGCCCAGGCGAGGTGTCAACATCCTCAATTTCCCAGCCTCCTAGGCAGAAGGCCCCGAGAGGTCCTGGGTCGTCCTCTCTATCTACACTAGTTCCCTGGCTGACCTCATCCAGACCTGACACCTTAGCACCATCCTGTCCGCTAACACTCAGATTCCTCTCTCCACCCTGGCCCCTCCCTCCCTTCCCTAAACTCGATACTCAGAGCTCTGATTGCATGTTCACATCCCCACCTTAATTTTAACCCACACACCCAAAAGGGCCTTTTTAAATTTTCTTCTCTTACCTGCTCCTAACTCAGCCTTCACCATCTGGGGAAACTTCAATTCCATCCTTCCAGTTGTTCGGGCCCCAAACCCTGGAGTCATTGTTGACTCCTCTGGTTCAGACACTCCCCAAACCCAAGCACCTGGCAAATCAGGCCGCTGGACCCTCAAACTCTAGTAGTCCAACCACCTCCTGCACCCCGCCCCCCGTCCTCACCACCATCACCTGCCTGGACTGGCAGCAGCCCTGCAGTGGCGTGAGAGTGTCCTCCAAAGTGCCACACACCCCCGGAACCTGAGAATATGACCTTATTTGGAAATAGGGTCTTTAGGGATATAATTAGTTAGTTAACATGGGGTTTACTAGATTACAGTGAGCCCTACCTCCACGGACTCGTATCCTTATAAGAAGAGACAGGACCGGAGGAAAAGGCCACGGGACGAGGGAGGCAGAGGCTGGAGTCCTGCTTCCACAGGGCAAGGGACCCTCGCGGCCACAGAGGCTGGAAGAGGAAAGGCAGGACCCTCCCCGAGAGCCTGTGGAGGGAGCAGAGACCTGCCAGCACATGCGGCCAGTCTTCTGGCCTCCAGAACTGTGGAATGACACATCTGCTGTTTTAAACCACCCAGTTGGGGGGCACTGTAACAGCCCCAGGTCACTTATATCAGCCCCCCACCCACCCACCCTCACACTGCGGGACGGGGGGGCCTTCCAAAACGCAAAGCGGCTCCAGTCGATCCTCTGCTCAAACCCCTCCCAGGGCTTCCCATCCCGCTCGGACTAAAACCGAGTATTCTATTCAAAGCACTGCCTCGTGCTCCAACACAGACGGGTCTCACAGACACTGTTGGGCAAACGAAGCCAGACACGAAAGCACCCTGGAGGCTTCCAGTCGTGAAAAATTCCAGGGCAGGCAAAGCTAAGGTTTGGTGAGAGGAATCAGCACAGGAGACTTCTCAATCTTGACCTGGGCAGCAGCTTCATGGGTGTACACACGCATAAATACTCATCGGGCTGTGAGTGTACTCACTGCCCGTGTGCCAGACTGCAATAAAAAAGCTTTGTTAAGGTCTCAGATCCTTCCCATAGTCTGAATGCACCGTCCTTATCTGGCCTCTCGGTCTTTCTGACCTCACTTCCTTCCACTCTGCCTCCTAGACTCTCCATTCCAGCAATTCCTCAAACACACTCCTACCTCAGGGCCTTTGCACGTGCAGCTCCTCTACCGGGAAAGCTCCCCCCACCCCAAACACCCCTTGCCTCTCTCTCTCTTACTTTATCCAGGTTTCTGCTGGATGCCACCTAAGACATCGTTTTCCCAAAGACCAATCTAAAATAGACAGGCACACCCTAATCCCTCAGGACATCCTGTTGTCCTCAACTTTATTTCCTGCAGAGAACTTAATGCCAGGTGACGTATCATGTAAGTCTCCCCTAGCTGAACAGCCACTCCACAAGAGTAAGGACTTTTCTCTCCTTGGTCCCTATTGTGCCCTGTACTTAGAATGACCCCTATCACACAGCAGGTGCTCAATAAGAAGCTGTTGAGTAAATAAACGATCCCCACTTTACAGGCCAGGAAACTGAGGCACAGAAAGACAAAGTTCCAGCCCCATCTTTCAGCTAGTGCACAGCACGTTACGTCTGAGTGGGAAGCCAGATTCTGTCTGTTCCCACCGCCTTAATAGCCCATGATGGACTGAGATGACGCTTCTGCAGGTGGCCAAAAGCTGGGAGATGCCAGCAAGGAGGAAGACAGATGGCACGTGTGCTGGCACCCCACACATCCTCCCCCCTGGCCAAGCTGTCCCAGCCCAGCTGCTGCTAGGAAAGGGCAGTCTGGCCCACCAGGAAGGCTGCAAGAGAGAGAAGAAGAAAAGACAGAAAATTTGAGGCCCTTCCCTTCCCATACCCCTGGAAATACCTTCTTGCTTCCTAAGACGCCAATGAGCCCAAGGGGACACCCCCGGAGGGTGGGGCTCTGTGCCAGCGAGCCCAGAGCCTGGGCAGCAGCGCTAAGGGCTGCTGCCTGAAAGTCACCAGGTCCATCGCAGACACATGGTCATGCGTGTGGTCGTACACAGTATGACTTTTTTTTTGCCTTTTGCCCAACCTCTTTTATGAAGATAAGGGCAAAGTTGCAAACGTAAAGACGCAGCTACCCGCAGCGAAAAGCATCAGTCCCAAACGCTTGAGACAAAAGCGAAAAATCAACCAACCTGCCCTTCCTCAGATGCTCACTGGAAGTGGGCCAAGCAACAGGAACTCATGAGTGAAGGAAACATACATTTTGAATCAAAATTCTGGGAATTCTTTGTTGGAGACTGTGCATTGGGAGGAAGTGCACTGGAGAATTTTATTATATAGTTTAGCTTTCCGGACACATGGTTAACACTCCTTATGCAAGGTTAGTTAACTGGTCTTTGTTTGCTGAAGTCGGTATGTGCTGTCAGGAAATAAAACACTATGGGGTGGGGAGAGTGACTGAATGAGTAGGGAATTAGAGCTGGAAGACTAGGATTCAAACCCATGAGAAGCTCAATCGTTTTTCAAATATGTACTCTTAGAGAGTCGCTTCATAATTTGGAGTCATCAAAATCACCTTTGGCAAAGGCCTGAGGTGTCCCCTAACATATTCTCCCTCCACAGCAATGGGATTTCCAGCTGGGCACATGGCTGCCCAGAATGAAGCCTACATTTACCAGGTCCCTTGCAGCTAGGTGTGGGCATGGGACTAAGTTATGGCCAATGGGGAATGAGCAGAAGAGATGTGTGGCTTCCTGTTGTACGCTTTTAAGAAGAAAGGCAGCCCTCCCTTCCCTCCTGTCCTGCACCCCACTACCTGAAGGTGGAAGTGGCAAGAGGTCACCTTAGACCACGTCGATGAGGGTACAACCTGGGGCCTCGGCGCAGACACTGGATCCCCCAACTGTCTACATCATGTTATTAACACGGGAAAGAAATAAATGTTATTTTGTCTAAACCACTGTTATTTGGAATGTCTGTAAAGCACACAAATATATCTTAAGTCATACACAACACAACTGGTAAAACTCCAAGGAGATCACAAATGGGAACCCACTTATACACAAGTAAAGCTCTCCACAACGGTAGGGAAGACCAGCATGGATGTCTATGGCTTTGCCTGATCAACATCCATTCCCAGCTTACTTCCACAAGAACCAACCAACTGTCTTTGAAGGATCTACCACACCCTTAGGACCTGTGGTATGTGTGGAGTTGACCCCGCCCTCCAGCTCCAGAAGTGACCAATCAGATCCCCAACCAATCCTTTCTCCACAGCAACTGTTCAGGGATAAGGTCTTAAGCCAAGAGAAACCAATGAGCATCATCAGACCCAGGATTTCTGCCTTACTGTTGGGAAAGAGGAGTTGTCTTTATCCTGGAGTTGCTCAGCTATGGGCGGGTGTAAAGATGGGGTTGCTAAATGCCACCTGAAACCACTTGAGGAGAGCCTGCCTGAGAATGGAGCCAAGGCTGAGAAAAGCAGAGTCAAGAGACACTTTCCTCATGAAATCATTTGAACACCCAGATGCTACTGTGCCTGAAGCCCTCTCAGGCCTTAAACTTCCCAGGAAAGTAAACCAGTAATTTTTTTTTCCTTAAGTCAATTTTAACTGGATTTCTTTCATTTATAATTAAATAACCCAGGTAATACAGTCACTACTACTATCGCTACCACTCTCATTAGAATCATCACTTTAGACAGGAATTGGCAAACTTGTCCCTAGAGCCAAATCCAGCCCTCTGCCTGTTTTTGTAAATAAAGTTTTATTGGAACACAGCCATGCTCATTTCTTAACATATTATTTATGGGTGCTTCTTGGCTGTAACAGCAAAGTTGAATCATGACAGAGGCTGTAGGACACACAAAGGTAAGAGTATTTACTCTCTGGCCCTTTATAGAAAGAGTTCAATCCCAGCTTTGGACAGAGTACTCTAGCAGAGGAAGGGATCAGGCAGCAAGGGTCAGCGTGAAGGTGTCAGCATAAAGCTCGCTGGTGCCTAAGGATGCACACGGCTGAAGCAAACAGAAGACAGGAACAGGGATGACGGGTAAACTTACCAAAAGGAAGGCGCGCACGGTGGGGATCTTGTTCAGCTCCACAAGCAGCCGCAGGGCCTTCTCGTGGTTGCTGCAATATTCCTCGTACACGCAGAACTTGTCCTTCTGCAAGACAAGGACAGAGGCCTGAGACAGGTCGTGGCAGGCAGGCAGGCAGGCACTCTGAGATGTGCTGCTGACCGGACCAGCAGGCCAGGGAGGAAAGGACCCTGAGAGACTACACAGCAGGAGGGATTTCGGGTGAAGCTCGCTGCAGGCCTCTCAGACTCCACACTCTGCACCAATCAGCCTGAGTAACCTTTCAGGACACAGCATGGCCCAGGGTCAAGTGTACAGACTCAAGCCAGAGCTTGACCCTGGCGCTGCATTTCCAGCTGGGAACTTGAGCAAGTAACCTGACTTCTCTGTGCCTTGGTGTCCTCACCTGTGAGCTACAGTTAGTAACAGTCCCTAATTCATAGGGCTGTTATGAAGATTAAGGAAGTTAAAAGTCTAAGTGTTCAGCATGTACTAAGTGCTCAATGTCCAACTTTATTACTGAAACACAAGTCAGACTGGGTCATGCCAACAGCAGCCTATTACACTAGGAATGAAACCCAACACTTGGTTAAGACCTTGAAGGGTCAGATAAAGTGACCTCGCCTTTCTCTGACCTCATCTCACTGGCCTTCTATCTGCTTCTTCTATTTGCCAAGCCTGTTCCTACCCCAGGGCCTTTGCACTTGGCCATTCCCTCTACCTGGAACACTCTTCTCCAAGGCCTGGCCAATTCCCACCGTTCAAGACTGCCACACCTCTAGTGACACCTGGACTACCCTGGCTGAAGCAGCCACCCCGTGTTCTCTATCACCCACCCACCTGTCTTCATTTTCTTTATAGTGCTCTTACAGTCTGGAACTATCCGGATTATTTGTTTATCTCCCCGCTTGACAGTCAGCTCCCTGAAGGCCGTGAACACCTCCGCCCTATGCAGTGAACCCTAGCACAATGCCTGGCACACCGTACACCCTCAACGAAGACTTGCTAAGTGAATGAACTCTGCACACCTACTACGTGCTACGTCCTGTATTTACAAACCAGAAGAGTCAAGGCAGGCTCCGGAACTTGGGGGAACAAGCAGATCTCTGGTTACGGCCACATGCAGTAGCAGTCCTGAGGCAGAGGGACAGTTCTGTTGACCTCCAGATATCCCTAAGTCCAAAGCTGGACTCTTTTCAGCCTAGAAGTCACCCAGGGGTCATCAGGTCTGTAACCATCAGTCAAGGTTTCCGGGACTGGAAGGGACAGGAGCCTTCTTAGCAGGAAGCTCGCCACAAAACATTCTCAGTTTCAAAAGTCTCACAGAACACTGCCTCCCAACCAGCCAAACTCCAAACAAGGATGTCCTGGGCAAGGCCACTGGGGAGGAAGAGCTGAAGGGCCTTGACCTTGGGCTGGGGAATGGGCAGAAGACCCCAAGCAGCAAAGGAAGGAAAAGGTGGGTCTGCAGCTCATCTTGTTTCTGAACAAGCCCCCGTCGTCCTGCCAATGGGTGGCTACAGGAAAGAGGAAACCAAAGAGGAGGGAGACTGGGTTTCAGAATCAATCAGCTGCCCAACCCCCCAGTGCACTCTGGGGGTTCCGTGTGCACCATCTGAGCAGACGCCTGAGCAGCAAAGTGCGCACGGCCAGAGCCAACAGCTACCACAGGGTCTGTGCCGGGCGCTCAGTGCCACTCTCTGCTCTCCTAGAATGGGGGTGGACTCATAACACCTCACAATAACCTGACATGGTAATCCCTGCATTTGACCCACCCACACATGGGAAAGTCAAGGGAAAGTCATGTCTCACACGTAGGGAAGGGGAAGCCAGGATTCAATCTCCCTTCACGTGCATGCCAACAACCAACCCAAGTTCACTGGACTGGGACGGGGATAGAAGTGGAAGCCAAAGCAATGAGTACGGATCTCGAGCCACAAATCCACAGGCTAATAAGCTCCGAGGGTACCACAGCATAAAGAAGGGCACGGTGCCTCCAGACCAGACCGCCTGGGTTGGAAACCCAGCTCCAGGCTCCCTAAGTGGTGAGCGACCATAGGTAAGCTGCCTCACCTACTTAGGCCTCAATTCCCTTATCGATCAAATGAACACAATAGCAGACCTCCTCCCCCGCCCACTGTTTGGGCTGCTGGGAAATTAAATAACAGTATATGTAAACAAGGAGAAGCATGCCTGGTACACAGTGAGCACTTAAAACATTTCAAAATACTCTATCCCTGGCCGGGTGGCTCAGTTGGTTGGAGCATCATCCCAAACACCAGAAGGTTTCACAGGTTTGATTCCCGATCTGAGCACATACTTAGGATGTGAGTTCGACCCCAGGATGGGGTGCCTTTGGAGGCAAGCAATCGATGTCTCTCTCTCTTACATCAATGTCTGTCTGTCTGTCTCTCCCTCCCTCTCTTCCTCTCTCTCTAAAATCAATTTTTAAAAATTATAATAATGACCTTCCCACCATAAGGCTGTTGTGAGAATTATCAGGTGAATTATCATAGCAAGTGCTGAAAATGGTGCACAGTAAGTGCTCATTAATATTAGCTATTATTATTATTATTATTATTATTATTAATTATTATTGCTGTTACTGATGTCGCAGCCATTATTACCATCGTTATGATTTCAGCCAATTCATTATCCTATGGGTGAATCAGGCTGTGACAGGGTGGAGCAGCGGACACGTGGGTTCAATGGCAGAAAAAGAGACAGGAAGAGAGAGGACAAAGGGGGCTGGGGTGGCTTGCGCGTCCGGACAGGGCCACTGGGGGAAGACACCAGGCAGATTTTGAGAAATACAATGGCCTGAGCCCCGGTGTGCCTTACTTCTCGGCCATGCACTGTCCGTCTCCGCGTCTGCCCCTGTACTGGGGGCTCCACAGCGCTGGGTTTGCTCAGGGGACTGCTGGGTTGCAGTGGGGGCTGAAGTCCCAGCAGAGAGCAGGAATTGTGAGTGTTTGATGAATAAAAGCCAAAAAGCAAAAGAGGAACTGAGCCCTCAAACCAGCCCCATGCTCCTTCCAGAAGACCCTGGTCCACCACACCCACAGCTCAGCTCTTCTTTGGAACATCTGTTGTCTCACCCGTCCATCATCCAATCTGCTCCGGTCACGGCCCACAGTTCTTCCCCTGCTGAACCTCCTCTATACTTGGAGCCCACACACCCCACTCTACTCCCAGGCACCACAGGTGCGTATGTCACCCAGGCCAAGCCAATCAAAGAGATAGACCCCTGTCCTGGCATCAAGGCCCAAGCTGGGCCAAGGACAGCCCTCAAGGCCTCATGCTAAAATCAATGTAACAAGAGCTCTCTCTGAACTGTTGCTGCTGAGCTGTGTCAATCCGAAAAACTGAGAGCCACTTCTGCCACCACATGAGGCATCCATGTCCCCCATCCCTCAGGAATGAAGTCCATCCTGAGGAAAGCAGAGCCTAGAGACACAGAAACACCAAGTCCTGAAAACATCATATGGGGTCCTGGATCCAGCTATGCCTGAAGCCAACACACTCCTGAACATTTCATTTGTATGAGCCATTATGCCTTTTTTTGTTTAAGTCTATCTGAGTTGGTGTTTTTGTCACTTGCAATAAAGACAACCCTAATACATGCACACTCTGAAAGGGGGAAGAAAATGAAAAATGGACCCAAGCCTGGTGAGATGACAGGGTCTCCATCTGTACTATGAAGGGGCTGGGCCAGAAAGCAGAGACAAAGCCGTTTATTCTCACATGCCAACCCCAATTAATGGGGGCTGCTGGCTGCAACACTGGTGGGAAGAATTCTGGAGGCCTCCAGGGAGCACAGAGGCAGAATTCTCAGATTGATTAGCGATGTCTGCCCCAGATGCAGGAGTAGGAGTAAGTGATAAGATCACCACGGCTGTGTCATTACTCATCCCCTGAGCCCCTTCTCTCACACTGGGCAATGTCATCCGCTCCTCCAGCCTGTGAAAAGGGCAGGGGACCAAGGCTTGAGGCTTGGAGAAGTTAAATTTAGCAAATGAGAACACCCCTCTTAGGAAGCATGCCCAGTTCCATCACTCCTATGTCCTTTCATTGATCCCAAAGCCAGCTGCATCTTAGGTCCGAGACGCTGCGAATCTGGAAATATTGCTTCTGACAGCTAAGAGTCTAAGTGTTCAATTTCCTCCGAGGGGCCCAAGTGGGCTTTGATTGTTTTGCCAGGAGGAAACAAACAGTTGTGCACACACAGATGTGGTAGGGAACTTGAGGCTGTGGTTTTGGGCTGTGAAGGAGGAGAAGGGGCCAGCTACCAGCCGGGGGAAGCTGGGGGCAGCTGGGGTAGAGGGTCTAGGCTCCCAGAGAGGACTCAGGAATGTCAGGCGGTGGCTGCTGTCCCCGGTACCTGGGGAGTGACACTGGCTCCACGGAGACCATCTGCTCCAAACCACTCACTTCCGACAGAAAGACTGCAACTCAGCAAAAGGAGCTGGCCACGGGGACATCTCCTTGGATGGGAAGGGAGCATGAGATCCAAGTTTCACTTTTGCAAGGGTTTCCTGAACCTATCCACACAGCTGCAGGAAGAGGAGGCTCAAGCATAACTCAGACCACACTGCTTCCCTGCTGAAAACTCACGATAAAATCCCCACAAGCTCTGGCTCAGACATCCCTGACTCCTTCCATCGCTCCTCCGCTCCAGCCACCCCGGCCTCCCTGCTCCCATCGCAGGGGCCCTGCCCTTCCCCCAGATCATCCCATCTCACTGACCCACCCTGACCAGGGTTCCCAGACAGAACACAGGGCACCCAGTTAAGTTCTCATTTCAGATAAACAAATTTAAGTACAAGTATGTCCCAAATACTGCGTGAGGCATACTAAAAAGTTGTCATCTACCTCAAATTCAAATTTACTCAGCTGTCCCAGGTGTTTTAACCTGCTAAATCAGGCCAGCTGCCCCGAACTTCCCGACGTCAGACAGCCTCGATTAGTCACCTCTCCTTGCGTCTGCATTCCTGTTCTTCATAGCTCACGCCGCCATCTGAAATGACCCCCTGTTAACTGCCTCACCCTCCGTTTCTCTGGTCGACAAGCCTGGTGGCAGCAGGAAGCAGGTCTGCCTCATTTGGGGCAGCATCCGCAGGGCCTGGTACTGTGCCTGGCACACAGTAGGTGCTCAGTATGTATTTCAGGAGACGTTATCACGTCAGATGGTGGAAAACACAAGCCCTGGAGCCAAACTGCATGGGTGCAAACCCTGGCTCCAACACTTACTGGCTGTGGGCCTCAGTTTCCTCATTTGTGAAGTGGGCATGATAACAGTACCCACTGTTTAAGGTTGTTGTGGAGTTTTAATGGATTCATACACCGAAAGCACTCAGAACAAGGCCCAGTACCAAGGGAACGTTCGCTCAGCGCTAGTTTGTGATCACATCAGTAGTAGTGGTTGGGTTTGGGAATAAGGGGGTGAGGGGTTGTCCCACCGTCCACATGGATGTGGCACTCCCCAGGGGGCCAGTCTGCCACCCAGGGCCCTCGCTGGGCCTGAAGCCACCCTTCTTCTCCCGGAGAGCATGTCCAAAGGGCTCTGTGCCCAACTACTGCCTCAGCACCCAGACGCTGCCTCAGCAGGGAGTCAGCAAGCCTGGGCAGGTGGCTAGCCTGATGCACCTGCCCCTGGGGCTGTGGCAGATGCTGTGGTGGATGCTGTGGTCCATCAGGACGGAGGCACCCACAGCTCCCAGGGAGGCCCTCCCCGGGAACTGCCTGTGCCTGAGGCTTTCCACGCGCTCCCAGGACAGCCCATTTCCAGGGACTGCGCGATGCAGGGTGCAGAGGCCCACCTCCACCGCTGCAATTTGGGGCAACCTGAAGAGCCACCCCAGCTCCAGAGTTCCTCCCCCTGGGGACTGTGCCACCTCTCCTTCTATGGTTTCCAACCACCTGCACACAAATCTCCAGCTTCCAGAAACCCAACCTATGGCAACAGCCACTTCTAAAAACTATCAGTGCAATCCTCCATTAGCATGGAGGAAGAGAGGAGTGATGATTTTAAATTAAAAAGGTGGTTTTAATCTAAAACACTGAATCATGGGAAAGGAGAGAGTTGACTCCTTTCTCAATTGTTCCAATTACCTCAGGGAGGGGGCCTCAGTGGGCTGTGATTTGCCGGAACACCCTCTAAGGCTGCCTATCGTCCCTTTGATCAAAGTGAGGGCAAGGCTCCAGCTCAGAAGCCAGGTGGGGGAGTTTCTAGACAGAACGTGGTACCTCAGTCTGGTTTCTATTGCATCTCTTTTTACAGTTACCATTTATTTATAGCAACCATTTTCCATTTCCAATGATGATGCAAATTTCCCTTTTTAAATGTCTAAGTTTTTTTTCAAGCGAAACTATTTCTTAAAAGATGAATCAAGTAACAATATGAGGGGTACCCAGATACAGCGGAAATTATAAACAGTGTATGAACCAGTGAATTCCGGCTTTGCCATGAGGAGGGTTCAAGTCCCACCTCTTCCACCTATCTAGGCCTGACCTTGGATTTCACCTTTCTCTTGCGCTGCTTGCCTGTTGAGTCAGGGAGGGGCTGGAAGGTGGGGGAGCATGACAATCCTGAACAAAGGGGCATGGAAGAGGGGGAGCGTTTCCATAAAGATTTCAAGGCGGGGAGTATCCAAGTCATAGGGATAGCCAAGGGACCTGGTCCAGGTGGAGGGAACAATGCACGCAAAGGCCCGACGTGGGGATGGGCCCGCCGTGTTCCAGAACAGCTAGGAGGCCAGGGTGGCTGCAGTGGCGACAGTGAGGTCCCAGGGACTGGCAGGGCCTAATAAATCGCCAAGTGCCCCAGACGACCCCAGGCAGCATCAGAGAACGTCGGGTCCCATGAACAAACATGTACATAGTACAAATGAGCAAACATTCGCTGAGCACTTATCAGGGTGCCAGGCGCTGCTATGTTTAATTCTCTCTACCACCCTAGATGGTGGGTTTCACTACTCCCACCTGATCGATGAGGAAACTGAAGCACAGCCAGGTGAGGTCATTCTCCCTGCATCACAGAGCAAGGAAGCAGTGGAGCCAGGAGGCAAGGTCAGGCACCTGGCTCTAAAACACCAACCTCAAGGGACCAGGCGGGACTCATGCTGGGTTCTCAGGGTCCGGGGAAGGTCCCGGCCCAGAATGACTTCCCACAAAGGCCTGAAGGTCAACTGTGGGCGCATCAGGACTCCGATGGGAAGCGCTGCCTTCATCAATGCCCCGTGTGATGAGGCTACGTGAGGGGGTTCTGGGCAGCGAAGAAGCAGAATGTATGGAGAAGTTGCCTCCTGGGCATGAAACTCTGTACCCTCCACCCTCTTTCCTCCAGCTGCCTGCCCCTGCATCTCTGAACGAGTTAGGGATCCTGTAGAGAGAGTGGGGAGAGCCCAAGCGGACACTCAGACCCTCACTGACTGACCAATTGAGAAACCTGCTCACCATGCCTCTGTGGCTCAGGCAGAGAAGCTGGGGACCAGCGGGCCTGGGGTTATTGGCAAGCAGATAATGCACCTTGAGGAATTAACTGCACTTGCATCCTCACGACAGAACCATGTGGCAGGCACTCTCCTTACCCAGTTTACAGAATTAGAGACTGAGGCCCAGAGAGGTGAAGTGACTTGCCCAAGGTGGAACAGGGATTTGAACCTACTAAGTAGTCTAGGTCCAGGGAAACAAAGGCTCACTCTTTCCTCTGAACCAAAGGGAAGACTGGGCCCCCCCACCATTTTTTATCTGCCTATTCAAGAACCGTTTCCTGAACCACAACTGCCATGCCTTCTCGCCCCTCGTCACCCTCCCCACTCCACCCTCCTGCTCCAGGGCACCATCCCGTCAGAAGGCACAGTGAACTAACTCCTCCTGGTCTCCCTGCCTCCCCCACACTCCGCTCCCCTGCCAGCAGCCACAGGGTCCTCTACACCCGACCCAGATCACATCTTTGCCCTGCTCACCACCCTCCTTCAGCGCCCATCCCACCTGCGCCCTGCCTCGCTCTCGTGCTTACCCTGCTTCAGACAGTATGGAACGGAGGCTGCATGGAGAGGAAGGCAGCATCCAACAGTCACCGTGCGCCGGCTGGTGCTGGAGCTGTTCTGAACACTCTCCTTACGTTTTCTCACTTGGTCCTCAGCAACATCACGGGCAGGTCTAGCTTTCTGCCCGTGTTACAGGTGAGGACACTGAGGCACAGGCAAGCCCAAACAACTTGCTGAAAGAAACACAGCTTTCCGGCAGCTAGGCAGCCCGGCCCCCCGGGGGGACTGCCGCCCCTTCACCCTAGGAGTCCTGGCTTCCCGGGCTGGAACTCCCTGAGGGCAGAGAGAGCTACACAGACTCAGCCCACCCAGATGTGATCCTTCAGAGAAGGGAGTTAGTGACACGGAGGAGTATGCAAGAGCCACGGTGGAGCCAGGGCTTGCAATATGCCAGGGTTTCTCACTCCAGCACTGCTTACATCTGAGGTCGCACAATGCTGTTGCGAGACTGGCCTGTGTGTTGTAGGATGTCCTGGCCTCCACCCACTGAAGCAAGTAGCCACCCTTCCAGCCCCCCGAAAAGCATCTAGACAAAGCCAAACGTCCCCAGGGGCAGAAATCACCCCCTGGCTGAGAACGACTGTACGACATTACACCCTTCATTGCTTTACCTCGTTGAGTCTTTCCACCAACCCAAGGAGGCAGGCAAGATTACCCCGCCTTCTCAACCAGGGGAGAAGCCCGCTTCCCAAAAGCTATAGGCTCCAAGCAGGGCTTGGCAGTGTACTCACGAATTTTAAGAAAACATTCCCAAGTTCGTGCTGAGACTGAGGCTCCGGATGTAAACAATACTCCAACGCGGCCAAGAAATCCTTATGAACTTCCAGGATGTCTTCGATGTTCGAGAACAGGATCTGTGAGGAAGAGTGGGGCCCAAGGACGGCGTCAATCAAAGCACAAAGGATGAGCAAAATCAAGAATAAAAAATACTTATCGCCCACAGTTCAGGTGAGGGTGTGCTGAAACAGGCCCTCTGCTCCCTCTGGAGCCAGTCCACACGAATGCAAACAGGGGCAGTAACAAAAACATTGCCAGCATTAACCCAACAGGATTAATGCCTTATCCTGTGCTAAGAACTTTATATGCATTTATGGCATCCAATCCTCACTCTAACTCCAAGAGGCAGAAACTATGATTATCCCCAATTTGTAGATGAAGAACAGAGGCTCAGAGGAAATAATTAACACCACCAAGGTCACGCAGTCCAGCCAGCAGCAGACCTGGGCTGCGTACTTGGCGTGCAGAGAAGAATGTATCGGACATTCATCACAGTCCTCGTCGCGACCACAGCAGAAGGTCCAAACATGAGGCTGCTTTCTAAACCAATGAGGGTACTTCAGCGAACCATGAAAACGACGTGGAAGGAGAAAACGCAATAGGGAAGGACATCTGAAATGTGCTGTTTACACTCTCACGACCACCACACGGGTGCCCTTGCATAGCTGTGAAGCCTGAAAGGCACCTACGCTCTCACCCAGCAACTCTACATTCTAAAATTTGACCTTTTGATCCGTCCTTTCCCATCAGGAGCAATCTTGCCTCCCAAGGGATGTTTGCCAATGTCTGGGGACATTTTTGTTTGTCACCAGTTGGGGGCCTGGATGCTACTGGCGTCTCATAGGCAGAGGTCAGAGAGGCTGCTAAATACCCTCTAATACACAGGACAGACCCCTCCCACAACAAAGAATCATCCAGCCCAGAGTGTTAAGTGGGCCGAGGTAGAGGGCTGGGTGGGTGGGTGGCCACCAACATATACTGCAGCCTTATTGCAGTAGCAAAAGATCGGGGAAAGGTCATTCATTCATGAGGACTCATCACATAGTTAGCAGACGGGACCGGCTACAATTAACTACGTTCCACACCCTGCAGTACTATGCAGCCCGTGGAAAGATTCTGCAGATTGGGATATACGGACATGAGCCCCTGGGACGACCCTTGATCTGCATTGTTGGGGGGTGGGGTGGGATCCTGGGGCCAAACAGAAGTACCAGACAGGCTCATCTGTGTACCAGAACCCACATAAAGGCCACTCTCCTCTATGCTGGCTGTGGCAGAGGCGGCTGGGACAAGGACACCAGAGGCCTCTGGGAAGGAGGCTCGGGGGAGACTTTCATTTACTTTAGGTCCTTTTGAACTGCATAAATTCCTTTTGCTGTTTCTTGAAAAAAAAAAAAAGATGCATTTTTTATTAAATTTATTGGTGTGATGTTGGTTAATAACATTATATAGGTTTTCAAGTGTACAGTTCTATGATACATCATCGGTATATTGCATTGTGTGCCTGCCACCCAAAGGCAAATCTTCTTAAACAGATGCATTTTGAACTTAATGTTGGAGAAGGCACTCACGTAATTCAGAAGTCAAAACACAGTAAAATGAATCCGGTGAGGAGTCCCTCTCCCAGCCATCTCCCCACTCCCCACCCACCGTGGCTTGAGGTACCCAGTGTCACTGCTAGTTTTATGGTTCCTTCTAGGGTTTCTCATGCATTCATTCATTCAGCAAGCATTGGCTGAGCACCTACTATGTGCCAGGTGCTGTCAGAGGCCCAGGGGATATCGCAGGGAACAGACAAGTGCCTTCGCCCCTTGTAGCTAACGTGCTGGTCAAAAGGTACAAACAACAAATAACTGTAGTTTTCTGGGTGTTAAGAAGCAATAAAAAAAAGATAAAACAGGAAGTGGGTCCCAGGCAGGGCAGGGCAGGAGTTTGCGAATTTAAATATGGAAACCAGAGACAGCCACTCTGAGAAGGTGACATTTGAGTGAAGGCCTGAAGGAATGAAGATGGGCCCAAAGGACCCTGGGAATGTACCAGCAAGTATGCGGGGGGAGACGGCCTGCGGGTGGTCAGGGAGGCTGAGGGCTAAAGACCACCCACCCACTGCGGCAGTCTGAGAGCACCAGGCATTGCCCTGGGCGGACGGGGTGTGGGGGGGCTGGATGCTCATGCAGACAGTGGCTGGAAGAATCACTCCACTTTGTGGCTGGTTTTCTCTCTCTTTCTGCCGAGATCACATGGCTGAATCTCTGTTTATGCCAAAGACACATTTGATAGGTCCTACGTTGTACTTGCTTCCAGGAGTGGCTGTAAAGTTTCAAAATAAGTATCTGTCTCCTGAGTTTACACTGAAAAGAAATGAGAGCCTATGTCCACCAACAGATGTGACAAGAATGGCTGTGACAGCCAAACCTGGAGATAACAGACATATCCATCCACAGGAGAGCGGGTGAGTCCACCGCGGTACTTCGTAGCGTGAAATAGAACACAGCACCAAAGACGAATGGGTCATGGCTACAACGTGGGTAAATCTCACAGACGTAAGTGAGCAAAAGATTCCAGACACGATGAAAGAGCTCATCTTTATGTAAAATTCAAAGACAGGCAAAGCCAATCAATGCTAACCAATCAGCAGCTGTCCTTGGGGCAGGTGTCAGGGGGAGGGTATGTGGTGGGAGGGGTACCGAGGAGTCTACCCTTGGGACTGCGCCCCTTACTGTATGTGAGTCACACCTCATAAAACAGGTAATTTTTTAAGAGGCTAATACAATTTGAAATTATAACAACTTTTAAGTTGTAACGGACTGTCACAAAGAGATGCGACAACAGTAAGTGCTCAGTAGATACTCGCTGAATGAATGAGTGTGAATGACTGTATGAAAAGCTCCGATCTCAGCACACCCAGGGACCAGCCACGCAGTGACCCTGAACAGGCCTCTTCACCTCCCTAAGCCTCAGCTTTCCTATCCCAAAAACTGGGCTCCGAATTGTCAACGTGAATTGTCAACGTGCAAGGTCACCGTCCAGACTAATCAGGACATGTGGGCGGGCAGGGGGCGGCTCCTGCTTGACCAAGTCCTTGGTGCGCTGCACATGCTGGCCCCGCTGACCCCCTCCCTGCCCTGTCTCCCCTCCTCTCTAGGACCAGAACCCTGAAGCCCCGAGGACGGAAGGCGGTTTCCCAGAGAGTGAGGTCACAAGAGAAAGCCAGGCCCGGGGAGCACAGGGGCCTCCGCCATGCACACAGAGGGCCTATTGACGTCCTCCCGAAACTCCGCAGAGCTGCTGCCAAAACGAAGCCTGGGCCCAATCATTCATCCTCCCGGCCTCGACATTTCAATGCCCAGAGCAGGGCAGGGGCTGGGGCTGCCAGGAGGGCAGCTGGAGGTGTCAGGCTCCTGGGGGCGCTCGGGAAGGGATTTTCCGCTGGCTCGAAGCCAGGGGGCCTGGCACGCTGGCACGAGGAGGGTGGAAGGTAGGAGGGTCATGCTGAGCAAGGGGAGAAAGTCTTGAGTTGGGGACTGGAAGCCTGAGGCTGAGTCTTCCTGACATCCACCAGGCACAGTCTGCTCGCAGGGCTGAGAGGCCCCTAGGGGCTGCAGGGAGCGTGCGCAGGAAGACCAAACCAGCTGCTGGCTGGGAGGCTGCGCCCCTGACCCCCCAGCAGCAGGGACAGTGTGCAAAGGGGCCAACCCAAGCGTCCACACCTTGACGTTCTCCTCCGTGAGGCCCTTCTCCACTGAGTCCGCCACATTCTGCCGGATGCGATGCAGGAATGCCTGGAGGAGGGAAGCAGGAAGATGTGAGTGTCCACGCCTTGATCTCCCCAGGGTGGCTCAAAAGAAGGGTCACAAAGTCAAGTGCCAACTAGGACCTGGGAGGTAGCATAGTGCAGGGGCACGGGCAGGGAATAAGGAAACACTACTCTGCCATTCACGCAACAAATGCCTACGGGGCATCTGTTACCCCAGGCCCTGTGCAGAAAACTCCCCAAAGCCCTGCCCTGCTTCACCTCCCATGGGCCCCTCTCGGACCAGCGCTCTTTCCCTTCTTTCCTTTTTAATTGAACTTCTAAACAGTAACACATTCACATGGTTCCAAAGTCATAAATACAAAGTCTCTCTCCTACACCCCCGGCCCCACCCATGGAGTCCCTCCCCTCCCCACCTCCCACAGGACCACAGCTACTAGTTTCCAGCACATCCTTCCCGAACAGCTTCATGTAAACACACACACACACTCACACACACACACACACACACCAGTGGAAGAGCACAACCATCCAGGTGGAAGGTGAACAAGCTCGGGGGAACTGACGCACACCCGGTGATGACTATAACACTGCCATTCACACATGAAAGCAGACACCTTACACCTTAAACTTCCCCACTGTTACATGTCAAATATACCTCCACGAAGCTAGGAAACCCAACACACATGTGTGTGTGCGTATATCCACACACACATACTCTTATTTTCCCCCTTTTCATATTCCCAATAACACAGGACATGCTGGCCCTGCCTTTTCCGCGTACCACCATCGCTTAGAGGCCTCTCCCCATCGTCACATGGGGGCCTCCGCGGTCTGCTTTTACGGCTGCCCGGGATCCCACTGCAGGGATGGACCCCAGTCATTGTGCCACATTTCTCGGGGGCTCGGAACACAGAAATCATTTCTGTCCTCAGTGGCGCAGCAGGCGACAAAGGGGAGCAGCGGTGGCGTCCATGGGGAACGGGCAGCACACGCCCGTCTCAGGGGTGGCCGCTCGCTCCCCCCATGCGTGGCCAGGAGGGAAGGCAGTAGGCCCGGTATCACCAGATGTTCTGGGCTTTGGTTTTGGTTTTTTTCCAACAGAAACCAGAAGCTACGATTTCTTAAAAGCAAAGCCTCCCAACTTTTCAATGTTGGCCAAAGAGCCCTCCATTTTTGTGAGGAACTGAATTTTAGGGTCCGGGCATGAAAGTAGGGGGACCAGAGTAGAGGGGTGTAGTTGTTGGAGATGATGGTGACCTGGCTGGTGTGGGTGGGAGAGCAGACAGAAGATGAGCTACTGAGAAGGTCCCGTGGGCAGGTGAGGGGACGGAAGAATACGGGGCAGACAGGGAGATGGGAGACAGCACTGGAGGGAGACCAAGGCCAGCCGTGTGCAGCAAACCCCGCACAGAGCTCAGCTGCAGGTTAACTAAGGGCACGTCTCGTCCAACCACGCGTGTCTGGGAGATCTCTGCGTGGTGGGGAGATGAAGGGGCCGTCCAGGATGGAGGGAAGCAGGGGAAGATGACAGCTGTCGGGTCCTTTCCCGTCACCCAGACAAACACTCATGGCTATCATGAGGAGCTGGCCACCCACAGGTCTCCACAAAGCAGGTCACAGAGAGGAAAGTCGGGGACACCGAGCACGGCAGCCTCGCCCCTGCCCACACTCACCGCAGGCACTATGCACCAGTCCCTCCACCTCTGTCTACCACCCTGGCCCGGGCTCCTCCACTGATGTTCCAGCCTCCTACCTGGATTTCTGCCCACTCCACATCCACACCTGGCCGTCCGAGGAGCATCTCAAGTTTAACCCACCCGAAACCTAGGTCCTGACCCCCCTCTACCCCACAGCACCAAGCTCTTCCCAGCCTGACTTCAACGGCACCTTTGCCGGAGCTCCAGCCAACCCCCGCCCCCGACACTCCATTTCCATCTGTCCACAGATGCTATCAGCTTCACCTTTACATGTATTAAATATCCGACCACTTATCCCCACCTCCTCAGCCACCCACCTGGTCCACGTCACCATCACTTCCTGCCAGGACTAATGCAGTAACCTCTTCCCTGTTCTCTGCACCCCCTCCCTCCCACCAAAAGTCCTTTCTCCACAGGGACAGCCAGAGGGAGCCTTCTAAATATGTAAATCAGATCCTGTCAAGACATGGCTTGAAACTCTCGAGGGCTCCTTCCACAGCTCATAAGGTCCCCGCGACCTTGTCCTAGTTAATCTCTCTGAATTTACCTTCCAGCATTGCATCCGCCCCCGCCCCATACCTCAATAATCTTCAGCCACACCTTCATTCTCTCTGTCCCTTCCACCTGCCAGGCACATTCCTTCCTCAGGACCTTTGCACATGCCCTTCCTACCAGCAGGATAGTCTCCCCCAGCTCTCCCCTGGGCCAACTTCTTCTCATTCATCAGGCCCCAGCTCCAATGTCACCTTCATGAGGCCCTCGTGCACCTACCACCTTCCTATCCTGCATGAAGAGCATACTTAACAAGTGAAGACGGAGGTTAAGCCAGCCCCTAAGGGAGAGCCCAGGTAAGAAGCGGGCATGACTGGGATGAAACTCACCCTCATCCAACAACAGAGGCCAGGTTTGGACACTGACGGTTTGGGTTTAAAGTGCAGTCCTCCTCCCTCCTGCTGTGTATGTGCCCCCATGGCAGGGCACTGGCCTCTCTGAGTCTCAGTTTACTCTTCCCAAGTATGGAGAGCACAGCAACACTGTCCTGCCTTTCAGGATGTATTGGCATAAAGCGAATGGAAGCCGCATGAGGACAGGGGCCTCGCCTCCCTAGTTCCCCGCTGCCGCAGCAGGCCCAGACTAGCGCCTGGCACACAGCCAGCACAGAAACCAAAGGAAGGGATGGAATGTGCCCGGCACAGGGCCTGACACACAGCCAGAGCCTAAACTCGGGCCACTCGGTAGGCTGCTGGCTTTTCTTTTTAAAGGGCAATGGGTGGTGGGGACAGGGAAAAGAAGTTCCTAGAGGTTGTTTTAAACAGAGCCTGTGATGCTGCTGGGAAATCCGGCTCCCAGCCTCCTCAGACTGGAGGCAGATGGAGGCAGCCTCACCGAGCACCGCCAGCAAGCAAAGGAAACCGGCGTGCAGGGAGGCTGACCTAGATCGGGGCTTCCTGTCCCGGTTTCTTCACATGAGCAGGGCCACCGCTATTGTGCTGGGACAATGAAAGGCTCAGGCCACCCACAGAGAAGCCACAAACAGGCCAGACTGACGGGCTCAATGGGCAACTCGTGACCCGGAAAGAATGGGCAGGCAGGGGCTCTGGGTCCAGCCTTCATGCTACCCAAGGTCCGACCGGCTTTTCCAGGCGACTTCGATGCCCTGTGTGTGGGGGGGTGGGAGTGGGGGTTGAAGGGACCCTCAGGGCAACTCCTTTTCTCAGCCCTGACAGCTTTGGAATGCTCAGCCTTCGTCCAGGAAACCTCCGCAGAGATGAGACCATTCTCAGGACCGCCAGGCTGCCTGGGACTCGGCCCCGGCCATGGACTCTGTCCACGCCCTGTCCTTGCCACACATCTGCAAGGGCCACTGCCCCACATCTGCCCAAGTCCCCCTCTTTTCCTTGCTATGATGATGAGGGCGACATACGGCGAGGATCCAGAAAAAGATAAAGAAAAATTTGACCAACACCCACAGACACACCGTGGCTCCGCTTGGGCAAATCTTAGCATTAAGCCAAATTTGCTTTAAACCATTTTCTAAAAGAAATGCGTCACATCTGGGGAGGCACAGACTGGGAAGGGGCACAAGAGAGCCCTTGGGGGTGCTGCAAATGTTCTCCTTCTGGACCGGAGTGGTGGGCACGCAGGTGGACGCACGTGAGCAGCCTCCTCAGTGTGCACCCAGGGCAGGTCACTTTACCCGTGTGCCGTGTGGATATCAAACTCCCTCCCCAGAGGAGGGCCACTTGTGCACCTGCCCCCCCTGCAAGGTACTGCCCGCCCCGGAGATGGTGCCTTTGCTCACTTCCCATGCACATGTGAATCGAGAAGCAATAAAGAATTCTGGTTTACAGGTTGCTGGACACACACATTTCTAAACGCGGCACACACACTTCTTGGCATCTTCCACAGTTATCCACACCAATTCATACACCTGGCAGCACCTGCTGTCCAGACCCCTTACCCCGGGGGAGGGGGTACGCCAGCACCACTTCCAGCCGCCAGCACACACATCCCTCAGCTCACCCACAGCCACACAACTAGCAGGGGCAGAGCTGGGCTTCCAATCCAGGCAGCCTGGCCTGGTGATGAGTCCCCAAACACATCGCCAGTGAGTAACTGCAGACAACACACTGCACAAGCAAAAAACAGGGAGCAGCTGCCCTGTGGGGTGCCCCTGGGGACCCACCATCTGTCTGGGACCTGTGGCCACAGCCTTGGGAGGATAAATGTCTCCCTGGAGATGACAGGGATGGGAAGAAGCCTCGAAGTCACTCTCTGAGACCAGTGCTGGCAACCTGATCGCTGAGGGGAGCAGGCCCGGGTGCCCCCAAGGACATCCCCGTCTTGGCCAGGGTGACCTCACCAGACATATGGCGAAACCTGAGAGGGCCAGGGGACCAGTTAGAGGGAAGGGAAGATGGGAGGCAGGGCAATCCCAGACCACAGCAAGGACAAAGGAAAGGGGATGCTCCGAGGACCCCATGCCCCCTATGTGATCTGGGTAGTGGGGGGCCAGGGAGGCAAAGCACCATGGGAGAGCAAGGCCTGAGTCCAGGTAATAATAATAAAACAGTAATAACAACAGCAGAGGAGGGCTTTGCACAGCCTGCTCCAAGCAATACCACACAGGCCAGAGTTTGGGGAGCCCCCAGTGACCACTGACCCCCGCCTTCTAAGACCAAATCCTATGCTCCATCCCCTCAAGTTGTGGGCATTTACCCCTCAGGGAAAAATAAATCTCACAAGTGTCATCAAGGTTAACTTCAGAATCTCATGTATAATAATATCATTTGAAGTTGAGTCAAATAAATTGTCCATCTTGACAATTTATTTGACAAAGGAAAATCACGCTGAAACTGGTTTGTAAGAGTCCGTTTAATGACACACACACACAAAAAGGCTGTTGATGTATCCCTAGCTGCAACAATAATCCAAGTTACAGAAAAGTACGTAAAATATAATCTAATTTGGGTTAAGTTATCTCTAAATAAGCATAGAAAAGCAAAGTACAGACTACCCTAAATTGTGTGAGAGGATGGCCAAAATTACCAGCTATGCCCCGATATCTGGTCTCTCCTTTTCCTTTGGAAATAGAGCCCCAGATTTTAGAATAAAGGCTGTATTTCCCAGCTTCCTTTCAGCTAGGTGTGGCCATGGACTAAGTTTGGGCTAGTGGAGTACAAGTAAATGTATTGTGTATAACTGTTTGAAAAGTATCCTTGGGGATGAGGGGAGAAAGGAAGCAAGGACTCTCTTCTGCTGCTCCTCCTTCCTACTGATTAGATAGCAGATGTGATGCCCAGAGGTCAGGCAGCCACCTTGTACCAAGAAGTGGAAGCCAGGTGTTGAAGAGGATGAAGCAGCAATGCAGAGGAGTTTACGTCTGTGATGAGAGTGGAGCCTACGTATCTGTTCAGAGCTGCCTATAATTCAGTAAGAGAGAGAGAAACTTCCATCCCATTTAATGCACTGTTATTTGGGCTTCATCTATAGCCATGAAACATAATGCTGAGAGTGGAATTATCAGTGACTGCAATTTTTTTCTTCATTTCTGTTTTTTTCCAAAGTTCTACAACAAATACGCTGCCTTTAAATCAAAGGTCCTTCTGTAAACTAAACGTTTTAAATTTATAATTTCTTTTTTGGACAGGAGGTTACTAAATGTTCCAGGCTCTCTCTTGCCCACCCCAATTATCACTTCCTCAGCATCTTTCCCCAATTATCACCTCCCTCAGGAAGCTCATTCTGCATTCTCTTCCTGGAAAACACGTGGCCCGTGGCCCCGTGCAAACGGGCTGTGTCCGCAGGCAGAGAGGAGAGCAGGAGCCAGGCAATACGAGATGACAAGGCTTTCCTTCTGCAGTGGGGCCTCTGAGCTGCCCACCCCTCCTTCTCCATGTTGACTCTGGAAACCACAAAGCACCCCCAGGAAGGTGCCCATCCTGGCCAGCCCACACGAGCTGGCCTGGCACTTCCACAGCCTGGGGCGGAACACCAGACCAGCCCCGTCCGCAGCCCCACGGCAACCCAGGCTGAGATTAAAAACCTCCCCATCCCATTCTCAGCAAGCACCCCCTCTGGGGCAGGCTTGTGCTGGGAACAGAGTCACTGACCCAGAACCAGCTTGTCCAAAAGACTCTACAGTCACAGCATAAATATGTTACACTGCATTGTATCTTTAACAGATGGATTTCTTCCCGGGAGCACTAAAACAAGCTACAGTTGAGAACTCCATACTATTCCATACACATACCAAGCACAGTCCTACCTCAGGGCCTTTGCACTTGCTATTCTCTGTACGGAAGACTCTCCAGATATCCACAGAGCCCTTTCCTTAGTTCACTCCCATCTAGAATCAAATGTCACTTCTGAGAGGCCTTCTCCCACTGCCCCATTTAAAGCAGAAGCCCATGCTTCCCCTCCACTCTCTCTCATCCTTCCTTATCTCACCCTGCAGCACTTACCTCCACCTACACTTATCTACTCCTTTGCTTGTTGCCATTTGCCCCCTGCAAAGCCAGCTCCAGGAGGGCAGTGGTTTGTGCATGCGGCATTGCCCCCCACCCCGGGCCTAGACCAGTGCCTGTCACAGAGCAGAGTTCGGTACAACGGGCTCAGCGGGTAGCTGATGATCAGCTTGTCTCTCCTTCCTACAATCCCATGGGCTGTGCTGTGAGGATCCCCTTTTTAGAAAAGAAGAAACAGGGACATGAATGCCAACAGGGCTTGGAGTCAGACGGCCAGGCTCTGTCTGTGTGATGGGCCTCACCTTTCAAAGTGCCAAGGTGAGGACTAAAGGCGACACAGTGCGTCAACAGCCTGGCACCTCTGTGTTTCCCTTCACCCTGACGCTGGGAGCCCCCGAATCCAGCTCGGTGCCCGGATCACAGGAGGTGCCCAATACGCGCTCAACACAGGAGCACAGAAGGGGTGGGCACTTCTGATTCCAGGTTGCCCTGAACAACAGTGGGAGTAGGAGGCTGTTTCCTCCAATATGAGCACTAGTGCCAAATTCAAAAAGAAAACTGCGCTGTCATAATTACCACACTTTGATTTAAATGTCTTCAAAGCATAAGCTAGGTCAGCATGTTGAGTACCAACCAGCTCTATCTACAGCAGCTGCATATGCAGAGGGTGTGGCCTGGGGCGCAGTTAGCAGTTTGCCAAGACAGGAGCCTGGGCTGGCTCCACAGAAGCAAACCCTGAGACAAGGATTTGAGTGCAAGTAGGTGACTAGCGAGATGATCCCCGCAAACACAGGCAGGGAAGCGCAGTCAACAGAGGGAATGAGATGGAGCAAGTAGTCAGGGCGGGTGATGGGGTTCGATCCCTTGGAGGATGGAGAGCCAGAGTAGAGCACACACTTCTGAGTGATCCCCAGGAGTTAAGGGAGCTGGGACATTTATACGCCAGTCCTATTGGTCATTGTTTGGAAGGCAGGAAGCGGGTGTTAATTCCCTGCAACTTCCGATGTGCCCTAAAAGTGCAGAAGCCGCCCTGCTGGACAGACAAGGCCACCAGGCAAAGGACTGCAGGTGCTGGCAGTGGAGTATCATCAGTATCCTCAGGGAGTCCAAGCCCTGATGTAGATAAACTTGAACCCACTGTGTTCAAGGAGACTTCTGGAATCGGACCAGCCCCACTTACAGACTTCCTACTATGTGCCAGGGACTTTTACATTTATCCTACATTATCTTTGTGTATTGCCATTTGGTTTTTCCATCCTATAAACAGTTCTGTTCTCTACTGCTTCCAAGTGCCCTGGGGTGAGCGGAGGAGAGACAGCTTTATAAACTGTAGAGCGCCACCACAGCCCTATCGCCGTCACACAAAGCCATTCGCTGCCTCATTGGCACACCTCCCCACCTCACTGCACCCGACGGCCAACCACGTGGCCTCAGTGAGTCACCCAACTTCTCAATTTCCTCATCCAAAAAAAAAAAAAAGAGGCAATTGTGGAGATTTAGGCAAGATGATTCAGTTAAAAACTCTGTAACTACAAAGACTTCCTGGAAGAGGTGGCACAGGGGCTGAACGAGGGAGGTGAACTGGACTACGAAGGGAAACAAGGAAGAATTGCTTGTGATTATATTCCAGGGGGAGAAAGCCATCATCCGGTACTACCCACGCCGGCAAGCGTTACCCAGGGCCTCCTGTGCACCGGGCATCAAGCTGGGCACCAGAGACACAAGCAAGACATGACCTTGTCACAGGGGGGTGGGGGGGGTTGAGGGGGGGTATTCATTTCCGCATTCACCCATTTAGTCAACACTGACTGCACACCACTGCGAGCTGGGCACTGTGCTAGGAGCCAACAACACGTCAGTGAATGAACAAATCAGACCGAATTCCCGCCTCACGGAGCAGGGCAAGACAGAATGTAAATAGGCTTTAAAATAAAGTGGCAGATAAGAATAAATGCTATGAAGAAAAATAAAGCAGCAGAAGAGGACAGAGAGGGACAGGGTTGGAGGGTAGCTATCAGATATTCAGAGAAAGCTCTTGGAGATAAATTTGAGCAGTGTGGACCCCCCCAAAAAAATCCCTACCTAGAAGGGCTTGTGGTGGCTAAATGGGCTCAAATTTAAAAACAGAGCCTAAAAGACACTGCTGAACAGGGGCCTCTCATGCAAGCCATGGTCCAGGGAAGAGGCCCGCACTGGCCTGCCCGCCTGCACTGTCCTCCTGACCTCTGAGGCAACCCTTATAAAGGAAGTCCTAGAATCATATTTCAACCAATAGGACTAAAGCTTTCCCTGTCCAATCAGGGCTGTGCAGCTAGAGCCTCATTAACATCTTCACTGACCAATCACAGTGGCTCCATTCCACTTATTGGACCAATCAAACTGTGAGGATCTGGAGTCCTCATTTGCATGAGGACAGAACAATCAGGGACCAGAAGCAGGAACTTATATAAGTCAGCTCCCTTGTGGCTCAGGAAGCCCACCCAAGGGTGAGTTTCCCGGACTCGACCTGTGGGGCTATCTCAGCAGAGCAAAGCAGCCTTAGGTAGTGGGCTGGAGTGGAGCGGTGCTCTCTGCTAGACAGAGGTCCCCTGGAGCCACCTCACAGCCAAAGCCGTGCCAATTCAAAGCTGCGCAGTGCTGGAACTGAGCTGCAACACGACTGAGCTGTATCACAACCCTGCTACATCACCACTGAGCAGTTTGCACCAAGTACAGTTTCCCCCTTCATCTGCACCCAAATTGAGGACTCCCATTGGCACTGAATAGGCACCAATGACCCCTGGCTCACAGCGCCTGTTCTGGGACTGAGGAGAGGGGGCAGTTGAGTGGGTGTTTGAGGGAAGAGCATTCCGGGTAGAGGGAAAGTCAGTGCGAAGACCCTGTGGCACACGCACCCTTCCAACACCATCCCGACTGAGTTGTCCGTCCCTGCTCCTGCCCTGCTTTCTTCACAGCACCTGCCCCCATGAACTCACATACATCTACTCATCGGTCCACTGTCCAGCTCCCCCCGCACAGCATCAGTTCAGAGAAGGCCATGACGTCTGCCTCTCCAGGTCACTTATCCCCAGATTCCGAGACTGGGCCCAGCATATCATAGACCCTCAATAAATATGTGTTTAACTGGTTAATCACTCAACTGTCTGGAAAACACCCCCCTACCCATCCCCACCCAGCTTCTAAGCATGAAGAAAGGTGCTCAGTTCTCATCCAGCCCCAACCATGGAGGAAGTTGAAGCAAAAACAAAGTTGCTACAACCTGTCGTAAACAGGTCTGATGTAACCGTGCAAAGAGGGGAACCACAGAGGGGAAGCCAACACCCTGGCCCCCACAGACCCCACTCCAGGGGCAGGGCCCAGCCTGCGACCTCCCTGAACTCACCACTCCTTCGGCAAAAATGTACGCCGTACCCCCGGCACATCACTGAGCTCTAAGTCAGTCTAGGGGGTCTCAAACCAGGGGCCCACAGGCGTGTGTCGCTTGACCTTCGGGGCTTCAGGAAAATTCAGGTCTACGTTTGAGTATCAGATTTCCCATTCAAATCTCAGTTCCCGGCTTCTTTTGAAAAAGCTAACCACTGGTCTCAGATGCCCGCAGGGCTATAGGAAGCTGCAGGAGAGAGGCAGCTTCCATCTTTACCCAGAGTGGGCACTCCTCGGTTTTCCACCACCCGGCCTGCTCCTGCACTCATCTTCAAGTCGGGCCCTGTGGGCACTGGAGTGTGCATCTCCCATCCCAGGCACAAGCCTGACAAGCGTGAAGACTGACATTTCTCTCAACACCCTCAGCCCGGACAGACATCACTAGTGGAGCACAGATCTCTCTCCTGCTGAGACTTCTCCGTGCTTCTAGGTTGCTGTCACCTACACCCGTAATGTGGTTTGAGATCCTTCCTATTCTCCCCCCAACTTCTTCCCACTCCTCTAAGTCCCTCAGCCCTTTTTCCTCAAGAATGGGCTCATTGCAGAATGAGATTAGAGCAGGGCCCACAAGAGTGGGGCCCTGGTTTTTGAATAAATAATTTTCTGTCATGGGGGGCCATCCTGTACATGGCAGGCTGTTGGCAGCCTCCCAGGTCTCTACCCACTAGGTGCCCTCAGCAGCCCCCCGTTGTGACAGGCAGGAATGTCTCCAAACACTGCCCAGTGTCCTGGAGGGCAGGGGCGAGCAAAGCCTCCCGCAGTTGAGAACAATTGCATTGCAGCACAGTGAAGAAAAGGTCGCCAGAGCCGAGTGTTTTGGGCACAAATCCTGGCTCAGTCATTTACTGGCTCTGTGACCCTCAGCGGCTTCTGCGTCTGTTTCCTTCGCTATGAAATGGGCGCTAACGGGAACGGAGTTCCTTTTTGGGGTGTTGAAAATGTCCTTAAATGAGAAGGTGGTGATGGTTGCACAACTTTGTGAATATCCTAAAAACCACTGCATTCTATACTTTCAGTGGGTAATTGTACGGTGTGTGAGTTCGATCCCAGTAACCTGTTATGTGCACACACAGGAAAGGTAGCTCCCTCATGGGGTCTTGTGAGAATTTGGTTAAGTTGGGAGAAAGTACGTTCATAGGCACGAAATGAGTCTCTGTCTTATTATCAGCATCAGCCCAAGCTGGTCTGGGGCTCGTATGGGCGGGTGGCTTCGAGGAAAAGCCTAAAGTGACCGCGACAGTGGTGGCTGGGAACAGGCTCCGCTTCGGGTGGTATTTCCCGCCGGAATGTCCCAGACAAAGCCAGCTAAGTCATTCAGGGCCCCAGGATGCAGGGCGGGGTGGCTGGACGTCTTGGGGTCCCTGTGCCCATCTGCAGCGGGACAATGGGTGGAATGTGGTCTCCTCTCCACGGGGCTGACACTTGACATCTGAAGACAATGACTTTCAAGAGGTTTTGTTTTTTCCTGGCCCAACTTTTTTTTCTATCGCCCCAAACAATTGTTCCTGGGGTTGGTGGGGGAGCCAGGTCCCCCCTTAGCCTGTGAAGGATTGTGTTTGGAGAGTCAGGAAACAATGCACAAAAGTGAGAGAATGTAAAAATAGTGGCGTTCAGGGAACAGACCAGGGAGGGGGCTCAGCCTGGAGGTGTCCTCTGGTTTCTTTTTCCCAGCCCCTGCTCGGGCCCCTGGGAGGGAATTCGGGCCGTGAAGAGGCTGCTGACAGCAACGCCACTCTCTGGGGCACAGACCTTTGCTGCTCAGAAGTCGTTTGGAGTTTTGAACTTAGGGAGTGTCAGCTACATTCCCACTGCTCCCCACACATTGTCGCATCCCAGACAACCTCACCCCTGTTTTACAGAAAAGGAGACCGAGGTTCTCAGTGGTGGAAGCGACAGCCCCAGAACACAGAGCTAAGTGGACAGAACTGGGATCTGATTTCTAGGCCATCACAGTCCCGACACTGACCTTCTGCCACGTCCACTCTGACCTAGTCTTATCCGGTAGGCCCTCACTTAACATCATCAACAGGTTCTCAGAACTGCAGCAAACGGCATATAAGAAAGCCAATTTTTCCACGGGCTAATTGATATAAACAAGAATTACATTCCTGGGCATCTCATCAACATTATAATGAAATGATGTTGAACAAAAGGATGTGATTCGAGGACCCGCTGTACTCTCAGCTTGCCTAGCTACCCGCCCACTGCCCACTGGTGATGGGCCACTTCACTGAAGTCGTCACTCCCACGCTCCACAAGGGCAGGCACCTTTGTCCCCATGGCCCAGCACAGTGTCTGGCTTTCCAGACCCAGGAGGTAATAGGGGGGAGACCTTGCGAGGGGGCTCCTGCGGATGCCGTGGGGCAGAGAAGACCCCAGCTGCCTGTGCCCACTGTGGCTGGCTGAATAATGGCCTCCCAAAGATGCCCACATCCTAATCCCTGGACCTGTGTATATGGAACCTTCACTAGCAAAAGGGACTTTGTAGATGGGATGTAGCTAATGATCTTCAGATGGGGCGATTATCCTGAATTACCCAGGTGGGCCCAGTGTAGTCACGAGGGTCCTTAAAAGTGAAAGAAGGGAGGAAAGGAGGGACAGGGGGACGCAGAGAGAAAGGCCGCACTGGCTACTGCTGGCTCTGGAGCTACAACGGGCCGGGGGCCAGGGGTGCGCGCAGCCTCTGGGGACCAGCCAGGCGAGTGGGTGGAGTCTCCCCTCGGCCTCCAGAGAGAACACAGCCCTCCCAACGACCTGCATTAAGCCCTGCAAGTCCCATTTCGGACCCCTGACCTCCAGAAATCTAAGATAATAAATCTGTGTCTCTTGACCAGCTCTGTGGTGATTTGTTGCCACAGCAGCGAAGGAAATTAATAAAACCGCTCGGCTTGAGACGTGTCCGTGAGAGAGAAAGCAAGCCTCCATCACATCTCCATTCCTCGCAGCTGAACATGATCCTAATATCCCATTATTACCATGAACACATAATACTATGATATAGCACAGCTATATAGTTCATGCATTATTTATTAGTCTTGTAATTAGTGGGCTGTGAAGTGTCTTCTTTCCTCACCCCAACTGTCTCTATTAACAAATATTCATAAGGACACGTGGTCTGATAACCATAATTACTATAATAGGTATAATAATGTAAACTGTTCTTAACTACCCAGCTCTATTATTCAGTTCCCGAGTTTACACAGCAAGAAGCCATTTCGTTAAGATCAGATGGGGGAAACCTGGGGACACCAAGTTACCCGAACCATGTGACGCCTGTGTGTCCGATGGAGCATGGACACAAGGACCAGCTGCAACAGGTATTAAGCCCTCCCTGTATGTCAACACCAAGGGTATATGAGGAGGTGACCACTATATCCCCATTTCACAGACAATGGAGTTGGGGTCATTCGCTCAAGGTTGCACAGGGAGGAAAGGACCAAGCGAGCACTGAGCCTGGCCCAGTGGTTTCCAAAGACAAGACTCTTCCCCATAGGACTATAGTGCTTCTTGGGTTCAAAAGCTGGGAGAATGTAGCTGGGAGTAGGGGAGTGGTGTGGCCAGGTGCGATGGCCAGGGGTCAAGAGGCCTAGATCATTCAGGCCTCCCTGACTGGAAAGGCACTAGGCAAGTCACAAAGGGATGTTTACAGAATGCAAATGTGGCCACCCATGGCCTTGCCACGCCCATCAGTAGTTTCCCATTGCTCTGAGAATGACAACCGAAAAGGCCACACTGAACCCCACCTCACCACCACCACCAAACTATGCCGCAGCCAGCGCAGGCTTTAGGCGCTCCAGTCTATCCCAAAACTACAATGCGCTTCCTCTGACCCCAGGGCCTTTGCATGTGCGGTTCCCTCCACCTGCAACACTCATCTCCCTCCCTTCACCTGTTAACATCAACTCACCTTCCCTGCCATCCCAACAAGGCCAAAGCTCACATTCAGACTCCAGCGGCAACGTGCCCCTTTCTTAGCACAACCACACCTGCAACTTAACCTTGATGCACAAGGTTATTCAGTTAATGGCTGTCTCTCTCACCAGACTGAGAGTTCCCAGAGGTCTTGCTTAGTCAGATTCATTCCTGTTTCATTCACTCTGTTTTGTTCATAATTATACAGCCCCAGCACTTACCACCATGGTGCACGGTATTCAGTACATTTTTGAGGAAAGGAGGGAAGGAAGGAAGGAAGGAAGGAACAGAGGGAGGAAGGAAGGTCCCTTTCCTCGTCTGTAAACAGGAATACTAACAGTGCCAGCTTCAACGTTCACTATGAGGGTTGTGAGCAAGGATGCGCACCAGCTGGGTGGTTTGGGAGACTGGCCCCTCCTCTCCGGGTCCTGGGTCCCCCTGCACAGTGGGGACAATACAGTGCACTGCTCGAAACCTGCTGGCCTGGCTTCCAAGTGCAGCCTGCCACAGACCTGCTGTGTGCCCCTGGGACAGCTGCTCCCACGCTCCACCCTCTGTTCTCCCTTCTGTGAACTGAGAGCCGTGGAAGTCAAACCAGATGATCTCCAAGGGCACCCAGCTCTGGAGTTGGGCGGGGGGCCCACACGCTGTAACCACTCCCACCCCCACCTTCCAGCCAGACCAGTAATAACCAGCCCCACCACAGACTGACAGGTCACCAGAGATTTTGTGAGTCTTTCAACAGCTCCTTCTCTAGGGGACCCAACCATGGCCCAGTGACCCCGAGGAGGGAGGGAAGAGGAAGGCGGGGGAGAGGCTCTGGCTGAGCCCCCACCTACCAGCGGGGGAAGGCACCGGAGTGTGAACCTCGGTTTCCTCTCCTGTAAGTGGAGATTCAAACACCTACCTCAGAAGATGGAACAGATACCGAACCTCAGCTTCAGCGTCACACCAGAGTGAGGCTGCATGACAGGCTGCCACTTACTTCGCCACCACTGATGCTGTTTTATCTGTCAGCACATCGAGATAAAAGAAACCCCACCTCAACACACAGACAGCACCGAATGTTCCTGACATTTCCCCGAAACTGCTCACTGCCCTTGAGCCATAGTGGCTAGGCTGCCTTTTCCTAGGACACACCAGGCTTATTCCCACCTCAGGGCCTTTGCACACACCGCTCCCTCAGCCTGGAAGACAGGCTGGAATTCACTGAAGCGCAGGGATAGGTCTGCTGTCACCTCCGCAGAGAGCCTGTCCTGACTGTCCTGGCTGAAGCAGCCTCTCCTGACCCCTACCCGGTCCCTCGCTCCCACGCCTTGTTTTGATTCCCTGTACAGCAGACACCAATCCACAGGCTATTTCTGTGCCCTGGCGGCTGTCCCACGCTCACGCGTGCTGGCTCCGTGCAGGCACAGGTCTCTGTGTGTCTGGTTCACGGCTGCATCCACAGCACCTGGTAGGAGGCAGGTAGAGGATGCTCGGAAACTACTTGTGATGAGGAGAAAGGAGGGAAAGTTACAGAAGCCCCCGAGCCTCCATCCCTACACGTGTAGTACAGAAAAATAAGAGCCCCTCTCTCTTAGGCCCCTCGGGGATTAAGGAAACAGTACATGTGACATAAAGTGCTTAGCACAGGGAAAGGAACACGATAAAAGCTCCAATCTTTTTGAAATCACAAATGTCCACCCACAGGAGAATGGCTGAACAAATTGTGGTTTAGTCGCACAATGGACCTGGGCTCGGCAATCAAAGAAAAACCGTGACTCACCCCACGACACAGATGTGTCCTAAAACCACGCCCCGAGCAAAAGCAGACAGACACAAAAGGGCGCATCCTGTGTGATGCCACGTCCCCAGGAGCCAGAAAGCTGGCAAAACATATTGTCGTTCCTTTTCCAACCAAAAAAAAAAAAGTCTTTACCTTTCCTTGCCAGGTACTGACCAGCAGGAGGCACAAGGTGACCGCTGGGGTCAGTAAACGTTCTAGATCTTTGCCTGCTGGTGATGCGCAGGTAAAAACCCATGGAAATGTACACATAAGGCTTGTGCATTTCATCGCATGTCATTATACTTTGATAAAAATTACCCCCCAAAATTTTTTTCAGCAAAGTGATGGACAGGGGATGGCTCCTCTCCACCCTGGTTCATCACATACCTGCGCACACATGGGTGCCCCAGACTCTGACAGCCAACATGTCCCACCCCCTTCAGACAAACCCAGCCCCCCACCCGCACAACCCTGTCTTCTGTGGGGCCCGTGGGCAAAGAGACAAACTGCCCTCCACACTCACCCTCCCAGTGCCCCCACCCCGGCCCAGCTTCTGAGAAGATGCGAGAACAGGAACACCGTCTGCTCCGAGGTTCTGAAGTGAAAAGGTCAGGGGAGGAAAAGGCAGGGAGCTCCCCACTAAGACATGCTGTGAATGGTAGGAAGACCCTATTCGGGCACTTGCCAGGGGGCCCCCACCCACCCCAAGCACAGGGACAGCAGGAGCTTCGGCTCTACAACTGCCGACGGGGCATCTCCGGAGACCCCGCACCGAGCACATGGCAGGCCATCACACTCCACTGCACGGTGCGTCCCCACTTACAACCCTCCAACAAAGGACACCACTCTCAGAATAAAGCCACACTCCTTACCACGCGCAGCCTTTGAAGCCTTCTACCACTTGGCTTCCTCCCTGCCCCGCCCCCCACCCTACTCCCCTCTCTCTCCTCTCCTCCCACTCTGGCGTCTGGAGAACACACCTAGCAGCCTCCTGTCCGGCCCTCTGCCTAGAACCCCTGTCGCAGGGATCCACAGGATTCATTTCCTCGCCTCTTTCAGGTCTTTGCCCAAACAGCACCTCCTCCATGAGGCTCTCCCTGACCACTCCCCTTAAACCAGCCACAGCACCCCATCACCCTTACCTTGCTTCATTTTTGTCTGCAGCACTTATCACCCACTAACACTACAGACTATTCTTATTTAATATCTTCACTGTCTGTCTGTGTTGTAAACTGATGGGGGTGGGAGCCTTTGTCTGCCTTGGGCACGGCTACATCCCTAACACCTGGTTCATAGTAGGTGCTCAATAAATTAGGTGTAGGTGCACGGACGTAAACCGGAGGCTTGCACAGGATGGACTTTCCTCAAAATTTTCAGCATCATTTCAATTCTCTGTTCTGAGTGCGTGTTACCTTTACAACTTAAAAGGCACAGTTAGAAACCTGGTTTTAAAAGCCAGGTGGAGGCCAGGCCTAGGTCAGTGGGACGGGCATAAGAATTACCCAGGGAGCTTTTCAAAAGACACATTTGCCCAGGAGGTACACCAGAAGTTCGAATCCGATTCATGAGGGCTGGGGAAAGCCAGGGAACCCACGCCTCTGTGAAAGTTCAGGAGCACGGGGAGGTCGGGAGCCAACAGGCGGTCAGTGAGCGCTGCCCAGGAGGGGGGCGGAGAGGATCTCGGCAAACAGGCGGGAGCAGGCTGAGCTGATTCCCAGGCCCAGCTTGGCAGAGGCTCCGACTCAGTGGAATGAAGGAGCCCAGGCACCTGCATTTTGAATACACTTCCCCAGGTGCGCATGACAGACACGGAGGTTTGGGTGGCACTGGCCGAGTCTGATCTTCTGGTTTCAATGTGCACGGTTGCCTTTCACCACAAAACTCAGTCAAATCACACTAAGAAAGCTGGAAGCCACGCCTTCCAACGGCACCCACTGCTCACACTTCAGTGTGTCCCTCTCAGTGGCTTTCTGAGCAGTTGGGAAGGTGCAGCTTCCATCGCGGGTTGTGCGGTATTCATAGTGTCACCTTTTCCCGGCTCTGCAGCAGCTGCGGACAAGGGTGTGGCTCGTGTACCTCACCATTTCCCCATTTTGGGACACTTAGGTTGTTTCCAGTGTTCTCACAGGGGGGGCTTCAATGAACACCTTGGTACTAAAAGTAAGTGGGGCCCTCCCGCCCAGTACTTAGGATGCTTTCTTGGGCTCCATTTTCAGTGTGGGACCCCAGGGTCCCAGGGGCGTCATGTTCAGGAGGCTCCTGCTAAGTTTGCTACATGTTTCACCAAAGCATTTGCACCAAGTAACTGCCCCCAGACAACGCCACAGGCAACGAGTTCGAGCCTCATCAGAGGGAAGCCCCACCACCACGCAGAGGGCCAGCCCAGGCTCAGAGAGCGACACATTCAAGGCTGCTGCTCCGTGAGAGCTGACTTCAGGATGGACACTGCCCCCAGTGCTCTATCAGCAGGACCTCACCACCGCCCTGCGGGCTGGGGCGGATGCCCCCACCGCTTCTGGTACTGGTACTGGTACGCACTGAGCATGCACTGTTATTATCATCAGTGGTGTCTGATTTTCCTACACGAATGATCTGTACGACCACATCATTGAGAAAGCTCCACATTCCAGAAAGCTGGGCCAATCTCTCCAGGGGGCCCAGGAATGGTGCAGTGGGGTACCCACCCCCAAGCAGAGGCAAGAGGGTCTCATCAGTGCACACCCTGTGGCAGAGCCCTTCCTGGCAAGGAGGCCAGCCTGGGTCCCCAAGATACCAGGTGACACGGCCCTTGACACAGGGCCCACGGCCAAGCCCCCAGAGATACGACAGAGGACTGTGACTGAATGAAGGTGTGAGTCTGCGGACGCATCAGTGAGCGAGGCGACGGCAGAGGAGCATGGTACCTCAGTGCCCCAAATACTGTCCTGGCCGCCAGCCATAAGACATAGGCCCAGAACCCTGTAGTCAGCTCCAAACAAACCTCCCAGTTCTCCTTTCCCCTTTGCGGGACTTCCCACCACGTTGCGCTGAAAGGAAGTCGGCAACCCAGCAAGAATAGTGGTAGCAACACAAATCATTCCATGTCTGCAGAAGAAAGAGGAAGAGGCAGCTGGAGCTGGGCTAGGGCTTCTCTGTCCACTGCCGTCCAGCCACGGAGGCCACGGGGCAGCGTGCCAAGGCAGGAGGGGAAGTTGTCTGGAGAAATCAAACAAGCCAACTCAGCGACTGTGTGTCCTTGGGCACGTCACTACCTTCACCAGCCTCAGTTTTACTCCTCTGTAAAATGGGCAAAACAGTACCCGCCTCAAGGGCAACTACAAAGATTTAAATAAGAGAAGACCTGAAAAGTACTTACTGGTACAGAGCACAGCACGCAGCACGTGGTCCATAAAGGTCCTTAGTGATCATTAGTTCAAACCTCACATCCAGGCATCTGGCGACCACGTCCAGTCAAAGCCTCCTCTGGTGGGGCTGAGGCCCCGCCCACTAGCCTCCAGGTGCCTGCATTAACCCTTTTCCTGACCACCACTAACCATGGAAAGCACTAGCAACCTGCCAGGCACAGAGATGCACAGTAACTTTCTTGGGACAGAATCTCTGTCCTTTCATTCAGCAAGTGTTTGCTGAGGAGGTGACACGTGAGCCCTACACGAAGGTGGGGAGTGAGCCATGAGGACCGCCTGGCTGTGGACGGAGACGGGACTGTCGTTGGAGGGGCAGGGGGTGGACGCAGAGAGCCCAAGACGGAGGCTCCTACAATCGTCCAGGGGGGAGATGACAGTGGACTTGACCAGGGTGGCAGTGTGGCGGTGGGAGAAATGGTCAGATTCTGGATGTCTTATGAAGGCAGAGCCCACAGGGTTTGCAGATGGAGGGGACACAGCGGGTGAGAGAGGCAGGAGTGGAGGCCGACTCCCTGGCCGAAGACACTGACAGGACGAAGGTCACTTTTACTGAGACAGGAAAGACTGCGGTTTGGGAGGGAGGGAACAAGAGTTCAGTTTGGGACATTTTAAGTCTGCCCTCATGCAAGCCAGTCTGGCACGGAAGACAGATCATGAGGAAATCATTGCACAATGTGGATTCAGCTGCAGTGGTGCTGAGTGCTAAAAGCAGGATGGGTAAGGTGACCCAGGAGGGGGTGTTCCGGGAAGGCTGCCTGGAGGAGGCACATCGGAGTGGAGGCCAGAAGGCTGAGGAGCCCGAGAAGAGCAAGGGAGTTGTGGAAGCTGCTGCCTCTGAGTGTTCTCCGCCGTCCTCACCACTTCACCTCCAACTTCACACCCAGAGGGACGGAGTCCCAGAATGAAGGCCGTGTGACCTCTGAGGTTGAGCGGTGGGGTCAGAGAGAGCAAGGGACAAATCTCAGACCCTCCTCTTTATCGTGTGGCCCTGAGCTGGTGATGTCACCCCTCTATGCCTCAGTTTCCTCATCTATAAAAGGGGGTAATTGTGTCAACTTCTGGGGGTAAAGCTCTGGAAACCCAGAGGGAGATGCCACCTCCCACCCCAAACGTGGTGCGCCTGCCCTGAGCCTCAGTAAAAGCTGCTTTGTCCAGGAGGCTGGAAGAGGACGGGGAGGGAATGGCTGGACCCACCGGGCTGAAACCACAGGCCAGGAGCAGGGCTCCAGGACAGCCTCCTGCCCCCACTGCCCAGGCAGGCCATCCCTGCTGGGATTTTTCCACCGGTCCAAAACAGGAACACTCTGAAAACACACAGCCTCCCAGTCGGCCACAGGGCAGGGGTGTTTTTCCACAGCGACACTGAACTTAGTCTTAAAAGGCTGTGCAGGGCAGCAGGGGCCACTGCCCTTTGAGAAAGAGCAGAGGGGACTGGTCAGCAGGCAACAAGAACCCATTTTTTCCCCAGCTTTGGGGAAACAGGGTTGCCTACAGACTGACTCCCCCTCTATAAGCCAGTCCCTCTCACTCACACGCTTCCACCACCTCGAACACACCACTTCTGCATCCTTGATAACGCTATGAAGTCACTGGCTCACTCGCTCAGCAAGTGACCGATTTAGCACCTAGTAAGAGCCAGGCAGTGCTCCAGTCCTGGCACTGGAACGGTGAACGAAAGAGATGAAGCTCCCGTCCTCACGGAGCTGCGGGGAGAGGCACAGGTGGTAAACCATGCACCAGAGAAAAAAGCAAGCGTGAAAAGGAGACATAAAGTGGGGAAGTGGGTACTGTTTTAACTGTGGTGGCCGGGGGACAGCCTCTCTGAAAAGGGGACGTCCAGCAGAGACGCAGAGGAAATGAGGGAGTGAGCCACGGGGTACCAGGGGAGAGCATGGCCCAGCAAGTGCAAAGGCCCTGAGGCAGGGGCCTGCTTGGTGTGCCTGAGGAACAGCAAGTGGCTGGAGCAGAGCAAACAGGTAAGGAGAAGGACTGGGCAAGGTGACTCAAGTGGGGACGGAGCGGGGCTTCAAGGGCCCAGGCGGAAAGGTATGCGGGAACCAGATCGCACAGTCTAAAGGGACGGGATTCTCTCTGAGCACGGCAGGCAAGGCCCTGAGGGAGGACCCTCAGCAGTTCTGACAGCAGGGAAAGGATCCCAGTCGTCAGGGCATCCCTGCTGGAGGGGGCGCATGCCCCACTTTCCCCAGGACAGTGCAGAGGACGGCTCCCCACCCACCACTGGAACTTCCCCTCACCTTCCTGAGCCTCATTTGTCCCATTCCATAAAATGGCAACACAAGCCCTGCCTAGCCCCCGTGGGAGTCCACTGAGGAGCACCCTGAGATATGGGAGCCGGCACTGGGCATCCCAGACCCCACCGTAGGGCCAGCTGTGGGGCTGCTCTGACCTCCCCACCCCTGAGAACAAACCTCCCAGGTTCCAGCATCCACTGGGCCCCCTCACACAGCCCCAAACAGGCTCTCTGAGAGCCAAGGTGTCCAAGGAGGCAGTGCCTGGCAACCAGATGCCTGCCTAGCAACGGTGGGGTGGGACGGCAGCCGGACTCCATGGCAACCGTCAGCTGGGCCAGGATACCAGGCACTACTTCAGAGGGGGAGTCAGTGGTGATGGAAACGGGGGGGGGGGGGGGGGGGGGGGGGGGCAGGCTCCCCTCTAAAGCAGAGTGACTCACAAACTCTCAGCAAATGCGGCAGCACCGCTTGCACGACTGAGGGCCCGGATCCACTCCCCTGCCCGGCACTGGGTCCCTGAGTAGGTCCCCTCACTTCTCTGGGTGCCCTGTCTCCTCTCAGGAAGGGAGACCAGTGCTTACCACATGGAGACGAGCTAGACCAAAGGGATGAAAGGAGTGCAAAAACAGACGCACATGAATGTGGCTGTTCGACTCGTGAAGGTGGTTAAAGGACAGACTTTTCAACAGACGGTGCAGCAACAACTGACCTCCTATGCAAGTCAGTGAGCCTCCACCTCCACTACACAGTTTAACAAAGGTTGACTTAAACTGGATCACAGATCTAACGTAGAACTGGTGGAAGAAAACACAGGAGAAAACCTTTGCGGCCTCAGGGTAAGCTAAAAGTTCTCAGATAGGACACCGAAAGCTGCCGACAGCCACACCCCCCTGAACGCGCAGGGTCTCCTCCGAAAGCCAGATCCGTAAGGGAAAATAAGCAATCGATTCAAACGTAAAACTTCTGTTCTGCACAAGTCACTGCTAAGAAAATCAAAAGACCAGCTACAGAACGGGAGAACATGTTTGCAGCTGACATGCCGGACAAGGGACTTGCACCCAAAATACAACTCTAAATTCAACAGTATGAAAACAAACCACCCAATTTAAAAAAATGGGTACAAACCTGAACATACGCTTTACCAAGGAGCATATGTGGACGATAAATATGCACGTGAAACGACATTCAACATCATCAGCCAGTCGATAAGTGTAAAGTGAAACCGCAATGAGGGAGCACTGTAGTTCCATGAGGATGGCTTTAAAAAAAAACCTGACAACAGCAAGTGCAGAGGACGGGAAACCACAGGATCTCTCAGATACTGCCAGTGGGGGCCGGTGGGAATGGGAAACGGCACAGCAACTTTGGGAAACAATTTGGCAATTTCTCATAACGTTACACATCCACTTCACATGTGGCCCCTTCCTGAGCACTTACCCCAGACAAAGGAAAGCTTACGTTCACACACATACATTTGCAGCAGCAAAACCTGGAAACAAAACACCGGGACGCTACCAGCGAGGCAGAGGAGCAAACTACCACGCGGCCACATCGATGACTCTCAAAGGCTGTGCGTGGGGTGAAGCAGCCAGCCTCAACAGGCTGTGTGCCGTGTGATTCCGTGTCTGTGGGATGCATACGTTCTGGGAAAGGCAAAACTATAGGGACAGAAGCCAGACGAATGTCTGTCAGGGGTTACAGGTGCAGGAGGCTGTGACCTCTCAGTGGCCACATGGGAGTTTTTCGGGGTGACGGAACTGTTCTGTGTCCAGACTGCAGTGTAGGAACATGACCGACAAGCGCAAGAATGACAACTACACCAGAGTCTGCGCATTTTACGTGTACTAACACTTATTTTCACAGTAACCCTGTCGGTGGGTACCACCATCACCCACATTTCACAGGGGAGAAAACGGATGCTCAGCGAGTTTCCGTGACTTACCCCTTAGAGACGGTGATGAACCCATACCATACAAAGGTCAAGGGGGCAAGGGTCAGGAAACCTGGCTCTGGGGCCACGTGTGCCTCCATCTGGCCACCCCATCACTTGCCAGCACCTCCTCTCTGAGCCTTGGTGCCTTCATAAGCCACTCAGCCAACGCTCAGCAAAGAAACAAGGAAGGTTCAGGCCATGTGTCCATTTCTAGATCCTAATCAAGTGGTGGGAAGGACCCTCAACATGTTCGGAGAGTATGTCTGCGATGACCTGACCTCCGGCAACGGCAGGTCAGGGACAGCCTTCGGACGAGGTACAGTCCAAGCAGGAAACGGAGAGCGTGACGGGCATGTGCCATCGCGATGTCTGACGACGGGGCTTTCCAGCAGACGGAACAGCAGAGGCAAGCGACGAGGGGCAGGGCTGTGCTCGGATGCCCGTGCAGTAGTGAGATCGATAACGGGTGTTGGCCTCTACCCCGGTGTGGTGGGGAACCCCAGCAGGGGCAGCACCTAGGAAGGGTAGGAGGCAGACAGGCATCCTGGCGGACTCTGGTTTTACCCAGATCCTTCCAGTTGCTGCGGAAGGAGTGGAATGAAGGCAATGTTGCCGGGTCCACTGCGAGAGCCCAAGCAAGAGACAAGAGGGATTCAAACCAGTGTCCTGGGGAAAGCATGGTCTCTGGAGCCAGGCGACATGGGCTCAGATCTCAGGTTCACCACTTACTGGCTGTGTGACCCTGGGCAAGGGGCTCACCCTCTCTGAACTTCAACGTCCTCATTTGTGAAGTGCAGATGAAAATAATACATCCCTGACAGGGTTTTAAAAAGACTAATGGAGATATTATTATAAAGTACACGAAAGAGATAACACTATGTTGGCATGCAGAGAGCACACTGACTGGTTAAATAAGGCAATGGCAGAGAAGGAGGTGAGAACCGGATGATTTGAAGGTTGACCGATGGGATCTGCCGCTGGACTGGATGCCCGGGTGACTGAAGGAGAGGATCGAGACCAACTCCTAGGTTGTTGGCCCGAACAACTGGAAGGATGGAGCTGACGTTAGCCAGGAAGGGAAATCAGGAAGAGACGTGAGGTCACTGGGAAGGAAAGAGGTCCCCGGGCCGAGCCTGGCACACCCCGACAGTCAGGGCTCAGGAGGAGCGGGAGAGTCAGTGGAAGAGACCACACGGAGGCACAGAGGGAAAGCAGGAGCCCACAGTGTCCTGTCGCCACCCCTTACTTGTCCCTGCTTGTTTCAGAAGTAAGACTGGTCCCCTCCACTACAGTCACACCTGGTACCCCTCGGCTTCAGGACGTGTCAAACCCTGTGCTCGTTGCACCTGGACGAGAAAAAACGTTTCGGCACTCGGCACTTGCTCGGGACTCGCCGCACTTGCTAGGACTTGTATGAGTTACGCCGCCGCCCCACGAGAGAACACGCTTCATCGTCCGGTGCTCGTTGATTTCGGCACTCGTCACGAGCTCTAGAGCAAATTAATGACGAGCACCGAGGTACCCCTGTACTCTTCAACTTCTCCAAAAGAGAAACACACCCTCCGGGGCTCCTCTGCGTCCACTGCACCACCCGTTACCCAAGTCCCTCCGGGGAGAAAAACCAGCACGTCTTCCATCTATCCCGACGACGCTGACTGCCTTCTGAATTCATTCCACAAACAGCTCACCCTGCGTAACACTCACGTCATCACGGTTCCCGCTCTCCCGAATGTGCCGCGGTCGGGACACGGGGCAAAATGAAAGCAGAGCGGTTGCAAAGCGAACCTGCAAGCTTTGCACAAGATGCTGGATTCCATGACACTGATGCAAGGGATGCTGGGAAACAAAGCTGTAAACACACGAAGACCTGGCGGGCAGACCAAGTCACATCACAGGAGAGAACGGCCAGGGAGACAAGACAGGACGGTGTCAATGGGGGCACTCAGACCATCACAGACAGGCAGCGTGAGACCCAAAATGAGCAAAATGTCCCTGTATTGTCATAGTCCCCATCGTCACACTGTAAAGGGCCACCCGACGTGAGTGACATCAGATCATGCAGTCACTGACTTCTATCAGAAAAACGATGCATCCCCCAGTGGAGGAAAATCGACACTCGATTCCCTCTTTGCTGAGTCTTAGCATTCACGCCAAGTTGCCACTGTATCCTAAATACTGTCGCCTAATACATGAAAGGATGAAACTCAGCTTATTTGTCGGGTGCTGGTCTTCTCTCCCCCGTGAAGCCCTCACCAAGCCCCTCCCCCCCACACTCCCAATGTTGCTCTGTCGGGGCCACTTCCAATGGATTCTCCACGCAGGCCTTTTTCAGTGCCGATCATTCAGGGACGGGGAGGCCAATCCGGGTCTGTAAGAGTCTGCTGGGCTCTCTTGGCCCTAAAGGCCGTCCCCTCTTCCCTTGAGAAACCTCTTCACAGGGAGCAAGAAGCTGATTTGCCCCCAGGAACCATAAATCCACAAGAGAAAACCAAGTGGGCTGTCGGGTGTGAGGCTTGAGTGGGAAGCGCCCGCATCCTCCCCTGCAGCCATCTGACCCCCAGAGCGGCCCCCTCCTGCCCTGCTGGCCCAGCGGGAAGCAGCCATCAGCTCCCCAGCCTGTCACCAGTGGGCTGCTACTTGTGAAACCTCATAATAGTGTTGGCTTTAAATGAGATGTAAGTTACATAATAAAGATACATATATTTACGAAGAGTTGGTCTGCCTGTGAGTACCCTGCTGGGGGACGGGGGCAAGGGGTGTCTCCTCTAACAGGCCAGCTGGAGGATGGCGGGCAACAGGCTGCCCAGCCCCCCCCCCACCACCAGTAATAGGCGAGGGCCAACGGCCGGCCAGGGAGCACCACTAGGAATCATTCATAAAAAATGCTTCGGACGCTAAGGGCTGCTGGCACCCTGTGCTGTCCACCCTGCCCCAAGAAACTGGCTTCAGGGCTCCTCCCTTGGCAGTGCTAAGGCTTGGCTCCAGCCACTGTGGCGGCCAACGTTACCAAAACCCCCTTCCAGGGGCCCGGCACCAGGACGGCAGAGCTGTGCAGGCCAGTTTCTCACTTAGGAACCACCGCTGACATGCAAACTAGGGGCGCCTCCTCTGACCCTGTAGACGTGGCCCTCACCTCCTCACCAGTCGTAAAACTCATCCCAATTGGGTCAGCCTCTCTGGGCCTTCAGGGTCAACCTTCAAGACTGTAGCCCCCCTGATACTCAGGCTCCAGCTGGTAGCGCCAGCACATATAAAACCCCACAAACACCTAGGAGCCCCGACCGTGGGCGGGGCAATGGAGATGCAGAAACAAGAGAAACGGAGAGCTTACTTCTAGTAAAGGGAGACAGATTATCCACCAGCCAACAAACACTTACAAGGGGGGCGGGTAAAGCTGGGGCTGGGTGGGGTTTTTCCAGACACGAGGACCAGGGAAGACCTCTCTGAGAAGGGTATTTGAGGGAGAGGCCTCACAGGGGCAGACTAGGTGGGTCCCAGGGAAGGCATTCCATGGTGGGAAGAGGAGTGAGGTGGGACTGTGCTGGGTGTCAGGGGAACGGCAGGGGGGCCGGGCCAATGTGGCTCCAAAGGAAGGGGGAGGCTGAAGGAAGCTGAACTCTGACTCAGCAGCCGCAGGAATCTAGGTTTGTTTGAAGTTCCCTGGGAGAGGGGCCTTGTGCCCAGCTGAAGGTGGGAGGACGTGTGGTAAGACCCCTTTGAGGACAAATGAGTGTCCTCAGAGGAAGCAAACCAATCTGCTTCTGGATTCATCTGCGCAGACACGAGCACCTGTGGCCCAACACCTGCCACGCAGAGGAAACAGGGCGATGAAGGGCAGAGTGATGAAGGGCAGGAATTCTGGAGGGGAGAGGAGGAACTGACGGAGAAGAGAGTGGGGGTAGGGAGAGGAGACAGAGAAAGGAGAAGAGGCAGGAAAGGGAAACAGGGACAGGAGAGGAAGGAGAAATAGGGGAGGGTGGAAAGAGGAAGGAGAGGGGAGAGGAGAGGAAGAGGAGGAGGAGGGGAAAGAAGAGGAGGACAGAGAATGGGGGAGGGGAAGAATAGAAAGGGCAAGAGATCACTGGGGTGGTCAAAGCATCATGGCAGATGACCCATGACCCTCCCAGCCCCCACTCCCCGCCCCACACTCTGAGAACCTCTCAGAAGCTCCCTTGACCACGGCATGCTGATGACCCTCCAGGGATTCATTCCCCAGGCCTCACTGGTGGCCAGCCATTCCCCACGCTCTCCTCGCCTGTCCCTACTGCCCCCTCCTCAGCCCCAGGCCCTTCCAGAAGACAGGTGGGGGGAATTCCCAACCCTGGAAACAGACACCTGGGTCTGCCTGCCCAGGCCACAGGGCCACACGTCACCCCAAATATGCCCGTCTCGGAACCAAGTAAGAGTCGAGTCCAATTGGCCATTGAGTTCTGTCAAAAGGCATCATAAAGGTCCTTTATTTTTAAAAAGAGGGGAAAAAGGCTGAATCCCAAACATCACACATAACAAGTGTCTGGAGGAGCATTGGACACCCAGAGGTCCACTGGCCACAGAGAGCCCCCGGCCACCCAGGCCCCACAACGGAACGTTTCAAAGGCCTGCGCGCTTTCTGCCTCACTGGCTCTTTCTGCTGCTCACCACATGATAAATTTAGATAAAAGCAAAAAGAAAAAGAGAAAGAAAACTCTTGCAAAAACAGGAAAACCCATTCCTGCAAGGAATTTCATAAGCAGATCTGGAGGGTAGGGGGAAGACTAAAGAAACCCTTAAAGAAGTCTGGTTGCAAAATGTTTAAAAAGAAAAAAAAAAAAAAAAACAACTTTTCATGTAGAAACACCCACTGGTACAGCTTTAAAGTCTAATTTTGAAAAATGATCAAAACACTTTTCTTTTTCAAATATCCCAAATTACAAGTGGCCACCAGATGCTGGGGTCTGGAATTACGACTGTGGTTTGTTTTATTTTCTTTCTTTCTTTCTTTTTTTTTAAGAAACCTAAAAATTAGGGAAGTCACAAATACCAGGGAAAGACAAATGAGGAAAACGGCCGACGCGGTGACTGAACTTCACTTGCGGACTGCCAGAGGCTTCGCCATGGAGGCACCCAGCCACCAGACATCAGACGCTGGAGGGAGGCACCACAGTGGGCAAGCCCAAAAGGAACTTGTCATTCACGTGATATATTGAAAAGGCCCATGGGAAGCGTTCTGTAAGCCGAGAACATCTTACTGGTAAGAACGCATCCACCGTGGAACCCCACTTTCCACCACAGAGGGACAGGGGGGCAGTGTCCCAGAGCCTCTGTGCAGGGTGGAGGGCACGTGCCTGGGGATATGACGTAACCTGGTGAAGTGCATTCATCCAAGAATGAGTCATAAAAGCAGCTTTCAAATGCCCTTCAGAAACCTCAGTTGCAGAACACAGGACTTAGACCAAAGGCCCACCCCAAACAGGAATCTCCCCGCTATTAAATAAGCTCAGTGCCCCTGCTATAATGACAGACTTCTCGCCTTTTCCCACCAGCTTCTATTTCCCTGTTTTTGAAGTAAAGCACCCCAATGCTGCTTGAGGGGCATTCGCCATCCTCCACCTGAGCCACAGAGGGCACAAGAATAAAGCCAATGGGAAAAGCAGTAGAACTAAGAGGTAGACATGGAGCCCCTTGATCAACCTATACCTGAAGCTGATGTCCTAGCTTCATGAGCTATTACATTTCCTCTCTTGGTTAAGTCAGTTTGGTTTGTGTTTTCGGTCACCTACACAGAAGCTACCATTTACAAATTTAATAAAACCCTGACTTTAGTAACTCAGAAATCCAACTATGTCCACCCCTTCCAAATAGCCACCAATTTCAGAATGAAATAAGTCCTTCAGGTGTCGTGGATGAAGGCAATTTACAGCATTCAGAATCCCCCATCCTCACAGTGAAATCCGGCATCAGCTTCCTCAAAGTCTCTGTCTCCGTCCACCTTCATTGCCAGGACAACCTGCTGAGGCTAGACCTGGACCCTATCCTCCTCACCATGAGCTTTTCTGAGGGAGGCCAGGGGGAGGAAGGAGAGGGAAGTGGAAGGGAGAGGAAGAAGAGGAGAAGGAGGGAGAGGAGGAGAGCATCCACAGTAGGCTCTTCCTGTGTGCTCAGGATGGGCCAGCAGGCCCTGCTCTGAGCACTTCCATACGGCATCGAGTTTAATGCTTGCCACACCCTCAGAGGTAGGTGCTGTTATTATCCTCACACTACAGGTAAGAAAGCTGAGCTGCAGCAGGAACGTCACTGGCTCAGGGTCCCACAGCCTGTCTGTGGCAGGGCCAAGCTGTCAGCCAGCCCCCAAAACGCTGATCTGCCCCTGCCACTTGCCAGCTATCACCCACATTGTCCCTTTTGCAGACGCACACCTGGATCAAACACTTCAGCCTTCAATAACCTGGGGCTCCTCAGCTCCTTCACACCGTCCTCATCAGTTTACTCTCCTCTGCTGTGCAGGCAAGCAGCCTCAGCCTCTGAGTTGTGACTCAGCTTGGGTCCCTGCTCTGCTCTAGCAGCTCCACTGGCTTCCATCCCACTGAGAATAAAGCACAATGTTCTCACCTCGAGCCTGATCTCCAGCCACTTGCCTTGCAAGCTGCTCCAGTCACAAGGCTTCCATCACACCAGCACGGCGTCCTGCCCCAGGGCCTTTGCATGTACTGCTCCCTTGGCCTGGAATGCTTCCCCCGGATGCTAGCATGGCTCCACCACCAGTCCTGAATCCCTTAAGGCCCTCTGTTCTAATCTTACTGTCTCTGGGAAGCCATCTCTGCTCAGTCCAACTAAAAAGAGCAACTCACTCCCACCCCTGCACTCCCTATCTCCACCCGCCTTCGTTGTCTCCCTGGCATTTGCCATCAACTGGTACCCCATGTATTTACTTGTTTACTTATTCACTGTCTGCTCCCCCAACATCTCCAACTCAGATGCTCAGGCCAAAACCCCGGAGTGTCCTCAGGGCGGCGGCAAGTGAGAGGAAGGAGGCAGCAAGAGGGGCTTACCCTCAGAGTCCTGCCAGTGCAGGGTCAGCCCCCAAGATGGGCACCTCCCTCACCTCACCCTCGTCCCCAGAGATTCCTGTCTCTCCCCCAACAGCCAGGCACCAGGAGATGCTGTCGTCTCCATCTCTAAGTATCTCTCTCTTCTCTGCCACCTGCCTGGTCAAGGCCACCAGCACCTGCCACCTGGACCACTGCAGTGCCCCCTCCTCCGTATGCCTTCCGACCCTCCCGCCCCCACATACGCAATGAAGGGGTCGCTCAAAAGTAAAATCCACTCATGTTCCTTCCCTGCTCTCAACACTCCAGTGGCTGGCAGGCCTAGAAAAGAAATCCCAATTCCTCTCCTTGTCAGGAAAGAGCTGGCCCCAGCCCTCTCCATCCTCGCTCACTGCACCTCCCACTGGCCTCACACCTCAGGACCTTTGCACTTGCTATTCCTTCAACTCTCTCCAAGAACTCTTCTTCCCATCGCTCAGTGACAATGCCACCTACTTGCTAGGCCTTCCCTGGCTGACCTGGCTAGTGCAGCCCATCCAGACCCACCCCTGATGCCGTCGCCCATCGGAAGTGACCCGTGCCTCGTTCCTCGTGTCCCAGTCTCAGGCTGTCTCCCGCCCACTCCAAGCACCCCTGAATGTGAGGTCTACAGGGGCAGGAGCAACTCTCCTCTCTACCTTGGATGCCCAGCACCTGCCCACAACAGGAACTCAAGAACTACTGGACAAATCAAAGAACAAGATCCCATGTTAGCTTTGGCTCAAATGTCACCTCTCCCTGACTGTCCAGCCAGGGGTGGTCTCTGGAGACCTCCCAGAGCTCATAGACGCAGGGCTCCTGGCACTGCAGGGGGCACCTTCTTGGTTGTCCAGCTGTGAAGCTCTTGTCTGACCTTCCCCATGACAGTAAAAGCTACTGGTGGGAAACCCGCATCCAGAACAGCCCAGCCACCCTGTGCCTGGCGTGAGGACGTGAGCTTCAGGTCTGCCTCGCGCAGGGTTTCCCCCGGCCTGCCCGGCAACGTGGGGAGAGGAGGCAGCAGGGCAACACTCGGGATTATTGTCATTTTGATATTAACGACCACAGTTACCGCATCAAACCTATGATTCAGAAACATTATTGCCTGAGATGAGACTGAAGTTTTTAAAAAGGGAGGAGGGTCAGATTAAGTACAGATATTATATAGGTAATGTTACAGCTGGTATATGGATATGATAAAAATCGTGAGACTGATAGAGGAATGAATAAATTCTAGGGAACACTGGGTGGGAGAGTGGGTGGATGGATGGATGGACGGACAGATGGATAGGTGGATGGATAGGTAGATGGATGGGTGGATAGGTGGATGTGTGGATGGATGAACAGGAGGGAAGGAAGGAAGGAGTAAAAGAATGAAGAGGAGGGGATAAAAGACAAGGAAAAATAGGCATTAGCACATAGCAGGTGCTCAGTAAATACGCTGAATTAACCCAATTGCAAAGGAAGCAGCTCAGTGCTGAGGTGAAGAGCCCAGGCCCCGGAACCACGCTGCTGGTTCGCCTCCCAGCTCGGCCTCTGCTTGCTCTGGGACCCTGGGCATGTGGCATAACCTCTCTGTGCCTCAGTTTCTTCATCTGGAAAGCAGGACACTAGGAATACCCTCATCAAGGCTAATGAAGGAATAAGTGAGTTACTGTCTGTACAACATAGCTCAGAACACAGCTTGATTCATCCTAAAGGCTTGATAAAGATCAACTAATAATGGGATGAATATATTATTGAACCCATCCTAGGACTGGGACGGGGAAAAAGACCCAAAATTGAACCATTCACTCTTTCAGAAGCAGCCCGAAGCTCCACTGGCCTCCCCAGAAAGTTTTCCAGAAGTGGAAGAGAGAAAAAAGGGGAGCCAGGGGCCCCACTCCTTATAGGCTCAAAGGAGAAAGGAGGGAGGTGGGCTGCACAGTAATTAAGTTTAACAGAGACAAAAGAACTTTAACATGAGTGGGGGAAAACAGATAAATTCAGTAGCCAGGCTGTCTCCCCAGATAGTTAAATTCTGCTGTGCTAATTCTGCAAGCTTCAGCTTTTCTTAGCCTCCAAGGAGCTCTTGCTTAAATTAGTGCCTGCAACATGCCGAGAAGAAGAAAGGGAAGGTGGAGAAAGTCAGAGAAAGGCTGGGCATGCCCCAAGGGAGCGAGGTCTGCTCCACCCAACCCAGGCCTGAACACCAAAAGGGTGAACATCGGATCCTGGGCCTTTTCTCAAGGCCTAGGCCAGAGACTGTGGGTCACACCCATGTCCACAGGCCAACCCTCAGTGCACCCAACATCTTCCCTGCCCCACCCCAACCTCCCGAGCAGCACGCCCTCAGTTCCTCCGTCCACACACCACCTGCGCCCACCTGTGAGCCCCTGCCCCCATCAGCTCCTGCCCTCCCAACCGAAACATTGCGGGCTGCCCAGGTAGCTGGGTTCCCTGCACGAGAACCCCAGCATGTATTTATTTCTGGGGATGTGTGAGAGGGAGAGAACATGATGTGTATACTCTGTGAATGCGGGGTGTCACGCATGCAGAAAATAGCACCCCAGCTGGCTGGCCCAGGACTGTGCGGGCTCATGTGCACACACACATTAACATCACTGCCAGCGGTGAACACGGAGATCCACGCATGGAAATACGCCTTCCCCTTCGAGCTGTTATCTGCCAGATGGCAGAGCTCTGGCAGCTCCTGCGTGCGTCTGCACGTCCGTGCGCTTGTTTCTAGGCAGTAATAACAACAGCTGACAGTACTGAGTGCTGCGTCAGGCGCTGTCCTAGGTGCCACATCAACCGCACAACAGAGGTGTTACTATTATTGCCACGTTTGACTGGTGGGGAAACTGAGGCACGGGGGTCAAGTCACTTGCCCCAAGATCACACTGCTGGTGAGTGGCAGCGCTGCACTTCAAACCCGTGCAGTCCAGCCTCCAGGCCAGCACCCAACGTCATTGTTCTAGGCTGCTAGGATGCTAGGCTCCGCAGGCATGCTGGTCACACCTTATGTGTTCATCCCTGAAATAATGTATTAAGCCCATTTCACAGATGTACATATGAGCAAACTGAGGCATCGGGGCATTAAATAAGTTGCCCAAGGTCATAGCTGGGAAGTGGCAGGGCTGGAGTTTGAACCAGGTACTGAAAGGTTAGATCCCAGGCTCTAAGGAACCAGGCAACTGCCAGCTAGAGAAAGGTAGTTACTCCCAAAGTCAAAGGCAAGGGTTGTACAGTGAGCTCCCAGCATGAGCATGCCATGGTTTTACAACCCTGGGGGTGACAGGGAGGGATCCCAAAAGGACCAGACACCACCGGGGCTCTCGACGAGCCTGCCACACCCGCGAGGGGCTAGATGTGAGTGAGACTGGCACAGACCCAAGCCAGAAGCCCTCAGGGAAGGTGGGTGCCCAAGGTCCAGAAGCACAGGCAGTCAAGGTCAAAGCCCAACAGCACCGCCTCCCCCACCAGCCAGCGGCCCCTGGGGCAGAGTGTGCAAACTGGCAACCCACGGGATTGGCCCACAGATGCGTTTTGTTTGGCCCACAGCAATGTTTGTTAAAAATGTGACTGAGTTGCCAACTTCTAAAAATCGAGTGATTTCATACCAAAAACTCCACATTTCCGCCTGTTGGAAAACATCTTTAGAGAGTCAGGAGATCCGGCCACACTGGGCTCATGTTCCCACACGGGAACCGCTGCTCAGGGCTGGGAAGCAGCTGCCCCCTTTACACGGGACACAGGCCGCGTGCTCTCCTGGTCCCCAGAAGGCGTGGGGATCAAAGGCGTGGGCTCCAGACCACTGGGGCTCACTCGCATCCGGCCTCTGTCATCTCCTCGTTGTGTGATCTTGGGCAAATTGACACTGTGTCTCGGTTTCCTCATCTGTAAGAGAGTAGCCACTCCACAGGGCTGGTGCCTGGTACCCTAAAAATAAGTGTTAAACAGCATTGCTGTCTTCCCAACACCAAGGCCAAGGGCTTGAAGCCTTGTTTTTTAATAATTAGAGCAAGCCCGTCGAGTACCTGCTACATGCCTCACAGTATTCTAAAAAGTGGTAGTGATTCTCTGGATTCATTTGATCTTCCCAAGAAATCTATGAGACCACTCCTAGACACATACTCAAGAGAAATTAAAACCTACGTCCACATAGAAATTTGCACACAAACGTTCATAGCATTATTCATAATAGCCGAACGGTGGAAGCCACCCGAATGCCCAGGAACGAGTAAGTGGATGAACAATGGCCACACGTCCATGCGGCAGAATGTCATTCAGCCATGAGAAGGAATGAAACTGTGACACGTGGTACAAGACAGCGGAACCTCAAAAGGAGGTTCACCTCGCTGAGCGGAAGAAGCAGACGCAAGAGGCCACGTCTTCCTGACTCCATTCACAGGAAACGTCCAGGTCTGTCGGGACAGACTGGATCAGCGGTCGTCAGGGCTGGGAGGAGGGAAGAAGGGAGAGGGACTCCTCGTGGGATAGGGGTTTCTTTTGGGGGCAATGAAAATGTTCTAGAATGAGAAAGCTGGGAGGGTGCCCAACCTGTGACTACACTAAAAGCCACTGGAGGGGACACTTTGACAGGGTCAATGGGATGGGATGGCAAGTACATCGCAAACTTTTAAAAGTGTTTTAAAAGAAACATCTAGAAGACAGGTGCTATTACCTCCATTTCACAGGTGACACATCGAGGTACAGAGCGGTTACGGGTGTCTTTCTCAGTATCTCGTGGACAGTGAAAGCAGGGACACAGAACAGGCGGTGAGTGAGGGGTGACTGTTCTCACACCTGGTATGACGTCACAGAGCCGCCAGTTTGGTGAGTTGGCAAAGCTCACCCAGGCAAATCACTTCCTCTCTCTGGGCTCCAGTCAGTCAAAGGCCAGCCTGGAACGGCTCTTGCCTAAGTTCCCCCTAAGGTCCTCGAGCATCCTACAAGTGCGGGCGTTGCAGTGAAACATTACTTATTCATGTCTATAGGGACAGCTGTGGCATTAATAAATGATGACTCTTAACGACCCACAGTGGGAACTGGCCCTCTCCCAGGTGCATGGGAAGAAAATGTCCCGGGCTGTCCAAGTCCAAGCCCTTCACGTGGCTGGCTCGGAAGTCTGAGCAAGGGCCTCAACAGCCCACCTCCTCCCAGGAGGGTCCAGCCAGGAGGACCACCCCACTAGGCAGGAGGCTCCCTTACCCACTAATGGGAAGATTACCTCACCGGGCTAGAGGACCCCCCTCCCTCACCAGAAGGACTCTGCCATGGGACAGCGGGACCCCCTCCCTCACAGGATGGAAAGACCCCACCCACCCCATTTGGAGCAGCCAGGTTTCACTGGGCTGGTGGGGGGCTGGGGCCACGACTTTTCTGTACACGAACCCCGATAAAGTGTGGTCTTTTCTCTGAGCGCAGAGGGGTCCTCAAGGACGAAGTGGGCTCCAAGCCAGCCCCCACTCTCAGAGGTGGAACTAACCTGCAAATGATGCACTAGAAGCCAGATAGAGAGAGAGAGGGGAAGAAACAGAGGCACAAACAGAGAGTGAGGCAGGAAGAAAAACAGAGGGGAGAAGAAGGGGAGGGAAGGAGAGGAGAAGGGGAGGGAGGAGAAGGGGAGAGGAGGGGAAGTCCTGGGCTGACAGAGCCCCAGGAGGAGGCTGAAGAGTGGAAACAAGAACGCTCTGAGCCAGAAGCAAAGAGTCCAGGAAGAAGAGAGGAGACCCAGCGGGGCCCTTCCTTTGAGGTCCTTCCCACGCAGCAAGGCAGTGCCAGCCCTGCCCAGGAGTCTCCGTCAGTGGGAGGCTGGGGGCAGCTTCCCCAGCCAGGCAGGAGCCTGCCAGAGCAGACTCAGCAGAGGAAGCAGGCTGGTGAGGCTGGGGGCTGGGCCTGGGAGTGCCAAGTGTCCAGCTAGGTTGCCATGGCCACGGAGACAAAGAGAAGGGCTGATGAGAGACCTGGGACAGTTCCCAAGAGGGGCCCCAGCCACCTATGAATCCCAGGGGAGCCCAGCCTCTCTGTAGGACCTGCTTAACCAGGGCTCCAGGCTGCTGGCCAACCACACTTCCAAGGGAAGGCCTGCAGGTCAGGCCCTCTCCAGCTGCCCGGGCTGGAAAGGGGCAGTGAAGCTCACAGCCCAGCCAGGGGCAGCCAAAAGAAAGCGCCCTGCCCTGCCCCCCAGCCAGCATCCAGACTCTGTTTGCCAACCCTGGGTACCTAACCTGCCTGGGCTTCAATTTCCTCATCCATTAAATGGGAAGAAGATCCCTCAGTGTGTCCTGGCTCCCAGGGGCCAGGAGCTTGTATGGAGAGACCCGCCTGTGGGAATAAGTGATTAATAGTCAAGTTCACACTCACCCAGGACTTGCTATGAGCGGGGTCTGCCCTCAGCACGTTCCCAGGCCTAACCCAGCATTCCTCTGACTATGCAAGGGAGAACTGTTTTTTTCTCTAAAGTCTGATCCCTTTGAAACTAATGCTTTTGTACAATGCAAGAAAAATAAATTATTAAAAACAAAGAAAAAGACTATAAGCCTAATTTTTTTAGTTGTGGACTAAACTGGCATAAAATTACTCTGCCAAATTGCTATGAAAATGTTCATGTTTCCTCTCTGTTCCTGTCCCTCTGAGTCCCACTGGCTTAGCTCAGGTGACCCTCACAACTACCCAGGAGTGGACGTGAGGGCGGGGCTGCAGCATGGGTATGTGAGCAGCCCAGGTTCTGGTACCAGCTCTGCCACTTCCTAGCAAAGGACTTCACCCCCTCTGTGCCTCAGTTCCCCCACCTGCCATACGGGAGTAACGCCAATGGTGACTCATAGGGATTTTCGGTGGGGATTCAACAAGTTAATCGTGCAAAACTCTTTAGAATAATAACTGACATATTGAAACCCTCACTGCACATCAGTTGTTACTGTGACGTATCATCAAACGTCAGGCGGCACTAGTACTGAGGTTATCTCTTCACCCTCACCTACCACCCCCCACCTGATATGGCAAGTATCTCCTGGGTGACAGCCTTACTGTCTGTCGCTCCTACCCGAGGCCAGATCTGTGAGGGCAGGGGCTCGGGTCTGCACCGTCACCCAGCTCAGCCCAGAACTGTGCCTGGCACTTAAGAGGCAAGAAGCATGAATGCAAATCCTGTCTCTGCTATATATTGCTGTGTGACCTCAAGCAAATGACCCCACCTCTCTGGGCCTCCGTTTCCTTATCTGTGGAATGGGAGTACAACAATGATGGCCTTGCCCCCGTGCACAGAGAGGTTTGGGAAAGGACGCTCCCTGCAGTACTTCTCAGCCCCGCACATGGCAAGGTCTGGAGTCATTTTGGGCTGTCACAACTGGGGAAGGGGGTGCTACTGGCATCTAGTGTGCAGAGAGCCCAGGACGCTGCTAGATAACCTACAATGCGCAGGAGAGCACTCCATGTCAAAGAACCACGCAGCCCAAACTGGCCACAGTGCGGAGGTTGAGAACCCCTGACATCGAAGAAAGTGAACCACACAGATGCCCATCAAGAGGAGAATGGATGCATAAACTCCAGTACTGGCGTCCTGTAAGACAGTAGGCAAAAGTCTGAGTGACCTGAAACTGTGTAGAACAGCAGCAGCAGATCCCCCAGACATACACAGTCAGTGAGCAAAGCCAGCTGCAGAATGCTGGCGGCCACAGCCACTTACCGTCAGAGAGCAGGGAAGGGACGGGGCTGGAACTCGCACTCAGAAGCTCGGCCCCAGAGCCTGCGGTTTGAACCACCTGCCCCTGGGGCCTCGGTCTGACACCTTTCATTTAAATAAATGCGTGCACTTAAAAGCATGCCCTGTCATTCCCACGGGTCCCTATTTCTGTATGTCAATGGCATGAGCACACAGGAAAAGATCTAGAAGGCTGCACAGCAGACTAGTAACAAGAGCAACCGGAGGGGGGGTGGCCAGGAATAGTAAGGGGAGGGTTACCTCATCTGTAATGGTTTGGTTTTCTACAAGGAAATCCCATTCGTATCTGTTAGGTAATTATAAATGAATGAAAAATTACAAATGTGTATGCCACCCTTCAAACCAGAAATCCCACTCCCACAACTGCACAAGCCCACAGGTACGAAGCGGCCCGTGTCTATCATACACCATTTGCAATGGCAGAAGGTGGGAGCGACCTCTGCCCATCCCGAGGGGACTCACTTAAAAGAAAACAAAGCCACAGTGCCTCCACCCAGCGGAACTCTACGTGCTGACGGAGGGTGAACCGGACAAAGCCACGTGCAGAAATGTGAGCACAGTGAGCCCCCACTGAAGCAACAAAGGGGGCAGGAACAGACCATCAGAAGCGCTTGTGTGAAACCAGGTCCGGCGCCTAGCTTTGGGCAGGGAACTGGGAGGCTGACTTCTTTTTGGTTTTGGGTTTTTTTTAAGATTTTATTTTTTTTAGAGTAGTTTTACGTTCACAGCAAAATTGAGCAGAAGGTGCCGGGATTTCCTCCAGGCCCCCTTCCCCCAAACACACACGGCCTCCCCCATTATCAACATAGCCACCAGAGTGGGATGTTTGTTACAACTGGTGAAGCCACACGGCCACATCCTTGCCACCCAGAGTCCAGAGGTGACATTAGGGTTCTCTCTGGGTGACGTACAGTCTGTGCGTTTGGACAACTGCACAATGACACGCTCCCATCACTGAGTACCACAGAGGGCAGTCCCGGCGCCCGAGAATTCCCCTGTGCTCCGGCCCTGGCGACCACTGGCCTTTTTACCGCCCGTGGCCATAGTTCTGGGGGCTGACTTCTCGCTCCACGTTGCTCACACCTCTTTCATTTGAGCCATGGGAATGATTAAATGTATCTATTATATAGAAACAATACAGAGTGTAGAGATGACATGCAGTTTATGTACATATACACATATATAGTTACATACACACGGGTAGTTACACTTTAAAAATATATTTAAGACACACAAGAGTATGTACTGTATGATCCAATTTTACATCGAGGTCAAAAACAGGCAGAACTAATATTTAATTATAGAAATCAGAACAGCAGTTACACTGGGGGATGCTGGAGGGAGTACCCTCTTCAGAGCAATATTTACTATCTGATGTAAGGGTTATATGGATAAATCATATGTAAAAGTTCATCAAGATGTACACTTAATCTTGTGAATTTTGCATGCGAGATAGGCCTAAAACTTTTTAATTAAAAAAATTTTTATGAAAAGAAACGTTTGATCATGGTGCAGAAGGGATTTGTGGAGAGGCCCCAAATTCCATCATCCCCCCATTCCCAAAGGGACCTCTTTGCTAGGGGCCCTGGGAGGGGGCCAAGCTGGGGTCGAGCTCCCCCCCACCTCCCCCTGAAGAAGCGAAATGGGAATCAAGCTGGCCTTTGTGGCCCGGTCCAGCAGAGTGGGACAAAGGGCCAAATGACGGCCCCCTGCTCCCCCAGGACACTGCAGCCCATTCATGCTGGAGGCTGGCCATTTCCCTGGGGCTCCAGAGCCGCCCTCCTCTCCGGAGCTGGGAACAATATCCCCTTTTACCGTCCCCTTGTCTCCCACTTCCGCATTTAATTGCAAGTTCATGGGTATTAAGTGGCCCATACAGCTGACCTAGCTCCCTCTCCCCACCCCATCGCCCAAAAGAGAGGCCCACAGCCCTGTCTCTGTTCACTGCCTCGGTGGGTCCACTCTGTCAATGATCTCCCCAGAGAGCAGAAAGAAAGGGCCCCTGGCACCCCCCTCGTCACCTTCCTCAAACAAGTCAGTTCTCACCCAGAAACGCCGCCTTGCAAACCAAGCTGCTCTTGGCCCTGGCACAGGGCGTCAGGGCCTGGAACTGTGCCCCCTGCTCTGACGTGCCAGGCCGCTGGCACACTCATTCTGCACCTCACGGCAGCCCCACTGGATGCCTGAGGAAACTGAGGCCCAGGGAGGGTCAGGGACAGGCCTGTCGTCCAGCCAGGGCCAGTGCTAAGAGCCTCAACAACCCCCTGCCTTGGACATCCTCGCTTTCCCTAAGCTGCATCCTGCCCCCCATTTAAGGGGGTGGCCCAAACCTTTGACCCTTAATTTCTCATCTCACTTTGAAATCCCAGGGACAACTCCAGCCTCATCTGATGGCCTACAGAGACCACATAAGCCAACCTCCTGCCCTTTTCATGAACTCACTCTTGCCCTGGCCCACGAGATTCCTACACTGGAATGTCCTCAAAACTCATACCTATCCTGAAAGTCTCCACCTCCTCCAGGAAGCCTTCCAGGTTACAGTAGTCAGTAGTGTCCCCGCCACTGAAAGGCCTCACCTCCCACATTCCTCCACCACCAATTCAAGCCTGAGCCCGCTTTATCAGCATCCTAAATTCTCTCCAGGCCATCTCCTGGTCCAAGCAGCCACCACCATCCTTTCCCAGTCACTGACAGCTGATAAGGAGCCACCTCACCAGTCTTGCTGCTCCTTCAGTGCAGCACCCACACTCGGACCTAAGTGGCCTCTTTTGAAACACAGACCAACCAGACCACTCTCCCGCCCTGCTTCCTCCACAGCTGCAGGCTGCATGCGCAGGAAGCCCCTGCTCCTCACCTGTGCCTCGCCGCCTTCCCTCCCTCCACTGCAGCACCTGCTGCACCTCGAACTCACCAGGCTCCTTCCCACCTCCCAGCCTTGGCTCGTGCAGTTTCCACCTGCGAGAACGGGCTTTGCCCCAAAAGTCACATCCCTGGCTCCTGCACATTACTCATGGCTTCGGTCCTGGGTCAGGCCTTTCCTGAGAAGGACCCCTCCCCTCCCCTAGGTCCCTCTTCATCTCTTCATCACCCCCACCACTGTCCCCCCTTGGTCACCGTCCTGGCAGGAACGAAACCCTGCAATGGCCCAGCTCACTGCGTTCCCGGTGCCCCCACTGGAACGTCAGCTCCCCCTGGGCGGGAGTGCTTTTGTTTGTTCTCCCCAGGCCCTCGTAAGGCACCTGGCATACAAGAGGTACTCAATACAGAGGGAAGACTTGGGCAAGTAACGAAAGGTTGTTCCTGTTCTTTAATGTACATCTAATTCAAGAGCTGGCCCACACGCTGTTACAGACCACGCGACATGCCTCCCTGCCAAGGAGCGCTCTGGGGACCGCCCAGGCCGGCTCCTCTCTGGCGAAGGCCTCCTCCTCTCGAAAGGTCCGACTCAGCCAGGGCCCTGCAGAGGCCAACCCTCCCCCGACAGAATCATCCACTTCCTTTCTGTCTTCTCAGCTGGCGCCCCACCCAGTGGTATAACAGGATGGTCAAGAGCAAGGTTCTGGTATTGCAGGGGTGGGCCTGGGTTCAAATCCTGACTCTGCCTCTTGTCATAAGACTCTTATAGACTCTGCTAGCTGCATAAGCCCGGGCAGGGTACCGAACCTCTCTGTGCCGCAGTCTCCTCTGTTTTCAGGCACCATACCTCTCAGGGTGGTTGTAAGGACAAAAGGAGTGAATACCACCCACACTGACCTTTCTCCAACTACAGCATGCTGGCGAATCAGCTGCACCAGCAGGTTTAAGAAGCAGGTTAAAGCAGATTCTGCTCCAGTGGATCTGGGATAGGCCCAGGCCCGCATGCCGATGATGCCGGGCCCTGGGGCATACCCGGGGCACACCTCGAGCACACCTGAGGTACAGCAAGGGCCTAAAGGGCACTGGCCCATAGTAGGTGCTCAATGAAATTATCTCCTGCAGTTATTATTATCACCTGACAAAATTAAATTGTAAACAGCTGAGTGGCTGGTCCTCTTCCTAGGATTAAAATGGAATCTTTTCCGATCTGTGCAAGACCCCGTCCTAAATCTGTAAACACAGATAAATGAAATTTCAATTTCAGTATAAAAGAAACAGCAGCTCTCATTTCTCAATTCCCCATGTATTTTCTTCCCTTTAATCTGAAGACTCCCCTGTATGCTGAGTCGGAGGTGGCAGGCATTTCCTGCATGGAAGTCCCTCACAGCCACTAGCGAGATGTCCCCCATGAGGACAGGCACACAGGACTGACAGAGGAGGACTTCGAAGGCCCCCTGAAGCACATCCACCTGAGCACGCTGTCTGGAGAACCCTAAAAGCGACTTCTGGGAGCCCCGTAGCAGCGTTTGCTCCAGCCACACGGCCGCACTGCCCCGGGGTCCTTGTGAGCTCTAAGTATTAGCTAGTGCCAAGTGAAGTATTTCCAGTGCCACCGCCCAGGGACCCAGTTGTGTCCTACATGCGTTGCTATTAACACATCCCAAGACTGGAGGCGCCCTGCTGCCCGAGCAGTCCCCTTCACAGGGGAGGAAAACGAGGCACAGAGCGGCTGCCAGCCTGTCCAGGACCCCACTGGTGCACGGGCCTCTGTCCACCCCCAAAAGGACCATCGATGGGCCAGCTGAGCCAACACCCAAGACAGCATCAGCCAGTACTCTGGGCTGTGTGGGAAGGGCAGGGGCTGCTAGAACAGGGGCCCGCAGACTCCCCCCTGATGGGCACCTCCAACCACACAGATAGGATCTTGCTCTAATCAGCCTCTGGACCAGGGGTCCCCAGACCCTGCCATAAAGGGGGCCGGGGGGAGCTTTGATGTGGCGGAGGATGGAGCCAGCCAGACTCCAAAACCAGCTGTGGGGGAGGGAAGGACCTCTGAGGCCCCAGACAGGGCCTTCAAAATGGTCTCAGCTTCTCTCCAGTTCACTTGGGCCCACGGACAGCTTGCATAGAACCTTTCACCAAACCCTTGATACACACCATCTCATTTCAACCTCACAAAACTCTCCGAGGTAGTACTACAATCACTCCCCATTTTGCAGGGGCGGGGAAACTGAGGCACGGGGAGCCTAAGTAAGCTGCTCAAGGTCACACAGCAGGAAATGGCAGAGCTAGATTCAAATCTAGGCTTAGCTGACACCAGGGCCTGGACTTGGTTATAAGCAATTTTCCGAGAAGGTGACCAACCGCCCCAGTTTGCTGAGGACTAAAGGGTTTCCTGGGATGTTTCACAATCAAGACAGTCCCAAGCAAACCAGGGCCAGCTGGTCACTGTTTACCACTCTGCCCACCAATTAGAATAAAGAGAATAATCACGGTAACAGTGACACTCAGCACTTAGTGTGCCAGCCTCTGCCAAGCCTTCAGCACACAGTCCTGTGAGGGAGGGGCTTTTGCTCTCCTCACCCCCTCCCCCATTGTACAGGTGAGGAAACTGAGGCCCAGGCAGGCCTCAGAACCTGCCCACAGTCAGCACGGAGGACAGGGAGCCGTCTCTCAGAGGGCAGACGCAGCCTGGCCCCCCGTGCCCGGAGGCTCTCGGACAGGACAGGACCCTGAGGACCACGGTGAACTTTGCACACGGACCTGTAGGAGATCCATGCCTTTAACATACATGACATGGGACCAAACTGCTGTGGACGCAAATAAGCGTGGTATTTCTAAAATCGTGCTAGCTTAAAATGTGCCTTTTACTGAGTGGGTGGTCTTTCGGCAAGGTCCTGCGCTTCTAAGTTCCGTCCCTCTATTAGCTCATTCAGAGCACCTGTCACTTGCAGGGGCTTTTATTTGCTTAACTGACAGCGTCCCCGAACTCAAATGTCAGCCCTCTGAGAGTAGGGATTTTGTCTGTTCACTGCTGCTCCCCCAGTGCCGGGCACATAGTAGGACTTCGTCAGTATTTGCAGAGAGTTTGAAAACAGCAGAAAACAAGATTCCTGGAGCCCGAAGTGTGTCTAACATGGGGACATTTCCTTTGTGACAAGGGCTCTGAGAGAGGACAGGCAGTTCTGCGAGCTTGTAATGGGGAACCTGACCCAGGCTGGGAAGTCAGGAGGGGTGAGCCAAGGAAGGCTTTCCTGAGAAAGGGCTAGACCCTCGCCACTCAGAGTGTGGTCCCCAGACCAGTGGCAGCAGGGGCCTGTCATCTCCGGGGGGCCTGTTAGACAGGCAGCATCTCAGGCACCACCCCGGACCTGCTGATCCAGAATCTACATTTTAATTAGATCCCCAGGTGGTTCCTGTGTGTAGTAAAATTTGAGACATCCTGGGTTAGATCCCAGGAAGAGTGGGTGACGGCAGGCCTCTTTGGTTCAGCGAGTCCCTGGGAACCAAACGGTGGAAGGCACAGGGCTGGCCTATGAGGTCACTGTCATGTAGACTGGGGCTTCCCAGCGTCACAGAGGCCCATCGAGGGACCCTTAGCATCCTTCCTCCCTCAGACCCAAAACAGGGTCTGAGAAGCCCAGAGCCAGAACACGCGGGAGGGGAGGGAAAGGGGGATATGAACCCGACAGATTTGCACGGCAGACTCCCTGAGAGCCGTGCCATCTGGAGCCCCTTCGTGATACAGGGGAGGAAGGATGGCAGAGAGCCAGGAATATTTATAAAGTGAGGGGCGAGGGAGCAAAGGAGGTGTGCAGGGGAGAGGCAGGGGGGCCTCTCGTCACCAGGAAACCTTCAGCGCCCCACTCTCACCTCCTAACCACCTGCAACAGACAGGATCACACACTCCAAAAGCCACTTAGAATCCACGTGAAATCCTCCCTTTCTGCAGCTCCCAGAAATGTGACCTCCTGAAAGTCAAGCCCTAGTCCTGCTCTAGGTGCATGTGGTTGTGCAGGAGCTGGTGCCTCACCTCCGTCTGCCTGAGCAATCAGAGCTCTGGACGGGCAGCAAGGGGTAGGGCCAGGGGGCACCTGACTCCAGCTGTGCCTGAAGCCATGACTGCTGAAGCAAGTGAGCCCATAAAAGAGTTCTGTTGCTGTTGTTTGCTTGGGACCCTTCGAGCTGAGGTTTCTATCACTGACAGACTAAAGAGTCCTGAGTAACAGGCCTGCTAAAGCACCTCCCACCCTGCAGCATCATTTCTTGTGCGTCCAGTCTCTCCCAGGACTGGAGCTCCTTGAGAACACACACCCGTGTCTGATTTAACTCTGTCCCTGATGTCCAGAGGCCTGGTATGTAATGTAACCTCAGGAGATAAGAGAGAGTAAAGGGATGTCTCTTCCCTCCTTCCCTCTAGAGCACCCCCTATGTGTCAATACTACTGTTCCAGATCTGGGAACAGCAGGGAAAGGGAGAAATAAAAATCGCTGCCCTCCAAGCCCTGGGAGAGTAGACAATCATCAAACAGTAAAATATAAGGGCAACAGCGAATGGGGAGAGGAAGCATGGGGAGGAGGTGCAAGTTTTAGACGAGCGCACTGAGGAAGTGAGATATCTGAGCAGAGATGCCACATGGAAACCTGGGCAGTGTTCTGGACCAAGCCAACAGCAAGTGCAAAGGCCCTGAGGCAGGAATGGGCCGGATGCTTGGGGATGAGGTCAGGGAGGTGGACATGGAGAATAGGGAGACCCCGTACTGAGAGACCTTCTAGGCCATCCTCAGGGCCTTGGCATGTACAGTGGGTGAAGTGGGAGCCATGGGGGGGATTTGAGCAGAGGAGGGATGCGACCTGACTTACACAGGATGTGTGTGGAGAGCTCACCTGTGGGGAGCAAGGGGAGAAGCGAGGGACTGGGGAGGAGGCAACTGCAGGGTCCCAGCAGGAGGTGACGGTGGCTGAGATGACCATGGTGGCAGCTGTGGATGGGTGAGGAATGGCCAGATTCTGGGTGCCTGTCGAAGGTGGAGTCAACTAGATTTCCTGACAGCTTAGACATGAGATATAAGAGGAAGGGGCAGAGTCGAGATGGCTCCAAGGATGTGCCTGAGCAAGGGGAAGGCTGGAGGGGCCTTTAACCAGACGGAAGGAGGCCGAGAGAGGGGCAAGCTGGAGAAGACGGGGAGTCCGCAATGCCCACCAGACACCCAAGGAGGGGTGTCCAGTCATCACACGAACATGGACACCTGAAGGACAGGGCAGAGGTCAGTCAGCGCAGGAAATAGACACTTGGATAGTGTCAGCAATGGGAAGGCATTTAAAGTGATTGGACAAAACAAGCAGAATGATGACTAAGTGACAGAGGGAGAGAGAAGGAACTGTCCCATCTCTCTGCCAGTGGGCTCCCACTCCCACAGCCTCCTGGACTAGTGCTGGGGGAAGGGGCAACAAAGAGAAAGACTGACTCCGCACCTTCTTCTGGAATGCCTGCCACAGACAAAGGGGTTCGGCATCCAGCATCACCTGCCCCACTCCCAGCTCCACTCTGTCACCCAGCTGAGAAACTGAGGCTCAGGGAGGGACAGGGCTGACTCAGGACCTGAATCCAGGCCCTGGGCTGCAGACCCGATACCCTGCTGCCAAACACAGCTTTGCAGGAGCAGAAATAAAGAGACCCCCCCCACACCTCACCTCCCAGAGGACCTGACAAAGGCCTGACACAAGGGGAGGGGTCTGAGTAAGCGTCTTGCTCCAAGGCATCACAGCGACAGCACTGGCACCAAGCTGGGGAGACCCAAGGCACGGCCAGCACCAAACTCAGGACTGTGTCTCCTGAGTCTCCCGAAGCACCCAGGTGTCTGCCTTCCTCGACTTGCAGGCCAGCCCTGAGCCCAGAATCCCACCTCCCTCCCAGGGGCCAGGACGTCCTGCTCCCACCTTGGTTTCGACACCTGACACCTCTCCAAGCCCAGATTTCGCCTGTAAGAGGGGTGGCAAACACAGACACATCTATGGCCTCATTTTGTCGTAGCAGCTCATGGGCACTGAGCTCTTACACTACGCATGTGCCAGACACCGACCTAACCCAGGGGTTTCCACCAGACCGTTGCGGTGGGGCTGTGCTAGGCAGTGTCGGGTGCTGAGCGACACCCCCGGCTTCCACCCACTGGATGCCATCGAATTCCTCCTCCCCAGTTACGACGATCAAAGATGTCTGCAGATGTTCCCCAAGTCCCCTGTTGGGGGGGGGGGGGGGGCAGGGAACCACCCTCATTGAGAATCACTGCTCGAGCCCCGTTCTAGGCCCACCTGGACACCAGCTCCAAGAAGACGAAGGTCTTCGTCACTTTGCCAAATCCAGACCCCAGATTTAAATTAAGAGGGCTGGTTTCAGAATCTTGCTCAACCCCCCACTATCCTGATTCTGAAAGGACTATGGAGGGTTGATGTGACCCAATATTATACACAGGTCTACCACACCGTGGGGGAGAAGCCGATAAGAGTCTTTTTGTTTTTGAAGTTCATCTTAACTTGAAATGTAATATGTTAATTATAACTAATGAAGCAATACCCAAAAAATGAAGACAAATACCTTTCTCTACACCACCCCCCCCATTCTCAGTCCAAGGCCACCAACGTTCAATTAACAGCCCGGTGTGCATCGCGCAGCACGTGGCTTGACGTTCATAAAACCTACCCATAGCGTCTTTCTGTTTTATTTTCCTACAAAGCTGGGACCACACTCGACATTTGACTTGTACCTTAACCTTTCTGGTTTAGGAGTATAGCACGTGCAGCCTTTCACGTCGAGAGATGAGATCAACCTCATTGCTTTAAACGAGGGATTGTCAACCTTTTCATCTCACGGCACACATAAACTGATTGCTAAAATTTGCAGCACACCAAAAAATGTTATATTTTTTGCCGATCTAACAAAAAAAAATAGGAATAATTTTGATTCATTCACATCAGACGGCTATTGTTGTGCTGGCTGTTGTCATCTCATTTGACAATCTCAAGGAAAAGAGGTCAGTGCCCCTGAGTAAATAGTCAGGTACAGCATGTTTTAAAAAACCTTGCAGCATGCCAGTGTGCCGCCGCATACCGGTTAAAAATCATTGCTTTAAACAGCTGCCTGATATCCCCACACATAAATGAACAACAATCTTAGACTTCTCTCTGCTAATGAATTAAATACCTGCGTGGTTTCCCTTTTTTGGCTGTTAAAAACAAAGCTGGAATACCATCTTTGTAACTTAAATTTTTACCACCTTTTTTTCTTGGTTCTATAGGAGAGGTTCTCAAAGGAACTGAATCAAAGGGTATTGTGGGGGTTTTTATTTTTAAAGACATTGCCAGACTATTTTTCCCAAAAGACAACCATCATTAACACTCCCAGCAGCGTCATGTGAAACTGCCCGTTTCCCAGCAGCTATGCCAGCACCGGGTATTATCGCTTCGTGTGTGTGTGTGTGTGTGTGTGTGTGTGTGTGTGTGTGCGTGAGACAGTGTTGTGCCACGGAAGGTAATGTTGACTGATGTGGCTACTCAGCAGAAATATGGCTCCACATTCTCATTCCGCAGAACCAGTTCAAGAGCAATCCAGACCCAAATGAGGACAGAGGATTGTGGGGGAGCAGGCTGTCCATCTAAAGGGCCCTGAGAAGCCTTCCTTCCAAGCCCCTCCCAATCCTCACAAGCTGACTCCTAAGCCTGCATCATCCTCATTTCTGAAATGGATTTCACACCCAGGCATAACAAAGATGCCTTTGTCACTAGGGAAGAGGGAGCAACTGTTGCCAGAACATTCTGGGTTCTGTTCATTCAACTCTCCATGTGCGGGGAGGCAGAGGGGTACTGGGGGGAGAACAGGATGCTTCCCACTCTGGGGCTGACCACAGGGATAGATGCCTTGGGAAAAGCTGGAACGGCCTCAAATTCCCTCATTCACTCACTGGTTGATTCCACAAATATTTGCTGAGTGCTTACAATGGGCCAGGCACTCCAGGAAGCACGGTGCATTTGTCACCTCATGCAATTCATTCCCACAGCCTGGTAAGAGACGTGACATCCTTAACCCCACTTTAAAGGTGAGAAAACTGAGGCCTCCGTGAGATAAAGCCAAGACCCAAGGCCACACAGCTGAGTAACACAGCAGCACTAAAGAGGAGTGATTAGCGAACTTATAACCACGTGGCCCACACCCTAGACCTCAGCCACCACGTTGTTCCGCCAGGGTCATCAGGACAGCCTCCTCTCTCTGTCTCCACCCTGGCCCCCCGCAATCCATTCTCCCCTGGCAGCCAGATGGGTCCTGCAAAAACTGAACCAGGTTGTCCCTCCTCCGCTCAAAAGCTCCCAGGGCTCCCATCTCACTCAGAATAAAATGCGGAGTGCTCACAATGGCCCACGGGCCCCACATAATCTTCCCACCAGCCCCCCCCACTCCTACTGTTATCTCCCAGACTTCGAGTCACTCTCCTGCTGGCTCACTCTGCTCCAGCCACTCTGGCCTCCTTGCTCCTGCCTCAGGGCCTTTGCACTGACTGTTCCCTGTGCCTGGAGTGCTCTTCCCCCAGACACAGAGGTTAAGTCATTTTCCTGAGGTGACACATCTGGAAGGAGTCCAGTGGCTGAAGAAAACAAGACACTCACAGCGAAGTCTCCAATAAGAGAGAAGGAGGCTGTGTGACCCTGGGCGGGTTACTGAACCTTTCTGAGCCTCTGTTTCCTCATCTATAAAATAGGCAGCATAGAAACACCTTCCCCATCGGGGTCCTGGCAGGCTACACTGCTTGGGACGTGTCCACAGAGCAGAGCACCTCATACATGTAGACACTGGTGTTACATGTGTTGCATTTAGGGGACGCCCCAGGGTCTCCCAGTGCAGTATAAGTACAGAACGAGATTCAGGAAATACAACAGGAGAATGTGGGAACCTCCAGCCCTACAGCTGATGTTGGGAAAAGAAAAGACAGTGAGTGCCCACAGGCTGCAGGAAGTGGAATTTGGGGTAACAAACCACCCTTTCTAAGGGAGAACCACCTTCCCCCCCTCTCCCCATCTCAGACGACAGAAGAACCACCCACACACTTGAGCACACTTCTCAAACTCAAATGCCCACAGGCACTGGGCAGGTAAGGGGGTAGGGGAAAGGCACTTTTTTGCTTATTAAACACAGTTCTGTTAAACACATTTTTTGGTTATTAAACATCTTTTTTCCAAAGAGAAACCTGCCACCTTCTACTTTTCCTAAAACGTGTCCCTCTTGATCTGGCTTTCAGTTTTCCATTTGATAGAAACAAGGGTTGGAAGAACCCCTGCCTGCCCATTATCCTCTTAACGCTAATACTTAAAAAACAAAAAAAAAGCGCAGCCCTGGCCAGGCGGCTCAGGTGGTTGGAACATGTCCTATATACCAAAAAGGTCACAGGTTCAATCCCCAGTCAGGGCACAAACCTAGGTTGTGGGTTCAACCACCGGTCAGGGCATGTATAGGAGGCAACAGATCAGTGTTTCTCTCTCTCTCTCTCACCTCCACCCCCTTCCTCTATCTCACCCCCACCGCCTTCCTCTCTCTCTCAAACTCAATAAATATACCCTTGGTTGAGGATTTTTAAAAAAACAGCAGGAGAAGCACAATGATAAATGGCAACCAAAGTTTGGTTTCAATGTCAGAGGTAATAGGGAAGGGTGGAGACTGTGGCAAACTGAAGACGGAAGCCCAGTCTAGAAAAGGCAGTCGCTATTCAGCTCTAGCCTCATGTTTACCCTGTAGGGATTCAAGCTTGATGTCAATAAATCTTTTGGTTTTTAAGAAGCTAGGAATACAGATTTGTGTATGAAATTTCTTTTGTATGAATTTCAAATTTTTCAATGTTGGCACTAAAAATTTTTTGAAAACACTGTATGGCTCTGACAAAAGCCACTTATGGGCCTGAGCTGCCAGCCGAGGGACCCCCAGTTTGGAACCCACAGTGCTAGGGACTCATGGACCATGAATGATAGTAACACACACACACACACACCCCGTTTACGGTCACAGAAGTCAAAGCATCTGATAACAATGTCTCCCAGAGACACACAAAATTCCTGGGCCCACAGAATCCCTTGGATTCATCTGAATACGAGGTAAATCCTCCTCTGTCCTCCCAAGCATCTTAGCTAGTGGATAAAAGCAGTGTACCATGAATGGGAGTCAGAAGACCTTCAGTCGAGTTCCATCTCAGCCACGCACTCACTTGGGAAGCCAAGTCACCGAATGGCTCAGAGCCTCCGGCTCCCCTTCTGGACGAACAGCTAAGATGATATCTTAGTCTTCCACAGCTATGACAACTTGATTTTAGGATTCCAGATGCTAATGAATTATCTGGGTTAGTAAGGACCAAAAGGTCCTAAGCCAAGGTTTCTTCAGCCCTCAGTCACAAAACTGATAAAAGAACTGGCAGCTTAAACAAAAATGCACATGGTGTGTAACTTTGAAAAACTGAAAACCATATAAACACCCAATATAAGAGGAATGGTTAAATAATTGTTATTATTATTTAATCAATCTAAGAGGCGGGCACTATTTTGGGCACTATTATTAAGGAAACTGAGGCACACACAGGTAAAGTAGCTTCTTGTCCACGATCACACGACCAATAAGTAGCCAGGATTTGACCTGGATGCAGGGATCCGGAGCCCCCATGTTTCGCTGTGAAGCCACCAAAGGTTTGGTGATGAACGGTGTTTGCAGGAATGTGAGAAAGGAGCAGAGGAGGGACAAGAGAAGCAAGACACACTATCATGTGCAGTGTGATCACACCCAGGGTAAGACACAAGACGAGGAGGAAATGCACCGACAGGTGAAACAGCAGTTTGGAAAGGTGAGATCGTCTTATTTGTCTTTATTTGCCCAACGTCCTACAATGAGCACAGTGACAGCAAACACGCGGTGCATGGCTGGCGTCCCTAGGGGCCAGCACCGTGCCCAGCTCTCACTGCACCTACACAAGTGGCCTCTGAGAGGTGGAAGCCTCACCTCCACCCCAGGGCCCAGATGTGTTCCTGCCCTGCACTGCTGTATCCCCAACATCTACAACAGGGCCCGGCACACAGCAGGCGCTCGATAAAAGTGTGGGAGATGAGAACAAGCCCGTGGGGTGGGAATGGAGATGTCCCCACTGTACAGATGAGGAGACCGAGGCCCAAGAGTCAGTTACCCAAGGTAAAGTTGCTGGTAAATGACAGCCCAGGACAAGCAGTGACAGAGCCACATCTCAGCAGAGAATTTCCACCAGCAGCACCGGCGCTGAAAAGCACAGGTAGTCAAAATCACCAGACGGAACGACTAAATATGATGCGTGGTCCAGGACTGGACCCTGGACTGGGGTGGGGGTGGGGGTGGGGGAGGGGCATAAAGAACGTTTTGGGGAAAACAGGTGGAATCTGGATATAGACTATGGATTATGTAATTTAGTATCAATGTCAAATGTCCTGATTTTGTTCATTGCACTGTGGTTATTTAAGAGAATATCCACGGTCTTAGGAGATATACGCTGAATTACTTAGGGGCATCGTGTCTACAATCTCTCTCAAATGGGTCAAAGTAATAAGGATATGTATGTGTGTAGGGGGTGGGGAGAAGACAAGTAGGGGGGCTGATAAAGCAAATGGACCCAGTGGCCAACAGTTGGTGAATCTGGGTGAACGGTATGCAGGGGCGCTCAGAACACAGGGTAGGGGGAGGTGGAGGAGGATAAGGGGGAATAAACGGTGATGGACAGAGAATTGACTTGGGGTGAGAACACACACCACAGCGTACAGATGACGTGTTGTGGAAGTGTGCACCTGAAACCTGTATAATCTTGTTCACCGAAAAGGAAAAGATTCAACAAAAAGGAAAAAAGTGACCAAACATTAACTTTGAAAAAACGTACTGAATTGCCTGTAAACCCAGCCCACTGGGATGTGGCGTCTGGACCCCACGGACTGTGTGCAGACACACAATGGGCTCCGTGAGAGAGCTCGTGCCCCTGAGAGGGCACGTGGAAATGCGCTCGGACACATGCTCCCCTGCTGTATCTACGCCCTTTGTGATGAAGGGGAGTAAATCTCCAAACCCACCCAGGCAACAGCCTGGCCAGCCAACAGCTGGTGGCGGGGACGACCCAGCACTCCCTGTGCCCTCTCTGTGTGGAAAGGGCAGGAGGCCAAGGACGCAGGTCTGCAGCCCCTCCCCACACTGGGGCCCACGTTCCCCAAAGTCAAGGCCACTCATTAAGAAACGGTGGGAACCAGGAGGGTCTCCATCGCAGCATGTGCCCCTTTCACTCACTCACTCACTCACTCCCTCACTCCGCTGGCCAATACTAACTGAGCATCCAGCAGGTGCTAGGTGCTGGGATTTGTCAGTGATCCCAGCGGACCAGGGTCCTGACCTCATGTGACTTACATTCTAACGGGGGAGGCAGACACTAACCGAGTAAACAGGGTGGTTTCAGAGAGCGGCAGATGCCAAGAAGAACAGGTGTGGCGATGGAGAGAATGTGACCGGAAGGCTCTCTGAGGAAGTGACGCTGAAAGGTAGGGAGGGGCACCTGAGGCAAAGCGCAGGTGAAGGTGTCATGGGCAAGGGCAACAGCAAGTGAAAAGGCTCCGAGGCTGGAGCCAGCCCTGCGGCGCTCAAGACCAAAAAGAAAGCACAAGGAGCGCTGGGGCAGATGAGGTCGGTGCGGTGAGCAGACAAGGAAACTGAAGCCCAGAGAGGAAAAGCTCCTTGGCCAGGCCCACAGAGCCACTAAGAGGCAGACAGTCTGGGCCAGACGCTGGGTGCTTGAGCACGGCTCCCCACAGCAGAAAACTCTCCTGTGCTGAACCCCCCAGCCCACCCTCAGCCTCGAGGGATGTTAGAAAACATCACACTATCTGAGTCCCAGGACCCCAGAAGTCTGCACGAAAATACCTAGCCGCTACATAAATCAAGATAATCACATTTCGGAAGAAAACGTAAACACGTATACAGAGGAGAACACTGTTTTTCCATTCAACAAATATTTAATGAGCACCTACTATGTGCCAGGCATTGTTCTTGGTGCCAGAGAGACAAAGAGAATTAGAAATAACAGGGAAAAGCAGCTAGGAAGTGGTGAGGTGGGGGTGGAGCACAGTTCTGAATGGTGGGGGTGGGGTCAGAGAAGACTTGTCAAGGACTGACGTTTGAGCAGAGGCCTGAAGGAGTGAGCCATGGGGCACACTGGGAGAAGAACCTCCCAGACGGAGCAAGCGAGGAGACCCCGAGGCAGGAGCAAGTCCGGTGCATTTAAAAAAGAGCAAATGTGGCTGAGAGGGGATGAGGGAGGGAGGAAGAGCAAGAGGAGATTCTGGAATTAGACAGCGGTGCTGATTGCACAACTTTGTGAATGTACTCAAACCTCTGAATCATACACTTTGAGAAAGTGAGGCTCATGGTGGGCACCTCATATCTCAATTAAAAACAACTGTGCAAGGAAAGAAACGAATAATACAGGAGGTGACAGGCGTAGCAACAGGGGCAGGTCTCGCAAGACCTTCTAGGAGAGAAGGAGTGTCCTACCTTTGGGCATCTCTGGGCCATAGTGGAAGAAGAGTTGTCTTGGGCTACACATTAAATACACAAACACTAACGAAAACTGATGAGCAAAACCAAAAGGTTCGTGCATCATTTTTGTGATATCCGCCACCACAGAGAAGCAAAAAAGTCCTCGCATAATAACCCCAATTATGCAGCGGCCCTTTTGATAATCTTTGAAAGTCATCGAGCAGGTCCCAAGTTTGTGATCACTAGTATAGAAAATGTGCATACCTAAGTAATAAAACCAGGTAATGTTTTAAGTGAATGTACTATTTTGTGTTGGGCCACATTCAGAGCCATCCTGGGCCGCCTGCGGCCATGGGGTGCACACCCCTGTTCTAGGCCATTCTAAGTAAGGCCTTTGCTTTTACTCCAAAGGCGGTGGGGGCCCTGGGAGGGCTCTGAGCCGGGCAGGGGCCAGACCTGCCTGAAGTGTTAGCTGGAGCCCTGGGGCTATGAACCGGGAACAGAATGAGCCAGGCAAGGGTGACAGCAGCAGCCCTGGTCATTTCCCAACCGTGCCCTCGGGCAAGCCACTTGACCTTCCTGTGGCTTCCTTACTGCCACTGTGACTTAGGTCTGAAAATGTCACTGGGTCCGGGACAGAGGTGAGAGCTAATGCGGTGGAAACTGTTGTTCTGGTGGCCGGGAGGGGAGGAGGGTGGAGTCCAAGGTGCCATCAAACAGTTTTTAATCATGCAAATTAGTTTCCTGAAATGAAAACAAGGGGTGCCTTCCTCCCTCACAGGAAGCAGGGACCCACATCGACAGCCCTTCCAATTAGCAACCAAAAGCCTAACCTGTCCATGCCCAGGCCACAAACAGGGGCCCAAACTCCTCTCCAGGTGTGGTTGGTTGGCTCAGACTCAGTACCTATGGGATGCTAAGATCCAGACAGGGACAGAGGCAGCCCTGGGTCACACAAAAGCCTGGGAGCAAACTGGGAATTAGCCGGGGGAGGGGGGGGGGATGCAGTCCCCCTTCCAGATGGGTGTCCAGACTGTAGGGAGGAGGGACCGTGGGCCTTCAGGAAGGCCACTGTCCAATCCTGACTTTCATGTCATCTATGAGACCATGCCACACGCCTGCTGAAAACCCTCCATGGGCTCCTCACCCCACTACTACTGAGGCCCATGCCACCTGCCCCTGGCACCACACCAGCCTCGTCTCCCCCGCTCTCCCCTCCACCCACCCTAGCTCTTCCTCAAACACGCCAAGCACAGTCCTGCCTCAGGGCCCTGGCACATGCTATTGCAGCTACCTGAACACACTTCTGTCAACTCTTTCCGCGGCTGGCTCCCTCTCTGCCCCAGGACTCAGCTCAGAGGCCACCTCCTCAGAGAGGCCTTCCTTGACCACTCCATCTCAATACCTGCCATCATCCCTGTCACCAACATTTTACTTCCTTCTTGATGCCTCTATTCCCTGACTGTGTGGGCTTGAGCAAGTTACTCAGCCTCCCTGGGCCTTAGTTTCCCCTTCTGCAAAATAGGTACAATGATGATATCTAGTCTACCTCAGAGAGTTGTTGCAAGGGCTCCAAGAGGTCACCCACAGAAAGCACTCAGCACAGCACCTGGCACAAAGTAGGCCTCAGCGGACTATGTTATTATTACACCTCCTGTCACTTTCGCAAGTGGTCCCTTCGTAACGTTTGAAGATTCCATGATGGCAGGGACTCTGTCCATCCTGTCCTGGCCACAGGCCGGCACTAGCCCAGGGTCTGGCACACGGTACATTCTCCACATCCACTGATTGAGTGAGTAAGTGAATTTGTGCATGAAAGTACTGACTGCCCACACCCTGCTCTGACCCTGACCTCGCTCCCCATGAGAGCAGCTCCTCCCAGAAGCCACACTCCCACCCCTGCACAAGACCCCAGATCCTGGTGGCCAGTGCCACCTGCCTCCACCAGCCTGCATGGCCCTAGCCCTGCCAGCCTGAAATAGCCTCGCTTCCCCTGGCCCACGATCAAGGGATCGTCTGTCAGTTCCACCCTGGGGAAGGGACCGGACGGGTAAACACAGATTGAGTGTCTGACCACAGACAAAAGAAGGGGGGGCTGATCCCTTTCTGGTCCTCCAGGAGCAGGGAAAATAACCTTAAAAATCCACACAGGGCTGGCAGGCTAGAGGGCGTCCCCTCTTCCCAGGGGGCTTCCTCGCAGAGAACAGGAGCAGCGATGGCAGGTCCTGGGGTAAGACTGACCTTGGCCGAACGCTCAGCTGTGCCAGGCTCGTGGATGACCAGACTCCTCACAGCGACCCTAGGAGGACCACGGTCATCTCCACTGTGCGGATGGAGAAGCCAGCGCTCAGAGAGGCAGAAAGACCTGCCCAAGGTCACGCAGGGCAGAGATTCGAGCCCAGGTCACTTGTCTCCAGGGCCCATGCACTTAACCATGAACCCAAGACACACTACTGGATGAAAAGAACAAACGGTGTCATGCTAAGTATGTAAACACATAAAAATATCTGGTTGTCCCAGCTGGGGGGAGGAGGGGCTACTGGTATCTAGTGGGTAGGGGCCAAGGACGCTGGTAAACACCCTACCAAGCACAGGACAGCCCCCCCCACCCCAACAAAGAGTGATGCTACCCCAGGGTGTCACCGGTGCTGAGGGTAGAAAGATGGAAGGATTCAGCCCAGACCAGCTGCTAGGGTGAAAACACCAACCCCCAGAGAAGGACGTGGGCCATCCAATCCCTCCCCAAGAGCCCTCGGGAGGGAACCCTGCACAGCTGCAGGGCCACTACCCTTGACCAGAGTTCACTTCCCTCTGGGGACCACAACTTCTTCAGGAGGTCGCTCTAGGGGAGTCTCACCTGCAAGACAAAGGGACTCGAACCCCTTGCTTACTCTCAAGTTCTATCTCCTCCTAAATATTCGGCTGTGACCTCACCCTGTGCCTGGGGAACAAGGCCGGGGGGACACAGCACACCAATTTGAGGGGAGCCCATCCTGATCACCCCCCGCCTGCCAGGGTTCCAGCCAGAAAGCCTGTGTCTGTTGGGAGAAAAAGGAGAGAAACCACAAGAACCCAAGAGGTCAAGCTCTGCCGCCCAGCAGGGCCTGCCTGCTTGGCAGACTTGACTTGTGAGAGCTTTAGGGGGGGCGTTGTGCAGAAAAAAGGAAGTGGGTTTCTTGATCTAAGGGAGTGGCCCCAAGCCCAGTAGGTCTTCCGCTCACTGGCTTGATAAAGGGGACACTCTCTAAGACAGGGGTGCCCTGGAGCCTCCAAAAGCCAGGGACCACCCCCATCCATCTCTTCTTAAGGTGACAGATAAATAAATGGTTACAAGGGCAAACACCAGAATAATAGGGAACGGGTGTCCAGGATGCTCGTTTGAAGAAACGATTCAAATGCATGAGTTCTGGCCTCCCCAGCAGGTCACCCTTCCTGCAAGGACAGGGACCACATCTGCCCAGGGGCTGGCTGCATTTTCCTGGCCAAGAACACTACCTGGAATATATAGCAGGCACTCCATAAATACCAGCACGCTGAGAAAAGCAACTTTAATTTCTTTATGGTTTTACTTTTTCACAGCCTTGTTTGTGATACGCAAAAGATGGGGCCCGTCTAACTCCTGCTGACACAAGAATTTATCATTAAAAGATTTTCGCTGACTTCCTGAGGATGTTCAGCCCCATATAAAGTGGCCTGGTCCAGGCTCTCCAGTGTCCTAAAGCCCAGATAATTTGGATGTTATGGCTTAATTCTTGCCCACCCAAGCAGTCCAGAGTTACCTTGGTCATAAACGCACTGTGATAAGCTTAGCGGTAAAGAATGTGGGCTACGTGGCCAGATTACCTGGGTTCAAATCCCAGCTCTGTCAGGCTGTGTAATCTTGGAAAACTGATCTGGTCTCTCTGTGCCTTCACTTCCTATTTAAAATGGGAAGCATAATAATGCTTGGGAATTCTGAGTGGATACCCGGAGAATACTACACAGGGCTGGCAAACATTTAGCGCTGTGTAAGTGTTGGCAAATTATTGTTACTATTGCTATTGCATTAACCTAATGGTTTTGCTGCAAATACAACTCTTTCCACTGGAATTTTGTAAAAACTGCATTCACATGCATATGCATCACTTTCTATGAAAAGGGTGTAACAAACAGTATTTCTTGGTATATTTATTTTTCCTTTCTTATCTTCTTGCTTGCCTTTCTGCACGAGACACACATCTGTCCAGACTTTTCCCCAAATTCCTATAATGTTATACATACAACATCCAAGTGTGTATTACAGTTGTTTATTTTCCCAAAGTTACACACACACACGCTTCTTAGTATCCTACTTTTCGCAACACAACCTCAGGAGAATCCCCCGAGTCACAGGGCACGTCATTCTCTTTCAGTGAGGGCAGAATGAAAAAGCATGCTCCCCCATCCCCACCCCCATCACTGCTCCCTAGTGTCAGACTAGGAGCACAGAATGCTTTAAAAAAAAAAAAACTCTAAAAAAATAGTGACAACACAAAACCACAGTTTCTTGTTTTGGCAAGCAGAGCTCCAATGAGGAGAAAAGCTTTTGGTCTCCCACCCCCAAAAAGCAGAACCACCGAAAGCATTCTGGGAGCCTTCTGCCCACGCCCTTGATCCGCAGGGACCCCAGCCCAGCCCTGCCATTAGGGCAGACCCTCTGGGTGCCTGGGGGTGACACATTTCTGTCCTCAGCCCTGGGGAGCCCTTCAGGGAGCTGCTGACCAACCCCTATCCAGGAGTCTCTCTGCCCATCTCCCCAGGCTCCCCCTCTCTTCCCATCACTGCCTGGGTGGCACACCATCTCAGGACCTGTTGGCACCTGCCCCTGAGGTCTCCCTCCTGCAGGCAGGGACCCCAAATCAACCCAGCCAAGAAGTAGGTGAGCCCAAGGCTCCCTCAGCCTCCCCTTGAAGGGGCAAGACTTTGAGTCCCAAACCAACCACCTCCTCCGCCACCCCCTCCCCATTGCTGCAAATCCCAAAAAAAGCCACCACAGAATTCTGAATACCTACTATATGCCTGGAGTTTTAACCTCAGATTCACTCAAACTTTACAACACCCCTATGACGCAGGTGCTACACCCATTGTACAGATGGGGAAACTGAGGCACGGCACAGGCTGGCAACCTGCCCAGTCGGTGTGAGGTAAAGCCAGGATTTGAACACCAGCAGCCAGGCTCCAGAGCCCCACACAACCCTCACGCCAAGCACGGACATGGAGCACAGAGAAGGAACGCAGAAGCCTGGCATTTCCATTCCTCTACAGTTCTGGCCACCCTGCAGAAGAGAGAAAAGTAATCACAGAGGGGAAGTAACTGGAGGAAGCACAGGCAGGAGGTCAGGGTCACAGTGACCCAGGCTTGAATTCCAATCTTGCCACCTTAATAAATCACGTGGCTACGAAGTGGCTAGGGACATGAGTTCTGGGGGTGGCAGCCTGGGATCAAACATTGGCAAAATGCTGCCTCCATGACCCAGCAAAGCTCATGTAAACTACATTGGCCTCAGTTCCCTCATCTGTCTGTGGGGATCACAACAGCACCCCCTTCCTAGGGATGAGGAAGATCAAATGAGTTGATACACACAAAGTGCTTAGAGCAGCCAGCGATGAACCCGTGTCAGCTCCTACGCTGTAACGACTATCATTGTCATTATCATTACCAACACGCCCAAGAGCACCCAGGGAGCACTCGGCACAGCTGGGGCTTCTAAATGTGCAGACCCCATGCTCAGAGTCAGACGTCGGGGCAATTTCTTTCACAACCTCTGTGGCGTCCCCGGAGAGAGATCCAGCACCTGTACTAGGGGCCTGTCCTCGCCTTTCCCTGTCTCAAATAAACACACGCAAAACATGGCACCGAAGTTGCCAGCGCCCCCTTGGAGATGGGAAACGGGGTGCAATCCATCTCCTGAAGGAAGTGGGAAAACACAGAGAGATTCTGGACAAAACACAGAGTGCCAGGCCCGGAACCCAACAAAACCACCGGTTCCTGTGGCCACTTCACACAGTCAAAACGAAATTCACTCAGAGCCCCTGTCCTCCTTTTGGGGCTGACTCAGAACTTGCTTTCTCCAGGCAGCCCTCCCAGATACACCCTGTTCTCTGGATGCTGGAATCCTATAACTCTAATCCCCTGCCTTATTTGTTTAATTTTTATAGTAATGATAATAACTAATACTCCTATACCTTACTGTCTGCCAGGCACAGTTCCAAGTGCTTTATATATATTTATATAACTCATCGTCTCAAAAACCCCCTGCGATAAGATCGGTTATCAACCCCCACTTTACAGATGAGGAAAGTGAGACTGAGAATGGGTAAGCCACTTGCCTAAGGTCACAGAGCCCCAGGACTTGACCCCAAGTGGTCTAGCCCCAGAGCCCAGCCTTGTACTTGGATTTTTGTAAACCCCCATTTTGCCCACCTCCTCAAGACTGTCCTCTCCTTGCGGGCAGGAACCTGGACCTGGCTTTTCTGCAGCTCCCAGCATGCTCGGGCTACACAAAGGCTTCACTTCTACTGGCAACGGAACCTTCAAACCAAGGACACACGGAGGCCAGGAAAGCCCTTCGAGGTTTGTCTCCACCACATGGAATTAAAAGCAGGGAGGGATTACTGAGCATTCTTCCGTCCTCCCGAGCCAGGAGGCTGGGGGAAAAAATCCCTTAGCAAGTACAAAAGCTGGAAGGAGAGAGTGGGAAGAGAGACGAGAATCACAACCTGCGGGCTGCCAGCCTCGCTGCTGCGTGGAAAGCCTTGCTAATTAGCAGTTCCTGAAGCTCTGAGCCCTGGGTTTTCCAAATGAAAAGGCCTTAGGTTGTTTGGGGGCCGTTTCTGAAGGAGCAAAACGAGACAGGCCTCCTGCAGCTCACAAACAAGGTATGGCTGGTCAGGTTACACAATCAGTCCGTTTCTGGCACCGGCTTAGGGACACCCAAAAGGACAAGGCAGAAAGGAAGCCTGGATTACCTCCCCTCTCTTTCAGGTGGGGAAACTGAGGCCAGGACAGGTGGCACGACCTGTCCAAGATGTCAAAGTTGGACCAGCTCATCTCAGAAGAGACCATGATGAGCTCAGCAAATTAAAAGTGCCCAGGAGATCATGTGGAAGTTGAGAAACCATTTTTTCCCCTGTTTCTTTAATAAGAAGAATGGTTGATTCCAATCAATTTCCATTATTCCAGCTTCCTCAGACTCTACGTGTGGACAATGTGAAACCACAGTTAACCCACACACAATCTCTATCTGCTCTGAAACACACCACACCATCTAGGGCAAGGGCTTTCTTTCCCATTAATAGGAAAAATTGCTTTCCTCTCTTCCTTCCAGAGTGGGGAGTAGGAGCGGCTCAGAAGGAGAAGTGAGGAGTTCCCTAGAATTTGACATTGCTCAGCGGTGCCAGGGCTGTCTACATCTTTAATTCAGAAACTGCCAGCTTCAAACTGAGCAGATTCTTTTATTTAACTGTGAGAGAGGGAGAGATTGGGGGGGGGGCCGCGCGGGGGGCGAACCCTGCCTTATTCTCACAGGACTTTCTAGAAGGGTCCTTTAGCCAAACGGTTTTCAATGCCTCTGTACAACTCCCACCTCCCGCCCCCCCCGCCACGCGCGCACACACACACACACACACACACAACCTCTTTTCACAGAGAGAAGGGCTCTCTCCTCCCTGAGTTGGAACTCGGACCTCACACAGTCTCAGCTACAGCCCCAAGCTACTGGGGACCCTGCAGGGTGCCAGAGTCTCCCTCTTGCCCCCAGAGACTGGAAGCTGCAGATCCTGGCTCGGAGGTCTCTAAAGGAAACACCACCGCCCCCGCCAGCCCTTCCTGAAGCAGGATTAAAAGACTTCCTAGAGCAGAGAAGGGAGTAAATGAGGTCCCAGCGGGAGGCACGGAGATTAAAGCCCTGGAGTCTAACTCGCGGAGAAGCTGGGCCCAGTCCCACCCCCTCCACCCCACAGCCACTTTTCTCACTTCCTAGGAGAGTAGGGAAGCGGCCCCTTCCTCCCTCTCGCAGAAAAAAGGAGAAGGAAGAAATGTAGCATAGGATAGGGGTTCACAGTACCGGCCAGGCCTGCCCTGCTCCCAGACCCACTATCCCCAATTAACCAGCTGTGTGATTCCGGGGCAAGTTACTCAGCCTCTCTGGAGCTAACCTCTCCCATCTGAAAAAAAAAAGCGGGGGGGGGGGGGGGGGGATGGTCCCTACTTCATGAGCCACTTGTGAAGGTTAAACCTTCTAATGACACATATAGGTACCTGCCACACAGCGTTCAGTTGTTATTTTACAGTCTGTCGCTGTGGTTTTGCAACTTGGAGACGAGGGTGGGGGAGGCAGGGTGGGACTGCCAAACCGTGAGTTCTAACCCCACTCTCCTCAAGCTCCAGCAAAAGCGTGTGCGTGGGGACCCGCAGCCCTACTCTGGGGTTTTGTCGATCTCCGTCCGTCCTCTGGGCTACTCTACTCCGCACAGAGGGACCCAGGCTCCAGCAGTTCCAGGGTGCGTCCTGGATGAGGAGTCCGTAGTGCACCCGAAGGCGAAGAAAGCCCCGGGGGTGAAAAACGAAGGAGCGAAAGCTCCCGGCGCCTGGTTCCCAGAGCCCCTGCCTCACGGATGTAACTAATTTTAAAACTATTTGCAAGGCGGGGAGGGGAAAAGAAAAAAGACAAAAGGGCAGCGTGCCCGGGGGAACAGGAGTGCCGGAGACCCCGGGGCGGGATGGACTGCCTGGTAGCCTAGGAGGAGACAGTCCAGCTCTACAGGAGCCCGGGTCTCCTCAGTTGTCTACGCGCCCCGCGGGGCGCCCGGGAGGCGACTCTCGCGACCCCCGGAATCTGCGGCCACAGGTTGTGGGGGCCGCCCCGCGCGGAGGCCCCAGCGCTGCGCACTCCTCGGGCTTCCCGGGAGACACTTACCGACTGCAAGAAGCGCAAGGTGCCCACGTAGTCCCTCTCGGTGCCCAAGATCTCGTTGAGGACGCAGAGGCGAAGGCGCAGCTGGCGCTCCGACTCCCGGGCTGCAGCGCAAGGACCGGAGCTGGGCGCAGTGGCGCCGGGGGCCCGGGGGTCCGGGTGGGCACCGTCCCCAGTCCCATCGCCGCAGGAATCGTTGCCGCCGGGTACCTCCATTCTAGCGCGGCCGCACAGCGCCCAGTACTTCCCCAGCGCGGAGGTCGCGCCGAACGGCGACTCAAGCGTCCCAGCGCCCCATCTCGGACGGGGCGCGCCGGCTCAGCCGCTGGCCCGGCGCTCGGCGCGGCGGGCGGGAGGGCGGGCAGGCGGGACTAGGGGCGGGCGGCCCGGGCCGGGGGCGGAGGCAGCGCGCGGAGGCTGGACCTGGGGCGGGAGGAGGCGGCCTTCGGGGCTCCCAGACGGCGGGCCCCGGCCGCCCGCCCTCCCAGGGAGCGTCTGCCAAGTGCCACGCCGCGCTGAGCCGCAGAGACGCGCCGCGGCGCTCGCCGGCAACGTCGGAAACTCGGCGCGACTAGAGCGGGGCCGCCCGCCGCTCTCCCGCGGGAGGAACTCTCCGGAAGGGGCCCGGCGGAGCTCGGAGGCGAGCGCACCAACTCTGTACCCGAACGCGTGGCGCCCCCACCCCCGCCGCGGGCTACGCCACTCCCTCCCGACACACGCGACACCCTGCGTTCACAGGCACACGCACGCAGGTCCGGCCGCCGCGGCCGCTGCCGGGCTGAGTAAACACCCAGCTGGAAAAGCTGGCAGCGGGTAGCGAGTCGGCCCGGGGAAGAAAGAGGGGCGGCCCGCGGCCGGGCTGTGTTGCCTCAGGGACACTTAGCCCTTTGGGTGCCCTCGGGCGTAGCACTCGACCTTGAGAAGGAAGACGTGAGGTTCTCGCTATTACTCCTTTTCCCTTTTCCTTCCCTTATTTTTCTTACTCTTTCTTCCTTTTTCTCTTTCTTTGTGGATTTCTTTGACCCCGTGAGCTGAGCCTACCCTTTCCACCTTTCCCAGAAGAAATCATCTGTTCTCAGTTTCTAAGTGACAGCTGCCCTGCCTGAGCCCCGCTCCCATCCACCCACCTCCACGGATAAGGTCTTGGGAATCTGGCTTCTAGACCAGGCTGCTCTGTGTGACAGTGGCTTTGCCTGCCTCACAGGAAGGTATGATGCTCAAATTCAAACCCCATCTTCCCCACTTGCTAGCTGGGTGACCCTTGGCTGGTTTCCTTGTCTCAAGAGCCTCAGTGTTCTCTTCAATATGATGGGAATAAAAATGGCACCTAGCTCACAGGGTTATGAGTTAATCCATAGGGCATACTTGGAACAGTGCCTATCACTTAGAAAGGTCTCTATAAATGTTTATTCGTAATTATCATTGCATATATAAACAGCCCTCTTGGCCAGGCCCCATTCTCCAAACTGCCCATCCAATCCCTATTCGCTGGCCAGAGATTGTATTAGCTCCGCAGTGGACTAGCTGTTTCATATAATACCCCCCTGTAGACTGTAACCATCCTTTAGGAAGGAACATTATCGCTCATTTATTTTCTGTTCCAAACACCCAGGATTGTTCTCCCAGTGGCCTCTGGGTGAATACTGGAAGTGCCTAAAGACGCTGGACGCGAGTCGGGTAGCTTCTGCCCTACAAGCTCTGTTCCTTCGGGATCATGGACAAGGTGACATTTGATCCGGGCCTTGGGTGAGTGAAGTTCCCCTGGGCAGGGAGTGAGGGGTGTGAGGTAGGTGAGCCTGCCAGGTTTGGGTAGTGGAGTCGGTTATGTCCAAAAGGTGGCTGGCTGACTGCCACGGTTCTCAGAAAATTGTAGAGGTCACTGGAGTAGCTCTGCTGTGTGACCTTACATTTTCTGAGCTTAGGTTGCCTCACCTTTTAGTTAATCCTATCTACCGCCAGGGGCGTGCATAGGGGAAGCATCCTGGCTTTGGAACGAAACAGGCTTGCCTTTAGTGTCTCAGTTCCAAATCTAACTGGCTGGGTGACCTTGGCCAAGACACTTCTCCTCTCTAAGCCTCAGTTGCCTCATCTATAAAATGGGAGCCTTTATAAGAGAAAAACTGTATGTAAAGCAGGGTTTCTCAGCCTCTAGACTGTTGATATTTGGGGGTAATTCTTAGTTGCGGAGGGGCACCCTGTGCTTTGAAGGACATTTAGCAGCATACTCTCCCCACTAGATGCCAGTAGCATTCCCTACCCAGCTGTGACAACCAAAAATGTCTCCAGATACTACAAATGTCCCCGAGGGACAGAATCGCCCCCAGTTGAGAACCACTGATATAAAGTATCTTACAGATAACTGGCACATAGTAGGTGCTCAATAAATGTCAGTCCTCTTTCCCAGCTGTGACCGTGGAAGATTTGCTTCACCTTCAGAGAAACTTGTTTCTCACACATACACACACACACACATTCCATATTTCACCCAAGAACTGGCCCACACTGCCAAAAAGACCATCTGAACATCACATTTGTGAGTGCACCCCACCCTTGGCCCACCCCCAATACTTCTGTATTCTGTCACTCCCTCAGATACCTCTGGAATATTTCTCCCCACTCTCCCATCACCAGTGAAAGATGATCCAACTTCTAATAAATTACTTAAGCGCTCTGTGCCTCCTTTTCCGAAGCTGTGAACTGAGGGTCATAACTATAGTGACATCATAAGGTTGTGGCAGAGATTGCTGAGTTCATTCAGGGAAAGTGCTTAGAGCAGGTACTAACCACTCAATAAGTGAAGGCTTTTATTTATTCAGCTCATGGATTGAGTGCTGAATTCATTCGGCTGCATTTGGCTGCAAGGAGGAGAAAAATGGGCTACTGAGGGGTTAAAACATAAAGACACTGTTTATTTAACAAAGGTCCGAAGAAGATTGGTTCCTCTGGCTGTGTCAGGACTTGGTGACATCGGGAAGGACCAGGGTACCTTCGACCCTGCCGTCCTGATCATGGTGGCTTTTCTCCCAAGGTCGTGGAGCCTCAGGTTTACAAGATGGCTGCTACGATGACGTCACCTGCTAACGCAATGACTCTAAAGCAGGAAAGGAAAGAGAAGGAAAAGGGTGGGGGAGACATTCTCCTCTTATCAGAGAGAGAAAAATTTCCCCAAAGGCCCCAGCAGGCAGAATTTCCCCTATACCTCACAGGGCAGCCTGGGTCACATGGCCACCCTTAAATAGTCCCTGACCAAGAGCAGGGTTGTCACCGTCAACTTAGAACAGTCCTGCTGCATCTCCTGGGACATGGCTGCCTGGACAACCTGGGCTTCTGTTGTCGAGGGAGAAGTATCTGCCATAAGCACCTACTATGCGCTGGGCATTGAGTGAGAGATCTGGGACTGTGGAAGGGAACCAGACCAACAATTCAGGCCCTCATAGAGCTGACATTATTCCGGGGTGGGGAGGGCAGACAATGATGAATTAAAGACAGCAAGTCCCGTCCATCCTTCACTCAAGGAGTGTTTACCGAGGGCTACGATGCACCAGGCTGGGGTCTGAGCTGTGAGCACAACAGATAAGGTTCCTGCCCTCCTGGCACTTCTAGTGCGGAGCAGGGGGAGGGGGATGATAACCAAGTGAACAGTCAGTCAGTAAACAGAGCAAATAAGCAAGATCCTGTCAGTGTCTCCAGTCGGTCGGTGGCACCTTCCAGCCTCTGCCTCAGGTCACTGTCCACTCCAGGTCCCATACCTCAGACAGGGGACTCAGCACTGGTGTTATCAATGGGGACTCCAGGGCCTGGCTGATCTCCCAGCTACTCCTGGCACAGAGAATCTCACTGAACAAACATGACTAAGCAACACAAGCTGGGGGAGGTTCTCCTTTCCTGCCCCCGTTTCAGCCTTGATCTCTCCTCCTCCTTCCCCATCACCTCCACCCATACTCTCCAGGATCTCCAGCAGGGAGCCCCTAGATCCTCCTATGTCTCCCGGGCAGGGCCTAAAATAGATCATAAGTGGGAAACAGTCACCAAAAAACAGAGTTTTTAGAAATGAAAAAAAAAAAAACAAAACCTTTCAGTTCAGTGGGGAAGAGAGGCGATGATAAAGATAGGGAAATTCTCTTCTACAGGGACGATTTTTAGAGTTTCTGTTGCCATGTGCTTCACAAATAGTGCGAAATACCACGTTGTTTCTATTGCATAAGTTTCACAGTTGCAGGGAAGAAGGTAATGCTGCTTGGAAACATTAGGCAGTTCCTTATTCCATGACAGGATGCTCTCAGGTTCTGCAGGCTCAGGGTTTGAAGGCCCCCTTCCCAAGCCCTGCTTAAAAGAAAAAAAAAAAGATAAAGCAAGGAAAAACAAAGGGTGATTTGGGTCCACCCCAAGTTGAATGAGCCCAGTGAGAAATGAGTAATCAGACTGCCCAGGATTACCAGTCATTTCCCAAACGCAGATGAGGTCTTCCCTAAGTCAGGCCAGCTACCCAGGGAGTCTTTGCTCCATTCTGAGAACCAAGAGCAACTTTCTGAAAAGAAGAGTCATCTCCACCCTTGACACTGGGCAGAACAGCAACAACTGAACCCAGGGCTAGACACGCAGGCCAGGATTCCTTTCTTCAGACCAAACTACAATGTGCGTCCTTATTGTCTTAGTTCAGCCACCCCTCGGATCCTCAAGTCAAAACTTCTCCAAAGGAAGCCTTGCTGTTGGAAGCAGATCTCTCCAGAGGACACTGGTTCAAGGTCTGATTCAAGCAAAATAGATACCAGATTAATCAGGGCTCCAGAGTGTTGCCAAATCATATTCCTGCCAGACACCGTTAGAAGTATAGCCTGAAGAAAATGCTTAGGACCCTCGGTTTGAATCCCAGCTGTGCCACTGACATGCATGCCTTCTTTTCCAGCCTTTGGACATTATTGTAGCTGTAGAGACCAGCTTCCTGGGTTCAAATCCCAGCCCCACCACTTCCTTAGTGTGTGACTTTGTGCAAGCTAATTAATCTCTCTGGGCTTTGATGTATCTATCTGTACAATGGGGACAATAAGACTTCTGACCTCACAGGGTTGTTGTGTGGGTGAAAATAGTTAATAGATCCAAAGTGCTTAGAATGTTGCCTGACCTTCAGCTGAGTATTAGCTATTGTAACTGGGTGAGGCCATGATCTTTGGAGGTGTGGCAGCCATCTTGACACCATGAAGAAGGAGATTGCTAACCAGTTGAAAATGCCAAAATGACAGATGGAAAGAACCTGAATCTTTGATGTCACTGGGCTCCTGAATTAACCATCTGTGGAACTGCCCTGCCTCCGGACTTCTTGTAGAAGAAGATAATAAAATTGTACAACTTTGTATAAGAAGATAAATTTTATAGTTTAAGCCAGTTGGCTCAAGTTTCCTTTACTTGCAGCCAAAAGCATCCTGATATTCCTTCTTTCCCCTAGATTTCCCCCCACTTAAATGAATTCCTTTATTAATGGCATGACCAAATACCCCAGCTTGTATCAGACAATCCAGATTTGTACCTGTTGTCCCAGAATAATTATTAATAACATCCTAGTTTGGATGATTACAGTCACCCTATCCTTTGAAAAGAGCATGGCCCTTTTCCTACTTCTCTCTTAAAATGCAGAGGGGTGCTGCTCTCCACCATGCTGAGGTAAAGACCTGAGGTTTGTAACATGAAGCCTGGATTGAGGGTAAAGTTAAGAAAATGGTTCAGAAAGAGATGAGTGCATAAAAGGTAAATTCTACAATTTAGTCAAGACCCAGAGATTGATCTGGGCGGTGTGTCTTGAAATTCTGCAGCCAGAATGCCAGATGGTTTCAACAGACATACTGGACACACATTTATACATCTTTTTTTTTTTTTTTTCCAGTTTCTTTCCTGGACTGAAAGCTCAAAAATAGAGCTGCCCGGTCCAAATCCAGACACCTGGCAATCCCACTGGTAACTCTTACCGAAAGCTGACGGTTTCCTCTTCAGCCAGCAGAAACACAATTAGCCACGCCCTCTCCGAATGCCCTTTATGCCCCAGCCTGCCTTTGAAATTTCCTGGGCAAACTCCAGTCCAGGAGCCTTAGTTGAATGGGGAAAATCCTAATAAAAACTGTTACCATTTTTTGAGTGCTCACTACGTACCAGGCACTGTTAAGATGTGACATCAAATTCCCACAACTGCCCTTCCTGGTAGGTATGACTATTATTGCCTCTTTTTTACCAATGAGAAAACTGAGGCTAAGAAACCCGATCGAGGTCATTGTATTAGTTAGGATAGAGAGAGCCACTGTGATAAGACCCAAGTAGTGATGAATTCTTTTAAATAGAGCTTATTTCTTTCTCATTATAGTCCAAGGATAAACAACCCCAGGCAGGGATGGAGCCCGCAAGCTGTTGGGGCCCAGGCTCCTTCCAACTTGTGGCTACACCACCCTTAACACGTGGTATTCACCAAGTGCTCCAAGATGGCCGTTCTAGGGTCATGTCTCAACCAGTGGGAAGAGAAAGGGGGAAGGGGAGGGCATGCCTGGTCCTTTTATGAATGGAAGTTTCACACGTCACTTCCACACCCACCCGATTAGCCAGAGCTTTGCCATCCAGGTATGTCTGGCCCTAAATCCATGCCAAGCCACCTCACAGGTGTTGCCAGTGGACAATGAGAATCTTACTTGCCTCCTCAAAGAACAGTGCCAGGCACACCTAACTATTACTTAAATGAATGAATGAATCGATACCTCCAGGTTGGGAGAAAACCTCATTACGGGTGCCTGGCCCTGTGCTAGGCACACAGAACAGTGAACAAAACAGGTAAGAGTCCTTGCCCTCCTGGGGCTGACATTCTAGTGGCAGGAGAGAGGGCCCATAAGACCCCAGTAAGTCAAACACATCAGCCACGTGGTGGCAATGGCTGTGGGGAAAACCAAAGCAAGGAAGGTGACAGCGAGCCATGGGCCAGGCATCCCCAGGGCATGGGAGGAGACCTCGCTCAGGAGGTGACATTTTAGCAGAGACCTAAAAGAGGTGAGGGAGCAGGCCCTGCCTGTGTTCCAGGCAGAAGAAACAGCAAGTGCGGGGGCTTGGAGGCAGGAAGAGCCAGGAGTGGAGAAAGCCAGGGGCAAAGGGCAGTAGTCGGAAAGGCAGTTAGAGGAAAGAGAGAAGCCAGATGTGGGAGCCATGTAGGTGGCTGCAAGGACTTTGGATTTTTCTCTGGGTGAGTGGCAGCCATGGAAAGTTCTGAACAGAGGAGAGATATGATCTGACAGGTTCTCACAGGATCCCTCCGACTGCTGCATGGGAAGAGACTCCGAGGGGATGAGGTCAGAAGCAGTGAGACCCGTGAGGAGGAAACTGCAATAGTTCGGGTGAGAGATGCTGATGGCTTACACCAGGGCCACACCAGGGCAGATAGGGAGAAGTGGCCTGTTGTGGGTACATCCTAACGATAGAACCTGTAGGATTTGTTCAAGTGCTGGGGGTGAAAGAGAGAGAGTTAATCATGACCCTGAGGTTTTTGGCCTGAGCAACTGAAAGGATGGGGTTGGAATTTACCAGGATGGGAAAGGTTGTGGGAGGGGCAGGTTTGGGGGAGAAGATGGAGAATTTGATTTTGGCTGTGTTAGATGTCACATTCAACAGCCACATGGAGATGTTGAGTGGGTAGTCACACAACCCCAGGGTTCAAGGGGGGGGTCAGCCTGGAGATGGGAATTCGGGCATTGGCAGAGAGCTAAAGCCACAGGACTGGGTGAGCTCACCCAGGGAGGGCACAGGGATGGAGAAGAGGACAAGGACAGAGACTCGGGACACACCAGTGTTCAGAGCTGGGGCATCCAGGGGGACACCAGAATAAATGTTAGAGAGAGCCCGTCTCCAATCTGCGGCACCCCCCTGGCTTCCTTAGGAAGACGACACAGCAGTGAGTTTCCTCTGATCCCGTCACCTCTAGTGAAATGGAGTAGAGGGCGAGTTCCCAGTTCCGTCATTTCCTTCATGGCCCCAAGTCTCAGTTTCCTCATTTGTTAAATGGGGACATTGAGAATCCTGCTCTGGCCTTGGCCAGCGTCCCACAAACTGGTTCAATTCCCAGTCAGGGCACATGCCTGGTTTCCGTTTGGTCCCCAGTCAGGGAGCGTACAAGAGGCAGCCAACCAATGATTCTCTGGCACATCGATGTCTCTGTTTCTTTCCCTCTCTTCCTCTCTCCCTTCCCCTCTAAAAATAAATAAATAAAATATATTGTTTTAATTTAAGAAAAGAATCCTGCTCTGCCAGCTCTCTGAGGAAATGAGAGAACACAACGAGATTTTACAGATGATCTTATCACGAGATCTTACAAAATGCTTGGAAAAAAATTGAAGAGTGCAAATGAAAGAAGATGCTTCCCCTACTGCCCAACTTTAGGTCCTCAGAAATGAGAAACTGAAGCAGAGAACAAAACTTACCCACATTCGGAGAAAACAAAAGAGAAGTTGTGGTGGAGAAAGAACATACAGCTCCAAGCAACACCATGGATGAATTTTAAAACTATGCTGTGAGCCAGCGAAACCAGATATAAAGGAGCGTGTTATGTAGGTTCTAGTTACACAGTGCCCAAAGCGGACAATACTAAACTACAGTGCTTAGAGGTACACACTTGGATGGTAAAGCTATAAAGAAAAGAATACAGCATTTATGTGTAAGTTGAGGCAGTGGTTTCCTCCCAGGGTGAGGGAGCAGGGGTTTGGGATTCATTTGAGCCAGAGAGGGGCTTTCGAGGCTGGCCGTAGCCTATTTCTTAGCCCAGGTAGTGATTTCACAGAGGTTCACTTTAGAATAATAGATTATGATTTACATTATGTCTATGGACTTCTCTCTACGCGTTTTCGCTTTCCCAAATTTAAAAATGCATCAAAAGCCTGGAAAATAAATACACACACCTGTATTCATATCTCTTGACCAACTCGTTCTCATTCGAGGACTAAGTTACTGCCATAATCACACACTCAGACCAATTTTGATGCACAAAGATGTTTGCTGCAGTGCTACTTATAATAGTCCCAGATTTGAAACGACCTACATTCTCACTAATAGGGAAAGAGTTAAATACATGAAGGCGTATCTGCAATTTGGAAAATGATTTAGCCATTTAGAAGTCTGCTATCAAAGTGTATCTAATGGGGTGGGAAATGGTCATGATGCCTGAATGAATGGAGAGGGAAAGCGTGGACTGTAAACTACATGGGGACTGTGATCTCAGCATTGTCAATATACGTGACATATCTGTACACAAAAGGCAGGGAGGAAGTTATAAAAGTAGCAAGAGTGGTTACATCTGGGCAGTGGAATTAGAGGTATTTGTTTTTGTCTTTCTACCTCTATTTCCCAAATTTTCTGCAGTGGATATATATTACTTTTATTCTTTCCTTCTTTTAACCTGGACCTCCGATGCACACAGTTAACCACACTCCTCAATTCACCTGGCCCTCCGATGCACACAGTTACTTAACCACACTCCTCAGGCCATGGCACACCATCCATGGCATCTGAGTGTGGCCTCTATTTTGTTTTATTTTCATTTGTTTTTGCTTTCATCACCCATCTCTACTGCTCCTATTTCCCCCTCCCCCACAGACACCCACTCGGGTATATTTAAAGTGTGTTCTTTCTATCCGTCTGCTGTGCAGTTGTTGGGATATGTGTGTATCCAAATAGACATAGTAAAAATATATGTATGAAGAGATAAAGTGTTGTTTTATGATTGTTTTAAAATTTTTACATAATGGTACAGAGTTGTGCATTTACTGCTATTTTACTTTTTCACTCAGCATCATGTTCTTGAGATCACTCCTTGTTGCTGTTTGTGAATACGTGCATGACTTCTGACTCTTGCTTAGCTCTCCCGGGTGTGCACGCATTGCTGTGGCAGAGACTGCTGGCTGTTCCCCGAAAGTGGTTTCTTCCTCTTCCAGGACACACTCAGGGACTACATTTCCCAGTGTCCCTTGCAGGTAGGTGGAGCCTAGGCCTTCTATGCTCTTTTCCCTTCTAAGTTGGCTGGCCTGAGGACCCCAGAGTAACCTTGGAAGCCATAGGTTGAAGGTGGCAGAGCCACCTCAGGCTGGGTCCGAATGCCCACTTGGAGGGGAGCCAGACGACCCCTCAGTAACACTCACTTTGGACTATTACATGATCAAAAAATAAAACTCCCAGTGGCTGTGAGACTTGACAAACATTAGGTCTTTATTGTAACAGTATACATTAACCCTAACCAATAAAACCATGTTCTACGTATCCCTTCCCTAGTGCTGCACGCCAGTCCCCCAAACTTCTTGAAGTAATGCTGCGGCCAACAGCCTCACACGTACTTCCACTTATATCTGTGAGCAAGGTTATTTTTAGGTTATTTTATTCCATTTCTACCAGAAATGGAATTGTGGGGCCATAGGGTTTGTACGTGTTTTGTTTACCTGACCAAAGCAATGGCAGAGGCATCTGGCTTTGGGGGACAGGGACAGCACGGGTTTTGGTATTCAGTTCCCCCGAGCCAACTTTGCCAGATGCAGTGTCTGTGCTCAGAGGGGTCACCGCCGGAGCCACCCCACAGAGTCGTCCAGGCATTGTTCCATGGTCATGGCCTCTAAACCCGGCTTCCTGGGCACCCTGGACATTCTGTGAGCCCCCACAACCGTTAAGGAAACTACCAGAGCGGGTTCCGTTGTTTACAGCTGCAAATTCCTGATCTCTGCTAGATTAGGGGTTGGTGAACTTTTTCTGTGAAGGACTAGACGGTAAACATTTTAGAGTCAAGGGTCATACAGTCTGTGTCTGAACTATTCAATTCTGTTGTAGCACTAGCAGCAGCCAAAGACAATATGTAGATGAATGGGTGTGGCTGCATTCCAATACAAATTTATGTACAGAAACAACAGCCTGCAGATTACAATTTGCCAATGCCTGAGCTAGACAAAAAGAGATCTCTCCCTTCTCTAAATCTCTATATAGATAGTTACGTCAGAGTTCCTAGCTCTTTCGTCAGCTCCTTTTCTCAACCCATTTTGGGGTCGATCCCACAAAGAACCTAACACATTACCTCCCCTGCAATGGACTGACTGAATGAATAAATAAGTGAATGAAGGAGTGAATGAAGGAATGAATGAATGAGTGAATGTACTTACAAATGGCTTTAATTTAGAGGTGGGATCCCACTGAATAACCCGAGCAAAGGCCAGTTGGAATGGGAGCCAGCATTACACACCCTGAACTGTTGCCCCGGGGAGTCTAGTCCTGCCCCGTAGAGCCCCGGAGGGCAGAGTGCTTTCCTTTTCACTGAGACCCCAGAGCCCAGCACTGTGCTTTTTACGGGAAGGTGCTCCTCCGTCCAGGCTCCACGCAGTGAATATTTTAGAAAGCCCCAAGTCGGGCCCCAGGCATGGGTAGGTCCCTAGCTTTTCACACTTTCACCCAACACTGAACCCACCCCTGGCTGAGGAGGAACCGAGAAAGTGACCGCCCAGCCCCTGCTGGGGTGGGAACAGATACTTGGGGGACTCCCAGAGGCTTTGTAGAAACTCCTGCCTCACCTTTAAAGGTCAAGCTGGCCTTCTCGGGCCTGCCTGCTCGCCTCTCTGGCCTCTCTGGTCTTCTGGCAGAGAGAGACGCGTGAGCAGGGGGGTGGGGTGGGAGGATGGAGGCTGCCATCCGGCCAGAAGGTAGGGTCAAGTGACCATCTTGATCCCCTCCGGCCTCCCAGGGAGCTCGAGAGTCCCAAAGGTGGGTTTAGGTAAGAGTGTGTTAGCCAAGGAAATCTTTGGCTGGAGGGCAACTGGGCCATTCACATTGTTTTCTGTCTCCAGCAACACAATAGAAGTTTTGCTGAGGCTCAGGGAGCGTCTACAAAGTGCTCTCCTCCAAGAGCAAGGCGCTGCTGCGAGGCTTTTGGTGGCTTTTTATCTTTGGATCCCAGCAAAGGTGAGGAGTGGCCAGGCAAGACCAAGGAGGTCGCAGACAGCAGTAGCAGCCTCTGGCTGTTTGGGCCGCTTGCTAAGGGAGTGGTCCTGCCAGATGAACAAAAGGCAAGTTGCAGAAGGACAGAAGTTGCGGGGCTGGGGGCGGGGGGACGGCCGTCACCTCCATCCTTAAGGTTGGCAGGCAGGCCACTGGGAGCTGATGACTTGGCTTCCAGCCACAGCCCTGCTGAAACTCCTGCTGGAGATGGGAAAGCACAGACAGGATACTGTTCACACCACCAGGGGTAAGATTGCCAAATCACACGTCGATAGTTTTCCAAAGTGATTGTGCCGTTTTATATTTCCCCCAGCACTGTATGAGGGTCCCAGCTGCTCACTATTAATAATTTTCATTGCACAAGTAATACATGGGTATACAAGTATTCTCCAGTAAAGCTAAGGAAAGTGCCTTTGAACAACCACCCAGCACCCACCACTCCCCCAAAATAATGCTGTTGGCAGTTGGGGGAGCTTCCTTGCAGACCTTTTCCTGTGCATTTATATCCATAAATAAATATGCATCAAAAACACATAGTATTATTTTTGCAAAAATGGGAGACAATGTTCAATTATGTATTTCACTGCACTCGCCACCCCGACATCCCATTTATTCCCTGCCTCCCCCCAGGTAAGATGGCATAGTTCGGTCAGGGTAGGGATTGGTTTTTGTTCACCGCTGTATCCCCAGTGCCTAGCACAGTGGCAGGCAGAGACCAGATGCTCCGTAAATATCCAGACAATGCAAGAATAGTGTCTGTGTAGTCCTACCACTGCTTTCTCCCCTCTCTATACGTCATAGATCTTTCAGTGTTTACAAATCCGTTTCCTTCTTTAACCTACTGCATAGTATTCTGATAGGAATATGCAAAATGTCCTTTTCATTCCTCTGTGGATGGGCACTCAGGAGACTTCCGGTTCTTCATTATTAGGAGTGCTGCTGTGGGGAACATCCTGTGCTCACCTCCAGGCAAGGTCTTTCTCTAGAACAGTAACCCAGCAGGAAATGGCCCGGTCAGAGGGTCTGGACGCTATACATTTTAGTAAAACTGGCCAAAGGGTCAGGATTTCTACCACCAGATACTGCAAGGAGATCAACCCATAATCTACTAGAGAGAATGGTAAGTGGAGAGAATCTCTATGATTTGGCAAAGTGGGATGGTCGGGAGACAGTAGCATCAGAGTTATAGTGGGGGTGGGGGGAGCTATGCTCACACCCCTGGAGCCAGATGCCTTGTGTTCAAATCATGTCTCTGCCACCATCAAGCTATGTAACCTCAGGCAAGTTACCCAGCCTCCCGGCCCGCAGTTTCCCATCTGAAAATGGGAATAATAACAGTAAACACCTCAGAATGTTGTTAGGAGATTTAACACATATAGAAAGTTCTTAGAGTAACAATGCACACCTGGGAAATATTCAGGGTGCGTCAGCTACTGTTACTTTTTAACAACCCAAGGGGGGGTGTGTCCAGAGAACACATTCAGCTCACTTCAGTCATAGCCTTCACCTCCCGGGCCCCTCGGTGTTGGCTTTTCCATCTGCTGACTTAGGACAACTACTGCAAAGGGGGAAGAAGAGGCCTGGGAGATGCCAAAGTCCCAGGGGGCGGCTATTCGGGTAGGCGGAGCTTTACAGGAACGGGACCCAGAAGGTGCTGCTGCAGCCTGGCAGCTAGGACGTCACCAGTGACCTTTGGGAGGGACGTTGGGGCAGAAACCAGCTCCAGAGGGACAGTCCCTACCCTTAATTGAGGGTAGCTCCCAATCTAATCTGGAAAAGTTCGCAGAAATACGAAAAAGGTAAAGTGATAAAGAGGTAAAGCCTAAAGACAGGCCTGGATGGGAGAAAGGCTGCAAACTGGCAGCCTACACGGGGCTTTGGTGGCCCCCAGGGAGATATTTTAAAAATTGACTCAGTTGCCATTGATTACACATAGGAAGTTTTCACAGTAAGATCTGAATTTCTCACGCCCCACATCCTCCACGTCAGCAAATTCTATAGCTCCACCTTCAACATGTAAATACCCAGAGTCGGATGACTTCTCCCTGCCCACACTCTTACCGGCTTGTTGTCCATTCTCCACACGCAGCCAGAGGGGTCTTGTGATGACCTGAGACATCATGATCTTCTCCCTCCTCCGCTCAGAACTCTCTGTGGCTCCCACCTACTCAAGACAAAAGCCAGAAACCTCACAGCCGCCCACAAAGTCCTGCATGGTCTGCCCCCATTACCTCTCTGTCCGCAGCTCCTTCTACTGGCCCCCGCTCTCCCTCAGCTCCAGCCACACAGACCCCTCCCTGTTTCTAGGACGGTCCAGGCAGGCTTTCTCCATGGGGCCTTTGCATTTGCTTCCCCCTCTGCCTGGACTGCCGTTCTCCTGGGGAAAGGGTACCCCACAGCTCGTTCTGCAAATCTCTCCTCAAATGCCCCCTTCTCACTGAGGTTTCCGGGGTGCCCATCTGAAAGTACACGCTACCCCTGCCATTCCCACCCCCTGCCCTGCGTGGTGTTTCTCCATAGCGCCTTTCACCATCCAACATGCCACCTAGCCCATTAATTTTGTTCACATCTGTCCCCTATTCCTTCCCGAGCAGCTTCTTTAGTCTGGTTTGACCCCACGGTCTCTCCAGTGCCCGGAACAGTCTTGCACTTGCTAAGCTCTCAGAAAACATTTGTGCAATGAGTACATTTCCAGCTTCCCCAAAAGAATTTGGCAACACTGGGCAGGAGTGAGATAAGGAGGGGCCACCCCTCTTCTGCTCATGGCAGTCCCCACCCAGCCCCCTTCACTCACTCGTGTGTGTCCCCTGGGCAGGCGAAGAGCCCTGCGCTGGGAGCCAAGAGCCTGGCATTTTGATGCCAACTTTTCTGTTCCAACTTTTCCTCCTTGCCACCTCCCTGTCCCTGCCAATCTCACTGCCTGGAACACCCTTCTCCCGTCCTCCTGGCAAACTCCTCTTCATCTTCTAAATCAGGGGTCCGCAAACTCCAGCCGCCAGCCAGATCCGGCCAGCCGCCTGTTTTCGTGCGGCTTGTGAGCTAAGAATGGTTTTTACATTTGTAAACGGCTGGGGCGGGGAGGGGGGAATCAAAAGCAGATGATTTCGTGACACGTGGAAATTATATGAAATTCAAATTTCAGTGTCCATAAATAAAGTTGTCCTGGCCGCACAGGGCCACAGCGCTCGTTCACCCATTGTCTGTCGCGCTAGGACGGCAGAGCTGAGCGGTTGCGACAGAGGCTGTGCGGCCAGCAAGTCTAAAATAGTTGTCATTCTGGCCCTTGAGATGAACGAAAACCAAAACCACCAACGTCTTTCTCACCCTTAGCCCCTCTGTGAAACCTTCTCTTGTTCCCGGAACCACTTCGGCCCGGGGAACCGATTCACGTTGTTGCAGGTGGCACTACGTATTTGCCCCTCCTTCCTCGAGGACCTGGGCCTTGTCACACAGGCTCCAGTCCCCCGGCACTGAGCACGCTGTCTGGTTGTCAGTAACTATGGATTACGCTTTTCTGCAGGACCCAGCGCCACCCACTTCTCTCTGGGCTGTTTTCTCATCTGTATAGGGATCGAAGCCTCGATCCCTAATGGAGGCAGCGTACCTGAGTCTTCAGCAGGTGGCATGAGATTATTCACCGAAACAGATTGTTGTTTGGAAAAAAGTCACTAGGTGGGCACAAACTCCACAAATTCATAAACTGTGGCCCAATTTCAACCCAAATACATTCTGCTTGGTTTGTGCCTGTTCTGATTTTTTTTTTTTTAACTTCACTGTCAATATAAGCCTGACCGACTATAACACAGCCCACTTCGCTCACGAGTACTACGTGTCTGGCCCTTGTGAGCATTTGAGTTTGCCACCCCCTGGGTGGAGAGTTACAGACCATTACAGCAACAACGCCCAGGAGCCCTAAAGAAGCTTCTGGAGTCAAAGGTTAGGGATGTATTTAGGCCAGTTGTTCCCAAACTGGGTTGAACATTGGAATCACCAGGGAAGGGAGTGTATAAAATGCAGATTCCAGGCCAGTCCCAGTCCCACTGAATCCTACTCTCCGTCGTTTGTGGTGCTGGATATGAATGTTTTTTCAAGCTTCTCCCCCAATGCTTACGCATTGCAGATGGGAATATATATTGAATCGAGCTCTGCAGATGTGAATTTGGCTGTATGTGTCAAAATTATAAATGTATCTCTCCCTTGACCCAGCGTTTCCACTGCTGGGAATCTATCTTCCAGACCAGCGCTGCTTCAACTTTAATGTGCATACAGAAGCCATGGGCATCTTTCTGAAATGCGGGTCCTGATGTAGCAGGCCGGGGCTCCCGCTCTAACAGGGCTCCCAGGTGACACCCAGACGCCAGTCCTGGGGCTTTCTGAAACACACATGCCCAGTGCGGCCTGTGCAGGATGACTCATTGTGCCGTACTCTGTCATGGCAAGGGGTGGGAAGAACCTAAATGTTTACTCGCAGGGGACCATCCTGCAGCAAAGCAATACACAGCCTTGGAAAGTATCAAGGCAGCTCTCTGTGGAACTGTGTGGAATGATCTCCGGGACATGTTACTAAACACAAAAAGCAAGGAGCAGAACGGTCAGTGGAGTGTTCAGCCACTTGTATGAAGAGTGTGGGGGAGAATATTTATGTTCATATTGACTTGAAGAAGCGCAGAGCAGCCTGGCAGGAGAAGCTGGTGAGCGAATGCCTCTGCAGAGGGGAGAGAGTGGATGGATGACAGGGGAGAGAGAGTGATACATTATAGTACTCACTTGAATTTTGAGTTATGCGAATATAATACCTGTTCAAAAATAAATACAAATGTACATTATAATGAGACATAAATAAAAGGGCTCCCTCTGCACTCCCGGTGCTCAGGCTGAATGTGGACTGTCAGAAAAGCTGGGCAAGAGCGGGCTAGCTCCTTGCTCGGCACGCCACGCCACGTGCACTTGTGCGCACACACACTCGAGTGCAGCTTTGAGGACAGCCTGTGCAGTGTGTTGGCAAGCACACCAGGCTTAAACTGCAAACCTCAGTGAGATCCCGGGTCTGCCCGCTGAGTGACACAGAGCAAAACGTTCAGCCTCCAGGAGCCCCACTTTGTGCGGATGATCAAAACAACCCTGGCCGCCCTGCAGACCTTGGGTGGTAGGAAAACACTTCACAAACTGTCAAGGGTACCCACGAAAACACTAATTATAACATGAACCGCATTGGTGAGCAGGGCGTGGGGCTGCCTCCGCCTGGTCCCTGCAGGGTCCCGTGCAAACCTCCCAGGACACCATGCAAGGAGGAAACCTAACACCTTGACCTTTGCAGTGAGGCAGCTGCTCTGAGCAACCCCTGGCAATGCTAATCTCCAACTGTCCTCCCTCCACCTGGTCCTGCTGCCAGGCTGAGTCACACGCAGGCAGGCTGAGGGACAGGCACATGACCTGTGTGTGGGGCTGGTGTGTGAGGTGGCTGGGGGAGGGAGGAGGGAAGGGAAAGACCACAGGAGGCTGTCACTCCCTGCTCAGTAGGACATTTCCTGACAGAGGAGGACATCTAAGCTTGACTCTAGGTTTAGAACTCAGCAGGCTGTCTGGTAGAACTCCTCCGGGAAGCCCACCGGGTGTGTGAGTATGCGTGTGTGTGTGTGTGTGTGTGTGTGTGTGTGTGTGTGTGTGAGAAGGAGAGAGAGGAGACAGACAGACAGAGAAAGAAAGTGTACAGGGGGTGATAACAAAAAATAACTAACAAATGTTGAGCACTTACCCTGTGCCAACCTCATTCCTGAGCATCTTGCAGATAAAACTCCGTGAATGTTCCTGGACACCGGCATCCTCATCACCCTCATTTCCCAGATGAGGAGACTGAGGCATGAGCAGCTCATTAGCTCACCCAAGGTTATATAGTCCAGACACAGAGACAGGCAGTCTGGCTCCAGAGGCCCCAGTCTGGACCTCTCAGCTACAAGCAATTTCAGTCCTTGAAGGGGTTTTTCAGGTGTCACTTGGCTCAGGACAGGGAATGACGATGATGGAAATGCTGCCAGCTTGTGGTGCCGCCAGCCTGTGGTGGCATTGTCTGTGGAACCTTGGACAAATGAACCCTGCGCTTCATGTTGAAGCACCTCTGTTTCCTCACCTGTAAAATGAGGTTCCTTGTGGCGGCCCCCACCTTTCAGGGCTGTCTCAGGGCTTGGTAATGAGGTGTGGAGAGCCCTGCATACAGAGCACAGAATGTGAACTCAGTTAATGTAGTTTTCAGATCCATTATTATGCAGTACTATTGAATGAGGTATAAAAAAAACAGCTGGAGCCCTGGCTGGTGCAGCTCAGTGGATTGCTTGCTGGCCTGCAAACCAAAAGGTCGCTGGTTCAATTCCCAGTCAGGGCACATGCACGGGTTGCAAGCCGGGGTGTGCAAGAAGCAACCAATCAATGTTTCTCTCCCTCTCTTTCTCCTTCCCTTCCTCTCCCTCTAAACAAATAAATAAATAAAGCCTTAAACTCTTGTGGCTCAGCACCACCACCAAAAAATAATAGAAAGACCTTTTTAAAAAAAATTTAAAAAGAAAAACAGCTAGAAACTCCCAGCCCTGTGCAAGAAGGAATCAAATCTCTCTTTTTAACTGATCGTCCGTATCATTCATCTGTAACATGTAGCCTAAATATCTTGCCTCTTCTCCTGTTTCTGTAAGAAAGCAAGATAGGGCTAGCAAAGAAAGTGCACAGATCTTGGTCACGATTAAAATCACTTTTATTTTCTTTCAGAGACGTTGAGCATCTCGATCTCTGCTGAGGCATTCTCGCGGAAGAGAAACTCACACGCGGCACCAAATCCAGCCTGGTGGCCGGGGGACAGAAGAAATGTAGCTTTCAGGGTCACTTCCACCTCTCTGTCCTCAAGAAGTTAACTCAATTCCATAGTTATTTAATTGAGCATGTGTGCCGTTCCAGGCCTCTGCCAGGGGCTGGGGAGATAGCACTGAACAAGACAGACACAAATCATCGTCTCATGGAGCTGACACTTTAGAGGGGGAGGCAGACAATAAACAAGTAGAGAGATCATCTAATGCCAAGTGTTGAGACAGGCCATGAAGGAAATAAAGCAGAATAAGAGCATGGAGAATGATGGGAGTGGTGTGTGGGGGGGAGATGCTATTAATTTGAACAGGGTGACATTTGAACATGGAGACATTTGAGCAGAGAGCTGATGAAGTGAGGGTAATTAGGGAAAGAGGATTCCAAGTTGAGGGAATGACTGGCACGTGCAAAGGCCCTGAGGCAGAACCAGGGGGAGAGACAGATAGAAAGTGAATATGGAAAATCGGGCAAGGCCTCGCCTTTCTCCTCCTTTCTTCTCTGCCAAATGGGGATGAAAATAGCAGCCTGCCGCCCCACCTCTATCCCAGAGCCACAGGGAGATGATAAATGGGAAAGTGCTTTGCAAGGGAGAGCAGGAGAGCAGTGTTATTTAATGGACATGCCAGGTGCACTTTGGGACAGTGTGGTTTCTCCTCCCTCCCGGCGATTCTGTGTTATCCTAAATACCAGCAGTGGGAGAGTCGGAGATTCCAATACTTCTGTGCGCTCCTTCAAGGGATGGAAAAGGTGGGGCTCACCGAGGGGAGGAGACCTGCCTCAGGTCCCAAAGCATGTTCCTCCACAGCCCCGGTTTTCTGGATTGGGCTGGAAAGTATTGAACAAACATTGAACAAGCCCACAGTCACGTGAAGATAAGAGTAAATAAAATCAATATTCTTATCTCCTTAAGAAGTTGTTATTTCCCCAGGGCAAGAAGAAAGTGAGACTATTTGCTGGGGGTTGGGCAGGAGGGAGCTGACACTTTGCAAAGCAAATGAAATGTGTTAAAATAAGCAATTTCTCCAACAGGCTGGTCTCTTTGCTCTCTGCAGGTGATCTCTCATTTGTGCTTTTCCAGACATCCCCCTAAGTTTCTTAGGTCTTCACAGCCCAAGTCTCTGGGCTCTTTGTCACCTTCCCTCAGTACTGACATAGCTCATCCGAGGCTGTGCAGTAAGTTTATCTGTTTGGTCAGCAGATGTGGCATAACAGTGGACTGAGAAAACGGTGGGGAGCAGACCACACAGGTAATAACATAATGCACGAGATAATGTCGGAGAACACACCAATGGAATAAAACACAGGGACAGCAGGACTAATTTAGTGTGGTCGGAGAAGGACCCCAGGGGAGGTGACACAGGAGTGGGGGCCTGTAGCTTGAGAAGCAACCAGCTTTGTCCTGAGCCAATCAGAAGAGGGTTCCAGGCTGAGAGACTACTGAGGCAAAGTCCCCGTGGCGGAATGAGTGCAGTGTTGGAGGAACAGAAGGGGAGCAGACTGGGGGAGAGGGGAGGGGGATGAGATCAGAGGGGTGGAGCAGGGCCTTGCAGGCCACTGTAAGGAAGCAGATTCAGGCCTAAGGGCAGGGGCAGAGCCTGGTCCAGGGCTCTGTGGTTGGTGGTGGAGCGGGCCCTCAAACTCAGATCTCATTCTTCAGAATCAAGGCTCACTCTTCCCCAGCACCCTTTGGCCTTTCATGCATCCTGGTACTTCCTCAGCTGACCCTGGAAGTTCCTGGTTGTACTCCTAGCATGTGACTCTGTCTTGTCCTGCTCGGCCCGCATTTCCCACAAACTCAGCACCGACTGCCTTCATCACGTGCATGGGCAGACCTTCACCGGCTTCTCAAGTTCACACACTCAGGGGAGCCTGGCAACAGCAGTTGAATTTGCATCCCCCTGTTCCCCTGGCAGCAGCGGGAATTGGGGCTGGGGAAAAGGAGAGGAGGAGGAGGGAGAGAGACTTTCAAGAGTGAATCTGCCAGCAAGCCAAGTAGAAAGGCAGAGAGAACACAGGCCAGGGCTGGTGTCACAGGCTTATCAGCCCTGTCCCGGAGACAGGCTTCCAGGGCCATCGTTGTCTCCTCTGGCCTCACTCCTGGGGTGTGGAGGTGGCAGACAGGATCCCGCTGGCCAAAAACAGCCAAGCAGCAGGGACAGCCTGTAGGGGATCCCGAGGGGGGTCTTAGCTTGTATGAGGTCACCATTACTCTCCACACATTTTGTCATTTCTTGAACACCTTTCCTTAAAACTCAAAGCAAACATAAAAAAATGAATCGGAAACTATCCGCCAGTGTAGGGCGTGGTCATGAGTTCAAAGCCAATGAATCAGTCTTTTGCATCTTTACCAGAGAATACACCATCAGTGTTCACAAGCACGTCCACAGGGCGGGCTCCAAGAAGTGTGTTCCTCGGGCACTCGAGGAGGTCTGGGAATTCGCCATGAAGGAGAATGGGAGCTCCGGAAGTGCACTTTGACCCAGACCCAAGGAAGAGGGAACGTCCCCTACGGCTGGATGTGCGCTTGTCCAGAAATGTAATGAGGATGGAGACTCACCAAACAAACGACCCCTTCGGCGTGTTCCTGTCACCACTTGCAAAAATCTGCACGGTGCGGGTAAGAACTAACTGCTGTTTCTCAAATAGAGTTAAAAAACCACGAGATCTTTTTGAAAGCCAAATAATCAAACTTTTAAAACTGATCCTACACTTTTTTTTTTAACTTCATAGACATTTTAGAGCAGTTTTATGTTTACAGAAAAATGGAAGGGAAAGTACAGAGAGTTCCCTATACCCTCTTAACCCCTCCCCCAAATTCCCCATCATCAGCATCTTGCCTTAGTGTGGTACATTTGTTACAATCGATGAGCCAATGTTGATACATCGTTAATAACCAAACCCATAATTTACATCAAGGTTCACCCTGTGCTGTACATTCTACGGGTTTCAACAAGTATATGTAACATCGTACTTACCGCGGCAGTACCACACAGAACAGACTTCCCGCCCTAAAAACCCTGTGAGCTGCCTATTCATCCTCCTCCCCCCAGACCTCTGGCAACTGCTGATCTTTTTACTGTCACATCATTTTGCCTTTTCCAGAAAGTCATGTATTTGGAACGGCACAGCACGCAGCGCTTTCAGATTGGCTCGTTTCACCTAGCAATATGCATTTAAGCTTCCTCCACGTCTTTTTGTTGGCTTGATGGCTCTTCTTTTAAAATTGCTAAATAGTTGTCTGGGTGTACCATAGTTTGCTTACCCACTCACCTGTTAAAAGACATCTTGTTTGTTTCCAAATTTTGGCAATTATAAATAAGGACTTACATATTTTTTTTCTAAGTGCGAAAAGCAATGGGATATGGTCATTGTAGATTAGGAACACACAGACGAACACAGAGGATGAAATAAAAACCTCTCCTTTTACAAATAAAGAAACTGAGGCTCAGGGAGGGAAAGTGACATGTGCATGCACTCATCCCTCCAGTGAATATTTACAAAGCTCCTGCCATATGCAGGCACTCTGCTGGGGCGGGAGCCACCACTAGGAACAAGGGAGAGAGACGAGGTTTCCCTCTTCCCTCCTGGAAGGGCCCTACACATGGAGTCAATATTCAAGACAGGCAATACCCAGTAAATAAGTAATATGAATAATGAAAGAACAGCTAATATTTATTGTGTACTTTTTCTGTGCTAGGCATTGTTCCAAAGCTTTTGTGGGTATTGAGACAATCCTCACAGGCACATTGGGAAGTAAGCCTATCATTATCCCATTTGCAGATGGGAAAACTGGGGTCCAGAGAGGTCAAATAACTAACCTAACATCACACAGCTGGAAAGTGGAGGAAGCAGGATTTGAACCCACGTCATGGGCTTCGAAGTCTGTGGGCTTACCACTGCTCTACAACAATAAGAGGAAGTCTTTTTAGACCAAGGGTTAGTGGCAGAGCCCAGGCTGCACCCTGGTCTTCATCTTCTTGTCTCTGCCTTTCAGGGTTCTGAGAAGCCAAATGTCATTGTTCTTCGTGGCTTCTTCCAGTCTCATAGCCCTGGTCCCAAGGGTTGGGGGGAAGGGCTTGGATCTCAGCGCCTGGCCAGGGCTTCTGAGCACAATTACATCCCCTTTATTTTTAAGCCATTAAATCCCTGATGACAAATGCTGCTCTTTGGAGTAGCAGGCTGACCTGACCAAAGGAGAGTCGCTAGGTATGGGGGGAAAAGAACAAAGAAACCATCTCAAAGCCATACATCCCAGCTGGTGTGTTTGACAATCACAACAGGGGTACTCTCACCCAGCCCTGCTTCCTGCTGGGCCGTTCAAAATCAGCAACATAAAAAGCCCAAAGTTTATAAAATGGTGTTGGTGAGGCTCTGGGTAAACAGATACTATGATAGACCACTGGTGAAAGTCATTGTAGTTACTTTGGGAAACAATTGACATCAACTACCCAGCTTTTAAGGAACACAGTCTTGGATCCAGCAATTCCAGGTCCAGGAGTCCGACATACGCGTATCCTCACCTGTGTGTACAGTGATGTACATAAAGCCATCCCCGGCTACAGTGAGCTTCACGGGTGTTGCGTTTTTTACAAACTGAAGGCAAGACCCTCCACCAGCAAAGAGATTCCGACCCGCTTTGCCCACTTTGTTGTGGTGGTCTGGAACCGAACCCATGATATCTCTGAGGTCTGCCTGCGCTCGCCAAGAAGTGCCCTGCTGTTGTTGAAAAGGCAAGGGCAGCTCCCCGTGCACAGCCATTGAGCCCTGTTCAAGATGGGTTGTTCAGGGGGAAAAAGCAAGGTCAGAACGTTGAATGCTACTTGTGCTGTGAGAAAAAGGAGGAGGGGCTGTTACAGAGGCTCTGAATCTCAAAAGAGGACCTGGGGTCAGGCATCCCTTGCTATACAATGAATAGCAAAGTCCTCAACCTCTCCCTGCCTCAGTTTCCCAAACTGTAAAATTGGGTCCTAATATCAGGGCCCATTGGAAGAATTGAATAATCTATGTCAGGGCCCCTGCTCAGTGCCTAGGACATAGGAATCGATCCATAAAGGATGGCTGTAATATTAATAATCATTACCTACAAACGCTCTCTTGAGGAAGACATAAGAAACTGGGTAAGGAGCTGCTTCTGGGCACTGGGAGGATGAGGGGTGGGATGGAGAGCGACTGACTTTTCGGGATCTGCCCTTATTGAAGCATTTAATTTTTTTCTTTTTTTTTAACTTGTTCATGTATCACATGTTTAAAGAATACCATTTAAAGTAGGGGAGCAGGGTAAATTCAACAAGAGGTGATTTTTCAGCTGGATTTTCTGAGCGAACAGCAACCTTTGTTTGGGAGCCCTGCTGCTCCTGGGCCCCACCTGGGAGATGGTTAGAACTGCAGGAGCTCAGCCCCACCCCAGACCTGCCAAATCAGAATCTGCACTTTAACCAGATGTCCAGGTGGGTCACTCACATGTGCAAGAATGAGAGCCTCTGGTTGTGGGACTGCAGTCCTAGCGGCTGCCAAAGGCCAGAACGCAAGTGTTTTTTTTCATCTTGTGATTCAGCGGGAGCACAGGATGAATGGAATGAATTGCCCCACCCCTGGGGTGATGGGGGGCAGGGGAGAGAACAGTAAGATTTAAGAACTCTGCTTACTCTCTCCCCACAGGAGGTTGTAGCACGTGAGATCTGAGGTGTGTGGCTTTTAGCAGCTCCCCACTTAGGGTTTAAAATAACTTTCTGGTTAAAAAAAAAAAAAGGAAAAGAAAGAAAAAAGGGAACCTCCCACTGCAGCCCACACAGCCCAACATAAAAGGAAGGCTTCTGCTCCCCCATCCCATTTCATCTGTCTTTGGAGACAGTGACAGAAGAGTTGCTCAAGGAGAAATCAAGGGGCCTCTGAGATAATCCACTTCAAGCTTCTTGTTTAACAGGTGGGAAAACAGAGGCCCAGAAAGGGTAAGTGGTTTCTCCAAGGTCACACAGCAAATTAGGGGCAGAAGCAGTTCGGGGATCACAGAGGAAAGAGAGACCTGAAGCTTGAGGGGCCACACGGGTAATGCCACTAAGGGAAGCAGATCAGTGATTCTACCGCACAGGCCACAGAGCAGGCATGTGAGCCTGCTGGGCTAATGAGAATCAGTTCTGGATCTTTTGTTGGTCCTGGGAGCCATCTTTGCATCTACCCACAGGTCTAGAGCCATCCATATTAAAAAAAAAAAAAATGTAGTAAAAACACATAAGATTTACCCTCTTATCATTTTTAAATGGACAGTTCGGTAGTACTAAGCACAGTCACACTACTGAGCAATGAGCCTGCTGCTTTTGATGGAGACACAAGTATAAGAAGTGTTTCACTAAGTCCCCGGCTTATTTGCAGATGAGGACTGTGAATGCAGCTGCCCGCACACCCAGCAACTGTCCTCCTCTCAGATGTATCAGTCAGCTTTAGCTGTGTAACAAACAACCACAAAATTTTCATTTATTTCTGCTCTTTTTTTAAAAAATTTAATTGTATGTTTTTAGAGAGAGGGAAAGAGAAGGAGAGAAACATGGATGTGAGAGAGAAACATCAATTGGCTGCCCTCAGTACACACCCCAAACGGGGACTGAACCCACAACCTAGGCATGTGCCATAACCAGGAATCAAACTGTAGCCCTTTGGTTTTTGGGATGACACCCAGCTGACTGAGCCACACCAACCATGCTATTTTTGTTCTTTTAACCTAAAACCCTTCACCAAGTGCCAGAGGAGTCCCCTTATTGCAGAGGTATGTCTGCGACTAAAACCCAGGAAGCGGATTTGGATCCAGACAGATCTGAGCCTCAATCTCTTGCAAGCTGTGTGACTTTGGATACTTGTCCCTGTTAAGCTTCTATTTTCTCAACTGTAACAGGGGGATAATGAAAGTCCCCACTTTGAGTCGTATGTACTTGGTAACCACAGTGGACACAAAATAACTATCTTAAGCATTGAGGTTGGGCCCAGCTCACCAAGATGCTCAGACTATGAAAGGCTGGAAGAAACTGGGCCCAAGTGAGAGAAGATTCAGGGGTCCCCTGTCACTCATCCTCCTCCAAATCACACCTTCATCTAGGCAGGAACAGTGGGCAGAATCACCCACACTCATTAAATGACGACAGTTTTTTCCACTAAGTGCTTATAATTGGATAGGTGTGCATTACATACACAGGTCAAATAATGCCTTCGTATCTATATTGTGTTTATCCAACTAGATCCCAAGCTCCGTGAAGGCAGGGACTGGCATGGGAACAACTAACTATTTTACAAGGCAGGATGAAATAAACTGTGGCTGCAAAGTGCCATGGGGAAGGGCAACCCATTCAAACTGGGTCCAGGAGCCTTCTGAACCAGCCCTTGCAGGAGGGCTAGGGGCTGGAAGAGGATCCAGCATTTATCAGCAATTTGCTTGGCACTCATTTTCCTGAATTTCTTCTTTTCTATTTAGTTTTTTTCTCTCTCTCTTTAAAAGATGACACAAGTGTATCTGTTACTTTTGCTACTGAACAAACTCATTTATTTCTGGCTCATGCATCTGTGGATTTTCTGGGAATATTGTTAAGCTCACGATCTCAGCTGAGTCTCTGGGCAGTGGGTTTGGTTTAGATCTGGCCCACATGTCATTCATTTTGGGGGGACTAGCGGGCTACCCGTGGCGTGTTCTTCTCATAGTGAAAGGCGGGAGCATAGGGGACTAGCCCAGCTCCACCAGCACAGTTCGTGACTTGGTTTATATAATGTCCACTAATATCCCATTGGCCAAAGCCAGTCACATGGCCAAGGCCAAAGACAAGAGATGAAGAAGTACATTCCTTCCCTGAAAGTGAAGGGTGAGAGGGTACATATTTGCTCAACAATAACCTACTCTAGAGCAACCAGCAATATGTGAATGCAATCCCATTAAAAATTCAAACAGGAAATATAAAAGCATAACAAGGAAACAAAATAGTACCCTCATCCTCCCCATCACGCCCTCCCTCCTCCAAGGCGTAAGCACTACCCCAGTTTGGGATGAGTCCCATCAGGCTTCCCCCCACACTTTCACACACACACACAGACATGTGCACAGAACGTTTTTATTTTACCCCATGAGATCATACTACCTGCATGTTCACATGACAAATGTAGGCTCCTAATCATTTGACTATGACTTTGACCCTATGATTGGGCGTGTTGAGTTTCCATTTTATGAATGAGGAATCTGAGATTAAGATGCTTAGACAAGATCACTCACCTCTTAAATAGCTGAACCAGCATTGGAACCCAGAACTTTCCAAAATTTCTTTGAATTGCAAGGAGGCTGCCTCTATAAAAGGGGGTTGGGTTGGAATGCCAAACTTGTTACGGGCTCACTGCACCTGTCCTCTGGGACCACAGAGAAGGACTCTGTGTGTGTGTGTGTGTGTGTGTGTGTGTGAGTGAGTTTTAGGAAAAGGAAAAGGGGATGTTTACCCTGATCAGACTTGTGTTAGGGGCTTTGGGAGACACAACACAGAGGAGAAAAGACCCTGCCCCTCAGGTCACGTTTAATTAAGCCAGAGAAACCAGGAGTCCCTTTTGAGGCAGTTCAATAACACGGCAGAATGCGCTGGGGGAAGTGTGGGGCGCCCACAGGAAGTTTCATTATCTGTCCATCGAGGAGCTGAATGCTGAAGGCGAGTGCAGGAGGGGCTGATAGCCCTGCTCAGGTTTGGGGAGGACACAGGTCTTAACCACATTCGTAGAAAAAGGGTAGGTTTTATCTTTTTTTTTTCTTTTTCCCCCCAAAGCACTGTTTCTATTTATGTAAAGTCCTAACCACTTCAGTGGCAGGAGTAGGGGGAGAGGTTGCTTTTTCAATCCAGGGGCTTCCGTTATGTTAGTCTGTTGCTACCAAACACACGGGTGAGTGGCGTCAGGGATTCGGTAAACTAACTACAATATTTCGTCTCCCTGCTAGAGCAAGGAGGTGAGTGTGCCTCTCGGCTTCAGTAAGAATCCTGAATTTAGGCTTTTCAACTGTAACTACTCCAACTTCTATTTCTGAAGGTTCGAAATCAGTTGATAGAACAGTAGACAAGCATGTAATCGCAGTTTCCACTGTCTGTTCAAACGTCCAATTAAATTTCTTCTTCACTTTTTTTTTTCCAAGAAAGCTGGTTGCTGGCGAGGGCTTGGGCATCAGAGAAAGAGAAAGGACACCCGGGGGGTGAGGAAGAGGGTGTGGACGGGGGTAGGGATGTGGCTCAAGATAAGGCGGGGCAGTTGGCAGGGGCCGGGCATGCAGGGCCTTGAGCTGAGCTCATTGGGAGGGCGAATAAGAGGTGAAAGGTGCGGTGTGACCACAGGTTGGTGCCAGAGGAGGCGTGTGCCTTTATGTGACCTGTGTGAGAGCGGCTTCGTGAGCGTGTAAGAGAGCAAGGGCAGAGCGGCCCGCGGCTCCGACACGGGGCAGGGTCAGGACCGTGTGAACCGTGCAGTGACTCCGGGTGTGATTGAACCCGCAGCTAAAAATTCAAGGCTTTGAAAGGGTGCCTCGAATGGCAACACTTGAGAAGCCCTTCGTACAGAGTTTGAACAAAGCACAAAAGAGACAAATTCTGATGTGTTTGTGGTGCAGCCTAGTGGAAGACGTGGGGGAGGGGTTGGCATCAGGAAGGTGTCACAAGGTGACATCTGAGCTGTCTTGAGGAATGAGTGGGGGATCACTAAGCAAGGATGGGGGTCTTGGCACAACAGGCAGAAGGCACAACAGAGGCAAAGGCAGAGTGTTCAGAAAGTGCCCGGCAGGTGAAAAGTGATGGCAGGACACGAGTCAGGTTCGTAAAGGAGAGGGGCACGGAGGAAAGCCGGGCGGTTCAGCTGCGGATGGGCTGTGCGGAGCCTCCCGCACCAGACATGGGCTCTGGGGAACGCCAGGATCAGGTGGTTTGTAATAATACATTGGGCCCGCCTTCATGCCCCCTCACCCCAAGGGATCAGGGCAAGGCATCTGGGGCCCTTCCCCCTCTTCCTCCACACAAAGACGCACCTTTTGGGGAGGTCAAGTTGGCAGATAGGGTGGCAGATCCTGTAACCCTATCCCCAGTCCCGAGTCAGAAAGCTCTTTCCACAGTGGGTTCCGGTCCAGGTCTACTGTTAAGTCGGAGGTTGGAAAACTGTTTTTCTCATCCACCTGGCTTCAGGTGGGCGGGAGAGAAGCCAAGCCGAGTCCTCTGGAGACAGCTCTGGCTGTGGGACCGGCCCCTTAGAAGACACAAATGAAACCCAATGCAACATGAAAGATGGCAGGAGGTGGCCAAGTGCTGATTTTATCCAGCTAACTCCTCCTTGGAATCAAAGAATGGGAATAGAGCATCTCTTGTTTTCTCCCCTTTTTCTTCCTGGTTAATTGCCGGCCGGGGTCTGTGGCTGTGTAATCAGGGGACTGTTGGATGTGTAATCAGGCCTGGGAGGCAGGTTTCCCAACCACCATAAAAATGAATGTTTATCATTTTCCCGTTGGAACTCACATCCTCAAGCAAACTGGTAAACACCATTTGGGGGAGTGACAGAAAAGGTAAAAAAAAAAAAAAAAAAAGACTGTCTCGGCAAAAAGTTTATAGTCTTGATGGAGGCAGGGGAAGAGGCACAGGTTCGTTATCTCACTCAACTGTGAGCTCGTTAGGAGCAAGGACCTAGGCAAAACCTAGTGCTGGCATCTGTCTCTGGAACCAAGCACATTGAGTGGGACTCAATATACATGTCATCTCCTTCAGAAATCTTTCTGTTGTATGAGAAACCCAGCTAAGTCAACCTAATGAGATTCAATCCTGAAACTTCCATTGGAATTATTAGAAACAAAAGCTCTCTTTATGCTGATGTCTTTACAAGGATAGTATGAGCAATAGGCCGCCAGAGCTGCTACCACAGGGAGAATCTACTTAAGAAACACCAGGGAGCCTGACTGATGAGGCTCAGTTGGTTGGGTGTCGTCTTGCAAAGCAAAGGGTCTCTGGTTCGATTCCCAGTCAGAGCATATGCCTGGGTTGCAGGTTTGGTCCCCAGTGGGGGTGCGCAGGAGAGACAACCTATTGATGTTTCTTTCTCACATTGATGTTTCTCTCCCTCTCTTTCTCCCTCCCTTCCCCTCTCTCTAAAAATAAATAAGTGAAATTTAGGAAGGAAGGAAGGAAGGAAGTCAGTCCAGGGAAAGCAGAGCAGGGAGAGAAAAACTGAGTTCTGGTTGATATCTTTGAGCCCCTGGATTCAGCTATGCCTGAATCCCATTAGTTTTTTTTTTTAAGATTTTATTCATTTATTTCTAGAGAGAGAGGAAGGGAGTGAGAAAAAGAGAGAGAAACATCAATGTGTGGTTGCCTCTCACATGCTCCCAACTGAGGACCTAGCCTGCAACCCAGGCATGTGCCCTGACTGGGAATTGAACCATCGACCCTTTGGTTCACAGGCTGGCACTCAGTCTACTGAACCACACCAACCAGGGCAGAATCCCATTAGTCTTGACTTTACGTGGCTTAGTAGATTCCTTTCTTTGCTCAAGTCAGCTCAAATTGGGTTTCAGTCACTTATAACCAAAAGGCCACCTTGAAGGACTGCTTCAATGTAAAGGTTAAACAAGATTGTAAATTATAAAGTGCTTAGCACAAGTGCTCAAAAAACAGGAGTCATCATTATTAGTATTTTATAATCCCATCTTCTGCACACATATTGAAATCTGTTTTTACTTTCAAAACTTTTACTTAAGGGAAAAAAAATGTTTCAAAGTCTGTAAAATCAGGGTTACTACTCCCTTGGTACCAGTGTGGCCACATGGATTATTATAACACTGAAATATTTCCATAACCACTTTGCATCTCCCACCTCTTGCTTTTGGGGCCCGTCAGCCCACCTCACAATCTAGCACCTAAGGGGTTAATGCCAGGGCTGGCAGGGGACCCCTGGACGTGCTCTCTGACTAAGGCCTCCTCCATGCTGCGCGTGTTCGACATCACCTCTGGGTATAACTGTGTAACCGTTACTGATCCCAAAGATGCCAGAGATACAATTTTGCACAGTGGTGACTAAGCAGGTATGGGTACCAGGCCAAGTCCTGTCCCTCTCCCTGCCTGGCACCTGTCTCCTTGCCTCATTTCTACATCAGGACCGTATTGGTCATTTCTCACAGCAATCTGGTAGACCTTTGTTTTAACACACTGTAGCTGGCCCAACCCTTCCTCCACAGGGGACATATGGTCCGTTTTTGTTCAGCTTTTCAAATTTTAAAAACTCACTCTCGGAAATTGAATTTCCATGTGGTGCCCATCTTTCTGGTAATAAGCAACGGATTTCCTTCCTGCTACGAACTTCAGTTTTGCGAATCACAAGACACAGTTTAACTTTTTGTCTGGAAATGTTTTTTGGTTGTTGCTCTTTGAAATAAGAATCCATGTGCTCGACTGTGTAATGCTGCCATTTAATAAATTATTTATTTTGACTCTCAGTCTATGAAGGATTTAAAGTGGTTTATAAAAATACGTACAAGATGAAATCAATACAAGAGGGAATCAAGGAAGAAAAAATTAGGAGCCATATATCTAATAAGTATAGTGGTCAGCTGCTGTTAAGAGACCAGAAAGAACAGTGGCCTAAACACCATAGACATTTTTCTCTTACATAAATGAAATCTTTTTTTTTTAAGATTTTCTTTATTTATTTGTAGAGAGGGGAAGGAAGGGAGAAAGAGAGGGAGAGAAACATCAGTGTGTGGTTGCTTCTCAAGTGCCCCCCACTGGGGACCTGGCATGCAACCCAGACATGTGCCCTGACTGGGAATGGAACCAGTGACCCTTTGGTTCACAGGCTGGCACTCAATCTACTAAGCCACACCAGCCAGGGCCATAAATGAAATATGGAGGAAAGAGGTTTAGAACTGATGTGGCAACTCCACAAAATTGAGGATAAAGGCTCCTTCCAGTGACTTGTTTCATTGGATCCTTAGAATGTGGCTTCTGTCCTCAAGGCTACCTCATGGTTCAAAATGGCTACAGGAGCTCCAGCCATTGCAGCCACATTTAGGCAGCAGGAAGAAGAAAAGGGGTACACCCTGCAATCCTATCTTTCCTTAAGGAACCTCTTGGAAGTTTCAGCCCAAAACTTCAGTTTATATATCAATTGGCCAGAATTTAGCCCTGGCTGCATAGGAGGCTGAGAAGTGTAATCTTTTAGATTGGCACACCACCACCTCACGTAAAACCGGGGCTCAGTTACTAGGAAAGAAGGGAGACTGGATAACAGATAACCTCTGCTACAGGTAAGAAAACAAAAGCAAGCCAGGAATTCAGCTGGTTCAAAAAACTGCTTTTTGTAACGATCTTTCAGGCTGCCAAATTTTCTGTGAGCATGTTAGTGACGACAGCAGACAGAAGTCCGTGACTAAATACACAGTGTTCTTATCAAAGCAAAGAAAGTAGACCCATTGCTCAGAGAAAGACTTATCTTTTCCTGATACTGAAGTTAACAAGGTCTACTCACAGGTCTTTGTTAGGAAGACATGGGACGTGGCGTCCTTAACAATTTTCCCACAACAATGAAACGACATGCTTCTGGGATTTGCTTCAAAAAATTCGGGGCAAGGGAGTACGTGGGAGTGTGTAGCGAAACCAGATGAGCCAGGAGTTGACAGTCGCTGGACCGGGTGGTGGAGACAGGGGAGTTTGTTAGATATTTCCCCTTACTCTGGTGTATGTTGGTGTAAAATTTTCCCGTAATGAAAAAAAGAGTTTAAAACTCTGCAATAAATCCTTCCCTACAGTTGCTTTTTAAATGTTCCTTTCGATAAACGTGCTTTTAAGTTCATATTGTCAGGCAGCTTCTATCATAATTAATCCATCGTGTTTTTGGCTTTTTGTATAATTTCCTTGTTGTTAATTGATTTAACTGCTTTATGGAGATTTAATTCACATTATAATTCAACCTTTTAAAGTGTACCATTCACTGGTCCCTCACAGAGTTGCATAACCATCGCCACGATCTAATTTTAGATACTTTTGTCACCCCCAAAGAAAACCCCACCCCCATAAGCAGTCACAGCCCATTCCCTCCCCCAACCCCTCCCCCTGACAACCACTTAATCTACGTTCTGACTCTCTGCATCTGCCTATTCTATATGTTTTATATAAATGGAATCACAACATGTTTTTTGTGTGTGACTAGCTTCTTTTTCTTAGCATGACGTAGTCAAGCTTCATCCATGTTGTAGCCCGTGTCAGTACTTCATACCTTTTCACAGCCAAAGAATATTCTGTTTTATTGATAATGCCACATTTTGTTTATCCAACTGTCAATTGATAAACATTGGAGTTGTTTCCAATTTTTTGTTATTAGGAAGATTGCTGATAGGAGCCTTCGGGTACAAGTTTCTGTGTGAAGATACGTTTTCACTTCTCTTGGATATATATTTACCCCTACGAATGAAATGGCCGGGCTAAGTGATGAACTCTGCTTAACATCGTGAGGAATTGCCAAACCGTTTCCAAGGTGGAAATGTACGATGGTTCCACCTTCTGCGCAGCCTCAGCAACACTTACTATTGTCTGTCTTGTTTATTTTAGCTATAGTAGTGAGTGTGAAGTGGTATCTAGTGGCCTTGATCTGCATTTCCCTAATGATTAATGGTGCTGACCGTCTTTTAATATGCTTATTTGTCATTTGTACATCTTCTTTGGAAAATGTCTTGTCAAATCCTTTACCCACTCCCCAGCTGATTTATTGTCTTTTACTGTTGGATTGTAGGTGTTTTTATATATTCTGGGTACAAGTCCCTTATCACATATATCAATATGATTTAACATTTTTTTAACATTCCATGGCTCGGGGTTTTTTCATGTTGTGTTTTGTTTTTTACTTTCTTGACAGTGTCCTTTGAAACACAAATGTTTTTAATTTTGATGAACTCCAATGTATCTATTTTTTCTTTAGACACTTGTGCTTTTTTGGTGTTATATGTAAAAAGGCTTTGCTTAACCTGAGATCACAAAGATTTGTTCCAATGCTTTCTTCTAAGAGTTTCAGTTTTAGTTCTTACCTTTAGGTCTATGATTCATTGTCAGTTGTTCTTTGTATGAGGAAGGGGTTCAAATGCACTCTTCTGCATGTGTGAACACCCAGTAGTCCCAGCACCTGTTCTGGAAAAGTCTTTATTTCCCTATCGAATTGTCTTGGCCTCCTTGTCAAAAATCAACTGACTATAAATGCAAAAATTTGTTCCTTTCTTTCAATCTATTCCATTAATCCATATGAGGTCTAGAAAAAGTCCAATCATTGTTAGTATAACAAGAATGTTTTGTGCCACATCAATGTAACCTGGCAGCCAAGGAGACCGGACTGGAATGCACATGTGCGAACAATGACAACTTCACTGTACTAGTCAGTGGGGGTGGTGGACACTGTTGAGTGAGCATGTGTACTGTGTGGCCATAGCATTCAAAATGACTGAGTGAGTAGAGCAATGAACTTACATCATATTTTGCGTTAAGCTTGAATATTCCTCTGCAGAAACTATTCAGATGATTCAGAAGGCTGCAGCTATGGGCAACTAGTGATTGGCAGCTTCATCATGACAATGCTCCTGCTCACACACCATGTCCTATGCAGAGATTTTTGGAGAAACATCAAATCACCCAGGTCACTCAGCCCCTCTACAGCCCAGATTTGGTGCCCTGCAACTTCTGGCTTTTCCCAAAACTAAAATCACCTTTGAAAGGGAAGAGATTTCAGACCATCAATGAGATTCAGGAAAATACAATGGGGCAGCTGATGGGGACTGGGAGAACTATGTGAGGTCCTGAGGTGCCTACTTTGAAAGGTACTGAAGCATCATTGTCCTATGTACAATGTTTCTTATATCTTGCATCTTCTTCAATAAATGTGTCTATTTTCCATATTGTGTGGCTGGATACCTTCTGGACAGAGCTCATATGCCTACCCTTATGCCAATACCACACTGTATGGATTACTGTAGCCCAAAGTAAGTTTTAAATTAAAGAATTATAAGTCTTCCAACTTTGCTCTTTTTCAGGGTTGTTTCACCTATTCTGGGTTCCTTGAGTTTCTGCATGGATTTTAAGATCAGTTTGCCAACTGAAAAGAAGCCAGCTGGGATTTTTACATGGATTGCTTTGAACCTGTAACTAACTAGGGGAATATTGCCAACTTCACAATATTAAGTCTTCTAATCCATGAAAATGGGATAGCTTTCCATTCATTTAGGTCTTCTCTTATTTCTTTCAATTTTTTATTCTTTTCAGGGCACAAATACTGTACTTCTTCTGTTAATTTATTCCTGAGTGTTTCATTCTTTCTGGTGCTAAAATAAATAAAATTGTTTGCTTAATTTTATTAACAAACCTTTCATTGATATTTTACAGATACAATTGATTTTTATATCAATCTTATATCCTACAACCTTGTTTATTAGTTCTAATAGTTTTTTGATGAATTCTTTACCATTTACATAACATATAAGCTACTATACCATCAACAAATAGAGTTGCCTTACTTCTTCCTTTCCAGTCTGGGTGCCCTTTACTTCTTTTTCTTATCGAATCGCCCCAGATAGAATGCCCAGCACAATATACAATAGATGTGGTGAGAGTAGACGGCCTTATCTTGTTCCTCATCTGGGGGAAAGCATTCATTCCTTCACCATTAAGGAGGAGGTTAGCTGTGGGGGTTTTGTAGATGCCTCTTAAATTGGGTTAAGGAAGTTCCCTTCTATTCCTGGTTTGTTTAGTGTTTTTTTTTTTTTTTTTTTTAATCAAGAAAGGGTGCTGGATTTTGTCAAATTTTTTTTTCTACCTACTGAGATGATCATGTGTTTTTGTTCTTTAGTCTATTGATATATTATATTAATTGCTTTTTTAATGTTAAGTTCACTTTGCATTCTGGGGATAAATTCCTGGTGTGTAATCCTTTCCACATGTCTCTAGATTCAGTTTGCTAGTATTTTGTGGAGGATATTTGCAGCGATATTCATGAAGATATTAGTCTGTACTTTCATATTCTTGCAATGTCTTGGTCTTGCTTTCATAGCAAGGCAATACTTGACCTCATAGGATGAGATGAGAAATCTTCCCTCTTCTAATTTCCAAAAGAATTTTTGAACAATTGGTATTAATTCTTCCTTACATGTTTGGTAGAATTCACCAGTAAAGCTATCTGATCGTTGCTTTTTAAAAAAATATATTTTAGTGATCATGTTATTACAGTTGTCACAGTTTTTCCCCATTTGCCCCCCCTCCACCCAGTACCCCCATTCCCTCCAGCAACCTCCCCCATTAGTTCATGTCCATGGGTCATGCATGTAAGTTCTTTGGATACTCAATTTCCTAAACTGTTCTTAACTTCCTCCTGTCTATTTTGTACCTACCATTTTTTACTTCTTAATCCCTGCACCTTTTCCCCCATCCTCCTCCCCGTTTCCCTGCTAACTGATAACACTCCGAATGATCTCCATGTCTATAATTCTGCTTTTGTTCTGCTTGTTTGCTTTGTCTGTTTTTTTAGACTCGGTTGTTGATAGTTGTGAATTTATTGCCATTTAATGTTCATAGTTTTGGTCTTCTTTTTCTTGTATGGCTTGGTAATGATGACCTCCTTTAGTTTTACCTTGTCTGGGAAGCAAGTGTATTTGTCTCTGTGTATGGGGTAGAGCTGCTTTGGATCCCTGTCTTAGTAGCGTGGCTATTGTAGAAAAACACACCTGTAAGTTGTACGGGGTGGAGCCTTAGGTATCTGCCTGAGTGGCGCAACCTGTGTCCCTGCTCTGAGGCTCTGTGTGGAGGGGAAGGCTCAAAGAGGGGACAATGCGGCTGCCTGGCCTCTGGAGTTCTACCTGGAAGGAAGCCGCCTCCCAGGACTCGCCCTGATGCCTGCCACCTCAATTTCTCCCCGTGTGACACTGGTGCCCTTCCACTTGTGGCCCTGGTGCCGAATCCCAGAGGGAATGTGTCTGCACAAGTCCCAAGTCCACTGTGGGGCCTTTAAGAGGAATTTCTCAAGAATTCTTCAGTTTCTTCTGCAGCCCCAACCCCCACTGGTTTTTACAGCCAGAAGTTATGGGGACTTATCTTCCTGGCACTGGAACCCCAGGCTGGGTGCTTGAATCCCTCACTCCTGAGGTATCCCCCCCAATTTTTATCCATCACAATTTTTATCCACGACACATGGATGTGGAACCACCCGTTCTGTGTCTCTGTGCCTCTCCGTGCCACTCTGTCACGCCTCCCACACCTCTGCACCTCTCTCAGCCTCTCCACATCTCCACCCCTCCTACCCGTCTGGATGAATGTGGCTTCCTTAAATCTTTGGTTGTCGGACTTCCGTACAGCTCGATTTTCTGATGTTCTGGGTGATGTTTGTTTTGTAGCCTAGCTGTAATTTTTGCCATAGTTGTACAAGGAAGTGAGGCGTATTTGCCTATGCCCCGATCTTGACCGGAAGTCCATGTCTCCTTGCTTTTCTTTGTGGAATTTATTTTATTATTATCTCCTTCGTTAGTTGTATGTCTATTCAGATTTCCTACTTCTCCTTTTAGTAGAATCACTTTTGGTAGTTTACCTTCCTAGGAATTTGTCTGTTTCAGCTAAGTCACCTAATTTTGGGGCATAGTTGTTTATAGCATTCCTTTATAAACCTTTTTTGTTGTTATTTTTCTGTAAGGTCAGTAATGATGTCTCCTCTCCCATTCTTAACTTTAGTAATTTGAGACTTCTCTCTATGTTTCTTGGTCAGTATGGCTAAAGATTTGTCCTTTGTTGATTTTTTCAAAGAACCATCTTTTAGTTTTATTGATTTTATTGTTTTCTGCTCCTTATTTTATTACTTTCTGTTCTAATACTTCTTATTTTTTTCCTTTTGCTTAACTTAGGTACATCCATAATATTTTTAAAGTAGTGTGTTCTAAATTATTTTCCACAGGACTGGAAATGACTGGTGAAGAAAAAGGATTTCTCTGATCAAATAGTTTTGTGAAACACTGAGTTTAATCATATCAAATCCTCCTCCTCCTCCTTCTCCTCCTTCTCCTTAACTGTGGAGGTTCTCAGAATCTTTGCTATCTTTTAAAAAAAATTTATTTGTTTGTTTGTTTGTTTGTTTAAGAGAGGGGAAGGGAAGGAGAAAGAGAGGGAGCAAAACACTAGTGTGAGAGAGAAACAACAATCGGCTGCCTCTCATAAGCTCCCAGCCAGACCAAGCCCACAACCTAGGTGTGCACCCTGACCGGGAATGGAACCAGCAACCTTCCATTTTGCAGGACGACGCTCCAACCGCCTGAGCCACAGGGCAGGGCACAGAACCTCTGCTATCTTTACGAACATTATGGATTTCCAAGAGGGGGCTTCAATATGCAGCACTTTCAAAATTTATTTAGTTAGAAAACTCATTTTTTATTTTTGTAAAGTAATTTTGGACCCTTGAGACCCTGTGAGAAGCTACTGTAGAGTTTTCTGAAGTTTTACCGTGCACAAAGATTTTATACGGTTAAGTGTGGAGTGGCCTTACATCTTCCAACCCAGCGCAACTTTGAGGCTGACGGGTGCAAAATGTAAGGGGTGCCAAAAAACATGGTGATCGAGATAAAACATATTTGTAATGTGCTTTTTAAAACAATCCAAATCCATGTAAAAGATCCGTGAGGGCTCTGACTGGTGTGGCTTAGTGGGTTGGGTGTTGTTCTGCAAACTGAAAAGTTGCTGGATCAATTCCCAGTCAGGGCACACGCCTGGGTTGCAGGTCAGGTCTACAGTTTGGGGTGTGCGAGGGGCAACCACACATTGATGTTTCTCTGCCTCTCTTTCTCCCTCTCTTCCCCTCTCTCTAAAAATAACTCGATACAATCTTTTTTTTTAAATCTACCATGAACAAAATATCAACCTTTGAAATGAAGACAGAAGCAGTATCCCTGACTTTGCCTTCTGCCTCAGGCTCCAGGATGGCTTGGGCGTGGCCCTGTTACTGATCCTATCTGTATTAAAAATGTTGGTATTTGATTCATTATGGATTTTTTGCATTCACTTTGATTTTTGTCAATATTGCATTATAAATATAATTATCCTGATCACCAGGGTTTTTTGGTGCCCACCCTTCCATTTTGCCTGGCTCTCACCTACCCATTGGGCACTCAATACATGCCAGCTCCTGCCGTTGCTACCCTTTGTTGAGTGCTAACTCTGCACCAGAAATCGCTGTGAAGAGTTTTGTAAACACATATCGCCTCAACAACAACTAGAGGGGAGATCAGAAACAGCATTGCTACGCAAGCGACAAGATGGCAGAAAATATTTGTAGCTTCAACTGGCAACAGATCACTGCCCAAAATGTATAAAGAACTCCTACAAGTTCATTTTTTTTTAAGATTTTATTTATTTTATTTTTAGGGAGGGGGAGGGGGGGCAAAAGAGAGGGAGAGAAACATATGTGCCAATGTGTGGTTGCCTTTTGAGCGCCCCCTACTGGAGACCTGGCCAGCAACCCAGGCACGTGCCCTGATTGGGAATCAAACCAGTGACCCTTAGGTTCACAGGCCAGTGCCCAGTCCACTGAGCCACGCCAGCCAGGGCACAAGTTCATTTTTTAAAAGAGAAACGACCTAACACAACAGCAGGCAAAGGAGAGAAATAGGCAGCCCACCAAAGAGGGAAAACAGATGGTCAGCAAATACGTGAAAAAGCTTCAACCTCGCTGTTACCAAGTACAGATTTTGAAGCTTGATGTTATCAAGTATTGGCAAGGATGTCAGGAAATTATACACCGATATCCTCCCTGGAGGGAAATTTGGCATATCTGCTCAATTACAGTTGCACCCATCCTCTGGCTGAGCCACTCCACTTCTTATCCATACCAGGAGATATGGTGTTCACGTGTCCAGGATGTTTTTGAGACTGCTCGTCATGGCAATAAGTTGGAAACATGCTAAAGGTCCTTCAAGGAGGGAGCTGACAAATAAACCGAGGTACGACCAGCAATCCCATTCCCACTGGTGGGGCCTGCTGGACAGCAGCATCTTCTGTCATCAGCCCTGGTCCCCAGAGAGGGCCAGCCCCACTGAGCCTGTCCCCTGACATCTCTTACAGGCTGGGAAACCGGAGCATTGTGGGGCGCGGTTTTCCGCCTTATCTATTATCTTCACTATTGCAAACCTGCCTCTCTGGGTCTTGCCTCCCTTCCTTCACAGTCTGCTGGGGCAGTGATGCCTTTCTGCCACACGTGGTCTGGATCCACATTTTCCCAAGCTGCCCTCCTGGGAGCGTGTGAGCAGCACCTGCCTCCCGGAAATTAAAGGTGTTAAATCCCATAACACAGGAGAGCACTCACAAATGATAAAGGCGCCCTTATCCAGTATCGTGTTTAGCTCCCTACACCGTTGCCTCTGGATCCATACCCGTGGTTGGTGCGCTCTCTCCCTGTTCCGTTGGTCCAAGTGAAACTCATTCTGCAGCCCCTTGGTGTCTGATCCCCACACTCCAAAGCCTGGAGAAATCCCCCCAGTCGGGCTGTGCTGGAATGTGACTCTTGGAGACCAGGTTGGGGGACAGGGATCCTGTTTGATGTTTTTCCACTTCTAGTGTTTGGGAGAGAGGCTAGGTGAGTCCTTGGCAAGGTGGTGTTGACTCCAGCTGCTGGAATCACAGAGCTCTGGGTTTGAGCTCAGAAGCTCAGCACTTTCTGGTCGTGTGGCCGTGGGGCTTCACTTGATCTCTGTGAGCCTCTGTCTCTTCCTCTACCAAGGGCAGTGAACCCCACAAACCTCACAGCCTCATGGGGGTGCTGTAAGGATTAAAGGAGAGAGAACCTGGAAGGCTGGGCTGAGCATCTCGAATGGGCCCTGGCAAACTTGAGATTCTATGAATAGGAAGAAATGCTTCCCAGAGCCGAGTGGGGGGTTGGAAGCAGTGTCAGGAATTGGGTGAGAGGAAGAACAGGAGGACTTGAGGGGGGGAGGGAACATAAAGTGGGTCCCACTGCCGCTGCGAGGTGGGCACGGGGCTCTCTCCAGATACTCCTCTGTTGTGGGCTCTGTCCTGGGCATCGAGGGATTAGTGCCACACCTGGCCCCTACCCACTGGATGCAGCAGCCCTCCTGCTCCCCCTCCCCTGTTGTGACAACCAAGGATGCCTTGGGGGCAAAGTTGTCCTCAGTTTCGAAACCACTGCTCTGAAACTAATTAAGCCTCCTGGTGAACCGGGGATAATAATGTAGTAGCATCCGCCTTTCATGGTGGCAGTAAGAATAGTCGTCATTTGTAGTGTGTTTATTGAGCAGTTACTACGTGCCCGTGGCCGAGCTGATGCCTGAAGTTCTCTCCCAACCCTCTAGTCCATCCTACGTGGCACTGCTCTCTTTATCTTCGCTGTACAGATGCAGAAACTACTACCAATGTCTCTCTCATCTTCAAATTCATCAAACACCTTCCAAGAGCCTGTATGTGCCAGGACTCAAGGAGGGATTGTACGTACATAATATCTCTGGTTTCTGGGTGGATTTGGGCAATGAGAGTCACTAGGTGGAGACTGGAGAATGAGAGGAAAGGAGGACCCAGGGCGTTTGCCCTCCTCTCTCTGCCGTGGACAGCAACTTCAGCAGCTGCTGCATCTACTCTGTGGCTCCAGCTCCCACCACACAGCCCCTCCCTCGGGGGTCCTGGCTCTGGCTGCCTGGCCAGGCTTCCTCCTAGTGGCCCAGACTCCAAACCATGGTAACATCAACCCTTCTCTTTACTCCTCCCCACACAGCAGTGGCATCATCTTCCTGCTACGGTTAATCACTGGGGTGCCTAGCCTGTCCTTTTGGCTTTTTAGCTCCTCCATCACCCATGTAACGCCATGTATTATAGTCCCTCAGTTTAAAATCTGGAGGGTTTTTTGCTTCTCTGATGGAGCTGTGATGGCTACACATAGGATTCGGTTTCCTGGGTTGTCCTCTTAGACATCAGGCTGATGAGCTCCTGGCAATACATGGAGATCTCCTGGATATGAGAATAAATGTATCTGATAGATGTATTAGTCGGGACTCCTTTGATTGCAGGTGACAGAAAACCCAACCCCAAAATGGTTTAAGCAGAAAAAGAAATGTATTCATTTAGGTAACTTCCTACGGCAATGGCTTCGGGCACAGTTTGATCCAGGGACTCCAGTGCTACTGTCAGGATATCTCTATCTCCAGCTCTTATCTTTCCTGTGTTAACTTCATTTGTAGGTAAGCTCTTCCATTATGTGACAAAGAATGGTTCCAGCAGCAACAAGCCTGCCTCCTTCCAACTTAACGACCCCAACAGAAAGAGAGCCCTCTTTCTCAATATTTCTAATGAAGTCCCAGGGAGAATTCTCATTGATCCAGCTTGGATCCCATGCCCAGTCCTGAACCAATTACTGTGGCCAGCAAGATGAGATACAGGGTTACATACCCAACCCATAGAGCTGGGGACAAGGGTCAGCATCCCCAAACTACGGGCTCCAAGAATGGGAGTCAAGCACAATGGTGAACTGTTACCAATGTCTGCACATGTGCAAACACACACACACACACACCGCGTTTGGTTCACTCGGTGCTGATGCAAAAGAAGCCAGCTGATCGGGAGGGGCAGAAGATGTGGCATCAGAAGGCCTACTTCAGAATGCCAGGGTCTCCGTGTGTCCTCGGGTGCGTGACTTAACCTCTCTGCACCCGTTTTCTAATGCACAAGACCCAACAGCGGTAATAACGACACACATTTATTGAATGAATGGCAAGTATGCACCAGGCACTGGCATAGGCTCCGGGAACACAGAAGTGAGGGAATAAAACTGGGGTTCCTATCGCTTGCGCCTCACGTGTAGTTGTAAGAAATGCATGAGATTCTTTGTGCAAAATATCTCCTGAGCCCTGACACGCACCAGGCCTTCCGGAGGAGCTGGTGAAGTTGAAATTTGAAGAAAAGTGAGGTCAGCCCATGTACATTGTAAATGACTGTGGCAAAGGCAGTGAGTATACCCCAGTGATTTTTTTCTCCCCCTCCCCCTTAGTTAGGCACGCTGCTGCCTGAAAACAAGACTACATTTCCCAGCCCACCCTTGCAGCTGGGTGTGGACATGTGACTAAGTCGTAGCCAAGGGATGTATGTGGAAATGCAGTGCGGTGGTGGGGAGGGTGGTGGGGAGTGGGTAATGAATGATGGAGGTGGGGAAGTTCTTAAAGGGAGAGGTCAGGCACCTCTCTGTCCGGTCTCTCCCTGGGTCCCTGAAATGTATGTATGACTGTGGTAGAGCAGGTATCTTGGGCCACAGGGGGTTAATTCCTGGATCTTTCCCATCATTTCTTCCATCTTCAGAGGGGAAGAAACCTCTCTTCAGCTCATCTCCAGCTATAGCCCCATTTCTCTCTTCCCCTTTACAGCAAAAACTCCCCAAAGAGCCTGTATTTTCTGTCTCCAATTTCTCTCCACTCACCCTCGATGTGGGTGCAGCTGAGTCCCACGGTCATTCGAAGTCCTCCTCCAACGTGGATCTGCGGCGTGCGACACAGTTGCTCCCTCCCTCCTTTGTTACTTTTAATTTTGGTAAAATACATAAAATAAAATTTGCCCTTTTAGCCATTCTTCAATGGACAGTCCCGCGGCGTTAAGTACATTCAAGCTGCTGTGCAGCCATCGCCACCATCCAGCCGCACTTTTCTTTTCCTTTTTTCTTTTTAAAAATTTTTTTAAAATTGTTGTTCGAATATAGTTGACTCCATTTTCCTCCCACCCCTCCCCTGGACCCCAGCCATCCCCACTTCCCACCCTCGATCCCACCCCTCAGCTGCTCAACTGCTCCACCTTCCCAAACGGAAACTCCGGACGAGTTAAACAACTCCCCACCCCTCCCGGCCAGCCGCCCCCCAACCTATCTTCTGCCTGTACGTCCGCACATTCCTGATATTTCACATACGGGGAGTCATACGACATTTGTCCTTTCGCATCTGGCTTCTTTCACTAAGCGTAATGTTTTCAAGGTTCATTTACATTGTAGTGTGGATCAGGTCTTCAGTCTTTTTACAGCCAAATAATAGTCCACGCTGTGACTGTACCGCACACGTGTTTTTCCATTTCTCAGTTGACGGACACGCGGGTTCTTCCCACTGTTTGGCTGTGGTGCAGAGCGCTGCTGCGAACCTCCCTGCACAAACAAGGGTTCGTGTGCCCTGGTTTTACTCCTCTGCCCCTTGGAGGAGAGTTGCCGTGCCAATGGCAGTCGGACGCTTTCCGCTGTGGGGACTGGGCCGGGTATGGGGGGACAATGATTTCCAGCCTTTCAGACTTCTTGAGGCCGGTAATATTTCTTAAAAACAAAACAAAGGATTGGGCGATGTATGTAAGATGGTCTGCTTTTTATATTGCCAAGTAAAGACTTTAAGATAAAAGAAAAAAAGGCATTTTAACGACCACCACTACAACCCCCCCCAAAAAAGAGAAGGAGATTTAAATGTTAGAATAAGCAGCAGTTAAAGTTTATGAAAATGCCACTGCATTGTTATGTTCTCCAAAGTACACGAACTGCTAAACACACACACACACACACACACACAAACCTCACCTCCGTACAGTCTAGCCAGGCTCTGCGTGTGAGTGTGTCTGTGTCTGTGTGTGTCGTGGGGGGATGTGGAGAATGCAGCTCTAGGGAATTCTGAGATGTGTAAAAAGCAGTTCTTGGCCTAAGGAGCTTCAGGCTCCGAGGAGAATAAAAACTAGGATAATTGCTTTAATCAAGGCACAAGCAACAAGAGCACTCGAAGAAAGAAATCAGTTCTGACCGTGGGAAAGCCAGTTGGGGAGCAGAGATTCTGAGCGGGCTGAGATGCTTTGTGTGCCCGCAAGTCTGGGAGATAATTTTTACCAGACCAGGGAGAATCTGCAGTTCCTAGAGTCATGGTACCTTTAGGAACGGAGAGATTCTATTGCCAAATAATCTCTTCCAGTTGGGGCATTAATAAAAGCAGTGGGAAGGCTTGGTCCTCTCTTCTTCTGGGCCCCAGCGGCTCTGAGAGCCATCAGAAAGAGCCATCCAAGGATCCAGCTCAGAAATTAGCTCCAAAGTGCCTGCCACCTGAGCGAGTTTGGGAGGGAAGCAGTTGTCCCAAGAGGTCGGGACACTTATGGGGTCCTAGTGCCATCATGAAAGACAAACTAGCATGTACCTGAGGCAGCAGACACCAGGGGGCCTATGAGTCTCTGAGTCCCCCATCTCCGCCTAAGCTCCTAAAATCCTCTTGGAGAATTTGGGGGAGGGGACATAGGGAGCAGTTGTAGCTGAACTCATTAGGGGAAGGAATTATTCTCTTTGCTCCCCAGCTCACAGCTCCCTGCTGGAAGCACAAAAAGGAAGAAAGGAGATGATAACATGTGGCAACTTAGTATATGACTCAGTGACTCCCAAGGGAAGAGGCAAATCCTACCGGCAGGAGTTTAGGAGAGCCTTGGAGGAGGGAGTGAGCTAGCTGCGTGGGGGAGGATGCTGTGGCCTAACCCCGGGCACAGAGGAGATGCAGGGACATTTCCTTCTGTCTCATTCCCATGTGGTGCTTGCGGTCTGCCCTAGGTCTTAGAGACACTGCAGTGAACAAAGGCCCTGAGAGTCCTTACTGGACCTTAATTTCTAGCGTGGGGAAACAATTCCCACGTAAACTAATGTCGGGGCGGCTGAAGCCCTATTCATATCATAGGTGATAGATGAGAACAGTCACTGGGAATATAAGACAGAAGTGTAAGTGGATCGGAATCAAACTTGGCTGATTTCCATCTGAGGCTGGCAATGAACATAGACAAAGGAGTCCCCAGATTTTGGGAGGTGGGCTCACGGAAAGTCGTGGTGAGGCAGATTTGTTTCTGATTATCTCTGAAGGATTAAATAATCCAGTACCAAACTCACACATGACATGGATATCAGATTTTCTTCTGGTGCCAGGGTAGCTTATGAGAATGATTCTAAGGCCAGATGATGAAGTCGAAGCCTTTTCCCTCCTTTTTATCAGAGGAGTAAAACAGGACCAGGTGGAGTTCCTTCTGAACTGCCTGGACATTGGCGCCCTCTGGTGGCCAAAATATAAATTGCATCAAGGCTGAGGGCGGAATTAGGGTGGAGGGTCTTCTTTCCCTTCATGAAAGGAGCAAGGTTAGATGTACTAAGATATTTTGGAGAGGCTGGTACCAAATTGTGGGAAATAGCAAATTGTTGTATTAAGCTGCCAAGGCTGGGGGCATATTTTCCAATGGATAGCCAAAACAAGGAGTTAGACCACTATGGTGGGTAGAAGGTCCATGGAAGTTATAACCTCAGGATTCCACAGCCAGCTGCCCACTCTGCAACGAGAGCAGAACAGTTATCAGAAATTAAGCCCTTGTCCCAGCTGGTAACCAGGGTACAAGCTCATGACTTGACCCAGCGGATGCTTGGGCTCAGGCCCTTCAATCTGGAGTAAGCAATGCAGAGAGCGAGCAATTTAGGACTTATTCTGAAAGGGGAGGGGGGTGGCCCTAAACCAGCATCCTGTTCCCAGTGGCAGCCACTGAGACAAAGTCAGGAGTGAGGGCCCGGTATCCAGTTCAGAAAGCAGCAGTACCCTTTCCAGAATCTTCTTTTGGTATAATTTCGGATCCCCTAACATCCCTCATTTCCCACTTATTTTCTCAGCCTGGTTCTCCCGTCTTCTAATTAGTTTTTTAAAAGACCCATCATCATTCTGGTAAAGCCTTTCTCTGCTTAAGTCAGCAAGAGTTAGTGTATTGATTAGGTTGGGTTGCGCACATCAGAAAAAAAAACAAAATAACTGTGACTTAAACAAGATAGGCCATTTTCTCTTTGTGAAGGAAGTATAGAGGTCAGCAATCCAGGTACCCCATGCCCTTCAGAGACCCCACATCCTTGGGTGTTAATGCTGTGGCTCCTCGTGGTCCTAAATGTGCCTCACGGTCTAAAATGGCTGCTCTAGCTCCAGCCACTGTATCCACATTCTGGCCAGAAGGGAGAGGAGAGGGTGAAGAATGACATGCCCCTCCCCTTTAAGGCAACCTAGACAGCTTACTGAACAGCTCGTGGCTAAAACTTCGTCACAAGGCCACTCTTCGGTGTGAGAAAGGCAGGAGTGGATAGCCTTTCACCGAGTAGTTAGGTTTCCAGCTAAAAATCAAGGTTACCTTGCTCAGCTGGAAGGAAATACTATCTACTGGGGTCAGCTACTAGGAATCTCTGCCTCGATCCGTCTCTGCTGCTGCTCAACCCAAACCTCGCATGGAAGAGCCAGCCCAGGCCACAAGTCTGTGACCACAGGAGAACAAGGGACTCCTACAATACCTATCACACTGACCTACAACTGGCTTCCCCTCTTAATTCTCTCTAATTGCCTTCATCACATTCTTTTTTGTTTCTTCCTTCTTGGCACTGGCTGCCCACTGGCACTCCCCTGGCCCTAATTCCTTTATCTGCCTGCCATATTGTCTTCCCCACAGGCCCAGCCCAATCTGGCCTCCACACCTTGATGCGTGCTGTCCCTTCTACCTGGAAGGGCCTCCTTCTCCCTCTGGCTGGTCTAAAGGTTCCTGTCAGGCACATGTGTCGTGCTTTTTAGCCACCCTGTCTATGTTTGGGGGACATCCACCATACACACAGAAAGCAGAGCCAGGCTCGATCTCCAGCCTCCCTTGCAGCTAGAGGCAGGCATATGGCCTTGGCTTTGCCAACAGTCCCACCCATGCGGGCCTTCCATTTGGAAGTGGGCGAAAGGAAGAAGGCGTCTGATGAGAGCAGCAGAGGAACCCGAAGTTTTCGGAGACAGCTGCAGAAGTGGAGTTCTGGAAATGGCATTCCATCTCAGCACTGGCTGTATGGGCCGTGGCCTGCATGCCAGGGTGGGGCAGTGGGCCTTTCTGAGCTGTCTAGCAGTGAAGTATGGGCGATGCACTTGGCTGTGGAGGCCCAGACCTGATTCCCTGGCCCTCCCAGAATTTCTATGAGCTTCTTGCTGTATTTTAAGAAAATCCTTTTCTGCTTAAATGATCTAGAGTGAATTCTGTTGTTTGAAATTCAAAACCCTGTTTCATACCCTCATCATCTAGGTATTATTTTCCTCTAGCTGCTGTAACAAATTGCCTTAGTGGCTTAAAATAACACAGATTTGTTACCTCATAGTTCTAGTGGTCAGAGGTCTGAAATGGGTCTCATGGGCCAAATTGAAGGTGTCGTGAGTGCTGTGTCCTTTCTGGAGGCTGTAGGGAAGACTCTGTTCTCTTACCTATTCCAAATTCCCGAGCCACGCACGTCCTGTGGCTTATGGCCCCTCCCTGCACCTTCACGGCCAGCAACACCATAGCTCTGACCTCTGCTTCTGCCATCACACAGGCCTTCTCTGGCTCTGGCCCTTCCGTCTCCCCTTTTGACTTATGAGAACCTTGGTGATTATATTCAGCACTATCCCTCCCCTGCAAATAATTGACAATAGTCTTCCCATCCCAAAATCCTTAATTTAATCCCATCTGCAAAGTCCCTTTTGCCCTGTAAAGTAACATTCGCAGGTTCTGGGGATTACGATGTGAGTATCTTTGAGGAACCATCATCCCATCCACCACCGTTGGGTTCCCCAGAAGCTTATCCAGAGACAAGGATTTGGGTGTAAGTGGTTTGTTTGGGAAACATCAGTGGGAAAGCAGGGACATGATACAGCGAAGGGAAGGAAGCCACTACAGGGTGTGCCATTAGGCCAGTGACCACTGGGGACCTCTGGGAGACCCCCAGCGCTGTCTGTTCATCATTGGGTGGCTCTTGCAAAGGTGTTAACCCGTTGGCACTTCTGGTCTGCCCAAGCTGGGCCAGAAGGAGCTCTGAGGCCGAGAGTCTGGCACATTGAAAAGCACGAAACAACACGCAGCAGACAGTGTGGGTGCCCCAGGCATCTGTCCTGGGCACTCACGTCTCCTTCCTAGAGGAGGCTGCTTTCCCTGGGCCAGGGGGCTCGGCTAGCCTGTGTGCAGGACACATGTCAGAGTCAAAGTCCCCAGAAGCAGCCCTTAGGCAACGCTGGGTGGGGACTAGGTGACGGACTACCCCAGGTTCCTCATCCCTCCGCTGGGATAACTCGGAGGCACTGCTATACCGACTCCCAGAGTGACCCAGTGGGCTGGGGCCCCGATGCCCTTCGTGGTCACTGGCTTGATGTCACACTTGTGTGGGCTGCATCCCCACTCCCCTGCGGCCATGTTCTGGGATCACCTCCCAAACACACTCACATCCTTGTCCCAGGGTCCTCTTCTTGGGGAGGCCACGCCAAGGTCCAGGGACAAACAAACAAACCACAAAGTCCCACACTGTGCTGTCTTAACTATTTACATGGAACAAGTTAACGTTTTTTTACTGCAATTGGACACACGTACCCACACAAGCAGAACACAATCACTATGCACATAACCTCATTTGGAGAGAATCCCCAAAGTCTACATTTGAGGTTTTCCCCAAATTCGAGGCCCTAACCAAATGGTGCTCCTATGTCATGCCCCCTCCCCAGCCCTGCTGACAGAGTCAAGGAGGCTGCATTGGAGTTTTTCCTTAAAGTAAACATAGAAAATGAGTATGTCTCAAAGGGAGCAGTGATGTGCAGAGACACTGTGGGAGCCGGCGGGTCATCCAGTGTGACCAGGTGTATAAAGAGTCTGTGTACAGTGGGGAGAAACCAGACTGGCAGCTGGAAAGGCCAACGGCAGGCTCAGCACATGCCACCAAGTTGAGACGTGACTCAAAGGAAAGCAGGAGTCGGAGCAGACACTGTCTGTGGCCAACTTTATTAATGACGACTAGGTTCGGCGACAGGAGATAGGCAACTGAAAATGAAAGGTGCTTTTGTCTACTTAGTGTAAGAGTCGATTGGTAAGCACCCCAGAACGGGCATGGCGCCCCACAGTGTCAGGGACCCAGGCACCTTCTCTCTTGTTGCTGTGCTGAGGAAATATGTGTTTCAAAGATTGCCTCATGGGTCCGACGTGGCTATGGGACACTGGGGGCCTGGGAGGGGGGCTGCTGGATGCACTAGAACATATCCAGTTCAACCTCAAGTATTTCAATTTCAGCTAAACAGCCAATACCTTTAACATATAACTATGTCCCAGTTACTGCATGGGACATACTTAGACTACAAAAGAAGTATTTTCTGTTTACCTGAAATTCAAATTTACTTATGCTGTAACAAAGTACCATAAATGTAGTGGCTTGAAGCAACACACATTTTTCCCTCACGGTTTTGGAGGTCAGAAGTGCCAACTGGATCAGCAGGGTCGTAGCTGGCCGGGGCACTGACGGAGGACCATTTCTCTGCCTGCTCCAGTTTCTAGAGGCTGCCTGTGACCCTGGGCGTGTGGCCTCACCACCACTCCAGCCTCGGCTTCTGTCCTCGCATCTCCCGACTCTGGCCCTCCTGTGTCTCTCTTAGAAGGATTCTGGGGATTATATTGAGTCTACTGGAGAATCTAGAATAATTTTCCTGTTTTGAAACCCTTAACTTAATCACATCTGCAAAATCCCCTTTGTCCTTCAATGTAACATATTTATAGTTTCTGGGGGTTAAGATGTGGAGAGCTGTGGGGACCATGATTGTGCCTATCTTAGAAATGTACAAGTTGCCCCCCAAATTACTTGCTGACTAGATGATCAAATCCTGTGGACCCCAATCCAGCCATCTTCATTCATTCATTCATTCCATAAATAGTTATTAAGCACCTCCATTGTACCCTGGGCATAAAGCTATGAGCAAGATAATGTGGATGCACCTTCTACCTGGAGAAGGCAAGAGGGTAAGTGAACAAACTCATGTGAAAACAGACCTTTCCTTTAAAAGGTGGAGCCTAATTCTTCTCTCCTTGAGTGTGGGCTGGACTTAGTCATTCACTTCTGCAGCAGCTATATGCAAATCGGTACTTTGTCTGGAACTTTACCAAATGTTGTTCACCACATCATCCACTTTTATGCCAACCATGGCTGAGTCACCAAAATAGCACCCTTGGTCAGTCCGCATGGTGAGCCACTTCGGAGACAAGGTCATAAAAATCACAGTGGCTTCCTACGGCTGCTTTCTCTTTCCTTCTCTTGGATCACTCGCTGTAGGGAAAGGAAGGTTCTGGGTAGGGAGCACAGTCAAGCAGCCCTGCGGAGACGGAAGGAACTAGACCTCCAGCCCACAGCCCTGTGAGACAGCCCCAGCCGAGCCTCCTGATGACGCAGCCCCAGCTGACAGCGTGCCTGCACCCTCACGAGAGACCCCGAGTCGGAACCAACCAAGCTCCTCCCAAATTTCTAACCCACAGAAACGATGAGATCATAAATGTTTGATTTTAAGCCACGAAGTGTTCAGGTAATTCATTATACAGCAAAAGATACCTAATACACAGGTAAACAGACACCACTGTTTCCAATTAAATTTAGTGCAACAAATAAAGGAAATCAAGATGATGTGGAAGCAAGTGGTGGGGGCAGGGGTGATAAGACTGGGAAGTTAGTGAGAGCCTCCCTTACCGGTGACCTTGAGCTTTGAACAGAAGTGTGAGAAGGGGCCAGCCAGTGGTGCTTTTCAACTCCAATAGACACCACACACCCTCTTGTATAACCACAAGTCTCCCGTTAACTATTTGGAAATGAAATTCAGATAATGAAAATCTTTCTACACACATAATTTTTTTTTTAAAAAAGACAATGACCTAACAAACAAAGGTGAAACAAAAGGAAAGCAATGTGTGAATTGCAAATTTTATTTTGACACGTAAATGCTCAGACACAATTACTCTAAGAGATACGACAAAGCAGTCAGATGCTGGGGCCCAAAAGGAGAACCCTCTGAATGGGACCGCTACAGAGCCGACGACCCATTGTGGCGCTCAGATGCCATGGCTGGAAGACCACGGTGGTGGTGTGGTTTTCACATGGTGACCACCACTTGGTAAAGCTCCAGACAAAACACAGTTTTCCCCTGAATTACAAAAATAGTTGCATTCCTGGAAAATCAATATATATTAAAACCGGATGAATATGCTTAGTGATGTATATGTAAAGCAGACGTATGTTCTAGGTTTAAATCATTCCTTGTTCAAAATATTTCTTATTCATTGATTTTAGAAAAGAGAGGAAAGGAGAGAAAGAGAGAGAGATTTGGTGTTCCAGTTACTGATGCATTCATTGGTTGATTTTTGTATGTGTCCTAACTGGGCATCAAACCCACAACCTTGGTATTTTGGGATGATGCTCTCACCAACTGAGCTACCTGGTCAGGGCAGACCATTCTTACTAGGTTTCTCACCTACAGGGACGTATAGTCCAGCCGCGTGGGACACGTGTAAATATTTGCGATATGGGACCGTCCAGCTCTCTGCAGGATACTGTCAAGCATTCCTGCTCCCCGCCACCAATGAGGACAATAAAAAAAACCTTTCCCCTCAAAACTTCAAAATGCCCCTGGGAGCGGTCCTGCCCTCACTGAGAAGCACTGATTGAGAGGAACAGACATGCATCAGCCATGCTCTTGATCGGAACAAAAGGGGAATCCTGCGTGGATGGAGAGTCCCGCGGGAGAGAAAAGAAAGAGGGAGAGAGAGGTTCAGGCGGAGAATTCAGCCAAGGTGAGATACGGGTGTCCACTGCTTTTCGAAGTTCACACTCCTCCACTTGGCTTTTACAAAAGACTGACATCGGTACCTATTTTCCTTCACTGAAAGAAATCCGAAAAGAAAAAGCGGAAAGAGAGGTGTTAAAGAGGCAGTGTACACCCTGAGCGGTGAGGGTGACACTGCCACCTCCTTCCCCAGGAGCCATATGGCAGCATCCAGAGCTTCGAACGGTGTCTGTGAGCACCGTGCTTTAGCTCCGTTTATTTTGTGCATCCATCAGCGAGATATATCCTGAGGTATCGGAAAAGCCTAAGAGAGCTCTAGAGTAAAACGGGATGTAATTATGCATTTTGATTGTGATGAATGAAATAAAGGCATTGTATGTGCATTGAACTTGCTTGTGTTCACCATTCATACTATTTACACACACACACACACACGGAATCCTAAAAGCTGCCAAAGTCACTATTGGTTCTGCTAATGGCAAAATGGTCTCCTTGAATCCGCATCCAGTAATGGATAAAAAAGCAAGTCTGTTGCTTGAGTGGATTGATGGGTAGGCAACACGTGGTGTTCTGTTATCTGGGAACACTCAGAAAATTTCCCATATAAATTAATGGTCATTGCTTCTTTGCCTAACGCCACTTCCGCTTACAAAAGATTTCATAGGAATGTTCTGCTTTTGGATAGCAGGGGAAACTTACCCTTAGACTCACTCAATTCCAAGAGCAATGGAGAGTTGAGTAGGGTGTTCAGCAGGGGAGTGACCTGGCCTGACCTTGTTGTGGGGGAAGTCACAAAAACTTCTGTTGCTCAGAGGATTGCACTGCATTTTTCTGAGTTTCGCACATTCATTCACTCACTCACTCGTTCATTCAGCACATAAGCATTGAGGGGCTTCTCATGCTATCTAACAAATGTAGTGGTGTAAAAGAACAATTTGTTGTTTTCTGCTGTTCTGTGGGTCGGCTGGGCAGTTCTGCTGCTGGTTCACCAGGATTACTCAAGCTGCTGTATTCAGCTGGTAGGTCCCCTGGAATGACTGAGCCTCTCTTTCCATGTGTTCTTTCTTCCAGATGCTTCCTGAGCATCCAAGGCCTCTTGATTCCTAAACTCTGGGCCACACACAGCCTCACTTCTGCCACATTCTATTGGTCAAGGCAAGTCTCAAGTCTACCCCAAAGGGATAAAGAAACAGACTCCACTTTAACAGGAGGAGCTCCAAAGCCGAGTTAAAGCTTTGGAGTTCATGGCCATGAAACATTCTACCTGGCTCTGGACCAGGCCCTCAGGACACGGCCTATACCCTAGGCAGACAGCAAACAAGCCGACAAGTAACAAAGGTCAGAAAGTGCAATGAAACACGTCAAATAGGGAGAGAGGGGGGCTGCTTTAGACTGGGGGCTCAAGGAGGGCCCCTGAGATGTTTTAACTGAGACCTGAGCATTTGAGCATGACTGCACGGGAAGTTTCTGAGGTTTCCAAAAAAGACATGTTCTTGCGTGAGCCCAAAGCACCACGGCTCCACTTGGGAGAGGAGGGCGGGCAGTGTGAAAGAAAGCACCCCAGGGGACATCACCAGGGGTGTTGTGATATCACCGGTAGTGGGATGGAGTTGAAGGCGCCCCGGGGCCAGAATATCTGTCTTCTTACACTCATTTGCGGCTGGGTGACAGTGGCGATCTGTTTCTTCTCCTGTCACACACCCCCAAATCCCCCCGCCCTGGTGTACTGCACTGTGAGAAGCCACAGGTTTGTGGCAATAAACAGATAGCCCCCAGAGGGATATCTGTTGGTACTGGCAGCACTGGGCACAGGTGTGGCACCACATTCACAGAAGTTCACTGAGCTAGACCGCCAGGAGGGAGCCCTGCCCGGGTGACGGGAGAGTTGTGTGGAAGGTGTACGTGTGCTGCCAGCAGGCGTGGAGAAATCCTGTTGTGGAGACTGGATATGGACACCTCGCTCTCTACCTTCCCTTCACCTCTAACCCCTTCCTTTCCCTTTCCCTCCACCACCCGCAGTGTTTTCTTGCCACCCTTTCTCACCTCCTCCCCTTTCACCTCCCTCCCACCCCATTTCTTTTCCATTTCATGCCTCTTCCCTTGTCCTAAGTCCCCCTTCTCCCTGTACCCTTCTCATCTGCTCTTTTCTGCCCTCTTCTTTGCTCTTCTCCTAAACCTCCTCTTCCTACCTCCTCTCTAACCACCTCACAGCCTCTTCCAATCGCTCGGCTTCCTCTCGTTCCTCCTCTTGCCCTTTTATCACCTCTCTTACCCTCATACCAATTCTCTTTTTTCCAAACTTCTCTTTCCCCTTCCTCGCTCTCCTCCCATTTCTTCCTCTCATCCCCTCTTTCCTCACTTGTGTCTTCCCTGTGACTCTGATCTCACGTTCCTCACTGTCCCTTTCTCCTTAACTTATTTCCTATCACCTACAACACCACCTCTCCTACCTTTCACCCCCTTTCACCTGCCCTTCAGGTCGCTGCCTGCCTTCGCCCACTGCCAGTCGCCTCCCCACGTCCTCCGCCTTCGCCCCTCCCCTCCTCGTCCACCTGGCCCCGCCCTGCCACGCCAGGCCCCGCCCCAGCCTCTGGCCCCAGCCTCCGGCCCCACCCCTCTGGGGGTCACGGGGTCGACGGGCGCGCGGCTGCCGTAACCTCGCCAGTCACGTGGTCACGTGACGCGCTCCAACATGGCGGCGCCGTGGGGCCGCGGCGTCTCTTCCTGACCGGGCGGCGCGGATGGACGCGGCGGGTGCCGGCCGGGACTCCGGGCCCGCAGCCTCGTTGGGCCCTTCGCTCGTGCCGCCGGCCCGCGGGCCTGCCAGCCCCCGCCGGGCTGGGGCCATGCAGGAGAGCCAGACCAAGAGCATGTTCGTGTCCCGGGCCCTGGAGAAGATCCTAGCCGACAAGGAGGTGAAGCGGCCCCAGCACTCCCAGCTGCGCAGGGCCTGCCAGGTGGCGCTCGGTGGGTGAGCCGCCCCAGCCCGGCCCCGCGCCGGCCTCCCCACGTCGGCCGTTACCCCACTCGTCCTCAGCCCGGCCTCCTGGGCTCCACCTTCCCCCGACCACGAATCCCACCCTGCCGGCCTGCTCATTATACCCCGGGGAAAACTGATGCCCTGGTACCTCGGGACTGGCCCAAGGTCACCCAGCAAGTTGGTGACAGCCAGGGCAGGTTCTCCAACCTCCCAGCCCACTGCTCTTGCCACGACTCCTTGCCGTCCTGTTTCCTGGTTCCTCCCCTCACCACCCTCATAAGCAGTCTTTGCTGTAAGTTTGTTCTTGACCCGCATTCTGCTGGTTGGGGTTCCCCCATGTGAGCGGAGCAGGTGGGAAGAACTGATTTCGAAAAAAACCTGAGGCTTGCTTTGAAGTGCCGGATTGGAGAATGTTTTCCTTTAATTTCGGGGTCTCCCATAACTCATTAACTGCCTTCAGGAAAGGAATGTAAAGGGTTATCCTGCATCTCCCAGGTATTGGGTGGGAGAGATCTTACTCTGGGCGCCCCACTGAAATAGAGGTTTTGCTTTACTGAGTTCTGGATCCCCGGCACCTGCAACAGTGCCTGGCACATAGCAGATACCGATTGAATAGACCCACAGATAATGAAAAGAGGGAGAACACGCTAACTCATAAGTAGTTAAACCTTAGTGGTTGATTCCCACATCAACATCCTATCTTCTAGCTTAAATCATTCAACAAATGCCCACTATGTACCAAGCACTATGGTGGGCCCTTAGGATACAGTGGGGAACAAGTCAGATGAGGTATTTGCCCTTATAGAGCTTATATTCTAATAGAGGAGACTAAGTAATAAAGTTACTGAGACATCTTTGAATACTTATAAATATTTTTGTAAAAATAAAAGAGCGAGATGTGATAATAAACGTCTGCTATTGATAATGGTCTCAAAAAAGTGATCTTTTCTGAGGAGGTGGCATTTGAATGGAATACTGAAAGGCAGGAAGTATCCACGTGGAGTTTTAGAAGAGTAGAGTCCTGGGCGTTGAAGAACAATACATTTGACTAGATCTGGCTCTAACTTAATTCCCTGCCCCAATGCCTTTGATTTGGAATCTGTAAAAAGTCCTATTTTTCCTAACAGATGGAGCAAATAGTTTGGTTTTCCGTTACAGAGTTTGAGGTTGCCGTCAGCTCTCTCCCTCTATTTGATTTGAGGTACAGCTCTGGGATTCTCATATGGCCTGGGAATGGGCTTGTGAACTTTGCATTTCTCTGGAAAGAAGGTCCATGGCTTTCACCAGATTCTCCTGGGGGTCTGAGACTCCCTCAACGGTCAGGACCTGTGGATAGAGAAGTTGTTGTTACTTAGATAATCTTGGAGGAATTCACTGAGATTTAGGCTCGTAAAGCTTTTCTAATTAGAAAACCAAGGCTCACTGTTGGCTGTTGTTGTATCAGGAATGCTTGATAAGCTCTACAGAGCAGTTTGTTAGGCAGAAAAACCCTGATATCTACAAGTCCACTGGAAATCTGCTTGGATTCTATCCTCTCACTCTTACTTTAAGGGTATTGTTGCGGATGATTCAAAATAGTTATTTGGCAGAAAACTTAACATATAACTTTCACCAAATCGTTTATCACATTGTTGGAACCTACTTATAAAACTGTCACATGGCTCATAAAGGACCATAACATTGAGAGCTTATCAGACATTTTTGGATCATATCTTTGTTCAGAAGTTCAGATTTTTCCAACCTAAATTGTGGAGTGTACATCCATTGTCTTAGGAGTGAATTGCAAGAAATCGCCTATAAAGGAAGTAATTGACCACAGGTTAAATGAACAATAAATTGACATGGTGGCTCAAATTGAAGGAACTATTATGAGGAAACCTATGCATAGTGTTGAGTTAAACTGGCCATCTTGTTTAAGAGAATAATTGTGTGTCATTGCTGTTAAGTAAAAGTGACTGTTTTTACTTACAAGCAGTAGAAAACATACAACAAAGTGCCTGGTAAGATTTCACTCTGCATCTCAAGGCATAGTCCTCTTTCCAGCAAAAGTAGCCGAAACGAGCCTTTGTATAAGAAAGGTTGCAATGTGGCTAGTATTTTAGAGGTTACCATGTGTGGATTTTCGTTAATTTTGATAAGAGGAACTGTGAATGCTAAAAGTTGAAATGCTTGAATGAGAAGAGCACTTACAGGAAACAGCTCCGGTGATAAGTCCACCAGTTGTAGCTTGTCCGTTGGTGGGGGGGCTGCTGAGGTTGTACAGGATAAGGGTTGTGAGGGTGTTCTCTGGACTCAAGGTTGCCTGGGTTCAAAACCCTTGTGTGGCACTTGCTCTCTTTGTCATCTTGGACAGATCTTCTGCCTTCTTCGTAGGGTTATTATAAAGTTAGTTTACGTGTGCAAAGAATTGGCATATAGTAGGTGCTCTGTAAAGGCTTGCTGCTGTTATTTATTTTTATTATTTTAAGCAACACACCACCGAAACTGTAAGTGCTCTGACTTAATGTATTATCTGAAGCTACATTGATTCTTCATTCAGTAATGACTTGTTGCTTTATTTGGTTTGTGGATGCAATAAATAAGAATTTAATTACATGGCTAAAAGACTGTGTTTATTGCTGAACTCAGTGAAGACAGGGGTGGTTGTCCCTTGTAAAAACAGTGATGATCAAGACGGAAGAAGTTGGGAGTGACTTCAGTGATTCATCTCCACTAAATGCCAAGTGGATAGAGAGAGACTGCTCAGTTGGGGGATTGTGTCCTTCCATCGTTTATCTGGAGAAATCAAAAGAGCCTGTGAGAGTATTCTTCACTGTGGTTTCTACCTTGTTAACGCATCTTTGACGTAAAAGGAATCTGGAACCTTTCAGCCCTCGGTTGGGTGACGTCATTACATAATACAATCTCCCTTTCATAACTGTCTTATTTAAGAGCCAGTTTCTCCCATGATCTGTCCTTTACTTATACTTCTGCTGTTAAACTACATGGAGTTTGGGGATTTGACAGGATAATTGAATGCTTTTAAATTGGGCATAGAAGAATTGGTCCAGAAATCTGGAAAACTTTAAGAGATATATTATTTAATATTTTAATATTTTTGTGTGTAATTTAATAGACACAAAGGGCTGAGTAAAGGTTAAGTGTTCTATAATTGGTAACTGTCATTATTCTTAGCCAGTATCAAAAACATATAAAAAGAATAGTAAACCTACCTATACATTTTTCATATGAAATGGAGTGATTAAAAAAATGAATTTTTTTTAAAACAGTTTTTAGATTCATAGCAAAGTTGCACTAAAGGTACAGAAGAGAATTCCCATGTGTCCCCTGCCCCCAAACATGCACAGCCTCTCCGCTGATCACCGTCCCTCACCATACACTTAATTACAGTCGGTGAACCTGCATCGTCATCAGTGTAGTCACCTGAGTGACTTTCTAACATCACACTTTATGCAACAACTACATGTATCTACCACGTACTGAGCATTTCTGACATTCCGGGGCAGTGCCATGAACTCTACGTGTGGCCTAGTTCTCACTGTTGCTATCCTCATCGAGGCCCAGAGACGTTGGCCAGCGTAACTCGGCCAGTAAGCAGTGTGGCTGAGGGGTGCACTCAGGCAGTCTGGCTCCGGAGCCCAGGGTCCTAACGATTACTCCCATGCGGGATTGTCTCTCCATACAAAAGCTCTTACACGTAAAGTCACCGTAGAGTCTTTAAACAGTCACACTGCGGTGATGCTTCTGTACCATGAAGTTTCGATGATGTTTCTGTAAATAAGCCATTCAGTGAGTAAAGACAACATGTTTTCCGTAGTTGAATTCGAGATGTATTTGAAAGCCTGTAGTGAAAAAGATCATGGCTTTTTTTCCTGCAGGTTTTTAGCACACATGTATTTGGTTTACTTGAACTTAGGGACTCATGGGAAGAAAGAAATGAGGGTAAAGAGCTGATTTCCCATTGGCTTCATTTGAGCTAGGAAGTTTTTCTTATCTATGACATCTTTCTCTTCACGAGCAGTAAACTCCCTCTTATCAGTTCTGGAGTTGTGACGTGTGATTGATGCCCATGTGTGGGTCCAGTCGGCAAAGGGAAACCAAGGCTCAGAAAGCACCTTGCCCACATCTGCACAGCCAGTGGGGAGACAGCTAGAACACAGGCTCCAGCCTGAGATGTAAACGATGAAATTCACTTTTGGATTTGCTACTCTAACTGTGAAATACATGGGATTTAGAGATGGGCGGATGTTTGGTGATCTTCACTGGAGCCGTTTCGGCGGCTTGGTGAAGGTGGAAACCAGACTGGAGTGGGTGGCAGCATGCGTGGGAGGTGAGGAAATAGGCAGTGAGCACAGAGAACTTTCTCCCAGGGTTTGGCTGTGGTGTAAAGGGGAGGAGAAGATGAGGGTAATGGGGATTTTTCTTTTCTTTCCTTTTTTTTTTTTTTTTTTAAGGTATAAAAGATTGGTTTAAATGTCATTGGGAAGGAGCCAGCTCAGGGAGTACATTCATAAATCTTAGTTGTTTACTAGCGTGCAAGAACATTCAACATTTACACATCATACTGATATGTGGTAAATTGCTTTTCCTCCATTTGATGTTGTTGTTCTAATTTTGATGTGTTCAAATAACTATTCTCATTATTGGGAAGAACCTCAGTGCAAAATTTGAAAAATATGGAAAAAAAAATCCCTACATTGTCATAGCCAATATGGTAAGGCTCTAAATTGAAAGATAGAATAAAACACTTAATTTTAACAAGTTCTGGTGTTTTGATTTGACATTTTGTTTATGAGTACTGTAGACTGTAAAAGTTTTGAAGAATAGCAGGACTCAGGAACCTGACAGATTACTTTTTGTTGAAAAGCTTTATGATGCTTCCTTGGGAAGAGGTCATCTCTCTAGAAGCAGCATCTAAAAATTAGATTTAAATTATTGAAAAGCATTTATTTATTGGATGGTCAGAATGTTCATGGAGAGCTGAGTTTGAAACTTTGCTTATTGATTAGTCCCGTGCACCTGGGCTAATAATGAGCTTTTTTGAGCCTCAGTTTCCTGAGATGATAAAGGCGATAATGCCTGTGTCTCGGGATTATTGTAATGGTTAAGCGAACTACTGCAGTGAAGTAACTGACACAGTACCTGGCACCTAACAGGTGACCTGCCAAAATTCAGGCATTGGTGTTACCATATTTAAAGGAGAAGGAGCTGAAAGCTTGCTCTTCACTGTGCCCCCTTGGGCATGGGTTTGTGGACCTTTCTGCTAGTCTCTGGCATTTGGACACCGGTGAAGCAAGTGGTTGGATGAATTTAGAGCTCTGTTCTCTGCTTGTAGATCTCAGGGGAGACTGTGTAAGCAGTGCTGGGGAAAACAGTAAGACCGTTCTTTATGGGGAAGAGTGAACTTATGAAAAACGTGTACTTAATCAGCAAGGACATGGAGTCTCCTATATAAATAGCTCAGTGCTGTATTTAGTTCTCACCATTTTCACCAGGCTGGAAGGCCTGCCAGGAAAATACTTGACTTTCCTTCCAGCAAGTTTATGAGTTTTTATGCTTATTAATTCATTCCTGGAGTCTTCCTATGAGAAGCTTCTTTCGGTTTACAGTCTTGGTTGTAAATAAGTCTTTTAGCTTTTTGTTAGGTATTTTATTAGGTTTTATAGATTTGTGGGGAGAACAGCCTTCTTGGGCTAGGACATGAAATTCTTAATTTTTCCCTCAGTCCTAGGGAGTGGTCAGTGTGTGTTTGTGCTTCATATAGTCCTTTTGCTTGTTGAGTACACATTCGTTCAGAAGGTATCTGCTTGGGGGTCACACCTGGCGTCATGGTGCGAGGGAAAGAGGACAAATGAGGACCCTGTTCTCACGGAAATTGCAGTTAATGGGGAAGAAGGGCGTTGTTCAAGTGACCTTGTCCTCTGGGTTACACTAGCAACTTGAAATGTTCTAGGGAGGCAAGAGGCCTGGTCCTGCAAGGGGAGAGAACAAGTTGGTGATTGGAAACTTCCCTGAGGAAGTCTGGAGATCTGAATGATAAATAAGACTTAAATAGGCTGGGGTCAGAGTCATTTTGGCAGCATGTGGAAGCAGTATGTGCAAAGGCCCTGTGGCAGCAAGGGGGTGGGTACACCCAGTAAGGAAACTACAAGATACAACTATGTGTGAATTTACAATGATCTCAGAACAAAAAAAAAAATTTAGTTGAAAAGAAAAGGTAGGGGAAGAGTGTTTGAGGATAATGTGGGAGAGGTAGGCCAGGGCCCCACCATGCAGGACATTGGAGGCCATTGTGTGGAGTTTGACTTCTAGACCAGAAACAGTAAGATAACACTCAGGAGCCCTAAACAAGGAAGAAGGTGACAGGATGACCAGATCTGTATTCTAGAAAGATCACTTGGGCCATTGTACTCAGAACACCTTTGAGGAAGACCAGCGGGGTTGCCGTCATCCAGACGAGAGATGCCAGCAGCCTGGACTTAGAGTGGCAACTGTAGAAACAGAGTGAAAGGGACGGGTTTCCCACTGCTAGAAGGTAAAGCTAACAAAACCTCGGGTTGGATTGGGTGAGAGCATGAGAAAGAGGATTGCTAAGTCTGACTACTAAGCTTCTGACTCACCCGGCTGGGTGGATTTGGTGCCGTTCTTGAAGAGGAGAGTGTGGGAAGACCATCTGGGGAGAGGAGGGGGTGGGGTTGATGAGTTGGGACTTGGATTTGTTGAGTATCACCTGCCTTTGAGCATCCGATTGGACAGGTGGAGTGAGAAGTGGACAGATGTGTGAGCCCGATGCTCATAAGACAGACCTGGTCTGGATATCGAGATTGAGAGTCATCAGGATCTCGGTGGGAATCGATGTAGGGGAGGGCGAGATGGCCTGGAGAGAGAGAGTACAGAGAAGGTGAGGCATGGGGAGCCTGCACCAGAGGAAGCCCGGCCTGCTCTGGCTGTGCGGAGGAGGCTGAGTCTGCAAGGGAAATGAAGAAGAGATGGGCTGGCAAGAGGCAGAGAGCAGATGAGGAGAATGTGTGCGTAAGAAGTGTGTAGAACATCTCAGAGAGGGTGGGGTCAATAATAAGGTGAAATACTGCAGGAGCTCAAGTCAGTAGAGGCTGGAAACACGCCCATCCGATTGAGAGAGACGTGGGTCATTGGTGACCTCGGTTTGAGGTGCTTGGGGGCGCAGTGAAGGTGAAAGCCAGGCTGGAGTGGCTGAGGAGATTAATAGGGAGCGCAGACAACTCTTGTCCACATGGAGGTCACAATAGTTGTATTTTTTTTTTTCTTTAAAGGTAGAAGAAGCTTGAACTTATTTCAGTGTCATTGGGAAGGGGGCCAGTTGAAGGGAAAGGTTAAATAATGCAGAAAAGGGAAAGGACAGTTTTTTTCAACAAATGCTGAGTGCCTGCTTCATGTCTAGGAACTCCTAGGTGCTGGGAATTCAGGAGTGAAGAGAACAGACAAAAGCCTCTGGTTATAGAGTTTGTAGTCTACTGAGAAAGATAATAAATGAACTGATAAATAATATGTCAGAGGTGGTAAAATCTGTGAAGAAAGATTAGAAAAATAAAGAGAAAAAGCAGATAAAAAGATAAAGAATGATGAGGGGTAGAGATGACAGTTTTAGGAGGTGAGGGAAAGCCTGAAGAGGTGACGTTTGAACTGTGATCTGAAAGAAGTGGGGAGGGAGGGCCTTCCAGGCAGCAGGGAAAGCAGGGGGCCAAATCTTACAAAGGCTTGGAGGCCAAGGCCATGATTTTGCATTTTACTCAGAGTGGGACGAGAAGCCAGTAGAGAGTTTTGAGCAGAGGAGCCTATGTAATCTGACTTACATTCTAAGGGAATCCCTCTGGCCGCTATGTGGAGAAAATGTGGGGCGGGAGGGAGGGTAAGGGCTGAAGTGGTGAGACCAGTGAAGAGGTGGTGGTCCAGGTGGGAGGTGAGGGAGGTGGCCTGGTCAGAGTGATGAGCTCCTAGCCAGTACAGAGAGCACAAAGTTCCTGAGAAGGCACGGAGGGGTGGGCACCGCTGGCTTCTAGCCGGGGTGTAGAGGGTGGTACAGAAGTGGGTCAGTTTGTAGGCTCGCTAACAGAAAGTAGACGGAGTCTCCTTGTGGCAGCTTCTGGTTTGTGTGGAGCAGGGGCCACTCCATCGGTAGTGAGTAAAGAGTGGCGATGACTGGGAGGGAGAGATGGGCACTCGAAGAGAGCAGAGAAACGTGCCGCAGCTGCTGTGGAGTGGCAGAGAAGATGGGCCCAGGTAGCAGCGGTCAGGGGTGGGCGCTTTGGCTGTAGAGACCTGCCAGCGTGGCCTGTGGTCAGAGGTCTGGTTGTGGGGCGGAGAAGGAGATGGTAGCACAACCTACATTTGGGGTTTTGCCTGAAGCTGAGAGTGGGGGTCCAAGAGAGTCGAGGTTATTGGTTACCTGTCATTCAGTAACAATCCTGCTGAATGGGGTCTGTCCTGGAAAGTAAAGAAAGGGGAAAGCTGACACATCAGCCTTATCAAAGTCCGACAGGCCAAGAAGAGGCCCTGCTGGCAGCAGCTTAGTAGGCCAGCTAGACGGGAAAGGAGGTTGAGGGCAGAGAGCAGGAAGGAGCAGGAAATCTTACCCCCCAGTTGCCTGTGGGGACAAGATTTGTAGTGTGACCAGATGCACCAGGGTGGCTTGGCGTAGAGAAGGAGGTCATTGGAGAGGGAGCTGAGGAAACTGAAGGCAGAATAGTAGGCGGGGGGGGGGGGGGGGATGTGTGCGGGGAGGTGAAGGTTTGAAGGGATGCTGTGGGACTTCAAGGCACTGACCAGTGGTGGCATTGCGCAGGTTGGCGATAGTCATTGTTGGACCCAGCTTGGGAGTGGAGCAGAGAATGTGACCTAGTGCTGAAGTTGCTGATGACTGGGGAGGTGTGACCCAGGTGGTTCATAGGTGGCAGTCCAGAAAGGGTTTCCCAGGAAGACGGTGTGCTTTTCAACTGAAGCCACCCCACCCCAGTCACGTTCCCTCCTTTCCAGCCTGCTCGTTTGTTGCTGCTGGTTGCCCGGTTGGCAGTTGGGGAAGCAGAGCCGGGTGAGAAGTGGAGCAGCATAGAGCAGGTGTGCCCCACCATATTCTCCTCTTCCTTCCCCCCTCCTGCTGCTGCTTGTCGTCAAGAGGCTCTGAGTGCCGGCTCTGGAGCGGCCAGCTGTGGGTGTGAGTCATGACTACACAGTGGAACTTCCGGCTGTGACCGCAGGCCGGTGACTTCACCTCTGCGCTTGGACTCCTCACCTGTGTCCCAGCTGTGGATAAGAGTGCTCTTGCTTCCTTGCGTTGTAGTGAGGACTGAAGGGGCACCTGCCCCGAGTCAGTGTCAGCTGTTACGATGATGATGTGGGTTCCACTCACTTTCTTTTTCCCCTGTGGCCTTGCCTGGTTCCATTGATGGCACTAGAGATTGTACTCTGTTGCTGACTCCTGTTTCAAGATAAGAGCAAGACATTTATTGACCACCTGCTGTGTGTCGGGCATTACCTTAGCTATTAGTGTCACAATACCTTTGTCATGGGGTTGTCAAGTGAATTACCTTTCCCCCAAATGCCTAGTCCCAGTCTCAGGAGCACATGGGCTGCCTTTATCACCCTGATTTTTTAGAGCTGGAAATCCAGATTCAGGGAGATTTAATAACCTGCCTGGCATCAGTCAGCTAATAGGTATCCATGCCAGGACTCGAACCTAGTAGTGTCTGCATCACAAACCTGTTTCTTTTTTTCCCACCGCACCAGCCTGTGTCAAGCTCTCTGAGGCCCTCTGCCACCCACCTTTTCCCTGGGCCTTCTCCTGCCTCTTCTTAATGGAAAAAATACCGTGTTATCCAGATATGTCCAGAATCCAGCTGTTAGTTTGACCATAAAAATGGCACTTGCATGTGGTTCAGACTGTACGTCTCTCTACCCGCACTGCCTCCACCCTGCTCCAAGCCCCTGTGTTGCTTGCCCGATCAGATCAGCTTCCCTGCTTCTGTTGTGGCCACCCTCCTCTTCATCATCCAAACAGCAGCCAGAGTGATCTGTTAGAACGGAGGTCTGCTCAGGCTGTGCCCCCTTCCTCCTCCAGGCTTTCCATCATCTGGGCCCCTGCTGTGCCGAGTGGAGAGGATTTTTCATACGTTTTTTTCTTTAACAAAGACTGGTGCAGAGAGCGCAGCAAGTCCTAATTCTTGTGGGAATAACAATTTGTGGCCTTGGCTTCTTAGCCCTTGTGTAGTAGTAGCCTTCCCTTCCCTGTGAAGCAAGTGCAGGCCCTGCTGCAAGTCACTGGCCCTTGTTCATTCTGGTTGACTGGGAGACGCCAGAGCCAAGTTGTAAAAGCCTCCCCAAGGCCACAGAGTAGTATAGAAACCAGGGCTTCGTTCACGTTTTGACTCAGTGATGGCCAGACTAACATTTACGTTGTTCTGTAATTCCGGGTGCTTTTTAAGAGTCTAGGTACCCAAGAGATTATGAACACGGGCTCTGGCGCCCGATTTTTTAGGTTCAAGTCCCCCTCCACCTCTCTGGGTCTTTTTTTTCCATCTGTAAAATGTAGCAGAGTTTGGCCTTGAACCCTGGCCCTCTGGCTCCTTAGTTGCTCATTGCTCTTTGGCTGAGCAGCATCTAGCCTGCACAAAACTTAGATGTTTTGTCCTCACAGTAAGATTGTACTCCATAAAAGTCACTTTTATCCTCTGCAGTTACTCTTTTGCAGTCAGTAAAGTGCTTTCTTTCAGATTCTTTCCTATCCTTTAAAGCAAAGGTTGCAAGCTAGTAGCCCCAGGGTCAGGGTAGCCTGCAGACCAGTTTTATTTGAGCCATAAATTAAAAAAAAAAAGTTGAAGTTGCTTTGAATTGCAGCCAGAGCTTTCATTTTAAAGTCCAGATCAGAACAACTGGCACCTCTGGGCTCAGGGTCTCTCGAGATACCATTTGGCTGGAGCTCCAGCTCTACTGTGCCTTCTGCCCTGTTGGTGGAGAGGGGTCCTCCTGGCCCTTAATGCCTCGTACCCACCCATCTTGCTCCCTGAGGTTCCCTGCATGGCCCCAAAAGGCCTTCGAGTGTGTAGCCCCTGCACTTGATTGTATTACCCTGGGCGCCTCGGTAAGCAGCAGTTGTGGTGATTGACCCACAGATTGGAGGGTGGGCACCACTGGCATTCCCGAGCAGATTATTTTAAGTTTAGAGGCTGGCGGGGACTCTTACAAAGGCCTAATTGTTTCAGAAACATTCACTTTCTAAACTTAACTTTAACAAGGTAACCCTGATTGGAAGGAAACCTTACGTTTGCGTTCGGGCAGCAGTGCCCCTCTGGCATGTCACACAGGGACAGACGGTTTCACCACCACACAGAGCCTTGACATTATGGATATAGATTTCTGAAAGCTGAAAGCTTAGCTACCAGCCTCAAGGGCTGGATTTCCTGGGCCACTCCCACAGCCTGGGGGCCTCAGCTTAGGGGAAGCCTGAGATACTTCCTGAGTGGACTGTCCTCCCTGAAGGGCAGGAAGCGGGCCACGGGGCTCCGTAGCAAACTGTGTCACTGGCCTTATGTTCCATGAGCAGAATGCTTGATATTAGTCATCGGGGCGTTTGGCTCCTGTTTTTTTTGGTAGTAAGAAGATTGAAAGACTGCCTTAAAGTTAGAATTTGCCACCTCTAGTAAGTCCAGGTATTCAGTTTCTGCATCCTAAAGTTCAGTCTAGAGTAGAGTTGTCCAAGAAAAGGAAAGCTGTAACTTCCAGATCTGTGTTCTGGGGTTGCTAGGGGAACTACTATCATGTCCAAACCCCTGGCTCGCGTGAGATTGTGTAAAGAAGGCCGGTGTTCTGGAGATCCTCTGGATGCATCGTGTTCAGGGTAGACCTGCTTCACTGGCCCATTTGGGGGATACATTGAGCCCAACGTGTAGGAATGCAGATAACTGAGTGGGATGGGGAATTCTGGGTATTTAGATAGGGTGTTCTGGCATGTTTTAGAGGCACAAAATCTTGTACTTCTGGAAAAAAGACTATCGTATTTTGCTGTATATAATGCACACTTTTTTGCCCAAATTTTTTAGAGAAAAATAAGGATGTGCATTATACTTGAGTAGTATCTGAAATACCTTATATCTGTTCCTGTGTTTTGTAATTATTTGTTACATAAAATTTCTTCTGCCATAGTATGTTCAAAAATAAATGCTAAAATTCCTTTAATACAAAAACAGGCATCTAAATATAAATAAATAAAAACTTGAATTAAAAAATTAAAATGAAAGATTTTTCCCCTGAAAGTTTGGGCCAAAAATGTGTGTGCACACTGTACACAGGAACACATCATGCACGGCAAAATACAGTATCTCTTTGACATTGCGGTTGCTGAATCCTGACACTTCAGTTCCATAAGTGTAACCTCCATGGTAAAGAGTTTTAAGTTAATTATCTTTCTTTTGTTTTTTTAGAGAGAGGGAAAAGGAGGGAGAAAGGGAGAGAAACATCAATGTGTGGTTGCCTCTTGCACGCCCCCTACTGGGGACCAGGCCTGCAACCCAGGCATGTGCCCTAGACTGGGAATCAAACCCTTGACCTTTTGGTTCTCAGGCTGGCACTCAATCTACTGAGCCACACCAGCCAAGGCAAGATTTTTAAGTTAATTTTCATTCACAAAAATTATATATGCCTTTGCACAACCATGTGAATGTACTTAATGCCCTGAACTGTGCACTTGAAAATGGTTAAGATGGTGAATTTTATCTTCTATTTACCACAACTTTTAAAAATGCACTTGTTATTTTAAAAGAGAAAGTATATGCTTACAGAAAATGTGAAAAAAGAGAAAGAAAAATATCATCCCGCTACTTACACACCTTTCAATATTTTGTTTCCAGTTTTCTGTGCAAGTTTTGACACCGTTAAGGTGTTACTGTATCGCCCTGCTGTAGTGATAACCATCATTAACATCATTTTGCAGAATAGGGGAGTAGCTAGAACGTGGACTGTGGAGCCAAAATGTCTGGGTTCCAATTCTCATCCTCCAGTTCCTGATAGGTAACAGGAGACAAGTTACCTAACCTTTCTGTGTCTTGGTTTCCTCGTCTAAACCAGTGATTCTCAACAAAGGCAGTTTTGCCCCAAGGGACACTTGGCATTGTCTGGAGACACACTTGGTTTTCAAGACTGCAGGGGGATGCTGCTGGCATGGAGTGGGCAGAGGCCAGAGATGCTGCCAAACATCCTGCAGTGCACAGGACCGCCCCACAATGAATGTTCTGCCCCCAGGTGTCAGTGGAGCAGAGGCTGAGAAGTCCTGCTCTAAGTAAGATGGAGACACTAGTACCTACCTCATGGGATTGCCATGAGGGGCAAATACGTTAAAATATGTAAAGTGCTTAGAACAATGCCTAGCACATAGTAACTGCTGTGTGTTAGCTATTATTGTTATAATCATTCTCTGTCACTTCATGTCATTATTTATGTTCTTTAAAATCTCATAAACATTCTTTTAAATAGTTTTTGAATATTATTTAGTAAAGTATCTTTTCATAAAAACATTGCACACTCCTAACAAGCCTTTCTTTCTTCCTCACCAGATGAAATTAAAGCAGAAATAGAAAAGCAGAGGTAAGCTGGAGCACTTTCTCCTTGCCGAAATACAATTTCAAGGGAGTAGGTAGTGGCCGAGGGGAACCCCTTTCTCTGCTCGTGCTCTGGTATGTCTGGTCTTCAGGCAGCACACACTCTGCTGGCCCAGAGCGGGACACATTACCGAGCTCTGTGTGTGTTTGAACCGATGCTAAGTTAACAGGTTACTGGCTCAGTAACTGCATTTGGAGGAAAGGGAAAGGAAGGTCAAGTTAATGCTATCGTACCTTTCCTTGACAGAAGAGGCAGAGCCCTTGCCTCTTGTAAGTCCTGCTTCCTTAAGCAGGAGGGCAGCTTGTCGGGTAAGAGGCTGTTCCTTGTCTTCACAGTAATGAAGCCGGTTAGTCACATCTCAGAAACAGAGCTCTGACGTGGCCGATGCCAAGATCCAGTGCAGGATGCAGTCGATGCAACTCGCTGATCCGAGACCTCGCTGTCTGCGTGTGGCCGCTCTGGCATTTTGTCCAAATGCATGTGTGTGTGAATTTTGAATTGTCTAGCCCCACAGGTGCAGTTTGCAAGCATTTTTAATTAAATGATTGCAGGTAGGATGGGCAATTAAGAGTGTAGTGGAGGAAAAGCAAGATTTTTTTTTTTTTTAATTTTCCCTCTGTGGCCCTCTCCTGCTCTTTTCCTAGGCTTGGCACTGCTGCACCACCAAAGGCAAACTTCATTGAAGCTGACAAGTATTTCCTTCCATTCGAGCTAGCCTGCCAGTCCAAGTCCCCACGGGTGGTCAGCACGTCCCTCGACTGCTTGCAGGTACCATGTTTAAACTTAATTCTGTAAAGGGGGTTCTCTTCAGGCCACACTGGTGACCCCTCTGCTTCTCAGAATGCTCTCTGGGATGACAGAAAAAGGAACATTCTAACTTACTCTTTTTTTTTTTTTTTTAATTAAATTCGAGAGGGAGGGAGGGAGGAAGGGAAGGTAGAGGGGTAGGAGAAACAGATAGACATCGATTTGTTGTTCCATTTATTTATGCATTCATTGGTTGATTCTTTTATGTGTCCTGACCAGGGATTGAACCCTCAGCCTTGATGTATCGGGACAGCACTCTAACCAACTGAGCTACCTGGCCAGGGCCACATTCCAACTAATTTTTTAGAGAAGTCTCATGAGGAAGGGAAGTGAGAGGGGACTGACCTCCTTACCTAATAAAAGAATTCGCCCTGGCGGGGTGCTCAGTTGGTTAGAGTATCATCCCGATACACCAAAGTTGTGGGTTCGATCTCCAGTCAGGGCACATACAAGAATCAACCAGCGAAAGCATAAATAAGTAGAACAACAAATCAATTTTTTTCTCTCTCTCTAAAAAATCAGTAAAATAAAAAAAAATATTTTAAAAAGTACTTGTTTCCCCAGAAATACTTTGTTGCTTTCTCTTATGTATGTTTTTCTAGAATATTTGCTACACATGGACATATATTTTTATTCACCCTCTTCCTTGATGGCATTAAAATTCATAAAATCAAGTAGAGAAATATATATAATCAAACCTTATTGTTTGTAGTAACATTCTGTACAGTTGTTGTGAACACCGATTGAGCAAATTCTGAACCATTGTTTCTAAAGGAAATACAGGGTTAGATTCCCTTGAACCTCTGGCCTCAGCATGCTCATCACCTGATCAATGTGCAGCTGGTCTTTGTGCGCTTTGTTTGAAGACACCGCATTTTCTGTGTGTTACTGATTCATTACCGTGGACTCAAGTCCACAGCACTGTGCCATATGCCTGAACAAAACCCACCCAGCACACGTGATCTCTCCATAAAGGACATCGCTGCCTCCTTGCTCCTTAGGAACACCAGACAGGACTTCAGCACTACGGTTGAGGGCTATTTTAAATGGCACAGTTTTGTCCTATTTTAAAAGGACAGAAATGGGAAAAACATAACGCTGAATGGACCACAAAAAAAGACATTGTTTACAGTATGAGGGCTGAATCAAGCAGGCAGAGTGCCTCCTTATTTGACCTCCGCTGGGAACTTGCTCATCGAGTGATTCAAAGTTTTCGCTGCTCTGTACATGTCTGCAAGTGACCGCAAAAGCACCACAAGTATCGATGTTGGGCTTAAAAATAAATTTTAGGAAGTGCATTTATGAAGACAAAGTCTGTGGATAATGGGGATCGACTGTACTTAGACAGCCAGCAACCTTGTCATAAATTACCTTTCACTAATGAAGAAGCAGAAGTTAGGGTGACTTGTCCAATGACGTACAGATAAGGAGGCACAGTGCTACAACTTGGATCTCTTAATTCCTAGTCCAGCATCCTGGGTTTGTTTCATTTTTTTTCCATTTTAAAATTATATAGTTACAGCCCTGGCCGGGTAGCTCAATTGATTGGAGCATTGTCCTGTGTACCAAAAGGTTGTAGTTTCGATTCCCAGTCAGGGGACATACCCGGATTGCATGTTCAATCCCTGGTCAAGGCATGTGTGGGAGGCAACTGATTGATATCTCACATCAATCTTTTTTTCTCTCTCTCCCCCCACTTCCTCTTAAAAAAATTATGTAGGTTTCAGGTGTACACTTCTGTAATACATCATCTGTATATTGTATTGTGTGTTCACCATCTGTATTTTTTTTAAATGATCTACTGCTGAGGTTCCTGGTTACCCCAAAGAACATTTATTCTTAACCCCAGTGGGAAGCCTGCATCAATGAAAAGAAGCTTGATACATTTTTTTTTAATCGATTGAAGAGATCCACAATTTATTGGTACTTTCTAGAACAGGAATGGTGAATAGGTTCTGTATTATGGTTGTTTAGAAGCAATGTTGAGAAGATAATGAAACCTCATCTGGGTTTCTTGAGTAAGTGTCGTGATTGATTGGTAATGTCTGCTGAGACAGGACAGCCAAGTGGTGGTGGGCGTGCCACATTTTTGGCATCTCTAGTCTAATATTTAATAATCTCTTTTCTCTGATATATCTATACTTGAAAATTGATGACAGTTTCTTCACAGAAGCAACTCTTCCAAATGAAAAGTCATTTGCTCAATGTGATTCTGTACAGATTGTCCTATGTATGTATAACAAGCCAAGAATTCTTAAACAGCAGCCTCAAGTCCTACTTCTATCCTAAAATATTTGTTGCTGTGGAACATTTTCTGAAGAAATTTGGCATAAGTTTAATTTTAGCTGTTTAGTCCTCGTATTAAGGTTTAGTTTGAAGCTGGTGCTGATAGTTAACGTTACTGACGTACTAAGTAAGGGGCTAACGTTTTGAGCATTCAGCCCGCGCTGGGCCCTGTGCGAGGCGCTTTATCATCATCATCGCTTTTAACCTCACAGATCCTCTGATGTACCTACTCTCATCCTCATTTTAGAAGTAAGGAAACTGAGGCTTAGAAGATAGAGAACCAGCCCCACCAAGTTCCGCTGGCCTAGAAGTGATGGAACTGGTGGGTGTCCAGGATTTCCCTACTCCACAAATACGTCCTCAACTGGGGTCCTTAAACTGTAGTCATGAACCAGATCTGGCCTTCCACCCGCTTTTGTAAATAAAATTTTACTGGAACACAGATGTCTTAATCTGCTTGGTCTGATTAACAAATGCCACAGACTGGGTGGCTTACAAGAGACATTTATTTCCCAGAGATCTGGAGGCTGGAGAGTACAAGGTCAAGGTGCCAGCTGTTGTGAGAGCCCTCTTCCTGTTTGTAGATAATTGAATTCTTGATGTGTTGTTCTCACATGGCAGAGAGAATGCACTAGCGTTTTTTGTTTTATCCTCGCCTGAGGACTTTCTTCTTCATTGCTTTTAGTGAAAGAGGGAGGGAGAGAGAAAAACATCAGTGTGAGAGAGAAACATGGATTGATTGTCTCCTGTTCATGCCTGGACCAGGGGTTGTACACACCCTGGACCAGGGATTGAACCCAGAACGAAGGTATGTGCCCAGAGCAGAAATTGAACCCACACCCTTTCAGTTAGGGGACGATGCTGCAACCAACTGAGCCACACCGGCCAGGGCTGTGATGTGTCTTCTTATAGGCCACTAATCCCATCCCGAGGACTCCGCCCTCCTGACCTCATCTAAACCTAATTACGCACAAAGGCCCCACCTCTGAATCCCATCCCTTTGGGGTTAGGTCTTCAACATAGGAATTGTGGGGAACGCACACATTCGGTCCACAGCTACAGCCATGCCCGACTGTTCGTGCTTGTCTGTGGCTGCTTTGCCGCCACTGCGGCCCAGTTGAGTAGGCACAATGGAGACCATGTGACCTGCAAAGCCTAAGTATTTAGTATGTAGTCCTCCACAGAAAAAGGTTGCCAACCACTCCGAACTATTATCCTGTAGTTCTGGACTCTTTAAGTAAAAACGTGCTCCGTTTTCCTAGAGGTAGTCTGTTTCTGGAACTCCGTATCATATACACAGTCTGTGTATGCTGTCTCATGGAAACATGGCTGTCCTGCTTTACTGGGTTGAAAATTTAAGAGTGTAGTGCCTGTCTTGAGGTGTATGGCATATGTTAGCTCTTTCCTAAAGAGCGGAAGTTCTCTGTAATCTGGTAGGTACTCCTCTGTCGTCCTTTTTATGACATGGAGAGTGGCTGGGTGCTCCCCAGGACACTGAATGAAAATTTCATTTCCTCTTGGTGGCTGTCTTTGCAAAGCCTGTTTGACCGGCTTTTCCCAGTGTGAGTGAGGTAACTTCTGTCTTGGAAATGGAAGGCCAATGTCTAGGGGTAAAGGGTGGTTTTGGCAGATTGGAGCAGCTGCAGACACATCTGCATTCTGCCCTGGGCATTTAAAAGTGTCTTCTTGGAGCTCAGAGAGGTGACGGGTGGTAAAGGATCTTGTGAGTTTGTGTGAGCAGTTAGCTCAGAGTTCTGTCTCCCCATTGGGAGAAGCCTTCCCCTCGGCTTACTGCTACCAAATGATAAAGACCCTCTGTATTCCTTTCCTTGGGCAGCTGGTCTGCCACACACTCCCCAGGCCAGGCCTGGGGGATGGAGTGTTAGGGTTCAGTCTTGCTTAAGCCAATGAGTGATCTCCAGGTTTCCCTGGGCACATGTCCATAACAAAACGTTTTAAAGACTGTGTTCCTAATATATTCATATTTCTTCAATTGTAAGATTATAAATATGTACTACTGTTATGAAGTTACATGTGTTATAAAACATATAAAAATAGAACTTTTAAAAGAATAAGACAAAAAACTAGGTAGAAATAAAGTTCTGTTTTCTTTCTGCACACCGGTGAAGGCTGTGGGAAAGCCCTGGTCTGAGCTGTCCTGTTCACACCATTGCGTTGTCTTCTAACGTGTTCCAAGAAAACTTTGGGTTTTTAAATGCACGTGTCTAATCATGTAAGTTGTACATGAGTGTATTCTTTGTTACAGTATTTTTAGAACTTTATAGATAAGGCTGGAATCCCTTGGACCGCTAGCTCCAAACCCAGTTGCCTGTTTAGGTGTATAACTTTCTTTATATTACTTTTATTTTCTAAATAAATGGTATCATTTGTACAGATTTTTTGCAGCTTTTTGTATTCAGCAGTGTCTTTTTAAGATCTAGTTCTATTGCTGTAGGCAAATGTAGGACAGTCTTTCTGACTAATACAACATGTATGAATGCCGCTATTTTGTTTACCCCTTCCCCTGTAGAGGGCATTGACCGGTAGGGTCACACCGAACATCCCTGTGCGTGCAGCCTCCTCGGACACACGTGTCAGTGAGCCAGCTGCCCAAAGGCCTCCCTCCTCTGCCCTCGTCTTCCTCTTCCCTCACTTCGTCAAGGAATAAGGCAGGAACTTCTCTCCGCCTCTAACACCACCCCCCAACCCCTGCCCAAAGTCCAAGCTACCAGCACCTCCCTCCAGGACAGCTGAGGTGGCCTCCTCACATTTTGCCTGCTTCCACTCCCATTGCCTGCCCTAGGTCCTCTTCTCCACATGAGAACGGGGGGGCGGGGGGATGCCTTTAGAAATCATATCATGCTAATCCTTTGCCTAAACCTGCCGGTAGCCTCCCACCTCACTCACTGTGCAAACCACTTCCCCAGGGAGCTTGCCAAGCACTCTCATGCCATAGGCCCTCAGATATGTTGCCAGGCTTTTTCTATAAGTACAAAAATACTTGTAGTCAGGCATTTTTATTTTTCAAAATGACATAATGCTATGCATTATCACTGTGACCTGCTTTTTTCAAGATACCTACAAATCACACAGGGTCCTGTGGGTCCCATTCGGGACTCCTGGCTTTGGTCTGTCCGCACCCCTACCCTAGAGAATATAAACCCCATGAAAAAAAGGACTGTCTTGCTCACCGTTGTATCCCCGGTACCCAGAACAATATCTGGCATGAAGAAGGGCGAGAAGGCAGGACTAGAAAGACCCACAGGACGCAGGAACTCTGCTTTTTTTCTGGCTCCAACTCTGTACAGACAAGGGAGTAAAGTCATAGTTAAAACCTGTTTCAGTTTGAAACGTCACGTGCCCTTTGAGGAGTCTGGAGAGGGGAGAATGCGTCCAACCTTTTTTTTGTATTTGAGTTAAACATCCAGGAATTCACTTCTATCTTTGCTTTGCAGCATCAGTGTTGGGTTCTGTGGGGCCTGCTTTTATTCATTTTTATTTAAAAAAATTATTTTTTTACTGTCTGCAGTATTTGTTCATTGTTTGTTTATTGAGGGAAACTTTCTTTGCCCAGATATTCATGTGTCACAATTCAGGAACACAGGTCAGTGACAGACTTTCAGGAACTCAACCCAAAGAAATTCTTTGCATTCCAAACGCAGTTCGCACTCTGCGAGATCCCGGTATTCCTCATCTCCTCAGAATCTTTCCTGGAATCATAATTGCTGTAGAAATCTGCACATGCCTGCTTTCTTGGTTCCTCCTCAGCAAACTTGCAGAAAACCGCAGCCCCCAGGGATACAGTGAATACTCCAACAATACGAAGTCACAGGCGCTTTGCCAGAAGGCCACGTGTCTGAGGTTTTGTCAGAGCTCTGGAAGGCACAGTGGTTACGTTCTCCTGAACAACCCCGTGCTTCCTGGTTGGGCCTGCTTTTCAACGTTCCCGTTTTAGCAGCTCATAGGCCACCCCACTCATAACCCGGTGCTCAGGAAGGACTTGCGTGCACGAGGAGTACGCAGTAAGGATGTCCAAACCAGAGCTCATTCGGAGGGAGCCAGCACTGCCCCCTCGGGAGGTCTGCACGTGCAGCAGCAATGAGCAGGGATGAGGTGAAAGGGCACCCTGACTTGTTCTTTAAAAGCGCACTCGGTTCTCTGCCACTTCCCCTACCCGGCCCGTCTGGAGATCTCTGGGGTTGGACTTGATCTGCAGAGTGTATTCAGGCCTTTCTCCTGCTCACTCTCCTGATCTGTTTTTATTCTGCTTCCTGAATGTGGCACTTTCATAGCTACTGATGGGCAAGAGCCATTGAGAAATGGCGTCAGGCCTCTGCGGGGTGGTGGACCTTCCTGTGGCAGTCAGCGGTGGCTGCACTGTAGAGAACCTCAGGCGCTTGTGTCTCTGTGCACAGGTAGAGGCAGATTTGATGAGCCAGAGACCCAAATGGATAAGGAACAGAACAGCATTTTTAAAGAGTCTTCACCGAGTCCCCGGAAGCAGACAATGCATTAGAATTCATGTATCCCGGTGGGGTTGTGTTCAGCGAGCGGTTCATTTATCTGGTCGGCCTTCAAAGTCATCAGGATGGCTTGGAGAACACTGGTGCCTGGGCTCTACCCCAGAAGCTGTGCTTAGTACATCTGGGTTGAGGTCCCGGAACCTGTATTTTTAATGAGCTCTCCCAGGTGCTTCTGAATCTCAGCCAGGCTTGGAAATCACCCTGCTCCTGACCTTTGAGTTCCCTCCCAGCTCTGATTCTCTGTGGTGAAATGCAGGTCATCAGTGAGGTGACAGGCAGGCTGCCTCTGAAAGGCGGCCCCTGTCCAAACCGATCTGTCACCTGATTGTGAGTGCGTGACCCAAGCAGCCACTCATCTCCTCAGGGTAGCGGGCGTTGTTTGACAATGTCGGTGCAGAGTTCAGTGTTCGCACTTCAGTTTCTGGATTAGAAGAAGTACCGATGTGACTCAACATGCCGAAAGAATGCGAGCGCGCACTATAAAGTGTCTGAGTACCACCCCTAACCACAGCTGTTCCTTCTCAAGCAAAAATGTGACTAGTTTTTTTATGTACCTTTCCATTTATATACATGTTTTCTTACAGCTTGAGACATAATTCACATGTATATGATTCTCCTACTTAAAGTGTATAATTTCGTGATTTTTTTATATTAATAGAGTTGTGTGACCATCACCACAGTCTAATTTTAGACCATCTTTACACCTCATAAAGAAACCCCATTTCCCTCTGAACCCCCCCCCCAGCGTCAGGGAACCACTGACTACTTCCAACTCTGTTATATATGTGGTTTGAATCCTTCAGTTTTTTACTTGAGTGACTGTGTACTAGGGACAGTTCTACACCTTGCCTCTTCCTTCAGGTACTGTTCACCATTGTGGGGCTCTTCTGCCATGGGGCGGGGGGGACAGAACCAATGCTGCACTCTCAGGGTGGCTGTGCCCGCCGTGCCCCTGGGGAGCAGAGAGACCTGTGGGCACCGAACGTTAAAGGCCGTGCTTATCATCTGCTACAGTGGGCGGCTTCAGTCCCTGCCAGGCAGAAACATCTCGTCTCTGTTCTTACTCTGTTCAGAAACTCATCGCGTACGGGCACATCACTGGCAACGCCCCAGACAGCGGAGCTCCGGGGAAGCGGCTGATTGACAGGATCGTGGAAACCATTTGCAATTGTTTTCAGGGCCCTCAGACTGATGAAGGAGTCCAGTTACAAATAATTAAGGTATTTCTGTGTGTTTGCCTGGTCTGGATTTTAAATTAGAAACTAGTCCCTGCTGGGAATTTGGATTTCTGATTTACCACGTGTTAGTTGTCTCAGGTGGTGCTGAGCTGGAACAGAAAAATGTAAGCATCAGTTAGGTCTTTTATAAAGTGTCAGAATTTATTAGTGTGAACTAAGACAGGAAGAGTGGAACCAGGTGTATTTTCAGAGTAAACAGTTCCACTAATAACAGTGTAAATTGTTTGTGAATTAAATCGGCTTGAAGTCCTCTGGCCTTGCCCCTTGAATTTCGTTCGGGATTCCCAATCTGCCATTTCTCAGCAGGTTCCTGTTGATACTCTTATCACCAGTTTGCTCTTGTCTCCTTGTCCCCCGATTCCATTTCCCTGTTCCATAGCTCCTGCAGGAACGGGTCAGCATGGGGCTTGTCAGAGAACAGGACTGGGATGGGTGTAGCGTGCTGCATCTTAAGCCCTAACTATATTAGTTCTGTGAGGGATGGCTCCGTGTTAGCCACACCTTTCCTAAAGCTCCCTGGAGGACCCACTGGGGGACTGGGAAACGGACCCCCCACCAAAACATGGATATTTTGTGGTTAATCTAGGTGAGATCAGGTTGGAGCATCTTCCCTCCAATATATATTTTTGGCTTTTTAAAAAAGTAAGCTGGTCAGTGGAGTGAAGGGAGGGAAATGGGACAACTATAATAGCATAATCAATAAAATATATTTTAAAAAAAAGAAAAAAAATAAAAAGTAAGCGGTAGAAAGCCCTCTTCAACACAATTATCTCAAATTATTTGGACTTTATGGAGTTAATTGTTTTTAAACTCAGAGCAGGTACTAATCATCCAGTTTAGTTTACAGAGCCATTATTTTTAAAATGTGTCAGACCAAATGAAAACAAAACCAGACCTCGTGGAAGAGTTTGGCTGTGGGGGACTTGGAGCGAGGTGGGTGTTCGTGAAGCTGAAGGTTTCGGGTTCTCGTTCAGGCTCTCCTGACTGCAGTGACATCCCCGCACATCGAAATCCATGAGGGCACCATCCTACAGACGGTCAGGACGTGTTACAATATCTATTTGGCCAGCAAAAATCTCATCAATCAAACCACTGCCAAGGCTACCCTCACTCAGATGCTGAATGTCATTTTCACCCGCATGGAAAACCAAGTGGTGAGTGATAGCAGGCATCAGCTGCCGGGGGCGGGGCATCATCCCATGCTGCGAACTGTTTTGTGGGTGGCCTCAGTGCCTGGCGAAGATCCACTGGCATTTTAAAGTTTATCCCTTCTTCCTCTGAATTCTCTACACTCTGTTTTTGTTCTTGCTTTAAAGAGCAAGGGAGAGAATCTCTAGCACGTGTTTTAAAATTTGCATTCACAATTTTTTTGAGTTTGTCAAAGGAATTTATTTCCTTTCAAACATGTTATCCTTCTCTTTGGAAACTTTTTTAAACAGGCTGGTGTGTTTTCTGTTCCTTATCAAAATTCTGGAATCATTTAGGTTGAATCCCCTTTCTGTTGCCTTCTAGTTGCAGGAGGCCAGAGAATTGGAAAAGACAGTCCAGTCGAAACCCCAGTCCCCTGTGATCCAAGCTGCCGCAGGATCCCCAAAGTTCAGTCATGTGAAGCAGAGCCAGGCACAAAGCAAACCAACAACTCCTGAAAAGACGGATTTAACCAACAGTGAACTTGCCAGGAGTCATCCTGGGAAAGTGAGCTCAGAGAACGGAGACGCACCCAGAGAAAGAGGCTCATCGCTATCAGGTATGCCCTGTGCGCTGTTCCTTTCCAGCTGGGCGGGGACAGGATAATGTCTGCAGGAACCTCTGATAGCAGCTCATCCATTGCTGGGCCTTCTCCTTGACTTTACCCTTTGCTTTCCTATCACGGAACACAACTAGCACGGCATGATGGCTAACGGCCCATCGTTGGCTCTGCAGTGTTCTCTCCGTCGTTCCTGGAGTGTATCTAGCCATTGCTGCTTAGTGTCAGCTTCAGTGCAGTGGGCTCAGTTGGGTGCACTTATCTCCCAGTAGTTATTATTTGGGTGGTTAGTCATTCGGAGTCTGTCTTACCCTCCCAGGGGACAGTAGGACCTCATCTGTCATGTATGCACAGGATTTCCATGCCTTGCCCCCTGCCTGGCAGTTTGTAGCTACTCTCAGACCTCTGAGAGGGGCAGGAAGGTGGGCAGTGGTTAGGTGCATAGATGTACAGATAGCATTGTTTTCTTGGACTGTGACTGAGAACATTACTTGTTTTTGTTTGCTTTTTTAAATGAAAGCGATAATTATTCTCCACCTGTAATCTTAAAGTAAATAATGTATTAGGCATGAAATTGTGGATTGGGCTGCCATCCACAATTATTTCTGAACGTTTGCATCTCTCCCTGAACAGTTAGTATGAACCAGATCCAAAATTGCTGTTTCTTTCAGGATTGTACCTTCCCAAGTGATCCCGTCAAATAGTTCTTTACTCCAGCTGCTGGCTCTGCATCTTTGTAATTGCTCTCATGCCTTCCTCTGTCACGTTATTGGTAACGATTTCTGACGCTGGTATGTTCCCTACTGGAGTATACAGATTTGAGCAGCTTTTGTTCCTCCGTAACTCACCACAGTGCTTGGCTTACGTAGGAGCGGGCCAGGTGTCATTGCTAGAATGTTGCGCTGTGTCAGTTCACCCAAGGAAAGGACAAAAGAGAACGTTGCCACTAAGAACTGCGTGTGTCTCAGGGTGAGCTCAGGTGCCGCCTGCTCAGTCCTGCTGTCATGTGACGTCGGGAAGGTGTTCAGAAGCCCCTGGCCCACCCTCTGTCTGCCGTTATCATTTGCCTTCAACTCTCAGGGCAAGGACCAGAGTTTTACCGTAACCCTCATCAGGCTGTGGTCAGTCAGTCACTATTAATATTTAAACACGATAGTAAGCATAGCTGTGCAGATGTAGACGTCAGTCTCTCTGAGCTGCATGAAAGTGCTTCCACTATGGCCCATTTTCTGCACAGCAGCCAAAGTGCTCTCTTAAAAGCGTGCATTAGACCACGACCCTCATCAGCTTAAAACCCATTGGTAATTTCCCATTCTGTCCCATTCAGAGCGAAATCTGTGTCTGCCCTGCTCCCTTGGCTTTCACGGCCCTGTGTGACCTGGCTCCTGTGTCCTTCTTTCACCTCTTTCCCCCTCGTTCACTACACACTTTGCAGGTGGTATAGATGGTATTTCTGATTCTTGAAAATGCTACACTTACTCTTGTGCCTTTGTTCTTCCTGCCCCTTCCCTGCCCCCCTTGTCTTCAGGTCTCTCAGTTCAAACGGATCACCCTCTCTGAAGCTCTCTGTCACGTCTGTCTTCTCATCCTCTACTTGACGTTAGAGTTAATGTTTACTTGTGCTTGGTCTGAGACCCTGGCTGCCCTGCTTACGACTACATTCCCAATATCGGGAATGGTGCCCAACACTCATGGCAGGCAGTAAACACAATGTTTTGAATAGATGGTGGGGAGGGGCTTGATCTCTAGACTCTAGGTTGGCAGAAACACAGTAAGTGAAAATTCCATGAGGATGATTTGCAGTCAGTTTGCTGTGGATTTTGTTGCCAGTACATGGTGCATCCCTGAGGCTTCTCGAAAGAACGTGGGAATCAGATTGCCTGTGTGAATCAAACCGCAAACTTGCAACTAGGTCAGAATGGAGGCGTGCCGACAGCCTTAAAGAGCCAGTGGCTTCAGTTCTCAAGGTGTGGCTCTGATGGATGAGTCCACCAGAAGAAGGGATTGAGAAGCCTCCGGAGCCAAGGAGGAAGGACAGCCTGAGAGGGGGGTGGCAGAGACAGTGCCCTGGGCGGGAGTCCAGGCTATAGAGGCCCAGGCTTTGGCGCCTCTGTGACAGAGCCCACACATCCAGCCCTCCTCTGGTCCCATCCACAGGCACCACCATCACACAGCCGCCTCTCGCTAGCTGGCCACCGCCCAGAGCCGTGCTCACTGAGTGGGCCCTGTACGTGCGTTTTCTGTTTCAGCGGGGACCCCCCTCCCCCCGTGGCCTTCCTGGGGAAGTTGGCCTCCCAGTGAAGACAGTTCGCTGACAGGCCTGAGCCCCTCTTTCCCTGTTGCAGTTTTTCATCCCAAGTTGATAAATCAAAAGTCAATTTGTCAGTCTTACCAGCCTGTCAGGAAGTGGATCAAATGGCTCTTTGTAAACTCACAAAATGAGGGTTTTTTAAGCCTAAGATGTGCTTGCTTGCGTGAAGTCCTGGGGGGCTAACAGCTGCCCCGGGGAGCCTGCCCTACCTTTCCGTTTGCCCTGCTCCTGCTTGTGTGGCTAGCCTCGCTGGCTTTTTGCAAACAGCCTGATGGAGATGCGGCAGTTACCGTGAATACCCCCGCTTAAAATGTCCAATTGAATTCGTTTTGGTATATCCACAGAGCTGTGCAACAGTTCATCACGCCCATTAGCAGTCACTTCTAAGTGCTGTAAAACAGAGAAAGCTCATCCGCCCTCATCCGTTATGGAGGTTCTGATTAGACAGCCTAGGTTCAGATTATGACTCCACCACTTAGTAGCCCTGAGCCTCAGTTTCCTTCTCTGTAAAAGGAGACTACAGCCAGTAGTCTATGTTCCAGCTTTAGGAGAATGAAATGAGAGCAGTGTCTGGCTGTGTAAGTATTTGCTCTTATCTTTCAAATAAGCTTCAGGTGGAACGACTAACGAGTTTAAAGAAAAGTAGCAGAGGGGAACCCGGTGTGAAGGTGACGGGAGCAGCACAGCGGCGTGATGGCGGCCTGTTCCCTGCTGAGTAAACAAGTACTTGTGTGGGGTCAATGTTCAGGGGCAGGAGGGCCCTCTGTGCTGCTCCCCAGGGCCTCAGGCCCACGCATGGGACTCATACATGCTGGCGTGTTTGAAAATCCTCTTTAAGGGAAAATTTCAAGGGTTATTTTTGTTTTGTTTATGTAATGTGATGGCCTTTTTGGTCATTGTGATTTTTATGTGTACTTCTGAACGTCTAGTCAAGGGCTGTTTAGCAGTTCTCCCAGAACTAGTTTTCCACAAAAACAAATGGTGCCAAACCTCTTCTTCCATGTAAACGGTCAACATTTTGCAGAAAATTTCCATTTAAAGTTTAGTAAATCTCCGACTATCACATTAGAAATCTCATGCTAAGTTCTAGGTTTACAGTGTGGGGAAAGTGAGGCAGTCAAAGGCAGCCACTTACCAAGGCTTCCTGTTCCCCAAGGTGAAGACACAAGAGAAACCATCATCTTTTGTTCTGCCGGGAACCACAGCTGGATAAAATCCAGCTCCTGCATCCAGCTCAGGGTGGAATCGGGGTCCTGGGACTTAGAGCAACTGTGGCTTAGGGAGGAAGAGTGTGTAAGTCAGAGGGGTGTTAGTGTTCCACAAAGGGAAACTGGAAATCATAGCGGATGTTGCCTGGGAGGCTCCAGATTTCATGGACTTGTCTTCTATTGGCACAATTGACCTGGCCTTCGTGGGTACTTATTTGCACCCTTTGCTTTGTGAAATGTGACCCTAGAGAACATGGACAAAATCTCTTTCCCCTTCCTGTTTTCACTGGAAGTGCCCACACATGTGTGTTTGTGTTTATGTGTGTAGGGACTGACGATGGAGCCCAGGAAGTGGTGAAGGAGATCTTAGAAGATGTGGTCACCTCCGCTGTTAAAGGTAAGAACCCAGCCTTGCCTTCTACCTCATTCCTCCAAAAAGTCCTTAGCCAGACACTTTAGTGGTAGAGTGCCCGCCCCCAGTGAGCCCAGGGAACCTGAGTCTACCTGTGTCTGCTCATCTTTCATATGGAATTCAAAAATTACTTGTTTTTAGTGGTTGATTTTATTCTCATTTGAGTTGGGTTCAAGAAGCATGGTCTGCCCTGACCAGTGTGGCTCAGTTGGTTGGGCGTCGTTCTGCAAAGTGAAAGGTCGTTTGTTCGATTCACGGTCAGGGCACATGACTGGGTTGCAGGTTCAGTTCCTGGTCAGGGTGCGAGCATGATGCAGCTGATCAATGTTTCTCTCTCACATCGATGTTTCTCTCCCTCTCTCTCTCCCTCCCGTCCCCTCTCTCTAAAAATAAGTAAATGAAATCTTTTTCTTAAAAAAAAGCACAGTCTGATGATGTTAGGGCTGGGGCTCCACAGGGAGCCCCAGAGGGCCCCTCCCATACACATCCAGTTCCTCCGGGAGTGCACTGAGCCCTGAGGTGGTGTTGCTGCTGAATTTCCACGGCTGGCCACCGCTGTGTCGAGCAGACAGTCCCTGTGTCAGCAGCTATCAGAGGCACACGGGAGCCTGTTCTCTTTTGTCAGGTTTCACTTATACCCCCTCAGTTTCATGGTGTGGCTTCAGTGGGATTAAACTTGTATAGCCCAGAATCAGTATTGGATGATTTTTTCTTTGTTTTTGCCCAAAATCTCAGGTCAGTGGCTGTATGTTGAACACATAATTCCAGTGTCAATAGACCATTAGTGGGTTAGGAGATCAATAATTTAATGGGTTACAATCTGCATTTTGTGATGAAAGAAAGTAAAATGAAAATAGAATACCAGCTGAATGCATTGCATGTGGTTTATTAAGCATTGTTTTGTGAAGCGTGCATTTCAGTTATTTGTGTGCACATGTGTACTAGGTCATGACTCTTAAAATGCATTTCTTACTGAAGGTCATAGTCAAAGAAATTGGACCTACTGCTCTAAGCTCTATTCTTTTGTTAATTTAGGGTACCATCAAGCTATATACATAGATTTCATTATTTAATTCCTTTTAGAAATGTCTTCAAAATGGGATAATTTTATTTCACACCCTTAGGTTTTTTTCTAGGGCCAATACAAGTCCTCATATAATAAACATTGATCTGTCTTGTTCACTGTGTATCCCCCAGTCCCTGGCACAGAGCTTGACAGATAATAGGCACTTGGTAGACCGTTCGTTGAATGAATATATGCTTTGTAAAACCATTGATGATGATCGTGCTTATAAAGTTGTTTGATGTTCCTTATATATGTAAAGATCCGCATGGTAAATGCCTCATGGAGATCAGCTGTTCTTTTTATATATATATGTATTATTTTTAAAGAGGGAGAGAAACATCAGTGTGTGGTTGCCTCTCATGCACCCCCTACTGGGGACCTGGCCTGCGACCCAGGCATGTGCCCTGACTGGGAATCAAACCAGTGACCCTTTGATTTGCAGGCTAGCACTCAATCCACTGAGCCACATGAGCTAGGGCCAGCTGTTCTGCTTATCATCAGATATCCTTTCTTTCATTAAATGATGAAATCTATTCAATTCTTTGTTTTTCCTTTTTCACATGGTTGCCAGGAAGCTCAGGTCTACATTTTTTTTCTGTGAGGTTTTCTTTCATAACTGTCAAATCCTTTTATTTATGTGGTTCTTCTCTAACGCTTGTATTAATAACTCTTTTTTAAAAAGTCTACCCTTTTCATGTTAACAGCTTCTAATTTTTTTCAAAAGGGGACAGGGTGGGCAGGGCCACTGTATCGTACAATTCTGGAGGCCGCATAGACGTGGATTACAGAGTGAGCCAGGCCCCCGGCAGTGGGGCTGTGGATACCAGACACGTGGGAAACTTACACACCACCTTGGCCAAGCCTGTTGCAATATTATGTCAGCCATGGGGTAGTGGTGCGGGGGAGGGAGAAAAGCGGTACCTGGAAGGTTACGTGAAGCACTTCTGCATGGTGTCAGGCTGCCTTTCCGGATAAGCGCTGATTCGGCGATGCCTTTTGTACTTGTGTTTGAAGAAGCAGCACAAAAGCACAGTCTGACAGACCCCGAGAGGGCCCTTCGTGAACTGGAGGGCCAGGAATGTGCTGTCCCGCCAGCAGTGGACGAGAACTCACAGACCAACGGGATAGCGGATGACAGGCAGTCCTTGTCGTCAGCAGATAACCTGGTATGTTGATGACTGACTTATACAGACTGAGTTTGACTTTCACCTTTTTGGAAGGGGCAGAGTTCTCTGTCAAAGAAGTGAGTGAAAACCAGCGAGCCCTATCCAGGTGTTGGTCGCAGAGTCCTGGCATGATATTCTTCGTATTAGTAGGTTCCAATTTAGAGTGCACCAATTAATGTGGATTGTATACAACAGTGTTATCAAACCCTGTTTATTCAGATTCTTAACACTGACATTTCCTGCACTGTTCCTTCTCTCTCAAAGTATGCATTCATTATTAAAAATAAATAAAATATAGAGGAAAACCAGGGAGATATAAGAGTCATCCGTGATCCCATAACTCAGAGGTAATCCTTGTTAACCTTTTAGTTATATCTTTCTAAACTTTCCTCCCCTCACATATTTTTTTCACTTAAATGGAGTAACTATATATATATAGTTTTGTAACCTACTTTTTAAACTTCATATATATGATGAACATTTTTTAGGCCCGTAGATATGTCCACCACAATTTATTTTAAATAGTTTTATTTCCTGTTGAAAATGTTATGAACTCGCTCTCTGTACCTTTTCACCAGTGTTTCTCAGCCTTTTTTATTATTGCCCCTTTAACAAACCTTTTTACCACCCACCCTTCGTGAAATTTTAAAGGCACTGTTTATGTACTATATGTATACCTGTGTTTTACACATAAAAAATAAGATATTTTTCACCCCCAAGAGCCATATTTTTGCCCTTATCTTAGCCTGTTACAACAGAATACCACAGGCTGGGTAGCTTATAAACAACAGAAAGTTGTTCCTCACAATCCTGGAGGCTGGGAGTCCAAGATCAAGACCCCAGCAGTTTCGGTGTCTGGGGCGGGTCTGCTTCCTGGTTCATAGGCAGTTGTCTTCTCTGTCCTTTCATGGCAGAGGGGTGAGGGACCTCTCTGGGGCCTCTTTTATAAGGGCACGAATCCCATTCATAAGGACTCCACCCTCCTGACCTGATCACCTCCCAAAATTCTCACCTCTTAGTATCACCACATTGGAGGTTAGGTTTCAGAATATGAATTTTGGGGGACACCAACATTCACTCTGTGGCAGCCCCCTAGGGGTTATAGTATCCCTGTTAAGGACGCACAGAGGGATGGGTGTATTTAAATACATAGGCAAGACTCGTGTCTCATTTACGAGGCTGACTTGCTGTGTTCACTGCACCCTCTATGGGCATCTCTCCACATCAGTATGTATAGATCTAACTGATTTTTTAATGGCCATGTAAAATCACTCGTGTGGATTACCATAATCTATTCAGCCAATTCCCTTTAGGTTATTTCAGTTTTATCACAGGAACAACAGTTCTGTAATGAACATCCTTATAGATAAATCGTGTGCACATCCCTAATTCTTTCTTTAGGGTAAATGCCTACAAGTAGTATTGCTGGATCAAGAGCTGGAAGCTCTGGCTAAGCCTTTTGATCCTTAACATCAAACTAGCCTGTTGGGGAGGTAATTCTGGCATCTCTGCCCACCTGCAGGCTCTCAGTTCTCGCTTTCCCATATCCTCATCAAGACTGGGCAGTAGCGTTCATTCAGACCTTTGCCAGTCTGACGGGAGAGGCGCCCTGCCTGCAGTAGTGGTTCGGAGTGAGGTCGTGGGTTTGCCGTTTGCATTTCTTGGTGAAGTGCTGCTTCATGTTTTTTGCTTGTTTTCATTTGAGATAAAGGTTTCCTTATTTCCTTAATGAACTATAAGAACTTATTATATGTTGAAGATATTAATCCTTGCCATAGGCTACAAATATTTTTTTATTTTTAAATGTCGCTTACTTATTTAAAGTTTATTTGAAAACACCCATCATATTTCTCATTTATCTTGGAATAGTATTCTTAGAAATACATTTTTACCCAAGCTTATATAATTACTTATATTTGTTTTAGTCTTTTATGATTTAATGTCTGTGCATTTATCACTTTACACCACTCACACCCACATTTCGAAGGATGGGAACAGGTTTTAGAACTGCTTTAATGGCTCCCCCTTGCTCCTGTGTTGCCACTTCTCCCCCACCACAACCCTCAGTTCCCCGCTGAAAAAGTAAAATACATTTCCATGAAATAATTACATTTCTTATTTTTGAAAACAGGTATCCTTTTGTATTGACCCTTTGATTTTTCTCGTTTCTTTCTCACCTTAGGAATCAGATGCACAAGGACATCAAGTGGTCGCTAGGTTCTCTCACACTCTGCAGAAAGATGCCTTCCTCGTGTTTCGCTCCCTTTGCAAGCTGTCCATGAAACCCCTTGGTGAAGGCCCCCCGGATCCAAGGTAAGCAGACAGTAGCTCTTGGCTGTTTATGACCCAGATGACCCAGGAGGATCTGAGGGGTCCAGGAAACTCAGTGTCTCGGCCCCAGATTGGTGTGAGTGCAGGAATTTATTCGGGATGGTTTTACAGCTTTTCAAGCTCCTAATGGATTGTCTTTGTGTCCCCACCAGCCAAGAGTTTGCCCAGTTTTGCTTTCTTGGTTTATGTGCTAAAAATAATTTCATTGAACATGCATTTACCCTCTTTTTACTGACTCATGGATTTAATATACTAAGGGTGGCGGGGGCAAGATGTGGGCAAACCTCAGTTTCCTGACCTGCTGGGGACTTTGCTTCATGGATACAGGTTTAAGCCCCAGATTCAAACCAAAAAGCCACATCTTTCTTTGTAGTAGCAAATGAACTATCACAACGATGGAATGCTGTGGGTTGTCCAAGCAGAGGCTTCGGAGCCCAAAAACACTGTATTCAGTCCTGGCTCTTCCACTTGAGATCAGCTCTAGGGCTGACATTATCTGAAAAATAGGAATATAGAAAATCACCTTACAGGACCCATCTAATAAAATAATACATAGTGACGTCCAAGCACAGGGCCTTGCCCTTTGTAAGAGTTTTATAGTCACTATTACTATCGTTGTTATTATTGCTAGTCCTTAATAAGAACCCTCAACTCTTATTTTGAGAAGGTAACCATTAGGGAAATGGTTCATGGAAGGTTCCCGTTTCTTACCATCCCTTGGGCACCCTCTTCATTGTCTGTGAAGGTAGAGAGGGCCGGGTGTCTTAGTCTCCCGTGAACGATGTAAAGTGCTTGTTCTGTCAGGTTAGTTCCAGGACCCGCTGTCCAGGTCAGTCGATACTTGCCTCTCTCCTGCTGCACTCTGCGCTCTGTCGCAGGGCGGGATGGAAAGAGTAGGAGCTGGCAGCTCTTGTTCTCACAGGGTCTGCAAGTTCCAAGAGGACTCACCTCGTGCCATCTGCTCTTGTTCTCTTGACATTGGTTGCTGTTGCTAGTTCTTAATTCATTGGCTTCTCAGGAAATACTCACCTATAGAGGAATGAGACCTGCTCAAGAAACTTGATTTTTAAATTTTATCTTTTAGCCTCATCATTGTTTCTTGTTTTCTTTGCCAGGTCCCACGAGCTGCGCTCCAAGGTGGTCTCCCTGCAGCTGCTCCTCTCCGTGCTGCAGAACGCTGGCCCCGTCTTCAGGACTCACGAGATGTTCATCAACGCCATCAAGCAGTACCTCTGCGTGGCGTTGTCCAAAAACGGCGTCTCTTCCGTGCCTGATGTCTTTGAGCTCTCTCTGGCCATTTTTCTTACTCTTCTTTCAAACTTTAAAATGCACTTGAAAATGCAGATAGAGGTACGGCCTCCAAATTGGTTTTTAATTTTATACCAGATGAGTTAACTGCTGGTGCCATAGTCACCAGGAACTACAATAACACAGTCTACTGACTGCCACCCCCGAAGAACTTCTTGAATGAATGAGGAGAAAATACCTCTTCATAAACAGTTACTGTGCCAAAATCACATATGCTTTTCATTTTAACCAAAGGTTTAAATCACGTGGTCTGTGTGCTAGGCTCAGACCCCACAACTTGTTTGTTTAGCCTGTAAATTATTTGAAATACCCTGACTTAGTTGCCAAGTTGGAAAATCAGATTCTATGTGAAAATCCACATTCCTGGTTTCTCTCAAAAAAATCCTGCCTCTCCACGTGGCAGCTCTTGGCAGTCACTCAGGAAGAGCCACTGCTCCAATGGGCCCATGTTCCGCAGTTCCCTGTGGCCCTGCCCCTGAGCTGTTCCCACGCGGCCAGCATTCCGATGCGATTCAGCAACATGTGTGCACCACTCTTCCCTCACCCTAGGGCCTGCCTGTCCTCTAAAGGGCTTGGGGTTTGGAGCCCTAGTTCAAACTACTAATCGGTGTCTTCCTTGGTTTTCATGTCATGTAGGTCTTTTTCAAAGAGATTTTCCTGAACATTTTAGAAACATCAACCAGTTCTTTTGAGCACAGGTGGATGGTCATTCAGACGCTGACAAGGATCTGCGCAGGTGTGTTTACCCTGAGGGCGTATGCTCATTCCTTTGGCTGGCCCAGGACCTCTGGATGCATTCATTCTCCAAAGTCCAGAGGAAGACCTCTAACTCCTCCTTTTAAAGTTTTGATGAAGTTCTGGGAAAACCATACCTTAGAGGAAGTGCTGGGAAAACCATTACATGCTAACCTGATGCTAACCTAACAAACAGTCCTGTCCCACCTCTCCTCCTTTAGAGGGTGACCGACTCAGCCTGGGTTGCCTGAAACATCTTAGTACTGAAGAGTCCTCGTCCTTGGGAACCCCCAAACCCTGGAAAATTGCTTTTCTAAGTCCCAGGGTCCCAGGTGTTGGAGCTGCCAACCCTTGAGTGGGCGCATAGGGGAATGTGGATTCGCCTCATACTGCGTGATCTCGTGCCTGTAACACCAGCGCCCTGCTCGCATCATCAAACATAAGTGCCTGAGAGTCACGTGACTTCGAGAGGTGGATCAGGCAACTGTTACTCTTTTTTTTTTTTTTTTGTCCTCACCTGAGGACATTTTTTTATTGCTTTTAGGGAGAGAGGAAGTGGGGAGAGAAACACTGATGTGAGGTAGAAGCATCAGTTGGTTGCCTCCTGTCCTCATCTGGACCAGGGCTCCTACGTGCCCTAACGGGGAATCAAACCTGCAGCCTTTTGGTTATGGGATGATGATCCAGCCAACTGAGCTGCAACAGCCAGGGCTGTTACTCCTTTTTTGATGAGGAAAGTGACCTTGGACGAGGTGGAATGAACTGCCTGAGATTTTAGTTAGTACCAAGGCCTAGAGAGAGGGCCTCCCGCCTCCCTACTACTTACAACATACATTTCCTGTGTAAGGTACGTCCACCTGAGTTGGTTATTCACAGGAAAAAATTTTTGAAAAAGGAAACCTGTTTAATAAAAAAATATAATTGCTGTTTGTGTTCAATCAGAATTTCTAATATCTGTCTGTTATTTTCCAAGATGCCCAGTGTGTTGTAGATATTTACGTCAACTACGACTGTGATTTAAATGCTGCTAACATTTTTGAACGCCTCGTAAATGATTTATCCAAAATCGCTCAGGGAAGAAGTGGGCATGAGCTGGGAATGACACCTCTTCAGGTAAAAACTCTAGGAACACTCATTTTTATTTAAAGTTTGCTTGGATAAACATTTATCGGTGCTGGGGATATAAAACAAACAGACATGTGTACTGGCACATGACTGCTGCTGTCGTGACGTTTATAAGTAGGCGAGGAAGAAGTGACCTGCAGAGAATGAAGCAGAGAAGGTAGCGAGGGAGTGCTGGAGGAGGGGATGTTGTTATTCTTAGTGACGTCGTTAGGGTAGTCTCCCTGAGAGGCTGGCATTTGAACTGAGATCTGGAGGAAGCAAATTCGCTCTCAGTCACCTTTCCAGAGACCGTGTGACAACAGGACCTCAGGCTCCAGTGAAGGCAGAAGACACTGCCCCTGGCCAGTGTGCCTGCAAAGAGTAGAGCCCTTTGGAACTGGCCCAGAGGGCTGCGAGCTACCTGGGACTCTGTAGCACTTTGGGGCCTGGGCGTTTCCCCAGCAGCAGGGTCACACTGTCTTCAGCTTGACAGGGAGGCCTGTGCCACCTCGGATGCTGCTTTGAGCCTAAACTAGATTCTGTGCAGTTCACCTTTAATTTTTTTATTTAAGAAATACTATTTTCTAAAAAAAATCAGTGTCTTTATTGTAGAGTGAGCCTTAAAATGGAATACATGTGTGTGTGTTTGGGGGATAAGAATGTGTCCAAAGTCACTCATTTGCTGAGTAAGATTCTTTTGTCATTTTGGAGGTCACTGTTAGTTTAAAAAAAAGAAAAAGAAAAAGTGTTTTAAGTGTTTTTTCAAATTACACAAGCAGTGAGTGAGAACTTCCTTTTAGAAATTCAGGTAACACTTCGTTTTAGGAGAGCACACATCCTATATTTTTGCTGCTAAACGGTGTTTGTAATGAATGCCCGTAGAGATTTTCTGGGTTTTTGCAGTGAGCCCTTAATACTTATGTCACCTGTTAACTTTCCCTCGACTTTTATACTTAATACCAGTGCGTGTCAGTGATTACCTCATATCCTTGCAGGGTTCCCTAAGAGCCCTGCAGATGTCTGCACTTAATTTACCTGTTAAGCCTCTGTGCCTTGTCACTCCTGTCCTTTAGGAGCTCAGTCTGAGGAAGAAAGGCCTGGAGTGCCTCGTGTCCATTCTCAAGTGCATGGTGGAGTGGAGCAAGGACCTGTATGTGAATCCCAACCACCAGACCAGCCTCGGTGAGAAGTGTTGCTGCTGCCACCACCTCCATTCACAGTGGGCTACTGTGGCTGTTGGGGAAAGGTGTCTTCGTGTGTTTGCCTTAGAGTTAGCCAGAACACTTTAGTTTGCTAAATTCCTGTAGTATTTTAAAGGTCCTGCTTTTTAATCCATCTGGAATTTGGGGGAGGAAATAGTATGAGCTGGGCTCTGACTTCATTTTTGCAAATGGAGAACCAGCTGTTCCAACGTTTTTAGCAGTCCCTCCCTCACTGATTTGGAGCCCCACCTTTACGACGTACCATACTCCCCTTCGTGCATACGTCTGTTTCTGAGTCTTCTGTCGATTTGTCTGTTCTTGCACCAGTGCAAGTGTGTGGATTGTTTTTGCACTTTCACACTTTCACATGAATTTCAGAATTAGTTTCTCAAGTGCCACAAAAAGGTGAGTTTCTAAATAAAGTATCAGAGTGATACCAAGGTTTCATGCTTACTGTCTTTACAGTACCAACGTTATTGTTACAGGTCTGGAAAAGGGAATTGCAGAGCCAGGCCTGAGCTCAGCCATGTCTGGGCCCCATCTGCTGATGGTTATCTTTTCTTTTCTATCATTGCAGGTCAGGAGAGGCCCACAGATCAGGATATGGGGGATGGGAAAGGCCTTGACATGGCGAGACGGAGCAGCGTGACATCCATGGAGTCCACAGTATCCTCAGGGACCCAGACGGCTGTCCAGGATGACCCGGAGCAGTTTGAGGTCATCAAGCAACAAAAAGAGATCATTGAACACGGCATTGAGCTGTGAGTGTGGATGCTACTCCAGCTGAATCTCTTGGTGCCTCTGATGAAGCCACGTCTCTGGGAACCTGGGGTTGGCTCCTCAGGGGGAAATGCCTTTTACAGAAGGCCAGCGCTGGCACTTGCAGCTGAGCCTGATTGCGCCAGCAGAGTGAGAGAAAGAGAAATTCAGTGGCTTTGTGTGGTTGATGCCTGGTCTTTTTTTTTTTTTTTTTCCGTAATGAAAAAAATTAAACTGCTTTAGAAAATATAGAAAAGTATAAAATGAAAATGTGCAAATTGCTCATAAAATTACTGCCTGGAAAAAAATCACCATTGGTAACATTTTTTCCAACTATATATTATGAAAAATTTCAACATACAGAAGAATTGACATTTGCTACATTAGTGTTATGTGTGTGTGGTTTTTCTTTTTTCCTGAACCATTTGAAAGTAAATTGCAGCCATCATAATACTTCGGCCCTACGTCTTTGAAAAATAAGGACATTCTCCCATATAACCACCCCATTATCATTATAACCCTGGTAAATCTTAATGTGTTTTCTTTCTAGTCTCTTACAGACAAAAATGCATGTGCACACAATCTCATATCCTGTCCAACTTTTGAGTGATAGAAATGTTTATTTCTTCATTTCCTCTCACACCATCCTGCGTCTCTCAAAAGTAATCTTTTGAAAACTTAAATCAAGTCTCATCACTCCCCTTCCTAAAATCATTCCAGGGTTCCCATTTTTTCATCACAGCCTGATCCAGCCTCTAGCCCCTCTCACTGGCCTCATTGCTCGCTGACCTCATCTCCTGCCAGTACCCCTGAGTCACATGATGTGTTTCAGTGCTTTGAACACTTCCAGGTGTTTTTATCCATCACACGCATATTCTGGGGAAGAAGGGAAAAAGGGCAAAAAGAGTATACCTCCCAGCCAAGTCAGCATTAAGAAGCCTTCCTAGAAGTATGCATACTACTTTGCCCATATCCTCCGTGGCTAAAACTATATTACATGGCTGTACTTTGTTTAAGTGAAGCAGGGAAATGTAGTTTTTATTCTAGGGAGTTGTGTGCCCAGCTAAACATCTAGGGTGTTAGTAAGTTGGAGGAGGGGAGAATGGGAACTGGGTGACCACCAGCAGACTTCGCTGTACAGCTAGGTCAGAAATCGAAGGTGGAATTCAGAAAAGCTGCCAGGACACACAGGACCTTCTTAGCTGATACATGATGACTTGTTCATGGTGTTATTGTAACCTGCCTCAAATGCTAGTTATTTCTGTCCTTTAGATTTTGAAATGAGCCATCCATGTCCCATCTTTTCTTAAAACAGGTTCAACAAGAAACCCAAGAGAGGGATCCAGTTTCTCCAGGAGCAGGGCATGCTGGGAACGTCAATTGAAGAGATTGCCCAATTCCTGCACCAGGAGGAGCGTCTAGATTCTGTAAGACTAGGAGTTGAGCTCTTGCACACGGGTTCTCTCAAGTGACTCTGAAGTCAGACCAGCTTTTACTTAGAGGTTGTCTGACCTGAGTGCACACTCCTGCTCACAGCAGGCCTACTCATCCCTTTGGCCAGTGATGCGAATAGCTCTTTGAAGGAGATGAACTAGCCTCCTGACGGGTGGTTGTGTACTTGGCGGGACAGGATCAGAGCTAGAAGTGTGCCATAACTGCCAGGAACCGTTCTAGCCGCCCGTCTGCCACTGATCTCTCTCCTGAGTGGGTCCCATCATTCCTCCATTTTTAACTCTCTTGAGCCTCCTCCTCTTCCTTTGGCAGGACAGACTGACCTGGAATGGTTAGGGGGATGGACAGGCTCAGGGAGTCACCTAGCTTCTCTAGCAGTTTAGTCTGTCTGGGTGTCCAGAGCTGGGCATTCTGTCTCCCCACCTTTGACTGAAGTATCTTTCCCTCTGTGTTCATATTTGACCATTTCCTGACATAAGTGAATGTATATGTTTCAGACCCAAGTAGGTGATTTTCTGGGAGACAGCACAAAGTTCAACAAGGAGGTGATGTATGCCTATGTGGACCAACTTGACTTCTGTGAAAAGGAGTTTGTCTCAGCCCTTCGGACATTTCTAGAAGGTTTCCGCCTACCTGGGGAGGCCCAGAAGATTGATCGGTTAATGGAGAAGTTTGCTGCAAGATACATAGAGTGCAACCAGGGGTGAGTATTGTGTTTAAATCCTTTCCCCACATGTTTTTGCCTATATGAGAACAGTAACCTTAGTTCGGTCGGGGGGTTAGTGTGATATTGCTAAATCTTTGCCAAGCAATTAAAGCTTCTATTCGCCATGTGCCAGACACTGTGCCGAGGGATTATGCCGTGTAAGACCGCAGAGCAACTGTTTGTGTCTCCCTTCTGCAGACAGTGAGGTTGAGGACCCGAGAGGCTAAGTAACTTGCCCAAAATCCCAACTAGAGCCCGCGCTATTAATGATGGTAGGAGGGTAGTTTTATGGGTTGAGAGGAGGCACTTGGGCACCTCTTCCCTAATCAGAAACAACTCCCTGGCTTAACAACTGGGGTAGAGCTCAAGGATTTTAGTTTTTCTTAATTACATACTGATGAGCAGATTACAAAAATGGCCATGTAACTAAGAAAACCCATCTAAGTAACTGATTCCACATGGGGTCCTTTTTCCTAGGTAGTTCATGTTTTTGTAGGAAGTGAAATTGAAAAGAGAGCTGGCTTTTATTAAAAACCTCCTATGTGTCAGCCAGGCCCGTGTCTTACATGCGTTACATTGAATTAATGGTAAGCCTGGGAGTAGTGTCCCCATTTTACAGACGAGGAGACAGGCTCTGGGGCATTGAGCAACCTGGCCACAACTAACCAGCTGGTAAGTAGCAGAGCCAGGACCGTGTATGGGTTTGCCTGACTCGAAGCTCACACTCTTCTTTCTACTGAACATGAAGTTAACAATGTCTGAATATACTGAGAACATGATGTGGAATTGTTCAATAGAAACATTTTGGTAACAGTTTTATTTCTGTAGTCAACTTGGTTTTCATATCAATTGGTCCCCGTCCTCCAAGTGTACAGCAGAGAGATGGCATAGTCCGCAAAGGCAGCATCTGGTCATTTTAACCAGATGGATGCTGGAGTTTGCCATGAAGACATAATTAGATGTCGTTTCCTTTAAACATACCGGCATATCTTGTTTATTGCACTTCACAGGTACTGTGTTTTTTACAAATTAAAGACTTGGGGCAGCCCTGCATGAGCAAGTCTATCAGCACCATTTTTCCAAAAGCATTTGCTCGCTTGTGTCTCCGGTCACATTTTGGTAATCTGCAATATCTCAAACTTTTTCACTATTAGTATATTTGTTACTGTGATCTGTGATCACTGACCTTTGACACTGCCATCGTCACTGTTTTGGGGAACCACGACCACATCCAAACAAGGTGGTGGACTTAATCAACGGCGTGTGTTCTGACGCTCTAACAGCTGGCCGTTCCCCTCATCTCTCCACCTCTCCTCGGGCCTCCCTGCCCCCCGAGACACGACGGTATTGAAATTAGGCTAGTGAATGACCCTGTAGGGGCCTCTTAAGTTTCCAAGTAGGAAGGAGCGTCACATATCTCTTAATAGCATAATCAATAAAATGTATTAAAAAATAAAAATTTAAAGAAAGGAGAGTCACATATCTCTCACTTAGTGAGGAAAGCATGTCAAAAGCTGAGATAGGCTGAAAGTGAGGCCTCTTGTGCCAAGCAACCAGCTAAGAACTTGCCACAGGCCAGCCCCTTTGTCAGCAGCCATCAGCATCTCGGAAGGCCCTCCACCAGCAAAAAGACTACAGTTTGCTGAAGGTTCAGACGATGGCTAGTATTTTTAGCAATGAAGGATTTTAAATTAAGGCATATACATTTTTTTAGACACAATGCTATTGTGCACTTAATAGACTACTATCTTGAAAACATCTATATGTACTTGGAAACCAAAAAGTTTTTGTGACTTGCTTTATTGCAATATTGGCTTTATCGTGGTGGTCTGGAACCAAACCTGTCATACCTCTGAGGTCCGCCTGTGTCTCCTGTGTGGACCTGGAGGCCTTGGTCTGTTTCCCTCAGTCACTAAATTCGAGTATGTGACCCGGTTAAATTTCACATTGGAATGCAGGCCTTTTGTGTGTTCTTCAGAATTTCTCCCCTTCCTATTGGGGGCAGTTTGAACAGACCAGTTTTTTCTAGCTTTAGCCTCACATATTATGAAGCTGTGCATCCAACAGTTTTTGTCCTTTTTTTCTTGTCTAAGATAAAAGCAGTCAGACTTCATCAGCATATTGTTTAGGGTACATAAGTATTTCCTTTGTATTTCTACTGTTAAATATTACAGTGGGTAATGTAAACTGTGAATAGCTAATAACTGGATAGCAATTTTAGCCAGCTTTCCACCAGTGCCTAGCATGAAGTGGATGCCGGAGAGAGGCACTGAGGGTGCACACGAAGGGGCCTCACTCTCGGGGTCTTGCACTGCAGGGTCGACACCCGGAGTGGGGGCGCCTCGCTTGCTTTACCCTAGACCCTGGCCGTGGAGGCTACTTGGAGATCTTATCAAAACTGACTTGAAACTGCTTTAGTCAAGGGTGTCTAAAGCTGACACACATTCCGAATTAGCTTTCTCTACATTCCGGGTTGTTAATTACCAGTCAGTGATGATGGAAGTAGGAAGACTCTTGGCTCATTTGGCATTGCGTGGAGCAGTCGGCCTGCTTTAGCGAAGCACGTCCCCGTCAGCACAGGACCGTCCCAGCCTCAGCCGCGTGCTTGTTCTGACATCCGGAATCTTTTCTTCCAGGCAAACTCTGTTTGCTAGTGCCGACACTGCGTACGTCCTAGCATATTCGATTATTATGCTAACTACAGACTTGCACAGCCCTCAGGTAACATACGTTAATGATTTATATATTGTGGTAGCTCCATAAGTAGCCTTATTTGGGCCCCTGGCTGTTTTCTAAATGCTTCTTGAAATTTTTTAAAATTATAGGTAAAAAATAAAATGACAAAAGAGCAGTATATTAAAATGAATCGAGGCATCAATGATAGTAAAGATCTACCAGAAGAATATCTCTCAAGCATCTATGAAGAGATAGAAGGCAAGAAAATTGCAATGAAAGAAACAAAGGAACACACAATCGCAGCCAAATCTACGAAGCAGAGTAAGGTCTAATGGCAAATTATTTCTGTTCACTACAATTTTCAAGTGTATCAGAATGCAGTTAAAGCTCTCTGATGATGAATTTCTTCTGCCTATCTAGAGATCTGAATAAGAAATGTGATTAAGCCCTGGCCGGTGACTCAGTTGATTGAAATGTCATCCCATACACCACAAGGTTGTGGGTTTGATTCCCAGTCAGGGTACATACCTAGGTCGCAGTTTCAATCCCTTGTGGGGGTGTATACGGGAAGCAACTGATCGATGTTTCTCCCACATCGATGTTTCTCTCCCTCTCTCTCCCCACCCTTCCTCTCTCTCAAATTAATGAACATATCATCAGGTGAGGATTTTTTTAAAAAGAAATGTGTATAAATTAATTATTATAATTATGTTGATTCTCTCATACCACCATTTTCTTGCTAGGTTTGTGATTAGTTACAAGAGAGAATTTAAAATAAATAATCTGAATTGCTCCCCAAAAATGTTTCTTAAAACTGTGCTTTAATACCAGCGGCGATTGTGCCAACGTGATTAGAATTCTGTTAGTTAAGACCCCTGTGAAGCTGTCCATTTCTTTGTTTGAGAGGCAGCAGAGTGTAGTGCTTTCGAGCGCAGGCTTTAGAAAACCACTCAGGTCCCAGCTCTACTGCGTATTAGCAGTGTGACCCTGGGTAAGTTACTTAACCTCTCTGTGCCTCGTTTTCCTATCAGTAAAACAGTAATATAATTCTAACAGACTCAAGAGGTGGTTGGGAGGATTTGTGAGTTAATTATAGCAAGTCTATTCAATTAGTGCCTGGTACTCTGCAAGTACCCAGTAAGCATGAGCTGCTATTTATCTCTTATTTCTCTGTAGATGTAGCTAGTGAAAAGCAGCGGCGGCTGCTATACAATTTGGAGATGGAGCAAATGGCTAAAACAGCCAAAGCTCTGATGGAGGCTGTGAGCCACGCCAAAGCCCCATTTACAAGCGCCACTCACTTGGACCACGTTCGGCCAATGTTCAAAGTGAGTATCCCGAGAAGTTAGGACATGGCTAACCCCAGTTCTGGAGTTAACCAGCTGGAAGCCAACCAGCGAGTTTATAATGATGAAGAGATTGAGGAGAGGAAAGGCCAAGTTTGGGGGTTGCTTTCTGAATAGTAGCTAAGGTGAATCCTGCCTAGAAGCCCTTTGGTGATGCTGGGGATGCACCAGCACCGGCCAAAAGCGTGAGCTCTGTAGTCAGAATGTCTGGGTTGGAACCCTGCCTTTGCCACTGTATAGCTCTGTGACCTTGGTCAGGTACTCAGCTTCTCTCTGCTCATCATCTGTAACATGGAGACAAATACAGGGATAGTGGAGGATCGAGTGAATAAAAAATCATTCAGGCAGCCCTGGCCGGGCAGCTCAGTGGGTTAGAGTGTTGCCCATACGCCAAGGTTGCGGGTTTGATCCCCCATTGGGCACACAGGCATCAACTAGTGAGTGCATACATAAGCAGAACAATAACTTTACATCTCTCGCTCCCTTCCCCTTCATCCCTCTCTATAATCAATAAATCGGACTTTAAAAAAAATATTCATTTAGGCAAAAGAGACAGTTTTAGTGTGACCTCTCACCTTAATGGTCTCAGGGTTAGTTTAGCAGTTGAGAGTAGGTGGAAGTAAAAGACCATATCCTGGGGCCTCTCTGTTTTTAAAATGTCTAGAAAAGACACACATTCTATATATGTAGCATTCATTTTTCTCTAAGATGTGTTTATAGCCGTCAATATCCTGTTGATTGATTGAGTCTAGATTTTTGTGAGCTTTTCTTTTTACGGAGTTCACAAGAAAACTGGATGAAAAGTAAAATCTAAATAATTAGGAATCTTTTAGTGAATTAAGTTTATGGAAGATGAGTTGCTTATAGGTTTTATTTTGCATGCCAACCTCTGACCGGTAATGGCTGCCTGCTGCACAGTGGAGTCTCTGATGAATGAGTGGTGTCTGCCGTGAGCATGGGTGTGCATAGTGGAGGCTCACTGGCCCCGTATTTGCCCGCCTGCCTTTGGAGCTGTACGTTTAGTGCGTGGCATCTCCGTAGTGATGGCTTTGACCACAGTTTAGGAGAACTGTTTTACATTGTAACTGGAGTAGATTGAAATAAAAATAGCTGTGAACGTGGCATCCTGGCTGTGCTGGTAACTAACAGTGTGGCTTGTAAGTGTTCTTTCTACTGACATTCTAGACATAACTGAACCCTTCCTCCCTTGGTAGCTGGTGTGGACACCGCTGTTGGCAGCCTATAGCATCGGGCTGCAGAACTGTGACGACACTGAAGTGGCCTCGCTGTGCTTGGAGGGCATCCGGTGTGCGATCCGGATCGCCTGCATCTTCGGGATGCAGGTGGGTGTGAGTCAGCAGAGTTCCGGAGACACTGGTGGGCTGTGTTCTCTGAGATTTGGCAAAGCCTAGAAACTGTCAGGCATTTCCAATTAGCCAAAAAAGTCTCAGCAAGCTCCTTCCTCATGCCCATTGAGAAGCAGCCCACAGATTTGTGCTGGCAACTGCCTCATTAGGGGGGAAAGAGGAGGTTTGGGTTAAAACTCTATTTCAAAGGTTTTAAGGTTGAAAAACCTTTTTTGAAAGTTCAGGCTAGATTAGATTTGATCTACCTAACTTGCCTGCCCTGATGCTTGAAACGTCATTTTTTCTTTTAAAATCAGTTTTTGTTATATAATTTCCCTCATTTCCAAATCTTGTTTGGGGGAAGTAAATGGTTCAATGAAAAATGAAAATGTCTGTAAACTTTTTGAATCTTGGAAAATTCTAGCAAATAAAATACAATTCTCAAACTGTTTTAAAATCAGGACATTGTCCATCCCATTTATTTTCCAGGTCAGTGAGAATTTGCACCCATTTATTTTGAAAAACTCAATCTTCTCTTTGCATTTATTTTACAGTTGGACATTTTCTTTGGTACTGAGACCATAGACTTTGCCATCAGACACTGTGGGTTTCGGTACCCAGCTCTGCTCTTTCTCTAGCCCCGTGACATTGGTCGGGCATCCCTCCGTCTAAGACACCTTGTATTTCCTCATTTGCGAACCTGAAAAAGTAGACCTACTTTGCAGGATTGTTATAGATGCCAGAATTTATGTGACAGTCTTAGCATGCAACAGATCCCTCCTCCTCTCCCTGCCAAGGGGGTGGGGCAGGAACATAAGGTGGAGGTCACTTGGAAAGGGGAGGGCTAGTTCTCAAACAGTGTGCAGGAGCCTCCGTGGGGTGTTCCGGGTAGCAGGAGCACAGCAGTGTGGAGTAACTGTCGCGTTACAGTGCGTGAAGCCTGTCAGTGTGTGTGCAGAAGGTGTCAGAGAAGCCCAGTGCCGCAGCCCCATCCCTGTGAAGACAGCGTGCTGTGGGTAGGATCTCAGTGTTCTCTCCTCGGCTTCCATTACAGCTGGAACGAGACGCCTACGTTCAGGCTCTTGCTCGCTTCTCCCTGCTGACGGCCAGCTCCAGCATCACAGAAATGAAGCAGAAAAACATCGACACCATAAAGACGCTTATCACCGTGGCTCACACTGATGGCAACTACCTAGGGAATTCCTGGCACGAGGTGTGTGTCTTGGAGAGCCTGGTGGTGACCTTGTCTTGGTCAGAGTGACCCCGCGTTCCTTTTATCCAGTGCCTATCTTTGGCCACTTTCATTTTTCTTGAAGTCAAATCTAACTTCAACTCTCTCACCAAAAATACCTCACGTATGTGAAAGCCAGGGGCTGTGGTGGGGGAAGTGGCATTCACAGGTGCCACCTCCCCGGTGGCCATCGTTCTCATGGAATGCACTCGTATTGTGACAACTTTTCTTCCACATTAGCACCACTTCCCCAAGTCCTCACGCCCCTCCTGGGGGCTCTGACAGCCAGCGAGCAGACTCAGGACTAAGCTAGGGGCCTGGGTGCTCTCCTGGTCGTCTGTAAAAGAAAGGGCCGGCATTTCCTTCGAGCCATTGGGCAAGTTGCCAGCGGGTTTGCATTTTTTAACTCAACAGCATCCTAACATTCTCACCCAGGGCAGGACGTACGTGTACGGACATGTATTTGGAAGGTCGTGGGATTTTAGTTGTTCTGGGGAAAAGATTGGATTAGAAACAGCCTAGATGTTTCAACAATGAGAGATTGCTCTTTAAAGAAAAAAGTGTGGTAGGCCACTCCTTAGAATGGTGCGTGGCCATTTAAAACGATGTTGCTGACAGGGGAGACAACCAGACGTCGTGTGCCCCCGGTCCTGTCTGTCCCAAAGTCCAACCTGAGTCCGCTCAGGCCTCTACCGCCGGTTTTCAGGAAGCCCCGGGGACAGAGGAGCATGGTAAATGGTGACCGTGAGAGTGTGGCCTGCAGGTCCAGGTATGACGGGCCCTCAGCGAACGACCAGGTCCTTCAACACAAAAATTGCAAGAAAAATGGTAGATGAAGAGTAAGGACCTGTGGGTTAAAAGAGACGTTAGAGAAATAAGATAAAGATGTTATTAAAAACTAAAACTGGGGAAATACGGCCATAACATATTAAATAAAAAGTCATAGTAACACCTTGTGAGGCATCATCCCTTTTGCTCAACAGACGCAGAAAATGGGGTTTGAAAGGATAAACAGAAATGTCAGCATCCTGAGGGATAGGATTATGGAGGGGATTTTTCCCTTAAATTAGTTGTGTAACTTCTGTACCATCTACATGTATTCCTTTTTGTCATAGGGAGAAAACCGTGCAGAGTAGAGGTGAGGGTGTTGAGAACGGTGGGGACTGTGATGCCAAAAATGAAAACTGCTGTCCCCACCCCCTCATCCCTCTCCCCACACCGGGATTGGGTAGTGGTGGGGAAAGGCCGGGAGCCAGACCGCAGGGGTCTGGTCTGGGACCCACCTCTCCTGCCGGCAGGGCCAGGCAGGTTGCTTAGCCTTGGGGCCGCACCATTCTCTCTACCACACTCACAGGCTTGCCGTGAGCATGAGAGGAGCTCACAGGCAGCGAAGGGCTTCGAACTGGATGTGGCGGGTGCCCAGAGCTTGGTAGTTGTCGGCTGTCAGCTGTCAGCATGGTCCTTGTGGTCCTTTTGCACCCAGCCTTTCCTTCCTGTGTCACAACTCTGGAGCAGTCCATATTAGAAAAGATGGAAGAGGGGCATTGTTATTTTTATTGAGTTGGGTGCTCTTTTAAAGAAGTAATTTCTGCTGAGGAGTCATAATAACCTAGTGACTCAATGAACAGCTGCTTTGTCTCCTAGAACTTCTTTAGCCTGAGAGATATGATGCATGTGGGGTTCCTGCTGGTCTGGCCACCAGGCATACAGCAGGACCTGGAAATGGTAAATGTGTGTTAGCCACCCGTTCGATGGTCAGAAACCTGGAGAAACCAGGTTGGAGCCAGTAAGTGTTTGGCCTTGTATTGCTGACCTGCTTGAGGTAGGTGTACCCCCAGCTTCTGGAAAAGGGAGGGTATTAATAGTTGCCTAGTAATAATTTAATAGTATGCTGTGTGGACCAATCAGGGAATGGCTGCCCTTTTTTTTTTTTTTTTTGGTAAAAATTAAGTAATTTCTCAGTCAAGAGGAAGGCAGTTGATGAGCTACTCAGCAGTGCTCAGTGGAAAGTCGAGTCTCGTAGTCTGGGACTGGATTGTCAGGTCAGCATGAACGGCAAAACCCAGCTTTAGTCAGAGGTTCCCTGAAAATTGCCCAGGAAGGCTTCACCTGGACATCTGTGTGCCATCCGACAGTGAGTTCCCTGCGGCTGGTTTTGCCTCCAGCAGAAGTTGAAACCAGTTTCTGTTTCCTCAGGTCAGCTCCCAATGAGAGAGGGCTTGTGTGCAGGCGTGTGTTCTCACGCACCAGGACCACCCCCGGGGCTGTGAGACAGTCTGTCCACCCACTGCACACTCCTTCTAGGGCACGTGCTCACCCATTCAGTTGACCAGGTCGTAGCTGCCCACTGTTTTAAGTGTGGGGATCCAGCAGTGAGCAAGGAGTTAATGTCCTGTTGGCACTAAAGACAGAGAACAAACAAATAATTATTTGGCATAATACCAAAATGTGTGACCAGGGGAAGGTACGTGATCTCGGGGTGGTCAGAGCAGGTCTCTCTGAGGGACACATTCCTAAGCTGGGAATCTAAGGAGTGAGCCACGGGGGAAAAGCATAGGGAACAGCATGTGCAAAGGCCCTGGGGTAGGACTAGACGTAGCAAGTTAAAGGAGCAGCAGATAGGCCCATGTGTTGTATAGAGTAGGAGGGAGGTGCAGGAGGCTAAGTCAGGTTAGACGGTGCACTCACTGAGTGGTGTGGTGGGTGGAGTCTCCTTCTTTAGTCAAATATCTTTCTGTCTTGAGCACTTACTAAATTTGCATAATTAAACATTTATAAAACGCGACTCCATTGTACCAGCTTTTCTTCTGCTTATTTTCTCTCTCCCTTCTCACTAGGTTGTTTTTTAAGGGAAGACTGTCATCCATACCCACACTCTGGGACTAGGGAAGCCATCCTAAGACTCAGATTTATTCTTCCCTGAGAAGCCATGTGTTTAAAAGAACTCTCTAATGACTAATTTAAGATCACGGCGCCCTTTTCAGGCTATGAAATGGGAACTCATTTCTCCATGCCTTCTTTTCACTAGATCTTGAAATGCATCAGCCAGCTGGAGCTCGCTCAGCTTATAGGAACCGGTGTGAAGACGCGCTACCTGTCCGGGGCCGGGCGTGAAAGAGAAGGGAGCCTGAAGGGCTACACGTTGGCAGGAGAAGAGTTCATGGGCCTTGGCCTCGGTAAGATGCCAGGCCCTACCTTCGGCTGCCCGGCACAGGCTCCCAGGTTAACGGGGACAGACTCTTCTTGTCTCGTCAGGGCTGTCACGTAAAGTGCTTCCCTCTGTGCCAGCCAACAGTGTGTTTATTAATGGAAGTGCTGCTTCAGCAGTCTTAATTGTGATGGAGCTGTCGAGTAAACGCCGATTTGATCAGAGTCAGCAGGGTGCATTACTCTTCTCTGTACATAAAACTGTACTGGGGGGAAAGCCACTTGCTTTAGAAAGGCTACAGCTTTAGGGCCTGCTGTTAGAGGAATGGGTATGTTTCTCTCTGGATTTTCAACGGTAGCGTCAGCCTCTTCCATGTTCATCTGGGTGGCTTTTTAAACAGTATTCTCAGGAAAGTGGAATTACTCCTGGCTATATGCTGGGTTGAGAGACTCTTGCAGTGATATAACACATTAGTAAATAGGGCAAACAGATGTGCCAAGCCACATTCTGAGCTCTCAGTTTATGTATTTTTAACTCATTTACTCCTTGTAACAACTCAATGAGATTGGGGCTATTTCCCCCATTTTGTAAGTGAGGAAAGTGAGGTACAGGGGCTGAAGTGACTAGAGCAGGGATGTCCCAACTCATTTTCACCGGCAGCCACATCAGCCTCGCGGTTGCTGTCAAAGGGCCGAATGTAATTTTAGGACTGTCTGAATGTAACTACTCCTTAACTGTTAAGTGAGAGTTAAGCACTGCTGCCAGGTGGACTAGAGCAAGGCCACACTGCAAGCAGGTGGCAGAGGTGGGTGTCAAACCCAGGCCATCTGATTGCAGAGAGTAGGCTCCTAGGTCGTGCATTCAGTGACTGGAACTGTACCAGGTAACGGTTAGAAGCATGGACTCGATGGAAATGGGGGCACGTAATAGCACCTACTTCTTAGGGAGCATGTGAGGGTGACTGGAGTGACATCCTGGAACATTATGCTGAACGTTCAGCAGGTGTGAGCCGTTACGTATTCTGGGTTGTGTCCATTAATTCAAATTTGTTTTCCTTAACATAGGCATTTAATACTATAGAAATGTAAAAGTCTATCAAGAAAGGGAGATGGTTGATAAAAGCAAGGAAAATTGTAATAACAATGCATTTTAAAAACCAAATGCCAAAACCCAAGTTTAATTTTATTCCATCATCAGAAGGAGGGTTTTTCACCTGCAAGCCATTCTCATTTCTGTCTCTTGTGTGCATATTGATGTCACAGGATACTTTGTTCTGAATACTTGACTGTTTTGGGAGCACTGTTGATTTTGTGCATTGTGTTTCAGGCAATTTGGTGAGTGGTGGAGTGGATAAGAGACAGATGGCCAGTTTCCAGGAATCGGTTGGTGAGACCAGCTCGCAGAGTGTGGTCGTGGCTGTAGACAGGTAATGATTTTGTTCTCCAGTGAAGCTGGACTACCCAGTGACTTGGCATCCTCTCTGTCAGTGATTTTCAATTATTTTCTTTTCTTTTTTAAGATTTTAATTTATTTATTTTTAGAAGAGGCAAAGGGAAAGAGAAAGGGAGAGAAACATCAGTGTGCGAGAGAATCATTGATTGGTTGCCTCTCACTCGCCCCCAACCAGGGATCTGGCCCCCAACCCAAGCATGTGCCCTAATAGGGAATTGAACCGGTGACCTTTCAATTTGCAGGACAATGCTCAACCCACTGAGAAATACCAGTCAGGGCAATTGTCAACCTCTTTTATCTCATGGCACACAAACTAATTACTAAAATTCTGCACCACACCAAAAAATGTATTTTTTGCTGATCTGACAAAAAAATAGATACAATTTTTATTCACACTGGACAGCTGTTGTTGTGTTGGCTGTTTTCACTTTTAACTTGGCAGACTAAGGGAAAAGAGGTCAGTGCCCCTGACCGAATAGTCAGGTGGTGCGTGTTTTAAACATCCTCGTGGCGCACGGGCTGAAAAGCGCTGCTCTGTCTGTGCAGTCACTAGATGAGTGGTTCCCAGTGTGTCTGGTGGGTGTGGGTAGTGACGGTCCCAGACCACTCGAAGTGGCACACGTGGCCCACACCTGCTAATAGCTCTCACATTCATCCGAAGTTTGACCTTGAGTTGCATCAAGATCTTTTCCAGAAAAGTGCAACCAAATATGGCCAAATTATGTCAAGTTTAAAGTGCCACAGTGGTCATTATTCGTACTGAGTTTCAGCCATTTTTCTTAAAACGTTTTTACAAGCCTTTGGTAATTCCAAAGCTAAGTTCTGAAAACATGGACTTCGGCATCTTCTCACCAGCTATTTTACTGCTCTTACAGAAGAGCAGCTTTTTGGGGGTTCTCACTCTGCCACTCCCTCTGTCGTGAGTGACGTCACGTGCTGTTGTGCTTTGACTCTCCCCCTCCTTTCGATGTGTCACTTTCTCTGTCAGTATAGGCGTTTCTGTTCTCAGCTCAGGTTGTAAACCAGTTCTGTGCCCCCGATGCCTCATCATTTATTTTAAAGTGGAGATACCAGACCTGAAATGTTTCCTTTCTCCCTTTTCTCAGTGTTTGAAATTTGAAACTTAGGCTTCCAAATCTAATTTTATTTTTTGATGTCTGAAATTTATCCTCTAGAATTTTTACTGGATCTACTAGACTGGATGGAAATGCAATAGGTATGTATTTGACGCCCCTGTGACCACTGCAGAAGCCTCATGTTACTACTGTCTGACCATTACTAACGAGGCCTCGCGTGTATTGTTGGGTCTGGCCTGTAGTTGACTTTGTCCGCTGGCTGTGTGCCGTGTCCATGGACGAGCTGGCTTCCCCCCACCATCCCCGCATGTTCAGCTTGCAGAAGATTGTGGAGATATCATACTACAACATGAATCGGATCCGACTGCAGTGGTCCCGGATATGGCATGTGATTGGAGACCACTTCAATAAGGTAACTCTTACAATTCCAAAACTACTCCATCGATGTCCAGAAACAGGCAGGCTTTAAAAAAAGTGATTGGGAATTTAGGTGCCTATCACTCATTTTCCCTGTGGAGTCAAGGACAGCTTGGTAGGAGTAGTAGCATACTTACATATTGGTAGAACTGAAGGAGAATAAATTAGAAAGCAGGAGTGTTGCAAAAACTTTAATATCCCATATCTAGGATGTAAGCTAATAGCCCAAGAGTCTTATAGTCATTCAACAAACACATTGGTGTTTGAAAACATTGTGAAGTCCTAAAGTGCTTTCTGAAAACATTGTTCCATGTCATGTCACTATTAAATGTCATTATTTCTTACATTCTGACTTTTATTGCCACCATTCTGAAACTTTTGTAGAGGCAACTAACACTTGTTTTTAAATCAGAAATAAGCAAGAGACTTTCTGTGTTCTGAAACTGACACCTGCTGAAAGGAAACCTAATTTTGTCTCCACTGGAGGTTTCATTATATACATGTAGACACATGCACACATGTCTTAACCAAATAAAAAGAAATCAGAATATATATGCATTGTGTACGTATATGTGTGTATCTGTGATGTCATTTGCTTCAAAAGGGAAAAATAACATCTTCATAACACCGTTCCCTACCAAACATGTCATGATTTCAAACAAATTTTCTCACACCTGGAGGTAGTGTTTTATAATACAGATGCAAATAGTATTAGTAAAAAACAATTCATCCAAAAGAGAATCACTCTTAGCACATCGGGTAGAAGACAATCATGAAAAGGAGCCGTCTGCCACTTGGCTGCGGAACAAGCAGCAGAGTGCTGATAAATGATCTGTCGGATCTGCTGGTTCTGTGGTGTAAACACCCTCCCGGGACCGACTTAAAGCTAGCGACGCGATGCCACTAGTGCAGGTTAAGGCAGAGCTGGGCACTGTCGGCTCTCTCGGGCAGCTTCTAGCGGGCTCCAGGACCCCACTGAAATGAGGCATCGTCTGATGTCATCTCGCTTCTGACTTGGAATAGCAGCTAATCAAAGCTTTTATTTACTTTGCGTCCTTATTAATAGTGCCAGGTAAGGTCTTAATCCCTCACACCACCTTTTAACAAACTACGTGAGTGCCTTGTACCAGGCAGTGGGCAGGTGAGTTCCCTGCCCCCTTGGAGATCACCCACATTTTTGATAAAATAACTGATGGTAAAGGGCCAGGTGATACAGTGTGTCAGGCCTCTCTGGAGGTGACCTTTCATCTGAATCCTCAGTGAGGAGACAGCCACAAGAGCCTGAAGATGACCCAGAGCAGCTGGTGGCTGAGTGAACGGTCACACTGTCATCTGAAGTCACCTCACTCAGCAGCCGTCTTCCCCACTGTTCTGGGTAAATAAATTCTTACTGGACTAGTTGACATAATCGACATGAACTTGCTGGAGAAAAAATGTGCCCCGTTTCCATTAGTGTACCTTGTGCCTGCACTCTTACCCAAGCCTGTGCTGCTAAGCTAGCGCAGACGTTGCTCGTTTCTTCCACAGACCTTTTGGCTAACAGTAGTGGAACCCTTTGTTTCTTTCAGAAATGGCTGTCCAAAAGTGTTCTGGTAAACATTTCCCAACTCTTCAAAGTCTAGATTTAATGCTCGGTGGGACTTCTTTTTTGGCGGGGGGTGGGGAAGACATCACATTTCCAGGTTCCTTTTCCCACCTGCAGTTCTGTTGTCAAGACTCTCTGCGTGCCGGTCCTCGGTGGGCTGTGGGTCACCTCTGGGCAGGCCTGGGAGCCAGGCTGGCAGACAGTAATTACGCGTGTCGTGGTTGCCAGCTTCATTACAGACGTCTGTTCCGTCTGATGGGTGCCATTAAGCGCAGAGCTTGGAAAACTCAGTTGCTTGGGGCTCATCGTTCTTTCCACTGCCTCAGAAAGATGTCTGCTTCCCTTTGGGAACTGGAGCCCGTGAGAATCTTGTAGGTTTGAGGGAGTGATGGCTAAGGACAGGTGTCACTCTCGGGATGCTAGCAGTCATTGAACAGTCACGTGTTTCTTTTCTTCTAAGCTAGGGCGCTCGTGTGTTCTGGGGTGTGCAGAGCTGCACAGTAAGCCTGGCATGTATTCCTGAACCAGGATTCCTGAATTATTCTGGATTTTTAGGAGGGGGATATTCTTTTTATTAGTCTCTGATTACCGTACATCAGCACCTTAAAAAAAACCCAGCTAATAAGTCTTTGACCATCATCACCCCCAACAGGACCCTCCCCAAAGCTAATGGTTCTTACCAGTTTGGTGTATATCTTTCCAGGCGTTTTTCTATGCGCATACATGGGTAGGTATTCATAGAAATATAGATAATATTTTTTTGTTTTGCCTTTTTAAAAAACAATATTGCACATATTTTATAACTTCTTAGCAAGCACTCTTAAAGACTTAACTATACTAGCATATATGACTTTATTGTTGTTTTTTTTAGTTGTGGTAAAAACATACCTAACAGAACTTTTCATCTTAACCGTTTATGAACGCAGAGTTCCAAAGTGTTCAGTGTGCTCACATTGTTGTAAAACAGGTCTCCAGAGCTCTCTTCATCTTGCAGCACCGAGACTCCGTGCGCATTCAGCGAGGACTCCCCGTTTTCCTCTCCCGGGGCCCTGGAAAGCGCCCTTCTGCTTTCTGTCTGTATGACTTTGGTGGCGTCATGCAGTGTTGGTTCTTTTGTGTCTGGCTTGTTGCGCCCAGAGTAATATCCTCAAGGCTCATCCATGTTGTAGCATGTGGCAGAATTTCCTTCTTTTTTTTAAGACTAGATTTTTTCTTTCTAACTACCAAATGTTATTCCGTGTGTGTGGACATTTTTCTATTGGTGTTTTCATTTCTTTTTATTACAGATGATATTGCAATGTGATTCTTGTTAAAAATCAAACATTTTCCAGTCAGACCACATCCATGAAATTTCTCGCTTGGTGTAGCTCCCGCACAGTGTCCCAACCCTTGTCAGGGGTTCCGGTGGCAAACATTCCCTTGCTCTGCTTTTGGGGTACCTTCTTGAGGGGGAAGTCTGAGAAACACCAACCAAACATATGCGTATAACTCCAGTCCCTAACAGGAGGTAAACAAACCACAGACAAGTCCAATCGTAAGGACATCGAAAAGCCTCAATATTTCTGCTGAATTTTCCTTTATATTTTTTTTAGAAAAATTTTTGTTACAGTTGTTTTGTAATGATTTTATTTATTTGTTTTTAGAGAGAAGGAAAGGGAGGGAGAAAGAGAGGGAGAGAAACATCAATGTGTGGTTGCCTCTCGTATGCCCCCCATGGGGGACCTGGCCCACATCCCAGGCGTGTGCCCTGACTGGGAACTGACCCACACCAGCCAGGGCTAAACTTTCTGAAGATGATACTCATTTGTAATCTTTTGCTATAGGCGACAGACATGGGCTGTATAGAAAGGCTTTACAGAGGCTTTAAAGTCTTTCGACCTATTCTGTATGTTTGGATAAAATTAAATAGCACACGGGGAATTGTTTAATGGGTGTGGAGTTTTAGTTTTGCAAAATGAAAATTGTTCTGGAAATCGGTTGCACAGCAATGTGAATGTCTTTAATACCACTGAACCGTGCACTTAAAAATGGTTAATGCGGTACCTTTTGTGTTCTCTGTATTTTCCCACAATTTGTGACAAATTACATTGCACGTTTTGAAAGCACTTCTAATTAAATGTGCAATACTGATCTTTTATCATTAACCTTAAACAAAATTGTACAGGTCACAGCCATGAGACACCTTTTGTCTCCTCCTCAGGTGTACTTTCCCAGAGCACCTGTTTTAAAGGCAGGGTGTCCAGTTTTGAGGTTCAGAACCCCACATCCACAGTTGTTACGCTGTGCCTATTTCACCTCACTTCCTGTTCCTGCTCAGGTCGGCTGTAACCCTAATGAAGATGTGGCTATCTTTGCTGTCGACTCATTAAGGCAACTCTCCATGAAGTTTCTGGAGAAGGGAGAATTAGCCAACTTCCGTTTCCAGAAAGACTTTCTGAGGCCCTTTGAGCATATCATGAAGAAAAACAGGTACGTGCATTGTTTTGAAAGACCTTTGGTCAAATGCCGCGTTGGGCCCCTAAAAAGACCCCCTGCAGTTACCAGCCACACAATTTTTTCCTCCTTTGTTGGTGGAAGCAAATGAAATGAACAGCTCTAAGTTTTTGGTGCAGGGGGGAGACTTTCAGGCATAACGCTTTATGTCCGCCCCACCCCTAAAAAGTGCACTTCAGATCTGCCTGGATCATTGTTTAAAAAAAGAAAATGAAAGCTCATAGGCTTAAACTCTTCAAGCCTATGTGAACCATTTGAGGTAGCAAAGAAGGGCAGCAGAGAGGTCCCCTTGACATACTTCTCTTTCTCTTGGTGAACTCCATTTTCTTCACCTTATTTCTTTATTTTAAGAGAACCAAAATGAAGCCCCTTCCAGCCTGACATCATCCCTGATTTTCGCACTTGCACAAAAACACTCCCTCCTGCCCCTGGGCGCACTGTTGAGAGAGCCGGCAGAGCCCTGTGCTCCAGCCTGCGGGTCGGACGGGTGGTCCTGATGGCCCCAGAGTCCCTCATCTCCTAACTCCAGGCCTTCCCTGCCTGCCCCGCCAGTGTCCACGCAGCATTTGAAAAGGGACAGAATAAGTTTAGAATCCTGTTGCCAGCCGTTCTCAGACCCGGTTGGTGGAACCATAACTTCCCATGACATTTTCAGTAGCATTTTGGCAATATACATACATCAAGAATCTTCATATTTTTGTGCCTCTTGACTCAGTAATTCTATAACTGTCTCCTAAGGAGTCAATCGGAAGCACAGTGTTGTGAGTCACACAAAATAGTTCTTTAAAAAAAACAGAAACCAGCCCTGGCCAGTGTGGCTCAGTTGGTTAGAGGGTCATCCTGTAACCGAAAGGTCCCTGGTTTAATTCCCAGTCAGGGCACGAGCCCAGGTTGCAGGTTTGGTCCCCAGTCCATAGTGTACCCCGTATGCACCCCAGTCCCAGGTGCATATGGGAGGTAAACAATTGATGCTACTCTTGTATCGGTGTTTCCCTTGCTCCCTTCCTCTTCCCTTCCTCTTGCTCTAAAAGCAATGAAAAAACATCCTTGGGTGAGGACTTAAAAAGAAACAAAACAAAACCAGAAACCACCTAAATATACACAAGTGTTAAAGTCACTATTGGTGCCGTCACAACGTGGAATGTTGTGCAGCCGTTAAATCATTCACAGAGTTTGCAACGTGGGAGATGCTTCATAGTTTAGTGAAAAGGGCAGGTTGTAGAATTGGACAGAAAGTGTAATAAAGGGGGTGATATATATTTCCCCACATATAACACTATATTGTCATATTAAGGAATTTTCTTCTTCATTGTATCTTTTCACATTTTCCAAAATGTTTACTAATGTCCCCATATATTACTGTTAACAATCGGGCAAAAACCATTTTCATAAACCTTCTTAGTTCTTGCCAGCAGGTTTCCTTTTCCCCGTGGGGAAACAGCCCTGAGTTCAGGCGCATTGTCAAAGTCACCTCGGTCTGTGTCGGTCCTGCAGTATCTGCAGGTGGCACATGTGCCTTGTGGGTTTTAGCTAATTTTTAACTGTTCTGACTTTCTCCGTACCTTCTCTAAGTGACCTTTCTGTTATCGTTTAGTATGGGGCCCGCAGGCAAACAGGAACGTTGTCCTAAGCCAGATGGGATTTGCAAGCAGGTGAAGCCTGCAATCCAAAAGCCACTCTGCTGACTTTCAGAGCCAGTGCTGGGGAAGCCGTAGATTTGTGTGGCCTTGCTTCCTGCTCTCGGTGAGGTAATAGAGGGCACCACGAAACTGCATATGTCTCGCGAGGTTGTAAGACACACGTGCTAGTCTGTTACAAATATCCAGGTAACGCCATGTTGAATCTCGAAGTGACTTCAGAAAATCGGCCCTTTTTTCTCTCTCCATTTTTGTTTTATAGTAATTCAATTTAAAATATTGCATCTGACACCTGAATTCCAGGCTCCCTGAAGATGGGTTTGAGAATGAATTCTCTCATCTTCTTGAGCTGAGTCTTCTAGATCAATAAACATTTCCTTTCTCCTCCAACCCCTGCCAAAGAGTATGTGTGTGTGTGTGTGTGTACACTTCCATCCATGTATATGTGCTTGCCATACGTGTATATCCCTGCCCAAACACCTAACAGGAGATGCAGTAAGAATTTAGGAGTGGTTATCTGTGGGTGGCCGAATTATGAGTATATTAGTCTAAATGTTTTAGGTCAGAAATGCCAAACAACAATGGCTTAAACCACAAGGCTATATATTGTTTATTTAATGAGTCAGAGGCGGGCAGTCCCCATCTTTGGTTTTATAGCCCAGATTGTCATCAAGGACCCAGGTTCTTCCCATTTCTTTGGCCATCCACAGGGTCACTTTTCATCCTCGAACCTATTGTTTTTCGACTGTTGGACTAAAGCTCTAGCTCCGCCCGTCATGCGGTGTTCAGAACCAAAATAAGAGGAAAGGGGGCAGAGCCTGCCGTGTCTACTCCTTTTAAGACAAAAGTTAAACCTTCCCAGAAACTTCTCTTCCGTACTCCTGTAGGTTTTCTCTGACATCTAGTCAGAGCAGGTCATGTAGGTCCCCTCGCGTAAGGGAGGCTGGGCTACAGAGACCTGGCAGGTACGTGTGCAAGATCGACGTGCTGTGTTAGACCGTTGGCCGTCTGTCTCCTGCGGGTGGCAGGTTGCTGCCTGGATGAAACCAGTTTCTGTCACCAGAGAGGTGGGAGGATGGCTGCTGAGTAGGCCACTGGCTGTTTGCCAAAGGGGTTATTGTAATTTTTTTAATTGGCTCTAATATTTTTAAAATTTGTATAAGAAGTTTATTTGAGGCCATCTGCCCACATTTGCCAGGGAGCAAGTCTCAAATGCTCTGGAGAATAATAGTTCTGTAGCTTCTTGTGTGCATGTGAAATTAAGGAGGAAACATAAGGAGCATTACGTGGCAGTGGGAAAAAGCAAGGCAGGGATTGGAGTCGAGGACAGTCAACAAGGTTGTGTGTTTCAAAGGTGTGTTAGCCCAGATGCCCAGAAACAACGGACAGCTCTTGCTGGGGTGTGACTGCTCACCACGACCTGCCCAGCTCGGCATTTATGGTCAGTCACCCTGTGAGGTTACTTTCCATAGAAACTCTTTGTTGTCCACAGCTCCTCCTTTTAGTTTAGAAGGATATGTTCATGACCAAGCTCTGGTCACATACTGTCCCTAATTTTTTTAACGGAATATGGATTACTGCCTGCTTTAAAGAGATTTTTTGAAGTGCTGCTTCTACGTGATGAGCTGGTTTATATGTCTCCCACTGTCCAGAGTACAGATGACATGGCTGCCCGTTCCTCCTCAGGTCGCCGACCATCCGGGACATGGTGATCCGCTGCATCGCCCAGATGGTGAACTCCCAGGCGGCCAACATCCGCTCAGGCTGGAAGAACATCTTCGCTGTGTTCCACCAGGCAGCCTCGGACCACGACGGGAACATCGTGGAGCTGGCCTTCCAGACCACAGGCCACATTGTCAGTAAGTGGCTCTGTGCCCTCCTACCATCCCACCTGCAAGTCTAAAACAGTGACCGTTTATTTCCTGTCTATCTTACTCCCCGAAAAGGTCTTCCTCGGTTTAGCTGTACTGTGATATAATCATGTGCCGGGTGATGTTCTGAGTTTTGACACATGCTTAGACGAGTGCGTAACAGCCCTGTGAGGGAAATACTGTCAACCCTCATTATTCGCCGATTCCATGTTTGTGAATTCACCTACTGTTAAAATTTTCACGTAACCCCATAACCAATATTCCCAGCACCTTTTTTTAAGATTTTATTTATTTATTTTTAGGGAGAGGGGAAGGGAGGGAGAAAGGGAGAGAAACGTCAGTGTGTGGTTGCCTCTCATGCACCTCCTACTAGGGACCCGGCCCACAACCCAGGCATGTGCCCTCACTGGGAATTGAACCAGCAACCGTTTGCTTCTCAGTCCTGTGCTCAGTCCCCTGAGCCACACCAGCCAGGGCTATTCCCAGCACTTTTGTGGTCATTCGTGGACATGCACAGAACAGTAAAATCCTCGAGTCACCCAAGGTGCATATTCCCAGTTCGTTGAACAAGGCAATGCTCTGCCTTCTTGTTTCAGCTCTTTTACTGAAAATAAACAAGTGTCCTTTTCGTGGTATACTTACTGCCTCGTTTTTTTTTTGTTGTTGTTGTTTTTTGCATTTTTGTCTTATTGTTGGTGACTTTGCCATTTAAAATGGCCCTGAAGCCCTGGCCACGCAACTCAGTTGGTAAGAGCATTGTACCAATTTGCCAAGGTTGCGGGTTCGTTCCCCAGGCAGGGCAAATACAAGAGGCAACCAAAGAATGTATAAGTGAGTGGGACAACAGATCCACGTTTCCCTCAAAAAAATCCTACTTACCTGGCAGGGGAGATGCCGTGATCACAAAGGTGGTTTTCCCAGGGCCAGGCTTACCAATTGCACTCCGGATGTGCTGACCCTGCGATTTCCCCCAATTTGGGAAACTCGCTTGCATAATTTGTGGTAGTGGGGGACTGCGTTCGCGCTGTCCCCTAAAACAAAAGATCAGTAAATAAAAATGTAAAAACTAAGTAGATAAAATGGCTCTGGAGCGTAGTGCTGAAGTGCTGCCCAGTGTCCCTGAGCACAGGAAGGCTGTATTGTGCCTTGTGGGAAAATATGTTTCAGATAACCTTCATTCGGGCATGAGTTACAGTGCTTTTGTTGGCTGTAAGTTCCTTGTTAATTAATCAAAAACATATTAAATACGATGTCTTTAGGCAGAAACAGGAAGCAAGTCTACGTATTGATCGGTTGATGAAAATGCTGTGACCAGAGGCTCACAGGAACCGAACCGTGGCTCCCCTAGGAGCGACGGTTCAGCATTTGCCAATTCATTGCTCACAGCCGCTTTGTAGAAACTACCTACCATAAGTAACAAGAAGTGACTCTACCATTGTTCCACCCCATTTTACTGAAGAGGATCCCAAGCCACCAAAAAATAAAGCAGAACCACATGCCGAGGTCACACAGCTCGGCGCTGTGGAGCAGGTTCACACCAGACAGTCCAGCCCAGAGCTGGTGCTGGACCCTCCCCTCTGGCCTGACCAGAAGTTTCTGGGCCTGCCTATGCTCATGTAACAAGGTGTTTACTGCTCTTGGTCTTTCTGGAAATTGTAAGGCATTGGGTCAGCTTTCATCTTTTTCCAGGTCTTTTAACTTTTTGTAAACTTCTTGCTACTCATGTATTTCTCTTATGTGATATTTGTAAGTTTAGAAAACTTTAAGTTTCTAAATTGCTTTTCACCTTTAGCCATTGCCCTTCTTCATCTTCACAAAATTCCATCCAGCACGGTGGTGTGAGGTGTGGTCTTAGGAAGGAAACAACCTTGAACTAAGGGGTGTGCTCAGGATCACAGAACGGGCCCAAGCCTTGCTCCAGGCTCAGTGTCTGTCAGGCAGACCCCGTGCGCCAGCCTCGCTCACAGATCCGTGTTTGCATCTTACAGAGTTCCTCCAGCTCCACTCTACAACAGCTTAAGTTAAATGGACACCTTGGCACCCTGGTGCAACTTAGTTTTCCCACAGCTTGCCCTCTCTTGCTTCCTTAGGGACACCTCTCAGGACTCCTGAAGAGGCCTTCCCTGACCACTAGCCTGAACAGCCCCTCTTAACTTCTGCCCCTTGGCCAGAATGCACCCCACCCGAGATTACCTTACATGTGTACTGACTTAGTGATTGTTGTCTCTCTCACCCATTGGAGCACGAGCATCGTGAGGGCAGGAAGTTTGATTCATCATCTCTGTGACCCCAGGGCCCATAACCATGCTTTGCACATAGTTGGCACTCAGTGTTTGTTGAATGAATGAGTTTGGGTCTTTACATCGTTGCTTGAGCTCAGGAAACACTTTAGCCCAAACTGTACTCAGTGCACTTAATCCTGAATAATTTGCTAAGAAGCATTATCTTCCAGAAAGAGTAACATGCTTTGCTTAGACTTGCACAAAAGAAATCCTCTGGGGTGTGTGTATATGTCTAATCCCCATTTCTAAATCCTGGCCTTATTTTTTTTTAAATGTGTTCCTTTGTCTCCCCAGCGACGATTTTCCAGCACCATTTCCCTGCAGCCATCGACTCCTTTCAGGACGCTGTGAAGTGCCTGTCGGAGTTCGCCTGCAACGCCGCTTTCCCTGACACCAGCATGGAAGCCATCCGGCTCATCCGCTTCTGTGCAAAATACGTCTCCGAGCGGCCTCGGGTACACTTCTCCTTCCTTGCTCGCTTCTCCTTCCTTGCTCACGTGGGCGGTGAGGAAAAGCAGTTGTGGGGCCGCAGCCCTTACTGCTGACAAAGACCGTTCTGGCTACTCTCCGAGGAAGAGTGCGTGTTTGCCTAAACTAGGTGTTCATTTCAAATGCTGCCATTGTGGGGGTTACACCTTTTCCGTATTTTGTATGCTTGAGGTTATTTTAGTCAACTGGACTTTTATGTCGTACCCTACTAATTGTTTTATAGACGATAATAGTATTTTAGCTTTGAATTTTGGCAAAGCTGAAGAAGCTAGACCTTTTATTTGAAAGAAAACAAGCCTCCCTTTTAGGAAGTGACATTATGCCACTGTGACGTGCCTGGGCAACCACGTTGGAAAAGCACCTTTCGTTTCCTCCTGGAAGTGTTTGAGGTTTTTCTGTTATGTGTCACCTATCTAAAGAGGCCTGTGAGATTTAAGTGACAGCCTCAAAACCAGAAACTTGAGTGGAAACAAGCACAACTGAACTCTGGTGGCCTACACAGTTCTCTTAAGCATTCTTTACAGAACTCTAAACACCTGTGATGTGTGTGGTCCCCACAACAGCTCATTAAGATACGATGAAAATGAGAGCCACTGCCGGCTGAGCACTTCCCACAGTCAGGCCCATTGCGGGTATTGTCTGTGTGCTGATTTATTCGGTCCCCACAGCAGACCTGTGAGATGGGTAGTTATACCCCCATTGTGCAGGGGAGTTACCTGAAGCACAGAGAGAAATCGCCAAATGTTAGATAACCAGAGTTGATAAAGAAATTCCTTTATAACAGACAGTACCACTTCAAGAGCGGTTACAGAGCGGAGGTGTCAAAATGCGGGTTAGGTCTTTACATCTAGACGGTGGAAAGACTGCCAGCTCGTAGCTGCATAACCTTGGGCAGCTTGCTTAACCTCTTAGTGCCTCCGTTGGTGCACCTGTAGAATGGGACCACTATTTCTACCTGCTTCCTGGAATCGTTGTGAGAATTGACAGTCCATGTAGAGCACCTTCACAGTTCCTGGCCCATAGCAAGCACGCACTCGTAGTAGCTACTGCTGCTATTATTTTAAGCACTGTATTAACATTTTAGAAGGACCAAAGATACTGAATCATCCCTTGCTGAACAGACATGTGGGGCCTTCCTGTGTGTGTAGTTCCCTTTCAGCTCCTTCCTTTTGCTTGCCAGTCTGCATCCGCGGTGACTCTCATCGTAGGTGCTACAAGAGTACACAAGCGACGACATGAACGTGGCTCCTGGTGACAGAGTCTGGGTCCGAGGCTGGTTCCCCATCCTGTTTGAGCTCTCCTGCATCATCAATAGGTGCAAGCTAGATGTGCGGACAAGGTAACCGTGCCCCAGGCGGCACCCCTCCCATCACTGACTGAACCTCGGCCTCCTGCTCACCTGACCCCATGCTCCCCCACCCCCTTCCAGCTGCACTCTTCCCCCTCCCCATGCCCTCTCCCGCACCTGGTGTTGTTTTCTCCAGAGGACTCACAGTCATGTTCGAGATCATGAAGAGCTATGGCCACACCTTTGAAAAGCACTGGTGGCAGGACCTGTTCAGAATTGTGTTCAGGATTTTCGACAATATGAAGCTGCCGGAGCAACAGTCGGAGGTAGGTGATGACTGAGGCCCTGCCCTGGGTGAGATGGGAGACAAGCCTCTCTGACCTGTGTCTACCTCTGGGGGTTGTGTCCTCATCCACACGAAGTCTTAAATACTGAGCCACCTAACGTGTGTTTTTAAAATGCAAACACCCTTCCTGGCGCTCTTGTACCATCACCAACTGGTATAAGAAAGCTCACCGCCTGGGACTAGTGAGAGGAAATTAATCACCGGACTCCGCCCACACGGCCCTCAGGCATCATACCTGCCCGACCAGCAGGGCACCTGACTGGTCCACCCGCCTGTTGGTTCATACCAACTTCGGAACAGTCAGTAAAAGCTGGAGTGACTCTCCAGCTTTTAAATAGGTTTTTATGAAGTTACAGTCAGATGACGTCAGCAAATATTAGGCCTTTTTTTTTAAAGGATGTTTGATGCTTCTAGTTGTTATTTCTCCCCTAGGGGAAGAGGAATGGGGAGAGGGCATTCTTGCTGAAGATTTTAAGATGGGAAAGTAATTTTTTTACCTTCTTTTAGTAACAGCATTCCCTCCCTCCCCCTGGTATAAAAGGAACGTACGCTTAATATGGAATATTAGGTATACACAAAAATTCATCATTCTACCACTCAGAAATTAGAGCTAGTGTTTTGGCAGACATCCCTCCCTCTTTTACATGGATTAAATAGGGTTGACATCATAGTATGGATAGAGTTTTTAACCTTATTTTAAAATAATTAAAATTTTTCTTCATTATAAAACAAAGCAGGAAACAGAAAAACAAAGAAAAAATTTAAACACGCACAGTTCCAAACCTCCATAGGTAGCCACTTCCACCCCCTTCCAATGCAGCGTGTGTGTGTGTGTGCGTGTGCGTGCACGCCCATATCACACACCTTGTTTATAGAAATGGAATCCCATCACACATACTGTAAACTGCTCTTCGACTGAACGAGTGAATGTTTTTCTGCAGCTGAATCTTGTCTTCTACAGCATTTTTAGGGACTGCAAAGCATTCCTGTCTGTGGATGTTCCATAGTCCATGGAAAATTGTTTCCAATTTTTCTTTCTTCAGAAAGCACTGAAATGGATGTTTTTGCAGCTACACTCTTGCTTATTTATTCTCTTGCTTGGAAGTGGCCTGTCGTGTTTCAGGCTTGCACACTATTGAGGCTTTTGATACACACTTCTAAGTTGACCTCCAAATACACTTGTAGCTGTTCACACTTCTGCCGGCAGTGCTTGGAGTTCCCGCTTCCCCATGCCCCCTCCAGCTCTTCATAGTTTAATTTATTTAATCATTAATTTGATAGGCCCAACTGTCACATTAAAAACGTTAAATTGCTAGCAAGGTTGCATGTTTTCCCTCATGTCATTGATCACACGTGTTTCTTCCTCTGTGAACTGTCTTTTTGTGTCCTTAGCCCAACTGTTGAGTTATTCATCTTTCCTGTTGATCTGTGAGTTTTTTTAATATAAAAGTAATATAGCATATCCTCACATAAATTTCAGATGATTTTGCCCAGTTTGTTTTCTCATCTCCTTTTTGGAAAATTTTAGCTTTTAACCAAATCTGTCAGTGTTTTTCATTATGGTTTTCCCTTTTCTGGGGTCATGCTTAGCAGTCCTTCCTTTTCTCATGATTATATAAATCTATATATTTCTTTTGGTAACCGTATAGCCTCGTTTTTATTTTTTCTTTTAGCTTTGTTGAGATTAATTGACACACAGCTCTGTGTAGGTTTAAGGCGTACAGTACCATGACTTGACTTGACATGTACTGTGAGGAGACCACCACGATCAGCTTCATTAACATCCACCATCTCGCATGGATACGAAAGAAAGAAGGAACACGCTTTGTTCTTGTTAGGAGAAGGGCTAGGATCTCTCGGCGCCTCTCAGATGTGCCGTGCGGCGTTGTTACCTGCAGTCGTCGCGGCGTATGTCACGCCCTCAGCACTCGCTCATCTCGCAGCGGGAAATCTGTACCTTTGGCCCTTTATTAAACTCCTCCACTCCCCACCCATCACCTCTGGTGACCATAAATCTGATCTCTCTGTCTGTGAGTTTGGTTTTTTTGGATATATTTTTTTAAGATTCCATATAATAGTGCCTTGGCTGGTGTGGCTCAGTGGATTGAGCACACTGGCCTGCGTACCAAAGGGTCCCTGGTTCGATTCCCTGTCGGGGCACATGGCTGAGTTGCGGGCCAGATCCCCAGTAGGGGGGCATGCAAGAGGCAACCACACATTGGTGTTTCTCTCCCTCTTTTTCTCCTTTCCACTTTCTCTAAAAATAAATAAATAAAAATCTTTTGAAAAAAGATTCCATGCAATAGTGAGGTAATAGAGTCAGTATTTGTCTTTGACTTATTTCTTAGCATAAGGCCCTCAAGGTCCATTCATGTTGCCATTCATGTTACTTCTTTTTTATGACCGAATAGTACTCCACCGTGTATGTGCCCCGTTTTCTTTATCTGTTCATGTGCTGTGGGCGCTGAGGCTGTGTCTGTCTTGGCTGTTGCAGACCACGATGCTCCAAACGTGAGGGGGTAGGTGGTTCCTCCGCGTCGTGTTTCTGTTCCTTCCCGACATACACCAGAAGTAGAATGTATTAGATCATATGGTAGTTCCATTTTTTTTCATGTTTTGAGGAACTTCTATATGGTTTTCTGTGGCGGCTGCACCAGTCTACAGTCCCACCAACAGGTGTCCCTTTCTCCACACCCTCGCTGGCACTTCTCTCCCGCCTTTTTGATGAGTGCCGTTCTACCAGCTGTGAGACACCTCATGGTGGCTGTGGTTTCATTTCCGTAGTGATAGTGATGTTGGTACCTTGTCATGTGGGTGTTGGCCATTTCTGTATCTTCTTTGGACGACGTCTGTTCACTTTTAATATTTAAAGTTTTTATGTATGGTGTGAGTATTTAGCATAACCTCATATTCACTTTTTCCAAATCATCGAAACTTTTTGGAAGTAACACTTTGAATAACTGTTTAATATTCTGTCATATGGAGGTACTCAATTTAATTGCCACATTGCTAGACATTAGTTTCTATCTCTGGTTACAGTATGTAAATACCAGTGTGATAAACATAACTTCACCCACAACAATTGGGTTATTTTTCAGGGTTCATCCCTGGAAGTAGTGTGACTGCATCTGCGGGTGTGAACGTTTGTGACTATTGACACCTACTGCCAATTGCTTTCTAGAACGGTTTGCCAGTGACGTATGGGAGAGAGTGGCTTTTAAACATTATCTTTTTACTGTTCTTCCAGAAATCAGAGTGGATGACAACAACTTGCAATCATGCACTTTACGCTATTTGTGATGTATTTACCCAGTTTTACGAAGCTTTGAATGAAGTTCTTCTTTCCGATATATTTGCACAGTTGCAGTGGTGTGTAAAACAAGGTATTCTATGTTTCCAGGCGTCATTTATCTTGACGTAGTCCTTCATGAGAGATTAATTTTTTCCATAGGTAAAAGCATGGCCATAATGCCAAGGAGCACAGTGTATCATTTACTTGGTGAAAGTGAGTTGGGGTGGGGAACACGCAACACAGTGCACAGGTGATGCGCTGTGGGGCTGTGCACCTGCGATTTGTGTAATTTTGCTAACCGGTGCCACCCCAATAAACTCAATAAAAGGGAAAAAATAATTGGTGAAAATGTATACTTTTAAAATTTAATTAGAACATGAAAACAATCTCTCAACCAAGTCAGTTTGTGAAATACTTCTTCACAGTGGGTTGTAGTTTTTTATATATTTTAAAAGATGTACCTTTTTGCATGTTATATTACTCTCAAACTTTTATATGTGTTTGAAGTTTTCTATAATAAAATGTTTTCACGATGTACGGTGGGCCCCGGCTGGGTGGCTCAGCTGGAGCATTGTCCTGTGCGCCAAGGGGTGGCGAGTGTGGCCCCCGGTCAGGGCGCATACCTAGGTTGCGGGTTCAGTCCCCGGTTGGGGCGTGTAAGGGAGGCAGCCTGTTGATGTTTCTCTCACATCGATGTCTGTCTGTCTCTTTCTCTCTCCCCACCCACCTTTCTCCCTCTCTTTCCCTCTCCCCCTATTCCCTTCTCCTCCCTCCCTCTTTCCCCGTTCCTCTCTCTAAAGTAATAAAACACAGCCTTCGGTGAAGATTTTGTTTAAATGTGCTGTGGGGGTCAAGATCAGTAGCTTCATCAGGGGACATTTGGTTTGAGTGCTTAGGTGTTCACTTTGGTGTGCGTTAGGGAGACACCCAGGTAGCACATTAGACCTGGGTGCCACAGATAGTTTCGGCTCATTAGGATAAGGCTTAACTTACCTAAGTTTTTCCAAAAGCGTCTCAGTTTTAAAATAGTAAATGATGAAACAGTTGACACCTAGATGGCAAAAATTGGAAAAGTAGAGTTTGAGTGACGAAATTTTTAGAAACACTGTTCAGATATTTTCCATCTCCTTTTACCGTTTCTCATACAAGAAGCCAGTTAATTAGGTAGCAAAATGTTGGCCTTCTTCCGATCCCTGGCAGTAAAGCTGTGATAAGTAATTTCTCCTCTTTATAGCCTCCTTGAACCATAAAAATGTTAGTAGTGCCTGTGGCAGCGCTTCATTAATTAGCCTACAGATCCCCAGTGGCACAGTCTCCACCTCACAGTGTGGAGCGTCAGTGGTCTGGTTGGAATCAAAGCTGCAGTTAAAATTTAGTGATACTGTTTTATCTTGCAGATAATGAGCAGTTGGCTCGATCAGGTACAAACTGCTTAGAAAATTTAGTGATATCCAATGGAGAAAAATTCAGTCCTGATGTCTGGGATAAAACATGCAGTTGTATGATGGATATTTTCAAAACGACCATTCCACACGTGTAAGTGTTAATGTGATGATTGTTATTTGTCTCTGTGTTCAGTGGGTCTCTTAAAGCTCTGGGTTGCCTCTGACAGTGACCGTCTTCCTTCTCTTGCGTTTTCTCAAGTTTGCTGACGTGGAGGCCTGCAGGAACGGAGGAGGATTCATCGGAGAAACACTTGGTGAGATTTTTCTGTTGGTTCTTTTCTCTGATCTCATTTTATAGTAACAAGAAAAGTAAGGAGCCCAAAGACTTTATGCTTTCCCGATGGGAAATGAGTAAAGTTATAAGATCTAAAAACTACGTATGTTTATTGATGCATTTTTTTTAGGAAGTACAGAAAAGTATTGGGTTGGCCAAAACTCCATGTGGTTTTTTCCATAAAATATAAGACACATTTTTCATTTTCACCAATAACTTGATTGATTTGGATATTCTGAGTATGTCACCTATGTCCTGCGTGGTATAATGCTGATTGTTCTCAATTAATGCCTCAATTTGATCACCATCAACCTCAACTGGTCTACCTGACCACAGAGCATCATCCAGCGAGATATCTCTAGCGTGAAACTTCGCAGACCACTTCTGACACGTCTGATCAGTCACAGCGCCTTCTCCATACACTGCATGAATCTTTTTTTGCGTTTTTACCTTTCTTGACATAATAAAGCATAATATGCCAAAAATATAGTGTATTTTCTTCCATCTTCAGTATTAAAATGGCTATACAAAAATTCACCAGTTTTAGTAAGTTTTTTTAAATGCACGCTGATATGACAGCTTTCGCAATACAATCTAACAAAATTGTTTTGAATAAAGTTAAAGACAATTAAGCACTACTGGAGCCATCTTACAGAGAAAAACAAACTTTTTGGCCAACCCAATATTAAGAAAATAAGTCACCTAATAAAACCACAAAATATTTCTAGTTGTATTCTCTGAGAACAGCCTTTTCAATAGCTGCACATTATTTTAATTTATTTAGTGACTTCTCCCATGTTGGACGGGTCACTTCTGGTACTTCACTGTTGCGAATAATGTAATTATCCTTATTTATTATCCTTCTAAATAAAGAGCACTTTCCTCTCCACCTATGAAATAATAGTTTTTGTGCAAAGCCACATAAAGTTCTAATTCACGTCTCACTTTTGAATACTTTGGTTTACATGGGTGTTTGTAACATTAACTTCTATTCCCAAATAACAAAAAGGGCATTAGATTTCAAAAGGCATTTGGGATATAACAACTTAACCATAAAGCCCATTACTTAAACACTTTCTGGTGTGTTTTTTTCTTGTTTGTTTTTTCATTTGATAACTTTATTTTTTAACTTTTTCAATTACAGTTGACATTCAGTGTTACATTAGTTTCAGGTATACAGCGTAGTGGTAAGACATTTATGGGACTTAAAAAGTGAGTCCCCCGATAAGTCTAGTACCCCTTTGACATCGTACGTAGCTGTTGAACGCTGTCTTCTGTTGTCAACCTAAAAGAAAAGCTACCTTTAACACCAGTTTATTTTTTAACTTGATCTCGTTAAAAATTGGTCGTGCTCATTGTTAGAGAAATGCCCTCTAAGTTGGCATAAGAAAATGTGAAGTTAATGGAGGGAAGAAATAATGGAAATTTGCTCTCTCCTCTGCATCGTCTAAGAAGTGCCACATTGAGCACGCAGTGCGGTTATACTGCGAGCCGAGCAAGACACAGAAGCCCAAGTTGGGCCCTGGCGTTAGAGCAGGCACTGCTCTGCCCGGGGTCACACTGTAGATGACGAGAAGCGAGCATTGTATTTCTCTCTGGTTAACTTACAGGACGTAGATCTGGACCTCCAGTCTTTAAGCAGCATAGACAAAAACGCCTCCGAGAGAGGCCAGAGCCAACTCTCCAACCCCACCGATGAGAGCTGGAAAGGTAGACCATATGCAAGTAAGGCTGCTTTTTTTATTGTTTGTATTGATTTTAGATGGGTAACACACATGATTCAGATATCCAGAGGGCACCGAAGAGTAAACGTGGTCAGCCTTTCTTCTACACCGTGCCTGGGTCTGCCAGTTCCTTCCTGTCTGCAGCCAGTGCACCAGTTTCTTGTGCCCCCCTCCAGAGACCTTTGTTTACATGCCAGAAATGCATATTCGTATCCACACAAATGCATATATATATAAAAAATATGAATTCTCTTCTCCTTTTTGTGCAGGTGTAGAATACTGTGCATTATGTTTTCACTTAATATATCTTAGAGCTCATCAAAATCAATACTTAAAGACCTTTCACATCGTTCTATACTATCGTATATTATTCCAGGCTTTATATGTGCTATTGTTTGCTTAATTAGGTCCATACTAACGGACATTTATATTAGCCCCACTTTTTTCTTTTACAAACAATATTGCCTGAATCACCTAAGACGTGTCATTTGTGAATTTTTCTGTGCAATAAATTCCTGGTGATAGAATTGCTGAGTTAACAGATAAGTGCATCTGCCACTTTGACAGATAATTTCAGCTTGCTGCCCATCAGGGTCATGCCCATTTACTTGACCTTTGGGAACGCCTAGGAGATGTTTGGTATATTTGGAGTCATTTTAATGTGCCGCTTTCTAATTATGAGGGACACTGAGCCATTTTTAAGATGTTTAAGAACTAGGTCTTTATTTTCTATGAAGTATCTGTTCATAATCGTTGCTCATTTTGTATTGAGTGTTGCTCTTTTTTTATTGATTTGGGGCAGCTCTGTATGTCTCAGAGATCCCTTTCCTGGATACTAGTTTCAAATTACTTTTTCAACTTGTGCCTTAATGTGGCTTATGGTGTTACTACTATCTTTCAAAAAAAAAATAGGTTTACAGCCCTGGGCGGTGTGGCTCAGTTGGCTGGAGCATTATCCCGTAACTGAAAGGTTGCAGGTTTGATTCCCAGCTAGGGCACATGGCACATACCTAGGTTGCAGGTTTGACCCCTGTTCTCAGGACATATGATCCCTGGTTCAGACGCAGGGTCTGGGTATGTAGATCCCAATCCTGGCAGGCAACCAATCAATATTCCTCTCTCACATCAATGTGTTTCTCTCTCTCTCTCTCCCTTCTATCTCTCTAAAAGCAATGAAAAAAAAATCTCCTTGGGGAGGATGAAAAAAGAACAATAGGCTTGCCAGTTGCTGTGAATCAGGCACTCCGCAATGTCTGTCACGTGTGTGACCTCTTGCAGTCCTTAACGTTGGCCCCCTGAGGTGGTGCTGTTTTACATTTGAGCGGCCTGGGACTTCAGCTGATGGCATGACCCACAGTGTGTAGTAGAGTTGTGATTCAGGCACACTTTGGCTGACTGAGAAATCAGACTAACTGTTCTGGTGTGAGTCTGCTCTTTTTAAAGTCATCTACCCCAGTTTTTCTTTATGACAGACCCTCGCTCTTCTGCACATGCCAGGCTGCGGGCGTTAACACGGCCATTAACTTCGGAAGCAGCACGTTAGACAAAGCCACGTGTGTTCATTTATCTTCTGAAGACATAAAAACTAACCACCCTTGAAATCCATTAAAAAGGCACCATGCTGGAGACTGACTCCCTGTCCCCCATACCGCAGCACCCCGGTTTCCCTCCAGTGTCCATGAGCCCGCGAGCCCTGCTGCCTCCTCAGCTCCAGCTGAAGGGCTGGCTGTGTGTAGGGAGCAAGTGCAGAACCACTCTCGGTGCAGCACAACACCTGAACTCCGAGAGACGCCTGGGACTTGAGACCCCGCCATCCCTCCAAGGAACAGGGTCTTTCTCCCTGTCTCCCATCTCAGCCTCCCCTCTGGGCTCCAACTCAGTGAGCGGAGCAGCTTGCAGAATCTCTTGCAGCACATGTTTTCTCCCCTCGTTTCCATCTTTGGCCCAAGATGGCACACTCGAATTGGTGTAAGTCACAACTTTGCCACACCACTGTGTTCTTCTTTAACTAAAGGGAACTCTGCTTGGAGATCTTACCATATAATTTCATAGCCACTTTCAAAAACTTGACGATGACCCATCTTCCTTGTCTGCCATCACTAAACACTTCGTTTACTGGTTTTCACATTCTGCTTCTATAACAATAAGTTGAAGAAGAAATCTCTACTTTTACTATAGTGCAGTCAGCCAACACCCGTGAAGTGCCTGCCGTGGGCTGCCCCTGAGCCCAGGGGGTGGAAAGAAGAGATGGATGCAAAACTAGTCACAGTCTAGTCAATAGAAGTCACACCAATAATTTGAATAGGGAAAATTCTACATAAAAAACTGTCAACTAGTTAAAGATGGCTAACCAATAAAAAGCGTAGAAGGGGATGCAGAAGTTTTCCTTCTACATCCAAAGCAGTCCTGCCTTCAAGGCAGACAGAAAGCGATCCAGAACTAAGAACTAAATGAGCCCTGCCCTTCAAGACTAGGTTCAGACCTGTGTGGAGAGTCTGGCCACTGCAGGAACCAGTGGCCGGTGTAGGGGCACAGTCCCGAGCTGCTCCATAGGAGTGGCCTGTCCGGAGACTCCACAGCTGACTCCTCTCCTCCTTCAGGCCTTTGTTCAGATACCACGCTTGCAGAGAAAGCTTTCCCGACCAGATTGTTTCAACACGCAACCCCACCCTGATGCCATCCCTACCTCATCCCACCCAGCCTTTATCCCCACCCCACCCCACACCCTCATCACCTGACATCCTCCATTGTACAATTAAATATCTTACGTATTGTCTGTCTCTGCCAGGGGAGCTTATTCATTTTCGTTCAGCTTATTCATTGTTAGGCCACAGCATCAAGAACCATGACTGTACATAGTAGGAGCCCAGAGAATATTTATCCAAAACTGGCTGAATCATTATTAGGGTTAATCTTTATCATCTAATATAGATCAGAAACTGTTTGCCAGCCTCCTCATCAAGTGTGTGGTCCAGTTGGAATTGATACAGACCATTGACAATATCGTGTTCTACCCGGCAACAAGCAAAAAGGAAGATGCAGAGCACATGGTTGCTGCCCAGGTAATAAGAGCAGGCCTCGAGGAGGGCCCCCTTGTTGGTGGGGAGGTGGCACAGATGCAGTGGTGTTCTGGAGCCAGCTTGTGCCGGCCCGCGAGAGCCCGTCAGGCCCGTCTCTTCCCCAGCCCATGTTCCCCAGCGTGTTGGTAGTTTGAAATTGGCCGTGATGGAAGTATTTATACCACAGAAATCAGTGAACACTAAAATCAGGGCTGCTTTTTTTTATTATTCCCCAGAGAATCAATGACCAGCATACCACTGTTCAGATGCCACTGCCTACCTTGAATGTTATTAATCATGGGGACTATTCCTCACACTTGGTGTATAATTTAACCATAAGTAACTGAGAGGGGAATATATGTGGATGACAATACTAGTTTTTCCTTGAGAAAGTTCACTTTTTGTTTTGTATATATAATCTATATACATGGTATTCCTGGAAATAGAGAATAAGTGTCGAAAAAATGGACAATAACCTTATACCTTGGGATACAAATGGAAGTGCCTTAGGGGCTAGCAGGTCCTATGAGTGCATGGGGCAGGCTGGGAGAGAGCTCCAGACCAGTCAGAGCCGAGGCGCCTCCAGCTTTGGAGGCGAGGGGTGTTAAGTTGTAATGGCCTTCCGGTTTTCAAGAGGAACCAGAATCAAGCTTTTTTTTCAAATAGGAAATCACCTTTTTAAGTGCTGTAGTTACTGATGAACAAAACACATCTGTGGGCTAGATCCAGCCCACAGGCTTTTTAAATTTTTTTTATTGTTTTTTAAGGGTACAATTTGGTGCTTTTAGTATATTCATAAAGTTATGCAAACATCACAGCTGTCTAATTACAGAATACTTTCTGTCACTGCAAAAGGGAACGCCCTAACCATTAACTGTCACTTCCCATTCCCTTCTGGCTCCAGGCCTTAGCAACAGCTCATCAAATCTGCTTTCTGTCTCTATGTACAATATTTCCCTTATCTGGATATTTCATATTAACAGAATCATATAATAAGTAAGCTTTGATGTCTGGCTTCTTTAACTTAGCATATATTTTCTGGTTTCATCCGTATTGTGGCCTGTGTAAGTACTTCATCATTTTTATACATGACTGAATAATATTCCACTGTATGGCTATGCCACCTTTTGTGTTTATCCATTCATCAGCTGATGGACATTTGGGTTGTTTGCATTGTCTGGCTATTGCGAATAATCCTGCTGTGCACGTTCGTATGTAAGTTTTCGTGTGGACATACGTTTTTAATTCTCCCGGGCACGTATCTAGGAGTGGCACTGCTGGATCATATGGTAACTCTAAGTTTACCTTTTTGAGGAATAGGTGGACTGTTTCCAAAGCAGCTGCACTGTTTTACATTCCCGTCAGCAGTGTATGAAATTCCATTTTCTTCACATCCTTACTAATGGTGGTTACCATCTTTTTAAAAAATTATTACCGTCACGCCAGCAGGTGTGTGAAATGGTATCATTGTGGTTTTGATTTTTGTTTCCCTAATGACTGATGATACTGAGTATCTTCTGTGCTTCTTCTTGGCCATTTCTGTATCTTTAGAGAAAGGTTTGTCCAAATCCTTTGCCCACTTTCAAATTGAGTTATCTATCTTTTTATTGCTGAACTGAATTGTAAGAGTTTTTATATATTCTGGATACTAGGCTCTTATCAGACATATGTTTGCAACTGTTTTCTCCCATTCAGTGCATTTTCTTTTCAGTTTCTTGATGGTGTCCTTTGAAGCACAAAAGTTTTTAATTTTAGTTAAAAAGTTCAACTTACTATTTTTCTTTAGGCACTTACACTTTTAGTGTTAGATCTAATAAAGCATTGCCTAATTCAGGTCACACAGATTTAGGTCTGTGTTTTTTCTTAAGAGTTTTATCATTTTAGATCTTATATTTAGGTCTTTGATCCATTTTTGACTTAATTTTTTCTATCTAATGGTAGTTATGCGGTTTACCATTATTTTTTTGCACATGGACATGCAGCTGTCCTGGCACCCTCTGTTGTAAAGACTGTTCTTCCCCAGGGAATTACTCTGGCACCAGTGTCGGAAATTACTTGACTGTGAATACAAGGGTCGATTTCTGTACTCTCAGCTCTGTTTCGTGGATCTGTATGTCTGTCTTTATGCCAGTGACCACGCTGTGTTTATTACCGCAGCTTTTTTATTAATTTCTGAAATTGGGAAATAGGAGTCTTCCAACTTTGTGGTGCTTTTTAAAAAGAAATTTTGTAGGAGTTTACTTGAGTCAAACTGACGACGTTGCCAGGAAGCAAGATCTCAAATGCTCTTTTTTTTTTCCAAAATATTTTGTTGCTCTGTTGTCACTTGCATTTGCATATGAATATTAAGATCAGCCTGTCAGTTTCTGCAAAGAAGTCAGCTGGGACTTTGATAAGGATTATGTTGACTCTGTAAATCAATTTGGAGAGTTTTGCAAACTCTGGCTCTTTTGTCCTTTCGAAACTCTGGCTTAGGAGAGTGGGGCCCATTCCTCGGGGGCTCAAGAAATATAAAGTCCCTGATTAGATCCCACAGTTAGGCAAGATGTACAATAAAAAATTCTAGCATTTCATACCTGTATGAGTTTTTTTCCTTCATATTTGAAAACACAGTTGTTGAACTTAAACTCATTGGTCACCTGATGAAGCTCAAGAGTCCGGTTGGACTTTGCTTAATAATTTCCATCTTTCAATGAGTATGTTTCGAGACTTAAACCTTCTATCACAATATTACTGTTTGATTTCATCATTTTCCAACTTCTTTATAAAATAAAGAGGACAATGCAATCCCGTAGTGAAACAGTTGGAGAAATGCGCTTCTGCTCATGCTGTGAAGGCAGTACTGACGAAACTGAGACTTTGGCCAGCAAAGCCCAGCATCACGCACGTGCTCAGTATGCTCTCTCCCCAGCCAAAGAGCAGAGCCTAAATGGGAACTAGTTCCGAGCACTGAGGAATGAAGTCTGTTTTACACAGAGGATGAGTTCTGGAGAGTTATGACTGCCTTTGTCTGCTATCACAATGTCCGGAATCCCTCCATCTCCTTTACTTAGCTCTCTGTCCTCCCTGCTCTAGCAAGACACACTGGATACGGACATCCACATAGAGACGGAGGATCGGGGCATGTATAAGTGCATGTCTTCCCAGCACCTCTTCAAGCTGTTGGACTGCTTGCAGGAGTCCCACTCATTCTCAAAAGCCTTCAATTCCAATTACGAGCAGCGGACGGTCCTGTGGCGAGCAGGTGAGGACATACAGCAGACCGGACAGTGGCCACAGAGGTCATCATCCTAAAACCTTAAAGCCTTTGGGAGAGTCCTGATGCTGTAACTGTAGCTGGAATAACCTGCCAGGTATTTTCATGCTTGAGGGAGAAAGAAAGGAAATGCTGGATAGATTTTATCCCACCACCAGGCACATTGCCTGGCACAGAGGGATGCTCGGTAAGTTTTTGATGGGAAAACAAATTGAAAGTTAGAGAACTGAATTGACGTAGCAAGTCAAAAATATTACATTATATTAAAATTATGTAGTTAAATGTGATGCTACAGTAAGTGTGGTAGTCTAGGAGAAACAGAAAGCATTCGTACATTTTTCTGAAGCTTTTAGGGATTCTCTCTCTTTTCCACCTCCTAAAATACACGAATCCTCGGGTAAGGGTGGGAGGCTTAGTTTTTGAGCTTTTACACAAAAGTGATACTTTATATATTTTTTGTATTGTCACTATCCCCAAATGCCTATTTGACCCTAGAATTTTGAAATCTCCTTTTCCTCTGTGACTTTAAAATGTCTAGACGTGCCGTGTCTTTGGCTGTAATAAGGTCCCGCCTGTGAGAGTGGTGTGCACAGCTCTGTGTGTGCTTGGCAGTGCTGTCAGAAAGTGTGTTCATATGTGTGCTTCGTGGGGAAAATCTTGGGACAAGCTAGAACTCTTAAGAACTATTACACTTGTCAAGCTGGAACAAATGGCCCCAGCAGCCAGCAGGCAGAGGCTCCGGGGAGATGAGTTCGGGGCAGTGGGGGTGAGGTGTGTCTCTCGCCCAGGACGAGCCGTCCGGCTGCCTTCGCCGGCTGTCACAGGTGAGCTGTATGAAAATGTGAGCTATTCAAGAATTTTTTTTAAGTAACTAGTTTAGGTTCCCAGACGATTTTTCAGCATCAGCCTAGAAGTGTACATAATTTCAGTGACTCTCCGATCTCCAGGTTTTAAGGGCAAGTCTAAGCCCAATCTTCTAAAACAAGAAACCAGCAGCCTGGCCTGTTGTCTGAGGATCCTGTTTCGAATGTATGTCGATGAGAACCGTAGGGATTCCTGGGAAGAAATACAGCAGCGACTCTTAAAGTAAGAAAACTGGTTTCCAATTAAGTTTCTCGTCTGTATCACGTCACTGCAGTACTGTGAATTGGAAAGGGCAGGAGTAAAGTTCCTACGCGCTGATGTCCTCTCAGACTGCTTTCCTTTGTGTTTTCCCTTCTCTTTGGTGACTTCTCTTTTTCTATTTTTTAAAGGTTTTTTTCCTGATTTAATTACAAGATTTAATAAAATACAACTCAGTGCTTAATTTCATTAAAATATGTGATTTTATTTTTTTAGTTGAGAGAGAGAGAAACAGCACTTTTTTGTTCCACTTACTTTACTTAGTCACCCGTTGGTTGCTTCTTGTACCTGCCCTGACTGGAGACCAAACCCGCATCCTTGGCGTATCAGGATGATGCTGTAACCAACTGATATACCCAGCCAAGTCCTTTGGTGACTTTTCCATTTCACATTTCTTAATGCCCTTAACACAGCAGAGCTTCGTTTCTTTAATTTGTAAATCTCTTAAGGTACAGAAACATGAGCAGTGGAAAGTGCTCTGAACTCAGAGTCAACAGGCTTGGAGTGAAGGCCTTGCTAGGTTCTCTTTCAAGCACTGTCAGCCCTAACATCCCATCTTTTTTCCTTTCCCAGAGGACTGTAGTAGAGTCATATGGATGCCAGGATGCACTTACTGTGATTATGAGGAGACAGTGAGATGCCATTGAGAGATCCCCAGACAGAAAAGTAGATTTGTGCCACCCAGCTTCTTGGGCAGCTGAGAAAGATGCTGTGTCTGAGCCCCCATCTGCACCTTTCAGATGTAGAAACAGTAACGCACACTGCTGCTCCCATGTACCCGCGTGATAAGACTCGCTCTGCAGCACTGCTGGTGGGGAGTGTACTGTCAGGATCTTTCTGGAAATCAGGTGGCATTATATGCCAGGAATCTAGAAATGTTTGGTGTCTTTGAGTCAGTAATTCCGCTGTTACGGAATCTATTTAAGAAAATGTCTTAAAAATAGGAACCAGGACTCCCACACATAATATTAATTGCCAACTTAATTATAAGGAAAAAAAAAACTTAAAACAGCTTAACTGTCAAGTTAATTTACAGTATAACCTATGATAGAATACTATCATGCAGACATTAAAAACCAGCAAAGCTCTCATTTAGAATGGAAGGGCAGATAAAGTGCTTCCCAGATAAGGTCAAGTTAAAGGAGTTCATCATCACCAAGCCTTATTATATGAAATGTTAAAGGGATTTATCTAAGAAAAAGAAGATCAAGATTATGAACAGTAAAATAACAACAAACTCACAACTATCAACAGATGAACCTAAAACAAAAGACAAACAATGAAAACAAAAATTAAGCAAACAACCAGAACAGGAACAGAATCAGAGAAATGGAGATCACATGGAGAGATTTCAGTGGGGAGGGGGAAGGGAGGAATAGGGGGGAAAGGTACAGGGAAGAAGAAGCATAATTGGTAGGCATAAAATAGACAGGGAGAGATCAAAAATGGTATAGGAAACAGAACTCAAAGAACTTATATGTACAACCCATGGACATGAACTAAGGGGAGAATGCTGGAGGGTTGGGGGGTGCAGGGCAGAGGTGGGCTAAAGGAGGAGAAATTGGGAAAACTGTAATAGCATAATAAAATATACTTAAAAACAAATAAAATTTTTTAAAAGCTAATAAAATTAAGGTTTTCTTGCCCTGGCTGGTGTGGCTCAATGGATTGAGCACGGGCCTGCACACCAGAGGGTTGCCAGTTTGATTCCGGTTGGGACCCAAGTCTGGGTTGTGGGGCCAGGTTGTTGGGAGCCTGTGGGAGGCAGCCGATCAGTGTTTCTCTCCCTCTCTTTCTCCTTTTCATTCTCTCCAAAAATAAATAAAACCTTTTTAAAATAATAATAATAATAAATAAAACAGTTGGCAATTGTATGTAATACAAGGAGAGAAAGGTAGGATGTAACTAACTATGGATAATAAGCCCTGTACTTTTTATGCTGCAAACACTGATTGAGCTTGGCTATGTGCCAGGTCTGAGCTTAGCTGCCCTTTAACATATTTAGTTCATTTAATCTTTACAACAGCCCCTTGAGTTCGGTAGTTATTTATCCCCATTTTACAGCTGAGGAAACCGAGGCTTAGCAATTTGCTCAAAATGGCACAGCCAGAGCGGGTGCCCAGTAAATCTGCATTGTGAGAATAAAGTGTTCCCCACGCCAGTAGGATGTGAGGTGTTGATCTCTCGTTCCCTGTGCCCCTCTGATTCCTCCAGTGTGTGCAGTGAAGCTCTTGCTTATTTCATCACGGTGAACTCTGAGAGCCATCGGGAGGCCTGGACCAGTCTTCTGCTGTTACTTCTCACAAAAACCCTCAAAATAAACGATGAAAAGGTATAAACAAACTCCTGTCTCCACTAGGACAAGGTTTGGGCTGGCTTTTTCTCAGCATTGGAGGGAACTACTTTCTTAATCCTTCCAAGGGTGGCTCCATACCTAGCACCATCCCAGAGGCACTGGAGGGAAGTTAGTTCATTACCAGCAGCGGGTGTCCTGAGTTCTTGGGGCCTTTTCTCTCAAAGAACCGAGGAAGGCTGACGTTGAGCCCACGCCCCGTGCTCTTAAACAGCCGTGGTAGTGTTCGGTATGGCTGTGTTGGAGGAGGGCTGAGAGCGGGCAACACTGGGAACTTGTTTAGACCTGGGAACTTGGCTTTACTAAAATTAAAGTTGACTTTGGTGTCAAGGCTATCCCCAGATAATTTGTGTTTGCAGTGAAATATAGTGAAATTTTAATTGGCAAATTTTTTGCACAAACTTTATAATAGCAAAAAGCAAGAAAAAACACCAATGTTGCAAGAAGTTCTAGAGTGAGGTGAATACTTTTGAAAAAATATTGCCAAAAATAGTTTGATGTCTAACTTTCTATCTTTCTCTCCCCTCTCAAGTTTAAAGCACATGCTTCAAAGTACTACCCCTATTTGTGTGAAATTATGCAGTTTGACCTGATTCCTGAGCTTCGAGCTGTTCTGCGGAAGTTCTTCCTACGGATAGGTGTTGTGTTTAAGATATGGATTCCAGAAGAGCCATCACAGGTACCAGGGACCCTGTCACCAACATGGTAGCCCTGACCCCTGTGGGCCCCTGCTGCTTCTCTGCAGAACGTCCACCATGCCACCTCTGCCTGGCACGTCTCCTGAAGGGGCAGGTCATAGAAACAAGAGTCAGCGTCTTGGAGCCCGGAATGGTCTGGATATAAAGGTGACTCTACGCTGGTCCCAGTAGAGCCCCTGACTGAGGCGTGGGGTTTGTTAAATGGCTGCATACCCAGCTGACGCCGTAGGTGGGGAGTCCATTTCATCTCTGTCATTCCATTTTACTGCTCGAACTGTCTGTGGGACCCGTCGCTGCACGCGCCGACCTCTCCCAGGAAAGTCCTGCCACTGCCTGTGAGTCTCGTCGGAGGGGCCGCTCCGAGAAAACGCTGGACACAGCAGTGTAGGTTCGTGGTTGTTAGAGAGTCTGTTAATAAAATTTCTTGTAATGGCCAAGTGCCACCTAGACTACGCTGGGTTTGTGTTGTCTGAGTGCGTTACAGAAGTGGGAGTGTCCTCGTCGGTGGTGAGTCTGCTGTAGTTAGAGTCGTCTGGGGAAAGGTAGGGGACAAAAGGGTTTTTCTTTTCCCGTTTTGTTCATGTCTGAGTGATTTTTAAAGTATTTTACAAAAGTATATTGAAGATTTGACTGAGGCAGAGTTTAGTAATTAAGTTAGAAGTAAGAGCTTGAAAGGTTAAAGAAAACGTAGTGCCTCCTGATTCTCTGTTTTAGGAACTTGGGGAGAAAATGTCTACAGGAAACAGTGAAAAAATAAATGAGAATGATTAGCCTTCCTGGAAGTATTTGTGGTGGATGGGTATTAAATTAAAATCTCTAGAATACATTGTCCATCTCACACCCCAAAATCTAATATATGAAAGTAGTAACAAAAAGGAAGTAGTAATTTAATGGAGTTAATTTATATTTGAGTAAACTTTTTACTTTTACCTCAGAATAGTGAGGGTACCAATTGTTAGTATCCCTGCTCTGCACCTGCCCCACCCAAGGGCCCTCGAGAGAGAGGGTTGGGGGCTGTGCGTGAGAAGGGTCGCTCTGCGAACGTCCGCAGGCACCTGTGGTGCATCAGACTAGAGCAGGCCTTTGCGGTTGTGGGGCCAGCACAGCTGGTCTGTGACCTTGGCAGTCGGTGACATGTGCCCAGTGCTTCTGTTAATCTGAGCCGAGGAGCTGAATTCTTTGGAAGGTTAGATTCTGAGGCCCTTTTTATGTTAATGATGGTGCAATATTTTTAGCTGCAGAACTGAATACTGATGCACCTTCTGCAAAAGTGGGCGGTATACAATGTGGCCCGGAGCCTGCGAGCACTATATTTGGAAGTTAATTTATCCTGAGTCCGAGAGAAAGAACACACTCTTCATTCTCTGCCCTCATCCTCTGCTCACCTAGAGCAGCATTCAGCATTAGCAAAAGTGTTACACAGAGTTGTTAAAACATTCAGACTTCTACCTACGCCCTTTAGTCCCGTAAATTGGATTGTATTGTTGTCAACTCTGGTGCCTTAGAAGTTAGTAAGTTGGGAACCTATCTATAAAATCAAATTTTTTTTTTTAATAGAGAAGGAGTTCTGGTGCTTTTGTTTACCAAGAAACCAATTTCTTAAAATTTTTTGTTTTTAATGGCCTTGAGAAATGTTTGGTTTGGGCCGGCAGTACGCTGTCTACTTTTCTTTCCCCAAAAGTGTTTTCATTTCTTTACCAAAGAAAAAAACAAGTTTATGTTTCTACGTTATTTACGTACATTTAGGGGGAGCTATGTAACTTAGCAGGAAGGGACCGCGGGAGAGTGTTTTACTGTGAATGGAAAATGTTAGAACACTTGACTGACTTGTCTTGGATCCTACACCTTGACACTGCATCACGGAGGCTGCGTTCTAAGACTTACTCCCTGGTACTGTGGTTCGTCACACCCTCAGCAGGTCAGTCATCCCCATCGACATTTGTACTAAAGGTGTAAATGGGGAACACACGTGTTTGTTACATTTTCTGTACAGCTGCATCCCTGACTGAGACTTTTCCTTTCCTTCTGAGGTTGTCACGTGACGTTTTCTTCATCAAAGGTGACTGCAGGACTTTTCCAGTATATTCCTGCCTTCTCTTTAATTTTTGTCTCCTTTTGCAGACTAAGAAATGGTGTAGCGCCTTTTGTTACATGCTGAAACATTCAGGTTTTCATTTCTTTTTAACTTTGTCTTTTAAATGATTCAATTTTCTGAATGAGGCATTTGAATTGTACCAGCATGGACTTTTAAAAACTGGATGTAAAACCATTTGGGGTGATTTTTCTCATCTGCAGACTGTGACCTGCAGAAGCAGTCCCTTACCTCCAGTAATAAGCCATTCAGCCTGAATCTGCTTTGTGAGTAAATCTGTTCTATCTCCTGATACACGTGGCTCGTGCCCCTCAAACACTAGTGACAAGGGTGTGTGTGACTTGGCAGTACCGCACCAGGACCCCACCTATTATTAACAAAGTAAAGGGAGAAGAGGGAAGCATTTCCAAGGCCTTATTTCTTTCTCAGAATGCTTTAAGTGTTGATTATATGTGCTGGGTCTCTAGAGAGTTTGTTACAATACTGCTGCTTTGAGCAATTTCGTTTTTCTTCATTGTCCTTTATGGAAATCACCAGCTTTGGTATCTTAACAACAAACAGATGGGAAATGTTATTTCAAATATGCATCTTTAGACGCAAACACACTTTTTCCCTGATACTCCTCGCATACAACCAAAGAACATATGCTGTGGAAACTGTATAATAACATCTGGAAACACATTTTCCTCTGACAGGTGACTTTTGTACAAAAAGCAAAGGAAAAAAACCCTGAGGTTTTTTGTTGTTCTTTTGTGATTATGGCTATACATTTAGTAGCCTTTAATAGTTATTAAAGGAACCTGTTGACGGACACAAGTATGGCCATCGTGTTCAAATGTTTGTTGTTACGATACAAGCGGATATCGGTTTAAACAGATGCTGGATTCTCAATACTGCATTTTCTGGATTCTCTTCCTGTATTTGTGTTACAGTTGACATACCTGAAACCCACATCCTGGAGTTTTGCTGTCAGCAGCTTTGTAGTTTGGGAAACAAAGAAACCAAAGCTCAGTATTTAAAAGAATGAATATATCTGGAAATCCTTGCTTTCCAAAAAAGACACTCATCAAAGGTGTAGTTTTCTTCAGTGTTCTAATTTTTAAAAAATTTTATCTGCATATTTGCATCAAATATTTCTTTATGTGCAAAATGTATGTTTTACCTCCTAAAATGCCTAAACGTTAATAGCTACTTTTGTTTAATCTATAGACGATGATTAAGTGCATTTAATATTGGTAATTTAATGAAAAGCATTCCTTGCCCAATGGATGTATACATTTTTGAAAGAATAAGCAGAATTATATAACATGAAATGCTATGTAAAGTTTTCTATGTAAAAATATTATGTATAATACTGTTAAAATATCCCATGCTTTAATCAGGTGATAAATCAATAAAGTTTTAAAAAGTAAAACTTTCTAATGTAGTAATTAATTTGTACATCAAGACATAGTTTGTTCTCATGGCAGCTATAAGCTTGTAGATTAACAAATAGAACAATGGGAGAATATTATTGTGAGTTTCCGTTTTTTTAAGCACAGTTCCCCTTTTCCCCTTCCTCCCCTCACTCCAGGAAAGGGGAAAAATCCAGTCACGAGATTTTTCTTTCTCTCGTGATCTGCTTCACTCATTGGTTTGATCAGTGCTTTCGTTCCCAAGACAAAACAGAAACCCTGGCCTGCGGGCAGTGAGGGCAGATCACAGAGGCAGCCAGCTGGTCACTTGGGGGAGGCAACGCTAAGGCTCACACAGGGCCCCCAGATATGAAGACAGTAAACTCTGAATGCAAAATCCATCCTTTCTGAAATAATCTACAGTGTAAATCGTCATTGTACTTAAAGTACCCCACTGCTGAAGCTCACTAACACGGAGCCATCTTCATTCATTCACCGGAGTAAAACTGCGCCCTGTGGAACTGCCTGTCAGGCGCTTCCAGTGAAGAACGAGAGGACAGCCCTTTCTTCTGGAAAAGGTTTCTAAAAAGAGTCCACGTCTTCAGGGCAGAGAGTGCCTGGGCTGCTTCGGGAGCAGAGCTTTTAATTCTGCCCCCAGGCAACAGTGGCAGTGTCTGGAGACATTTTTGGTAGTCCCAGCTGGGAGGGAGGGGTGGAATCTGATACTGACACCTGAACACCCCCCACCACAAGGAGTTACCCAGTCCCAGCGTCAGCAGGGTTCAGGTTGAAGACTTGAACTAAAGTGACTTCTTCCTCTGAGTCTAAAGAGTTTGGTGTAGTGGGACCTCCAAGTCCATCTATGGTGGATACTTTCAGCTTTCTTTGGTCTTCCTTTACACACACACAAGCCACTTCTACTTGCCCGTCCTATGAAGGAGAGAGCATGCCGAGGTCACTCTTTGGGGAAGGGCTTTAAATAAAGCTCTACTTTTATTTAAAGTACTACTTATTTTAGCATTTTGAAAAGTACTATCAGCATTATACTGCATTTGTACCCTACCAACAGGCTGAAACACATTTTAGGCAAAACTTTTTCAAAGGACCAGACTGGTTCCCGGGAATTTTTGCAAACCTTTGTAAAAAATGCCTGTTGTCCAGTTTGAGAAATCTATTAAATTGTCCTCGGTTAGTCGTGTCATTTCTCAGGAGTTTTCAGCTTAGTAAATGCAACTACACGCTCGCAGCAAAAGGAAAGGAAAAAGGGTGGGGCTGCCCCAAGGATTCTGCCAAACTGATTGTAGGATTTTTTACATGCCTATTTCCAGACAAAAGCTAGCCATATTTGATGTTTAACTGAAGATTGAGTCTTTGAGGATAGTTTTACATCACAGCCAATTTTCATTTTTTCCTGAGACTCACTCTCTGCATTAAAGCTGCTATCGCCTCCTCTTCATTAACCTAATTCAGATTTGCTTCAAGAATGTCTTGATTTATGTCTAAAAAATACCCGTGTGACCTGAAGCTAATATAATATTGAATGTCAAGTGTATTTGAAAAGTTTGAAAAAGAGAGGAATAACCAGGTGTTCTAGTAAAACACGTTTGCTTAAGTGAATTTGAGCTCAAACAACAGCACACTGATTTTCTCCTCCAGAGTGCTGTGAGTCCCTGAGGAGCAGGCAAAAAACCACCACTGCCAATAGGCGCAGCCAGCGGACAGATCCTGGAAGCTGGAAGGAAGAACTCCGTGCAGAGGGTTTGTGCTAACTTTCTGCCCTTTGGGGCACAAGCAATAAGCAGGCTATTAATGCCACTTTTTAAAGAACTACCATTTGTTGATGGTTTACTGTGCTCCAGACACTAAGTGCTTTTCATTTACAGGAAGTCCTTTAAACCTGAAAACAACCCTAGGAAACTGAGGCCCAGAGAGGCCCACGGAGGCTGTGTGACTGGGTCACAGAGCTGAGACTTGGCCTCAGGCTCTGCCTTCAGAAGACCCCAGCTAGTCTGGTGGAAGGGGTGTGGAAACTGGGGGGGCGGCGGGGCATCCAGCAGGAGTGCTGGCCTGAGGAGCTTATGTTCCAGGGCTATTCGTTCAGTGGAACTGCTTAGGGCGTTGCAAACACCTGAGTTAGAAACAGTATTTACCAGATCCCTTACACTAGCCTTTGGAGGGTCATACCTTGGACCTTTTCATGATTATTTAGAAGCAGAGGAAGGAGCTGGCTACCAGAGAGAATGTAAGAGTGAACAGATGATGACGTTGGGCCAGTAAGCCCTTGTTTTCTCCTGGCCCTAGTTTTACTTCTTTCCCATCAATTCATGAACTGCCTTCACCTTTCCATTTTACTGAACAACTGAAAATTTGCCAATTTCGGACTTTTTTTAGAGTTCACACTTACTCCTGCCTGAGGGCTTTTGCCCCTCGATATTCCCCTGCCCGGAATGCTCTCTCCCTAGACTGTCCCACGGCTGGTTTCTCCTCCAGGCGTCAAGCCAAGCACGAACCCCTCAGCTGCCTTCTTTGTGCCTACTCAGAGCCCACGCCAGCTGCAGTGGGCTGTCTGAGGTCTGTCGCCCCCACTAGAACATAAGCGCACAAAGGCAGGGAACATAGCTGGTGTGTGTGCGACAATCTCACCGGCTGGAGCACAGTACCAGGCACCTAGGGAGTACCAGAAATTCTAGGATGATCACAGGACAGTGCATGCATTCAAGGGAATTAGGCCATTTCCTGTGCTTTCTTGGACTCCTGGCACTTCCACTCTCCATTTGCCACACTCAGCATGAAGACGAGGCTGCTGCCTAAAGGCCCACTTCCCCTCCATACCTGCCCTAGGCACTTACTTCCCTCAGAGAGTTCTGGAAGGTGCCCAGCCCTTGATTCCAAAGGCTGCAAGTGTCCGAAGGGCTCTAGGTTGAAGCTCTACATTCCCTGGACTTTTCTGGTCTAACTTCCCTCTATCCCTCCCCCAGAGGAGGAGAGAGGGAACTTCATTCATGCTAGGCTTCCCTGTTGATCGTTTGATATGCTCTTGCCCTGTCAACCATTGTTCAGCACTTTTTTTTTCATTTCTGTGATAGCACTGGCAGCAGAATAAATAGTAGTAATACCATGTATCGGTTTCTTAGTGTGCCAGGCATCTGCTCTGCACACATCTTTCCTTCAGTTCTCCCAACCACATCATAAGGTTAGGTACTATCATCATCACACCCCTTTTTTTTTTATAGAGCATACCTGGGGCTCAGAGAGGTCAGTGAACTTGCCTAAGGCCACACAACTAGATTCAAAGCCTGCATTCTGGCTCCAGAACATACCTCTTAAACACTGGCCACACCACCTCTCAGTGCTTGGGAGCCATTAGCGCCTGACCCATCTCCTTCATTGTATCCCTGATGCTCCCTTCCTAAGTCCCTCCCTAAGGAGGGACCTCCCACAAAGGATCTACAGACAGAGGGAGATCTGCTAGGGCAGGGCCCGGCACAGTACTGCCATCTGCCGGCTCTGGAGCAGCTAAAAATGTGGGTTCATGTGCAGTTAAGTCTAAATATTTCAAAGTTTTATATCAATCTAATACATTTTGAGTAAAACACATTGTTGAATGGTAGGCTTTATTAAAAGGAAATGGCACAAACCTTTAAATACCTAATAACTTCAAAATAGAACCCAAAAGCCCACTGAAGTACACTTGTACAAGGATAAAGCCAGAATCCTGATGGGAGATGCATATGGGTCTGAGAGAACATCAGATAAAGAACATTTTAAAAATAAGGACATAGCCCTGGCTGGTGGGGCTCAATGGTTTGTGTGCCGGTCTACGAACCCAAGGGTTGCCAGTTAGATTCCCAGTCAGGGCACGTGCCTGGGTTGCAGGCCAGGTCCCCAGTAAGGGGGCACACAAGAGGTAACCACACATTGATGTTTCTTTCCCTCTCTCCTTCCCTTCCTGTCTCTCTAAAAATAAATAAAATCTTTACCAAAAACCCCTTATGTCCGTAACCTTTTTATTCAAGAACAACTTTTTACATTTTATCCATAGGAATTGCTTTTACACGTGACAGGGTGCTGTCAAAGATAAACACAGCCAGACATTGTTAAAGCGGGGAAAACAGATTTTCTTCAGTAACTAGACAGTAGGGGAGAAAGCTGAGCTCCATTCTGACTTCTGCAGAGCTGATTGGGCATTTTAAAGGGAAAATGAGGGAGTAGGAGAGCAAGCAGGGGCTCAGCGAAAAGTTACAAAAGGCTGATCAGTAAAAAAGTAGTTTGGCCAGCCCTGGCTGGTGTGGCTCAGTAGACTGAGCACCGGCCTGGGAACGGAAAGGTCATTGGTTCAATTCCGAATCAGGGTACATGCCTGGGTGGCGGGCCAGGTCTCTGGTTGGGGGCATGCGAGAGGCAGTCAGCTGATGTTCCTCTCTCAGATCAAAGTTTCTCTCCTCTTTCTCCCTCCCTTTCCCCTCTCTCTGAAAATAAGTATTTTTAAAAATAGTGATTATGCCAGCTGTGTCTGTTAGCTGGTATTTACCAAAGTTAGGCTTCCAGAGGATCTACCTTCCTGATTAGATTTCAAAGGAATGGCTTTCAGGTTCTTAGGAAGCACACTCCTGAATTGTAAGAGAGGCGGGGCAAAGTTTACGACTGTAAGCCCTTTCGGTAAGTGCTGTAAGAAAGGGAGGTTGGGGCCTATCCTCAGGTGTTGGCTAGAAAAACAGTCAGTTTTCCTAGCGGCATCGAGCTTCCTGTGCTTCACTCGTCCTAGGGAAATGGCCTGCTGCTGCTAGAAGCCATGTTGAAGTTGGTCGCCTTTCAGTGAAGAGGTTTGGACAGTCATTCATTACGTGTTGAGAACTCTGCAGTTCTCAGTGTCTATGTAATTTTGTTTTTATATTCATTTCCTTGAATGATGACCAAATAGTGTGACTTTCAGTCACAGGAGTAGCAAGCAATAGTTCCACGGGATGCGCTCTGAGTGGACAGATAGCTGGGCCTGTTGAAGGAGGAAAAGGAGGCCAAAACTGAGGGCTGGGATTTCCACTAGTCACCCCTGGTTCCTCCTCTCTTTCCCACATGCAGGGTATCGCAGACTCCAAGGGTTCTACCTCTAAAATATATCCTGAAGCTGTTCACTTCTCTCCATGTTCATGCTACACACCCTAGTCCAGGCTATTACAGCTTCCTGGACGCCTCCTACAGCCTTCCACTGGTCTCCCTGCTTCAAGTTCTTCCCCCCATACAGCCCTTTCACCAAGCAGCAACTGGTGGGCCTCTTAAAATATCAATTTGGTAGCCTGGCCAAGTAGCTCATTTAGTTAGAGTGTCTTGCCAATACGCTAAGGTTGCATATGCCCAGTCAGGGCACACACAAGAAGCAACCAATGAATGCATAAATAAGTGGAACAACAAATCGATGTTTCTCTCCCTCTAAAATCAATAAATAAAAAAATTAGTATATTATTTTGCTGCAGTCCAGCCGCAGCAGAGTCCAGGGGGTCCTGAAGGTGCTATGAGGCGTCGGCGCATGGAGATCAGGCAACTACACAGCTCAAAGGCATGTGAAATACTGACTCGTTTATTGCAAGTACAAATGGATTTTTATGTTTTCCTTTTTGGCATAGATTAACATTTGCAAGTGTATAGCATGATCAGTTAAGCAGAAAAATCAATACAAAGGTAACCAGGAAAAGTACGAAAGTTTCCATGGATTTAATTATATTAAACAAGTACTGTTTTGACCAAAGTTTCCATAGATTCAGTTATAGTGAACAAAGACTATTTTAACTAGGAGAGTCATAAATCAGACAATTAGACATTTTCAGAAATTGTTCATAGGGCAAAAATATACGATAGATTGAGCAGAGGCAATAAGGCCTTTGTGATATCTAACTTAGCTATCTATTCTGTCTAAAATGTTTCTCTGTGTACTATAAACTTTAACTTCATAGTAACTGTTTCTATATCTTAATAGCTAACCAGCTTTTCTTATTTCTATGGCTGTCTAATTGATATATATTCTTATTTAAGGTAAAGGAGGGGCTGTTACTATAATGACTTTTAGACATTCAGGGACTTGTTGACTAGAGACACATTGGTCTGATTATATCCTGTTTGTGTCAGCTGCTGGTCAATTCTAAGAGTGGTGATCATTTCTAGGAGGTTCCAGATGATTAAGGCAGTAAAAATACAGATTCCAAGAAAGAGAAAGAACAAAATCACACACAGATCCCAAGTAATGCCACGTCCTCCAGGCCAGGATACGCTTCCTTGAAGACATATCCTCATGTCTGGACCTTGTCAAACAACATGGTTGACCATACTGGAACTGGACGTGGCATTATTTCACTTACACGTGGAATATGATGAATAAAATAAACTAACCAAGTGGAGACAGACTCATGGATACAGAGAACATACTGACACCTGCCAGAAGGGAGAGAATTGGTGGGATGGGTGAGAAGAGTGAAGGGATTAAGCAAAGAAAAAGACTCAATTCGGCGGCGGTCACTGAGCAGATCGGACTCTTCTCTGGTTCGTGCGCCTCCCTCAGCTTCCTCAGCAACCATGTCTGATAAACCCAATATGGCCGAGAATGAGAAATTCGGTAAGTTGAAATTGAGGGAGACAGAAATGCAACAGAAACACCCACTGCCTTCCAAAGAAACGACTGAACAGGAGAAGCAAGCAGGAGAATCATAATGAGGCCCACACCGCCAATATGCACTGTAATTCCACAAGCATTGCCTTCATATTTTACTTCTTTTAGCTGTGTAACTTTGTAAGCTGCAAAGAGGTTGGATCAGTTTAAATGACTGTGCTGCCCCTTTTCACAGCAGAACTACTGACAACGAAGGCCACACCTGCCTCTCCCATCTGCCTCTCTGGCTGGCAGGGCAGGGAAAGAACTTGCACGTTGATGAAGGAAGAAGCTGGGTGGGAAGACAGTGAAATCTAGAGTAAAAACCAAGCTGGTCCACGGTGTCCTGCAGGCTGTAAAATGCAGTTTAGTCAGAGTGCCTTTTTTTTGTTAAAATGATTTCAATTATTGGAATGCACAATTTTTTAAATATGCAAATACAAAGTTTTAAGACCTGAAAACAAGATTCATGGACGTAGACTACAGCATGGTGATTGCCAGAGGGAAGGGGGCGACAGAAGAGGTAAAAAGAGGGATGAACGGTTCTGGAAGGACACTTGACGTGGGGTGGTAAACACACAGTACAATATACAGATGATGTGTCGTAGAATGGTACATCTGAAACCTACATCATTTTATTAACCAATGCCACCCAAATAAATTCAATAAAAATAAGTAAATAAAAGAAAGAAAAATATACATAAATTTTTGGTGGTCACATACTTAAAGACATAGCTCAAACACTGGCTTCTGAAGCCTACATCATCTGGTCTGGGCTGGCCTAACATCACCTCCCCACAGCTCCACTTCGTTAAGGCCCAGCCTAGCTCTTTCCTGACTCGGAGCCTTCGCACTGGCATCCCCTCCTCCTGAAATGCTCTCCAGGCTGAGATGCACGCAGCTGTCTGCTGGTTACAATGCAGGTCAATTTTCGCCTGTTCAGATGGCTCCTCTGACTATCCCGTTGACCTTCCAAGTCACTGCCTGCCATTTCATCCTGCTTTTAATTTTCTTTTCATAGCACTTACCAAAATGTGAAATTATCTTACTTGTTCATTCCGTTTCTCCCTCTAAAACATAAGCTCCATGAGGGGCAAGAAGTTCTCCTCTGCCGGAGACGCTAGGGACAGGGCTTTGGGCAGTGCGTTCAAAAGTTATATAAGACCGACTACGCTCCTTCTATCAATCCCTGACATCAAAATAGCTCACAATCCAGCAGCCACTCACTCAATCTGTTCGTTTCAGGAAAACGGTGATTGTGATGCCCGTTAGAACTGTCTGAACCAAAGAGCATTGTGGCTTGTGACGTCAGCGCAAACACAGAGCAGGGTCACGCAAGCCAGAGACGGGTCATTCGAAAACTTGAGTGGTGCCTGAGCACCCTTGGCCCCGCCCCCTGCCTCTGCCCTGCTCACGCATGCGCCCCTACCGCAGCCTCGCCGCCGCGCCATTTTGCCGGGGTTTGAATGTGAGGTGGAGCGGCGGCTGGAGTGGGTAGTGGCAGGTACAGTTCGCGGCTGAGATTTTCTTCTCCATTCCCGTACTTCCACGAGGTATGGCCGGGGAGTGCACAGCTTGGCGGGGTGGCCTCTGAGAACCCCGCTGGGAGAGGGATGAGGCGCTCCCTGCATTTCCGAGCGCTGGGGAGCAAGGACCGCGCCTCCGGGCGAAAGCGGAATGTGGGCCTATGTGTCTGGCAGAGTCCTCGGGCGAAGTCTTTGCCTTCGGCCGCCGCCTTCGCCTCATCTCGCAGCGTCTCAACGATCAGCCCAGACCGGGCGGCCCCCGGGCCTGTGGGAGGCTGGAGCAGCCTCGGCGCGGCCTAATGCGGCCCATGTCCCGCCCCTTCCCCTCCAACGCCGCTCTGATTGGTGGTGCCGCAGCTACGTCCCTCGGGAAGGCCGCCTCTCATTGGTCACGGCCGCGCGTCCGTTCTCTAGGCTCCCGGCCTTCCGCAACGTGAGCGGAGGGCAGCGTCGACGCCTGTCGGGCTGCAGGGCGGAGGATGCGGGTCGTCCACTGACCGCCCGTTCCCTGGACTCCCCGTGTTAAGGAGGAAAGGGAGCGTAACCTCACTGTGCTTCAGCCTCCCCGATTGTAAAATGGGCACCATGATCTCACTTTGCTGAGTTGTTTGTGAGGCTTAAATTCCACGCTATGCGCCTGCCTATTAATACGGGGTGCTCCTCTTGGGGGAAACATGGCTTGGTACAACTACCAAGCATGGGCTTTGGCGTTAGAACGCCTGGGTTCGTTCCAGATTTAGTCTCTCCCTAGCAGTATTCACCGCACCTGTCCCAGGCTCCATTTCCTTATCTGCAAAACGGGGTTGAAAACACAGTCTGCCTGTGAAAGTGGCTGTGAGGATGCGCTGAGTTATTACCGTGGTTTACCTGCGCCACCGCCGGTGACCATTTTCCGCCTCCCCACCCGTCTCTCCTCTTTAGCCACAGAAGCCACCCTGGCCGACCTGCCCACCGTGAAGCGTTTGCATGTGCCTCACGTGTTTTTGGAAGTTACCAGTGCTAGATCTTTGCAAGGCTGGCTCCCTTCCTTCAGGTTTTATTCAGCTTAGGCCTTTTTTGACCAGCCTCTTCTACTGTTCATCATATCACCCTAGTTTTATTTACTTCGTAACATTGAACGTTAGCGATAATCACTTGATAGTTTACTTGTTTATTGCCTTTCTCGACTGCCAAGAGCAAGAATCTTGCTTTTACCCGTCTTGTTTGCTGCTGTTTCCAGGCGGCCAGTTCGTGCCATGGCAGGTGCACAGGTGTTGTTACTCTTTGGAGGTCCAGAAGGAGATTTTTTTTACTCTTGGATCTCACCCGTGCTCATTTTCTTCTCTGGGCCCCCATACTCGAATTTTTGGCCCCTTTATTGTGTGTCTGTTTTTTGCATAATTCCTGGAACTCTTGAGCTAGCCTAGTCTCTTCCCTCTTAAGACTCTGTCTTTCACTTCTTCCATCAGTGTAAGGGGATTTTGTCTCGCTTTGTGGTTACTTTGATTTCTGCTCGGTGGGGGCTGGGACGGAGGGAAACCACTTTCTCTACAGGATTAAATGGGTTTGAGGACACTAGTTTCCGAGTTAATTTGTTCCTCTTTTCATTTCATGACTTTATTAAGCTGCCCGTTAATCTTTGGGAATACAGTGAAGAAACAAAAATGGACAAGCTTCCTTCCTTTGGGTAGCTCATGTTCAGTGAGGGAGAGAAACAAGAATACAGATAAATGAATTAGGTAATTTCAGACAGTGACAAGGGACAGGGTCATGTGACAGATGAAGGCTTCTCTGAGGAGGTGACATTTGAGCTGAGGCCAGTCATGGAAAGGTAGGGAACAACATTCCTGGCACAGGGAATAGAAAATATTGCTCAAGAGCTCAAGGACAGGCGCAAGCCTGGAATAATGGAATATGTGAGGAAAATCCAGCTTGCCCGAGTAGCACATGAGAAGGGAGAGGTATCCAGGGGCCAAGTCACGTAGGGCTTGGTAGGAACGTAAAGAGTTTGAGTTTGAGTGGTGTGTTACTGTGGTTCAGGAGCAGGGGATGGGGCGGGGAGGTGTTGGGATGTGTTCTTGGTGCGCGTGTGCCGGGTGGTTGTCATACGCTGGGTCTCTTTCCCTTTCCCCAGACGCAGGGCCTTGGGAATGGTTCTCTAATGTGGAGGGAATAACTGAGGAAAAGGCATGTTTCTTGGATTAGCTCATGTCACAGATGTCTGAAAGAGCATTGCAAGGCAAGCTTTTATTCCAGAAATCTTCATCTGTAACTGAGGGCCTGTGGGAAGAGGCTAGACTTAGGTCCAGCCATCTACTCAACCGGAAGAACTTAGAAATTAGATAAGTCTGTCATTGATTTATTTTGGTGCATTTTGTGTGTGTGTGTGGTTGGTAGGGATTTCCAAAGATAGCTTTGTGGAGAAAGTATCACCCCTTATTTAAAGATAAAATAATGAATATTCCATTTTTAGTTTGAGTCTTTATTTTAAAGTCAATAACACTTCCTACATTTATATATAACTAATATTTTCAAGGGTCAAAGTACCTTCACCTGTGGTCAAATAAGATATCCTAATTAGACCTTGATCTTGCTGATATATTGGGAATTCCTGTGTGGTATTCTCTAAAATTACCTATTTGTTATACTTTCCCAAATCAGGGCTAAGCTTACAATTTTGTTTTGTGACATTATCACTAGGGAGATATAAAAAGGGTTTGTTGACAGATATTTAATGTTAATATCTAACATTAAAATTCTATGTAGTATTGTAACTTTCAGAGATTGGAGCATGCATATTTATGTAACACCATCCCTCAATACACACATACACTTTTTTTTCCCTCAACATGCTTTTTGAAAAATAATCTTAAAAGTAGTTTTATCCTAGCACCTCAGCTTTGTCATTTTAGGGGTTATTCTATCATGTGGTCTTAGAATCAGTTGTCTCCATCTCTCCCTGTTCGTCACAATTGACCAGAATAAAGGGGAAGAATGATAGTGCTTTTGGTGGAAAAATTAGTCAAGGGTATGTAGCTTTTGAAAATAGTACAACCGATATGTATAGTAGGCGCCCATCATTGTGTAAAAGCTCTAGGAAGATTGCGGTGGACAAAACACTAAGTCCCTGCTCTTGGAGCTTCCAGTCTAGTGAAGGGGAAAGCACAGTGGACAAAGCAAATGTATATGCCTGATAAAATTTACTTGGAAAAATAGGGTAAGGGAATGGAGAGCAGCAGAGATGGGTGCTTTTTCAGAGAGGACAGTCCAGGAAGGCATCTCTGAAAAGAGATGACATTGTGAAAGAGACCCGAATGAAGTGGGCAGTGCGCCGTGCAGCGCTGCAGGTCCAGAGCTGTCAGCAGTTGGGACAGTGAGTGCAAAGCCCTGAGACAGAAGTAGAAGCACTGCCATATGTGAACAGCAATACAGGACAGAGTTCAGATTCACTTCTTTCTTGAAGTTCTTTTGAATGAACAGAAATTAATTATGGCAGGCAAGTTGGGCATTTGTTTATTTGACAGCTGTAACTGAGCTCCCACATTTTGTTGGGGCTGCTAATAGCTGGTTCTCAAAAAATAATGGTCTCCAGTTCAGACTAGGACTCTGTGTTGTAGTCGACTGGCTTGTCATACTCATCCATTAGTTCACGCAACAAATGCTTACTGAGTGCCTGTGTGCCAGGCAGTGCTGAAGGTCCTGAGCACACAGACAGAAACACACAAAGTTCCTGCCATAAGGAGTTTACATAAGAGACAACAAGTCAAAGATAATACAGAGGAGGATTAATGCTACTAACAGTATAACAGGGATGAGGTAGATAATAGGTGTGGAAGGCCCCTTTGAAGAGTTGATGGCAGGCAGCCGAATGATCTTACATATCAAATTAGAAGGAAGAGTAGCGTTACAGGCAGTGAGAACTGTCTTGGCTGGTTCAAGGAACAGAAAGAGAAGGCTTTTGCGGCTGGGACCTAGTGTGAAGCAAGACAAGGAAAAGGTAGGAAGTGAGGTTGGCAGGTGCCAGATTGCATGGGACTCTTTGTCAGGCAGAAAGAGTTTGGATTTCTAACACAGATAGTTATGAGGGATCTGAGAGATTTTGGTTGGGGTATGTACAGTGCTGTAGGAGCATAATGCAGATTTATCAAGGAGTGTATTTTAAAACTCAACAACAAAATAGATAATTAACCTCTGTAATCCCCCAAACACACAGTTTCTAACATGCTGCCATGTATGAATCCCCAAAAGTAGAGTAAATTTTCATGTGGGGAAGAAAGGCCAGGTGGATTATTTTTCCTCATATACGTTGATGTAAATGATTTTGCTTAGCATTGGCAAACTTTCAAGATTTCAAAGTCAGAATTTCCATATAGGAAAAGAGAATGGGAAATGAATTGATTAAATCACTGCTTTCCAAAATGTGTTCCATTATAAAGTGGCCAAGTAATGGGGGGAACTCTGGGTTAAACAATGTTGAACTGATAATTTACTGTTGGAGTTCCTGAAACCTTTAAAGTGAATCTCCAAAAAGGGGTGAATATAATGTATATCATTTTCCAAACTTTTGACATAAAAACCAGAAAGGGTAGCCTCTTTCTTGTGTGTATGGTTGAGTGGGATTTGATACTCCTGCCCATAGAGTGGTTTATCTTGGGTCAAAGGAAGTGAATAGGTGGTGATATCTATTAAATGAGTCAGAATATTGACTTCCCTTGTGATGAGAATGTTTTCTAATTAAGGGAAAGGACCGTACTAGGGAGACTACAGATAGCTTCAAATAGATTGTTCTCCTAAGGTGTGGTCTCTGGTTGTGGAGTAGTATTCTGCACAAGCACAGCATTAGCTCATAGCCCATTTCTAGCTTTTTACTTTTTTAAGTATGAGATGAGGGTTTCAGCTTTTTTTGTTGTGGAGTCAATCTTATTCAGAATCTCGGCGTCATCTTTGACTTCTTCCTCTCCCTAATTCCCATATGGCTGCTCTTTTTCACATCATCCTTTTTTATTGCTGCTCTCAGTGAGTCCCACTCTCATGCAGTCTTCTGTGATTATTTCTACCGGAGACATTAACCTTAAGTAGTAGAAAGAGCATAGACCTATAGTCAGACTCATTTGAATCTGATCTTTATTAACTGTGTGTGACTTGGGGCAAGTTAGTTACTCTGAGTCTTCTTCCTTGTGTGTTAAATGGTTATTATGTGGAGTAAGAAGCATATAAAACATCTAGCACTGGTCCACACTTCTGACCTTTGCCCCATCTTTAAAAAGTGTCCTAACAGATCTTCTCTTGTTTTCTTCCACATCTCCATTCTGCAAACCATTACCAGCCCAAACGTTCTTTTTGTTTTAAAAGTCCACTTTAAGTTTTTACCCATTTCTTTTTAAAAAAATACCTTTAGTAGCTTCCTATTTTAATTAATAAATCATGAAACTCTTAAGCTAAGTATTGAGGAGCCCATATGAACTGATCTTAGCCTCCAAGTTCAGTCTTCCCCAAAGGAGCTATGTGCTTTTCCTGTGTCTCTTACTTTTGCTCACACTATTTCCTGCATGAGATGGATCCTTGTACTTTGCCTAAGGAAATCTATATATTTCTCAAGTTCAGCTCAAGACTTGCAGCGTCTGGGAAGTCTTGGATCACTGAATGCCCAGTGACTCTCTTTTTAACCTCCTAGTAGTTAAGCTGCTGTATGTGTGATTCTTTTGATGTTTTCTACTCCAGGGAACAAACGTGTTTCAGAGTTTTTACTTTGGCTTATACAGCGCCCGCAGTGGGGCTTGGGGTAGCACCCTGCAATCAAATACATTATTTCTTTAGTGAAAAATTTACATTCTTAGTGAGATAAAAATTAGATTTATAGCCTCAGGCCGTTCAGGCCAGGTTTAGCTGCCTGAAAGGAAAGGGATTATATAGGTCTGTAGTGGGTATTTCTTCACCTCCCTCCCTCCCTCTCTTTCTTTCTTTCTTTCTTTTTTGTAGTTAGTATTTCAGTTGTGTCTTGTCTTCCAACTAGTCTGTAAGCCCCTTTGAGCACCTGAATTTGATAACTTTCTGATAGCAAACGTGATGTATATAGTCGTAGGATGTTAGAAAAATCTAGGAGAGTATGAAGAAAATAAAAATCCCTGTATCCATCATGTAGACATTAACACCCCTTATATTTGGGATGTATTTTTAGTTTTTTCAATACATTTGGGTATATGTAAAAAAATTCTTTAAATCCTCGTGCAAGGATGAGAGGAGGGAGGAAGAAGGAATGAAACACCGATGTGAGAGAGAAACATCAATCAGTTGCCTCCTGAACACACCCTGACTGGGCATTGAACCCGCAACCTTTTGCTGTACAGGACAGTGCTCCAACCAATTGAGCCACCTGGCCAAGCCTCATTTATGTATATATAAAAAAATTTTTAGCACAGTTTGAATTGTGGTATAATTGACCTTTTTTCTGCTTAGCTTTCATACATTTTACAAAAATTATTATGTACTTAATTTTATCTTTGTCATAGAGGCCCCAGAATTATTTGGTGCATGGTTGCCCTAAAAAGGCTACGTTTATCCAAGTTCCTTAGGAGCTACATGTGGCTTTGTCCCTAAAAGCTGCTTATGGGGATCTAAGCAAAATGGGGTTTTTAAAAATAGCTTTATTGAGATATAACTTACCATGAATTCATTCATTTTAAGTGTACCATTTGGTGAGTGTTATACAGTTGTGTATCTGTCACCACAGTCCAATTTTAGAACACTTCTTTCACCCCAAAAAGTTCTCGCTTAACACTTAATGTTACCTATTTACCAACAAATTGGAGACCATAAAGTCCCATTTGTAGATTCTCAAGCATTTTGGTCTCTTGGTGATGTCGAGTGCCCTTGTGCGCACACACATACTTGTCATCTATATGTGCTGTTTTGTGTGTGTGTTTCTTAGCCTTGTGTTATCAGTTATATCTACATAAACTATTTATTTAGCTTATAATTTGTAATGTGTGAGATGTGAATTTTTTGTAAGTTATGGCATGTTCTGTGCTTCATAATTAAGCTTTGTATATTTTAATAAGAAAGTTGCTTTTTATTAAGATATAATTGACATTAGTTTCAGGTGTACAACATAATGATCTGATACATGTGTATGTTGCAAAATGGTTACCACAATGAATTTAGTGTCCTTCATCACACATAATTACAGTTTTCTTGTGATCAGAACTTTTAAGATTTACTCCCTTCGCACTTTCAAATATACAGGGTCTGGCAGATTCCACATATAAATGAGATCATACTTTGTCTTTAGTGTATTGGGTTGGCCAGAAAGTCCATTTAGTTTTTTCTGTAAAAGACACATTTTTCATTTTCACCAGTAACTTTATTGATTTGGATATTTTGTTGGCTATTAGCTTCTAGTGGGTAGAGGCCAGAGATGCTGCTAAACATCTCCCAATGTATAAGACAGACCAACAACAAAGAATTATTTGGCCAAAATGTCAGTAGCACCAAGAAACTTCACAAACCACATTTGACACGTCCAGTCAGTCACAGCACCTTCTGCATACACTGCACAAATTGTTTTTTGTGCTTCAGTTGTGCTTTTACCTTTCTTGAAATAATAAAGCATAATACGCTGAAGACGTTGTATATCTTCTTCCATCTTCAACATTTAAATGGCTGCACAAAAATTCTCCAGTCTTAAGTTATTTTAAATGCATGCAGATATGACAGCAGTCACAATACAATGTAACAAAATTGTTTCAAATGAAGTTAAAGACAACTAAACACTACTAGAGCTACTGAATGGAAAAAAACAACGGAATTTTTGGCCAACCCAGTATTTCACTTAGCATAATTCCCTCATGGTCCATACATGTCAAATGGCAGGATTTCCGTGTGTGTGTGTGTGTGTGTCTGAATAATATTCCATTGTGTATATATACCACCGTTTTGGTTTTGGTCCATTTATCTGTTGATCAGTACTTAGATTGCTTTCATGTGTTGCTATTGCTAATAATGCTGCAGTGCACAAGGGGATGCAGATACCTTTTTGAGTTAAGTCTTTTCCTTTCCTTTGGATAAATACCCTGAAGTAGAACTGGATTATATGCTAGTCCTATTTTTAATTTTTCTTGTGGAACCCTCATACTGTTCTATAGTGACTGCCCCAATTTACATTCCCACCAGCAGTACACAAGGGTTCTCTTTTGTCCACAGCCTCACCTACATTTGTTATTTCTTGTCTTTTTGGTAATAGCCATTGTAACAGGAGTTAGGTGAAATCTCGTGGTTTTGATTTGCATCTCCCTGATGAGCAGTGATGTTAAGTACCTTTTTGTGCACCTGTTGGCCATCTGTGTGTCGTCTTCGGCAAATTTCTATTCAGATCCTCTGCCCCTTTTAAAATTGGGTTGTTTTTTCCCCCCTGAGTTATATGAGTTCTTTATATATGTTTTGGATATTAACCCCTTGTCACAGGGGTCCCCAAACTCCTGGGTCATGGACTGGTACCAGAAACCAGGCCGCACAGCAGGAGGTGAGCAGTGGGTAAGCTAGCCAAGCTTTGCTTGCATTACTGCCTGAGCTCTGCCTCCTGTCTCCCCTCTACCCTGCTCCCTCCTCCCATCCGTGGGGAAAATTGTCTTCCATGAAACCAGTCCCTGCTGCCAAAAAGGTTGGGGACCTCTGCCTTATCAGACATATGGTTTGCAAATACTTCCATTTGGTAGGCTGCCTTTTCATTTTGCTGATGGTTTCCTTTCCTGTGCAGAAGCTTTTTAGTTTGATGTAGTCCCATTTGTACATTTTTGTTTTGTTGCCTTTGCTTTTGGTGTAGGAAGTTACTTTTTAATAATAATCACAGTTGTCATCTTCTGAACCCTCAAATTATCTCCCCAGGTATAAATTCTCAACAGTAGTTTATTGTCGGTACTTGCGATGGAATGGTCGGTACTTGTGATATGGATTGTCATTTATTCTAATTTCCTTAATCTCAGGACACTATGGGATCCTTACTTACTGCTTAAATTTTTAATTTCTTAAGGCAGGGCTTATAAAAATTTTCTAGTGAGTCTTTTTAACCCTTTGCTCTGTTTCATAGCATTTAAATTAGATCACATTTTTGGAGACTTTGATCAGTTATTCAGCTTTGCTTCTCTGTGCCTGTCTTTTTGAAATCATATGTTTTTTCTTCTCCTTTATCTCAAAATTATCTCACCGTAGTTAAAAAAAAAAGCCCATCTTAGTTAAGAGTCAGGCCTATAGCCCAGGCCCAAATATAACAAGTGGATGACTTTGAGAGAGGAGAAGACTGATAATATAAAAGGATTTTTTAATGCGAATCACTGAGTCCCCATGTGACCGATTACCTAAACCTCATTTCTTGTTTCAGGTTTTATTGCAATGGAGCTCAGCGATGCAAATTTGCAGACGTTAACAGAATATTTAAAGAAAACGCTTGATCCTGACCCCGCCATCAGACGTCCAGGTAAAGAGAATAAATACTGTTTTGTGGTTGATGTATTCTTAAAGGACAGGTGAAGGAAACCTTTGTGCAATCTGCTGTTTGTTAATTTTAAAAAATTACACTTGGATTCTCAGACATAGTTCATTTTTCATTCTCTAGCTGTAAAGTGTGTGGGGTTATTTTTTGGTTTTGTTTTTTGAGTAAAATAGCTTTTATTTGGCCTCTTCTAGAATAAAAAGCACTAGTATGTTTAGACTGCTTTGTCCCTTCATCTTTCTGAAATTCCCTACACCTGCCAGTCTTAAGGAGATAATAATTAGGGCATAGAGATGAGAGTTAATTGCCTAAAAAATGATTAAGTGAATGAAACCAGGCAATCAGACACTGTCTCAATCTCCATGCTGGGTTTGATTTAATTAATACATTTTAAGACCTAGGGTTTCTCTTTTCTTCCCTTCCTCCTGACTATGACCAGTTTCCATTAGAAACTTAAACTTAGAACTGCAAATTCAGGTGCCCACAGGAATCACATGTGAAGGTAAATGAGTAAGGAAGGCCAGGTGAGGACTGGGAATATTCTGTGACTATTTGCCTTGGTTAAGGGGCAGATATTATTTGGAACCCCTAACTTTGGGGGAGTCAAACCAGTTTTGCAAGATCAGATTTATAGCTTTACTTGAAAAATAAGGCTGTTTATATGAAGTGTTCATATTTTTAAATGATAGCAACTAGTAATTTCAAACAATTTTGAAACACATACAAATCAAACTGATTAGTCGGTTGATGATCCTTGATGTAAGCCATATTAACCAGAAATGCTCTCAATCTGCTTCTACACAATTTACTAATGGGCATGCTCATGAAGAGGATTTTGAAAGTGCCCCGGAAAGACACAAATGAGTGTGTGTGTACGTGTCATATTGATGTTCTATATAATAAGTAGAACTGTGAACATGTTAATGCATCCATCCTATTCTAGAAAAGCCTTTGTGGTTTCTGAGAGGGGAAATTTGTGATCTTCCCCTTAGTGCTTTTATAAATATAAATATAAAGAAGTAATGTGTTCTTGGATGAAGGGAAATTAATGGCTCTAATCTTCTTAGCCTTTCCCAGAAAGCCTCTGCCAACATTGTCTATTAAAAATGATTTTTAATTGTGTCTTTTAAGATGAAGGTGCTATTGTTGTACGAATCCAGGACAGAATGTAGGAATAAACTATTTCTCAGGGATTGGGAGTAGACTGACTCGATACATTTATAAAATTATCTGGAGGTGGCAGTGTGTAATGGATCCAAACCTACAGGTACCGCTGTGCTCTGCGGGTTATTGAGATGTGACAGTGTTACAGATGAATTGGAAGAAATTTTTGAGGCTCATCGAGTGTGTAGAAATATGTAAGTGAGAATATTCTGTGAACAAGTTGAGGGAAATGAACACAGAAGGGAATAGACTTAAACTCATGAGAAAATTGCCTCCAGGATATTAACTACAATTTAGGAAAGAGACCTGGCAGTCTGTATGGGCTTTCCTCCAAATCACGGATACGGTGTGTGGCCCCGTACAAAGTGCTGACCGCTAGGAGGAGACGACAAAAGCCCAGCAGACTCATACAACACTGTGTCTGCTACTTAAAAACATGTTTCAGTTTATTTCTCATCTTTCAAGAAAGATATGGGGAACACAAAGCAGGGAGAGTTTGAGGATAGAAATTAAACTCTTGGGACTCAATTCAGAAAGGAGAAAAGTGTTAAATCATACTATTGTAGTAAATAATAGATGTTAACAGCAGAACTTTGCAGTAAGTATTGGATCCTAGGTGAGGCTTAAGATAGGAAAAATTAGAAGTGCTATAAACCTTCGCTGTGTGATCAGTAAACCTAGGAGATTTAATATTCCTAAGTGTAATATGAGTGTAAATATGTGAGTTAAAATGTGTATAAATTTATTGCTGGTATTAGAAATGTTTATTTCAAGAAGAAAACTGAAATCTAGTATGGTCAAATAAGGACTGGACTAAAACTTTTCAGTGATGAAATAATTCTAGCTGTGTGATCTTTGACAAATTACCTCTCTGAGGAGCATATTCTCCTTCAGATGGGATGGTCATCTGATCAGACTACTTTATAGGTTTGTGAGAATCAGGTGAGTTGAGTGATTTGAAAACTGAGGTATTATGTAAATTTAATATAACACCATATATAGTCCATTCAATAGGTAAAAAAATTTGAGTTCCTTAAGAAAAAAATACCTTAATCTTTTCTGTTTTTTGATGCTTCAGTCAGATACGTATAGTTTACATATACATAATGTGGAAAGATTTGGTTATAATAACAAATCTAACATGGAAATTCTTTTATAGCTGAGAAATTTCTTGAGTCCGTAGAAGGGAGTCAGAATTACCCACTGTTGCTTTTAACGCTACTGGAGAAGTCCCAGGATAATGTTATCAAAGTGTGTGCCTCAGTAACATTCAAGAACTACATTAAAAGAAACTGGAGAATTGTAAGTATTTTGCGAATACATGGTTTAATACCCTGTATATTTGCAAGATTTATATTTGCAGTGCTCTTGCAAGATTCAGACACAGATTAAAGATAAAATTAAATAGGACCCTCCTCAACAAAATATTAGCAAATCAAATCCAAAAGAGTATAAAAATATATACTGACCAAGTGGGATTTATCCCAGGTGTACAAGGCTTGTTCAGCATTCAAAACTTAATGTCTTGCCCTGACTGGTGTGGCTCAGTTGGTTGGGCGTCATTCTGCGAAGCGAGAAGTCCCTGGTTAGATTCCTGGTCAGGGCACATGTCTGGGTTGCAGGTTTGGCCCCAGTTCGGGGCGTATACAAGAGGCAACTGGACTTGGGGTGGTGAACATACAATATAATATATGTATGCTGTATTTAGAATTGTACACCTGAAACCTGTACAGTTTTATTAACCAATGTCACTTCAGTAAATTCAATAAAAAGAATAAATAAAAATTTAATTAATGTAATTCATATCAATAAATTAAATTTTTTTAAGTCAGATGATCATATCAGTAGACGCAGGAAAATTTTTTTGACCAAATTTAACATCCACTCATGATAAAAACTACTTCAGTAAAGTAGGAGTAGAGGAGGAACGATCTTGATAAAGACTATCAAAAAAACAAAAACAAACCTACAACTGACTTCATGCTTAATGGTGAGAAACTTCAAGCTTTTCCACTGAGATGAGGTACAGAGTGAGGATGTCTCTTCTCACCGCTTTTTCCCAACCTTGTTTGCGAAGTCTTTGCTAATGCAGTAAGAAGAGGAAGTAAAAGGTGGTATCCGTTGCAAAGAAGGACATAAAACTGTTCACAGATGGCGCGGTCGTCTATGCAGAAAATCTGAAAGAACTGGCAAAAGTTAAACAGGACACTTTTCCAACGTTCTTGTGTCTCATTTGAATTTGCATGGATTATCTCAGCTTTATAACCCAGGTTGCTAGAGGGTTGTAAAACTTCATTTTAGCCTGTTATGGTTGAAATTTAACTCTAGCTCATTATCTACTGAAGAGACATGTGGGAAGGCACCATCTAAATGAAGCATTGAAGCAATTTCTATTGTAGACTGGGAAAAATTATATAAAGCTGAAAATTGCATTATATATGAAAATTTGTAGACTGCAAAATAACTTTGAAGTTTTTGATAAGGGATTGTGCCCTTTGTCTTATGGGATATGGAAATATATACTAATTTTAAAATGAATTTTACTGTCCTACAAGTTTAATGACTTATATAAAATTATTATAAATTAAGAAACTAGTATTTTCCACTCCTTAGCTCAGGACAGTGTTTTTCAGTTGGGGGTGGTTTTGCCCACCAGGGGCTATTTGGTGACATTTCAGTTGTTAATTTTAAGGTGAGGGAGTGGGTGTCAGGGCATCCAGTGGATAGGGATGTTGGTAACCATCCTACAACATACAAGAAAGGTCCCTACAGTAACGATTTATCTGCCCCGAAATGTCAGGAATTCCAAAACCATGGTTTAGGATAAAGGTGGGGAAATGAGAATTGTTTTATAGTGATAGCAAGTAATGATATTTATTTAGAAAGTATTATGGGTAACAAAAAAAAGTCAACTTTAAATCTTCTAAAATTTTTATTTAGAATCTTCTTTCTTCATTGCATAAGAGTTTAAAAATAGTAAAAAAAATACTGTTTTAAGCTCATATTTTCAATAACCACATGTGAAAAAAATAACCTGGTGAATCTTAAGATGTTTAAAACTCCCTCTCTACCTCTATCTCAATTTATAAAGCCAGTGAGACTCTCAGAACCTTCTTGGGTGTAGCCCTGGATGCATTCACACTCATAATGGTCAAGCGGTGTCACTGCAAAGACCTTTGACTTAAGGTGAGACTCAAAATTGAAGCTTTTGAAGATGAATGTGGGCTAAGTAGCATATGTAAAGATTTTAACCCCATGTTCTGATTAGTTTATATATAGAACTGAGAGTCTTAATTGGCATCAGGGAGTCAATGGCTCATTATTCTGTATGTAAAGTATTTGCATTTGGGATGGAATATACAGGTTTTGTTCAAAGGGTTCATGCTCTCATGAGATCGCTAAAGGAATCTGTAACCCATTCATGTAGAGGGAACGCCTTACCTTTCTCTATGTTTTTCTTAGAAAACCAGGACATTAGAAATGGTTCTGTTTTATTCACAAACCCTTCTGGTCATGGACATGGATTTTATGTTACTGGCTCATGAATGTTTTGCTTTTAGGTCGAGGATGAACCAAACAAAATTTGTGAAGCCGACCGAGTAGCCATTAAAGCCAACATAGTTCATTTGATGCTTAGCAGCCCAGAGCAAATTCAGAAGCAGGTAATGTAAGGCCCTGCTTTTTAAGTAGACTACTTTGTAGAGCTTTCATCTAACTAATATTTTTCCTCCCCTCAGTTAAGTGATGCCATTAGCATTATTGGTAGAGAAGATTTCCCTCAGAAATGGCCTGACTTATTGACAGAAATGGTGAATCGCTTTCAGAGTGGTGATTTTCATGTTATTAATGGAGTCCTTCGCACAGCACATTCTCTTTTTAAAAGGTATTGATGTATAAATTCATACTTTTAAAACTTTTATTCAAATGTTTTTGCTTGTGTAAACAGTTACATTTTTGTAACTGTTGTCATTCCTTTGAATATGATAACCCTGGAATAAGAGCATAAGCCTCTCCATTCATTACTGTGTGTGTTTGTTCTTAAATAGGATGTTTATTCATGTTGCCCTATCACCTGTGAAACTCCTAGTCTCCTTAAACTGCTTCACTGCTTTTGAAAGAATTTCCTTTGAATTTCAGAAAGCTGCTAGCTATAGTTTTTTCTTTAATCTATCCGTGAAGAATTAGTCAGTAAACAAAAACTTGTAAATTACTTATTTTACCTTAATTTTCTAGATACCGCCATGAATTTAAGTCAAACGAATTATGGACTGAAATTAAACTTGTTCTGGATGCCTTTGCTTTGCCTTTGACTAATCTCTTTAAGGTATGGAATAATATTTTGGTGATATTTTAAATTACTTAATATTTAAAGTTGCTTAAATATTTATATAAATTTATTTAAGAGAATGCTTTGAAAGCTTATTTCCTAGGTAATATTTAGAGCAGCGTTTCTTTTGAAAAATTTCTAACCTACACAGAAATAGAGCAGGTGGTAAGTAGTAAACTCCCATGTTTCTGTTACACAAGGTAAACAGTTACTAACATTTTGGTTTTTAAAAACTTTGTTCTCTTCCCTTCATTTTGAAAGAATATTTAACAGCAGATCCCAGGCATCGTATTATTTCACTCAAGTATTTGCGTATATGTCTCTTAAAGGAATAGGTTCACATTTTGGTTTGTCTGTTTATGCAGTTTAATATTTTGTATTAAACTACACAAGGGGGCACACAAGAGGCAGCTGATCACCTCGTGAACAGGCTACTTTCCTAAACATCTTCTTCATCTTTGTGAGAACCCTATAAGGTTGAGGGAGGTATTGTTAACCTTTTTTTTCCCCCCAGATGAGGGAAGAGGGTTCAGTATCACGCAGGCCTCAAACCTCTTCGCTGACTGTCAAAAAGGTGCTCATTTCTTAGTTCTGAAAGGGAAAGTTGTGTGATGGTCACAGCTTGCTAAAGTGGAGAGTGTACATGAGATTTCTCGTGGTTAGGGTGTCTTATTGATGGTACATTTTTATTTAAAAAACAACATTGGACAAAATGTGATCAATTTTTTCTACCTATTGAATTGGCAAAGTTTTTTTATTTCTTTTTAAGATACTAAAAGTCTTAGCCAGAGTACATTGAAATGAAAATTCTGGTGTCCTGCCCATTGGGTTATAAATGGTACCAGCTTTTTGGAGTTTGACATTTCATTAAGAAAACCTTAATATTCATTTTTCCTAACTCCAGGATATAGGAAGTAACATTTTGCTGAGTGTCTGTAACAGAGTAGTCATATGCAAACACTGGGACATTTTGTATAGTTTTTCTCATTTAATTTGCATATTCTATCTATGAGGCAGGCATTATTCTCATATTACAATTGAGGAGATCTGGTCTCAGTAAAATAACTTGCTCAAAGTAATGCTTGTTGTGAGTAACAGTTTGGGTTATATTTAGGTCTCTGGCTTCCAAAATCTGTGCTCATAGCCTACCCTTCTGCTTTGGTAACACACTTCTAGAATGTCAACCTGTGAAAATCAGAGGTGTACACAAAGTTTTCTACATAAGCCTATTTGATACAGTTAGAATAATAAACAATTGGAAACAACCTAAATGCCAAATGGCAGGGAAATTATTTAATGAGAGCATATAAAGACAGTTTTGTGTAATATATTTCTGTATATGCACAGAGAAGAATGGAAGGATCGAGTCCAAAATACTAACATTGGAGGTTTTAGTAGTACCGTGATAGGCAGTTTCAAAATATGTACTTCAGGCCTTGGCTGGTGGCTCGGTTGGGCCGTCATCCCATGCACCAAAAGGCTGTGGTTCTAATCCCTGGCCAGGTGCATATGGGAGGTGGCTGATCAATGTTTCCCTCTCACTTAATGTTTCTCTTTCTCTCTCTCCCGCCCTCTCCCTCTCTAAAATCAATAAATGTTTCTCAGGTGAGGATTAAAAGTATATATATATGTACTTTAACATATTTTTCAAGCCCTGCCTGGTGTGGCTTAGTGAATTGAATGCTGGCCTGCAAAGCAAAAGGTCACCAGTTCGATTCCTATTTAGGGCACATGCCTGGGTTGCAGGCCAAGTCCCTGGTCGGGGGCACACAAGAGGCAACTGGTCAACATATCTCTTACACATGGATGTTCCTCTCCCTCTCATTCTTTCTCCCTCCCTTCTCATCTCTCTATAAATAAATAAAATCCTAAAACAATAAAATCAAATATTTTTAAAAGTCAAGTTTTGGAGAAGAGGGTAGGTCGTCTCAGCCTAGTACAGGCTGTTTCATGAAGGTTTGCCGTACACTAAAACCGTGTCCTAAATTTCTTTCCAAGGCCACCATTGAACTCTGTAATACCCATGCGAATGATGCTTCTGCCCTGAGGATTCTTTTTTCTTCCTTGATCCTGATCTCAAAACTGTTCTACAGTTTAAACTTTCAGGTAAGCTTTGTTTTTTGTTTTTTTTCTTACTTTTGATTCTTACTCTTTGTTGTCAAATGTACAGTTTTATATTTGATAAAGACTTGTTTGCCAGCATTGATTTTTCTGGAAGAAATTAGTTTTTGTCTGACTCCTCCCATTCTTTGTCTCATCAGATAGTGTTCTACTTTATGGTAGTTTTTAGAGATCACTAGTAGCTGTTTCGTGGGGGGAAGCAGCATTCTCTTGTAGACCAGAAAGGGAGGGAAACCCCACATCCTCAGTCACTGTTTGGGAGAATCATCCTCTTCTCTTGCATTGAAGATGCTGAGAGATTGCATTCTCAGGCCTACCTCTTATTCATTTAAGTGGATCTTAACACTGGGAGAGCCCTGTTTTGATTAGAGGTCTATGGCTAGCTTACACAAAAAGGCTTTGAATGGAAACGTATCTGGGAGACAGAAGGCTGAAGAACCAGGCTTTGGATAGTAGAAGAACCAGTGTCCTTTCAGAGGAAACAAAGCCACAATTTTATAGCAGAAAATGCCTGATCATCCTGTTGCATCCAGTCAGTCACTCTGTTCTTGAATCAGTACTTTAAGATTCAGGGCTCCAGGAACCAAGAGATCTCATTGGTCCAGATTACTGTACTGAACGGCAAGAGGAAGGACCTGGCCTTATTGCTCATAGCCAGAGCCAAGTACCCTGACCTGATCCTTACAGCATGACTCACAGTGGTAGGGAGAACATTGCACAAAAGGATTAGGTAGAGTAGGAGATGAACAGCCCAAAATGGCATACCCACGTCGGTGGTCAGCTGGGTTGCAGTTTGAGAAACTCTTATTTAATTAAAGGATGCCACTGTTTCTGCTTATACTTTCTTTTGAATTCTGCTTCCTAGAAGTTAGGAAGAATGAGCCATAGTCAGGGATACCCAAGGCATACTCCTACCCTTGGGGAGCTTATCAACCTCATTAAGAAGGCAGTACCATCCCATAGGAAACCATTGATTGTATAAGACAGTTAATTGGTGGTCATCTTACACTAAATGCAATAGTTCAGAAAAGAAAAGGAATATAATGGTAAGCACCAAGTTTTGTAAGGAAAGGCTTCATACAGTCTTAGCTGACCTTGAAGGAATAAGTAGCTTTAAGTTGGGACAGGAAGTCTAGATGGCATCATTTCTGGTTGAAAACATATAAACAGAGACAGAAGTCACAGTGGTTTGTTCTGCTGCCAGACCTAGTTAGAGCAGAGGATTCTTACCAAAATAGATAATGGTTGGCTCAGGCTAAGAAGTATGGACTTGGGTCTCTAGGCATGTGGAAATGTTTGATGTGTGCGTGGGAAACTTATGTAAATAGCATACTTATTTTAATTAAAAGTCTCAGGTCAGCATTTATTCTTTAGGATCTCCCTGAATTTTTTGAAGATAATATGGAAACTTGGATGAACAATTTTCATACCCTCTTGACATTAGATAATAAGCTTCTACAAACTGATGTAAGTATTGTTTAAATTTTTTCCCAAGTAGACTTTTGTTAAAGTTAAGAATTATTTGAGATAGAATGTTGTATATTAATTATATCTCAATTTTTTTAATTACATGATTTGGGTACCCTCAAAATCTTGGAAGATATTTAATTAGACTTCAGAAAATGAAATAAAGTTATTGGAGATCAGTTAGTATTCTGGCCTTAAAAACTATTTACCTTTGCATTGTTAATAGCTAAAATTCCAAGAATGCAAGTAATATTTGATTATGTGGGATGTTTCACATTTGGTTATTTCTAGTATGCAGAATCAATTACTTATTATGCTTCTGGCTTTGGTCACAGTATATAGATTAGGCTATTTAATTACATTGAAAGTAAGGCCTTAGAGTATTCACAGTGTAAACATTTATGAAATAGAAAATCATTTGTCATTGAACGTACTAAGAAAACTTAAAACTTAGATCTCTGTAATAATAGTCTCTTTTTAAAAATTCATCCACAGCATAGGAAATAGTGGACATGATGAAAGTTTAGCCCTGGCTGCTGTGGCTCAGTGGATTGAGTATCGGCCTGCAAGGCCTGTGAACCAAAGGGTCGCTGGTTCAATTCCCAGCCAGGGCACATGCCTGGGTTGCAGGTTGGGTCCCCAGTAGGAGGCGTGTGAGAGGCAACCACACATTGATGTTTCTCTCCTTTTCTCCCTCCCTTACCCCCTCTCTAAAAATAAATAAATAAAATCTTTGAAAATAATTTTTTTTAAAGTTGTGTATTTGAGTTTTCTGTTTTCTCTTATGTGAGGATGAAGAGGAAGCAGGCTTACTGGAGCTCTTAAAATCCCAGATTTGTGATAATGCTGCACTGTATGCACAAAAGTACGATGAAGAATTTCAACGGTACCTGCCTCGTTTTGTCACAGCCATCTGGAATTTACTAGTTACAACAGGTCAAGAGGTCAAATATGACCTGGTAAGGTGATGGTGGAGACAAATAATTCAGACATTCCTTTCCCTACTTCCCCAAGAAATAAATGATTCAGTTTTGCTCTTAAAAATATGCTTATTTTTGTGTTTTATTCCAGTTGGTAAGTAATGCAATTCAATTTCTGGCTTCAGTTTGTGAGAGACCTCACTATAAGAATCTGTTTGAGGACCAGAACACGCTGACAAGTATCTGTGAAAAGGTTATTGTGCCTAACATGGAATTTAGAGGTAATTATGGCGAAGTGTAAAGCTTTTTTGGGAGATCAAAAGCTTATTTTTGTTTTGTTTTGTTTTTTAAAGGAGTGTTAGTATAAATTTAGTAAGTCTTCTCCCTGTTGGCTTTTGTAACATTCTAATTTTTTTATCGCTGAATAAAACTTTTGTTGATCATATATTGCCTACTTAGTAACCCTAGACGGGAAATGTGGTACGAAAGGCACTTGTGAAATAAGTACTGCCGTGGTGAGCTTTGCTGTGTACTGTGGAGCTTTTCCATGGAAAAATTGAGTAAGACTTGCAGTCCTGTTATATTGAGAAGAGAGTAAACTGTCCAGTGTCTCCACTTATGGAAATAACTTGGTGTCATTTGATTTAGTATTTCACCACGGCAAATAGCTATTTTCCAACAGTTGACTTGAGATTAGATGTGATTAATAACTTTTAAATAGAGTGAGAGCCCACTTAGTTTGTGCTTAAGGTTAAGATACCCCTAAGAGAGTGTATTTGTTTGTGTACAGAAAGTCACTCCTTCCAGCTGGGAAGAACAAGTAGTAAACGTGGAAGGAGTTGTGTTCTGTGTCACAGCAGTCCTCAGATCAGTGGTTCTCAAATTACCTGGAACAAAATGAGGAAATAAAGGACAATATAATGTGAGGTTTTATTTCCTTTCGTGTTTCCATAAAACTACATTTAAAGGACAGATCTTTATTCTGATGTTGTCTGTCCTACTTTTTTGACGTTGAAATGATTTTTTTGTAAAACAATGGTAATTGTAGTTGTTACCTGGTTTTTTAATGTCCTTATCTGGCAAAATAAAAAGTGGCATCCCTAGATTGGTTCCCGACACTCACTTTTTTTTTAATACTTTTTTTATTGATTGGTTTTAGAGAAAGAGAGGAAGGGGGGGAGAGTGAAAGAGAAAAGGAAACAACAGTTCGTTGTCCGACTTACTTGTGCCTTCATTGAGGTCGCTTTTTGTATCGTGTGCCCTGACTGGAGATCGAACCTGCAGCTGGGGCGCGTGGGGATGACACTAACCAGCTGAGCTGCCTGGTCAGGGCGGGCCGAGACTCACTTTGGAAAGTTGGTGGTAAAGCCCAGTTATGGGGCACTGCCACGTTAGAGCATGTGAGCTGGTGTCACACTGTGTGCAGTACCTGTTTCCTAACCTTTCAGGGTAGCCTTTGCTGCTCTAAGTAATGATTCATAATATATGGAACAGTCATGTGTTGGGAAACAACGCTTTGCTGGAAAACGTGTCAGTTCTACATACTGTTCTGCATACTCACTGTAAAGTACAGTGATTGGCATGTCTTTTGAGGAGTTATCTGAAATGTCGCCTCTCTTTGTAGCTGCTGATGAAGAAGCCTTTGAAGATAATTCTGAAGAGTACATAAGAAGAGATTTGGAAGGGTCTGGTATGGGGTGTTTTTTTTTTTTTTTTTAAGGTTTTTTAAATTTATTTTTAGAGGGAGGGAGAAGGGGGGAGAAACATCAATGCGTGATTGCCTCTCACTCGCCCTACTGGGGACCCGGCTCACAACCCAGGCATGTGCCCTGACAGGCCAGCGCTCAATCCACTGAGCCACACCAGCCAGCGCTGAATTCCAGTTTTTAACTGTTAGTCTTAGCAAGCCAGTTTTAAACTTGCTCTTTTTCTCGTAAATTTGGGGACGAAGGGGAGTTAAGATTAGTGTGTTATTTCAACTAGCTTTGTTAGAGAACTGTTTGCTTTCTTTAACTTCCACACCTTAAAAAGCAGATATAGATGGGCTATATCAGGTGAATCATTTGTCTTCACTTTTTTTTAATGTACATATTCGTGTTTTCATACTATGACCTTTTTAATTTTCACTCATTTTGTGTTTCTTGTGAGAAAAATATTTTTTCATTATTTTGCTGCTGGCTGTCAGATAGTGGTTTTCTTACAAATTTGATCAGTTGTTTGGTGCTTGTTTCTCATGATATGTTCCCCTTTGGTTTTACAGATATTGATACTAGACGCAGGGCTGCTTGTGATCTAGTACGAGGATTATGCAAGTTTTTTGAGGGACCCGTGACAGGAATCTTCTCTGGTTACGTAAACTCCATGCTGCAGGAGTATGCAAAAAATCCGTCTGTCAACTGGAAACACAAGGATGCGGCCATTTATCTAGTGACGTCTTTGGCATCAAAAGCGCAAACACAGAAGGTGAGTCTTTTCAATGTAGTTTTATTTCTAAGACAGACTTGTCGGTAACCACAGAAGTCAAACCTGTCCTGCGAGATAACCTATTAGTTCTGATTAGAATTCATAGTCTGCAAAGATGACTTCATGTTGATATATTAAGCACTTAAGTTTCTTATAGACCAAAAAGTTGACAGATGCCACACTTGTTCCCTTAGACTCGGGGTTTGCTAATTTAGCCTATTAAAACAATCTTGTTTTATATTTAAGCAGTTTGTGTTTTGAAATGTTCTTCTCAATTTTTAACCTGGTTTTCTAAAGTTACCTAAATTTCCAGTGTGGTGGATATATACAGGTGTTTCATGTTATTTTGCCCTGTAACAAATTTGTTTTTCAGCATGGAATTACACAAGCAAATGAACTTGTAAACCTGACTGAGTTCTTTGTGAATCACATTCTCCCTGACTTAAAGTCAGCCAATGGTGAGTTTTGTGTGAAAGTATTTATACAACATACAACGCTGTACCTGCAATTTTTATTTGCAATGTTGTTTTAAAATAAGTAGCATTATGGTGAAAGTCATAACAAGAGCTCCACATCGCTACAGTACTCAAACCATTGGCTCTATGCTTCTTTTAGGTATTTCTCTTATTGAATAAAATCTCTACTGGTTCCTCCAAATTTTGCCCATGTGAAATTAACTTTTTATAAAGAAAATGTTGCCTTAACGTAGAAAGGAAAATAGGAACAAGTAAGACTAAATTGTAACTCAGCTTTTTGTTATCCTGGCATAGAGTCTAGGAATTATACTTTGGTTTTCTTTTCCTTCTCGTTTGAAAAAATAAGCTGTTAAAACTGAAGTAAATTTAAAGTACTTGAAACTGATGAATAGTAAGGATAATTTCCTATTTTGATGAAACGATATTGACCAGGGTACATAGGTAGTCCCCTTTTTTTAACTTGCTTATGGAAAATTACATACAAAAGGTAGGGAGAGTATTGTAATGAACTTCCATGTTAATATTGTCCAACTGCGAGAATTTTTAACAACTGGCCAATATTCTGTCCTTTTCACTGGTTTATTTTCCCAACACTAGAGCAATGTAAAGCACATCCCAGCCAGAGAGACTTGCTCTTGATTTACAGTAGCTTCAGTTTGGAGAAGATGATGATACGGTTATTAGTCATAGTCCAAATCATTTTTATTCAATTATTTAAGTAATGTTCATTTGTAATGAAACTTAAAGGGAGGGGGAAAACCAAATTATTTGTAATCTTACCAGAATTAATAGCTACATAGGAGATTATTATATCATTAACTAAGCTTCAATTACTTGACATTTCGGTTACTAAAGGCATCTTTTAAACATCTCATAATGTTGTCACCAATTTTACAGTAATAGTCCTTAGCACAAAAGTAACTATGACTTATTTTTTTTTTAATAGTGAATGAATTTCCTGTTCTTAAAGCTGATGGTATCAAATACATTATGATTTTTAGGAATCAAGTAAGTAGCTGCTCATTTATATATTATATGCCACTTAATCCTTTGGGAGGGAGGCAAGAATTTGTTGCAGTTACACCTTGTTTCGTTTTATTAGGACATGTGCGTGTCTGGTTGTCCACTTAGTGATGGTGAGAGTGATCAGTAGATTCAAGTGAAGAGGAATTTTCCATCATTGACTTACTTTTTGAGATACTCTTCACCTAATATAAAATTCGCCATTTTAATATGTGCACTTACATGGTTTTTGATATATTCATTCTTTTGTGCAGCAACCACCACAGTCTCATGGATGTTTTAATTTTTAATTATCAATTTGTTTGGAAAATGCAGGATAAATGTTTGTCGGTTTTCCCTCTTTATAAATTTTTAGAGTTAGGAGGCGATGCTTTACCAACTTCGAAAGATGACAGTGGAGGGTATTTTTGATGCCCTAGTTCATCTTTGGCCAGTGGGGGCCCCATTATGTAGATTCTTGTGCCCACTTGACATAAACTTAGTGCTAAGCCTTTAACTGCTTTTTCCACTCACTTCCTGCTCCAGACCTCGATTAGCCACCTCTTAAAGGTGGGAATGTTATTTAAAGACCATAGTCTAGGAGCTAGGGATATTGCTAATGAATTGTCATTGGTTCTAGGCTTTTTTCACAGGAGAGAATCAGGAAATAAATAACAATGCCAACATTATTACTACTAAAGTAATACTGCTGAATTCATTTTCATCTCTTTATTGTTTTTATATCCTTACAGTATTATTCTATTAAGTATGTGTAGTAAAAAAAAAAAACACCGTGTTTAAAAGCAACTTGAAATTACTTGTGCATTTTTGCCACAAATTTGATAAACAATCAGGTTCATTTCTGTGTGTGTGTGTGTGTGTGTGTGTGTGTGTGTGTGTGTGTGTGTTTGAGGGGGCGGCTGGCCATGAGAAGGGTTGCTCTCCATGCCTCCAAAGTCAGGGTGTGCTCAGTGCAGCTTCCACCCCTGTTCCCTCTTCCTAAAGGTGACTTTTTTGTAACCGCATTTTGGAAACTGTGTTTCCATTTATTTATTTTGAAAATATAACCTAATACCTATTCTATACATGTTTGTATTTCTCCTCCTTTTATGCAGAAGAGAGTGTACTAAAAATAGTTTTCCACCTTGCTTTTTTCACTTAATAGACCCTGGATGTCATTCTATATTAGTATTTATAGATTTTCCTCATTTTTTTTAAATAGCCATAGTACTCCATTGGGTGGCCTACCCATGGTTTACTCAACCAGTCCCCTCATAAATAAATAACCTGGGTGTTTTGTACCTTTTGCTATCTTAAATAATACCAGTTATTTTAAATAATACTTTTAATAGCCTTGTGTGTGTATGTCACTTAGTGCTTTTGCCTTGTAACTTTGTGATAGAGTCCCAGAAGTAGGCCTGCTAGACTAGAGGGGGAACGCGCACTGTGATTTTGCTAGATACTGCCAAGTTTGCTTCCATAGGGATTTGACTGTATCATGTTGCATTTCTTTACAAATTTACTTTCTGTGAACTACTTAGTCATACTTTTGCCCATATTTATGATTGTTGGTCTTAATTTTTAAAAGAGATGTATTTTTCTTATTTTTTTATTTTTTTAAATAAACATTTCTTTATTTCATGCAGCTCTCAAGCGTGGTAGGGTACTTTTATCATAACTGACAAAGTATTGATCTAGTTTATATTTATATATTCTTAGACATGATTAATTTTCTTTATTACATAGGACCAATAAAAGTTAAAAGTCAGTCTAACAAGTACAGAGATGCTGGGTCACCCCCTCAAGTCACTGGCTCATTGTTTTGGTTCCTGTTGAACTTTATCAGAACAGCTCCCTGCACGAGCTCAAAGTCAACAACAGAATACTCTTTTAATATTTTTCATTGATTGTATATTTTCTGAACAGTTTGGACTCTGAATAAGAATTTGTGGATCCTGAAGTATTTAGTGATACAACCATAAATCCCCTTTGTAAAACTTTATCATTCCCCATTTTAATCAGTCATGCCCGGGCCCCAACTGGTCAGTAGCACTCTGGGTCAGAGGAAGGAAAATAGTGAAAGAGAAATCCCACCACTCAAGCCTCTCAATGAGCCCACAGCCCCGGGGAGGGGAAGACTCCCATATCTGCTGTTCCCTCTGTGGGTCTCAGCTTCTCATCTCTTTTATTTTTTAATTGAAATATAATTGAGTTATATTTTATTTGTATGTGTGTGTCTGTGTGTGTAAAAACATCACGAGGGGTTTTTTTTATTGATTTTGAGAGAAATGTCTATTTGTTGTTCCACTTATTTATGCACTCATTGGTTGCTTCTTATATGTGCCCTGCCCGGGGATCAAACCTGCAACTTTGGCGTGTTGGACTACTGTCTAACCAACTGAGCTACCCAGCCAGGGCTATATTAGTTGTAGGTATACAACATAATGATTTGATGTTTGTATATGAATAAGTTGACCCTTGAACAACACTTGTCATTACTTGTCTTTTTGATAATATCTCATCGTGGTTTTGATTAGCATTTCCCTGATCAGTGACGTTGAGCACTTTTTCATGTCCCTGTTGGCCGTCTGTATATCTCATTTGGAAAAAGTCTATTCAGATCCTCCGCCCATTTTTTAATCAGATTGTTTCGTTTTGTTTTTTGTTTTTACTATTGGGTTATATGATCCTTCTGATTGTTAACACTTTATGTTGCTTTAATTTTAGTGAGACAAAAAACATAACATGCAAAGTCATCTTTCTTGTCCAACACTTCTGCCAAATTACAATTCTACCATCTGGCAAATTATTTTAAATACACAAGCAAGAGTAGAAAATAATACAGTGTGGGGCAAAGGTAGGTTTATAGTTATTCATGTGGAAAATAGTACAGTAATTAATAAACAAGAATACAAGAATAAACTGTCTTGCGTACTCACAACTTTAAACCTACTTCTGCCCGCCCTATACGATGATGACGTAACGAGCAGGACTCCATGCCATTGTGACTTAAGTGTGTGCACTCAGTGGGGGCAGCCAGGGTGCTTCCTCCCTGTCCCCTCTCCAGTCTCTTCCCCAGAGATATAATGAGTTCAGTAGGTTTCATACCCATTCTTGCAAGTGTTTGTCTGTGGTTTTACTACATATTTGTTTCCACAAAAATTCTATAGTTCCTCATAGGTTTAAATTTTGTATTTATATAGCTGATACCATGCTACAGGTACTCGTCCATACAGCTTATTTGTATGCTTAGCATTGTTTTAGAGAGTTACTCATTTAGTAGAGGTGGTAAGAGTTCATTTTCAAGAGCCATGTACTGTTCCATCATAAGAATATGCCATAGTTTACTCCCCATGGGTGATTCTTTAATCTTTTGATTTATAATTTTTTTGTGTCTTTGGCAAGTATTTACCCAAGGTTACATGCAACCTTGTGAAGTTGTTCTATTTTAATGATTAATGGATTGTCTTAAAAATTTTAAGAGAATTTTATTGGATTAGTATTCCTATTTTTGTCCTCCTCTGCCCTTTTTATAGAAGAGAAAATGAGGCACAAAGCTTGAATAACTTTTCCAAGAAATGCCTGCTAGAGAAAAGTATAGTTCTTAAAAGTAGTGAAATCTTAGTCTGCTTCTCCGTGGTATTTTTCTATGGTATGCAAGATTTTATCCTATTCATACTGTTTATGCTCAGAGAAAGAGGATTGGAAACACGAATATGAACTGAACCATCGTGTTGGATAGAAGTTTAGGTTTTTCAACCACATCATTTTCCATTTAACAGCTGAAAGAACACTTTTTAGAATCAGCAAGCCCTTTTCTTCCAGTTGTCTTTTACTCAAAGATAGCATCACTGAGTTAATAGCATGTGTGTTATTGTGTTTTTCAGGTACCGAAAGAGCAGCTCTTAGTCTCTGTTCCTCTCCTGATAAATCATCTTCAAGCTGAAAGTGTTGTGGTTCATACGTACGCAGCACATGCTCTGGAGAGGCTGTTCACCATGAGGGGGCCCAGCCACGCCACTCTGTAAGTGTTGGGTTCTCAGGAGTTGCTAGTTTTTCATCTTGGGGTGGGTGTTCTGTACTGGTCAGGGATGTCTCTGAATGTATTCATAATTCCATTAGTAGTTAGAAAAATTAATGTGTACTTTTTACTCATTTATACTGTCTCCATCTGAAAGGATTTGAGGCAGCATGCCAGAATAGACACATTATGATAATCAAGTTAAGTAGAGGAAACTGGAGCAAAGGAAAATAACTGGGGTGCGTTTCATACGATAAACAGAAATGTGTGTCAGGACCCTGTACAGTAGTTAAAGAAACTCGAATTCTGTGTGGAGTCTCCTAGCAACCAAGGCAAAGAGAAAAACTTGGTGAGTTAGAATTTTCACAATCTCCATGAGATTAAAGTCGAAACAGTTAACTCAGGAGGCACCTCCAAAGTGGGCCTTCAGGAAGGGGGTGTGTAGCAGCTCCGTTCTCCGGCCGCATGCGCAGTTACTCTCAACCGCAAGTTACCCTGGCGGTTTTGAATCAGTGCTGAGACAGGACACACTAGGGTCCAAGATCGTTGCTTTTCTGGCCTGATGCAGGCCAGACTATAGAGGAATGGATGGTCTGCATGTCTTTCAGGCCATTCTTCAACAATGTTATTTCTTGAAACTGAGCTTTGGGTAAGAGATGGAAAACAATTCTAGGTTCTCTTCATCCAGAACTTGAAGTGCAGATATTCCCAGAGGCCAATTAAGGGTTGAAAGGACATCCTTTGAGGTGAGTCAAGCCAGTATCTGTCTTCAGGACTAGAATTTATGCAAAAACCGTTCTAAATCTGCTCCACCTCCAGGAAGATTAGGTGACTGAGCCCCCTGAGAGTTTCGAGTTTTGGTCTCAATGGTGTTATGAACCAAGAATGACCTGAAACAGCTTAGTGATGTTGGGTGTGCTCAGGTTTTGGTTTGTTTAATTATGATTGGTTTCAGATGTGTCGTCTTGGGAATTTAACATGAGCTCATAGAAAAAATTATTTTCCTAAGCTGTCTGTTGATTGTCACTGGTGGGAGATGGCTCACTTTTATGCCAAGAAGTGTGATTTAGTAGTTGCCAAGGGTAATCCAAAGTGACAAGCTCAAGGGTTGGCAGTGACTGAAAGCTGTTTTTTCATCTATAGCTTTACAGCTGCAGAAATCGCACCGTTTGTTGAGATTCTGCTAACAAACCTTTTCAAAGCTCTCACACTTCCTGGCTCTTCAGAAAATGAATATATTATGAAAGGTAGGCCGTTTCCCTGGTGTACACAGACTACAAGTATCTAATCTCTGATTATAAGGGTGAACACTGAGTTGTATACTGTTACCTAAGAATTAGGTAGGATTAGGTATTTTTAAATGAAGAATATTGTTTTCTTTACTATTAATGGTGTTTTCAGGAAAAAGTTTTACCTAATTTGATAGAGATCTCTTCTTATGAAAGAAAAAGTAGCACCCTCCTTTTTTCCTTTCCTAGGATTGAATTTCTTCAGGGCAAAGGTTAGATCAGACAGCACTCCGCGATGGCAGGCCACACTAGTTCTTGGTGGGAGACCTGGGTGCACTTGATAGACCCCACATAGGTCCTGCCTGCAGAGACGTAGTGCCAGGGCCACGGGCAGCTGTAACCACCTGCCAGGTGCTACAGTAAGAGAGTGTCTTTGCGACAGCTCCCGTTTCAGGGGCAGTCACAGTCGCCTTCACTGCTGCATTCCAGGAGATGAGCGCAGTGTTGGATTCATAGGCAGTGCACTTCAAAGAAATGGATGTTTCTGTTCTGGGTCAGGACTCCTGGGGTGTGCATGCATGTGTACATGTGTTTATGTGTGTGTAAGTGTGTTTTCACACTGTACTTCTCCCAGCAGTGATGTGCAGTGACTGTGGTTTGATGTCCATTTCTGTGAGGCAGCTAACTGGTCCTCGGTCTTTGTTGCTGTTTGTAGGGTAGGCAAGAACACCCAGGATGTAAGACCTTCTCAGTAAATACCCTTACACGAGTGAATGAAAGGCTGACTGTGTGTCAGCCCAGGGGAGGGACACTGACCACCCACTAGCCTTCTTAACCGGGCCCAGGGACAGGCTTTCTCTGGGAAGCGGTGTCTAAGCTGAGGTGAGGGGCAAGAGCAGTTAGACAGTTGAAGTGTGAGGCTTTGGCTCAGAGAGAGGGAACATCATTGCAAAGGGTAGGAGACGAGAGAGGACAGCTATTCTGTGTATAGTACGTGCTCTACTTAGTAAACATCTGTTCTGTTTGTGCAAAAATGGCTGTCGTATATTTTTAGCTTAATGTATTTATTTCCCATGCTAAATGTTTGTAGGCATTTTTCAATGAGCAATATTTTTGCAATATGGGCCCTCCATAGCTTTATACGTATTTCTGGATTCTTCTTACGCTCTTAATCTCTTTTTTTTTTTCAGGGCTGGGGGGGAGGCCCATGGCCTTCTCTTTCCGTTTCCAGTAGGCTGCAGTCACGTTGCCAGTAGGCTAGGACTGAACACTTTCTGCCACTGACTTCTCAGTGAAAAAGACTCAAAATAGTGCCTTCTCTGCCTCTTTACTCACTTCATTGTTTTTTTTGGTGTCCCTTTTTTAATTCCTTAAGCTTTATGCCCTCTGGAAATAATATTCCCCAGCTAACTTTTGTTGTCAGTCCTTGGCCTAATTTTTAAAAGAAGGGAAATTTAGATTTTAAATGTAGAGAGCTACCTGGGGGTTAAGGGTCTGAAAATTTCAGTTGACGAATCAGAGAAAAAATCAGTTTTTCCCTCAATCAGTGTTTTGTTCTGAATTTTAACTAAACTGTTTGTTTTTGCTGTTTTTGTATTTTACAGCTATCATGAGGAGTTTTTCCCTCCTACAAGAAGCCATAATCCCTTACATCCCTACTCTCATCACTCAGCTTACACAGAAGCTGTTAGCTGTTAGTAAGGTAACAGAACCCTTTTGAAAGTACAGCTGCTTTTTAACTTACGCTCTAAACTGCGCGTCAGGGTTCCCTGCAGTAGGTCAGACTTAGGAAAAAGGTCTTTGAATTCTTCTTGACCCTGCAGTTCATGTACATTTCTGAAAATGTGGGGATGACATTAGATTGGAGGCATTGGTAGCACTCGCCTTTAAAAGTATAGGCTCAGAAACACGAAAACGTCATTACCCTCAGTTTCAAGTAACGTGTTCATTGAAGGAAACTGAGAAAGCGCAAGTAATAAATGATCTTAGGAAAGTAGGCTTTGTGCCAAGTGGACACAAAAGAGGCTATTCACTTCTCCTTTGATCAGAAGTTTAACACATATTTTGATTCATATTTAAATATTCTAAGTTTTAGATAATAAAAAGTCATTTTAAGGGTGACAAAATTTCTTTTTAAATTCTTACTCCTAATAACTATGAAGAGGAGATAAATTCATAGGAAGTATTAGAGGGACTTTGGAGAGCAGTGATTATTTTTCCACTGAGGTCTAGTCAGGGTCTCAGACTGTGGGCCTCGGAGACTGAGAGAGAAGAGAAGCAGGGGACCATCCCTCCCCCCACACTCACCTCCTGAGCTCATCAGTCTGATGTAGCGGCCTTCCAGGAAAACCGCTGCCCGGGGCCGTCACTCTGTCGACATGGACATGAAGCCTGTAGAAGTTAGGGTTTACCTGAGATCCCACATGAGGCCCCTGGCAGAGCCAGGGCATGCGTCCCTGCTCCTTCCACCACTGGCAGTGACCGCACAGGAGTGCGTGGGTTCGAGACTAGGCCCTCACAGCACGGGCAGCTGAGGCTCGCGCTCTCACCTCCCAAGGACTCTCAAATACATTTTTGTAGCAAACTTTTGCTCATTAAAAGAAGAAATCCAAACAAATAAGTATTAGCAAGTATTGCTTTATTTTCTGGATTTTATAATCACTGTAAAATTTCAGTGCGTAGGCTTTTTATTGTCATCGGTAATGGTAGTCTTAATACTGACTTAAAAAGAAGGCATCTTTTTTAATGTTTTAGAAGGGTTAGGTGTTTTCTTCTAAGTGACGGTGAATACAGTCTCTTGGATTATTAGAATAATACGCCTTTTTAAAAAAATTTTCAGAACCCAAGCAAACCTCACTTTAATCACTACATGTTTGAAGCAATATGTTTATCCATAAGGATAACTTGCAAAGCCAACCCTGCTGCTGTTGTAAATTTTGAAGAGGCGCTGTTTCTGGTGTTTACTGACATCTTACAGAACGATGTACAAGGTACGTTAAAGGGGGTTGTTTTTTTCCCTGATGGAATAAAATCATTAAAGTGGTTATAAAATGCAGCCTTGGTAACAGATAGGAACCTTTGGGGGCAGAGCTATTGATTCTGCAACTGACAGCTGTTTTACTTCCTCAACAGAGTTTATTCCATATGTCTTTCAAGTAATGTCTTTGCTTCTGGAAACACACAAAAATGATATCCCGTCTTCCTACATGGCCTTATTTCCTCATCTCCTTCAGCCAGTGCTTTGGGAAAGGACAGGAAATATCCCTGCACTAGTGAGGCTTCTTCAAGCATTCCTAGAACGTGGTTCAAATACAATAGCAAGCACCGCAGCGGACAAAATTGTGAGTCGGACTGACTTTGATGTAACGATGATTTTCTAAGATGGCTGATGGAAACTAAGGATGGCAGATTTTTAAAAATTCTTTATTAAAATGTAGTAAAAAGGGAAGTAATAAAGAGGAAATGCTAATGTGTATCTTATTAGAATTAGGTATCTAACCTTAGTTATCTCCCTGAGGGAAAATTAAAAAATAAGAGCCAAACAGGTTAATTTCAAGAACTTTAAGGACTCGTGGTGGAATTATTTTTCTCTACACTTCAGAAATTGCTAATTAGATTGTTACAACATCCACTCTTTTCCAAGTTACATCACCTGTTTAACTTTTGGTATAATTAATCCTTGCCTCTTTAACTGATTACTATTTGATCTGTTTTGTTGTAGCCTGGGTTATTAGGTGTTTTCCAGAAGCTCATTGCATCCAAAGCCAATGACCACCAAGGTTTTTATCTTCTGAACAGTATAATCGAGCACATGCCTCCGTGAGTACACTCGTATACCCTCGCTGTATGGTAATCAGGGGTTCTGTTAGCTACTCAGAAGAAAATGCTGAGTTTACATTGTTGATTTTATTCAATTCTTTAGTGAATCAGTTGACCAATACAGGAAGCAAATCTTCATTCTACTATTCCAAAGACTTCAGAATTCCAAAACAACAAAGTTTATCAAGAGTAAGTAAAATCATTTTGGTGTTTCTGCAGAAATAATGAAGGAAAGTAGCTAAAACCCCTAGGCATTATGGTTACATGTAGTAATAAACCTTTTATCAGTTATAAATATTATCTATAAAATACGTTAAGATGTTTGTGTTCCTTAAACACTAAATCAGTTTCAAATATATTGTGTTCCAAAGGTTAGTTTATGTTTAGATACCAAAATGTTTAAACAGAAATATTACAAAGAAATATAAGTCAGAAATTGCATGTAGACTTTTTATGCTTGTACTGTAAAGGCAGGAGTTCTGTATGTTGATTGTGTTAAAGGCAGGTACTGATGCTTGCTGAGTCCTCTGGCAGACTCCCACTAAGTCACTCGTTCAGTGCACTGAGTCCTCTGTATTGATAATCTGCATCTTCTTTCAACAGGTTTCTTAGTCTTTATTAATTTGTATTGCATAAAATACGGGGCACTGGCACTACAAGAAATTTTTGATGGTATACAACCAAAGTAAGTTTGTTTTTATTATTTATTAGATTAAAGATTTTTTAACTTTATTTTTAGAGAGAGGGGAAGGGAGGGAGAAAGGGAGAGAAACACCAATGTGTGGGTGCCTCTCATGCGCCCCACACTGGGGGCCTGGCCCGCAACCCTTTGGTTCGCAGGCTGGCACTCAGTCCACTGAGCCACACCAGCCAGCGCTATATTTTATTTTTAAAAGTGAAAAATTGGACTTTAAAAAAGCATAAACCAATGTCTATTTTATACATGATTTCATAGTTATTGGTGTAGTGATGGCATAGTATTTGTGGTTTTCAAAATATTCTTGATGTTGTCATAAAGGAGAAAATGCCTGTAAACATTCGTCTAATTCCCAAAGTGAGCCCCTCCTCTGGCGCCCTCCACAGCCAGTGTTGTGTGCAACACTAGGTGGTCGGCGTGGTCTCCAGGGGCCTGCCTTGGTGACCAGTGTGATTCTTCAAATGGGGAAAGTTTGCGTCAGTAAGGATGCTTAGTGTGCGTGCAGAGAATGTGGTTGAGTGTCACTCCCCACTTAATAGGGAAAGGAAGGATATAAAGAAATGATAGAGGATGGAGAAAAAACTCATGTTAGATCTCTTTATAGTGTATCCAAAAAATTCCAGATTGAATAAATGTAAAACTTATCTAAGCAGCAACTTATCTAAGAAAAAGATCAAAACTATGAACAGTAAAATGACAACAAATTCACAACTATCAACACCTGAACGTGAAACAAAATAAACTAAGCAAACAACCAGAACAGAAACAATTACAGAAATGGAGACCACATGGAGGGTTATCAGCAGGGAGGGGGAAGAATGGAGATACATGGAATAAGAAGCATAAATGGCAGGTACAAAATAAACCGGGAGGTTAAGAATAGTATAGGAAATGGAGAAGCCAAAGAACTTATATGTACCACCCATGGACATGAAATAAGGTGGGGATGCTGGAGGGAGGGGAAATTCGGGCAGAGGGGAGTACAGGGAAGGGAAAAAATGGAACTGTAATGGCATAAGCAATAAAATATACTGAAAAGAAAATTAACCTGAAGAGCAGTACCGGAAAATGGGCTCTCTAAGCAGTAGAGGGTCGTGAGGAAGTCAGCAGTTGATGCAGTGCCAGTGGGTGTTTAACTGGAAGTGCCCTTTCTGTAGAGCATTAAAATGTCCATACTCTGAGATGCCCACTCTTTCCACATACACTCTAGACACTTGCATTCTAGGTGTTTGCAACGGAGTAGAATGATTGGCTAAATCATTTTTTTACTGTAGCCATTAACATTTACTGGTACAGCTATGTAGGTATAGAAGGTTGGAAAGTTTATTATCCAGAAATGTTAAAATTAATTATTGCCAGGTAGTGAGTGATTCTTTTTCTTGCTGTTTCTTATTCCTTTTTCCTAGTTTCTAACTTTTTTAAGACCTTGAAGTTATTTTTTAAAAAAAGAGCAAAACATGGCTGTAAAGATTGAACGTAGGCTTTAGCATCCACAAAAGATGATGGTGATTGTTCACAGGGTAGAGGTTTGGTGCTTTGCCATCTCCAAGTCTCTTCCATCAGTGCGGCCTTGTTCTTTGTATTTCATATTCGTAAGGACTCGATGAGTATAAAAAACATCTAGGAAGTGTTTAACTATTAATTATAGTGGTAGTCTAATTTAATATTGACTGGGTTTATTTTGTTTTAACAGAATGTTTGGAATGGTTTTGGAAAAAATCATTATTCCTGAAATTCAGAAAGTGTCTGGAAACGTAGAGAAAAAGATTTGTGCGGTTGGCATAACCAAATTACTAACAGAATGCCCCCCAATGATGGACACTGAGTATACGAAACTGTGGCAAGTACTCCATTCTAAAATTCTCGGGGATTGCAGCTGCCTTTCGCTGTGACTGCAACATCAACCAGGCTCACTCTCTCAAGGGTCAGAGAATTGGGTTCTGATTTCCGCTTCTCCACTAGCAACCATTGGGTCCAAGACATGACCTGTGGATCCTCTGGGTCTACGATGATCTTGTTTCCTAATTAACTTTTCGGGGAGTGGGAGAAGGAATTCATGAACTCCTTGAGAGTCTGGTAAAGGTCCGTGTTCTTGATGAGTTCTAAGACAGTTTTATGATAGGTGCCCAAGTGAACTGGCTTCAGTCTCAAGAGAAGGTGAAGAGGCTAAGAGAAGATCTTACGTGCTTGTGCTCAGTGTCCGGCAGGCCTAGCTTTCCCGGACCTCTTGCCGCTCCTTTTCTTCTGGTTTCACTCAAGCAGCCCTTCCGTAAAGTAATCTGACAACTTGGGGCTTACTTCTGGCTTCTAGCGCTGACTCTTCATTTGGTTTGAGTCACGTAGCCTTGTGACTAGTCGGGCCTGGCTCACACAGCCAGCTTGAGCACTCTGTGGGTGGAGCGGTTTACCAGAGAGAAATTGGGGTGCTGTAGCCAAAAGAATTGAAAATTGTTGTGGGTAGCCATACACACTGATGTCCATCTTAATTTCAGTGGTCCCTGGCTACTGTTGAGACTGTGAGTCTATAATTTGTGTTTCTAAGGAATTGCTGTTTTGTTTCCTTCTAATCCAGGACTCCTTTACTGCAGTCTCTGATTGGCCTTTTTGAGTTACCTGAAGATGATTCCATTCCTGACGAAGAACATTTTATTGACATAGAAGATACGCCAGGATACCAGACTGCCTTCTCACAGTTGGCATTTGCTGGGAAAAAAGAGCATGACCCTGTAGGTCCAATGGTGACCAACCCCAAGATTCACTTGGCACAGTCACTCCACAAATTGTCTACTGCGTGTCCGGGAAGGGTGAGTGTCTTTGTGGTCAGAGACCTTTCCAGGGAGGTGGGAGGGTGGCAGTCGTTCTGGTGCCTGTTTTCATCGGTCAGCAGAACCGAACGCACCCCACTGAGCAGTACTCAAGGCTTATTTTTCTTTAGCTGAAATGATGGGCTACGAAAATATTTTAAGTGAATGATTTCAGGAGTAAATCAGGGATATAAAGCCCTTTGACTAGAAATGTATCTTTTTTCCCAGATTGAAATAATCCTTCTAATATTAAAAGGCAGATGTTTATTTGTTTTTATTTGTTCACTGAAGCATACTCAAACAGTGGAATATAGAGTAAACCTAGTGATGGCTGTCTTCTTGTTCTGTTAGCCATCACTTTTGAGAGTCTTAAGATAAATTTATATTTTTCAATGTTTTACTGTGGAAAACTTCAAAAATACATAGAACCAGCATGCTGCACCCTCGTGTGCTAACCTTCAATAATAACCATTTTCTGCCAATCTGGTTTCATGCCTTCTTCCTTTTTTTGGAGCAAGCTTTAGGCAGCATGTCATTTTACCCCTAGTGTGTGTCATCCTGCAGCACGTACGGACTTTTTTTAAAAACATCATAGCCACATTGCCTCTGCCATGGGGAACAACAGTCATTCCTTATGGGTCCACTTTTTACACCTGCTCATTTTTGAAGGCATAAAAGCAGTTGGGTTACTTGGGGAGTTCCTGTAACAGTCACAGGTGAGGGACTGCCCGTCCCAGAGCTGGGGTTCCGGTAGAGATGGGGTGTGTGTGTTTCCTGTCTCGCAGGTTCCGTCAATGGTGAGCACCAGCCTCAATGCAGAAGCGCTCCAGTACCTCCAGGGGTACCTGCAGGCGGCCAGCGTGACGCTGCTCTGAGCTGCGGTTTGAACTGCTGAGAAAGCCCAGGATGGTTTCTGAGGAAAGTTGATAGACTTCTGAGCACAGCTGCATAAAAACAAAGCAAGTTTTCTTTTTGAATGTGTCACAAGTTCTGTCTTTTAAAAAATATTAAATGTTGCTTTATTCTAAACCTTGAGCAACTTAGGTGGTTTGTGTGATCATAAAAAGTGGTTAGCTCTTCCAGTTTGCAGCGTCACGGGACAAGTCCTAACAGTCCAGTATATGACACTGAGTTGACATTTGCACTGTTTGGATAATTTAAAATTTTGACAGACACTTAACTGTGGAGACTTTTATTCTATTACTAAATCCTTTTGTTTTGAGGCTGATGCCAATTTGTGGTTTTTCTTGTCCTTTGTATTTTCATGTGTTTCCTTAAGCTTTTGTTTGCAATGTAAGTAATCACTTGTATGACTTGCCGAGAAGTGCACATTACATAGTTTTAAATCTGTAATCAGCAATAAAAAGAGCCCTAAACTTTATGTATCTAAGAACCTCTCAAGGCCAGGTTTGTGGTGCTCCCTGATACAAGGGAACATTAATGCCCTTTGGGGTTGCTGCATGCTAGGTGGTAAAGCTAGTGCTGGGAGAAAGCAGCGTGAACTCGTTTATCTGTTCCTGGCTTTCCTCCTTGTAAAGTTAACTGGGTGATGGGAGAGGAAACTTGCTGAGGTGGAAGCACTGTCCACGTTAAAAAAAAATGTCTGTGGAAAGGTTTCTCAGCCCTGATGCAAAAGGAAGTGGGAAACAAGATAGGAGAGGTTTGTATTTACCTCATACCGGGAAAATGTCCATCTTGCAGTTTGAGTCAACCCTTCTGCGTCCGGAGGGGACATGATTACTTCCCCCGGGAACCGGGGTTTCTGCAGCAAATGTCAGCTGAGAAGACATTCTGGCCTGTGTGAAGTGAGTCCGCAGGGGGAGAGGAGAGCCGGCACCTCCCAGGCCTGCCCCTCCCAGGCACAGCTGGCGGTGAAGTAGGTAAATGCTGCTCACCTCCCGTGTTACAGCTGAATTACAGAACCACCACCCGAAAACTTGGGAACTAAATGAACAAAACTGCTCTTTCTATGGGTATAAAGAACCCAGGATGGGAGTGGTAGGAGGGGCAGAGACTTGGAATGGGAAGGTCCCACGCCCACGTGAGGAATGTCAGTTGTGGAAGGGTCCCCCCACAGAGAGTGAGGGATACCAGCCCCACACTGGACTCCCCAGCTCAGGGCATCAGCTCAAAATGCCCCAGGGTCCTAGAGGGAGGGGCTGGACTGACCAGCTTCAGGGCGAGGGCTGGGGGGGTCCGAGGGCAGCACTGCTTTCCTCCGCTGTGGCAAGCTTGAGCTGGCGTCACTCTGAGCTCTCCGTTGACCTAACACTAATCTCCACTCTGGCCCGGGGGCCCCTCTGTTTCCAAGACCCCACCAAACTGGCGCAACCAAGCAGCTTTTCCACACAGGCAGCCTTCCTCCGTGGGTGCCGAGGACTTTATCCACAAATTCCGAACAAGGAGCGGCTGTCTGTCCTCCGTGTATCCCGGACCCCAAGCCTGGCACAAAAGGCGACCCATCCGACTAGTGTGGTAACTCCCATCAGGTGGGCCCAAGTCCTTCAGTAGTGGCAGCTGACCTCGGTTTGCAGCATAGCCTCGCCCAGGAGCCTCCGAGCCCAGCACCAGTGGAACCAACTGCAGATGCCTTTGTGCCCTATTAACAACAGCTGACCGTGGCCTGCACTGGCGCCCCTCCTAAGACGCTACAGACCACATCTGAACATCACCTAAACAGCTGCTCAAACGACACACCTGGAGGCTGGACTTGGCTAGAACCAGAGCCCCACTAAAGCAACGTCTGCTTCCCGGGATCAACTGCCACGAAACAACTGGTTAAGGCCATCTAACCGCTTGTCAGCTGGAGGGTGGGCCCCACCCACCAACATGCCAACAGCAGTAGGGGCTCACCTGCAGCAGGGGGTGCACAAGCTACACACAGCGGTGGAGTGCTCTGGAGCGCCAGGCTCCGCCGACCAGGGAGACTAACCCACTGGGCCTCACGGACACTCTACGTAAGGCTGCTCTGTGGGGACTGGCAGGTGTAGCAGATCGACCTAACAAAAACAAGCGTGGTAGTCGGCCAAAATGAGAAAACAAGGAATCCTGTCCCAAAGGACAGAACAGAGAAACAAAGTCAAAACATGGCTACAAGGGTTCTCTGAGCTGGGGGCAAACAGGTAAACTTGGTGAGAACAAACAACAGGAAACCTGGTTGGAAATGAAGAATACATTAGAGGGAATCAACCACAGATTGGAGGAAGCAGAGGGTCCAGTCAGCGATCTAGAAGACAAGGTAGCAGAAAACCACCCGAAACAGCAAAAAAGTTTAAGTGACCTGGCACAAGAAGAAGACAGTACTTTATAAAGTCTGATGAAGTTACACAGGGTTCTGTTAGATCTTACTCCACACTGGAAGCAACTGCCCGCTGATCCCTCAGCAACGTCGAAGGTCCTAGAGAGACACCCCCACTGCGGCTACAGCAGGCAGAGCGGGGCTGGCACGCCCGATCCCGACAAGTCCAGGCGCTCAGTGCGTGCCTCACCCCCCAGCTTTAGAATGGGCACTGCAAGTGTGCGCTGCACACTTTCAAACTCTTCGCGACTCACTCTGAGCTTAAATTTTCATTTTAAAAAACTGCCTCTGCACCAATACTGCTGTGTCCTGTTGTCATTGCAAGACTAGTGGGTATTTCCAAAGATTTTGATGAATATTTGTAAAAGAATGTACAAAGGAAATATTGTTAGAATATTAAACTTGGATTAAGCAAGTATTAAGCAAAGCAGTACAAATTTCCTAAATTACATATAATTTTTGCTGATAAAATTGGGAATGCTGTTCAAAGTACAAAGTCTGATTAGAATATGAATTAGTTTCACATGTATATTCTATACACAAAGTGACACATTCCAAGAAAATAACTGCTGATTTCAGGAGCTGAAACCCCACCACCTCCCATCTTTGAGTTAGCCCCTGGTTCTTAGAACGTACATTTCTCTAAAAGCCTATTGGCTAACTTCTCCCTGCCCATCCAGAAATACTTAAGTACTTGACAAATCATCGTTAATGGATTTAGGAAATTTTTTTTAAAGATTTTATTTATTTATAGAAAGGGAAAGAGAGGGAGAGAAGCAGCAGTGTGTGGTTGCCTCTCTAGCGACCCCCACTGGGGACCTGGCTGGCAACCCAGGCATGTGCCCTGACTGGGAATCGAACCAGTGACCCTCTGGTTCATAGCCCACGTTCAATTCACTGAGCCACAACCAGCCAGGGCGGATTTAGGAATTTCAAGCAAGGTGGTTTTTGGTTTTGTTTTGTATTATTAAGGGCGCACAGACTTTTAGGCACTAAAACCAAAGATGGTAGCTATGGAAGTTCTAAAGGTACATGCAAACAAACAGCCATACACCTGCATCCTTGGGTTTCTTCCCTGGAGGTCACGTTCTGAGCTCACCGTAGCGCCTGCACCGCAGCAGCTGCATGCTGCTCAGGAACAGCTGGGTTCCTTTCCTGTAGATCACCCCGGCCCAGACTCCTTCCCACCCCAAGACCTTGGAATCCAGGCCAAAGTGGCTGTCACTGGGCATTTGCCATGCAAAACCACGCCCACTAGCTCAGTGCGCTGTGGAAAGAAACCTAGATTCAGAAATGACACTTTGTAAGACTTTAAAAAACAAGCCCAGGTATGTGGGGGAGGGGCCCTATAGGGAGCAGTAGCGCTTACTCCGCTCTCCGCAGCTTTTCAGTCACTCCCTCCGCCACCCACAATCAAATTGAGCCCTCCTGTGCTGCTTCCCAGGTGGGTGGGTTTGTGTGCGAGGCTGGGAATTTCTCCTGCTGCCGCCTCAACCCCCACAGGTGTTTTCAATCAGAGGTTTAAGGCTTTTATTTCCCTGCGCTGGAGCCCTGGGTTGTGCAGTCTACTTCGCTCCCCCGCCATTCCTCACGGTTTATCTATGTGCAAATGTTGGGCCGCGGGGTCTGCCAGCCACCACCTTGTGGGGTCTGCTAGCTGCAGCACTGCCTGTCCCATTCGTTCCACAATCTCTGGGTTCGCCAGCCACATTGCTGGGAGTCCTCTCCACCCTGGCTGCCTGGCTCCGCCCCTCCTACCACTCTGGATGAATGTTTCTTCTTTATCTCCTTGGTGGTCAGACTTCCACACGGTTCGATTTTCTGTCAGTTCTGGTTGTTTTTTGTTTTTAAATTGTCCTTTTGGTTGTGCGAGGAGTCTGTGTGTCTACCTATGCCTCCATCTTGGCCGGAAGTCCAGAATGTCTTTTTTCATGGAATCTCGGGGTTAGAAGGAGACAGGAGGAGGTCATTTAGCCCACATTTTCCGAATTCCCAGTAACAGTCACCTGGGGATCTTTCTAGGATGCGGATTCTGACACCGCAGGTCCAGGACGGGGCCTGAGAGCATGCATTTCCCCCTGGCAGGTGCAAGGACCACTCTCAGCAGCCAGGGCTAGCCCAGTGTAGTGGTTCTCCAAGTGGGCTCCCTAGACCCACAGCATCAGCTTCACTCCAGAGCCTGTTAGAAATGCACATCCTGGGCCCCCCTCAGACTCACAGAATCAGAAGCTCTGTGGGGCGGGGCACAGCCACCTGTGTTTCAACACGCCCTCCAATCCTGATGCCGGCCCCAGTTTGAGAGCCACCAGCATAGAGGCACTAGGCCTCCCACCAACTGCGGTGACTTGGCCCTGGCTGATGATAATGGTGACAGTAACTCCCATTTACTGAGCACTGGCTGGGCCACGCCTGAGTAGGGGCTTTAGGTTTACTTACTCACGGAAAGTTATTTTGCCCTCTGCCTCCCACTGCCCCTCAGACTAGGCCATTTGAAGACAGAGCCACTGTCTCTTCATCTTTCTCTCTTACGTTGTGTGTCTGGCTCTGAAAGAGACACAGGTGACACTCAGTGTGGAGCACCCCAACTGGGTTCGGGAGGCCTGCATCCTTGTCCCAGCCCCTCCCCCATCAGCCAAGGGGTCTCAGGAAAACAACTTCTCCAGGGACTTTTCCTCCTCTTTTATAAGCAAGGGTTAGGACTACGGGAACTTGCGGGATATCAACCAGGCTGGACATTCTGTGACTCCATTAGTCTACGGAGCAAAGGCTCTTTAAGTAGACTCCTGTCAAAGAGAGGTTGCAAGCTACAGCCAAATATTTCTGAATTGTCTTGCCTTAGACTATGCTAGAACATGCACTGTGACAGGGAGACCTGAGGCTCGGTGAAGTTGGCTCCCCACGCTCATGAGTTTAGAGCTGGGATTTGGACCCAGGGAGCCCCAATTCCAAAGCCATGCTCTATCCATGGCACCACATTAGTCTACGCTCACCCTTACTGCAAAGGGCTGAGGACAGTGCTAAAAATAAATAAATAAAAGCAGTACGATCATAGCTTATCCTTATGTTATTATATGGCATTACTTAAGTGCCTCAGACCTTTCTAAGCACCTGACACATCTAATTTAGCAACCTCAGAAAGTAGGTACTATTACGTGCACCTGTCTTACACTGTGGAAACAGAGGCATGGTGAGGAAACAGAAGATTTGCAACTCAAGCCCAGGCTGTCTGGCTGCCCTACTGAGAGGGCTCCGTTTAACAGAGTAAGACGCAGCCTCGTGTCAGTCCACAGCCAAGTGGCACTCTCATTCAGGAGGCCGAGGTAGAGAAAACGGATTTTTCTGAAGCATGAAATGAAAACTTAGACTGGGCCTGCTGGAGAGAGCCAGCACCCGCTCCAGAAGATCAACTCCAGCACCTCCAGGTACATTCAAGAGCTCGGTGCAAGCTGGCATCCTGGTGTAAGAAACAAAACTGAGCAGCTGGACCTGTGTGACCCAGGCTGCCAGTCTCAAATGCCACTTGATCTCTGAAGCTAGAGGTGCGGGATACAGAAAGTGAGCAAAGCCACCAGTCACCAAGGACCAGCACATCTGGGCTGGCTTTTCCCAGTTATTTGCACACCGTGTTTATAGAGCTAAGTCTAGAAGGTTTAAGACAAATAGGAGCTTGGGCCCCAGCCCTCCTGGCAAATCCCCTTCCCCAGAGAACTACTCTCGGATTTTGCTGGTGTTTAACTCCCGAGGGCTTCATCATGCCACCTGGAGAGAAAAGGTGGAGAAGCTGACCAAGGACCACAGGAGTCCAGAAAGTTCCACCACAATTGAAAGGATAAAGTCAGCTCCATTTGCTATGTGGCACCATTTGCTGAGCAGGCCTGTGACCTTGTTAAACATGACTGCCGTCTTACTCTTCTGAGCTTGTCCCCAAGACTGGAAATTACTGGGAAGCAAGAACAGAAATAACTGTTCCCTACAGCCACGGACAGAAGATAACATTGGAACAAACTGCAGCCTCGTGTTGCAGCCCAGGGGCTAAGCTCCCACCCCTTGTGCGTCTCTCCACACCAGGCCCCTCTCCGTTCTTGCAGAGTAAATAAAAACTTTACTCTCTACAAAAAAATAAAGAAAAACAAGCCCAGCAATAGGGAAATCATCTTCACTCATTAACATCTTGTGGCAAGAGGAACTTAACAATGTCAGCACAGCACTGTGGGGTCAGGGGCTCCCAAGCCTGTCATAAGGATCACAAGGAGCCTCTGCCTGGGAGACCAACGCTCTACAAATCATAAAGACTGCACCTGCTGTCCCAAGGGCAGAAGTAGAGTTTGGGCTCAAAGGTTCTCGCCACTCTTGAGAGATCATGTTGGGATAAAACGTAGTGCAGACTGGATTCCCAGGCAGAGCTCTGGGGAGACAGAGGTGCTGCAGAGTGAGCGAGCCCTCTGCAGCGGCAGCTGCAGGGCCTGTGCAGAGGCAAGGCTGGTTTGAGTTTACAGTCGGAATGTCCAAGCGTGTCCCATCTGGACATCTCTCCAAAGCAGCCAAAGATGTATCACCTTCAGAAAACCTCTTACCAAAGGAACCCAGGAACCCTTCCTAACATCCCTGATGTTAAGTGGAAATTGTCACTTCTGGAGTGCTGTGAGGGCCAACTGAGAAGAGCCACCGGAAGTTCTCGAGTGCTTCTGAAACTGTCGCCAGTGTGCCCTCCACAGATCGCTGAGAACAAAGAGCAGGCACAGTAGGCGGCAAATGGAGGACATGGTTGGCAGTGCCGGGAGATTGGCTACCACCTCTGTGTTGCAGGAAAGTTCCAAAAACAGAAAAGGAAAGTTGTGAAGAACTCAGGGTTGCTGGAGGTATCAGTATAAATGCATGGCTTTTAAGTATATGTACAAACAGATGTGTATATGTACAGATATATACAGGGGTGGACAAAAGTAGGCTTATGGTTTGAGTATGCAAAAGCTTATTCTTGTATTAATAGTGGGTTTTTAAAATATTTTTAGAGAAAGTGAGGGAGGCAAATTATCAATGTGTGGTGGCCTCTCATGCGCCCCAACTGGGGACCTGGTCCCCAACCCAGGCATGTGCTCTGACTGGGAATCAAACCAGCGACCCTTTGGTTCCCAGGCCCGCGCTCAGTCCGCTGAGCCACACCAGCCAGGGCTAATACTGTATTATTTCCCATATGAACTATAAACCTATCTCTGCCCACCCCTGCACGTACACACACGTATGCACATAATACATGGACCTATTTCCCAGCTGCCTGCTCGGAGGGCCAGGAAACCACGGCCGGGTAGCAGTGAGCACTCCAAGCACCCAGATCCCGCTTTCTGAATGCCATGTGTCCCTAACAGGGTCCTTGGAGAAATGACTCAATCTGGGACTGGGCAAGGGACAATGTCTTCTTTCCACTGCTTTTATGTCTGTAGTGTTGAATCCCCTCTACTCCTCAGCATTTTCCCATAACTTTCGGATCCCTTCTGGTTATTCCAGCAGTCCAATCCACAGGCTGGTTTTATAGTGAAGCACCTTTTCGAGAATCTTCTAAAATTAAGAGAAAAACACCAGCCCCTTCCTCAGCCAGGCTAGAAAGCAACGCGTCACCGTTACTCCTGAGTGAGAACGCGCCTGAGGAAGGGAAGAGACTCGCGGTGTCGGGAGTCTCCTCCAGGTCACCCTTTGGGTGACAGTGTCAGGTTCAGACGACGGGCACCTCCCTTCACCCGGTGCCCACATGCCTCTGGCAGCAATGCCCCCCCATTGTGCTTCTGCGCCCTCACACCGTCCCTTTAGTTACTGCTCAACAGGACCAAAAAATGCATTAGATGTTTATTGATCAACAGATACAAAGTTTTTTCAGATCTTCAGAATTTTGCCCAAATGGAATCACAAGCATTACAAATTTTCTTTTCTTAAAAAAAGGATAGGGGGCAGGTTGGGAGGGGACCCAACCTAGCAGTAGTGGCATCTGAGAATAAATTAACAAAAAAAATTTAGTATACCATTTATTGGTGACAAACACTACATTTTACTTACATTCCATGGGGAGAGAAAATTCCAGCGTAAACAATGAATCGAAGCAGTACTTAACTCGCAAGGCTACGTGCTTTCCAGCTGGACCACGGGCAGGACCTTACCGCACACACCTCTGTGCACAGTGACACAACACCAAAAGCAAGTTTCAGAGACACACACAGGTAGGTCGTCCTTTTCAGCCCTGCATGGGGACGCAGTCAACAGTACGGGCACTCGGGAGCACGACCGCAGTCCCGCACTCGCTATGTGGGGCCACGCCCCGTAGTGCAGCGTAGCTGTGTGTCCTCGAGCCATGTGTGCACACGATTTTAATAGTCTTTAAAACAGGTCAGAGTTCATTCAGGTTGTGTCGCATTAACAAAATGAAATAGAAAAGGAGCCAAATGATCGTTTGAAGTTTAAAATCCCTAAACTGTCCAATTTATACAACTGTGAGTGACTTCATCAAGGGTTCTGAGAAGTCCAGGACTGTTCCAGCTAAACCGAGGGCACACAATTTGCATCGCTGAAATGGTCCTGGGTTAGTCCAATGGAATAATCTTTGCCGGTTAAATTACTGATAAAGTCAGTCTCTTAAGTTTCTAAACTGTGCTATATAACTAGATACAATTGAGAAACTCAAATGAAAATTTATATAGTGTTATTTCAATCAAAAGAAAATAATAAAACTAAGAATAAGTATCTCTTTTGGGAGAGAAAGCAGTGGTGACAGGTGAGTACCACGGGAGGCGGGGAGCCAGAGCGCGCTGGGAGGGTTAGCTTGCGCCGAGTAGGAAGCATTTGATTTTCCTCTGGTGCTTGCAGCTCTGGGCCGGCTGGTCTAAGGCCTCTCTCCGGCGTGGGTGTCCAGGATTTGTCCCAAAGTGTGTGAGTGAGCCGGTGTGAGAAGGGGTCCAGCTTTCTGCTTGCTTCTTTCACACAGCAAAAAAAAAAAAAAAAAAAAAAAAAACCCAAAACCCCAAAACCAAGCACTGAGGTGAGGGGGGCATGGACCTGCTGGTTTTGCAATTGAGCCAGGGCTGCTTGGCAGGCCCCACCTCCCCCCACAGCAGCTGCCGCCGAGTGGGGGCAAACCACAGCACACGCGAGCAGCCTCGGCCTCCCGCCTCTGTCACCACTGCTGTCTCCAGGTCTTTACTCATCGCGTCTCTCGGCCCACTCGAGGTATCAGAAATTCCAAATTTTCAAAAGCAGTCTCAGAATTTTCAGTATCTGTTGGGAAGTTTATAATGGTTCATGGCCAGAAGGGGTTCAGCACCTCCCACACCTTTAAGGAAGAAGAAAAAGAAAATGAGCTAGTTTGAAATGTAAGAGAATTAAAGCCATGTCAAAAAGAAATTCGTAGACACCGAGAGAAGCCCAACAGCACAGGCCCAGCTGATGGTAACTGGATTATAGCCACGCCCACGCCCCCCACCCCACCCCCAGTGTGCTGTCAAGAGGAAAAAGCAAGGAGAGAATGTGTGCACAGCATGCTATCTCGGGGGCGGGGTGGGGGCACAGAGAAGAATGAGATTATATTTGCATGAAGAAAGAAGTATCCACACACAAGAAACTAATAAAAATGCGACCTCCGGATAGGGGCGGGGAGAACGAGGTGATGGGAGACTGCGTAAGGGCAGGATTCATTTCTCACGGCATACCTTTTAAAATGACTTTGATTTTGGAATCATGAATATATTAACTACCATTTTTGCTGTGTATAATGTACACTTTTTTGCCCAAATTTATTTTTTAAAACATTTTATTTATTTTTAGGGAGAGGGGAAGGGAGGGAGAAAGAGAGGGAGAGAAACATCAATGTGTGGTTGCCTCTCACACACCCCAAACTGCAGACCTGACCCGCCACCCAGGCATGTGCCCTGACTGGGAATTGAACCAGCAACCCTTTGGTTCACAGGCCGGTACTCAGCCACTGAGCCACAGCAGCCAGAGCTTTTGCCTGAATTTTTGAAGGAAAAATAAGGATGCACATTATACACGGGTAGTATTCTGTATCTATGTAAGTGTTAATTCTTTTATTTATGCTTATGCATTAAAAGTGTAACTCTAGCCCTGGCTGGTGTGGCTCAGTGGATTGAGCACCATCCTGCGAACCAAAGGGTCACCGGTTCAATTCCCAGGCAGGACATATGCCTGGGTGGCGGGTCAGGTCTGCAGTTTGGGGTGTGCAAGAGGCAACCACACATTGATATTTCTCTCCTTCTCTTTCTCCCTCCCTTCCTGTCTAAAAATAAACAAAAAATCTTAAGGAAAAAAAGTGTAACTCTATAGAGTAATAATGATATCCATATGCAAAATAATACCATGGAACACAATAATTGGTTTTGTTCCTAAATACAGGTACATAATAAATAACTGAATTAAAAAATTAAAATGAAAGATTTTTTCCTCAAAGTCTGGGCCAAAAATGTGGAGGTGCATTATACATGGCAAAATACGGTACTCAGAATTTTTTTTAAAAGTGGAGCTCTCTGCCCCAAACTTGGAAAGCTATCCGGGAACGGGACAGGAAGTGACTGAGGCCAAGTCACTTTCACCACTGCGTTGAACAGACAGTTTGAATTTAATGCCAACAAGGAACAGAACTGCCTTTCCATGCAGATCAGCTCACTCACACAGACATTGGTCCATTTCCTGTTCTTGGCATCTCTGTACTTTGTTGGTCCAATTCAGACAGCAACTTTAAAATGTTCAGTGCAGCCTAGCAGGGGACAAAAAGAGAGGTGAGACCACAGCCACTGCTCGGGGCCACAGCACAGGACACTGGTGAGAGAGAGGCAGAGAGTCTCCTGCTGCCCAGCAAAGCAGGTGGTCCCACTAAACAACCTCCTTTATTTTTTTAATTGAAAATTCAAAGATTATCTTGGTTACATCATTAAATCAACTGTTAATTTCCTTATATGTTTCCTGCTAGTGTTTTTAACCTTACAGTAACCGGACTGTACAAATTTTATATCCTGCTTTAAAACAAAATCCAATCATGTTTCGTTGTTAGAATACATTATCTTTGGAAACATTAATGTGACGGACGCATCAGTCCCCTCAGGCGAATGTGCCCGAGTTTCTGTACACTAAGCAATCCTTCTCGGCTCCGTTCTCACAACGGAAATGTCATCTGAGCGGAACACCAAAGGAAGGGCCTTTCTACAGCCGCCTGAACCCGGGCCTCTGGAGGCGTTCCTCAACCCAGGGTCCGCAGGGGAACGACTATGTGAAGCTGCTAAGTTCTCATACACAGGATGTGACATCAGCCCAGGAAACTAAGAAACAATTTCTTCAGAAAAACCCAATCTGTGGGAAACCCCTTCGGCCATCTCCCTGGGGCCAGCCCCAGGCCGGCAGCAGGCCCGCCGTGCGTGCGGGAGAACGTACCATGTCATGGCAGGACTCCAAATCCTTCCCGATACCGTGGCTGATGAGAGGTGGCTGAGAGGAGCAATTGATAAGAGATACAAATTCGTTCTTGTTGTTTTTGGGGAAGTCTTTGTACTCAACCTAAGGGGGAAAAGAAAACTGAGCCAAGGGTCGGGCAGAGGTGACTATGAACAGGCATGGGGCTCAGTGAAAAGGGAATGACACCTCTCCCCGGGTCTCAGCCTGACACGGGACACCAACTTCTGCTCCCTCAGTACAAGACTGTCAGAGGGGCTTGCTGCTGAGGGGCACCAGGGGCTGCAGGCGGATCATGGCCACAGCTTCCAGAACCTTCCAGGAACCGAAATGTCTGCTCAAAAGCCCCAGTCTGAAAGAAGCCATGTCCTTTCCTACCAGGCAGAAAGGGCCAGCACAAGGAATCTGTTCTCACCGAAATCTAAATTTGTGGCTACCACCAGATCAGAGGATTTGTTATTACTGCTGTCGGCTTGGACATTTAAACTTTTATCATCAAAGGTCAAGGATTTTCTCTTACCACGCAGGCTTGTAATACCTTCCATACCTCTCCACCCTTCCGTAGAAGGGCCCTTTCCCCTGGCTTGTCCCACCCACCCCCTAGACAAAGAGCTCAGTTCTTCAGAACAAGGTAGGAAGTTCATTTTCTGAGAGAAACTCAAAGACAACTGTGCAGAGGCACAGACCCCACGGCTCGGTCCAGCAGTTACCTGGAATCCCTGGACTCTGGAAAGATAGTCCAGCTGCTCAGAGGGTCTTGTGAGAGGTCCATGGGGTACGTGGCCTGAAGAGATGTTATTCTTTAAAATGGTCTCGGCTGTGGGCGACGTGCCCCCATACAACAATTCACGGGCTATCATGGCAGTTACTGTGGCCTTGGCAGGATTCGGAGCTGCCCTAGTAAAATCTTTGGTGTGATGTCCTTGACTGACTCCTACGGCCTGGGCAACCTCGGGCACCATGGGAAGAATTCCAGCAGGCAGCTGCTGATGACTAAGATAAGGCATCCTAAACTCATCCTCCTTATTGCCTAGGGAGGAACACGCAGACAAATCAACACAAGTCCACACGCACTGCCAGCCTGGAAAGGTATTACAACTCCCCCCGACCTGCCCACCCTGAGCACACACATCGACACAAGCATGATGTTGAGCTGCAAGTACTGAAACTCGTTCCTGGGCACCTGCTATTAACAGGAACCAAGCAAATCCCAAAATCACATTCAGATCAAGATAATATTAACACCACACTTACTAGTCCCATTTTCATCCCCAGAGCCTGGTTCAAAAAAGGTTACTTTTCTTCCATCCCCTGGTTTCTTTATGGGTGTCTTAAAAAAAAAAAAAAAAAAAAAAAAAAGGGTTATAAGAATAAGCCAAACTTGAAAATTAGTTCCTGCTCTCTAAAGACTATAAACTCCAATTAGCATTAGTCTTTGGTTTGGACACTTTTGAAAGATCAGAAGGCAATCCGCAGAAAGCCCTCCTCCCAGAGCCTGACCACTGGTTTGCCTCTGCCACGCAGCAAGTCCAGAAGCAAAGCCTCCGCTCCCTCCCAGTGCACAGCACCCTGAGCCCCAACCCCAGCCTGTCCAAGAGACAGGTGGACCAGACTGAACGCTGGGCCTCTGTATGCAGGCACAGGAAGAGACCAGAACATTAAACCAGAAGTAGCCAGAAGATACTAGATTGGTAGAGCCCAAGGTGGGGAAAAATGCTTTTCCACTGACTCTAAATAATATTTCCTGGACCTAACAAAGTGACATTTCCAGAGATGACAAACTTAGGGAGAAATGTTACTAGATAAAAATTTTATCAAACACGGTCTTCTTTCTGAGAAGGTAAGGATGCCTATGAATGCTCTGCAAGGTTTTAGAATAAAACCCCAAATCCAAGTCCAGGATCTAGGTCGATTCTCTGCTAAGTGTCTGGGGTCCTACTTATTAACTGAATGGCCACAGCGGATGCTCTTTCTCACGGCTGACACGACTGACTGAGGTAAACGATCGGTCCTTGGTTTTGCAAGTGTATCCCGACAGAAGCATTCAGTGACTGGAGATAAGGTCAGGCAAGGCTTGGTGGGAGCACAGCTTAACAGTCTTGGGAGAAGTAAAATGTTCAATATGGGATTATTTTTATCTAGTGTTAAATTTATAAAGAAAAAAAACCCTCAAGTCTAAACTATAGATTTGGCCCTGACTCTCAAATCATACTATTTCAGCCCCCCAGAAAAACCACAGCCTGCCCCACAGAGGATGAAAGCCCACAATGACGAACCTTTTATGCAGGTTTTGGCCTCATTCTAAGAGCGCAAATGATGGAATCACACATTCATTCATTTCAAGCCCAATTACCCAGCATCTTACTAACAGAGAGGAGCAAGCTAAGCTACCCTCCAGCAAAGCATCCTAGACCAAAAAGATACTGAAACAGTAACAACTTGACTCAGAGCCATTCTAGTGGCCATAGACAGGAGACTCCCCTTCTGAGCACCTTACAATAGTATGAATGGAGAAGACGCTGCTCAGCAGGGCTGGGTCACAGCCAGAAGGGCCAAGCCTTGCCCTGAAGCTTTGCCCTGGAGATGTCAGAGTCCCCGGGATGAGAGGAGGTCCTCTTGCAAATAGAGAACAAGGACACAGAGACCCGTAGAGTCACCTTATCCTCTGATTTGAGGGCTGGTTTGGTGGGCTGAGCTTGTGGGACTTTGAAGCCAAGAATCTCCAGCATGTTCTCGGCAGCGTTGCGCTTGGCTACCTTCTTATTGGTGCCCATTCCCTCTGCGGTATGCTTTCCCACTTTCACCTGCACACAGAAGACAGGACTCATATCAGTGCTTAAACTTTCAGAGTAAAGACCGATCAGCAAGTGATGTGCAAGCCAAAGAACCCAGCACTGGTCAGAAGCCAGACAGCTCACCAGTGGCGCCCAGGAGCTGGCCTGCACCAGACTGCAAGGGCAGACTGGTAAACATGTGGGAACTGGGAGAATGTGTCATTAAAGGCAACTATTATCAAACAGTCTCGTATTATATAAGCTTATAATGAAATACATTATTTTAACAAACAGGTACTGAATATTTAAGACTAATCACTTCCTAATTTGACTACATGTCAGAGTATCTATGCTTCTCAAGTCCTTTACATCGGCTGCAGTTGTACGGTGGAAACACTGTGTAATCGCGTGCCGCTGCTCCCCTCCTCCCGACTCTGTGACCAGGAGCGGGGACAGCCACGGTGGGGTTCCACACCACCGAAATCTGCAAACGCTACAGAGCAAGACTTGAGTCATTCTGGTGAATGTCTATTCTAGACTTCAGTGACAGAGAAATGGTTAACAATGCAGACTATGCTTAAAAGCATATTAAGAAAACAAAGTCACCAAGACATTGTAACCAGTACAAAAAACTGAAAATTCTTCTAGTCTGCAAAAATTATGTGATTGAGCAGAGAAGTCACTCATACTGTTTACAAGTAAGAGACATTCTAATATGTCTTTGTTGCTTTACTTTCCTCTCACTGTTAACGTGAACAAAAATACCAACCAATATTCATGCTAGAACTACACTCATCTGTCAGCGACACGAGCAGCCCCGAGAGTACAACACTGATCGATAGTCTGATTTTATAACACTGTTGTGATGGACAGTCACAATGAAGTGACAGATATATGAAATCTACAATAAACAGTATTATACAGCCCTGGCTGGTGTGGCTCAATGGATTGAGTGCAGGCTGCAAACCAAAGGGTCGCCAGTTCAATTCCTAGTCAGGGCACACGCCTGGGTTGCGGGCCAGGTCCCCAGTACGGGGGCACTCGAGAGGCAACCACACATTGATGTTTCTCTCTCTCTCTTTCTCCATCTCTTCCCCTCTGTCTAAAAATGAATAAATCTTTTTATTTTTAAAGAGTATTATACAAAAAAAAAGTATTATACATATGTAATATGTTATTTGTAAACTGAGCTGTAAGAGCTAGTCTTTTCTTTCAGTAAAATTTATAAAACATCTGTGTGTGTACACACAGAGTGGGGCAAAAGTAGGTTTACAGTTGTGAGTATGTGAAACAGTTTACTCTTGTTATCATTTACTAATTATTATATTACTTCCTATATGAGCAAATGGAAACCTACCTTTGCCCGACCCTGTGTGGAAACCACACACACGCACTCCCCCAGCACACACCTCTCCGAAGCGCTGGCTGTTAAACATATCTGGGACACCCACAGCCTACAATCCCCTTGCAAGCTGGTATGACCCAAACCAAAAGCCCCCCGTCACAAAACTGAGAGAACCCGGGAAACCTTCCCTGGCCTGTGAGGAGGGCCTGGGGTTGAATCCTGACTATCTACCAGTCACTGAGCTCGGGCAGGTTCATTACGGATTCTCTCAGCAGCTGGTCTCCTCTTGCCTGCTGACTGGGCATGTGGAAATGCACCAGGCTAAGTGACATGCTTTAATAAGTAAACTGATTACAGAGTTAAATAACCTGGTTTTCAGCAGAAAACACTACTAGATTCAAATCACGAATTCAGCAGCCCACGTGGATATCTGTTTAATAAGCTACGTACAAGGAGAAGCCCTCTGCACTAACCTGAAGTGTCAGTGCAATCTCAGAAAAGCCGACCTGGACTCCAGATTCTACAGAAGGATTAGGAGGAGCAGGAAGAGATTGTCTGACGTAGCTATTATAAAGTTTATCTTCTGAAAAGAATATAAATCTTCAAGTAGATGTAATGAAAGAAAAAATTCAAGCCCTGGCTGGTGTGCCTCAGTGGACTGAGCGCCAGACTACGAACTGAAGGTCGCAGGTTCGGTTCCTGATTAGGGCACACGCCTGGGTTACAGGCCAGGTCCCCAGTTGGGGGCAAGCGAGGGGCAACCACACAATGATGTTTCTCTCCCTTTCTCCTTCCCTTCCCCTCTCTCTAAAATATAAATAAAATCTTAAAAAAAAAAATCTACCCACAATCCCACCACTCCAGCGCTCTTCTAAATTGACACATTGTGTCCAAGCTGCTACCTACTGAAAACACCTGCGGTGCATGTAGAAATAAGGTTTTAAGGCACCGAGTTACTGCAGCCCACACAGTCTTAACCCCAACACTGTGGACGGCAGAGAGCGGCCCACTGGACCGATGCACTGCACCCGGCCTCCTCAGGAAGGCATCCAGCCCTGGATCCCGTCAGGCTCTGAGAGGGGACAAGGTCAGAGAAGGGACGTCTACAAGCCGCACCGACCCACCTGCATCACAAACTCCCTGCGGCGTGGGAGGCCTCGCTCTGTGAGGAGCATGTACTCCGGCTCCTTGTCCTTTTTCGCCTGCTGGATCTGGGCGAGTCTGCTGATGGGGTTCATCACCTGGCCGTGTTCTGGGCCGCTCTGTACCTGAGGAACAGTTATCGCAGAGACCGTGTGCCTGTTAGTCATAGAAAGGACCTTGCCAATTCAGAGGTCAGGACGTAACAAGAGTTACTTTACATTGTTCTAATGGCTCAGAATTAATCTGCTCTTTTTAAAACTTTTTTTTAACTGAAAGATGGTAAATGATTTACTATGATTGTTCTAAAGTGATTTTAAGGTGGTCTTAGCAAACCAATATCAACATTTCACTACGAGTGGGCAAGCACCATTGCAATGTCTTTTTAACACTGTCAACATATTACACTGAATGAGAAGGTAGAAAAAATAAGAACTCTATTGCTAAAATTTCCCAAAACTCTGTACTATAAGATGGGTTCCCAGTTTTCTTAACAATGACTCAAAATCCAGAAACCATTAAAAATATACAAAAAAATAAAATAAAATTCAAACACAGAAAGAACCTAAGAATCCTATAGTGGGCACCTTCAGCACCAAGGAATCCTCACCTGCTCTGACAAGGATTTCCTGGATATATTAGGCAAAACAAAGAAACTGCAAAAACAGACTAACTTTTCTATGTGCAGTATGCCCACTGGGGTGTATGAAAAATATGGATCTTGATACCGCATGAAACCGCACTGACAACCCTGACATTCACCAATGTCCCCACATGGACCCCTGTCCCTCACTGGGGGTGGGGGTGGAGGAGTAGTACAATTTTTGATAGGTCCATTAGGATGACCCAAAACTCCAAAACAAGGTGTACGAGGAAGACTCAAAACCAAACCTGGAATTATTTATAAAAATTTCTGTATTTATTCTTACATGTTTAAACTTCTGTCCCTTTCAAAGTATTCTCCCTTCAATATACCTATCAAGACATCTTTTCCGCCCTGGTTGGTGTGGCTCAGTGGACTGAGTGCCAGCCTGTGCACCAAAGGGTTGCCAGTTCAATTGCCAGTCAGGGCACACGCCTGGGTTGTGGGCCAGGTCTGCCGTTGGGGGCAACGCAAGAGGCAACCACACACTGATGTTTCTCTCCCTCTTTCTCCTCCCTTCCCCTCTCTCTAAAAATAAATAAATAAAATCTTTAAAAAAAAAAAAAAAAGGCATCTTTTCCATTGCTCAGAAACAGTTGTTGAACTCCTGGACTTTGATGCCTTTTAGTGCTTCTTTTTTGTTTCACCTCTTCCACATCAGCAAACTATCTCCATTTGAGGGCTTTTCTCATCCAGGGAAACAAACAAACAAAAAGTTACTAGGGGCAAGATTGGGTGAGTAGGGAGGGTGGGGTACAGGGGTCTTGCCATTTTTGGTCAAAACCGGCTGAACACTCAGCGTGGTGTAGGCAGGTGTGCTCCTAAATCACCCATCGTGAAATCAGCAAATGCACTGAAAGAGTCTTCAAAAAAACCTAATTCACTGAAACCAAATGCAGCCTTTCATGACAATGCCAGCTGCTACACTGATACAGCTGGGTTCCTAGAACACTCACCTAGTGGGGAAACCCTGTACTACAAGGGGCCACCCTCATATAGTGAGATATCTTGCTCCTACACCTGCCCCTGGCCAGCTTTCCTTCCACGAATCTCCTTCACGATGTATGAGCCCAGCAGCCCATGAGACGGAGGAAGCTCGGTTCACTGCTCTCCCTGCAGGTGGGCGCTGACTGCCCATGTGATCACAGGGCTGCGAACACCCACATCCACAGACGTGTGTGCGTGGCTGCAGGTGCCTCCACTGAACCTGGCTCAGTGTCCTTACCTGGCTGATCTGGGGCTCACAAGAGAACCACACAAGGTGGCCCCTGTACAGGGTCTCCCATGCCTGGCATGTGCACATTAGCTCCCTCCACCTCCACTAGAGTCGACAGCTAATCTCTCAGCTCCCCGACCGTCACAAGGAATGAAAACACCCTCTTCATTCAGAAAGGGGCTTACCCTGACTATGGGTTTGGTTTTCTTTTTGATTCGGGGCTTCACTCGCTCCACTGCAGGAAGGGGTGGTAACTTCTTCAGCTCCTCGAGAACAGCTATAGCAGCATTTTTCTTTGAAATCTTCTTGCTCTTCCCTTCACCTTCCCCCACAAACTCCCCAACCGACACCTTGGTCACAAAGCTCTTCATGTGGGGTGGGCCACTCTCCCGGGCGACCTGTTTTAGAGGGAAAGACTGAGTGAAAGCGTGACAGACACCCACTACAACCTGCAGGGCACACTGGTGAGCGCACTACTTCACGTGAGACACAGGTAAAGGGGAATTCGGGACGAAACCCACTAGTGAAGGGAACATAAATGTCAGCAAAAGGACCGTGATCATGCTGAATGCTTTTCCTTCCCCCTTTTCTTATTTTTCAAACATTTTAGTGTTCTGGGGCTGATGAGCCCAGAACAGCGAGGCATGGAAGAAGAAAACATTTTCTACTGCCACCCTTCTGGAACAATGGCTCACATCTCCCCAGGGTCACAGACTGTCCTGAGTCTAGGGCCATCCACTGCAAACGGCAGAAAGGAAGCTGGCCCAGCAAAGCCCAGAAATAACTGCAACAGAAAGAGTTCAAGTTTAATATTTGCTCTAACCCTTCAGCCAAAACTGACCTTATTAAATACTGGTTGCTATGCAGCTGTAAAAAAGAATGAGAAAATCTCTAAGCCCTGAGTGTGATTTACTTACAACACACAGTAAGTAGAAAAAAGCAAACTGCAGAAGAGTACATATGGTACACTAACTTCTGTGTTTTACATATATGTATACATATACACACGTATATAAATAGATACATGTGTTTATATGGTGATTATTGCAAAAAGAAACAGGAAGGAGAAAGGAGGAAAGCAATAGAATTAGTTCCCTACAGCAGGTGGAAGAGATTGGGGTAGAGAGGGGACAAGGTGACACTTCCGAATATGTCTTTTTGTCTATTACTGAATTTTAGAACCCTTTAGTATTTTAAGTATTAAAAGCATAAAAATAGTCAACAAAGACAGGGGAAAACAATGAAATGGAATATGAACAGAAACTTAATTGCATATCGAAGTGATTACATGCTCACACCGAAGGAAAATAAAAATTGAATCCTACCTACATCAGCCAAGACGCCATTGGAAAAAACTAAGAGTACATTATACTACCAGGTTTCAGGACTTCCTATAAAGTTCCAGCAACTGCAGCATCATGGTATCGTTGAAGGACAATCCGATCAATAAAACAGACAATGCAGAAGCAGACCTATACATATATACATATAGTTGCTTGATTTGGGGCCAACACACCGAAGCAAGTCCAAAGCCATCTTTAAAAACATGGTATTGGAGGCCCTAGCCAGGTAGCTTGGGTAGCTGGAGAGTCATCCTGATACACCAAGGTTGTGGGTTTGATTCCCAGTCAGGGTACAAAAGAATCAACCAATGAATGGGAAAATTAGTGGAACAACAAACTGATGTTCCTCTCTCTCTCCCCCTCCCCCTCTCTCATCTCTCTCTCTGTCCTCCCCCTAAAATCAGTAATATTTTTAAGAAATTAAATAAAAACATGGTATCGGAGAAACTAGATATCCACACGAGGAAAAACTGAACCATCATATCAAACTCAACCATCAACAAAAATTAACTTGTATTAGAACACAGACCTAAATGTGAAAGTTAGCACTCTACAGCTTTCAGAAAACAGGAGAGTCCATGACCATGAAGTTAGCAAAGAGTCTGGAATACAAAAAACACCAATCATAAAGAAAATAAAAATTTCTCAAAATTAAAAACTGCTCATTAAAAAATATTTAAAAAGTGAAAAGGGTAACCTACAGAATGACCATGAGTATTTGTAGTACCTGTATCTGACAAAGGATTTATATCCAGAATATTTAAAGAACTCCTACAAGGCAATCACAGAAACACAAACTACTCAAAGAAACGCTTTAACAGGTACTTTACAAAACAAGATCTCTTAATGGCCAATGAGCATGTGAAAGAGTGTGCGTCTGCGCTCCCCAGGTGGGAACAGGGAGGCATCCTCTCCACAGGGGCCTTGACTGCCCCACAGGAAGAGGTTTGAGGGAAGGGCCCAGTTTGCGCACTCCCTGCACACTGATTTTATTTTATTTCTTTATCCTCACCTAATGTTTTAAATTATTACTTTAGCCCTGGCAGGGTGGCTCAGTTGGTTGGTATGTTGACCCATACACCGAAAGGTTGCAGGTTCGATCCCCTGTCAGGGTGTGTACAGAAGGCAACTGATCGATGCTTCTCTCTCACACTGACGTTTCTTTCTCTCTCTCCTCCCCTTCCTTCCTTCCTTCCTTCCTCCCTCCCTCCCTCCCTCCCTCTCTCTTCCTCTCTCTCAAAGAAAAAAAAGCAATAAACATATTCTTGAGTGAGGATTTAAAAACATCTTTTTACTTTAAAAGATACTTGTCACCAGAAGGCACTCCCACAATTTCTTCTGTGACCACCTGACAACTCTGGGCCGTATGTTACATGTTCCCGAGCACACGTCTGAAAGTCGAAGCTGAAACTTAAACAGAAGAGCGAGTGGGATGGAAGCAGCCTGGTCCCCAAACCCCACAGAGCCGAACCTTAAGTGGCAACCCCTCACTTAGGTTCCAGGAAGCTCTGTGACTCTCAGGCAGGGCAGTGACTAGTGTGAGCAGGTGACAAGCTTCCCAGGGATCCAGGGCCCTGGCCCCAGCAGGCATCTCTGAAAGCCAGAGGTGACCCAGGAAGCCAGACATCTCTGACTCCAACAATCTGGGTACCACTCCCTCCAATTTTTGCAAATCCATTCTGGTGCCCTAGTCATCATCCCTCAGGAGGTGGAGAGAAGGACCATTTCTTCCCTTTCCTGCAGAAGGCACCCATGGAGACCTTGTGGCTTCCTGGGGTGAAGCTCCCACCTAGTTCCCACCCCAAAATCAGTGCTGTCATTCTGTACCACCTCTGTCTCCTCGCCTCCCCTATCCCAACCTCCCACCCCCAACACAGGGAGAAAAGCTGGAAGGGATGAAGGGCAGGGTAAGAAGATGCCAGCCCTTCATGCTCTGCACTCCAGAAGGGGAGCGATAGAAACCTGGTCTTGCCTGTCAGGGCAGGGCAGGGATGGGTGTGGGGGGATGTGGGGTGGCCCTGTGCCCCATGGCAGGAAGGTAAGCACTGCCAAGCTGTAGGACAGAAATCATCATCAATCAGCTGACAGATTAAGGACTGAAATCAGGATCCAGTTTAGGGTGCTAGCACATAATATATGTAAGAAGATACATCTGTATTTTATGACAGTGAGGCATAAAATTTGGGATCACCTGTAACTGCAAAAATGCTACAAAAGTTTATGAACCACTTAAACTTGTTTTAAGCAGATGTGCCACTGTAAATTATATTTGCCTGAAGTAACAGTGTCTAAGTTTAAAGCCCTTAGGAAGACTAAGTATACGAGTATACTCTTCGTAACTCTGAAAGACCAACAACTGATAAAAAATCTGTGCTGTATGGTAAAACACAGCCTTGCACAACCAAGCATGGAAATCAGAAGAAAACAGTTTGACACATGGCAAATTCTAAGGAAAACATTTAAAAATTCTCCCTCCCCTGCCTAGTTTTGGACTCACTGTGTCTTTGAAGGACATGCACACTAAAGGTAACTCGCTCTCCATTTTCAACTAACAGCCATTAATTACCGTTTGTAGACCACAAAGTCTCCAGCACCTGGGGGACCAACAACTGGGGGAGCAGATGCTGGACGGTGACAAAGCCTATATCCTGATATGATTTTCAGGGACTACTTAAGATTCAACATTGGGGGTAAGAGATGCTTTTGACAGTCTTATGAAAATAGCAGACCCTCCCTAGAAGAATACCCATGTGCGCATAAACACAATGTTCAGCCCACTGTGGGACGCTCACAGACCCACCGCACCGTCCATGGACCATCTAGAGGTCCAAGGCTGCCTCTAACGACTCCTAGGAGAAGATAATAGTGCTTTGCTAAATATACAGTTTGAATCTTAAATTTTAAGGTTGACATATATGTGATTATGATTCTAATATGTTATTTAGGAAAAATACAATTCCAACAATGAATGTCAACAGAATTTTATAATAAAGAGTCCTAACATGTAAAATAAACTTACCTCAAAATTCACAGGCAAGTTCCGTTTAAGTGCAATCTCAAACACTTGACTTATTTCAGATTTATTGAGATTTTCTTCTTCTGATTCTCTCCCATTCACCTAAAACAAGAATAATCGTTTAGTAGTTAACTCGTATGAAAACCATCAACATCCCAGCTGTGATGATAAACCTTAAAAGCACTGAACCTTAGCTTTCTGGATCAAGTGTCAAACCAGTGAACAAGGCCACATATGCACCATGTGTCAGTGAATTTAAGAGGCTAAAAAAAAATAGTGTTTCCATGACTGGTGTGGCTCAGTGGATTGAGCACCGGCCTGCCAAACCAAAGGGTCACCGGTTTGATTCCCAGTCAGGGCACATGCCTGGGTTGCAGGCAAGGTCCCCAGTAGGGGGGGTCATGAGAGGCAACCACACATTGATGTTTCTCTCCCTCTCTTTCTCTTCCCTTCCCCTCCATCTAAACATTAATAAATAAACAAATCTTTTTAAAAAATAGTGTTCTATCAAACTTGGGTCAGGTTGTACCTCATAAACCCACCATGGACAACGCATATGTAACAGACCTCAGAGTATGTATGAGTCACCCTAATCACGGTACAGTGGACGCCACAGCTGCTTCAGAAGAGGGCCCGCCAAAGCCCTCCTCGAGGACTGACAAGTCACATTTTGGAAAAAGTCAAAATAGATCTGTGTGGGATATGGCAAGTTCAAATATAAGTCTCTCCATTTAAACATGCAGGTTTCTTATCTGGACATGAAGTCCCTGGAAACCGCTAAAAAAAAAAAAAAAAATTTGCAGTGGAACTATTATAAAAGTGCCAAGTATCTCATACTTACTGTTGCTGGCAAAATGCAAGGTGCAAACTAATCAAGTCTCCTGAACAAAGGCTGATCTCACCTTTGTAACGAGGTTCCCGTACAGACCCCGGCCAGGACTGAGACTAAAGAGGGCTGGAGCCCTTCTCCGTGCGTGCCAACAACACTCTGTGCTGTGCTGCCGTGGTATGAGCAAGAACTGGAGAAGCTTGGTAGCAGCAAAGTGCCCCCAAAACATGGCAGGCATGCAACCTGTGCTCTTCCTCACATTATTGGGACTCTTTAGTCAACAAATTATAAAACCCTATTTCCAAGATTAAAAGTGTCTGACAAGAACCCGTGGCTGAAATGGCTGAATGAGCAAGGTGTACAGGACCATCCATATTTCCTTATGTTTTATCAGGCAGATCCTATACCTACATTGGACCATCATTTTAAACTGTAATTAAAAGAAATAAAACCTGAAGTTTAAAAAAAATGAATACAATCAAGAATATAGTCCTGTACAAACATGTTTATCCCAGACACTATTTATAGTTCCTTCCCTCCCTTCCGTGACCCTAACTGTTTTCTTTCCAACCTGGCTTCCCTTCACTCTCTGCCTGGTCAACATCATTTGCATAGCATTTCCAGTGGTTTATTAAGCTAAACACACTTTTATTCTTGTTAAATCCTAAGGAGAAAGAAGGCCTGACTTTTCATGAGGAAATCCTTAAAGCCGTAAATCTTCAAGCAAGGTACCTTATAGGGCATGGGTTCCATGGAGGTTTGGTTTGACATTTATTTGTTAAATTTTAAAGTATCTTCAACAAATGGTGCTGGGAAAACCAAATATTCACACACACACACACACACACACACGAAACCTGAACCCTTACCTTACACCATATACAAAAATTAACTCAAGACCTAAACATAAAGGCAAAAATGACACAAGTCCTAGGAAACATATCAAGGAAAAGCTTCATAACACTGAATTTGGCAATGATTTACTGGATGTAACACCAAAAGCCCAGGCAACAAAATAAAAAATAAATTGGACTTCATCAAAATTAAAAACTTTTGTGCATCAAAGAACACTATCAACAGAATAAAGACAACCTACGGAATGTGAGAAAATATACGCAAATCATGTATCTGATAAAGAACTAACACCCAGAACATAAAAAGAACTCCTACAAAACTCAACAACAATAACCCAACTCAAAAATAGGGGAAGGATTTGAATGAACATGTCTCCAAAGAAGATATGCAAGTAGACAAAAAGCATGTGACATGAGGCTCAACATCACTTGGGAAATGCAAATCAAAACCACAGTGAGATACCATTTCACCCCCATAAGAATGGCCACAAAAAATAGCAAGTGTTGGCAAAGATGTAGAGAAATTGGAACCCTTGTATGTTGCTGCTGAGAATGTAAAATGGTACAAACTCTGTGGAAAAGTTTGATGGTTTGTCGAAAAGTTAAACATAGATTTACAATATGATCCAGCAATGGGACTCAGACACTGTACACCCATGCTCACAGCATTATTCACAGTAGCCAAAAGGTGAAAACCCAAACATCCATCAACAGATGAGTGGGTAAGCAACATGTAGAATATTCATACAATGGAATACCGTTCAGCCTTAAAAAGGAATGAAATTCTGCAATGTGCTACAACATGGATAAATCTTGAAAAATGATGATAATGAAATAAGCCCAACACAAAGACAAACACCCACTTAGATGAGGTGTCTAGAATAGGCAAGTGCACGGAGACAGAAGTGGAACAGAGGTTACTCGGGGACTCGGATGAGACAGGGGGAGTTACTGTTTAACAGGTACGGGAGTTTCTATGTGAAGTGATGATAAAGTTCTGAAAACGAATGATGGTGATAGTTGCACAACATTGAGAATATATTTAATGCCACAGAACAGTACACTTAAAAATGGTTAAAATGATAACCTTCTTTATGTATGTTTTATTGTAATGGTTTTTAAAGCCACAGAAAAGTATGTGTTTCACATCAAATATAACACACAGAGGACTGACAAGTTTTTGACAGCTATTTATATGAAGACTCTCCAGAGATTTTTTTAAATAAATGAACTTTAAAAAAAATGGTCCACTCTCACGCTCAGGAATTGTCAGTGAGAATGTTCTCCTTATGTGCAACCAAAACCAAAGTTGGAAATAAACTAGGTGATGAGGCTGATATACGACATCAATTGCCATGCATGTACCCAAATTTTTAATTTTTTTGTTCATCATACCAGCCCAATTAGTTTTAACTTTTATTTTTAATTATGACCTATTTTAAACATGCAGAAAAGTATAAATAATGTAACAGGCGACTGGACTTAACAAATGTCAACATTAAGTACTACTGACATTAAATTTTTTTGCTTTTTTAAGGAACACAACGATGCGCTTCTCACTTTCCTTTCCATGGCAGAGTTAACTGCTACTCTAAAATGAGACTGTGCCTTTCCCAGCCATGTTTCCTTTTTAATGGATGAAAACAGTATATAGTATAATTATGTTATGAAAATTCACATGAATTATTTTAACTGTTTGCCTTAATATTATAAAATTCAAACTTTTAAGTTTGCACTAATGAAATGCTACTTTTTTATTTTATATATTGAGGTTCCACATAAGTCTGATAGAAAACAATGGTCTACTGCTAAATCTAACAAACCCCAGGCCAGTGGCTCTCAACCACAGCAGCATTAGAATCACTTGGGAGCTTTACAAAGATAGCTGTCGGAGCCCGGCACTAGACAGGTGATTTCCAATTTTTGCAGGCAGGGCTTAGACATCCGTTTTATGTACCGTATGTTTTTTAAGTCCCCAGGTGATTTTACTAGCAACCAAAGTTGAGATTCACTGCTCTAAGCCATTGCTTCCAAAGGAATTTCAATAGGGACAAAGCAGCCAGTAAAATAAAAATGCAAAAGAGGAAACAAAGATATACATTTATTTGGAAGTGAGATTATGTTGCTCTTTTACATAAATAATTTTGATATTATCTGAATTGGACAAAATGTTGCAATGGGAGAAGCAGCAAATGACTCAAAACAAATCCACAAATACCATTCCCAGTAAGATGGGGAAAGTGTAGTAGGCCCTTAAGTCTTACCTTCATGAAGTGGGAATTACTGTTAACATCAATCCCATAGTGTATGGTTCAGCAATAAAATCTAGGCAACATTAAGAAAAGAAAAAAACACTCTGAACCATGCTTAACCCTCAGTATGCCAGGAAAAAATAGTCATCACCATTTACCATCTGGCTCCAAAAGACCCTTTTTATTTTTCTATATTTCAAGTCATTTTACAAATAACATACAGAATAAAGGATAGCAAAAACCATTTCAATAAGAATTTAAAAGAGCAAACCCAAGTTTTTATCCCAGGTTTGTAGTTTGGAAGGCATATGTACCTGAAATGGGCAAGGTCTTCATCAGCTGGCACACCTGAACCTAGAGCACAGCCCACCTGCAACGACTCCAGATTTCAAACCCATCTCCAGTGAGTTCTAGCTTATCATGACTCTGATTCTTCTTGTACCGGTATTATCAAAAGAAACTACTTTTGAAACTCATAATTTTGACTTTCTCAAATTACAGGAGAACAACCATCTTCTTTGTCCCATAACTAAAAAAATGTTTTGACTTTTACATTCATAAACTCCAAGGAAGGATCAATCTAATAATCTTTTTTTATTATTGTATCATCTATTTCTTTCCTATCATCTTTGTACATAACACTTCCTTTCGCATTTGTCCACTTATTTTGTGGACCGTGATAAGAAATTCTGGTGGCCAAACATCACAAAGAATGGAAAAATGTGGTCACACATATTTTTCTAAAAAATCAGAACAGGACAGGGTCCAGGTTCATGTTGCAAAATATTGTGTGATGAAGTTCTTTCTGTTGAATGACGAGAAGAGAATACCACAGAACTGTATTATTCACTCGCTGATTCTTGAGTATGGGAAAATTTATCTAAGGTATCATCTAAGACTCACAGTCTGAGATTCTCCTTAAACACTCAATCTCACCATCGCAATGAAGAGTGTAGAGTGCTATCTGTGTCTTTGCATTCATCTTTTGATTTCTCTAGTAACGGAAATGTCTTCCACTGTCAGTTTTCTTCTCATTGCCAGTAAGGATGGAAAAAGAAAAATTCTGAATTCTCACCTGGGTTCAATGAAAGCTAAAAGTAGAGTAAAAAGATGGTGTCTCTATGGTATCTTCTTGAAAGACAACGCAGTACACATTAGGCAATGTGATAAGAACATTGAAGGATGATGCAATAATGACAATTATTTTATTACTATATCATCTACCTAGGGATTTCATCATTCTTCTATTTTCTTATAATTTTAGTCTTGCTTATTAGCGTATTTGGGAATATATGATGAACAATACTGAAGTGGTGTGGAGGGTGACAAACAGCAAAAATGTTTCACAACTAAAAAAATTAAGATTACATAATGTAAAGATTTGTAAAAGGGTCTATGAACCCACATAATCAGTGTAAGACAGAATAAATTTTATTCTAGTTTAAAAAAAATTTTTTTTTTCTTTTCTTTGTAAGACCTCTAAAAAATAGAAGTCATGCAATGTAAAGACTTACAGAGACTGGGAAAAAAGCTCAAAAATGAAAATTGAGTTCAATGGACCCTGATCACATAACGAGGATTAAAGTCTTTGGTTTTAGTGTTAGTTCTAACAAAGTATGTCCCTGGTCCAAGTGAAGACAGGGACTTGAGACCAGGAAAAAAAACTTCAAACAGTACAATTTTTCTTTTTTAAGTCTGTGGTACTGCAAGAAAACTTTTAAGTTTGTGCCGTGGCCGATGTGGCTCAGTTGGTTCGAGCATCATCCCATGCACCAAAAGTTTGGGGGTCCGATTCCCAGTCAGGGTGTGTATGGGAGGCAACCGGTCAATGTTTCTCTGTCACATCAATGTCTCTCTCTGTCCTTTCATCTCTCTCTAAAATCAATGAAGATATTTTTAAAAATTTTTAAAGTTTGATATAATCACCACACATGCGCACAAGTGACTTTTTTGTTTAAACACGAACAGGATCACACTGTATACATAACAACAGGTCTGGATCTTGATTCCCCCCACTCAATAGATCACGGCCCTCCTTTCATGCCCATGTATACAGATTTAACACCCTCAGATACTCCCGTCAATAAATGTATCCATTTAACCATTTCCCTACTAATGGACATTTAGGTTAGCTCCTGTTTTTCTCTATTACAGATACTGTAACTATGATCATTTTACTCCAAACAGCTCAGGATGACTAAGTCAGTCACCCTTTATTAGCAAAAGGCTTAGATTTAAAATAAAATAAAGGACCTCTGCACGAGCCGCTCCCCTTGACTGCGACACTACTTCCCTCCCCCTGCTCTTTTGCTCGTCTTAGTAGTCTCAGCTGAAACGACTTCCTCAGAGAGAACTTCCCTGAGTACACCATCATGACTCCACTTGAAACAAGGCATTTTAAGTTCTCATAATACTTGCTTTTCCATCCTAGCACTCACTGCACTCTCGATGATATTACTGTTAAGGTCTGTGAGCTCCATTCAACTAAGCTCCACAGGGGAAGGGACCCAGCGCAATGCCTGTCCTCAAGGGACCAGACTATACCTGCCTTGGAGACAGAAACTGCTGCCTTGCCCCTATGTTCTAGAGCAGATCAAACGATCCACCACACAATCACATACTCCAAAATTTTCAATAACAGACAATCTCCAACGCTGGCAGGCCGTGGGCAAAAAAGTATGCTCACGCCCTGTTGGTAGAGTCCAAAATGGTACCATCTTCCTGATGGGGAACTTGACCACATACATGACCGTGCAAGTCCACTTCTAGGACTGTGGTTCACAAAAACAGCCACAGACATACACAAAGATTTAATTACAAGTGTTCTTCATGACCTATAACAGAAAAAAATGCAAACAAACTATACAACCAAGCCTCTGCTGAAAAAATAAACTGGTATGTGCGCACAATGCAACCCTTCACAGCCATTAAAAAAAGCTTAGATACATGCTGAATCTGAGTCCTCCATGGAATTAAGGCAGCATGATAATACATTCATGCTAAGCACATCAGTGAAAAAAGGTCGTTACTGTACAGTATCATCCCATTTGTGTATTTACTTATATACGCACTGATATCTACTGGAATGTTTATGATTATCTACAAGTGGTAAATTTATAAACCACTTGTTTTTCATTTTGTGAATTTAAAAAAATTATCTCTCAAATGCAGTACTTGTAAAAAAAAATTTTTTTTCAAGTTATCTCTTGAAAATGTCTCTCTTTACCCCCTACTACCCACCTACCAGGGGGCAGCTCGTTTAGGTGGGAGGCCAAGTGTTTCATTTACTATTTCAAAGAAAATGTTTTATCTGTGTTAATGATTCTTATTGCTGAAGCACTGGCTAAGGCCAGTCCCTGAACCATTTCTGAAGGGCACTGTCTCTGCCTCCAACTACACAAAACTAAGAGAAGGGGCAAAGGGGAGGAGACAAAGGGCACGAGCAGATCGGAACCTTGCTCTCCGCAGAGCCCCTTGCAGATGTGAGGTGAGTGCAGTAGGGCACGTCTACTACAGCCTCTGCCCGCAGGCCTGAGCTAAGCACTGCTGCTCTTGGGAGTGATGGGCAGGCTCAGAGACCCCAACAGACACCTTCCCTGTCTGACAATAAACTGAGTACTTCCAAGGAGGACTCAAAGTGGGGAACTACCTGGAAAGCACCGATAATACTCAGGACCTATGGTTCCCAAACTCTGACCATGCTTTAGAATTACTCCAAGGGCACATTAAAAAAGAAAAAAGGCAAAAGACACACTCCTGGGTCTCACCCTAGACCTACTGTATTAGAATCATGTGAGTTGGGCCAAAAGATTTTTTTTAAAAAACTTCTCAAATGATTCTGAAGCAAACAACCCACACACCAGTGATCAACAATCTTTTAACAACTACTGGCTAGAAGGAACCAAGAATTACCTACTCCACCTGACTCCAATTAGACTAGCATCAAAGTCAAGTCAAAAAATGAGAAGCCTCCAAAATGCCCCAAATTACACTAACTTTTGATGTTTTACCAAATCTCACCATTGAAAAGCTCATCTTATTAACTTCACTAACTCCCCCTCTTCTGTTCTAAGTTACACCCCATTCTCTTTTCCTGGGTCTGCAGAGACGCTGGAAACAGATCTTGTCTGTAAAAATGTGTGATTACAGAGGATGGAAATGCACTGTAACAAATCAACCCCTGCCCCCACTGCCAACGTGTGGCCAGCCCTGAAGCCACAGAGCACCATCCTGAGCTGGGGCACCCTGGAGGACAGCCTCAGGATGATGGAGCGCAGCAGGCACCCTGCTAAGGGTCCACTTGGGCTCATACCAATCATCAAACATTTAGACCAATATTCCGTGCAAGACCTTATTTGTGAACTTGTTCCTTGAACAGGAAAAATCAAATGCTTCCCAGAGATACTTTCAGATGGCACTCCATGCTGTGACTCAACAGAACCATGAAGTCTCCATGTTTTCTGCTCAATGAGTTTCTTTTGCACCTATGGCAGTTGGACTCTGCCTTTTCAGAGGTATTCACGAGGCTCTGCCCTCTCGGTGGCATGGAGGCACTGATTTCCTAAGACCCAGATTCCTATTTAGTCACAAAGAGTTAAAAATCCTTTTCCTATTGTGGTAGTTTTAAAACATGGCCCAAGTTCTCCTCCTATACTCCTCTCATCTAGAAGTAGTATCCTCAACACTATGAATGTACTAAAAACCACTGAATTATGGGCTTAAAAATGGTTAAAATTGTGAATTTTTATGATGTAAATTTTACCTGATTTTTTTAAAAATGAGGCTCTTTATCTCCTCCTTTTGAATCTGGGCTCTGTGCCTGCCTGACCTGTAGAATAAGCCAGAAGTGATGCTATGCTGATTTCTGGGTCCAGGCCTCAAGAAATGCTGGCAGCTGCTTCCCTTTTCCTGTCTTCTAGGATGCTCCCTCTCAGTACCCAGCCACCATACCATGAGGATGTGTAGGCAGCCTTTACACAGGTTAACTAAAAGGGGAACTGAGGTCTCTGAGCCAGAGCCCCCACTTAGTTCCCAGCAGACAGCCAGAAGATAGCCAGCAATACCTTCCCACCCATGTGAAGGAGCCAACTTGACAGTGGCCTCTCCAGCTCCTACAGAGCTGCCTCAGCCACAGCTTTGTGGCGCAGACAAGGTCTCCCTGCCAAGCCTCAACCTAAAGTCGGAGTCGTGAGCAAAGTACCTGTAGGTGTTTAAGCCACTAAGTTTTGTGATGCTTTGTTATGCAGCAACAGATAACTAGCACTTGAATATAATAAAGAGTGGCTACTCAAAAATGACTTCAGAAAATTCTCTAACCTGGCACCATAAATCACAGTAGGTTCTGACAAGCATAATCTTTAGCACCAAAGAATTCTTCCATGCGTGTTCTTCACAATTCAACTGAGTCACAATCTTTCTAACATTCTTTCTAACATGTTCACTCAAAACTATGCCACAGACTGAAAAGGGCAGCATCTTTCTTGCTAAGGAATTTTTTAAAGGAGAGAAAAAAGGCAAGAAAGCTACCAGAATACAAAATCTTGTAAGCTATCAAACAACAAAAATCACGGACAGCTCTCAATGCACCTCCTTAGAAAAGGCAACTTGAGGCGACGTCTTCCACGCCACCCTGCTCGGCCCTGCAGTGCCAAGGAGCTCGGATTCTGCTCTCTCCTTACCTCCAGCCTCTCAGGCGGGGGCTCGTTCTGCAGGATCCTCAAAGCTTTCGCAGCAGCATCGTGTTTCGCAGCCTGTCTCGTCTTTCCTTTCCCGTTAAATTGCTGTCCTCCCACAGAAAGTTCAACTTGATAAAGTAAGGGTGGTACTGGAAATGGGTAAAAGTACCTAAAAATAAAAGAAGGTGAAGAAAATTACAGTCTCAGATTGATGAGTCACACATACATTCTCTGGGAAATTCCAGGTATTTCCTTCATCATGGGTCTTAATTGTATTAATGTTTGCTGGCCAATGAAGTCCTCGCCATACATGCAGAGCAAATTTACTCTGGATTAGAAATGTCACACCGTATTTACAAAATCTAAAATGGATTAGGCTTTGGCTGAGTCAGAAAACTTAACTTGCTCTGCTTTCTTATATTTGAGAGTGACACTTGTATTGTCTCCACAAAAGGATAGGAATTTTTAAACAGAAGTCTTTTCCAAAGGACCCTTATTTCTGCAAGTCCCAACAGCCTACAGCCTGACAGAGGCTGGGCTACAAACTTCAGAGTTTATATTTTTAAAATGGCTTTGGTTGTCCCCACCCCCACATAGGGTAGGGAAATAAAGACTTCCAATTTCAATCATCACTCTGTCCATTAATGTCCTATGACTGAGAGCAGAAGGTTTTTAGCACATGGCATTTTCAGGTTTCAATGAGTATTGTTATTACATCAGTACGCCAAGGCTATTTACAAAGCACATAAGTTCAAACATCAAAAAGTACTCAGTAAATAATCTGGAAATAGTAAAATAGTCAGCAAATAGTCAGGAAGTCAGGAAATCAGTAAATGCTGAGAATCACAGTATTGTAGGACTCATGTTCATATTCAAATAGGACTCAGTTACACAAAGCACTTCCCAGAGCAATCTTTAACCAGACCACTTGGGGGCACAAGCCACACTGCTTGCAAGGAACACGCTCAGGCCCTTTCCAACAACAGGAGATAAAAGAGCATCAAAATATTTTCCAGAGATACCAACACAATGAAAACTGACTTCAACGTGTGGCAAGCCAAAATGACCAAATCATCATGTGCTCCACAATCTTTAGATTTCACTATTCTTTGTAAAAGATCAGATGGCCCTGGCTGGGTAGCTCAGTGGGTTAGGGCATTGTCCCAATACACCAAGGTTGCAGGTTTGATCCCCAGTCAAGGCACATAAAAGAGTCAAGCAATGAATGCATCAATAACTAGAACAACAAATCAATGTTTCTCTTCCTCTCTACTCCCCCTACCCCTGCTCTCTCTCAAAAATTAATTAAAAGAAAAAGATCAGATAAATTCTTGCCTGTATTTAAAACACATACATACCTTGGGGGATAAGCACCTCCTCTCATGTTGTAGTTATAGGTGGACTGCATCCGAGAGTAAGGATCAACAGGTTTATACATTGGTTTTTTTCCAAGTTTCATGCACAGTGCATTTAGCTCTACAGTAGGGGTTATGCTGTCTGCAACACAGAATTAACACAAGAACTGTTTTTTCTTTTTCTGACATGAGAATGATGGTCAAAAAATTTTTTTTAAATAGCATGCTTTTTACTAATTGGATTCATGATACACTTCATGAAAGGGTCTAAATACTGTACTGCTAGGCATTGGGTCAGGAAATCCAAGAATCTGCTATGATCTCTAGATATTAATACACAGTCAATAGCACGAAATGTATTACGGGGCTATTAAAGGGAGCAGCAATTTAACACGATATGTTATCAGTGAAAACCACACATTCCAGTTGTCAGAAATAAGTTCCAATATATATCTAACAACTTCCATGATTAAAAAATCCCAGGTGACTGGTCCAAGTCATGTTATTGTTTGGGAACACTTAAACCAATATGACTCGGGTTGTACTGACTTACTGGGTAATTGGCTTACACTTACAAGTATGTTTGTACACACTATTCCATAGAACAATGCATTTATTAAGTAATAACTGGATGCAAAGCACTGTGCTAATAAGCTTGGGGGACAATTCTTGCCCCAGAGGAGCTCAAAGAACACAAAATACACTCAAAGAACTACAGTGCAACAGGAGGTGTAATAAAGGCAGGTATAGAATCACTGAGGAGGCAGCAAGTAAATTCTATCTAAATAAGTCAAATGAGACCCACAAAATATTCAGATACTTCCATTCTCACTATATACACTGGGATTTGACCAATCAATCATATATTAATACTTGTTAGGAAAATGAGTTGTTTTTACATAAAGCAAGAGCAAGTATATCTTGGGTTACCCCAGAATTACAAGCTTTAGAAAACATATACTATTCATTTTCCAATTTTTTCTAAGTTCATCCAATTCATAAACCTTTAAAGAGAAAACCAATCTGGAAAGATTAGTGTCAGTGTAAAACCACATTTAAAAGCAACACTTTCACATCAAACACAGAACAACACTAGCAATGGCAAAGTTCAATTTAAATGCACACACAAATCCACTTTAAAATGCCTCTTTGGGAAATTAGATACAGGACAATAAAAATGACTTGATTCTGTACTGTCACATGTCTAACTAAATTTAGTGCATAAATCAAATGTATAATACTTTTGGGTTTGCAAAATTAGAGGGTCACACGAATAACCAACTCTTCTCCATCTAACATCAGAATTATATTTTTGTATAATTCATATAGTTACATTTAAATATAATCTGAATCATTAAAGAGCAGTGCTGACGCATCAAATTTATCTGCAGTAGAGAATGACTTTAAAGACATACCACCACAAAGAAATCAAAAGCAATGAGAATGGAGTGACCAAGGTCTCCCTGGATCATTCCTGCACACAAAGGGCCTGGGGTGACTTCAGGTACTGGAGGGGTGACTGCTAGAGCACCACTCCTCCCACAGCCGCCAGGCCAGTGGTTCCCAGCTTCCCAGCAGACACTCTTCTTTATGAGTATTCTTCTCGCTTGGTTTCCTTGTTGGAAGAGATATTATCTACTGATTTGTACTTGTTATTTTCTCATTCTTTTTAAAAGTAGGAGGCACGTTGACTGACAATGAGAATTTCTGGTCAGCATGTTATAATCACTATTAGCACACTGAGTTGAAGTGATTCCAGCCAAAACCTGCATTCTTGGCACTCTGTGCAACCCTAACAAGGGAAAACACGTATTTTCACTAAGCTTTTCTGAAATTTTAGGAATTGTCTGGTGACACCCCCGCCTTCCATGACTGCCTCTCCAGATGGTCAGGAATCAAGGGATCATAGATTGGGAACCACTGCTTTAGAGTCAGGATAAGCATTTGCCACTGGTAGTGTGGAATCTGTGCTTTCAAAATCAACAAGTTAGTGAGAAAGAATTCACATACATACTAAATGGGTACCTCTCAACACACTTTTGAAAGGAACCTGTCTTGGCCCACGCATAATACCTGGATTCCTTCCTTCGCTACGAAAAGGGCGGACTATGGGCTTAGGAAATTTTGTTCCTTCCAAAGCTTTGGCAGCAGCTGTGTGTTGGGCTTTTTTAATACTACTTCCTTCAGCTTCCCAGTGCTGATCTCCAAGTGTTAGCTGTACTGTAAACACCTACAAATGAAAATTGTGATCTCTCAATTCATGAAACCTGATGTTAATTGTAATAGGTCACTTGGACCTTGAATATTTCTTATGGTCATGGTTTAAAAAGCCTGGTCATTATATTGGTAATTTATCCTATCACCACCTTCTTTGTTTTTACAAACACAAAAAGATAGATATCTATAGAAAGATACATATGTATAGATATATATAAAACTAGTAATGGATAATACTCCATGAAAAAACTATGTTTTAAGGATGGAAGTACAGAGGTTTTAAAATGTTTTGTTATTAAAACATTGGACACATTTGGAAGTCATCCAAATAACAATTGTCTTCCAATTACTTCTCATGGAGGAAATTTAGCAAACTTGACTCAGACACACAACATCTCATACGAGACAGTATTTGTTTCAATGTTGTAATGTATTTGTGGACTCCTGTCTGAAAACACAACCCCAGTGGGACAAAAACCTGAATAAATTTGGGAATGTCAGTCAGGTTGTAAAATGTTGCCTTTCACTTTCCTAAGACTGCACTGTTCAGACGCTGCCTCCACTTGCAAAAGAAAATCAGATCTACAGCAAGCAAAGAGCTAAAAAAAAATCGTTTTTGAATTCAATTCTAAGGACGCATCCAAAACAGCTAATTTCATTCCCAACAAATGGCAAGCCTCTTTTCCCCTTTTAAGTATAAAGGTAACTCCATTCTACTCTTAAAATTAAGTTATATTAATGTTATTAGTATTGAAGTAATACTGTCAGAAAACGATCACCCATCGGAGCACTGTGATTCATTAACTTTGGTGTGCATCTGAGTAACAACCTACAAAGCTTGGTAAAATACACAAGCCCAGAGATTTCAAGTAAATAACATGAGGGACAACTGAGTATGTCTACTTTTAATCATCTCCCAAAATGATCCCGATGCACTCCAAAGTTTGACACCCCCTACTTTGGAGCTTTTATTTTCCTGATTTTATCACTGAATATCACTTTATTTCATTTAAAACAATTTACACGAGAAATGTTGATTTAAGTAGGTCTAGGTCATTTCAGTGAGGTGCCTGAAGGGACAGATAGGGGAAACTTGCCTTCACAGCTGATTTTTCTTGTAGGTCTTAACTTCAGGATTCCCTCAGTGCACAGCTTCCACTAAAGGGGAAAAATGAAAGATTCCTTCACCCACCCCCCCCACCCCCGAAACACTAGGGGCCCCCTGTATTTATGCTGCAGGTCACAAGGTTAGACATTTTAAGAACCAATAGCATGAACACAAACCCCTGGCTGGCCTGTGAAGTCTGAGCAGAAGCCTGCACTGCTGTGCAAGCCCTGGGGCATGTTCGTGATCCTTTCATGAAAGACATTGAAGGGGAAAATGCTAAAAAAACAAAATTAAGAGTTAATTCCATTAACAGTCTTGCCTTTCTCCAGGACCTTACTCATCCGGCGGCTGTTGTCACTCTGTTGCCTCTGTGTGGACGATTGGTAACAAGTTAGAATCTTGGTTTTGATAGAATTAAGAGTACACCAGACCTCTGACTTTTTAAATAGTCTAACAGTCATCTAGAGGGAATAACTTTTGCCCTTCGAATGATTTGTAGGTTTTAAGAAAACGCAGCTATAGGTTAAATACACAGCCAAATTACCTAAAGTTCTGAAGTTCAAGAGAGAAAGTACATATTTTAAAAATACCAAAACAGTTTATAAAGGGAATCCCAAAGTTAAGGTCTGCAAAAAAAATCCTGTAGAAGAAAGAGAATAATGATAAAAAATGAGTAATTGCCTGCTGAAAGTAAAAAAAAATTCAAATTATGCTTTAGAATAATGTTAAACTAGCTTGAGTGGAAAATTTGTTTTTTCTTAAATGCATATTGCTTGATGATAATAGCTACCATTTCTCAAGCATTTACTAAACGCCAAGCATTGCGTTCTACACTTTGATATGTATCTTCTCATTTAGTTTTCACACTAGGCCTACTTGATAGGTATTATTAACCCCATTTTACAGATGAGGAAACAGATTCAAAAAAAGTAGTAACTTCCTAAAGGTCACACAGCTAGAAAGAAGCTAGGGTTCAAACCCAGATCTGTCCTCAAAGGCCACTTACCTAACTGCCCTATTTATGATAGCGATTGGTGTTACTCTTAGTCACATGAAAAAAGAAACTTGGTATCATTTAAGGCTTGAGGTTTGCATGTCAAGAAAAATGAGGCATAGACGGATAACTCACCCTTAATTATATATATACTACAGGGCTAGGATCCGAAACAGGAGGCTGAATTCCTTACCTCTCACACTGTAACTTCTCAAACTACATCCTCTCATACTACAGCAGCAAAAGATAAAGCCAGATATGCAAACATTTAAGTTCCAAGATCTGCATTAGCATGAATATCAAACAAGCTTAAAGGACTGAATTCCTGATAAACAAATAGTAAACATTCAAATTATAATCAGCCTTTCAATTTCTAAGGGGAATGACAAGGAAAACTGACACCAGAGACAATCTAAAATTTCTACCTCTCATCTTCAAACCTTTATCTGATGGCTAACAAATGGCAAAACTGATTTCCGGTTCACCCCCTCCCTGCCCAGTCTAAGGTACACGTGCAAACAAGCAGGAAAGGAGCCAGAGGGGGGCTGCAGCCAGGAGGGCCAGGGCCTGGCAAACTCATAGGAATTCATTCAAAGGTGCTTGAGAATTGTCTTTATTCAGAATCCTAAACTACCATACACTAAATGGAGCTTTAAAAGCCAAATATCCTAAACAGAAGTATATCTTTTATTTAACCCATTCTACAAGGATAAAAAAAGGAAATAACTTGCCAAAAATCTATACTTTTACATCCCTTTAAAATAACCTCAGCAGTCTGAAAATACGTATTCTGAATCACAGCACCACTTGCATCAGTATAAAAAAAAGACAGAAAACATTCCTGGTGGGTTATAAATGCACAAGCAGTATGACAATATTTACCTTACAGTGAGCCGGACCTTGCTCACGCAAAAGCTTATACTCAGGCTGAATCTTGTTGAAACGGGCTAACTCATTCACAAGACACATTGGGGTTTTCTCTTTGGGGTGTGCCATGCTAGAAGGAACTGAAAAATAACGTAAGAGCATTGAAGTCAAGTATACAGACTGCTGCTCTCCTATGGATATGAAAAAGGAGGGAAAGCAAACTGAAGGTCTAAGGATTTAGAGCAGCAGTGATGCAAATCTGCAAACCACACTGGGGCACATCCCTGAAGACAGCTGGGATCTTTTCTGAACCAGTTAAGGCCAGGACACCTAGGAGAGGGTGTCTTTAAAGAGAGAGAATAGAAGTCAAGGGAATAACTAGACCATGGCAGGCAAGCAAGACCTGAAATCAGATGAAACACTGCTATTACAACCAAGGGAGTATCAAGGGCTTTTGAGCAGACACCACAACAGCTGTCAGCTGTATTCTGTTCGTTATTTCACAAAACACAACATGCCGACACCATCTCTCAAACAATAAATGTCGATTTCCACACACTGAACTTCTCATTACTGGGTGTCCCTAGTCTGATCTCCAGAGGATGCCATCCTCAGTCCTTACCTATTTCTGAAAATCATAAAAGGAAAATCATAAAATGGCCTTGTTGGGCAGGAGTTTTACGAAGTCAACAGGATGTAACTGTAAGACACATTAGAAGTAAAAGCAATAAATCCCAGAGGACTGAAATAGTCGGTGCCAATGCCTATTAAGACTGTCTCAAATGGCAAATGTGGGGAAAATTGAATCTCTAGGGACTATGACAAGTCAAGAATGCTGTATGCTATCTGGCAAGCTGGTCCAATGAAGTCTAGAACCCTGCAGCTCAGAGTGGGGCAAGCTAACACTCTAATAATAGGTTTACAAAGTAAAGGAAGTGAGAGAATGAAATGCAAAGGAAACTGTCAGGTATAAGGGATTGAAAGGCATTTGTTACAAGGTGACTCTGGCATGGAGACACCCATGCGGACACTCCATTGAACTGGATTTGCCACGTTAGGGAGGTGGGAGGGAAAATACTGTTTTTAGGGTTTTTTTCTTAAGTATTTCAAGTCTTTCCTAATCAATAAGCACAATTAGTTCATTTTTAGTTTCCCATTGAGATTTGAATGCTTCTAAACTTATTTCCTTTTTTAAAAATCTGCTTCTTTGTTCAATCTCTAATTGGTCTTCACTATGATTTCTGAACTACCCCTGGAATCTCTTCAACTTAAACTTATTCAAAATAAACATTAACAAATGCCAATGCACTCTTCTGCTTGCCCGCAAAGCTGACTGCCCCCTTGCTTGGGATAAAATCTTACAGACATACAAAAAGGGGGCTTATACTTACAAAAGTTCTTTGTCAGTTCTGGGAAATCATTTTAAAAGCAAAATTTTCCCATACAACAATGACTATCCAAAGTGGAACTTACTGTTCAATTCTCCCTGCCAGCCATCACTTTATAACAGACTAGGCTTTATAGTTTAGTTTTCAATTCTCTTTTTTTACACTTTGAAATGGTCTGTAAACTGATGCCTCCATCAACCCAATACACAACCAAGTGTTTTACATCTGGGATAAAGAAGCTTGGGCAGTAATATTTTCTTCTGCTTCCTGAAGGTAAATGTGAGAGCTCCCTACATCTGCAATCTACTTATCAGATCAAAAACCAGGCTGAGAACACATTTGAAACAGAAGACACTTGGATTCATACGCTTACCTGCAGCTGCACTGGTGGATGTAATAGATGCAGAGGGTAAAGCAGAGTTTTGAATAGGTCTACCTGCATTTTCAGAGGGCAGAGAGCTAGTAGTAGAAGGAATACTCATCAAAGGCTGTGAGAGAAGAGACTGGTTCTTGTTCAGTATTTGGCTCCCTGAGAGAGCAGCAGATGGGTTCTGAACTTGCACTTGAACTTGAGACATGGTCACTTTCAACAAAAGTGAGTAACTGCAGGTAAACAGCTTTCAGTGCAGGTTAATTCAGTGCTATGAAGTCTAAAGTTCTACCTAAAAGTTGTAAGGAAAAGAAAATAAAAAGGTAAATTATAGAGGAGATATGTAATTGCCGATATTTAGTCAAAATTGGTGTCACCTTCTCAAGCATGAAAAACAGCCCCATTTAGCATGTAGCTATGTTGATGTATTATAAATGTTTCTCCTTGGTATACAATAAGGTTCCTTGCCTTGTGATTTTCTCAGTGTCTTTAAATTACTCACAATACCCACATGCTCTGTATGTTCATTTTATGAAGAACATCAGGCCCTGGCTGGTGTGGCTCAGTGGACTGAGAGGCAGCCTGCAAACTGAAAGGTCACTGGTTCAAGTCCCAGTCAGGTCACATGCCTGGGTTGCGGGTCAAGTCCCCAGTTGGGGGCATTTGAGAGGCAACTGATGGATGTATCTCTCACACATCAATGTTTCTCTTTCCCTCTCTTTCTCCCTCTCTTTCCCTCTAAAAAGAAAGGAAGGAAGGAAGGAAGAAAATCACTAGGGTGTAATAATATTTAGTGGTGAATATTAAGAATTACAAATTGCAGCTATATTCGAAAATACAACTTTAAAACATGCAGAAGTTTTTCCATAGTATACGGGATATGGTAAACGTTTCTGGCCTCAAAATTCTAAGAAGCTGAAAGCAAACTGGGTTACACCGCCATTAGTGGGTAAATGTAAACACCGCTTCCATTTAAGGGCCTCCTTAAGTGTTCAGACTGGCACCTTCAGAGATTTCCTTTAAGTTGACTGAAGAGAAGTATTTCTCACTTTCGCTGTTTCTTTGTATAATGATGAAAGAGCAATTTGTTTTCCTAAGAGGCTTGTTTTGAGATGGTCCCATTTAACTACAGATCCCAAGGAAGAAAACTATTGCATCCACATCAACACCTGATCCTGAGAAATCATCTAAATAGCAAAGAACATTCTATAGTATATATACAATTAAAAGCAAATTTGGAGAAGATGAAGAAGAAAGGAACAGACTTCAGATTGGCAATTCTACTGCTGTGGTTGGTGGGGGTAGAGCCTAGGGAAGCAGAGAAGAATGTTTTACTACAACTTGTAAGCCCCAAAGGCATTCATTCTTTCTAAATAAATTTTGACTTCTCCCAAGTCAAAAACAGGGATAGTTTTGCTCATTTTTATGACCATCCATCAAAAAGCTGAAAATCCTAAAGGCAAAAGTACTCAAAAGTAACTAGTAGCAACAAAGAACAGAAAAAGCCAAACAAAGCAGAAACCAGCAAACAAATGAAGTTTTATTACAGAGCAACTGTTTGTCACTTTACTTTTTAAAAAGTCTCAAAATGATTTTTAGTGAAAGCTGGACCTCTGGAAAGAGATGAATGACCAGAATAATTCAGTTACTTGAGGAGTCCTGGCACATTCTCTCTTGCTTAGGGCAAAAAAAGGCTGCAAAACTCAACCAAACCAAGACCAAAACCAAACTCAAAACCTCAGATGAAATATGACTTTGGATATGACAGAAGCATAAACATTACCCTCTTCAAAAAAAAATGCCCAATATTGCAGTTGTTCCTTTGTTTACTTTTGGAATCAGAACAAAATAACAATTCCACTGAAGATCTAGATGATGGTCTTAGCAGACAAGCTGCCAGTGTCAGAAACAAGCCCCAAACCATTAAAAGCAGGGGTGTCCGACCTTTTGGCACCTCAGGGCCACGTTGGAAGAATTGTCTTGAGCCACACATTAAATATATTACGACACATAATCACAAAAAAATCTCATAATGTTTTAAGTCTCATAATGTAATAATTTACGATTTTGTGTTGGCTGCATTCATAGTCATCCTGGGCTGCAGGCTGGACACCTCTGAAGCCAGATATGACCTTGTTTTATTGTCTTTATTTCCTTCAGCTGCCAAAATATAAATACTTCTCTCTTGCTTTCCCCCCTTCTCCCTGACTTTCTAACCTCTGCCTTGAGGGCATTTTTCTACCCTCCCTGCAAAGTCATTTATAGCATACTCACAATTTCAGGACACCAACCAGGTCACAGGTCAAAAAGTAGCCAAAGCAAGAGTCTGTTTCAGGGTCTACCCATACCCCGCAAGGAGCAACCCAACTCTCCTCTGGGTAGCTCTGAGAGTCTGAGACTGAATGAATGAACTCAGTTTAGAAAGGGAGGGACCCAAAGGGATCTTTTCTGGCTAATGCTGTCTATAGCAGGCCCACTGCCAGAATTCCCATCACAGACAAAAATACACAGGTTTTCTAGAAGTTGAGAAAGGGAACAAACACGCTTTTAAATAACTGTCCCAAAAATGTTAACCTCAAGTTCATCTGGAGAAGTTATGTCTTTATAACAATTGGTTGAAACAAATAGTTCAAAACTGCAAATAAAAAAAATTTTAAACCCTCTTAATAAGGCTGTGTACTTTACAAATTTTTAATTTCTACAACATGACCAATACTAAAACCCAAAGAACAGTACTCATTTGCTAACAAATGTTGACATTTGCTAATTTAACACTTTCATGTCTTTAGGCCTGAAAAGAGAATCTAAAGCAGTGGTTCTAAATAGGAGGTAATTTTGTTCCCCAAAGACGTGTGACAACATCTGGAGATATTATTTGATTGTCACACTAGGGGTCCAGGGGACCTACTGGTATCTAGGGGATAGAGAGGTCAAGGATGCTGTTTCAAGTACGCATACACTAACTCACAAAATAAAATCTTACTAATGTAACAAGCAGCTTATATATTCTTAAACAGAAAAAGAAAATCCCCTTTTCACCTCAAAGGCTCTAAAAAACTGATGCTAATGTTTTACCCAAACAGATGCTCCTCTCCCAGAGAGAGGCCATCACAGTTATAAATGGGGGGAAATATTGTTTACCCACATAACTCAGAAAACAAAAGCAGCTTTTGACTACTGCTGTTTATATAGTTCACAGCAGCCTTCAGAGGAATCAGGGAATTTTGGGTGTATTACTTCAATATAAATTTAGAACCTGCTGCTCAACAGTATTCAGTCCTGAAGATTAAATCCTTAAATGAAAAGTTGTTTTTTCCTTTTAACCTATCTTTAAGGATTGTTTTCCACCAGATAAATTAGGGATTCAAGAAAGATTAAAATACTCTGTTGGAGTCTCCTTATAGAAAACAGTATTTTACACACAGTAAAATTAGGCTGTAAAGTTTGAAACACACAGACTCCTCAGTGTTCCCTGCGCTGGAAACACCTTTGACTGGTAAGCCTCTGCTGTGCTGTTCTTTCCCTGCCTCCTGCCTCCAGCACAGATGAGGTCCTCGGTTTTTTTCCTGTTTCAAGAGCTTTAGACATCTTATTCTCAAATCCTAAATTTACGAAGCATGTATCAGCACTTTAACACAAAGAGGAGTGATAAAACAGCATTATGGGTTCCTCTTTTGAAAAGACTCCTAATTCCAAGCCCTCACACTCCAATTTTGGCTTGGTGACAAAAAAATCTCACCTTGGCTGGCTGCTTCCATTTTACAAGTGCCAAGTACTCTTTAATGGGTTGTGGGGAAGAGGAATATGGGCACACCAATCCCATAGAAGCATTTAAAAAAAATTATACATGATGTGCTACAAAGTGATCAGGCACAATATGCATATTCTTCACTACGCAGTGAATCATCAAGAGTAGACCACACTGAATACAGTCTGAATGACGTGTTTAATACACAACGAGGCAAACTCTTCTAGAAATAGTTAACAGAACTATCCACAATAATGCGTAGTCTTATTCACTCTCAACTAACAGATTGTTAAATCACTGTAGTACATGACGTAACTATTTCAAAAATTATGGGAAAACATCATTTTTTAATATTTTTTACTGGATTAACTCATGATTTATAATGAAGTAGCTGTACTTTTGTGTACTCAGTACATCATTTGCCATTGTAATAACTGTTGTCTCCAAACAAGGTATGTTTAAAAAAAGAAAGAAGTCCTCCCTTAAATTCTAAGATTTAGAATCTTTAGACAAGATTTTAAGACAGCCACAGACATTTCACTAAATATTTCCCCACAGACCTTTATTAAATCTTATGTAGTATGAGGTCATAGGAATACTCCAGTTCCTTGCCACGATAAAGTACTAATAGTATCAATAGCAATTTTAGGATATATTCATTCAATGTTCAACACAAATTTACTAAGCATCTACTACATATGAATCCTTATATGTCAAATTATACATTCTCCAGAGAGACAAAGAGTCAATCTGTTCAACTTTTCCTCAAAAATACAGAAGAGATCTTTAAGCAACGAACTATAAATCTACTCATCTGTTCTAATTTTTGAGATGCTCCATTCTCAGAGAAACTTTGTCAACACCACCAAAAAAGTTAAGGAATAAAGCACTTTTCCTACAATAGCCTTGAAATACACCTAAAATATCTTTACATCCAACAGTTATTTTCAAGATACTTTTCTGACATATCTTTCTAGTTGCAATGTGGTTGTATGTTTTCTGCAAGTCAACCCACTTCCCAGCTTCACCCCTCACCAGCACCTGCCATCCCCTGTACTCTGGAAATAGCAATTCATTGACTCCAATAATTACCCAAACACCTGTAGATAGGGCACCCACCAGTATAGAAACATGGCAATCACTATTATCATACATAACCATTTCCAAAAAGACAATGTCAATATCAAGTAAATAATGTCCAACTGTAGGCCCACATGTCAAATCACAATAATAAATGGTTCTTTAAAAGAAATATGACCAAACTACTTATGGGGGGGGGGGGGGGACATTATGTACTTGGTGCTCAAGAGAAAGACATAGGAAAAGCAGCCCTGAGGAGGCACAATCACTTACAAGACAATAAAATCAGCCAAAAATAATGCCTGGAAACAATCCAGGCTGTTCAAGACCTTTGCATCCAGTATAAGTGACTGAAGTGGCCCCTGTCTCACAATTGGTCCAATGCCAACTAGGCAAGGGAGGATTTTCTTTCCACACAAATGTAACCACTGGGTGGTCCATTTAAAGAACCACTCCTTGGAAGAAAATTCATTATTAATTGTTTATCCTGGAAAAACCATCACAGCATATTGTATATTAAAATGAAAAAAAAATTACCTCTGCAGCCTAACAAGCTGCAAACTCTAATTTCTAGCTTTTAAATCTTATCAAGTTCCCCTCTTCCCTTCCCTAGAGAAATTCTTAAAAATAACTAAACTCAAACACATTGTTTTTGTAAACTGGAAGTGTTTTTAAGATCTAAACTTATAAAAACATAGAAAAATGTTTTAAACCGTCCAAAATAAATATCTATTTATAATATGGTAGAGATTTTTAAGAGTATCACCCTGTGACATATTCTTAAATAAGATGCTTGGTTCAATGTAACAGTTAACTGGCTTTTCCTTTCATAAAACGAAAAACTGTAGTCTGTAAGCATATGCCATCTACCTAGAAACAGGACTGCATTTACCATCGTCTTCATGCAAAATAGCCAGTGCCGAGACCCAGTTCCTAAGAAACCAGCCTTGCTGCTAAGTAGCAACCAACAATGTTAAATCAGACCAAGTTTCTGAGTTGTGGCTTTCAGATATACCCCCAAATCAGAAAGCAATTATATGTACAGTTCCTGGCAATCCACTGCCCAGTGCCTCAGTTTCCCCAAATCACTTTGTAACAAGATGTCTGACAAAGCTTCAGTCCTACCAATCTGAGAGCTAAGACCCTCAAAGAATCCTAAGGCTTGGTAAGTTATTCAGTTCTTTCAAAGAAAAAGCATTATACAAATTCAATGTGATGAGTGTAAATCCATTCACTGGGCTTTGTACAACTTGTCTAATTTCCTTTATGCTTCAATTTCCTCCTTCCAAAGAAAGCTGGGTTAACTTGTCTACTAATTACCACCTCAGAGATATGATAATGTGCTCTCAGCTCTTAGAGGGAAAGTGCTAAAAAGGACTGTAAAATCTTAGGAAGACTCTTACAAAGCTTTTTGGTCTAGATGATCACAAGCAGCCACTCGTAAGTGGACCTTGATTCCTAACCCTATCTCACAACAGTACACAACGCTGAATTAGTTCTACAGGTTTGAAAACCAAGTTTAATGTAAACAATCTGAGAAATCAAAGAAAAACTACAGAAGTTTCTATAACCATGACGCTTACTGACGTAGTGACATTAACGACAACTTCAGTGGTCAATTTTCACATCTCTACACTCAAAGTACATGGCAGTGCTGGCCAGCAGGTTTTACATTCTTGCCGACAATTTTCCCTGCACGTAATTACTTTCTAATTAAACCTCAGGAGTAAAAAGAAATTCAACTGCATAAAATCTCTTCTGTTTCTCTAATATTACAGCCAGAAGTAAGTCATTTTCCACACTAGTCACTGAAGAATTTAAAAATATTATGGACTATCAACAGGCCTGAAATTATAGAGCCAAATTATGTGTACCTTAAAAAGAGGTGCTCCAGGAACAATGCTGTTTTGGTTCAGATCTGAGTGGTTATGTGGTTAGAAAACTCCTGGAAAATAAGAAATAATAATTTACTAGAGGAGATCTTTTTCTGAAAATGAAGATATATATTGTTAAAGTTTGAGGGAAACCTAAAATTTACAAGCAGAGAACCTTCCGAAAATACGATGTCATGGCTCGAAGCAGCACACTGGAGAGCCTACAAAAGGCGCAACTGCAGAGACAGGAACAGAAGAGACAGCAGACACTTCCTTTTCAGTTACTTCCCGGTGAGAGAGCTGGGAACCTAAGATTTATTTTTTAAAAAAGGAACTGGACATCATGTACTGACCAATCACACAAACCTGATTTTTAAACTTTTAACTACTGGCTAAATGTTTTATTTATAAATGTCCTTACCATGCGCTTGCTGATGCAAATACAATTATACAGGATTTTACAAAATGGCGCTTTGCACATAAATATTCTTACATCAAATTGCAAAATACGAAAAAGCACATTACCTCTCGTAAATCCAAATCATAAGCCTTCTTTAGAAATGGATTTCAAGTGATATGAGAGTTTAATTCTCAAGTTCTCAGGTCTACTTGAGGTTCCCCCCTTTTTAAATAGTAGTCAGTAGCAAATAGAATAATTCCTTATCTTGGGACACTTTTTGCATTTTTACAACATAATTGTACTCATTTCAATTTTTCACTGCCACTGCAACTTAATAAACAATAAAAAGCAGCTGTTTGCTGTCCAAATGATTTTAGAAATAAAGTTAGGTGCTCTAATCTGCTTTGCAGTATTTTACCAGCTCAAGCTCTTTTTGTAAACAGTGTACAATACTAACAATTTTCCAATCTAGAACCCTTTGTTCCATGATCTGACCCACTCAAAAGACCAGCATGAGTGAAAACTGAAAAGGCCTCCGAGCAGCCCACACAGATGTCTAGACCACCCACCTAACAGACCCCATGCCTTTTACCAATGGGGCTTTCCTCAATTCAAACCCATCTATGCTGAACAATTATGGTACATTTTGGGGGTCTAGGTTTCTAGCCCAAAACGAAAACTAGATTGGAAACAAATGGAGTGCTAAAGTTGGACATAATGAAAATGTTAAGAAACAAGCACCAACAATTCAAATCAAAGTATAAAAGAGGAGTGGGGAGAAGTATTGGTCTGCAAACATTTGGATTTCAAACATCTATGCACAAGTGATAGCTGAGATTCATATGCACATTTACACTTCCTTCAGTAAACATTTTTTGAAATTCTCCAGCCATTTTTAAATGATAATCCAAAGCCATGATTACTTATATATACACACACACACATACACGTGTGTATGTGTGTGCGTACAGCACTGCCTCCAAACCACAGCAGAGAGGACAGACTGTGAATTAAGCCCAATTCCCTTTCTTTCCCACTCAAGAAAGCATACCCTAATCCAAGAGAGTGGATTAAATTCATTGCTTTATTCCTTCAATAAATAATTACTGAACACCTACTATTTGCAGGCACTGTTCTAGACACTGGGGAGAGAGGAGCACACAAATAAGATGTAATCTCTGTCCCCACGGACTTCACATTTGTAGAGAAATAACCTTGAACCAACACAAATTTAAATAAATAATTCACGGTGGCATTTTAATTAGCAGTAACAAATCATTTATAATACACATCACTTCCTAACTACAAAAGACGCAAGGGACCATAAAAGAGCTCTTGGCTGCAAAATGATGATTTAGAATAAGGGCAAACCAGTTAGCACATAGTTGTTTGGGTAGATGGCCAAAGCTGTTGACTGGAGATTTGAGTTTGGGTCCCAAACTCAAAGCATCAGCTCAGGTGAGTAACCCTGACCAAGTTACTCTTGTGGACCTCAACCTTTTAATGTTATTAATTGGGGTTACCACCACCAATTTCATGATTAATAAAACAATAGCCATATGGTTCTTGAGTGAACTGACTGGTAATGTAAATAAAATACTTGTAAACTATGACAGGCCATACACCGAAGTTAACTTTTAAACATCACTTTCTTAGGATATACGGTAACTGATATTATAAAATGACATTAATAAATCACATTCAAAACATACTATTTAAGAAAGAAGAAATGTAGCAAATTTTAAAGAACCTCATAACCCTCAAAAGAATTTTTTTTACTTTATTCTTTTTTATGTTTGGGCTTAAATTGATACATTCTCATTTAACAGGGAAATTACCTAGAAGTAGTACCTAGAAGGAGTCTCACTCTAACTGTTCCAAACTGTAAAGGTTCACTCTTTTACAAACCAGAAGGAAACTTATTTACCTAACTACATTTGACTGTCATCTAGGTAAAAGGGTCATGGAGCCTTATTAAGCAGGTTGGTTAAATTGTGCAACAAAGAACATAATCAGACTTATCATTAAATATAAGTTATCTTCTTTCTGACAGAGGAAAGGATGGCCTAGTATTTTGTACAAAATCACAACAGCATCAGCAGACAACGGCCCTATTTGTATCAGGGTAGAATCTGCAAGAGTAGAAAATTCATGCCTCAGTTAATTTTAACCTATAAAAAGCATGAACTTCAAAAAGGATAAATGTGAGAGAATCAGACAAAATCTAGTTAGATCATAAAGCTCATGCCTGAGTGGAGCCAATATAGTAACAATTTAAGAAGCATTATCTGCTCACTTCAACCCCAGAAAAGACATTTCCAACACCGCTTCATAATTAACGAGAACATGTATGTCATTACAGACTACACAGTTGCCTCAGTTAACATTAAACACAGAATGGAAACTCATACACCATCTCACTAAAACCCAAAATCCAAAGGCAGATTTAATTTCATTGACCTAGCGGCCTCTAAAGGCTAGCCGTAAGAGACGAGTACTGCCTGGGTGGACAAGCACAGAGGCTTCCTATTCAGAAGACCATTGATTCAAAGAAATTTAAAAAAATTATTCAGGAGGCAGTTCAACACCAAACAGAATGTTATACTAAATATACCTAATACCATTAGCCAGGAAATGGATGTTAGCAATGGCTGGGAAGCAAAGGGCAACAACTACCTAACCCTAAAATTAACCTAGAAGCTCAATTAACTCACTTTTAATTGAGCAGAGTATCACAATTCTAAAGAGACTAATTTTCTTAGCAACAACCTTGGGTATAGCTAATAAATAATTTTTACAAACTTCATGAAGGATTATAGCAATAATTTAGGAGAGAGCCTCCTTCAACATAGAAGTTACTGAAATATCCTCCTCTCCATTTACTTCCAAGTATTCCCCCAAACCTTTGCATCAACTTACAAGTTTTAGTTTCACTTGACTGCAGCAATCTATCTCAACAAACAAAAATAAACTGTAAATCTCCAAACTATTTCAAGGAAATGACAAATAGGTTTCATTTTAAAAACTGAGTATTACTAAACCAGACTCTCCCCGACCTCTAAATCGGCCTAAAGTCCTCGTGAATAAAATCCACCCTATCTGCAGTGGGCGGGAGAGTGGGGGAGTAAGTCATCCTAAACAAACAGCACCTGGGCCTATTTGGAGACTAAAGTGTGGCCCAGTGGAAAGAGTTTAGGAGCCTACTCCACTTACTTGGCCTCCCAGACAGACCTCAGGATCCTCAGCAATCATGGCCCTTCCTTTGCAACGACCTTTGCAAGTATCGGAACACAACAGAACCTACATAATTTTATTAACCAATGTCATCCCAATAAATTCTATTTAGAAAAAGAAATACAACATAGAGTGTCTCCTTAAACTCTTGACTCAATGAAGAGCAGCTTTTATATTATAAAATTTAATCTGACCTTTCAGATTCCTTTCCTGCATCAAATAACCCTCACCCAGTAATCCTAACCTGGCACATGGTAAGAAAGAGCTCGACAAATAGTAGCAAATATTATTATCCAGCAAATTCACTAATCCTGTGCACAGTCACATAAACATCTATAAATATAAACTTATAACTACACACCACTCGTTAAAAAAGTACTTCAAACGGGAAGAGAGAACATGCTGACTAAAATCAACCTACTCACTGAGCAACCAGTTCCAAAGCTACATCGGAGAGACAATCCAATTTAGGGAAAAGACACTAGGGCACTTAAAGAGATTTTCCTAGATTCTGTAGTCCGGTTAGCCACCAAAACAACAACACAAAACCCTTTAGAACAGTCATGACCTCTGTATCATGTTACAATAAAAATGATCTGTTTTGCTTCCATTATTGCTACAAACTCACAAAATCATTACACTTCTCTCCCAAATCAGACTCCAGGTTAAACAGAGTCAGATGAGAGACAGATGTAATATTTAGAATGTAATATTCCTACTTTTGCTTTCAGTGAGTATATTTTGAGGGAGCACCCTGAATATACTCCTTTAACAAATAAATGAAAGTGTGTAATTCCAGAAAACATAAATAAGTGTGCAGAGAATTTGCTTCTACCTCCACTTTTCCGGTGATATAAATCACTTTTATTGTACATCAACCTTATTCACTACCACGGGAATGTAACTATTTTAAAATATGTAATTTGCAATAACTTTACAATTTTACTATTTTTAAAATAACAATTTTCTCTGGTAAATTTTTTTAGTTCAGAGCATTAATTTGTGGGCAAAACAGAACATCCAAGCCATCATCTGGTGGCATTTAAAATCACCATAGCTATGTATTTTAACACTAATTTCTCCTTAGTAGGTGAGAACACAGGATTTAGCCAACATTATTCAAGCTTTGTAATACTTGATTTATCGATAAACACACCTTGGTGCAAAAATTTATTAGACAATTTCCTTTAAAAAGCAAAGAGTTCCAGAGTCAAAGCAAAATTGAAAGTATCAACAAAGCTTTTAAAGATCTAGGAATACCTTATAGAGCTGTCTCAATTTAAAATTAACTGTGTTAGATATGCATGCGGAAGTATTTAATGACCTAATGTTGCAATTTAGCTTGAAACGTATCAAAAAATGAAAGAGATGAACAGATGGAATAGACGTGATAAAGCTCGTGTAGTAAAATGTTAATGGCAGAGTGTAGGTGATACAGAGGTGACATTAAAATCCTTTAAATTGTTATACATTTGAAAATTTTTATAATAAAACGTTTGGTAAAAATAACCAAAGCAACCGTGTCTTCTCATAGTTCAATTTCTAACTTGTAAATTGTATTTTCGGGACTAGCATACATGCTATAGTCTTGACTTTGATAAAGTTTTATTTAAGGAAGAGCTCAGGTAGGAAATTACACCAGAAGCATATTAACCCTAAAGGTCTCCATCACCAGAAGTTAATTTAAAACAACCAGTCATAGGTATAGTAAAAACCAAAATGTCATTAAATTTTCTAAAAACTTCTGAAGGCTCCAAAATCCCATGAGAGAAAGAAAGCAATGCTAAAAGTTCTCATTTGAGGGGAAGAGTTTACATTTCCCCAAATTGAGCAGTTCTGTGTCAGTAAGTTGGACAACAAATAAGATGATCCAGTTTGGAAGTTCACAAAAGCAAGGTCCCGGCCCTGGCCAAGTAGCGCAGTTGTAGTGCATCAAACCCAATGCGCCAAGGTTGTGGGTTCAATCCCCGGTCAGGGCACACACAGAAATCAACAAATGAATGCACAAATAATAAGTGAAACAACAAATCAATGTTTCTCTCCTTTCTCCTCTCTCTCTAAAATCAATAAATAAAAAACAGTAAAAATAAAAACAAGGTCCCGTGACATCCCACAAAAAAAAAAACCTTTTTCATGAAAGTTTCATCTTTATACAGGTAAATGTCACTCTCACTCCATTCTGTAAAAGGGCATCAAAGGAAGTTGCCGTGCAAGCTGAGCCCCACTCTGTGCCTCCTATCTTAAGTTCTTCTTCATTGTTTTATGGGGAGAGCCTCTGGATGCAGCAGCACACGACAGTGCCATGTTTAATGATTACACCCAGAATAATGTTGACGACTGGACTTCAGAATTGGAGGAGGGGAGGGGATTCTATGAGTCATGCACATTTCTGAACTTAAGATAACCTGTATGTATGAGTTTTCTGGATGAATTTCAAAAGAGAACAATTTAGCCTGAACAAATTGTACGGTCTTTAGGGTTACAATTCCAAAAACGTAAAAGTTTTACTTGAAGCCTACTGGGAAGCACTAAGCATTTTTTTATTGTTCAATTACAGTTGTCCCCATTTTAGCACAACCTCATTTTAATAAAAGATTTATTTACTTATTTTTAGAGAGAGGGGAACACAGGGAGAACGAGATGGAGAGAAACATCAATGTGCAAGAGATACATCAATCAGTTGCCTCTCACACACCCCCAAATGGGGAACTGGCCCGAAATCTAGGCATGTGCCCTGACAGGGAATCAAACCAGTGACCTTCCAGTTCACAGGTCGACACTCAATCCACTGAGCCACACCAGGCAGGGCTAGCTCTAAGCATTTTTTTTAAATAAAATACATTTTGTGTCCTTTCTTAGACACCAAATTGGTTTTCTTTCCCTAAGTTAATTTTAAGATATATGGATAACCTTCCCCATCTCTTAGGTGGCAATAACTGAAACGTAACACACGTTTTCACTATACCCGATCAAGCGCAAAATAAACCTACACAACTGAAACAACAATGTGACAGGTCTAAAGGCTGGAAACTGTTCGTGACCAGAAATGTGAAAATTAAGTAATAACGACAAACAATATTCCTGTCAACTTCCATTCGAGGAGAGAGAAGAAAACATGAACATCTATGCTATGAATTCATACTTACTAAATTTGTTTGTGAATACAGCAGACAGGGAGATGGCGGTCTTTGGAAAATAATTCTACAAGAGTTTTGAAATCAAATGTCCTTTGTTTAATTCTTTTTAAGAAAAGATTTTATTTATTTATTTTTAGAGAGAGGGGAAGGGAGAGAAAAAGACAGAGAGACATCAATTGGTTGCCTCTCAAACGCCCCCAACCAAGAACCTGGCCTGCAACCCAGGCATGTGCTCTGACCAGGAGGAGAACCAGTGACCTTACTGTTTATGGACGTCGCACAACCAACTGAGCCATGCTGGTCAGGGCTCCTTTGCTTAATTCTTAACCTAAGGTGATAGCGGCATATTTACATGGGAACTATACAGAAACTTTGAAAGTTATTATGAATATTAACTGCTGTTTAACTCTGACACAGTTATTCTCCATTAAAAGTGGTTTAATAGCTAGGTCTCTCCACCAAAATAGGATTAGGGATGTCTGTATTTCTGAATGCTTTTCAACTATAGTCACTAATAGCTGAAGAATTGTTGCCTTTGTACACAAAGAAGCAAGCGAGTATTTTTTTATATGACTTTGAAGGGGGTAAGCACTGAATCAAGAGCTAATTTGGCTGCACATTTTCCCTGCTGTATAGTGATCATGTATAAGGATGAGAAGCCCAACAATCAAAATGAGAACTGTGACTCTACTAAAAAGTAAATTTGGTGGCAAATTAAGAGTCTGGGGCAATCTGGTAAAATTGTGTGTTTAGGATTTGTTTCAAAATAACCCAGTCTGGGGGAGGGGTACTACATGAAACAAGACTGACCCTGGCTATAAGATGACAATTGTCAAAGCTGAGTGACCAATAAATACATGGGGATTCTCTATACTACTCAGCTTTTGCATGATTTCCATAATAGTTTTTTTCTTTAAATTAGGTTACCTACTGCAATATTAAAACATTTCCCAAAGATTACAATTTTTTATTATGCCTTCTGTTGCTTGTAAAGTTGTTTGCTTGGGTGTTTTTAAAGAGTCATCCAAACAAAGACTTTAAACTAGAAATGATGGCAAGATCGTGTGTCAGAAAATTCTAACTAAACGTCAAAAACAGGGAGGCCACTTTGCATTATGTGTGTTATTGAGATGGGTGTATATCAAAACAGTTTGGGAAAATTTACCTAAAATAATCCAAAATACAGGAGACTCATTCAACAGAACACATACTTCTCAATCTTTTGTAAATTTGAACCTCCGTGAGTTGCACGTCCCTAATGAAGGGTCCACCTAAACAACTAAGTACAGAATTGAAAGAAACGCAGTATCCTTCAAGTTGCTGCTTTATAAATCCCACCTGTCACCAGGATGACTGAAACTGCTCCCTCAACAACCCGACTGTATTTTTAGTTTTTACTTCAACAAGCAGCAATGTAATTTACACTGGGTAAGCACACCGATTCTTGAAAGCCCAAAATCAACCAAAAAAAATCTAGTTTAACTCTCTTTCCACCATCCATCACCCTCTAAACAATTACAGCTACAAGCAGAAGGGAAGAGTGACCTCAAAAACGTCCCCACAACTAGAGAACAGGGGCAGAACAGACTGAAGCACACGTCTTCACCGGAACAGAAGAAAACTTCCACATAAGCAATACTGCGACACGGAGGTGGGGCAAAGGCTTAAAAGGAAAGTCGGCCAACAAGGAGGAGGGAATAAAAGAACAGCTGCAGTGAAAAAAAAAAAAAAGTTAGAAGTTAAAGATGTAGCGCAAGAAAGGACAGACATTTTCCAGCTTCGTACACCCCCCTCCAGAGCCCGACAAACAGCAAGCGCTCCAAAAAGGTTTGCTGAACGCAAGCAAAGCTTCTGCCAGTAACTTTCCCAGGAATGGACTGACAACAAGAAGCCGGATGACGGCAGGAAAAGAGTGAGCTGGTGAAAATCTTGCGGTTGGCTCAGCAGAGGTGGAAATAACAGCATCTTTTACAGACAGCCTACTTACAGTGTCCCAATTAAACGTACACCCCTTTCAGATATTAACCACCCAAAACAATAAACCGGATCTGGAAGCGAGAACGCTGAACATTTCGGCCGCCAAGGAAACGCAACGGGGAGGTTAAGTCAACTTCTGTCCACTCTACCCACTAAGTTATAGCTTAATATCACGCTAATAAATTATGCAGACGGTTTAATGGGACACGCTGTGGGTCTGGCACTTTGATAAGCGCTTTGCACGCCCCAATTCACCGAACCTTAACAGCCTTAAGAGGCAGGGAAGGCATTAGCCCGTTTTCCCAAACAAGACACAAAGAGTTTAAGTGACTTGCCCAAAGAGGCACAGCTGGGATTTGTACCCGCCTTGGGCACCTGGGCGTACACCGAACTACTATGCTACAGACACCGCAGGGGACATTTAGGTGCTGCGGACCTCAAGAACTTGGAGCGCAGACCCTCTGGCCCCGCCACGGGAACTGCTTCGGCACCCCCGCGCGCAAGCAGGAATGAGTAAAGGCGGCGTGGCACCTGTTTCTGGCCCCAACAAGGAGCGGAGGAACTGGAAGCGACCAGGGTCCAGGCCGCGGGGCGCCCCGACGCGGGGGGCGCGGGAGAACCCACCTCCTCCGGGGAGGCCCCGCGGGCGGAGAGAAGGCCCGCGGAAGGAGGCCGGGTGCGCGGTCCCGCCGAGGCCTAGTCCCTCACTCACCGCCCACCTCCCCGCGGCCGCGGCGCCCGCCGCGCGGGCTCCGTCAGGCCCGGCCCGGTCGCCTCACCTGGCTGCTGCCCGGAACTCGTCCCTTGACCGGCGGTCCTGGGCGGCGGCGGCGAGGAGGAGAAGAAGGAAGGAAGAAGGGAAAGAAGGAAGGGACGGCTGGAGGGAAGAGGCGGAGTGGCCGCGAAAGAGGCGGGCGCCGCCCGGCTGGGGGTCAGAGGAAGGGGTAGGTGAACCAGACACCGCCGCCGCGGGCGCAAACGCTGAAGAGCCGCTCCGGCGCCCGCAGCCCGGCAGGAAGTGACGGGGGAGGGGCCTGTGCCCGCCCGAGGGGCCTGTGCCCGCCCCCAGTCCCCCCCCGCCTCCCTTCTCGGCCCCACCCCCCGCCTGCAAGCCGGACCACAAGTTCCGGCGGGCGCTGCGGCGGCAAATATGCTCGCAAGGCACGCCGGGAGCCTAGCGGGCTGGGGCCTGGTCCCGCTTGAGCCGCCTAGTCCCGCCCTGGGGCCTGCTGGGAGTTGTAGTTCAGCCAGGAGACGTGGGCAGCCCTGGAGGAGCGGGGCAGGGCTTTCCTTCTTTCCTCACCCCTGTTTGTTCTTCCGGTTTTCCTCTCCGTGCTTTTTCTTCCCTACCTCGGTTCCACCTTTTTCTCTTTCCCTCAATTCCTGTTTTCGTAAATGTTTATTAAACACCTCCCGTGTGTGCACAGAGCTGAGAATGTGGTGGTAAAGAGACAGACAAAAATCCCTGCCCTCATGGAGCTTCCGTTCTAGCGGGGGTAAAACACAAAAATAAAATCAGTAACGTTTATAGTGAGTTAAAAAGGCAAGAAGCGCCAGATTACTATTCCTTTCACACAGCTCTTGATAAACTAAGTGTATTTTAGCAGCCATCTTCTATGGCATGTTGGAGTTTGGGGACCGGGAGTCTGTGACCTCTAGAATCACACCCCGAAGAATAACGCAGCTTTGCGAGAGGCCCAGGAAACTAAGTGAAGGAACCGCCGACTTCCAGACCTCCTCTCGCTTGCTTCCCCACTTTTTTTTTTTTTTTAGATTTTATTTATTTTTATTTTTAGAGAGCGGGGAAGGGAGGAAGAAAGAGAGGGAGAGAAACATGTGTGACCAGCTGTGTCTCACACGCCCCCAACCGGGTACCTGGCCCACAACCCAGACATGTGCCCCTCGGGGAACCGAACCAGTGAACCTTCAGCTTGCAAGAGAACGCCCAACCCACTGAGCCACACCAGCTGACCCACTATTGGAAATGTTTATTTTCTCTCTTTCTGCCTCTCTCTGAATCCAACTGTTGCTCTTTCTTTCCAAGGCAATATAGTTTAATTTGTACAAGTTCGTAATATGAGGTGCTGTGACTGGAGGGGCCTCTCCAAACAATGCTTTGGGACCTTGTCTCAGCCACAGAGGACTCTCTTCATTTCCGGGGACTCCTTAATTTGCTTCTTGTAAATTCATTGCAACTGAATCTTGGGACACCTAAAACGGTCGCAGGACTTTCACTGTCCTTCAGCGCCCACCCAAGACAGTACTAAACAACATTTAGGTATCATCCAGCCTTCTGCTGAAGGCAAATTTCTTTTCTTTCTAACTTCCAAGCTGGCTGATCCCACAGCTCACCTTAGTGAAGAAACAAACACGGAGGTGTTCCCCTAAACTCAAAGCTGGGGTCCCTGCACAATCGTACTCTTTCTTCAAAGGTGTAAAGATAGAAGGTGGTGTTCTGACCCATTTTACTATCGTCCATGAGGACTCAGGTGATGAGCCTTTGACTTCCAGTCTTAACTTCCTTCCCTTATTCCATACATTGAGGGGGAGAGCACTCTATTTATTTTTTTCAAGTCCAGACTTTGGATTTCATTCTATGACTTGGCCTTCGGTACAGTTGGGCCTGTGTTTCCCCCTTAGTTAAATGGGAACAATGATTTCCTATCTTACCCAGAAATCGTAAGAATTAGTAGAGCTTGATACCCTGTCTCATCTTCCCCTTCTGAAAAATGGTAGGACTCTCCTTGGTGTTGGGATGCCCTAAGTGGGATGCTCTGGGCGGCCCAGGCTACTATCTGCTACTGTTAGTGACCGATCACCTGTCGTTCCAGGGCCAGGCATCCTCCCGGCACTCTGTTCCCCTCCTTACCCCCACCACTGGTCTTCTTAACGGTCCCCATAGTTTCGCCTTTTCCAAGACGTCATATACATAGTTGGACGGAGGCAGGATAGTCTTTTAAGATTGGCTTCTCCCACTTAGTAATATGCATTGAGGCTTCCTCCATGTCTTTCCATGGCTCTATAGCTCATTTCTTTTCCTATTTTTAATAGATACATTAATTTTTAGATAAAAATCAACTTCTCGCAGGGCTTTTATGAGATTTGCATGTTCCCATTCCTTGTTACAAATACATATAATTTTTCCTCTGGGAAGGAATACACAGGATAACTATAACTTACTTAATAGTCACAGTGTCTTACTTTTGTCTTCTTCCTAAAGAAAAATAAATACTTCTTTTATTATTTGGCAAGAGTCAAGAAATCTTTATGCCCACGGAAAAGAATATGACTGGTAGTCTGTATGTACAATAGAGAAAAACAAATCTCAGTGACCCACTTCTGAGCCCCAGCCAGACCCACGGCTAAACTATGCCTCTAACTACTATTCCTTAGTTATACAAAGTGAGAGTTCAGAGCCATTTTAAAAAACAAGAAGTATTAAATCTTCAGATTGTTGTTTTTCTTTCCTCTCTTTTTCTTCTGTGTTTTTAGTTTTAATTAGTTGCTACCACTCTAACAGTTACCTAATAATCTGAGTTTGTAACATCTCTTTAAAAATGAGGCAGCCCTGACTGGTGTGGCTCAGTGGGCTGGGCACCACGAATAAAAAGGTCGCCTGTTCAATTCCTGGTCAGGGCACGTGCCTGGGTTGCAGGCCAGGTCCCTGGTTGGGGGCGTGTGAGGGGCAGCCCATCGATGCTTCTCTTGCCCATCGATGCTTCTCTCCCTCTCTTTCTCCCTCCCTTCCCCTCTCTCTAAAAATAAACAAATAAAGTCTTTGAAAAAATAAATAAAAGTGAGGCAGATTTAGCTGCACAGAGCCTGTGAGTGGTAGTTGCTCCCTGGAGATGGACATTCTTTTCGTTTCACCACAGTCCCCACTCTGCCCACATCTCTCATTTACGTTACTTTCCTGTTTGTTGACAGGCAAGTTTGCAATGCCTGGTCTACTGCATAACTGCGTGGGCCGAAGGCTGGTCTATGGAGTTGAAAACTTGTCAGAAAGACAGAGAGCTTCCAAATGCAGTTGTGATAAATGCAGGAAGAAAAGGTACATGGTATCATGGGGGGCTTTAATAACATTCTGAAGCATGTAGCTGTAGCAAAGATGTAAAGGCTATGAAGGTGGCCCTGGCTGGTGTGGCTCAGTGGATTGAGTACCAGCCTACAAACCAAAGAGTTGCTGGTTTGATTCCCAGTCAGAGCACATACCTGGGTTGCAGGCCAGGTCCCCAGTAGGTAGGGGGCACATGAGAGGCAATCACACATTGATATTTCTCTCCCTCTCTTTCTCCTTCCCTTCCCCTCTCTCTAAAAATAAGTACATAAAACCTTTTAAAAAATAAGAAGAAAAAGATTTTGAGAGGGGCTTGGCAGTGATGTCAGTGGTGACTACTATGAAGTTGTCTCCTGTGGAGATAAGCAGAGAACTACCATCCTTAAATTCATTTATTCATTCACCATCGTTTTTGAAACATCTACTGTATGCCAGGCACTGTACTAGGCAGAGGGACCAAAAGATGAATAACAAAGTGTCCCTGCACTCGAGGGCCTGACTAACTAGAGAGGGAGGTTAGGAGGCAGAGGCATAATGTGGTGAGAGCAATGATAGAGGTTTACGGAATTCTGGGGATACTTCAAGAAAGGGCATCTCATCCTTTCCTGGGTGGGGAGAGGATGGTGGTCAGAAAACCCTTTCTGAAAGATGTAAAATGTAAAGATCTACCTGAGAAGAATTCAAATTAGAGGAGACTGACATAAGAGGACATTATTCTGGCCTGAGGTAGAAGGGAATTTAGCTTCTCTCTACTTTTTCTGGTGAGGCAGAGATGGGCCATCCAGCAAGGCCCCTTGACCATAAGCCACAAACCGATCAAAACCCAAACCGCATTGCCTCAGAGCTATTGCTAACTAGAAGTTCTGCTTTCAATTACTAAAAATAAATAAATAAATAAATAAAATATATTTTTTAAAAAAACGCTACGAAGGTGGTAACTGGGCAAAAGCGGGAAGTGTCCTAAGTAGTCCAGGCTGGACTGTGCAAACCCCTCTGGCAGGACGGCATGTGGCCCGGGCTCCAGTTACTTTTGCTATAAAACATCACTCCCAAATTTAGTGGCTTAAAGAACAGCAATCATTTTATTATCTCATATAGATGGGGGTCAGGAATTCAGAAAGAGTTTGGCTAGGTTCTTCTAACTTGAGGTCTGTAACGTAGGGCTGGACCCCTGGACAATAGAGCCCCTAGGCGCTGACTGGGTGCCTTTGAGTCTGTCCCTGTGGCCTCTGCATGGGCTACTTTGAGCTTCCTCCCAGCATGGCAGCCTCAGGGCCCTCCAGTTGTCAATCAGAATAGTTACACGAGAAGTAGCCGCAGTGGAATGGCAGCTGAAGACTTCAAGAGTGAGTATCCCAAAGAGTAAGGCAGAGCCACATTGCATTGCCTTATGTGACACAGTGTTGGACGTCACACAGAGCCCTGTCCCCTGTGATTTATTGGCTACAAATAAGACACAAGCCTGTCCAGATCCAAGGGCAGGGGAATTAGACTCTACTTTCTGATGGGGGAGCGGAAGTGGTAGGTCTGGAGCTCAGAGGAAAGGCACGGCTGGAGGCACAACATGTGAATATCATTTGGGAGGCAATTGAAGCTTTGGGTATAGCTTTTAGTGGCTATTAACACCTCACAAATGGTTTCTTTTCCACTCACAGCTCTTCGCACAACTTTGCACCCTTATACAATAATTATTCAACTGTCTGTTGCATTGGCTCTGTTTGACTGGGCGTATGTGATCAATTTCCACGGGGGCGGGCACTCACGCTATCTTAGTCACCCTGGTGTCTCTGGCCCCTATACAGGGCCTAGTACACATGAATGTCCATTAACTGCTGATGAACCGCAGCCTCTCCTATCTTTGCTGGAGCCCCTAAAAAACAAGGAACACCTGTCGGATTGATTGGTGTATGTCAAGTTCACCAATACTATGCATTGCAAGGGGAAACAAGGTTGAGAACTACTTGCTAGTCTAGATGAGTGATCCTCAAGATTATTTGAGGTAGACTGCTTCCGTAAGGCTGTTCCAGCATCTTAGGGTGACAGCAGTTACAAGATATAATGGGGAAAAAAAAAGATATAGTAAAAGATCCCACTTAAAAAGCAATTAAAAAATTCCTAGGAATAAACTTTACAGTAATGATGCACAATAACTGTGTGAAGAAAAAAATTTAAGTCTACAAAAGATGCAGAAAAAGACTTGAAGAAATAGAAACATAAGCTATGTTCTTGCCTAGCAGGACTCTGCCTCATTAAGATAGACATTTGATGAGATCACAATAAAAACACAAACAGGATTTTGTTTTGGAATTAGATGAACCATGTCTAAAATTCTTTTTTTTAATTTTATTTATCCATATAGCTTTTTATCTGTCTCTTTAGTTTACAAGTGGAAATGCAACCAGATTTATTCTAGGACATGCTTATTGATTTTAGCCCACAGGTGACAAACACCAGGCCCATGGGCCGAATCCAGCCCTCCACCTTGTTTTATCCAGCCTGGCACCTTGTTTCTACCCCGCAGCAGTGCCGAGCTCCTGGCTCCTAGTTAAGGAGTAGTTACATTTATACAGTCCTAAAATTACATTTGGCCCTTTAAAGGCAACAGTGAGGCTGATGTGGCCCCTGGTGAAAATGAGTTTGACACCCCAGTTTTGGAGAACGAGGGGAAGGGAGAGAGAAAGAGAAACATTGATGAGAGAGAAATATCACCTCTCACACACACTGGACCAGGACCAACCCTCAGCCTAGGCATGTACCCTGACTGGCAATCGGACCCATGACCTTTTAGTTTATGGGACAACACTCTAATCAACTGAGCCACATGGGCCAGGGCCATGTCTAAAATTCTTATGGAAAAGTTAACAAGAAAATATTTCTAAAAATGCCTGACCAAGTAGTAAACATACTATAAAGGCTTACTAATTAAAACTCTTAGATACAAGTGCCTAATTCCACAAATTAGTGGAAGACAAGAGAAATTCCCAGATAGACCTAAACACATGTAAGCATTTATTATTCAATAAAGCATTTCAAATTGGTGAAAATAAATGGATTTCATTCAATAAATGGTTTGAGACAACTATATAGCCTTTGTGGAATAAAAAATAAAGTTAAATCCTTACTTCATATCTTATACTTGGAAAATGCCAAATGGATCAAGGATTTAAATGGAAAGAAGGAAACTGTAAAAAGATGGAAAGAATCCCTAATTCCTTATAGTCCTGATGGCAAAGACTCTTTCAAGTCTACGCAGATTGCAACGAGTGCCCATTTGTAAGCTGGTTATTACCTGTGCAGGACAATGTAAGTACAGAAATTGAGAATAAGCTTTTGGGAAATTTTCTAGCAAAATGACATTGCCACATTTTTACTGCATTCTAACAAAAGTACCAGTCTGCAACGGATTGGAAATTTCACACCCTGGTCCTTCACTACAGGAAGTGCACTTGCAGTACTGCTCCAAGTACAGGATGAGTTGGACGTGGTCCTTGCCCTCGAGATCTCAGGTAAGGCTAGAGGGAGCCAGAGTTGACATAGGTCTATTTGAGTGAGCAAACACTGACATACAGACTTGACATACACCTGAAAATGATTCAAAAACACAGAAAGACATTCATTCCCCTGTTCATTCATCTAGTATTTACTGAACGCCTACTATGTGCCAAGCACTGTATTAAGTAAGCACTGGGGATATAGCAGTGAACAAGACAGACGAGGCCCTCACCACTTTGGAGCGCACATCCAGTACCACAGACTATAAAAAAAGTTCACCAAATAAGTAAATATAATGATCTCAAAGAGTGCTAAATGCCACGAGGAAATAAATAGGAATGAGATCGAGAGTGACTGCGAGATGGGCACTGCTGGTTTATAGGCTGCTCAGAGAAGGACTCTCCAAAGAGATGCCATCTGAGCCGAAACCTGGGGATGGGAGAGAGCCAGACATGAACTGAATGTCTGGCTCTTTTCAGCCGGTGTGCTGCAAAAATTCTCAAAACATGCAATACCTGACTAGTCAGGGGCACTGACCTCTTTTCCTTTAGATTGTCAAATTAAAAAATGACAACAGCCAACACACCAATAGCCTCCAGGTGTGAATGCTGTACCATAAACCATAAATAGACAGGTCATACAATAGAGTTGCATCTTATTGGGCACATTGCATAATAAGGTTGCATCTGATTGGTTAATTCTTGTTACCAGAAATCCTTATATACAAGTATAGGCACCTGATTTTTCAAAAAGTCACTGTGGAGTAAAAAGGGTAGGTAATTACTACTGTTATTCTTTGTAAATCAATCAAAATTATACCTAATTTTTGGTCAGGTCAACAAAAAAAATTTTTTTTTGGTGTGTTGCAGAATTCTCATCATTGGTTTATGTGTGCCATGAGATAAAAAAAGGTTGAAAATTGCTGGTCTAGGAAATAACACTCAGTGAAGTGGCAGTAGGTGTTCTTCATTCACAAGAATCTGGGTCTGAGTCCAGGGTATGAAATTTGCCACCATCACAACCACCATTAAAATAGATCGGAGGCTATAATTTTAAAAAAAGGAAAATAATAAGTATTGGTAAGGGCGTGCAGAAATTGGAACCTTCATACCTTACTAGTGGGAATGTAAAATAGTGCAGTCATTGTGGAAAGCAGTCTGGTGGTTCCTTAAAAAGGTAAACATAGAATTGTCCTATTTCCCAGCAATTTCACTCTTAGGTATATGCACAGGAAACATCCCCCAGGAATTTAACCATGCTAGCAATATATACATACAATTTTTTGACCTATGATGATAATTTACAGTCACCCATAGACAAACACGTTGTGCAAAACAGGCCTGCAGGCCCACACCCCTTGGTCTTGTACAGAGACCTGTTGGGGAAGGAAGATAGAAAGGCCCGGTTGAACTATTAACTTGGGGAAGAGGGTATGCTTGCGTTTCCTCTCCAGAAGGACCTTTGGAGCTGCCAGGGAATAGGGTGAAGCCATATCATAGAAAAGGCTTCTCCAGTTGAGACCCACCTCTGCTCCATTGGACTTCCCCCATCCAGACCTCTCTAAGCTGTGTGTCATCCCCCTGAGGTGGAATTCCAGTCAGCATTCTGGGGCAGATATTCGTCATCACCTGCAGGGCATGTTCTCTATCCATCTCAAAGGACAGACTGATCAGCTCCAGCTTGAGCTTCACCAGCAGTTCAGTGACATCAAACACTTTACTGAACAGAAAGTATTCCAGACCCTCCACGATCATCTACATAAGAACTGGTTCGATGGACCGAATTTACGAGTTTGGGTCATGGCAGCCCTTGGGTGCCTCCTTGTCTTTCTCCTTATTTGTGTTTTACGATGTATGTGGAGGTTATTTTCTTGAGATCACATTCGGGAACAGTAAATAGTAGGTTTCACAGGCTTAACAACTACAATTGCATTCACAAACAAAAAAGGGGGAGATGTTGGGAAACCGCCCTGACTGATTTCAGAAGCTGAAAACCCCCCATGGCTGAGGCTGAGTAGAAGACCTTGGGACCATAAGCCCCTAACAAGACAAAGCTTATCTTCCTAGCTTGGGCGTGCCCTCTGCCCTCTTTACTTCACCCTGCTTGGCCCCAGGCGGATCACTGGTTAGCCAACGAAGAGTAAGATTCCTCAAGGGAGAGTCGACCTAAGACAGGCATGGTCACGTTAGAGCCATCAGGGAAGGACTTGGGGGGCTATAGAAAAAGGGGGTGATGGACCCTCACTCCTTGGCTTTGACCTAGCCTGAGTCCTCATTCTGTCGGCAAGAAGTCTCCTAATCTCTTGGCTTCGTTACTTCCCCTACCTGACTTAAGCCTGAAACAATGTCAGAGGGTGGTGCAGCCCTGGGCAGGAACAGGCAGTTCCCTGGGGTGATCAGGCCTAAGAAAGAATGCGTAAAATCCTGTGAAACCTGCTTTGCTAAGAATGCTCTCAATTTTGTGATAAGGGTCCAGTCATAAAATGAGTTGGTTTCCCAGAGTTTCCTGGCCCTTGAGCTAACTGACCCTGACTCAGAATAAGCCCTCATAGTTCTTTGAATGTTATCTATTGTTTGATCCTTACTGCCTGACAATGATTGATGAGCTTTACCTGTATTCCTGAACAAAACTGAACCCAATAAAAGCCCATTGAGGAACAGGCTCAAAGCCCTTCTCCTTTGAGAGATTGGCTACCTTTCCTCCCTAAGCAGATCATGTCTTTGTAGACTTACTCTCATCTGTGGCTGGCCTGGAGGGCTCTGCGGGTGGAGCCCCCGACAAGTGGTTCCTCAAACACGTAAACATAGAATTTTCCTATTTCCCAGCAATTTCACTCTTAGGTATATGCATATACCCAAAGGAACTGAAAAGAGGGACTCAAATATATCCGTGTACGTTAATGTGCACCGCAGCAGTCATTATTCACAACACCCAAAGGGTGGAAACAACCCAAGCGTCCATCAACAGAAAAATGGATAAACAAAATGTGGCATGGACCTACAACAAAATATTATTCAGCCATAATGAAGTTCTGATACATGCTTCCACATGAACCTTGAAAGTGGTATGCTAAGTGAAATTAGCCAGACACAAAAGGACCAATATTGGATATTGCAACTTATATGACATATCTAGAATAGGAAATTCATAGAGACAGTAAGTAGACAAGAGGTTGGGAAAGACTGGGGAGAGAGAATGGGTAGTTATTGCTTAATGGGTGCAGAGTTTCTGTTTAAGCCCATGAAAAACTTTTAGTGGTTAAAAAAAAGACAATTGAACCTACGTTATGGTACAACTACAACTCTGTTGCAAGTAGAAGGTGTTTCTATGGAAGGAGCAAATATCTACTAAGGAGGATGGGCAATCCAGGAGGGCTTCATATAGGAGGTGATATTTAGGGAACATTATCTAGAGGAAATAATTACAAGCGCATTTAAGAGTAGTATTTCCACAAGCAGACACGAGAAGAAAGGTTTCTGGTAAACCCAAGACCTACTTTCCTAAGGACCCTGGAGCCACTGCCTACGTTATGAACTTGGCTCAGTTATTAACTGTCTCTATGACCTTGCTACCCCTCTGTGCCTCAGTGTCCTCATCCAGATGGCGATAGTAATGGTAACTTTTGCGGGGGTTGCTGTGGGGATTAATGTAATACATGGAAAAGAACTTAGCAATACTTGGAACATAGTAAATATTCTGTAAGTGTTTTAGCTATTCTCATTTCTTTTTTATGAAAATGTTTATTGTGGAAAAATCTAAAAAGAAAATAAAAATCACTTATAATTCTACAATCCAAGAGACAATCACTGCTGACGTTTATCGTATTATCTTCCACAATTTTTTGTACATAAATACACACATACAGAGCTTATCCACACACCCCTTAGAACTTTCTCGCCCCTCGCACACTCCAACGTTTCCACCGCTTTCTCAGTACCAAAACAATGAAATTTGACTAAGACAGAGCCCCGCCCCTTTGCCACAAGAAACCACGCCCGGTATTACCGCATGCGCACTTAAGAATTCCGGGCGCGGTGGCTTGGCCGGGACTTTTTCAAAACGGAAGTGACATCACAGCAATGACAGGAAGGTCGCGGAAAAGTAAGGGCCGGCCTGCGCGCCGTGCGGGTTTCCGGAAGTAACCGTTGCAGCAACATGCTCGAGGAGCTGGGTTTAATCGGCACCATAGGCGACGATGACGAGGTGCCCGTGGAGTCCGAGTCTGACTCCGGAGACGAGGCGGAGGAGGTATGAGCCGATCGGGGGTCGGGGCGCAGCGGAGGGCAGTGAAATGTCCTCCACTAGCTCCCCTTCCCTGGGATTCCTCTGCCCCCGCCCCCAAATCCTCAGCATCCCCCAGCCGGCCAGGCCATCCTGTGTCCACAGAAGGGTGTCACGGGGACCCCAAGGTCTTCCTCGGTTTGCTCGCCACAACTTTCCCTCACCTCTGCACCGTGCCTGTGCCATTCCGTGTCGCCTTGGTGAACTCAGTACTCATTCACTGAACTGATATTTAATCCAAGCCTTGTAATAGAGATCCAGAGGTGAAGCAAGGCCTGGTTCCTGCCCCGGGGGCTGTGGTTATCCATTCGTTCTTTACGCCCGTACTTATTCAATATTTCCATTTGTTACACCCAGTATTAAACACTGGGGACATGGCTATGAACAAGATGGACAAGGACATCACTCTCCTGAAGCTTATGCTGCAGCCGGAGTGGGGTTACAGACATTAGGTAGTATGGCAATTAAAAAGGGATGAGTGTCATGAAAAAAGTCCTCGTTCTTCAAAGATCCATCCGGAGTGTTTTCCCCTCTGCGACCTCGGGGTCTACTGACACCGCCATTTGAGTGTCCCATGGCTCCCCCAAATTTAACTGCTCCAAAGCTGGACGCTAGTCTGTCTCCCTTACCCTCCCAACCTGCTCCATCTCAAGCCAGAAACCTTGGAGCCATTTTTGACAACTTCTTCCTCCTCTCTCCCCTCCATTGTTCTGAAAGCTAGTTTAGGAATCTGTCTTAACCTTCTCTCTCTCTCTCTCTCCATCCGCACTGCTTCCTCCTAGTCCAGGCCATTGACATCTTGTGCCTGGGTACCTAGAATACCTGGGTATCCAGGGTGTACTAACATACCTGGTCTCCAGCTCTTTCTCTTGCCCCCCTCTAGTGTATTCTCCACTTAGCCACCAGCATTAATTCTTGAATGGAAAACTGTTATAAAAAAGGAGTAAAGCAAATATGGCAAATGGTAATGCAAAACTCCACGTATGAAGTGCTGTGCAACTATCAGTAATTAAACGAGGTTCCTGAGAAATGATCATCACTAACAAGGAAATCGAGGGTCAGAATTCTTATGAGGTTGTTTAAGTCCGGAATAAAAGTCAGTGTAGCACTTTCTAGTTGTCCAGGGTTTTTCTTCTCAATTTATCCTGAAGCCACAGATCAGCCCGTCTTTCCTTTCCAGGTTCCTAATTTATGGGTTTTTAAAGTTATCCTTTTGTTAATGGTTCTAACCTAACTGAATGGTGGTCGGAGAACAGAATCTATATAATACTGATGTTTTAGAAACTTACTGAAGATTTGCTTAAAGGTCCACTACATTATTCATTTTTGCAACTATTCCATGTGTGCTCAAAGAATGTTCGTTCTCTCACAGTAGGTGCAGTCCTCTCTATGTGTTCATTGAAATGAAGCTTGGTAATTGTGCAGTTCACATTTTCTACAGATGTACTCATTTTTTTGTCTGCCTGATCGATCGTTACTGAGAGAGGTGTGTTAAAATCTCCTCTAACAATGGTAGACCGGTTGGTTTCTTCTTGTCATCTGTCAATTTTTGCCTTGTAGAGTCCTCTTCTCTCATTGGGTCCCCTCATTTTCTTCTTCCTTTTCCTGCATTCTCTCATCTTAGTCCCAGAGTTACCCGTCTTTTCCCTCTTCTCAGGGGCCCATCGTGCTGGGCAGAAAGCAGAAAGCCTTGCAGAAGAACCGCAGTGCCGATTTCAACCCCGACTTCGTTTTCACTGAGAGGGAGGGGATGTACGATGGCAGCTGGGCCATGGCGGATGTCATGAGCCAGCTCAAGAAGAAGGTGAGGCTCATAGCGACAGGCAGTCCTGGACCTTGGGCTGTTAGGGTTGGACAGTGTGTTAAGGAGTCTAACCCTGGGCTCACCGCCTTTTGCCATCTGCTTATATTCAGCAGATATTGCAACTCCTTTGGAAATACATGGTATAGTTTTGACGGGGTAGGGAGAAATCATAAATTGCCCACAGTCCTGATTAAAACCAAACAAGTGCAAAATGTTGCAAAATAGATTTCTTGCAGACTTTAGTTATAAACACATTCGTTGATCCACAGATGATATTTTAAAATACCAATAATACTTGATTGCCTTCATTAAAATGTCTGTGGCAGCTTTTCCTGGAGGAGGGGATGGTGAGCTCAGACTAACTTTAGTGTATATAACAAGAGACCCTTATTGATTTTATAGACATTGGAAATGTGAAAAAAGTCTTAGAGGGAACCTGATAATACTAGTTCAATGGTTTAGAAATACCAAACGTTGCATATAAATTGATGTAAAAAAACCATACAAAGCTATGTTAAAAATGGTCTCTTTTTTTAGGTATTCACTCCTTGTTTTGAAGATTAGAAAGAAACCTTTGTAATGAAGAACAATCTAGCAGCACCCTTGGTAGAGGTGTTTTTTGATAGCTAGACTTTGCCCCACAGATACTGTCATTTCTTTCACTTGCCAGGTAATCTCATGCGACCTTACTGTTTAGAGTCCCTGGTTCCCACACAGGATAGTCAAAGCTCCACAGATGTCCTTGTCATCTGCGTGTTTGCCGAGATCCCATACTTCTCTTTGGGTCTGATTGACAAGCAAGAGGATGCATGAAAGTTGTTTTCTACTTCATGCATTTCAAAGAGAAATAGCGCCTGCTCAGAGCAGTCTAATCCAGACTCTGCCGGTCCTTGTTCTGAATGAAGTAAAACAGCATTGCCTTTTCTAGGTCATCTTCAGAGGGCATTTCTTTTTTTCCTATTCATATGGACCCAGTGTAATGAAAGACTTGGACTTACAAAGCTCACAGTCCAGCAGGGTAGAAAATAACTAGACAAGGATTACCCAGTTAACAGTAGTTGTGGTAAGGGCCTTAGCAGTTCAGGGAGCTTTGAGCACGCATGGAGAGGGCCTTCCATTACTTAACCCTTTCTAAAGTTTTAGCACTATCCAGCATTAGCTGAATTTGCTTGGACTTAAGCTTTTTAAAAAAAAATATTTTATTTATTTTCAAAGAGAGATTTTATTCACTTTTTTTTTTTTTTTTTTTTTTAAGAGAGAGGGGAAGGAAGGGAGAAAGAGGGGGAGAAAAACATCAGTGTGTGGTTGCCCCTTGCGTGCCCCCCTGCTGGGGACCTGGCCCACGACCCAGGCATGTGCCCTGACTGGGAATTGAACCTGTGACCTTTTGGTTCATAGGCTGGTGTTCAATCTACTGAGCCACACTAGCCAGGGTGGATTTCAGCATTTTAATTAATAGGTTATATTATGTCTGATTGGTAAGGGGAAGTTTTTCTAAGTAGCATTCAGATATAATGTGACATCTCTTGGTAGCTGTATTATTCTGAATAGTAAATACCTTCTAAAATGTGGATGTTCTCATTGGTTCTAGGTAATTCAAAGTTTTTTCACAAATAGACTACTTAATTAATGTTTCTTTTGGCTGTGAATAATCTATGGATTGGTTGATCTTCCAAAGGACAGACAACCTTTTCTTATGTTAACATCTGAGATCCGACCCTCAGAGAAATCTTGTTCTGTCTCTTTCCCATATGTATGTTCTCTTCATTTCTGTGTTTTTATCTGCAGAGGGCAGCCACTACATTAGATGAGAAGATTGAGAAAGTTCGAAAGAAAAGGAAAACAGAGGTGAGAAGGCAAAGCAGTTACTTCTCTTCATAGAGTAGCCCGCAGCTGTGCTCTCGACAACACCCCCCCCCCCCCACCGCCCCCCGTTTCTCTTCAAGCCTGAGTTGAAGTCCGGCTGGTGTAGGCAGGTTCCTCCATGTGTCCATTCTTACTACTCACCAAGAATCCACAGAGCATAATGTTGCTCTTCGTAGGTTCTGGATTTCCTGAAGCTTGTAGTTGCCTTGCTTTATTATACACTTTTTTCCAGGATAAAGAAGCCAAGTCTGGGAAGCCAGAAAAGGAGAAAGAAGCAAAGGAGGGCTCTGATCTGGAGGAGCAGGGAGACCTTGAAGGGAAAGATGAGGAAGGCCCTGAAGATGAATCGGAGACCGACTACTCTTCAGCCGAGGAGAACATCCTCACCAAAGCAGGTAGGCGACGCTGTGGTGCTGTTGGAAACAGGAACAGGACATTGGAAAACGTCTGCCTTTACTTTGCAGGATTGCCTATGCTCTTTTACACAGTTAAATTTAAGCTCTCCCTGTTCAAGTCCTTTCTTTCATCTTCTCTTTTTTCTTGCCATCTCGTTACGGTTGTCCCTTGTAGGCAGAGTTGACTCTTTTCCTCATCTCCAGCCTCACACGACTGCCAGCGCCTCTGTGACTCAAACTTACTTGGGTGCTAGGTCTCCCACATCCCACCTCAGATGGGTCCAGCCACGCAGTGGCTACCCCATAAACATCTACTGCAGAAATGAGCGCCAAGGCATCATAACACAGCAGAGTGGCCGAGAAGCTACTCTCTGGGGCTTGGCACGTTTGCTGCCGGTCTGACCTCAGGTGAGACCCTGACTGCGCTGCTGCACAGTGACCTCGTCTTCGAAACAAGGCTCATGACAGTCGCGCCCTCACGTTGTTGAGTGGACTCGGTGAGCTAGCTGCAGAAGGCACTCAGGACGGTGCCTAGCAGATGGTAAATGCTCAGTAAGGAGAAGCCCTGATTGTCAGCTCTGTTTTTCTCACAGACACCCTCAAAGTAAAGGAGCGGAAGAAGAAGAAGAAGAAAGGACAGGTGAGCGTGGGCTTGGAAAACGGTGTGCAGTTTGACTTTGCAACCTCAAAGGATTTTAAGGTCAGCTTGTTTCTTTGGGCCCTTTTTGCTGAGTTCTCATTCTGTCCTTTGACTTTCCGGTGTAGGAAGCAGGAGGATTTTTTGAAGATGCATCTCAGTACGATGAAAACCTCTCATTCCAGGACATGAACCTCTCCCGTCCTCTTCTGAAGGTAGCGGCTCCTTCTGACAACCACGGATTATTGCAGTCGCCCTGTACCTGGGCTCTTTGCCTCCCTAAACTCCGCTGTCCACACAGCTGCCAGAGAACCCTCTTCCACAGAAAGTTCCATGGTGGCCTGTAAGGCCCAGCCCTTTCTGGGTGCCCCTGATGATGTCTCTGAGCACTCATTCTGCTCTGGCCATACTGCCACCTCGCTGGCCCCCAAACATGTCAGGTGTCTTCCTCCTCAGGGCCTTTGCCCTGGCTGTTCCCCCGCCTGGAAGACTCTTTCAGAAGTCTGCTTGCATTGCCCCTTGCTTCTTTCTGGGTTCCGCTGCTCAGTGGGACCTTCCTGACAGCCCCACTGTGAACTGTGCTCCCTCCCTCCCCTCCTGCCTTCTGCATAGCCACCATGTTCATAGGACTTGTGTTCGCTGTTCTTTTTTTATCTATCTGATTTGAAGATTCCTCTTCTTTTGTTTACTACTGTATTCTCAGTGCTTAGAACAGTGCCTCACACACAAGAGGCACAATAAATGTTCGGGCATTGAATGACTGGGAGGGACTGAGATACCCCTTGTTTGGGAACCTGCTTTGTGTGTTTCATGCTGAGACTCCCCCTCTGCCGCTGTCTAACTCTGTCTTTCTTCTTCAGGCCATTACAGCCATGAACTTCAAGCAGCCCACCCCGATCCAGAAGGCGTGTATACCTGTGGGACTGTTGGGGAAAGACATCTGTGCCTGTGCAGCCACTGGGACAGGTGAAAAACACAGGGACTTGGGAGGGGGGAGGCAGGAGGAGGATGTTCAGCCTGGAACAGGTTCTGGGTTGACTCACCAAAAGGCCACTTTGCTAAATACACAAATATAATTTTTAATGTAAAACACCGTATATTCTGTTTGGTAGCTCCCTTTTAAAAAATGCACTATATATTTTTCTATTTCTTTAAATACTCTTGCCTTTTAAAAAAATGGTTGCAGAGTATTTTATTAGATGACTGTTTTTTACTATAAGTTAACTGCACTAATATACAATGTTGCATTCAACATCCCTTTATAAAAATCTTTATTCCTATGACAAGGGTCTATCATGGAAGAGACAGGCGGTCCTGGTCAAGGAGACACCCTGATAGAATTCAATGAAGAGGACCCTCACTATACCTGCTGCAACCAGTGACCCTTAATGTATTTCTGTGCTCAGGTGAAAACCTAAAACCTTGAAGGGAATGAAGCTCTTCTCCTTGCTTTCTTCCTGCCCTTGTCTCCAGGTAAAACTGCTGCTTTTGCTCTGCCCATCTTGGAGCGCCTGATCTACAAACCCCGCCAGGCTCCAGTAACCCGCGTGCTGGTGCTGGTTCCCACCCGAGAACTGGGCATCCAGGTGCACTCGGTTGTCAAGCAGCTGGCCCAGTTCTGCAGCATCACCACCTGCCTGGCTGTGGGTGAGTGTCGGGCTGAGGGCTGCCAGCCCCTGAGATGCCATGATGTGGCGGAGGATGCATTTGCCCCATCATCTGAGGTTGACAGGTGCCGGGGAAGCCTTTACGTGATTGAATCCACTTAAGAACTGGACAGTGTGTTTTTACAGTAGATAGTGGGGAAGGGGAGGGGCAAGGGCTTGATGGAGATTTAACCAGTCTTACAGAATGAACCTTTGAAATTATGAAAAAAAATTTTTCTTGGTACTAAACCAAGAAAATTTAGGATATAATTTCTGCTTTGCATGAATTCTGTTTGGGGCGGAATTTTTCTGATGATGTTATCTAACCTTCATTTCACCCTCCTGCCATGGGACGTCAAAGGCGATGTAGAAAGACATCAGTTTTGCAGCTTCTCTCAATGCTTAGATGTGTGAATCAGAAGATGCCTTTTTAGATGCCTTTTTGTCATTGTCTTCTTTGATTTTTGCATTTAACACAATTATAATTAAATAATCTGTCTCTCTAAGCAGATTGTAAAATACACACACATAGGACCTTTGTCAGTTGTATTCTCTGCTGTTTCCTCTGCATCAGGCAGAGACCTGGCAGGTGGCAGGACTCTGTCAGTAGCAATGAATGGCTGAACTGCCTCCCTGGTGGGGCTCTTCTCCGTAGGCGGCCTGGATGTGAAGTCTCAGGAAGCAGCTCTTCGGGCAGTGCCTGACATCCTCATCGCCACCCCGGGCCGGCTCATCGATCACCTCCACAACTGCCCTTCCTTCCACCTGAGCAGCATCGAGGTGCTCATCCTAGATGAGGCCGACAGGTACTCCTCCGGGTCCCAACGGGCCCCAGCCCCAGACGGGAGCCTGCCACCCTGTATTACTCTACGTGGCTCTCACCAGTTCAGCTGCTCACGTTGGGGCCTTTGTCCACCCTTGGCCCAGACCATCCTGCTCTCTTTCTCCTTCTGTAGTGTGATGGTTAAAAGGGAAGGTAGATCACATCCCACCACTTCCTAACTGAGATTTGGAAACATCATTTAGATCCTCAAAGAGAACGTTTTCTGGTTTGTCAGAGGGGATAAGAATAGTAGCAACCTCATGGTGTTGAGGGTTCAAGTGGGAAGTTGGGTTAAGTGCCAGTGCACACAGAGGATTCCACAAACAGCCTCTGTCACTGTGACGAGGGGCTCGCTCGCTCCCGCCCTTCCTCTCTCCCCTCTGTGTCCCGTCTGCTCACCTCTTTCCTTTAGGATTGAACAGAATAAAGTCGTAAAGACCTAGACTAATGAGGGAGGTGGGGTCAGGGGAAGGAAGCCACAAAAACCCCAAGGCTGTTCAGGTTTACTCTCAAACTGCAGCATCTCCATTAACCAAGCTCTGATCCGTATGCCCCTCCCTCCCTCTTCCCATCTCATAAACGGCAACCAGTTCCTTCCGGTTGTTCCAGCCAAAATTCTCAGCGTCACGCTTGCCTCCTCGCTTCCACACCCACAAGACATCCATCCATAAATCCTGTCAGCGCTCGCCCACTTTGGGGTTTCTGCACTTGCCCTTCCCTCAGCTTGGAGTGACTCCCTTTACCTCCTCGGGTTTCTGCTCCCATTGTGACTTATCTGAGGGGCCTTTGCCGGTCACTCTCCATAGCAAGTCCTGCCCTCCCCCCACACCCCTGCCTCTACCTCCCCTTCCTACCTCACGTTCTCAGAAATGCTAGGCCTTGCCCACCTCCCTCATCATTACCTGAGTGCCGGTGTGGCGCCTGTGTCTCACCTGTCCCCTAGAGCGTCATACTCGTCAAGGCCAGCTTTGTGTGGCTTGCTGCTGCACCTCAGTGCCCAAGGCCACATCTGGAACCTAGCAGATGCTCAGTGAGTGTTGAGTAATTGACTGACTGACAGAAAACAAACCATTCTTGAAGCAAGGAATTAAAGGGAACGTGGTCTGATTTAGGTTTTAAAGGGAAAGGGAATTGTATTCTTCAAGCACATCAGAGTCATTAAAAAAAATAATGTACAAAAAATTAAATTAAAAAACCCCAAATCAGGTCAGCATCTCAAAAGGCCAGGAAAGGCTGTGGAAGTTTCAGGCTGAAGTGACTAAGGAGACAGGACAACTAAATGTAATTAATCCCTGATTCTCAACTGGAGCCTGACCCAGAGGGGGACTGTGTCAGCCAAAAATCAAAGTAATCTCGCAGACTACTGTTACGTACAAAGAGAGAAAACTTCTTTTACCAGTGGTGAGTGCTGGCAGATCCCCCCTTAACCAAGCGATCACATCACATCAGTGGTACTGGGACCCACCAAAGACCTGTGTCTCCTGATGCATATTCTTCCTGCTGAGGGGACTTTTCTAGACTAAGGGGACTAAAGAGACATGTCAACCAAATGCAACACAGGGACTTTGCTTCCTAGACTAAAAAAATTAGAAAGACAACTACAAACTGGTATTTGGGGACAGTTAAGAAAATTTGAATATGGACTGTACTGTACGTGTTATCCGAACACTTCAAATTCTTGGGTGTGATAATGACATTGTGATTCTGCAGGTCATTGTTCTTTGGGAATGCGTGCTGGAGTATTTTGGCGAAAGGTGGCATGGTATATACAACTCTTTGCAAATAATTCAGCCAAAAGAAAAAGAACAAAGATTAAACAAATGGGGCCAAATGATAATTCTTAGCGAATCTTGTTAATGCGAATAAAATAAGTAAATAAATGAGCCTGAAACATAACCAATGACAACATCAAAACATTGCCTGTCTGATGTTCTCTGGCCCTCGCTGCGACAGGAGCGGGCTTAGCCCCCTTCTCTTGATTCCTTCCCTTCCCTGCTCACCAGGATGCTGGATGAGTACTTTGAGGAGCAGATGAAGGAGATCATCCGAATGTGTTCCCACCACCGCCAGACTATGCTCTTCTCGGCCACAATGACAGATGAGGTGGGCTGTGGGAATCTCCGGCCTGGGCTGGGGAAGATACCTGGGGTGAGCACAGGCTTGCCTCCCTCTCTGCCCCCTGGCAGGCTGGTGAGCATCCCTGTCTTTGTGCTTGGCAGGTCAAAGATCTGGCTTCTGTCTCCTTGAAGAACCCCGTCCGGATATTCGTGAACAGCAACACGGATGTGGCCCCCTTCCTGCGGCAGGAATTCATCCGGATCCGGCCCAATCGGGAAGGGGACCGGGAAGCCATCGTGGCAGGTGAGAGCCCTGAGTGGTACTGGGCGGGTGGGGTGCCCAGTGCCATGGCCTCATGAGTGCCACACTGGGGCAGTTGGGTTTTGCCCTGGAGCCTCCTCCATCCAGCTTCCACTGACTCAGTGCATGGTGTTGCCATTCCTTCAGCTAATCATTCTTGACGTGGGCCTTTCCTCCCTTTCTGCTATCTCCTCACCTCCCTCCCACCAGCCAGTCCTGCTGAACTTCCAACCACTTCCCCCCGCTGCCCCTCTGGGCAGTAAAATCTTTAAAAAAAAATGTTTACAGATGAGCATTTGGCCTGTTACTTCCTTATTTAAAGCCCTCAGGTGTCTTCTACTGCTCTTAGACTAAAATCCACACTCCCTGGTGGGGTCCTATAAGCCCCTCTGTGTCTGGCCCCTTCCTGTCTTGTTACATTTGCTCTTGGAGCTGCAGCCACACCTCGCCTGCTTTCACTTTCTCAGACCCACAGGCTTGTCCTCCTCACGGCCTTTTTGTCTGCTCCCTCCTCTGCCTGGAGTCTTCCCACAAATTTTCTGCTGGGTGAGCCTGCCTTGTCATTGAGCTCAAAAGAGGCCAGTGCTGAAGCTACCACCCCATTCGCCCTTCACCCTCTCACCTGCATTTATCACCCTCGGGAGTTGGGGACCTGCTTCTCTATCTGTGCCCTGGAATGTGAGCTTCACGAGGGCAGGGACCTTGCCTGACTCCCTGGTGTCAGGCACCACGGCACTTGGCAAGCAAGGAGGGAGTATGTTTCGGAGATGGCTGCTGGCTCACTCTCCTCTCCCGGCCAGCTCTGTTGACAAGGACCTTCACCGACCACGTGATGCTGTTCACCCAGACCAAGAAGCAGGCCCACCGCATGCACATCCTCCTGGGGCTCATGGGACTGCAAGTGGGCGAGCTCCACGGCAACCTGTCACAGGCACAGCGGCTGGAAGCCCTCCGGTAAAGTTCGGGGTGGGGGCTGGCTCCCGTCCACCCTTCTGTGGGCCCGTCACAGAGTGCGCTTGTCATTCGAAAGAGGGAAGATTCCCCCCCCCCCCCCCAGAAGTTGTGTTAGAGCAATAACGGACGCAGGTAGCACAGTTCCCCTGGAAGGTCACATCTTCGATACGTTCAGAACTCCGACTTCGTGGTCTCACAGAAGATGATACTCAAGCCCCAGGGCTTGCGCGTGGGAGCCTTGGAGTGGGGCCACGGCAGGAGATTCTGAGTGGGGACAATTCAGCCTATGTTGTTCTTTACGGCTGCTCCAGAGCAGTGGACAAACCTGGGCCTGATAGGAGGAGAGCTGGAATCAAAGCTGGCCGCTATTTCTTGACCATTTTCCTTGCCAGGCCCCGTGCAGTGTGCTTGCACGTTGGATTCCTCATGTAATTCTCACAAAACGGAGTCAGCCTGGCAGGCAAGGAGGAACCCTTTAGAGCTCTGCCACGACCCCTATTTATCACAGCTGAGAATTGTTTTTTAAAGAAAAGCTGCTTTGAATGCTGAGATATCTGCACATGCCACATCCTATAGTCTAGCTCTGTGTTTCCCACACTTTCACGGCTATAGGAGTCACTGCATAAGGGGTATTCACAAAACGATACCTGCTGCACTTTATGGACCAAGGGGGAGTGTAAGTATCGATGGGCTGACGTTTAGGATCTGTCCCCGCTGTGATAGTCTGCACTCTGCTGCTTGACTCCAGATGGATTTGTGTTCTTTCTGCTGGCTCAGGCTCCTGCAGAGCATTGCTGGGGCTGGGAGTTCGAATGAACATCTTTTTGTGGCAATTTCCAGGCGCTTTAAGGATGAACAGATTGATATCCTTGTGGCCACAGATGTGGCAGCCCGTGGGCTTGACATCGCAGGGGTCAAAACGGTGAGCAGGCTCCATCTCCATTGAACTTTTGGTGGGAGTCTTTTTGCCTCCTTGTGTCCCTTCTTCCCTATCTCCCAGGTATGATTGCTGATCTACTTTGACCTTCCAGGTAATCAACTTCACAATGCCCAATACCATCAAGCATTACGTCCACCGGGTGGGGCGAACAGCGCGTGCTGGCAGAGCTGGGCGCTCGGTCTCTCTGGTGGGAGAAGAGGAGCGGAAGATGCTGAAGGAGATCGTGAAGGCCGCCAAGGCCCCTGTGAAGGCCCGGATACTTCCCCAAGGTGAGCAGGCGCCACCGCAGCAGTTCGGAGTGTAGAAGGGGCATGCTCCTAGGTCAGACCCTGTGTCGGGGGGGCGGGGCCAGGAGACAGTGGGTCGGAGCGAGAGCTGTGCAGTCAGGAGCCAGCTGTGAATCTCTGCTCTGCTGTTTCCTTGCTGAGTGACCCCAGGCAGGTCTCACCTCCCCCAGTCTCAGTCTTTGTGTGTGTAAAAGAGACTCATGATAGATGTGTGCCCCAAGTGCCTCATTCGTAGGTATTTTCCAACCTTTGGGGAAAGAAGCTCTCCTTGGGCAAAATCCCCACTGATTTCCTTCTGTCCCGCAGTCCTTGAGGGGCAGAGGGTAGGGAGGAGATCAGCACTCATTCTTTTTGGATATCTTGTATACCTTTTGTTCTTCTCATCCTTAGGAGTCATGTAATACACATCCTTTTTTAAATGTTTTTTAAAGTTACAAAGATAATGCATATTCATCATTGGAAATTAGTAAATAAAATAGCAAAAATGTAATTGTATGTCGAGGAACTCACCACTGTGGTATTTAGATATGTATCTTTTTTTTTTTTTAATTTTATTTATTGATTTTTAGAGAGAGGGGAAAGGAGGGAGAAAGAGAGGGAGGGAAACATCAGTGTGTGCTTGCCTCTTGCACACCCCCCCACAGGGGGCCTGGCCTGCAACTCAGGCATGTGCCCTGACTGGGAATTGAACCAGTGACCCTTTGGTTCGCAGGCTAGCCCTCAATCCACTGAGCCACACCAGCCAGGGCCATACATATCCTTTCTGATGTTTTTTCCATTCGTATATGTCTGTCTTTTTCTTTCATTTAATTCATTCAACCAGGAAACAATTAAACAGCTGATCCTTTAGTGGGAGAAAGACATAATAAATAAGCTAATAGAAGTGATTGAGAACTGTGGGGGGAGGTGCCTACTTTAGAAAAACTGTTCAGGAAAGGCCTCTGAACAGATGGTATTTTAAATGAGTCCTGGTTGACAAGAAGGAGGTGGCCATGAGTGGTCTGGGGACAGTGTGTGAAGCAGAGAACACCAGGGCAAAGTCTGTGAGTCAGAAACAGACTTCGTGTGCCAGAAAAAGGGAATGAAGGCCAGAGGGCCCAGGGCACGGTGAGCAAGAGGGAGACAGAAAGTCAGAGAGGTCAGCCAGGGCCATGCTTAGGAGTTTCAAATTTATTTAAGAGCAACATGAAAACTTTGGCTGGGCCTGGGGGCTTGTTAAGCAGAGAAGTCACACATAAAATAAACAAACAAACAACCCAGTTTTCTAAGTCACTAAGTACACATCTACATTATTATCATCAGCTATATAGTCTTCACCCTTATTTTAGAATCTTTTTTGTTCTCTTCCCTTAAGATGTCATCCTGAAATTTCGAGACAAGATTGAGAAAATGGAGAAAGACGTGTACTCAGTTCTACAGCTAGAGGCTGAAGAAAGAGAGATGCAACAATCGGAAGCCCAGGTGAGGCTGTGTGGAGGGCCCTGGTCCCCAGCGCCACTCGGTAAGCACACTGCATCAGCCCCTCTGAAATCTGTGTCTGCAAACAGATCACCAGAGCCCCAAGCATTTGCAGACAGTGGCTTCCTGCAGCTGCCCCGCTCTACGTTACCAGATAGAGGTTCCATGGCAGGCACCCTCTTGCTATCCCCACAGATCAACACAGCAAAGCGACTCCTGGAGAAGGGGAAGGAGGCACAGAACCACGAGCCTGAACGGAGCTGGTTCCAGACCAAAGAAGAGAGGAAGAAGGAAAAAAGTATGTAAGGGAGGGTCCTCAGAAAGCTGAACATAGAATTCGTAGGACCCAGCAATTCTACTCTTAGCTGTATACCCCAAAGAATTAAAAATGGGGACTCAAATGGATACTTATATGCCAGTGTTCGTTGAAGCAGTAATTACAATAGTCAAAGGGTGAGAGCGACCATGTCCATCAACAGATGACTGGACACACAAAATGTGTATACATACAATGGAATAGTCTTCAGTCATAGTGAAGTTCTGGCGCATGCTGCAAGTATGAACCATGAAAACATGCTGAGTGGATTAATCCAGACGCAAACAGACAAATATTAATGATTCTACTTACATTAGGTACCTAGATAGGCAAACTCAGACACAGAAAGTAGAATAAAGATTACCAGGGGTCAGGAGAGGGAGTTATTAATGGTTACAGAGCTTCTGTTTGGGATGATGAAAAAGTGTTAGAAAATGGTTGATGGTTGTACCATATTGTGAATGTAATTCATGCCTCTGAATTGTACACTTGAGAATGGGTAAATTGGCAAGTTTTGTTAGATATTTTGCCACAATTAAAAAGAAAAGTCAGGAAGATATTTTTAGATACTCTGTTCCACTCTATTTTTAAAAAGCATAAATGAATTCACATTGTTCTATACCTTGCTTTTTTCAATTAATTTTATAGCTTGGAGATAATTTTCTACAGGCACATATATAGCCACCTTCTCTTTCTTTCCCTCCCTTCCTTCCTTCCTTCCTCCCTTCCTCCCTTCCTCCCCTATTGAGGGACATTGAGGTTTTTCTAGTGTTTTGCTGTTATTAACAAGTCATGTGAATAATTTTGTACAGATGTCCTTTCACAATTAAGTAATTATATTTGATTTGCAGGATAAATTCCTTAAAGTAGATTCATAGGTCAGAGGTTATATGTATTTATTATTTTGTTAGGGATTGTAAAATTACCCTCCAAAGAGGTTGTACCAATAATTTAAGAAATACTGTCTATATATGATGGGATAAAATATTAGGATGTATGTATGTGTATTAAATTTGTGTTAAAAATAGAGTTATAACTACATTGTGGGAAGGCAGGCAGGGGAATAAGTGAACTAAATCCTCATCTTTCATGACAGATGGTAGATAGATAGTGAATATCTCAAATGGATTAATCCAGAAATAGGGGAATAAGCATGTTATTCAGTGAGATGGAGCTAATTACCAAGAAAGGAAGTGATTGCTGTTTTCATTTTAAGTCCTTATGTACCATATTAAAATATGTGCACTTCTGCCCTGACTAGTGTGGCTCAGTGGATTGAACGCTGGCCTGTGGACCAAAAGGCTGCCAGTTGGATTCCCAGTCAGGACGCATGCCTGGGTTGCAGGCCAGGTCCCCAGTTGGGGGCATGTGAGAGACAGCTGATTAATTTCTCTCACACATCAATGTTTCCCTCTCTTCCTCCCTCCTTTCTCCTCTCTAAAAATAAGTAGATAAAATCTTTTAAGAAAATGTACATTTCTTAGTGTAAGTTTAAAGAAAGATACAAAACAGTACCTGAAATCTCATGGCCTCTTCTCATCCCAGTTGCTAAGGCTCTGCAGGAGTTTGACTTGGCCTTAAGAGGAAAGAAGAAAAGGAAGAAGTTTATAAAGGATACCAAGAAAAAGGGGGAGATGACGGTGAGTGGCTTCCCCTTTGGGGTTGAGTCCTTGCCCAGTGGAGTGGGTCGAGGCTGCCTGGTCTGTCCCATACTCACACGTCATCCTCTCTCCAGGCAGAAGAAAGGTCCCAGTTTGAAATCCTCAAGGCACAGATGTTTGCTGAGCGGCTGGCCAAGAGGAATCGCAGAGCCAAGCGAGCCCGGGCAATGCCTGAGGAGGAGCCGACGAGAGGCCCTGGTAGGCATATGGGGAGCCCCTAGGAGCTGGTAGGAAGGTTCTGTCTGAAATCTGTGCGTATGGTCCGGGAGAAAATGAAAGGGATGATAAGAACCTAGTTTTTGAGTAACGACTATGTACTAGTATATACAGCTATACTTTTATTGGCTCCAAGTGGTAAAGTGACCCTGTGGTCAGTGGGAATAGCTAGGTTTTGAAACCAGGCCTTTTGGACACTGGAGCCTAAGTCCCTACCAATTGCCACTTGGAGGTGCATGCGGGTCAGGGTAGAGTGAGGTGAAGATGGTCTTTGGCCCATTTCATGTGTAAGTGGTCCATTTCACTTTGGACTCTGCAATCATGCTTTGGAGTGGTTCCTTCACATCTGGTATTACTTACTCCTTATTGCTTTTCTCCCAGAATCTGATATCTTGCTTTCATGTCAATAAATCATGAGTCCAGAGCATCCACTGAACTTGTAACCATTACCCTGAGCTTAAGGGGACTTAGGAGCTTGGGCCAAAGAGGACATATCTAACCTGTTCTATCTGTGCACAGCCAAGAAGCAAAAACAGGTGAAGAAATCTGTATTTGATGAAGAACTCACCAACACGAGCAAGAAGGCCCTGAAACAGTATCGAGCTGGGTAAGGTTTTAAGTCATTATGAAGCTCTTGGTATTTTGATGAAAGCTGAGTTCTCTCCCTCCTTCCCCACTCCCAATTTTCATATACCTATAGCTTATAATTTCAAGGGCTTCTGTCTGCCCGCCCACTCACCAGCCCATCTATGGATCCCAGGGTGAGAACAGGAAATAGGTGTTGAGGCCCTTTTGCCTTGGAGGTGAACAAGCACATTTTTGGTTCAGAAATAAGAGCTTTCCCTCAGGAGAGTGATAGAACCCCAGTGGGTCCTGGTTTGCTCTTGGGAATGTTTTGTCTACTCCTCCCAATCCCCTGGGCCTGGGTAGGGGTGGGGATAGACTATGCTTCCCAAGTACTGTTATTACATGTTGTATATGAGAAGGGAGGGCCTCTTCCAGTCTTGTTTTAAAGCTGGGCCCTGACTTCCACAAACCCACATTATCAGGTGGGAACACACAGACCGAGCACCTCAGGACCTGAAAATGATGCATCCCTTGTCCTGCTGCTTCGCGTGGGAGCTGGATGGGGTGGGGGTGAGACCACCCACTTTTCTAACAGCTTGCCATTTCAGCATCTCGTCCTCTTTCACCCACAGCCCCTCCTTTGAAGAAAGGAAACAGTTAGGCTTGCCCCACCAGAGACGAGGAGGAAACTTTAAATCTAACTCCAGGTAATGTTTGCAGTTTTGGAGGACAAAAGTTTATGATTCTTTGAGATTGGAAAAGAAACCTTTCATGGGAAAGGAGCTCCTCCTTCCTCTTTCTGGCCTGGAGGGTTGGTCTCTTACTCTGTTGATTTTTTAAAAATTACATTTATTGGTGTAACACTGGTTAATAACATCATGTTTCAGGTGCACCATCCCATAATACTTGTATATTGCCTTGTGTGCTCACCACCGGAAGTCTAGACTCCTTCTTCCATCGCCATGTATTTGACCCCCTCTAATTTTCTTAATAGGTACAAAAGGAGGAAGTAGCCGTGGTGGCCTGAAGAAGTTCGTGGGGTGGCCCTTCGATCCCTTCCTTGTGGGAAGTCATCCTGGCTTGGTCTTTTCTCTATTTGTAAAAAAATTCTTTAAACTTGAGTCTGTGTCATTTGTTCATTTTTTAAGTCGGTCAGCCAAAGCTCCCTCTTGCTGATTGTTTTTACATAAAGAATATACCAGATGGAAGAAGTATTTTGGGGCAGGGATAAGAAACCAATCTGTTTTATTCCTCTCTTCCCTCAATAGCACAGTCTGCCCCAGACCACTAGTTTGGCCCTTGCCACGTGTCCTTGGAATACATCTTTGTGCCTGTAGAGAAGCTAGATGTGCGGCGAGGAATTCTCACTCTTCTCTTGATGTCCTAAAATGAAAAGCTGTCACTTAGCATGAACTGTGTACAAGACATTCTACGTAGTAAATGAAATGAGCATGGCCTCATTTCATTCACACGCCTCTGTGAGGCAGGTACTAGTACCCCCATTTTGCAGATAAAGAAACAGGCTTGGACAGGTGAATTAACTTTCTTGAAACCAAGGTCTACCTGAATCCATCTTAAAAAAAAAAAATTTACCCCGAAGATTGATGGCTCTTACCCTTTTCTGACTTAGAAGACCCTTTGAGAATTAGATGGAAGCTAGGGGGCACCTCTTGAGAAAGTGGTTTATAATTTCAAGGAGTTGAGAGAGCACCCCCCACCATGCCACCCCGAGCTAAAAAATTGATGTTATCTAGTAGCACATACCTTCACACTGAAGACTGCTCAAAGCTATTCATTTAGGCTGCACCTAACAGTCGCCAACAGAGGGTTCTAACTCAGTAGATAATGGCACACCTGCATGATGGTGTGTGGTTCAGACTCACCATCTGTATGTGCTTACAGAAAGATGCCCAAGTTAGGTCATCAGGCTAAAAAAGCCAAATGCAGAACTGTATTTTTGTTCATTCTTAAAGGCTATACATTGCATATGCACAGATTATCTCTGGAAGGACTCAAAGCTTTAACAAGGTTGCCTCTGGAGAAGCAAACTTTAAGTATACATACATACCCTTTTGTACATGTTGAAAAAAGTCTCTTACCAGGAGTAAAAATGACTCACCAGCTACATAAAAACCCCAAATTGCAGAAACAAAACTGCCCCCATTCCCATCCTCACCATCTCAAGCCACCTGAGCTGTTTCTAACAGTTGAGGACAAACACGGACCACTGATTTCTTGCCATCAATTTTTATTAATTAGCTTTAGAGGCTAAAGTGCATAGTAAAGACAAAAAAGGAAACGCATACATAGGAAAGATATTTTTCTTGCCAACATTAGAAAGACCTGAGATGCCTAAGTGTTCTAGGAAACAATGGATTGACAGACTGTACGCAGGAGGCAGGCCTGGGGGGCTGGTTTCTGGCATGGGTCTGGGGCCTGCAGAAGCTGTTGGCATGCTAACCCTGCACAGGCAGAAGCTGCAACAGATGGCGTTGGGATAAAGGGTCACAGGATAGGTGTGGCTGATACCAAATGTGAATTTAGTTCCATTCAGGACCCCAGGGAACCAGCACTGCTTACTAAACCTTTCCTGTTACATGCAAGGAAAACACCATCCCAAAGTGCAAGTCACAGGAAAGGGTATGGGATGAGGATCACGCCTTAGTTACCCTGGGCTTCTTGCATAAGCACCCAGCTGTGGGTAGTCGCATTTTTCCCACTCTCAGTAAATATGTAACTGGGTCAGAGTTAGTGAAGTCTGTCTTATCACGTGCCTCATCTCCTAGAGTGAGGGTGCCTGAGAAGGGCAAGAGGGATTCTTGTGCTTGTTGAAAGGATAAGCAGTTCATAAACAACTCCTCTGAACTTCTGTTTATTAAAATGAAAGTTAGTCTGCAAGTTAAGGCCTGGCACTTAGAATGCGTCTTCTTCACCGAGCTTACACTCTGTCCCCAGAGCAGTGCAGAAAAAACATCTGATGGAGTCAGGACCCAGAGATACCAGTGTGTAGCCCCAGACATGCTCCAGGGAGTCTGTCCACTAACTTGCAGGAGAGAAAAAAAGATACATCTGTTAATTTTCTTCCCAGTTCTGGAGGTAAAGTGCTTACTCTAGCGCAGGGGTTAATCTAGAGACAAATGAGGGCAAGCCCTAGAAGTGGATCCTTAAGTAGGTGCTAAGACTAAAGGACGATAAAAAACAAACTTCGATTCCTTCATAAAGGAGCCAACCCCAGCTGTACAGCGGTCAGGGCAAAAGGCAGCAGTGTGCCATCCTCCTACATCATCCTGTGGATTTCCTCAAAGTTCATCAGGTTGTTGGCCGTGTCGGACCAGGCAGCATGCTGGGCTCCATCCATCTCAGAAGCAAGCTCGTTGCTCCTTTCCAGAGTATGATTCACTCCCCCAATCACTTCTTTACAGTCAGGACATGTGCTCCTCTGCATGGCTCCCCCGCAGTCGCCAATCACATAGATGTGGCCATTGGGGCACTTGAACCAGTGGCCAAGAGGTAAACCTATGGCTTTGACGATCTGTACACGCTCTCTCTCTGAGATGCCCAGGCCAGAGCAGGGAAGGGTGGCTTTCAGAGCTTCCATTTTTTTCTGCACAAGCTGCTCATCCTCCTGGGTGAATTTACATGTTCTCTCAAGGATTCTGCGGACATTGCAGACTTCTTCTGCTACAGTACCACTCACTTTCCCCTCCGCCATTTTGCAGCGGGTCAGGAGGTCCACCAGGTATGTGAGCCTCTGGATTTCACCTTGGAGGTCATCCAATTCCTGGCTGGTAAAGCTCAAACGCTTCTTGGCTAGCCACTCATGGACCTGGTCTAGTCGAGTCCTCACTTTGCTTTGTTCCGAGAAATGCACCTTTTTCAGGGAATCCCACAGCCCAGCCAAGTAGTCATAGAAGTTGATGTAATTCTCAACAAGGCCCAGGTCCTTCACTGACAGATTTTTCTGGGCCAGCTTCTCTGTCAACAACAGGAAGTCTTCAGGAAGCATCTGCTGGAGGAGACTCTTCCCCTCCAGCAGAGCCTTAAGTTGTTCCTGGCTGGTTGCGATTTCCCCTGCGGAGCCCTGGATCTTTTCTTTGACTATTTCAATCTCTTCCAGCCGCTGTTTGATGCTGGTTCCATATCTCAAGTTTTTACGGATGGGCACCTGGCACATTGGGCAGACTTTCAACCTGATGGCAACTTCATCGTCCTTCTGCTCATTCATGTAGTGGTCCAAGGCCTGTACCTCAAAGATGTGGCTACAGTCTTCTAGCTGTACAAAGCGGGCATCAGGCTCATCTTCAAAGCCAAAGAAGATTTGGGTGACTTCTTCCTGGTGGCAGACACGGCACTTCTTGGGGCACGGCTCCCCACACAAACCAATGCAGGGGTGGCCACAAGCTAGCGGCTTAGTACAAGGCACGTAGCATGGGGGTCGATTGCAGGGCTCAGAGCAGAGTTTGGTGCACTGGTAATGCTGGCAGCGCCAAACGCAGGGTTCCACGCAGGGGCTGCACAGTTCCCCACACTTCTTCTTGCACTGGCTGTGGACACAGCGGTTCTGACAGGTCCGCTGGCAGGGTGGGCACTCGCCAATGCATGGCTCCTGGCACTTGTGTGAGCAGATGAGCAGACGCTTGCAGGGCTGCTGACAGCGCTCATGAAAGCGCCCTTCGAAGCAACTGTGGCAGGAGCCAGGGCAAGGATGCCCACAGTCCAAGATGATGCCACACTTGGTGGTGCACTTGACTGGTAGGTCATACTTGAGGTCCTCCACATTACCGCATTTCACCTGCTGACTGTGCCCACACTTGAGTTTTACGGTGACCATTTCTGAACACAGCCGCACACAGAGCTCACCACACGGGTGGCTGCATCTGTGCCCACATTTCAGGACCTTGGAGCAAGGCTCTTGGCAGCAAAAATCAGACTCAGGCAAGGAACAAGGGACCATCTGTTCATGGCCACACCGAAGAATGATTTTGGGCACCTTCACCTGACAGGGCTGACATTCCTGGAAGCAAACAAGGGGGCACCGATGTCCATCTTTGCAGATGACCTTTTGGCACGGCTTCATGCACTGGAACTTCTTGTGCAAGGGGTCATAAGGGTGGCAGGCACGGGTGCAGACATGCCCACAATCCAGTCGGAACTCACAGGGTAGGGTGCAGCCTCCTTCAGGCACTCTTTGGAAGTCAGAAGCTTTGGATACTAAAGTGTAGGTATCAGGGTGGTTCTGGCAGCAAAGCCGGAGCGTTTGGCCTATCTGATTGTTCTCTCGGAGGGTATGGATGATCTTGCTCCACAGGGGCACCTTGGCCAGCATCTGCATGTTTCCAATGCAGTACATCCCCTTTTTGGCGCGGGACAAGGCCACGCAGATGCGGTTGGATATCTGGAGAAAACCCACCTTGCCTTCCTGATTGCTCCGTACTAGCGAGAGGAGGATGATGTCATTCTCTTCCCCTTGGTATTTGTCCACCACATGAACCTTGACACGAGCAAATGTCTCAGCTGGCATGAGTTTGCGCAGGCAGAACAGCTGCCCAGTGTAGGTGGTGAGGATGGTGATCTGGGAAGGCAGGTATTCCTGGCACAGGAAGTACTTGCACAGCTCTACCACAAAATGAGCCTCATGCTGATTCTGGTGGCTTTTGCCTTCTTGGATTTCCTGCTCGGGAAAGTTGTGTTCTATAAAGAAAAGGTTGGAAGAGACCCCCTAAAAAAGAAAATAAGTGACTTGTTAGAAAGTTCACTCATGGCAGCTTTTTCTTTCTATCTCCACATTCATTGACTACTGACCCTGTCCGGAGAGAGGGAGACCCTGAAGGCTTTCTGTGTACTCTGTACCACAATCTTTGATTCTGTAGTCACCGTGGGCTTTGTTTTGGAGAATTGATAAATAGTGAAATAGATAAAGAATTTATGTGTATTTTAGATACTTGATATTAATATTTATAATAGCCATCCACAATCCAACCATTATAGGTCAGGGAATAAGCAGCAGCTATGATGATGAGAGAGGAGCTAACTTATAAGCATTCTACTGTGCTGATGGCTTTACATACCTCATCTCCTTCAATCCCAGAATGTGATGAGGCAGCAGCTATTATCTCACTGTATAGAAGAAGACCCTAATACTAAGAATTGGTATATAACTTGCTAAAATGTAACACAGCTACTAACTGGAAGAGCTGGGATTCAAAACCCAGGTCTATACTATCAAATTTTATAATATTCCTCCTCTTAAAAACTATTTTTAAAAAGCTGGCTCAATGCCCTTCTGAAAGCCCCTGTTCATCCTAAGGAAAATACAGGCTCTGAAGTTGCTGACAGCAGCATAAGATCAGGTAGGGCAGACTCACCTTAATCTTCTCGTATCTGAGAACAGAGGGATGATTCTCTAGATCCTGGTAAATGTGGGGGGTCAAAAGCTGGGCGATTTCAGGGCGCATACGGTGCTGAAACAGGACATGTATGTCATCAGAAACATGGGCAGAGAATAAATGCAGTTTTTCTAAAGAACAGGTGGAAAATCTGGGGAGGTAACATTTGAAAATAATAATAGGGAAAAAAAGAGCAGAATATAAACAGACTCCTTCATCCAATACAAACTCAACACAAGCTGATCTTGTTGTATTTTAAAACAGAAGACAAAATAGTCTGACAGAGTCATTTCATTACTAAACCAGTTTTATTTTTATGAGAACTTTCTTGCTGGCAGTTGGCAGGCTCCCAGGAGCCTTCTCCTAGACATTTTGTAATAACAGAGGCCCAGCTTCTCACCTGGTAATTCAGACGGACAAAGGGAATGTTTACTTTCACTAGCCGTTCAAAGAGGGACACTTCAAGGCTGAAATTCTTGGCCAGATCATATACGTTGGCACTGGGGCGCAGCTGAGAAAAGAAACATGGCTGAGAATTCTCTACTGAAAACATAATTCATCCATCATCCACCCATCCATCCACCCACTCATCAAATATTTTTTAGGTACCTTCTATGTACAGGTACTGCTATTAAGTACCGAGAAACTAAGGATAAAGAGTGCCAAGGGCCATAGAGGCAAGAAATAATGGCGATGTGACACAGTGCCCAGGGGTGCAGGTTCTTTAGCTACGCCTCTCTGACTAGTGACACCTGAGTTGATGCCAGCATGGAAGAAGTTGCCAGTCATTAGAAAAGCAAGCCATGAGAGGGAGCAGGAAGGATGGGGGTGGTAACACAGTAATCACATGAGACAACGGTATGAAGTGAAGTCAGAAAAGCAGGCTGAACCCTGAGAATATTGTAGGCAACTTTAAGAAACTTGATTTTTAAAAAATTTATTTATTTATTTATTTTGAGAGAGAGAAACATCAATGTGTAGTTGCCTCTCACATGCCCCCTACTGGGGACCTGGCTTGGAACCCAGGCATGTGCCCTGACTGGGAATCGAAATGGCGACCCTTTGGTTTGCAGGCTAGCACTCAATCCACTGAGCCACACCAGCCAGGGCAGAAGCTTGATTTTTATATTGAGTGCAATGGGAAACCATTGGAGAGTTTTGAGCTAGGAGTGACATGATCTGAGTTACTTGTTTGTTGTTGTTGTTTAAATTCATGTTGGCACCTTTATTAAGAATGGATTAGAAGGTGGCAAAAATGGAAGCAGGGGGACAGGAAACGTGGCATTTCAACAGTCCACTTAAAAGGCCATGGTGGATAAGAAATGTAGTAGACAGAACAGATGAAATGGATGATGCTACTTCTAAAATATACCCCAAATTTAAGAGCACCTACTCTTAGATTAAAAGTAGAAGGTAAAGGAAAGAGTAATCAGAGAAAGCCTTAGGCTTAAGAACTGTTGAAGCAGAGAGGCCAGAGTCTTCCTGATTGATTCTACCCCCCAGACAGCAAGCCCATATTCAGGGGCTCCAGCCCTACCTGTTGGTGGTCCCCAATCAGAATGAGGTGCTGGCATGCTTTGCTCAATGTGGCAATGGTGTGGGCCTCAAGGACTTCGGCGGCCTCTTCCACAATGACAATCCGAGGCTCTACTTTCTGCAAAATCTGGCGATATTTGGCAGCACCTCAAGTCAAGAGAGAAGAGGCTCCTCTTAGATGATGTACTGGACCCACCAGGCCACTGGGCTTCTGGGTCTGTGACAACTGAGCCCCTCACATTCATCCAGGGCTATGGTGACTACTGAATGAGAGAAAAAGTGCTGCCGGATGGTCACCAGAGCATCGTACCCATGTCGGTCATTACTGGGGTTCCAAATGCAAAAGGAACAAGTAGATGGATTTCACCAACAGTTCCCTCAATACAGCTTGCTTGCTTCCAATAGCTTTTCATGATATTTTCCCCTAACCTGCTAAAGAAGCTTCACTTTACCTGTCCTACATCATCTGAGAGGAGCCTGGCACCAGGAGTGAATGGCTAGAGCAGGTAAATTTACTTATGTTTTCTTACCTGTGGTCGTCATTCCTATGACCTGGGCGTCTTTCAGAATGTGCAGGTCTTCCTGGAGTCTCAGCTCAGCCAGTCTCTCTGCTGATGCGCGGTACTGGTGCTCATAGCTGAGGATCTTTCGGCGGGTGTCAGCCTGGTACCTCTGTAGCCACAGCCTGAAGAATATGAAGAACCAGGTAGAGGGAGCCATGAGCTCTTTGAGAAAGCAGAAGAACCCTCTTCATTGTGCCCTGTGTGTGAAGGGAAACCTAGACCACTGAGGAGCTTACAAGCCACAGAGAAAAAGAAAGACCCAGACGTGAAGGGACCCAAGAGTCTAAAATGCCCAACAAAAACATGTATAGAGACATGTATTTAAGAGGTGAGGAGCTAAAAAAGGGGGTAGGACAAAGAACAGAGGTTAAATATTGGAAAGAGAGTAAGGGACTTCAAAAGCTTCAAGAAGAGCCCTGGCTGGAGTTGCTCAGTGGATTGAGCGCCGGCCAGTGAACGGAAGGGCTGCTGGTTCAATCTGCAGTCAGGGCATATGCCTGGGCTGCAGGCCAGGTCCCCAGTGGGGGGTACATGAAAAGCAACCACACATTGATGTTTCTCTCCCTCTTTCTCTAAAACTAAATAAATAAAATCTTTTAAAAAAAGTTTCAAGAAGAATTTCTCCAAATTCTTCCCGCCCATCCCTGGCTGAGTCTTCTCCCCTTCCTAATTCTCCAGAGTCTTCTTTTATAAGTAAAAGAGATAATGTCACTACTGTGCTGTAAAATCTTCCAATGGCATTTTGATGCTCTTCAGATAAAAGCCTTGGTCCTCACCTTAGCCCTTTTGAGGTCTTGCACTGTCTGGCCCCTGCCTACCTCTCTGACTTGACTTTGCATTTCTCTGAGCCACAGCCATTCTGGCTGCCTTTTTCACCTTCTCAAACAGATATGCTCCCTCTCATCTCAGAGCCTTTACCTGTGAGGTCCCCAAAACCTCCTCTCCTCTTCCTTCCCTACTGGCCTTACGATGACCTACTCCTCTTTCAGAGCTTGCCTCCAACGTCTTTTTCCTGGATACCTCAGACAGAGCAGCTCAGATATGCATTAATATTACTAGTACTCCTTGCTTTCTTTTCTTAGTGTTTATGCCCACTTGTAACATTTTATTTGTGGAATTAACTTATTTGTCTGCTTGGATAAGACTCTAAACTCCATGAGGAGATAGAGCCAAGTGTCTTCTATCCTATGGCTGCACTCCCCAGCACTCAGCTCGGTGGAGTGGCTCAGTCTATCATTAGTTAGGGGGGTCTGGGGGGTTATATTCTAGGAACAGAAAAGGAACCTCCTGTGGAAATTACATGGGCTAGCTGGGGGAGGCGGGTGTTGCGCACAGTACCTATAAAGCTGCCAGCGAGAATTCAGATCCAGCTGCCAAACATCCTGGATTTCATTGGCCTCGGCCTCGGTCATGGTGTTCAGTTTGCGAAGCTCATCCTTTACTTTCTTCTTCATTTTCTTTTTCTGGTTACGCTGCATCTGTTGACATCAATACCAGCCAGAGTCACCGTATGAGCAGAGGTGGGCCCTGTTCTAAGCCCTAGATGGGGGTCACAGCACATAAAAACAGGGACCGCCGCCTCTGAAGAACTTCTTTAAGTGTCTCACACTTTCTCAATAGACATTCCATTGCCGAGTAGCTAAATGGAGCTCTGGAGCCAGTGTACCTGGATTCAAAGCCCCATCTACCTTTTACTAGTTGTAGGACCTAGAGTAAGTTACTGAACCTCTGTGCCTCAGCATCCCTTCTATAAAATGAGAATAGTAATAGTACTTCTTCATAGGATAGCTGGATTGACTGAAGGGGTAAATACATGGAAAGCGCTTACAATAGTGCTGGCACCAGTTATCACCAAATATCTTTTGACCACAGTTTGTTTCTCATTCCTAAAACACGTGTCACGAAAGTACAGAGGTGAGCCTTTCTTTCTGAATTCCATACAGGGCCTGCTAAAATGGTCCCAACACCATCGTATCGTGATAGTATGTTTAACAAGTGGATTAAAGGCACCATTTTGGAGACACTGCTTTCCCTTGGATGTGTCACTCAATCTGAGGCCATGAACCATTAAAACAATTGGCACGCAAGACAAATGTCACAAATATTATGGACCTTGCCCCACTTCAAAACCAAACAAATTCCTCCTGAGGCCACGTGGCAGAGAGATGCCCAATCCATGTTTCAAAGTACTGGGAGCATGACTCTGTCCATCATTTATAGTGATGTTGAACTGAACTAAGAGATCAGGATCAAAGCCATCAGACTGGTAAAAACTGCATCCAAAGTTACCTTGAGAGTCCCCTAAGTAAACAGTGGGGTTCAGAAAATGGTATTTTGAGTATCTAGTCCTCCATTATCATAGCAATACACGGTACATTCTGAGGACTTCTGGGTCCTAACCAAGGACGGAGCAAAGGGAAAGTCTGTACGCAGCCATGCTGCATTCACACTATTCTGGCTTTAAGAGAAACATCAAATTCCAGGGTGAATGAAGTATCCTATCCAGTTTGTACGGCTTGCTTCTTTCCCTTCTACTTGAATCCTCTAAAGTCTTAATGCACGTTCAGACTTGTTTGTAGTTCTAGTTGGTAGAAGGTTAATATCCATGGAAGCACCAAGCACTAAGACCATAAGCATTTGATCTGACGCATGTACTGCATTTTTCTCAAAGTTCAAGGGAAGCACTTGGCTACCTGATTCCTGTCTTTCTAAATTGGCCAGGGGCCCATTTCTTGCCAGGGCCCCTCTGAAGGGCCATAATTTTTATACTCTTGAGAATTAGACTCATCCTTATATACTGGGGTCTGGTTGTAAATGTGTAAATTCAGCTCATTGTGAGGATGAGGTGAAAACACTGCAACAAAATGAGTGATAAAAACAGGCTGCAGTTCTGGTCAGAACTGATGTTCTCAGGCCTATTTCAGGAAAGTCTAACCACCCACCAGGCAGAACTCCCATTCCCCATTCTGTTAAGGCTTTAAGGGAAGTGAGTTTACCTCCCACTCTCCTTCAGCTTGCTCCTGCCCAGCTGCTGTCCCAGGGCCTTCGTTTTCTAGCCTCATGGCCAGAAGCACTTTAGCCAACTCCTGGATCGCCCCATTCTCTTCCTTCTTCCGCCGCCGGGGCCTCACTACCTCTTCCTCCTCAATCACCCGGTCTGCTTGAATCAGGTCGGCCTCCTCTGCGATCTCAATCAGAGAACCTTCCTCTTCCCCTTCTTCCTCCTCCTCCTCCCCTTCTGCCTGGGCTAAGAGAGGAGAACAGGCAGGACAGGAATGAGGACTCTTGAAGCCAAAGGATGAAAGAAGGCACTGACAAGAGCTAGAGGATGGAAACTTAGGCTTCCTTATACACCTTTTTGTTACAATTTTGTATCACTTATTGCCCCCTTAAAAAAATCTTTATCATATACAGGGTGGGAAAAAAGTAGGTTTACAGTTGTTCATATGGAAAATAATAAGACATAATAATACAAGAATAAACTGTTTCGCATACTCACAACTGTAAATCTGCTTTTGCCCCACCCTGTATATAATGTATATTACCTCTAAATAACACATTGCCTAGTCCTGACTCTTTGGAGCTCTATATAACTGAAATCACGTCGTATATACAGGGTCCAGCAGAAGTAACACCTGCTTGAGCATGGTTGGTAGGGTAATAATATGTGTGTAATAATTTATTATTTTCAATTGAACATTTCACCTAAAATATGATATGGTATGCTTGAGTGTGATATTATTATGTTACAGAATTACATGCTTATGATCTTGTAATACAAAATGGGCGTTATTTGTGCGGGCCCAGTATTTTCCCTCAACTTGCCTTTTTTATTCAGCATGTTTTTGAGATTCATGTATGTTGCCACATATCCTATAATTCCTTTTCACTATTATACAGTATTTCATTATCTGAATAGATTATAATCGATCTATCCATTGTACAAATGTTGATAGACATTTGAGGCCTTTCTGTTTCTCTATTCCATAAAGTAGTTGTGCCAATTGCTATTCCCACTAGCCGTAAGTGTATCAGGGCTCCCACTGCTTTACATTCTTATCAGTGCGGGGTTACATACAACTTTTTATTTCTGCCAGTCTGGTGGGTGCGTAACAGTACCTCATTTTGGTTTTAATTCCTCTAGTTTCTAATAAGCACCTCTCATATGTTTATTGACCATTAGGATTTCCTATTTTGTCACGTGCCTGTTAAAAAGTGTTTTATCCGTTTTCCTATTAAGCAATTATTTGTTTTTTCTGATTCATTAATGCTCTTTACACATCCTGAGTATTTTAAGTTCTGCTCTTCTGGTTTTTACTATATTCCACTTTAGAATGTGACATGTACTTCTTACCTATATTTTCAGGTCCTGCTGGAGCAACACTTTGGGTGAAAGCAATCACACCCAGACCCAGCCATTCCAGCATCATGGAATGCTTCCAGCTTTGGAAAAAACCCCATTCACCATCCTGAGGAAGGAAGAATGATCAGTCATGAGAACTCTATGACAACTGGTGTGAACGAAAAAGTCTCCTTGACAAATCAAAAGTAATTCCTTTAAAATTTAAAGGCTGCAAATTGGCAACTCTTGGGCAACTGGATTATTTAATATGACTTGCATAGATTTGTTAAAAAAATTTTTTTCTTTTATTGATATAGAAAGAGGGGAGGGGAAAGAGAAAGAAAGGGAGAGAAACATCGATGTGAGAAACAATGATTGGTTGCCTCTTCTGCGTGCCCCAACCGGGGACTGGACCTGTAACCCAGGCGTGTGCCCTGACAAGGTAATAAACTGCCAACCCTTTTGGTTTGTGGGACAACGCCCAACCAACTGAGCCACACCAGTCAGGGCTTGCATAGACTTTTAAAAATAAAAATTTCCTGCCTCTCTTAACAAAACCAGGAGCTATGGCAGCAACGAGGCTGCATTCCTAAATGGCAACAAATAGCTAGAAGCGAGTTGCTGCCCCGCCTTTTTCTACTTTGCCACAGTTCTCTCTACTTCCCAAAGTCTCACATCTAGCCTGCTTCAGTCATTTTTATAGAACCTAACTGACCCCCTTTTGGCTTTTGGGTTTATTACCCTGGAATTCCCAACCTATTGATATAACAGGGTACCACTTCACTAGGTTCCTGGCCAGTCACTTTACAGAAATTGTGTTAGTCACTTTTCATAAGATTTTTTGAAGGCAGGCATTATCATTATCCTTATGTGAGTGTTGAGGGATCTGAGGATCACATTAGCCCAAGTCACACAATCAGTCTATGTGACTTAGGTCTGTTGACCCCAGGCTCTCTATACAGGCTAGCTTGTCTTGTTATGACATTTCACTTAACAAGCATTTATAGCATACTTATTAAGAGGATTACAAATATTAACTTGTTTTTCCAAATAATCCTATACGAATTAAGTCGATCTGTTAAAAACTCCACTTCTGCAAGTCAAAATTTCAAACACTGGCAATTTCATATGGTTCAACTTAATGTTGTTTTTATCTCCAGGGTATAAATGAGGAAACAGGCATAGAAAAACCAAGTAACTTGCCCAGAGCAAAATCAGGATTTTAATCCAGCAGGCTAGCTGCGGAGTTTTGTTCTTGACTAGTATACTCAGCTGTCTCTCTTGAAATGGAAATTCTAACATTATGTCAGCATCAATTTACCAAACAGCTAATGCTTTGGATCGCTGCTTTTGCTGAAGGCTCCTTCCAAGTGCTGCATCAAGACATATGCTTGCGCCCCCCAGGACGACCCCTACCTGCATTGGTCCATTCATCAAGCTTTTCCAGTGCTGGGAGGAAATGTACTTTTCCAGGTGCTGTTCCCGTACGACGCCATCCATGGTGCACTCCAGGGTCTGGGCCCCTTGATGCAGCTCTTGCTCTGACTCTTTCATTTGTGTCATGATCTGCTTAGAACAGTGGAGAAGAAATGATCAGGAGGTATCCTCACCCCCCAAACTCAGTCCCAAACTCAGAGACAGAAAACAAAACTAAGGCAGGAACAGCAAGAGTGGAGAATAAACCAATTTCCCAAAGCACATTACCGTAGTCTTAAAACCAAAAGTTTATTATCTAAAATGTCTAAAAGACTCCAACCAATAAACAAGGAAAGAAATAATACTATAGAGAAACAGGCCAAATATCCTGTGGTGCAGACTTCTCTCTTTTTCCCTCGGTAGTAACTCAGAATTTTGGTTGGCATACGGCTGCTCAGCTACAAGGTGGTCAAAAGGCTGTAAGAAGAAGTGCTGTGGGAAGTTTGGAGGAATTAGCCCAAGGTTCCGGCAGGAGCGGGGAGGGGGCAGCATGCCCTTTTTGGTCCTTTCTCCACGTTGGATTACAAAGGCAAAGGTCACACCACAGGATTAGCAGAATGTAGGGCTGGAATGAACCTGGGTCCTTCACAGCTTTGTGGAGCTTCCCTATCTACCTCAGACTGCCTCCCCAGAAAGCCAATGCTATCTGGTTTAGTTGCCCCTCGAGCGACCCCCAATATCCAAAGCCTGGACTCACATTCATGTACGCCCTTTGGAGGTGCATGGGGAGGTTTCGGCGAAATTCCCGCTTGTTCCTCAGCTCCCTCAGGGTGAACTGCTTCAGTATTTCACTGTTGCTCCTCCCACCCACCCTCACGATGCTGGTCTTTTGACACTTGTAGATACCTGCGGAGAGAAGTGGAGCACAGCAGAGTTGAGAGGAGCCATGCTGGGTTCTCTCAGGTGAGAGCTGTATGTGCTCGGGGTATAGTGTCCGCTGGTCCCTGAGGGAACAAACGGGTGCTTACGGGAAATCTGCCCCTTTAATGAGCAATATGGCCCCAGAAATGATATGACCCACAGAGCAGTAAAGTGTGGTGCTTAAGAGTACAGGCTTTGAAATCAGATAATTGAGGACCCAACTTATTGGCTCCGCAACTTACTGCTATGTAACCTGGGCATGTTACTTAACTTGATCCTCAGGTTCTTCATCTGTGATTTGAAAACAGTACTATTTTCCTTATAGGACCACAGTCTGAATAAGCTAGAGAGTATCTTTATAGCTCCTAGGTAGGGCCTGGCATAGAACAAGCTCTTAGTAAATGTTGTCTGTCATTCACTCTCTATATTATATTTATGGATTCCTTTTATGTGCCAGACATGGGCTAGGCTCTGAAGATATAGCTGTGAAAACACAGGCTCAGTTTCTAATTTGTGCTCATGTGTCACAGTCTGGCAAAGAATATACACACAAAATAATTTATACTGTAGTGCAAATGCAGTTAAGTACTATAAATACATGATGCTGCAAGTGTGTAACTGGGGGCCTTACCTAGTTTGGATGAGGTAGGGATCTAATTCTTGAGGATCTAATATTTGAACTGAGACTCCAAGAATAAGGAGATTTAATCTAGGTGAAAGGAGGATATAGAAGAATGGAAAATAATATCCTAAGCAAAAGGAAAATCATAAACTTTTTCACTCATTAATGTAATCAGTATTTTTTCAGTGCCTAGTATGTGCTAGGATCTGTGAATATAGCAAGAAACAGGACCAATTCTCATGGTATTTATAGTCTAGGGTCCAGCTACATAAAAATAAATTGTCTCTGAAGGAAAAATACAAAAGGAGACTTAACTTTGGCCTAGGGCAACATTAAAGTGCACGTGACGAGATATTTAAGGTGAAATCTGAGGAATGAATAGAGTTGGAACCAGCCAGGCTGGATGCAGTCAAGATGGACAGAGGGGTAGAGAGAAAAAGTACATTCTAGGGAGGGGCACAGCATGGACCAAGAAGAAGCTGAGGAATTCAAGGAATTGAAGACAATGGGAAGAGGTAGGAGATGAGACTGAGGGTGGGAGGGTGGTACGGGCGATATATAGCCTTGCAAGTCATGGTGAGAACTGTGGACTTTTATTCGAAGAGCAATAGAAAGCTACTGAAGTTGCTGATGGTTCAACTATAAATGTCTTGCTAGAGAACAATTTTGCATACATTACCTTCCAAAAACTGGTCCAAAGCATGATTAGTGTAACACACAACCAAGATGGGGAACTTCTGGTGGCTAATTTGCCAAACAGGGTAATTGGTTAGAAGGGCCTGAACAATTTTTAGACCCACATAGGTTTTGCCTATGAAAAAGAAAAAAGGAGAGTTAGAGAAATTAAGAGACCTACTAAAAGGAGTAGTTAATTATAGAAAATTCTTATTTTTTAAAAGCCTTCTTGCTCTTCTGTCCCTGAGCCACCCCCTTCCTGTTAAAAGCAACCATGTCACCAGTTTCTTGTGTGACTTTCCAGAGACAGTCATCAATGCATATACGGGCAAACATGAAGACGCATAGTTTTTCCTTCTTTTCTTCTTTCTCTTTCTTTCTTTCAAATAGCAGCAGACTATTTTCACTGTTCTACATTTTGCTTTTTTCACTTAAAGAATCCTCCCTTCTTGTTTTTCACAGATGTAAGGGGATTTTTTAGCATTTCCTATTGATGGGTATATCATTTAAATTATGAATTACCCACACAATGGAATATTATAAAGTCACATAAACGAGAGGGAAATACTACTATGTATGAATGAGAAAGGAGCAAAACAACATGCGGAAGAGTGTTTCTAGCATAGTGGGTTAAAAAAAATGGGGGGAAATAAATGTAAGTATACATTTGCTTGAATATTCATAAGAAAAACTCTGGAAAGATACACAGGAAAATGACACTGTCTGCTTTAGAGAAGGGAAATGAGTTAGGTGGTAGAAGGAGGGAGACATGGAGTTAAAAACTTTTTTGAACCATTTTTTATTAAAACATAAAATTAATAATGGGCCAACATTATTTCTAATAATGAAATAGATTTCTAATCTCTCAGATTAGCAAAAACTGCTGATCAGAAAAAAAAGAATGAAAACATACAATAATGCTGGAAAGAATGTAAGGAAATGGCCCTGGCTGGTGTGGCTCAGTGGACTGAGTGCCAGCCAGCGAACCAAAGGGTCACCGGTTCGATTCCCAGTCAGGGCAAATGCCTGGGTTACAGGCCAGATCCCCAGTGGGGGATGCCTAAGAGGCAACCACACATTGATGTTTCTCTCCCTCTCTTTCTCCCACCCTACCTGTCTAAAAATAAACAAATAAGATCTTAAAAAAATAAAAAAAGAATGTAAGGAAATGTAAGCACAGTCATTTTGGTGAAAGTACAAACTGGTACATTTTTTAAAAACCCTCAAAACATCACTTTAATCATGCATATTTTTCCATCATATAGGTATTTATTAGAAAGAACTTCCCTTCTGTTGCATTCATTTTTTTATCATGAGTTGCCATTACTTTATCAGTGTTTTTTAAAGACCTCTTCCTGTTTTTGTTTTTTTGTGTATCCTTTTGGGAGGCTACAATTTAGTAGTATCCAGTGTAACTATTAATGTGAATTCCCATTTGAGGAAAAAAAAATTACAAGAAATAATAAGCAGAGTACCCAAAAGATAAACACACGCACAGATATAAACATATGGATTCTTATTACATCACTGATGTAATAACAAAATATATATATATGGTACATTCATACCCCACAGTGAAGGCAGGCATAGTAAAGAGTGAGGTACATTTCTAAATGTAACTGTAGCATAAAGAATATAAAAATGTTCATAACATGTATAATTTATATACCTATATATAAATTATAGACCAATAAAAGAGCATGATTCCATTTTTGTTATAAAAAAAATAGAAAAAGTATGGTATGTATATAAACATAAATACACATACAAATACAAAGAAACATCAGTGCTAATCTTGGAGAACATCTTAAAAGATACTTATCAAACTGCTAAGAGTAGTTATTATCCCAGAGTAGGATTAGAGAATGGCACATGGGCAAAAGGGTATAGGGAGGTATATTTTCATGAGAAGCAAGTAGAGGGGAGCCAGGACTCTAGAGTCAAAATGCCTGAGTTCAAGACCTAGGTCTGTCACTTACTACCCATGTGAGCTTCAACATATTACTCAGATTCTTCGCCTTAGTTTTTTCGTGTGTAAAATTGAATGTTTCTACCTCACTGAGTTATTGTGAGGATGCAATGAGTTCACATATGTATGGTATGTAAAACAGTACTTAGCATATAGTACTATTATTATATATAATAAGTCCTTGTTCACAGGTTCTTGGAAACTGAGTCTTTAAGCAAAATGACATATAACGAAGCCAATATTCCCACAGGCTGACTGACAGAAACAAGAGTAAGTTTCTATGGCATATTTCTGGTTATAAAAACATCACCAAACTTCTAAATAAAGAACCCAAGTACTCCTATTAAAAACTGAAATAAATGGGAACTACATACATACATTTAAGAAAGATGAACAAAAACAAGTAAGAGAATTCTTTTCCAACCCACTTATCCCAGTTCAGGGTTGAGGACGGCTGGAGGCGATCCTGGCAGCTCAGGGTGCAAGGCAGGGCCCTCCCTGGACAGGACGCCCTTCCATCACAGGGCGCACTCACACACTCACGCAGACTGGGACAATGTAGACACATCAGTTCACCTCACGTGCACGTCTGTGGGGTGTGGGAGGGAACTGGAGTCCCTGGAGAAAACCCGCATAGACGTGGGGAGACCGTGCAGACCCCACAGAAAGTGGCCCTGACTGGGAATTAATTTTTTTTACTGATCAATATTATTTAAAAAATGATGGTGAATGAAATAACATTATTCCAGGACCTGCTATACTTGACATTACTTAATTAAAAGTAATATAAAAAACAAATTAATATAGCCTTTGATGAAGCAGAGGTAATCTTCTGAAGTTTGTACCCTAACAGTCTTCTCTAACCTTGTAATTTTGGTTTATCACTATGCATTACTAATGGGTCGCCACTGAAAAATCACTATAAGCAGCTTAAGTTTGATGCCCATTTCCTGGGAATGTTTCTTTTTTACAAAATTGAATTTATTGGTGTGACACTGGTTGATAAAATTATATAGTTTTCAAGTATATAATTTTATAATATACCATCTGTATATCGTCCTGTGTGTTTACCACCCCAAGTCTCCTTCCATCACCATTTATCCCCTCCATCCCCTCTTCGACCTCCCCCACCCCATCATGGGAATGTTCCTATTCGAGATATTCTAGAAATCTAGAGTCAAGCATCCCTTCCCTATCTCCTAAGGCAGATGACAGGTGCTCTGAAAAATTCTTACCTGTTCCAGGAGGTCCTTGAATAACAGCCAGTTCTCTCGTGAGAGCAAACTGCAAAGCTTCCATCTGGGAGTCATCCAGCTTCAGGACTTCTTTGGAGGGCCACTGGCTGGGGTCTAAGACATTAACTCTAGAATACCTCAAGCCATCCTTCAGAGACTCCTTGGTTGCTGAGGGATTATTTACTAAGGGAGTGAAATCATACCTGCCTCCCATTACCAAGTACCTTGGCTCCCTCACATGAGAGTCGCATTCCACAATGTTTCTCTGGAAAGGGACATCTTCCTCCTGGATCTCCTGGAGTCCTTCCAGGACATGCCTATAGGCCTCAAAGTATGCTGTTGTCTCCACCATGAGGAATGAGTCAGAGGGCTGGACCTCTGCTAGCAGTTCTTGGCTCTGCTCATTGAAGCAGAGCTGGACAAATCCTTGGCGGAGATCCTCTTGCTCTCGGTTAGACACTGTGGCAAAAAGAAATGTCTCAAAATTGTCCTTGGACATGCACACCAAGGACCCATAGAGCAATCGCTTGGAATTCTGCCAGCGAACATTCTTCAGTGGTTTTGTGTCAAAATGCACCTTATAGACGATGCCTGATGATGAACACACAGGGGTGATAATCCTGGTATCAAAGTAGATTCGGATGTCATCGAACTTTCTCTTCCTCAGGCCTTGGTCTTCAAAGCTCTGCAGAAGTTCCAAAATGCCTTCTCGTAGGGGTCTGACAAAATCCTCTCGCAGCAGTCGGAAGTGGGTGTCCAGATAGACAGCAGTGCTCTCGTATTTTCCAGCAATGATGTTGGGGCGAAGGAATGGCTTCTCATCCAAGTGCACTTCATTGTAGGTAGGGTAAATGGGCATAGTCCGGTAGCTCTCAACTTGGTCTTCTGCCTTAGTCTGTACTAAAGTGTAGGTATCCTCTCTTAAAGTGCCCTCTCGCCTCTTTTCCTGCAAATGTTCGATGATGGTCTGCACCTTTTCCAGGTTCTTCTCAGTGTCCTCTTCTATGTCAACACCAGAGGCTCTCAAAGCATTAAGAGAAGTTGGCAAGAGGGAAATGAGCATGGAAGTTTCCTGCATAGAGCTGGCAGGGAAGACACTTACAAGCTCCTGGAGGAGGGAGATGATGTTGCTAATGTGTTCTGGATACTGGTTTCGAATATCAGCAGAGGGTTCAGTGATCATCCCTACCACATAATTCGGAAGGCAGACTTTGAGGAATTTTGAGTTCTTCAATATGCCCAGGACATGAAGAATGCTCTGGCGATCCATTTTGGAATTGCAAGCCTTCCGAAGAACCTGGCAAATGAGCTCGAGGAGGTTGGGTTTCATGAAAGAATGAGACAGAAGCTCCTTCAGCCCTAAACTCGACGCAAGTGTGATGACCACCTCAGAGGGGTCTTTCTGCAGAAGACTTTCTAGGAACTTATAGCCCAGTTTCTTCACCTGCTGTGGCTGTCCTGTAGGCTTTTGGTAGGGGGTCCGCCGCTGTTGGAAGTTTTCATCAGACCATGGTGGTCTGCGGTTCCTTCCCTCCTGATTGCCATTTCTCTGCCTGGTGTCATTCTCCTGACCATGTCTTTGGCCTCTCGGTTCTTCATTGGCATGTCCCCCACGGTTCCTCCTTTCTGGATGTGGGTTCCTTCCCATTGCTGCAAACCTTTCTTCTCTTTGCCAGTAAGGAACAGGATGGTTGTTGGCCCTAGGATGTCTTCCCAGCAGGTTGGCTCCTCCTCTGAGAACATTGGCTGGTGGATTATTGGCCTGATTTCTAGCTCTTGGTGGCAATTCACCATCAATAGGCCCTAAACACAATGGGAATTTCGGGTAAGTACAAAAATCAAGGTGCAAGGAAATCCAGGAGGACAAAAATGAAGATGTTCTCATTTTCCAAAAAAACCAAGGAGCTAAGGTTTCATTTCAAGAGAACTAAGGTTTTCTACCAAGCCATATAGTAAATGTAAAATCGATTACTATGTTGCTGTATATATTATAAAAATATTGTTGCCTTGACTGGTGTAGCTTAGTGGATTGGGTGTCATCACGTAAACCAAAAGGTTGCCAGTTTGATTCCGCGTTGTGGCACATGCCTGGGTTGTGGGCCAGGTCTCCAGACAGGGGCGGACAAGAGGCAACCAAAAGATGTTTCTCTCCCTCTCTTTCTCCCACTCTCCAAAAATAAATAAATAAAATCTTTAAAAAATATAGTTTTTTCCCCCCAGAAGAAACAAAAGGGAAAAGGAATAAATATTTTTGGATGTCTAGTACATGCTAGAGAATAAATGCTTGTAATGTATCACTTAACCCTCACAAACTGGGAGTACTTCAGAGGGTCAAAAAGATCAGCTTGCCCTGACTGGTGTGGCTCAGTGGATTGAGCGCCGTCCTGTGAAGCAAAGGGTCGCTGGTTTGATTCCCAGTCAGGACACACGCCTGGGTTGCAGGCTGGGTCCCCAGGGGGGCCCACGTGAGAGGCAACCACACACTGATGTTTCACTCCTTCTCTTTCTCCCTCCCTTCCTCTCTCTCTAAAAATAAATAAATAAAAACCTAAAAAAAAAATTAAATGTTTATGAGAATGCTTAGTATAGTGTAGCACCTGACATATATAAAAAGCTCTCATTAATGTTAGTTATTACTATTAATGTTAGTAGTTATTGTTATAAGTTATTATAACTAACTGCTATAACAGTTGTTATAGCATTATAACATTATGATGTTATAATAACAGTTAGTTATTATAATATTAATGTTAGTAGCACTAATAATAATTTTCTATTGGCCCACCCTATTGATTTTAGAGCCATTGGTTCTGCCATTAAACAATTACATCATAGGCAACAGAGGCATCAAGTGAGATAAAACTATAAAAGGGCAATGCTTCCTAAATTTTGCCCAGAGAGCAAAGGGGAATATGGAGTTTCCTTTACTAAGATGTCTTTGAGCTAACTAATAGACTATAAAGGAAACCGAAAACTGAAACTCAAGTGTTCCTCCTTTCTGCAGCACGAGTTCATGTACACAGTATTTATCCATTATTAACACTCAGAAGAGAAAGGATGTGTGCGGGGGCGGGGGGGGGGGGCAGCGGTTAGGTGACACACCCAGTATCCACATGAAAGCTAACACCACGCCATGGATGAAGCCAAACTTGTCTTCCTTGATCTGCCACACATTTCATAAGTGATCTTGGCCCACAAACCCACGCCCAGTTTTTTTCACTTTCCTTTCTTCTAAAAATGATTCTGGAGCTGACCCAACTAGCAGAATGACTTGGAGATTTTAGAAACAAGCAAATAAAAAATAAGACTGTATACAGTAATTTGATGATAAAAAAATTGTAAAAATTTCAAATGCACACCATATTCAAAATGATCATTTCACTTTAAATGTAAGTCTACTTATGTACATTTTTCTTTGTTTTGCATTAAAAAAATATTTTATTTATTTATTTTAGAGAATTGGGGAGGAGAAGGAGAGGGAGAGAAACATCAATGTGTGGTTGCCTCTCACACACTCCCTACTGGGGACCTGGCCCGCAACCCAGGCATGTGCTCTGACTGGGAATTGAACTGGCGACCCTTTGGTTCTCAGATTGGCACTCAATTCACTGAGCCACACCAGCCAGGGCTTGTTTTGCATTTTTCAGAGAAAATTTTAATGTGAAACATACAGGAATATTTGGTAAAATATAAATAGTGTATACTACTGAACGTTAAATTTTTATAATTAGTACTTTCAAATTCCCAAGATATCAGAAGAAAGTCCTATTTCTAATATTCTGATCTGATCAGAAAACTAGACATTTGGGAAGAACGAAAAATTGATTGTTTCTCATTCTTTTCAACATTCATACAGCTCATAAAATAAAATTCTACAGTTCTTCGTCATGTGTTCTACAGCTAAACTCAGATGACATATTGAAAACTGAGGGAAAAGCAAAAATCTACTTGGCTGTTTCGTTTTAGAAAGCTCTTAGCAAACGGAACAATCACGGTGGTAGAGTAATGCTTTTGGAACTAACTTTGCTTTGATGGCTAAGACTCTAGACACAGGTTATCAAATACAAAGCCGCTAGGTATTTGTGGCTATTAAGTATCTTAAGTGTGGTTAATCTGAATTAGGATGTGTAAAACAACACACAGAATTTTGAAGACTTAATACCAGAAAAAGTTAAATATTAAAACTTTTTATACTGATAAAATCTTAAAATAATACTTGAATATATGGAAGATAAATAAAAACATTAAAATTATTAAAGTACTATGATAATACTACATTCAATTATAATAAAACATTTGAATACATTGGCTTAAATAAGTACTAAATCATTAAATTGTATTAAATTAGTATTAAACTTAAAAAGTGGATTTTACCTGTTTCTTTGTGCTTTTTTTAACAATGCTACTGGAAATTTTTTCAGTTATATTTTGGCCTTTATTATGTTTCTACTGGACAGTGCTGCTCTAAACCAGAGCGCTACTTCCATTTCTGACACCTCGTCACTATCTTTGCTCAAGTGCACCCATCCGTCAATTCTCTTGGGGGAAAGCGGAGGGCTATTTCTTCAGAGTCAATCATACTGTAGCTAAGAAAAAAGCCATTCTTTACTTGAGAGAGGCAGCCAATCGTCGGCGGGCCTGCTCCTTCACCGGGAGCTCAGTTTCCTTCCCATTAGCTGGAAAACCTTGCTCACCTCTGTGGTTGTTATGGGGATTCCTGGGCCTGGCATCTGGACAAGGTCTTCTGTCCTCCATGTCTGAGTCACTAGAATTCCTCCACCTTCACGTTCCTTCAAATTGCCTGGAAATCTGTACAGGTCAAAAGGAATTAATGCTCTTGAAACATAGCATGTAGCAGAAAAAACCCAAAACAGCATTAAGTCAATCCTGCCTGTACATCTTAATGATTTGTTAACCAAGAGTGAAAGGCAGATTTTTAATCATGGACAGTGCTCAACTCGGAACACTCAATTATGATATAAAAACATTAAATTCACAGTTTAGGTGACTTCAAGGGGTCACATTCCCCCCTTCTCTTTATCCCTGCACTTTCTCGCGGGAGAGGAAGTGTCGTTAACTCCCATTCAAAACTACTGTTTGGCTTACGTCTTTAGCCCGATCACCTGACCAGTTGTTAGGGTTCATTTCCCTTCCTATAAAGCAGATGAACATGGTTGCCGCGACGGAAAGAAGTACGTTTCTATTAATCCAAAAACTGTGAACGTACCACCCCATTCGGCATTTATACTGCACAGCATTCTACCACTTACAGCGCTCTGTAGTTTGTGAATAATTATTTCGTGGTTACCCCTCATCCTACCCTTCGCAAGGCAGCCAGACGGACTGAGCTCCCCCTTCCAGTGAATCAGAAGAAAGAAAATGACGCGTTTGGACAATCAGGAGGCTTAGCGTCTGCGGACCCGCAGTTCTTTCCTCCTCTTTCTACCGTGACTTTCGGAGGCAGGGAAGCGCCTCTAAGGGAACTTCCCGACCACTCGTGCGCGCCCTGGCGGCCAGGACGAGGCCACAGTGGGTGGCTCCGGGTGCTCCGCAAGGGGATTTTTGAGACTGGCCCTCTCGGTAAGTTTTAAATATTCACGGTTGGAAACTGTGAACAGACTCGGCATTACGTGACGAGTAGCTCTCGTCCGCATCAGAAGGAGGAGTCCCTTTCCTTCCGGCTGGCAACATTTTTGGCCAATCTCCTCCTTCATGGCATCAACCCCCGCTCTCCTGGCCTCGGTTCAACATTGGGCTGTTTGGTTTATGATCATTGTTTGCATCAAAGAAAATTCCCAGGGAGACATTCCGCCTTCCCCTTGTGGAAAAAACACAAACAGAACAGCAACCTACAGCAGAAACTCCGGAATTTTCGGAGACAAAAGGAGAGGAAAGGAAGAGAAAGGCTGGGCACGGGAGGGGCCGAACGAGACCGGAAACGCTCCGGCACCGGCGGAGCGCGGCGGGTTTCTCCGGGAACCCAGGCCTGCAGGGCCGGGAGCGGAAAGCCTCGGTCTGCCAGGCTGGAACGGGGACCACAGGGGAGGCGAGCGGCCACCACCAGCGTGGGACGAAGGAGGCCGAGGCCAGCAGCCGGAGCCGAACTCGGGGGAAGCCTCCAGGGTCCTGGGAGAGAACGCGGAAGGATGGCGGCGGCACGCAGGAGCCCCCCGGGGTCCGGCGGGGACCCGAGGGGTTCAGGGAGAGCCGGGGCGGCGTGGAGGCACTAGGAAGGCCCCTCAGCCAAGCCGATGCGCGGAGTGGGAGCGGTGGTGGGGAGAGCTGAAGGGGTAGGGGGACCTGGAAGCAGGGGTGGGGAGTATAGCTATGGAGAGTGCTCCGTAGAAACCGCGCGATGGCCGCGGTGAGGACAGAGCGGGGGGCGGAGGCAGAAAGCTGGGAGCAGAGGGGCTGCAGAGGCGGGGGATGAAGATGATGGGGGAGCCGAGGGGGCGCCGAGCAGAGGGAACAGGGGCTCCGAGGCGGAAGATGCGGGCGCCGAGAAAGATGGAAGTCAAAGGCAGTGAGAATGGAAAGTGATTAAAGTGACAGGTGCTGAGGAGGGTGACCGGGGGTGGCGGGGGGCCGGGACGCGGGGCAGGGGTCACTCACGCAGCTCCGGCGTGTCCTCTCGCCGCCGCCTCCGCCTGGTGCTGAAGTTCGGGTCCCAGCAGGTCCGCCCAGAACCGCGCACTTTCGGTTTCCTTTCCTTTCGCTTTCCAAACACGGGGCGGGAGGGGCTGGCGGGGAGAGAAGGCCGCGAGGACGGAGGGGAAGGAGGGGCCCTGGCACTGCTGGCTTCCCCGCCCTCAGACCCGGCAGGAGCGGGCTGGCGTGGCCTCAGCTTCCCGCGGCGGCTCGGGCGGGCGCGGCTGAGGGGAGGGGGCTGCGGGGGGCCGGTGATCAGCACCCCAGGCCGTCTCAAGCCTCCGCCGGCCCCGAAAGAGGGGAAACTCGACGGAATTCTTGGTGCGTGTGAAGCGCGACATGGCGGCCCACTGGGTACAAGAAGGGGGCGGTGCTAGCGCGGCCTTGACAACTAAGAAGTACCCTCCGAGACTACATTTCGCGGGCGGCACCTCGGGAGCCGGAAGCGCCTGGGGCCCAGCGCGCAGGCGCAAAGCCCCCTCCGGTTATATAAGGACGGTTCCGGCGCTCCACGTTCTTTTGCGTTTGCAGTTCCTTCCTGGCCACCTTGGTTTGTTCTGCAGCATCGTCCTCATCCGATGTCATCCAGTCCGGAGAACTCGGGGTTATTACCGTGTGTGGTGAGTTTAGACCTGTTTTCTTTTCTAGATCCCCATTTCTCCCTTTCTCTTTTTGCCATCGCCTCTGCCCATGGCTCCTCTTGCCTCTGACTCTAATAGGCCTTCGGGCCTCGTGGGAGATGAGAGGTGGAAAAACCTGTTCCCTATGTACGGACCTGAGGAATTCTTGGCTGGTGAAAATGATGACTTTACTTTTTTTCCCCATCGGATCGACCATGCTGATATCTTTTGAACACTTGCCAGTTAGTTCTGATACACCAGCCTCAAAAGGTCCGGCCGTGTTCTTTACCGACTGTGGGCAGGTGGGGATTGATGCCCTCTCTTTGTTTTGCAGGTTAGCGTGATCAAAAGGTACAGAATGGATCTTGAAGGAGAGGGTCTTTGCCGGGCCTCCAGGGGAACCCCGATGTCGTGTAGACAGGGAGAGCCTTTGGTCCCCTGACCTCTGGTAAGCATGTCTTCTGGCCTACCGTGGGAAGCACGTGCTCTGAGGAGCCCCTTCCTTTGCTGGCCTAGCTCGGAAACGGTTTAACCATAGCCAATTCCTATAAAGCATGTGTTAGGTGATCCTTAAAAGGCACTGAATGCTTTATTGTAATTCCCCAAAGTGTACCTACTATGAGTTTATTGGAGCCAAATTGACTACATAGGCGTGGGAAAGCAAAACCGCAGTGGCGGTGTGGAGTGTGTTTTATACATCGGAGCAGCGACTTTTGACGTTTTTCATCTCGTGGCACACGTAACCTAATTACTAAAATTCTGCGGCACGCACACAAAATATACTTTTTCTGATCTGTTAAAAGAAATGGGTATGATTTTGATGTATTCATACCGGACGGCTGTTGTTGTGTTGGCTCTTGTCATCTTTTTATCTGACAACTTTAACAGGAAAGAGGTCCCTGCTCCTCACTGAGTCGTCAGGTATTACACGTTTTAAAAATTCTTGAGGCACACTGGTTGAAAATCACTGCTTTAGAGTCGGGAGGAGGCAGGAGAAAGCACGACAAGGAAATCTCTGGGATTGGCTGAAAGGCCAAGTGGAGGAACACGTGAGCTGTTACAGACCATGGAGGTGGCCGTGGGGGGGGCAAGGTAACAGTGAGGACTTGTGTGTCTGGTGTGTAAGTCTTTAGTGCCCTTTAAAGCACATTTCAGATTCCGTTCCTTCACTGGTTCTTGATAAGCCGCTTTCTTGTGCGCTTCAATTTACAAATGGGTGGATAGGATGACATTTTAAAGGAAAGTCAAGTATCACATTCTGTTGATCTAGCCATCCACTCACTCTCGGTGCCTGGGCAGGGCTGGGGGAGGAGGGGGGTAGAACATGTTTTTCTTAAATCTTGCTCTTCCAGACTGTCTCAGGTTTTTAGTGATAACACCTTAACATTAAAATGTAACATCCTGGAACTTGGAAAAAAGCCAACCTTTTCCCCACAACTCTTGCTGGCCACGCTGGCCTGTATCAAATAAAAGCTCAGAAGACAGGTATTTGTCTTAACTGCTATTTTCTTACTGCCAACAAATGGGACACAGGAGCTCAAACACTAAAGAATTTGTAAGTGTGAGAAGCCCACCAACCAGATCTTACTCCTGGTTCAGGGCTCTTTATGTGTAGCAGCCAAGAGCTTTGTGCTGGCATGTATGATGACTGAGCTTTTTTCCCCAACAGATCGACCATGTTGATCTTACTTCTCTAAGCCAGTTACTGTCTGATATGCCAGCTTGAGAGCTGCTAACCCCTCATTTCCTTGGGCATCTAGCAGATTGGAGCTCATGTTCTGTGTTTCTTCTCAGGTTTACCGTTGGCAGAAAGCAGACTTGGCATGGACCAGGATGAATCCAGAGTAGGAAAGCACTGGGAAGTGATGTGCACATTTTTCTCAGTGCCCATGCCCTCATGGCTGAACAGTCGTAGAATCTGGAGAATGGAGGAGGTAGTGATTGCTTCTCTTTTAAATATGGGGCTATCCTCCTTGCATTCTATTTTCTGTGACTCAAATATGGCCATTGCAGGTGATGACTTAACTTTTTTCCCCGTCAGATCGACCCTGTTGATCAAACTAAACTACTAGCCAGTTTTTGTCTGATGCATTGGCCCTGGACCCCTGTTTTCCGCTTACTGCTAACGACTTTCTATGTGGGGTTGGTTTTGTTTGGTTTTGTTTTAAGATTAGGGTCCTATGCCCTGGCTGGGAGTCCCCTGCATTCCATCCACTGAGCTACACCAGCCAGGGCCTCTCTGTGGGCTTTTTTTAAGTGAGGATTAGGCTTGCTCTTGGTGCTCCCCTGCCTCCTTAGCGTTCGGGCCATTTATCTCAGTTTCATCTGTTAACTTGGTGCAGGTCCAGAGTCCTGTGTGTCACTGGGCAGAAAGTTGATTGTGACCTGATCTTCCCCTTGGCTCAGTGTGCGCTGTAACAGGTAAGGTCTCTGCAAATGGTGTTTGTAAAATGAATCATTAATGAAAGGATTATTACATGTGCCCAGAGTAGATGGGTTTTGAGTTTGCCCACTTGGGAGTAAACTGGGGACCGAGTTCTAAGTTGGGGATATAAAACAGGAGGGGAGAATTAAGTCCTCAACAGAACAGAAGACTATATTGACCTATTGGTTTGACTAGATCTTAGAAGAAAAAAAAAAAGTATGTCTGCAGCTCCACACCCTGACCTGCGTGGCTCAACTGGTTGGGCGTCGTCCTGCAAAGCTAAAGGTTGCCCGTTAGGTTCCCGGGTCAGGGCACGTAGGAGAGGCAGGTGATTGATGGTTCTCTCCTCTTTTCTCCTTCCCATTCCCTCTCTCTAAATAAGTAAGGATTAAAAATACATATTTTTAAAGATTTTTTTATTTTTAGGGAGGGAGAGAAACATCAGTGTGTGGTTGCCTCTCGTGTGCCTCCCCACTGGGGATCAAACTGGTGACCCCCTGCTTCTCAGGCCGGCACTGAGCCATGCCAGCCAGGGCAAATAACAATATGATTTTTATAAAACCCTTTATCCTTTGTCAATGACCACTCAATACTCTAAATTTAAAATGTTTATTTGTTAGACTGTTACCCCACATAACTGATCTTAGTAACTGAGAACAGAAGCAGTTCCTTAATGTCTGCTTACCTGTTTCATGTTTAAATACCCCCGTCTGTCTCTAAAGTATCTCGTATGCACCAGTACACACTGGTGCTGTGTCTCTAGAATCCACATAAAAATCCTTCGGTTTGCCCCTGGATTTCTCCTGGACTATTTATTCCCTGTAGTTAGAAAGGATCTAGACTAGGCTGGGGTTGAACGTTTCAACATCATAACCACAACACACAGGCTCCAGGGAGGTGCAGAAGAGAGAGGTTGTCTTGAGGTAGGAAATCTTGGTGCATTCCACCTAGTTCCCAGAGTTGTAACCAGATGCTCCCGTATCCCAAAGGAATAGCACTTTAATTCAGAATGAAGTACGGATGGTAATCTATCTTATTTCTTTCTAAGGAGTTTCTCGCCGGCAGAGTTGGGATACAAGGCCTCTTGGAGAAGATTGACCCTGTATTTTCCTGAGAAAAGCATAATGTAGTTTTGTGGCTTCCTATCTGGAGAAGGAAAATAATAAATACTTGAAATCAAAGCGCTCTTGGATTTGGTCATGGGGGATTAAGAGACACTAAACGGGTTATTGATAATAACCAAATGTCTACAGACTTAAACCTCGAGGGGTAGAGGGCGGATCCCACAGCTGGGCTTCACAGGTGATACATATTGATAGGTGCGATTGGGGCTTAGCTCTACATTTTTAGTGTTTTAACTGGAGAATTCCAATGACCTGTGGCTAATCTGATTTCATTTAGCTCTCCCCATGTATATTCCTAACTTCAGTCCCACCAAACACTTGATGTTTGCTGCTTTGTCCTCTTGGCTCAGGTTCCTGGGCAGATTGTTGAATGCCCATAAGCCTCAGTTTCCCTATTTGAAGTGGGGTTCATGACAACAGCTACTTAGAAATTCATGTCTGTAAATTCATGCCTGTTCAGCCCAGGGCCTAGCATGGTAGGGATGCGATTCACAGCCTGTGACTTCCAGTTCTTGCCTTCAAATCTCCCGTCTATAAAAGGGATAAGATAACATTACCTTACTCTTGAGGTACAAGGGTTGAATGAGACGTTAAAATTAAAACAGCTGAGGAACATGGGCTCTGGACTCAACTTTGGGTTAGAATCCTGGTTCTGCTGCTTATTTCATCAGGAAGATTAGGATAAATTACCCACCATATGGGGATAATATTGAGTAAAGGAACTTAGAACTTGGCTTGGAACATAGAAAGCGCTTCTCAAATGCTATTTTTTGGTTTCGTTTCATTTCCACTGCCTCTGCGCACCCACTCCTTTTTACTTTTGCCATCTTAGATTTTGCCTAACTTCCAATGTGATTCACACAATTGGTAGGGAAGATGGAGCCGGGCTCCCTTCTAGGACTTGCAGCTCCAACCTGTGTGTGCAGGGGGCGCCGTGAACACGTCTCTACCCAGTGGAGGGAAGGTTCCGCCCTCAGACAAGGGATGGGGAGGAGGATCAAGGCCTGGCGGGGATGTTGCAGATGGGTGAGCTGTTTAGATCCTGCAGCCAGCACTTCCCGGATCTACTGCCGCCACAGGCCTGAGAAAGGGCAAACCCCAGGCGTGCACTGCTGAAGTGTGACCACCAGACTCATCGTGCAACAAATGAACTAGAAACGAATTACCCCCATCCCTTCACTCTCATGTACCAGTAATCAGTTTCCATTTCCCCACATTCCCTTCTGTCCCCATTATGTTACTATGAGGCAGCTACTACCAGCGTGGTGGGTGCTTCCCATTTTTAAAGGTTGAAAACTTTAAAATACTGGCAACTGATACCAAGTTTATAAACTGTGAAGACTGAGCACCGCCATGGTCACTCCTAAGTCAGATAAAACACACTGTGCCCAGTTAAATAAGAATTTCACATAATAACTCAGTGCAAGTATGGCCCATGCAATATTTGGAACATAGTTCAAATTATTTGCTGTTTATCTGAAATTCAAATTTCACTGGGCTGTATTTTTATTGGCTACATCTGGCAACTTCGCTCCTGGGAGCACTGGGCTTGAGACAATGGCATCTATTAAGATAAAGCCTCCATGGACCTGGTACCTTTTGAGTCACTTTCATGTTCTCTGTCGACTTGGATTTTCCCTCCAAGGGTGTCTGGGAGGAAATTGGGGGTTTGTGGGGTTTCCCAATAGTTTCCAAACTGGCCTCCAAGCCTGGGTGGGTAGATTTGGCAGGTCCCCTGATCAATTCCTCCCACGGTCCCAATGTCAATTCATTGCAGGTCTGTTTCAACTGCCTTTTATGGGTTAGTTCTGGCAGAAACAGACCATCTTGGGCTTATTTATAGCTGTGGCTTCTTTAAAAAAAAAAAGAAGAAGAAAGGGAGAAATCTGGATCTTCTCATTTGGCAGGACTTTTTGCTAAAACGAACTGGCATCGCAGGGCCATAGTGTATAGGTGGGAAGGCTTGGTCCTGGTGGGTGGCAGCATGTTGTGCTCCGATGTTAAGTCAAGGGTGGTGTGTGCAGACTGGGTCTTTGATGTCACTTCTGGCACAGGTTGACCTGATGTGCTTACAGCTGAAGGAGCTATACCTACTGAGTGCGGTGGTATTTGTCACAGTGTATGCTAGGCTGCCTCAAACGTTTCACTGTCCCACTGTCTGAGCAAGTCTGAGCAACCGCCCTAAGCACCATTTCGCCTACCTGAGTCATCATCACCATAACAACAACGACAACAGCAACTGCCTTTTACTGAAAATCCTACCAGACTCCTCACTACGTACTCTATATGCTGTAAGTAATTTATTCCTCACCTCCAACCTCCAAGGGAGGTGATATTATCTTTACAGATGAGGAAATTGAGGTTCAGACGTGAAGTGACTTACCTGAGCCATACAATTAGTGAGTGGCCACGCCGACATCTTCCCATGCCTGCCCAGATCGCCGACATCTTCCCATGCCTGCCCAGATCCCCTGCTCACCTCAGTCCTCCTTGATCAGGGTTCCTGGAGCATGGACCGACTGCACCCACAGCTCTCAGCCCTGGGGTGGGAGCTTCAGCAGGAAATGAAAGGGGCCACAGAGAGTGAGGCTGAGTGAAGCCTATAGTGACAGTACGTTTAGCTTTGTAAGAAACTACCGGAAGTGGCTGCACCATCATGCATCCCCACCTGCAGTGTATGAGAGTTCCTGTTGCTCCGCCCCCTCGCCGGCATTTGGTGGTATCAGTGTTCCAGATTTGGGCCGTTCTCATGGATGGGGGGCAGCATCTCATTGTTGTTTTAATTTGCATTTCCCTGGTGACATGATGTGGAGCATGTCCTCATAAACTTATTTGCCATCTGCGTGTCTTCCGCAGTTTCTAACTTTCTTCAATATTGTGTTATTTATATAATTAAAACACATGATAGAGCCCTGACTGGTGGGGCTCAGTGGGCCGAGGGTCCTGCAAACTGAAAGATTGCCGGTTTGATTCCAGTTGGGGGTGTGTGAGATGCAACCACTCGATGCTTCTCTCGCACGTCAATGTTTCTCTCCCTGTCTTTCTCCCTCCCTTCTCCTCTCTCTAAAAAATAAATAAATTATTTAAAAAATAAGTGTTGCACATATTTTTAAAAACGTGATAGAATAAAAGATGATTCTTAGGCAACAAAAGTAAAAATAGATAAGTTGGACATCAAAATTAAAGCCGACTGTATATCGAAGGACTAGATAAACAGAATGAAAAGCCAATCAATGTAATGGGAGAAAATATTTGCAAATCACACATCTGATAAGGGTTAATATCCAGAACATATAAAGAACTCCTACAACTCAGCGACAAAATAACCTGATTTAGAAATGGGACAAAGGGCTTTGAACAGACATTTCTGCAAAGAAGGTAGACAAATGGCCAACAAGCACATGAAGAGAGATTTAACATCACCAATCCCTAGGGAACGGCAAATTAAACCATAATGAGATATCACCTCACATGCATTCGGATGGCTACTATCAAAAAAGCAGAAAATAGCAAGTGTTGATGAGGATGTGGGGAAATTAGAACCCTTGTGCACTGTTGGTAGGAATGTAAAAGGGCTTAGCTGCTACGGAAAATGGTATGATGGTTCCTCAAAAAATTAAAAATAGCACTGCCATGTGATCTTGCCACTTCACTTCTGGGTATTCACCCAAAAGAATTGAAAGCAGGGTCTCAGAGACAGCTGTACACCCATGTTAATAACGATATTATTCCCAATAGCAAAGGGTGGAAGCAATTTAAATGTGCAACAGCTGAGGAATGGCTTAAACAAACTGCGGTACATACTCGCAACAGACACATTCCGCAACACGGAGAGCCTGGGAGATAGTGCCCTTAAAATAAGTGAGTCACAAAAAGTCAAAAAAAAAAGTATGATTCCATGTATATGAGGTACCTAGAGTAGGCAAACTCACAGAAACAAAAAGTAGAAGGTGGTTATATAACTTAACACTATTGAACCATACACTCAACACGGTTAAGATAGTACAATTCTATCTATAGAATTTTATGTCATGTGCCATCATAATTTAAAAAAATGTTCAAGGGCAATAATAGACTCTGGTGATATGGAAGGAGCAGTACCCACTACAGTGTTAACATAGTTACTTTCCATAGTTACTTTTAGACATAGACATAAAAAGAATTTCACTCAAGTAACTTGTCTTCGAGCTGGTCCCCTCTGATTTTCTGGTGAGTCTACCGTTAGGAAGAAAAGTATTTGCACCGCCTGCTTCATGGCTTGAGGCGTATTTGGTAACTTGTAGCCATCAGCTGCCAGAGATGTACGAGCTACTGGAAATGTAACGATTCTAATGAAGATCTCCCTCCTATCCTAGCCCCATTTTATAGATTCAGGAAACTGAGGCCCAGAGAGAAAGCTTGACTGGTCCGAGGACACATACTGGGTTTCTCCTGGCATCTGGCCCAGGGTGCTTTCTCACTGAGGGATAGCGAAGAACTCTCCAGGAGTGCCCGAGACGGACTTAGCATTAGAATACATCGTTTTTGAAAAAGCTTCCATTCGAAGATAAAGTGACTTTCATGGAAAACTTGAAAGATATAAATAAACCTTTTCATATCATCTTTATAAAATGATTCTTATAGCCAGTCAGGAAGGACATACAAATATTCAATGTTTCAGAGCACAAAAATAATACATGGCTGTTATGAAAAATATGTAAAATTTAGAAAAGAAAACAGAACTAATATTAAAATACAAAACAACTCTTTACTCAGGTTTTCCAGTTACGAAAAGTCCCAGGAAGTACTCTGGGAGCCAGAGTGTTGCTGAGAAGGGAAAGGATATTTGCATGTGTTAGACTCAGTCCCCCACCTCCCACTCCTGTCCCTCATACAGCCTCTCCCGGATTGGCACGCATCCTGGGGTCAGTCACATCCCAGCTGTGTGATCTTGGGGAATTATGTAACCTTTCCTTGCCTCACTTTTCTTACCTGTAAACTGGAACTCACAAAGATGTCTCACGGGCCGGCTGCAAAGATTAAGTATGAAAAACACCTGGCATGAAATCTCAGTAAAGATGCCCAGGGGAGACCTGGGCAATGGATAGACTCGTAGTGCCCACCAGATACATTAGCAAAATTGGAGAGTGAGTGGAGCTGGCACTTTAATGTCACACTTACTTAATTCAACCATGGGTGCTGCCACTATGGCATTTTTTTTTTTTTGAATCTAGAAAGTTCTCCCAAGTGAAAATCTCCTAATTTGCTGATTATGACTGGAAAAGCTGGCCAGTTCATGGACCTCAGCTGAGGACGAAGAAAAGGGCTCAGTCTCATATTATTTGTCCAAGCAATAAATTGTATCTGATACCAAATCCCATGTGATGCTAAGCTCGTAAAAACTCTCTTGATGCAGAAGAAAACAGATCCTGAGCAAGGCGTGCTGAGCCCATAGAAGATGTTCAAGAAAGCTGCCCTGGCTGGTGTGGCTTAGTTGTTTGGGCACAGTCCTGCAAACTGGAAGGTCACTGGTTCATTCCAGGTCAGGGCACATGCCTGGGTTGCAGGTTCTGTCCTGGTCAGGGTGTGTACGGAAGGCAACCGATCGATGTTTCTCTCTCACACGGATGTTTTTCTCCCTCTTTCCCTTCCTTCCCCTTTCACTAACATCAAAAATTTAAAAAAAAAAAAGATAAAATCATCCCTACAGGACCACTGGATTATTTAAATGATTTTTCATCCTGAATCTCTAAGTAGCAGTGCCTGGTGGTTTAGCAGGAGTGTAAAGTCAGGTGATGAACGTAAACCACTAAAAACGAGGCTAGTAGTGGCAAGCACACACACAATAATCTGTCATTTTTATTTCTAAGCTTTAACTTTCGTACAGGTAAAAATGTAACTTATGATCTCTACCTCACAGTCTTGGGAGGATAAAAGAAAGTGGTGTGTAATTCTCAAGTCCTGTGTGAATATTCTCAAGTCCTGGCTCTGCCATTCCCTAGCTGGGTGACTTTGGACGAGTTACTTAACCTCTCTGTGCCTATTTTCTCATAGAAAAATGGGATAATGCTGATTGTACCTGCTTCATAGGGTTGTTGTAAGGACTGTAGGCAACAGTGTATGTAAACCTCTTAGCACGATCTCTGGCACGCAAACACTTAATGATGGTGGTTGTCTTATAACAGGGATTTTGGAGTTCTTAACTCGGGGCGCAAAATGTGGCACGCTAGGTGGCTTCTGCATTCATTCCCAATGATCCTCGGCTCCAGGTATTCACGCCCTTTTCTATTCCCCTCCTGAGTGTGACTTGATTCAAATGAACAGACTGTGGCAAAAGTGACAGAACAGCACTTACGAAAAGGCAGTGACTTTGGACTAGGAGGAATTCGCCTTGTCTGTAACTCCCATTCCCAGACTCTCTCTGCTGGGAGGGAAATTGAGCCGGAAGGTTAACCATGCAGAAAGGGTTGGAAACCAGGCTCCACCCCGAACTCTATCACGCACCAGTGGACCCAGCTTGGACAGGAAATGGTGAAAAATAACATTTTCCTGTGTGTCCAGGGAGTCCTGGGCACTCTGGGTTTGGGCGGTGTCCAAAAACAGCAAAGAAAATTCCCCGTTTATCAGGCGCCTCATCTCCTCTCCCTGACTGTGGCTAGCCACACAAGGAGTCACATAGATACCATCGCTCCTGGAGTTAGCTCTATCCTTTAAAAAAAAAACATTCTATTTAAGATATAAACACACACAAAGGGCAAGAGGGAGGCAGCTTGAGGAAGTGGCTAAATCACCCTATTCGTCATCAGGGGACCTGGGTTTAAGGCCCAGCTGAGGCACTAACTGATTCAGCCCCCCCTCATGTATAACAATGTTCCAGTTTTCTACAAAGTGGCAAGTACTTTCTACTTATGTGGCCTTAGGCAAGCGGTTGTTTACCTCTGAGTCTTGTCCCACTTCTGCAAAAGGTCATGAATAGTATTTATTTGTGGTGGACACTGCAGGTTCCTACGCAATCTGTACCCTTGCCCGCAGAGCCTGTCTCTCGTGACACAGGCAGATGAAGCCAGACACCCACCTTCCCAGCCTCCTTCACATGAAGGCGAGCGACCTACTTCTGACCAATGAGATGCAAGGGTAACCTGACCAGGAGGCTTCTCTATGAGGCGCCCCTGGCATCTTTTCACACGATTATCAATAATACCATGATTTCACGCAGCTATTAGATGGGGGAGGTAGCCCAGAGAAAGGCCCAGAAAATCCAAGGCCTGTGTGCTGCTGTCTAGGTTAGAGCGGAGCTTCTCACCCCTTCCCGTGGGGAGCTCCTTAAAATGCAGAGCTTGCTTCCGTCGGCCGGTGCTGGGGCCCGAGATTCTGCATTTTTAGTAATCAAGTTAATTCGTATGTCAAGACTCACTAAAAGGAGGCCACCCTGGTCACACATCTAAACCTCCATCAACCTACACTCACAGGGAACACCTACCTGTCAAGGAGACCTAACATAACACCAGTCCCAATGCTCCAACTCAAGCGTTAGCTAGCTTACCTTACCCCAGAAAATAGGACCTGTGAGCCAGTCACTGTATCTTGTGGCCTAAGTGTCTGTAAGACTCGCTCTTAGCCCAAGTCCCTCGGGAACCGAGCCCACTGCTGGGTGAGGCACTGCGCTGCCCCGACCCAGGGATTGTTTCCCCTGGCCTGTGCTGCTGGTTCTTGGTCACATTTTGAATAGCAGGGCATCACGTGCTTTTGAACACAAATAAGAGAAAAGCCAGTTATGTGTTGGGAGAGGGGTGGTCATTCAGCCGTTCAACAACTTCTGCAAGGACTCGGGTTCTCTCCAGCTTTCCTCTCCCCCATCCTGGGTGGTAGGTGTTTAGTACTCAGGCTTGTTGCCTCAAGGTCATGAGGCAGCTCCAGGGGCCACACCCAGACACTACCGAACAGTTCAAAGGAAAAGCAGAGCATCCCCTCCCATTAACCTCTTTATCAGTGAGAAAATCCTCCCAGGAGCCCCTTTCCCCGTTCCCCCCTCGGGGGTGCTGATATGCACAAACCAGAGATGCCATTTTAACAGAATTTACCGAAATGCTGCCTCAGAGGCTCCCAGTGGTCTTCTCCTTACGTCTCATTGGCCAGAAGTGCATCATGTGCTCAAGTCTAAACCAGTCATTGGCAGGGGGAGAATTACTGTGATTGGCTTAGACCTGCCGTTCACTGAGTGAGGTCCAGCAGCACCAGCAGCACCAGCAGCTCCTGGGAGCCTTGTTAGAAATGCAAATCTGGGGGCTCCACCCTAGACCTACTGAATTAGAAAGCCTAGGGGTTTCAGCTTTGTTTTCACAAGGCCTCCTGGGGATACTGATATCCCGCTGGAGTCGTCCCTGGATGCACATCAGAGTCACCTGGGGAAACTCTTAAAATTAGCACCAGATAGAAATCAGAATAGGGGCTACCAGGAGGTGGGAGGGAAGTGTAAACCTTGAAGCAGTGTGACTAACTTGTCGGGGCTTGCCCAGAACTTCCTCGGTCTTAGTACTGAAAGTTCTGTGAACTCACTCCTGGACAAATTGGGGTGGTTCATCAGCCTATCTTGAAGGGACAAGAGGGAACTTTCTGGAGTGCTAGAAGTGGTCTCTGTCCTTATCTGGGTGCTGGTTACATGGATGTGCACATGTGTAAAAAAAAATACTAAACTATCCATCTAAAGTTAGCGCACTTTGCTAAATGTATGTTATACTGTAAAAAATAAAAAATACTGTTGTCCACATCATATTCCAGATCGACTGAGTCAGAATCTCAGCAGAGGATCCCAGGTGTTGGCATGAGGAAAAACACTTTCCAGGGGATTCTAACGTCCAGCCAAGTTTGAGAACTGATATGTTCAAATAAGCAGAGATCTCGTTAAAACGAAGATTTTGTTCAGTAAACTGGGTAAGGGCTGAGATTGTGCATTTCCAACAAGCTCTCGGGGGATGCTGGTGCTAGACCATGCCCTGACTAGTGAGGGTTAAGCCCAATCAAGATATGCCATGCAGCATTACTAGTGATAGCCAAGTTATAGAAGCAACCTAGATATCCATCTATAGATGAATGGATAAAGATGAGGTTATATACAAATGCAATGGAATATTATTCAGCAACAAAAAAGAATGAAATCTTGCCATATGTGACAACATGGATGGACCTAGAGGGTATTGGGCTGAGTGAAATAAGCCAGAGAAAGATAAATACCGTACATCTCACTTGCATGTGGAATAAAAACAAATTAATAAACATAACAAAAACAGATCCGTAGATAAAAACAACCAGCTGATGGGTGCCAAGGGGGAGAGGTGGGCAATAGGAATAGTAAATAAATAAAGAAATATTAAAAATCAATAAACATTTTTTAAAAGAAGCTGCATTTTGTAAGTTAACTCTTAACACCAAAAGTTTAAGTTCAAGTGCAATCTTCAAACCCCACTAAGGAACGAGTTTCAGCTACTTATGTTTCCTCACGCAGACTCTCATGTAACAGGTGAGAGGGCACCACCTTCCAGCGAATTAGGCATCAAAAAATATTTACATTCTGGGTCGGGGCAGGGGGTGCGGCAGAGGTTGGGGTGGTACTCCCCAGAAGTATCTTGGTGCTGTTATCGGGGAAGGAAGGAAGCTGGTGGGGGGGAGGTGTGCAGTGCAGAGGTGGACCGGTTGCAGGGTAGCCAACTCCTGCATCACTCAAGGAACCAGGGTTTGGGGTGAGGTTAGGATAACCAGGGGCACACACATGGGCGACTGCACAAGGCAAAGCTCAGACAACTCTTCCCAGCGCCCTGACATGCGAAGAGGTCCATGTTTGCCCGAGTTTTGGGCCTAGTCAAGTCCGAGGACCGCAGTCTGGGCTCAGCTTGCTTTTCCTAAAGTCACCCAGGAAACTGCCCCTCTGGAGAAGCCAAGGGTGACTTCCAGAGCGGCCCTGTTCCTCAGCCCTGCAGACGCCCTGGAGGCTGATACGGGGCTGCCAGTTGGTTTAATTACCCAGATGGGAAGTTGGCAAGGGGAGCCCAGTCTTGGGCAGAGATTAATGACTCCATTATCTTCCTGGGCAATCATCCCATGTGGGCCCCAGCCCGGAATGTAGATATAAGGTGTAAATAAAGTCCCTGTTCTGAAGGAGTACAGTTTTCATTGTCTCCAGATGAGAATTTGCCCCCAGAAACCCTTGGCTCAAATCCAGGAGGTACCTTTGTTTGGCAGAGCGATCTGTTCTGTTTGGGGGCATGCGACAGCCCTCCTGAGGGCTGGGCAGAGGCTGGGGGGCAAAATAAGGTACTGCTCTTTCTCTTAAACTTGGAAGTAATACGTGCTTGTAAATGATTTAAGCTAGAAAGCCGTGTGGAAGGTAACAGGTGGTAGTTCTTGCCCCACTTTCTACTCATTGAAGGTAACTGTTGTTGAGTTTGGTGTGTATTCTCCCAATGTATCTTTTTTTGTTGTTGTTCTTTGTTGTTTTTCTTTTGATTCACTTTTTTCCAACTTTATTGAGGTATAATTGAAGTACACCATATGGGGCATATTTAGTGTATAATTAGATTAATTTTGACATATGTACACACCCATGAAACTTCACCACAATTAAGATAGTGAACGTACCCACACCCCAAAATCTTTCATCCATCCCTGAGCCCTTTGGGAATTGCCCCTCCCTCCTGTTCTCCACCACTGACTTGCCTCTGTCACTGTAAATTAGTTCCCCTTTTTTTATAATGTGTATAAATGGAATTAAACGCTATGCACTCCTTCTTTGGGTGCTGGGTTCTGGCTACTTTGATTCAGCATAATGACTTTGAGGTCCACCCATGTCTCAGGTATCAATAACTTGTTTCTTTTTATTGCTGAATATACCCCTTTGTAGGGATGTACCTGTACCACAAGTTGTCTGTCCATTCATCTATTGATGGGCATTTCAGGTTGTCTCTAGTTTCTGGTGATTGCAAATGAAGCTGTTCTGATTGCAAATTTGCGTGTCTAAGTCTCTGGCGAACAAATGCTTTAGTTTCTCTTGGGGAAAATGCCTAGGCGCGGAGTGGCTGGGTCACTTCATATGGTGGGTACATGTTTAACTTTTCCAGAGACTACCAAACCATATTCTAAAGTGGTTTACCACATTTTGCATCTAACCCCTCCCCCCACAACAGAATGAGAACTCCTGTTACTCCACATTCTTGCCAATACTTGTTGTGATCAGTCTTTCTAATTGTAGACATTCTAAAGGATGTATAGTGGTATCACTGGGATTTTAACTTGTATTTTTCTAGCGACTAATGATATTGTGTATCCTTTCATGTGTAATTATTGGCTCTTCATGCATGTTCTTTTGTGAAGTGCTTGGGAGCAGTGGGTGGAAGGTGGTTCTAGAGCTGCTAATGCTGGGGTCTCTGTGAGACCCCCACGCTGAGCTGTGGAGTGGATGGTTGGAGATGGGAGCCTAGACTTCAGAGGAGAGGTCCGGGCTGGAGATGGAAACTGGGGAGTTGTCAGCGTATAGGTATTTAGAATGGCTGAGATCACTCAAGGGGAGAAGACGCCCAGGGCTGAGTTCTGGGGCACTTGATTAAGTTGAAGCCGAAAGATAAGGAAGACTCATAGAGACTAAGGAATGGCTAGTAAGGTGGAAGAAAGAGAAGAAAGTGTTGAAAGGCATGCCGCATTGTGGGGGTAGGCCTCCAAAGATGGCCCACCAAGAACCACACCTTTGTGTAGCCCTCCCACTTTCATTCTGGGCTGGCCCTGTGTGACCAATGGAATGTAGCAGAGGAAGTGACATGCCTGGCTTCTGAGCTAGTTCCTAAGAAGCCCTGCGGCTTTCACCTTGACCTTTGGAACGCTGCCCTGGGATAAGCCAGCTGCCACTGAAGAAGTTTGATTACTCTGAGATTGCCATGATGTGAGGAAGCCCAAGAGAGCTATGCAGAAAGACTATGTGGGGAGAAATAGATAGCCAGCTAGCTCCCGGTTGTTCCAGCCATCTCAGCTGGGGCAGCTGACAGGTGAGTGAAAAAGCCACTTTGGACTTCCAGCCTCAGCTGCTTTTTGCCTGCAACTGCATGACAGTCCCCCAAGCAACAACTTCCAGCTGAGCCCAGCCAACCCAAGGGACTATGAGGGACAATAATAAATGGTTGTTTAAACCTCTGAGTTCTGGGGCGGTTTATTATGCAGCAATAGATAACAGAGACAAACATGAATGGTGAACGGAGACTGACCAGCACCCCCCGCCCACACCCAGAGCACAGCACCCTGCAGCCCAGACCCATGCAGAGAGGGGTGCCCAAGCTCAGCTGGACAGCTCTGCATTCTGATGCCCTCCCTCCCTGCTGAGAGGAGAATAAGCTTCTCTTTGTGCCCACAGTTGTGGCATCTGCCAAGAGCCCCACAGCCCCCAGGGCCCTTACAAAAGGACAGCAAGGGAGATTTTTCTGGGAACTGGGTCACCAGTTAGTTGAAGGCTTCAAACCTGGAATAACAGAGAGAAACCAGATAAAGGAGGCTGGAAACGACAGGAGGCTGCTGGGCCTTGTCATGGGGACTTTTCAGGGATATGTCATGGTCAGGAGTGGCTGTCTGTACCCACTTGACACTTACATCAACAGAGCACTTCTCTCTCTATCTCTCTGTCTTTCTTTCTTTTCTTCTTTTCTCTTTCTTGGTAATTAAAACATTCGTAAATCAAATATATACAGGGTACGGCACAAATAATGACCCCTTTTTGTTACAAAATCTTTTATTACAAAATCATAAGCATGCAATTCTGCAACATCACAATATCACTCTCAAGCACACCATACAACATTTTAGATGAGACGTTCAAATTAAAACTATAAATTATCACACCCATGTTATTACCCTACCAACCGCACTCAAGCAGGTGTTACTTCTGCTGGATCTTGTATATCCCTTCTGTCTTTCTACTCTTCCTTCCTTCTCCTTTTACTTATGAAAAAAATATTACTGGCTTTGCATTTATAGTAGTGATGTCTTTTCTTCTTTTTAAAAACAGACTTCATTTTTTTATAGCAGTTTTAGATTCACCGTAAAATTGAGGAGTAAGTACAGAGTTCCCATATACCCCACATCCCCCCCTCCAGAGTGGAACATTTGTTATAACCGATGAACCAGCATGGACACATCCTCACTCGAAGTGCATAGTTTTTGCTGAGGTTCACTCTAGCGTTGTACGTTCTGTGGGTTCGGACAATGTTAATGACATATGTGCATCATCATAATACCACGTGGACTGGTTTTACTGCCCTAAAAGTCTTCCGTGCTCCAGCTGCTCATCCCCTCTCCCCCCTTAGGCCCTGGAAACCTCTGATCTTTTCACTGCCTCCACGATTCTGCCTTTTCCAAAATGTCTTATAGTTGGAATCATGCAGCGTGCAGCCTTTTCAGATTGGATTCTTCCACTTCATAATATTCCCTCAAGATTCTTCCATGTGTTTCCATGACTTGATAGCTCATTTCTCTTTGGTGCTGAGTGATAGGCCATCGTCTGGATGTGCCACAGTTCATCCATGCGCTGAGGTGCATCTTGGTTGCTTTCAAGCTTTGGCAACTATGAATGAAGCTGCTATAAATGTCGTGTGCAGGTTTTTGCAGGGACACATGTTTGCAACTCATTTGGGTGAATACCAAGAAGCACGATTGCTGGGTGGTACTGTAGGAGTTTACTGAGTTTTGTAGGAAACTGCCAAACTGTCCTCCAAAGCAGCTGCACCATGGTGCATTCCCACCAGCAGTGAATGAGAAGTCGGGTGTCGTCATCGGCATTTCCCTGATGATGTCTGGTGTGGAGCATCTCTTCTTATGCTTATTTGCCACTTGTGGATCTTCTTTGACGAGGTGTCTGGTTAGGTCTTTGGCCCATTTTCATATTGGAGTGTTTGTTTTCTTGTTGAGTTCTAAGAGTTCTTCGTATAATTTGAACAACAGTCCACTGTCAGATGTGTCTTTTGCGAATGCTTTCTCCCAGACTACGGCTCGTCTTCTCACGCTCTTGAGCGATACAGGTGTGTAAGAAAGAAATCATTTTAAATTTTAGAAATGAGTCAATCTGAAGACAAATATTTAGGACATGGCAGTTGAGATGATAGGAATGTGGAGAAAACGAAAAGAAGGTACAAGGGACTAAGGTTTGGCTCCCACTTGAGCCTGGTCCACAGTTTGGCGTCCAGGCTCCTCATCTGGCAGTTATTATGACCAATCTCAGTATTTTAATAATATTGGCACCTCTTGTTGGCATTATTGCTATTATAATTATGGGTATAGTGGCCTGGTTGAGTGGCTCAGTTGGGTGGAGCACAGTCTCTGCTCCAGCGGGTTTCCTGTTCATGTCTCTCTCTCTCTCTCTCTCTCCCCCCACCCCCCCGCCTTCCCCTCTCTCTGAAACTGATGAAAACATATCCTCTGGTGAGGGTTTTAAGAAATATATTTGTGGTATAGTGACTATTGCTATTATTGTTATAGCAATGCACTATTGTTTTATATTGTTATATATTGCTTTGATGAACTGTGTGGCCTCAATTTCCCTGGAATCTAGGGAAACCCTGCAAAGTTGTTGCGGTTATTACCACCACTATCTTGATACTCACCTGCACTAGCTGTGCAAAGTTTGGATGGGAGGATTGGAGGTGGATACCAGCTCAGTGACAGGTAGGGGAGGGGTCGGGAGAGAAGCCTCCGCCCTAATACAGGGCGGGCCGCTGGGGTCGGTTCCCTGTGGGCGTGGGGTTCCCAGCCCAAGCCCAGCGATGGCCCTGCACGGATCGCCGTGGGTCCTGCCGCTGGCACTCTCCCTGGCCGCAGTGGCCACGGTATCCTGGGCGCGGGGGCCGCCAGGCACTCTCTGGTCTGCGCAGGGCTGCTCCGCGCTGGGCCGTTGCTGCCCCGGCCGTGACCCGACCTGCGCCGCCCTGGGGCCTCCACGCTGCTTCTGTGACCAGGCGTGCAGCTCGGTGCGGGACTGCTGCACCGACTACGCGCGGGCCTGCCCAGGTGCGCTCCCGGGAGCAGGACGTGCGGGTGGAGCGCTCGGAGCTTTGGGGAGCCGGAGTTTGGGAATGCCATGGAGGACCGAAGGGTGCGGGTCGTGGAGGGGGTTCTAGGCCTGGAGGTGCGCGCCAAGAAAGCTGCGTGGGGCCTGGATCTGGGCGCTGAGTCTCCTGGAGCGAAATGGAGAGGGATGCTTGGAGAGCTGAAGGATGTTCGGGAGCGGGCGCAAGGACTGCGCGAGGGACTTGGAGGGTGTCGCGAGGGTGGGGCTCATGGAAGAGGCGCGCCAGCCAGGCACCTGGGTGAGACAGACACCGGGCCCCTGGGGGGCGTGGGGGCATGGAGGGTTGCGAGGGAGGAGAGGGCGCTTGGGTTGGGGTAGAGTGCCAGATTTGGCAAGAAAAATACAGGATTCCCAGTTAAACTTGAATTTCAGATAAACAACCAATACGTTTTTAGTACAAGTACGTCCTATATATTGCGCGAGCCATACTTCTATGAAAAGTTATTATTTTCTGAAATCCAGATCCAAGTGGGCGTCCTGAGTTTTATCTGGCAACCCCAGCTGGGGAAGGGCGTGGGTCACGGAGGGGTGCAAGGAGGACTGGGTGCACACGCCGCATTGAGGGCAGGGAGTTCACGTGGCAGAGAAGGCGTTGAGAAGGTCGAGGGAACCGCTGAAGCCTGGAGAGGGCTTGGAGTGGAGGGACGCAGAGAGGGGAGGAAAAACCCGGGCCGGGTGACACTAGGGGCAGAGAAACAGGGGGTGGGGTGGGGCGAGGAGCGGGTAAAACTTGGGCAGGCTTGTGGAGACGGAAGGGCCGGATCCGATTGCAGGTAACGCCTCCCCGTGGCCCGGTGCTGGCAGTGGCCACCGGACCAGGGTGTAAGCATTTCCTCTTAAGTCCCCGCCAGAGTGGTACCCACCGGCCTCTGAAATCAGGGGCTGACTTCTTTCGTCGGTAGTGGCGAGGATGGCCTTCTTTCAATCCCAGCAGGAAGTTTTGCACACCCACTGGCAATAAAAATCTGCATTCTGTCCCGTTGTAAACTGGATCAAGACCCAACTTTTCTTTGTCAGGGGGGACAGCAGTTGGGCCCTTCTATCCCGAGACATCAATTGACATTTAAAAGAGGGGGCAATTTTTAAAAACTCAAAATCGAAGAGACCCTACATTTATCCATCATTTACCAACTATGTGCCCAAGAGCTGGGCTGGGTGTCTCATCAAACCTGATGACTTTCTCACAGCACGGTGGGGATCCTGCATATAAAAGGTCCCCATTCACAGGTGAGAAAAGGGGGGCTAGGAGAGGAGGGGCTTTGGCCAGCAGAGGTGATCCAGCAGGTTTTGAGCTGGGTCGGTCCTCTGTCTTCTAGTGCCCTGCTGCTTCCCACACGTGAGTGGCTAATGGTGGAAATTCAGGCAGCAGTGAGGGAAAAAGTAATTTGGCGTGTGGTATCTCCCCAATCATAGCAAATGAGACTCCCCCGAATAAACTTGCAGAAGGACTGTCCGGGGAACATGTTTGTACTCTTCTGCTTTCTGAACAGAGGGTTCATGCAGCCATGGTGTCTTTCAGAGTATGGGGCTGCACCCCCAGGGGCTCCCCTGACTTCACCTGGGCCCTGGGTGGGGGGGTGGCCCAGGAAGGGGACCAGGCAGAGGGATCAGTGATACTTTCCCACAGTCTGATCCTCCTCCACAGAATCACATGATGTTATCAGCTCCCCAGTGTTGTCTGTTGTATAAAGAGCTTGGGCCCTCTTTGTTTTGCTCCTTTGGGAAGGTGTCAAAAGGGCAGCAGACCTCGGATCTGCCCCCTTGGCAGGGCTGGGCAGAGCCAAGGTCTTACAAATAGACCAGGGACAAGTTCACTTTTCTACCCCTCCAGAGGAGCAGGGCAGGAGGGGACAGCATGATCAGTTAGGAGGCAAAAGATGGAGAGAAGTATGTTTTTTCATGAATGATTTAGGGGAGAACGTTGACTGACTTCAGTAACTGCGGTAGAAAGAGATACAGAGGATGACTTCAAAACAAAAGCAAAAACAAACCCCTAACATTTACTGAGTACTTACCAAGAGCCAGGGAGGTGCTGTTTTAAGTGCTTGAAATAAACTGTCTCCTTTAAGCCTCATAACAGTTCCATGGAATAATGTTTTCATGTCCATTTTCCAGATGAGGAACTGAGGCACAGAGAGGCAGTGGCCTGCTCAGAGTTGCACAGCTATTACGCAGCAGGTCTGGGATTTGAACCCCAGCAGTCTAGCTCCAGACCACAGTAGTATGTGCTTGCTCATGAGGGGGAGGGACGTAAGCATTTGGGAGGGAGCACTTGCGCCTACAGGTGGAAGAGGAGCGCTCGGCACTGCCCACATTCAGTTCAGTCACACTGCTGGCCGTCTGCTGTGTGCCAAGCTCTGCTAAGAAGCCATGGGGACTGGAAAGATGGGGCTCTGATCCCCCTCAAGCTTATAGTTTATTTTGGGGAGACAGGGTGTCTGTGAAAGAATTTCAGCCAGTCAGAGCAAGATAGGCAGATGAGGCTTGGAAATGATCAATGAGATGGGGTGGAGGCCAGGAGAGGGTGGAGCTGGAGTGACTAGTGAGGCTTAAAGGATGGATATCATTGCTCCATATTTTTCAAATTATTTACTGTTTTCATGTATTTTATATTCTTTAATTCTCACTTCAGCCCTGTGAGGATCAATCTCCGCACTTATGCACTTACATATTCATTGCATTAGTCAGTACTTGGAGGGTTGTGACGCAACTCATATTGACCTAAGCTAGCAAGGGGATTGGCTTGGGAAACTAAAAATCAATCCACGGATGGCTTCAGGCATGGCTGGATCCAAGGGCTCTATCTCTTTCCACCTTTCAGCTCTGCTTGTGTTAGCTTCATTCTCAGGCATGCTGTCACCAAATGGTGGCAAAGGTAATACCCGGTAGCTCTGAACTGGTGTCCCTAGTGGAAGGAGAACCTCCTTTCCCCATTTGTTTGGGCCAACATCCTAGGAATGATTCTTATAGGCCCAATGTGGGTCACGTGCTCATTTATGACCCAATCAATCACTTAGCCCATGAGAAGGAATATGCAAATTGATCATGTTTGGGTCACAAGCCCCATCCCAGGAATGAGGGTGGGGTCACTCTCTCCAAAACAGGTGGACTGCCAGTGGGGAGGATTGGTTCTTCAAAAGAAGACTGAAGCAGTGTTACCAGGAGATGGGGGTAAGGAGGCTGGGAGGGTAGAAATGACAGCGGCCCACCACTGAGCTGTGGGAGACCATGCATTTTGGGGAACTCGAAGTAAAAGGGTGCTGAGACATTAAATAGGAGGAGGAGGTTGTGAGGGACTGAGGGTGTGTTTCAGGAACAACTCAGATTTTTAGTCACTAGGCTTGGGGGTCTTTACAATCCACTATCAAAAAAAGATATTTTGTGAACCACTTCAACAGGATACGAGATGCACTCCAGGATTTCAGGTGACAGGTCAGAACTGCATTCCCGAAAGATCCTTTTTGTAGGCAGTGAGGAGGATGGAGGGTCAGGGGGCGGGGCAATGAGGTTCAGAGAAGAAGGCGGAGTTTGGATTGTCCGGAAAGGCGTTTCCTGATGTGCTCGGGCCTGTCAGTGTGGGGAGGAATCCAAGGGGACTGTTGGAAATTCGGTCTGGCTCCAGCAAGCTCAGTTGGCACGATGTTATCTGGGTCCCTAGGGCTGAACGGGACAACCTTTAAACTTCCCACCTCCTCTCCTCCCTCTTTTTTAGCTGCACTGATAAGCTAGAATTTCTCCTTTCAGCCAAAAAAGGCAGAATGGCCTTTGTTTTGAGAAACACCGCCATCTGGTGGTATCTTTTAGCCATGCCACCTTGTCATATTTCCTTTGTTGGCGGTAAGGCAAGATTTGTTCATTCAGTATTCACTTACTCCTGTACCAGGTACTGTGCTTGGTGCTGGGATTCAGCAGGGGACAAGGACCTGCCTCCGTGGTGCTGATACGAGTGGAGGAGACCAACAAGATATGAATAATCATACGAATGGACTGAGGTTACAACCCTAGACAGTTCCCTGGGGATGTCACATACACATGCTGCTTGGTGTCCTCACAGGTGCCAGCAACATGGAAAGAATACCTGCAGGGGAGCGTCTGCCTAATTTTCTGCAAAAGCTCTCACCTGCCCGACAGGCCGTGCAGGGCAGGGAATCAGGGGTGGACTTTGGTGCTGCCCTTTGGCCCATCCAATAATCATCACAGGCCTGTACACTGTCACTGCCTTCTCTGACATCACCTCCTGCCACTTTCTCCCCTGCTTGTCCTGCTGCAGTCACACTGGCCTCCTCACTGTCTCTCCAGCATCCAGCCTTGACCCTGTCGTAGGGCCTTTACACACCGCCCGTTTCCTCTGCCTGGAACCCCGTCCTCCAGGCACCTACACAGCTCCCTCCCTCCCCTCCTCGGATATTCTCTGCCTTGGAGGCCTCCCTTGACCCTTTCATCTAAAACAGGGTCCCATCTCCCCACCCCTGCCATTCTTATCCTGGCTTGTCTGTTCTCAGAGCACGGATCACTGGTTGAAATGACATCATTGGTTGTGTGGTCTATTGCCTGTTTCTCCTGCAGAAATGTTAGCTCCTCCAGGGCAGGGATGTTTTTTACTTTGCTCATCTCTGTTCCTGGCACTCAGTCCAGTGCTCGGCACACAGTAGGCCCTAAATAGCTGTTAAATAAATGCAGAAAGACTGCTGTTGTACTGAGCATTTACAGTCTTGGTGCTTTGCATTTCTCATGGCACCACTCCCGGGAGCCTGCAGTTTGCATCCAGGTCTGTCCGACTCCACCACCTTGGCTGACTCAGACAGTCTGTCCCCTTAAGCTCCACTTGCCTCCTCTGGGAGGTGACCTGACAATAGTACACATAATATAGGAGTCGGGGTCCAGGCAAGTGACAGATGGTGCACCCAGAAGAATTAAATGGAAGAGAATTTGATGGGGGCTCTATTCACAAGGGGGTACAGGATGAAAGGGCATTATTGGAGCTCTGTGAGAGTAGGATGCATGGCCAAGGGTTGCCCCTCACCAGGAGTGAGGCTGAGTCAAGGGGTGGGGGCAACAAATACCTGGGTCACACTCTCCTCCCTGCTGGAGCCCCCCATGTGCTGAAGTCAACTGGCTTCTGGGGGTCAGGGAGCCTCTGTGGATCACAGACTTCCTGGAGTGCACAGTCTCTGAAGCTCATTGTGATGATTACATGAAGCCCGGTGAGTGACTTGCCTGGCTCAGCACCAGGGACATCATTGATGTCACTATTAGATGAATGATGAAAGCAATCATGATTGATAGGTTGTCATGTTTGATATCTTCCCTTCCTCCTTCCTTCTTCCCTCCTTCCCCTGAGCATTTCAACTCCATTAAAGGTGGAGGTCTGTGCAAGGGCCTGTGACTTCCTGAGGTGCCGGAAGCAACATTGCGTTTGCAACACAATGACCTCACTCCCTCAGTTCAGGGATGTATTTTTTTCTCACGTTTTCATGTTGCCCCAAGCTAGGACGAGTCTCACAGCTGGGGAGTGCTTTTCGTGAGGACCTACCTGTCTTTCCTCTTCACCGCTGGTCTCCTGGCTCACAGTAGTTGCTTGGTAAATATTTGTGGAATGAGTGAATTAATTTTGACAGTAGGAGCCCCCTTTGTGTGTGCACGATTGTGTGTACGTGTGTGTACATGTGTGTGTGTATGTGTGTGAGCTGGGATACAAACCCCATCCAACTGGCCCTGAAGTGCAGCTTCTTGCTCTGCATCTCACTACCCATCCGCCGCCCCCAAACAGTCTTGTTCGACGTCCGCTGTGAACGTGTACTTTGGGCAACTGGAAATGTTTGCTAGGTGTGACTGATGGCAAAGTGTCTCAAGTATTGATTTGGGGGTGACAAATACATGTTAGCAAATAGGCAAATTCATAAACACAGGATCTGTAAATAACGAGGATCAACGATGTATGTTGTGTATAATACCTGCGGGAATTTTTAAACGCTACAAAGCACTGTTTTGCAGGTTTTAAAACTGTATAGATACACGTCACACCGAGTAGCTTCTGCAGGAGGCTTCTTTCCCCTCTGTTCGGCTGGCGGTGTGGCGGTGGTTCATGCCGCTGCCGCCGAGGAATAGCTGTATTTACTGAGCACTTGCTATGTGGCACAAGCATATCCTTTGTAGGTCGAATCTGATCGCACCCTCAAGGCCACCTTATCAGGTGAATCCTGTTCTTATTCCTATTTGAGAAAGGAGGAAGAAACTGAGGCACAGAGAGGTGAAACCAGTTGTCCTCAGTGCTTAGGAAATGTTCATTGAAGGCATGAGTGACGGGAATGGCCTAAATGATCCCCGGAAGGAGGATACAGGAATGAAACATGGAATGCAAAGTTGGGTAGATGTATCCGAGGCGGTCACAGAGAAACCTTTGGGGAGGGCATGGACTCAGGGTTGCAGGGGTCCTGGTGCTCTGCGTGGTTCTCTCGGGGGTCCGGCTTGTGGGGCTGGCGGTGAAGGCCTGACCACTGGCTGCCCGACTCCATACACGTTGCCCTGGAGACGCTGCCTTCTCTTCCAGCGGTCTCCTGTGTTGTGGCGGAGTGGAGTGGCTGGAGTGGCTGTGTCAAACCCTGTCAGATATCCTACCGTGTCCGCAGGAGGCATGTCCTGCGGGAGCCAAGGAATGGGGGTGCTCCCTGCCCCCATCTGGAAGAGCGGGCTGGCTGTGTGGAGTACCGGAGCCACCAGGGAGTGGAGTGCCAGCAGTCCTTGTGTGAGTTGGGGCGGCCACCAGGAGTGACTGTCAGGTCCTCTGGGGGCTCCAAGTTTGGGGTGGGACTTTGCCTTCCTTTAGCCCTGATTCCCTCTCCTCATGTTGCGAATGAGGTAAGAATCTCTGACTTACTCTGGGCATCTCATCTTCTTTCTACTCCATCTCCCAGTGTGAATCAGTCAGGACTTTGCATGCACATGATGGAAGCCCAGCTTAAACTGAGCTGAGCAAAAATGTGTGTTTCATGTAACTGAAATTCCAGTGTCTGCATTCAGGCATGGCTAGATCCAGGGGCTCAAGCCATGTGGCCAGGACACTCTCTCTGTCTCTCAGCTCTGTTTTCCTCTGAGTTGGCCTCACTCTCAGGCCAACTGGGAATGGTTTTTGATAGCTCCAGGGTTCCCTCCAACCGACCTGGCTGCTAGAAGAAAAAGTTTCTTTCTCATAATTTCAGCAAATGTCCTGGGATGATATTTTATTAGCTTGACCTGGCTCGTTTATCCACCGTTGAACCCATCAATATATCCAGATGGAACATGCTGATTGGCCAAGGCTGGGCATGTGCTCCCTTTGAAGCTGGGAGGGAGGTCAGTCCCAACTGAGTGAGAGTAGGAGAGGAGGGTTCTCCAAAGGAAAATTGGGTTGCATGATGCAGGGCAGGCAAAACAACAGGTGTTGGCTACCTTGCACACCTGGACAATAGGTTTTTAGGCCCGTACAGAAAAATGGGCGGTGCCAGTTTTCCAGCTGAAGAGATTGACCAAGAGAATGCAGTGGTTTCCTTGAAGGGGTAGAAGAGCAGGCAGCAGGGCTCAATGGTCCCCTTCCAGTCTCTCCCTGTGCTGCAGACTGGTGGGAGAGGAGGTCATTCTGAGACTACCCCGTACACCTTCCCACGGTGCCCCCCCTCCTGCTTTCAATTCTGAAGTAGCTACCCAGTGCCCTCAGGGTGAAACCCAACTGCCTGCTCATGGTCTATAAGCTCCATGTGTCTGGCTCTTGCCTCCTGTGACTTCATCTCCCTCTGCGCATGTTTTATTTATTTTAAAAAGATTTTATTTATTTATTTTTAGATAGGGGAAGGGAGGGAGGAAGAGAGGGAGAGAAATATCAATGTGAAGAGATACATTGATCGGTTGCCTCTTGCATGCTCCCAACTAGGAGCCCAGCCTGCAACCCAGGCATGTGCCCCCATCGGAAATCAAACCGGCAACCTTTTGGTTCTCAGGCTGGCACTCAATCCACTGAGCCACACCAGCCAGGGCTGCCCATGTTTTAAAGGATCATTCTGATCTTCATGGGGATAGTGGGTCAGAAGGTAGCAGGGAGATGGGGAAAGAGGTGACTGCAGTAGTGACAGAGGTTGGTGGCTGGACCAGGGAGGTGGCAATGGGGTACTGAGAGTGGCAATGTCATTCTTTTGGCCTGAAACCCTTCCCCCTTCCCCCTGCCACCTGCATCAAATCTTGCCTGGCCCATCATTTCCAGCCCCGATGTCAGTTTCCCAGGAAGTCAGTTTCCTGACTGCCCCTACTGTGTGCTAAGCGCTTGGCCACATTCCGTGACTCTTTGAGGCCAGTGATACTATTCTCATTTTTTAGAAGGGGAAGCCAATGCTCAGGGAGACACAAAGCCTGCCCAAGGCACGTGGCTCACTATAAATCATCTCGTTTAATTCCGACAATAACTCTATGATATAAGTCCTGGTATTATCCCCACTTTGCTTGCGAGGAGACTAGGGCCCAGAGATGTGCAGTAACTTGACCGAGGTCACTCAGCTATAAGAGGCAGTGCTGGGACTAGAATCCGGGCTTCTCTGGGGCTCTCCTCACTGTTTTAGGCTGCATCAAAAGAAGCACCATGGATGTTAAAAGAGAGGAGTGAAGGGAGATTGCAAAGACTGAGCTAGGGCAGCAGCAGGGGAAGGGTCCTGGATGCCCCGGTGCGGCCCTCTTCTAGGCCACTAGCTTCAGTCCACCAGCAAATCTGACTTGGCTCCATTGCCAAGTTTTGGACTTTTTTCCCCTAAGGAATCACCACCCTCTCTTTCTCTGTGTGTGTGTTTGTTTTTAATCTGCTCTAAGAAGGGACTTGGAAGTTGATCCAACACAATAATTTTATTAATTCATTTATCTACCCATCCCTCTGTACCTCCTTTCTTCCATCCTTACATCTTCCCACCCATTCATTTATCCATCCACTTCTTTTATTAATTCACCTATCCATCCACCTGTTATCTCTCCATCTATCCTTTCCATTCGTCATCTCTCTGTCTCTTCTTTTTCCTGTCCTCCCATCTTCCCATTTATTTACCCATCATCCATCCATTCTTCCTTTCTTCCATTATTTTAGCCATCTATCCATCCATCCATCCATCCATCCATCCATCTAGTTATTAACTGTTTTATCTACTGTTTTGCTCACTCATCTATATATAAAAGTCATTCACTTGAAAAGCTTTTGAGACCCACCGTGCTAGGCCCTGAGTCTCGGAGATCAATATGATCCTGCCTCCAGCATCAGCTAAAAGGTGCTAGAGGGGACCATCTACCTGTTCCAGGATCCCATAGTCTCCTTAGGGTCACCATGTAAATGACTTGGAGGCCAGGAGGACCTCACCTAGCTTCCTGTGGTGTCATAGCCAGGGGGGGAGCTGAGCTACCTAATTCTCTTTTGTCCTTGGCCCACAGTCCCTGCTCTGACAACCACGGGCAGCTATGGGAAAGAGCGGAGAAAACAAGGTGTCCCCAGGGAGCAGGAGATAGCGGGGTAAGTTGAAGCAAATGAACCCAAGGTGAAACTAAAATTGGTGAACATTTCCCTTGAATTAAATGTTCATCATGTCTTTCTCTTACTTTGACAGCTTCAATATCTCCCCATTTTTTTGTCCTGATACATTTGTAAGCTCATTAACATAATCTTGAAGTCCTTAATGATTGGTCTCCATTTAGACTCATTCATCCATTCATTCGTTCACTCACTCAACGTTTATTGAGTGCCCATTACACGAAAGGCACTGTGATGGGCCTTGGGGAGACAGCAAGGAACAAAAAAGGACAGAAACACTGGTCATCATGGAGTGGACAGTCTAGTGGGATGAGACAGACAGTCAAATCGCATGTCAGTAGTGCTCAGGGCGGTGGAGAGAAATAAAGCAGGGGAGAGGGAGGGGTGCCAGTGACGTCCTCACTGAAGTGATATTTGAACTAAGATCTGGAGGAGGCTTCCTGGGGAAAGAGCATATCTGAGACAGGGACCAGGAAGTACAAAGGTCCTAGGACAGGGCAGGCCTGGTGTGTTCAAGGATCAGCAAGACCAGTGTGGCTGGAGTGCAGGGAGCGTGTGAGTGTAGGAAATAAGGTCAGAAATATATGGGAAGGGGGTGGTCAGATCTCACAGAGCCCATAGGCTGTGGTGAGAAGCTGGACGCTTTCTCACAAGAGATGGGAGTCATGGGAGGGTTCTGGGCAGAGGAGTAACGTGATCTCACTGGAGTTTTCGCAGGATCCCTTTGAGTGACAGTCAGAGACAGACAATGGGGGAATCAGGAGACCAAAGGGGAGGCTACTGCAATAGTCCGGGTGAGAGATGAGGGCGGTTTGGACCAGGGTGGTCGCCCTGCATCTGGTGAAGGATGAGTTGCCAGGACTGGAGGCAGACCAGTGTGTGGGGGAAAGTGGTGATGAGGTCAGTCTCCCAGGACACTGGCTGGCACACGGCAGGTGTTCAATAAATACCAGTGGGAAGAATAAGGTCTAAACAAAAGCAGTGGCAATGGGGATGGAGAGGGAGCTATATTAGGGTTCCTTTCACTGCATGTGACAGAAACTTAGCTCCAACTGGCTCAAGTAAAATGGAGTATTATTGGTTTATATGAGTATAACTAGAAAGGAAGTTTCAAAATAGTGTCATTTCAAGCATGGCTGGAGTCAAGTCAAATAATGTCAGGATTTACTCATTTATCTTCATTCTTTCTGCCCCCCCCCCCCCATTGGCTTCATTCTCATGAAGCGATTCTCCCTGCAGCAGCCAACATGGGAACCAGCAGCCTCACATCCTCCCCGCTTGGCAATGCCTGGGGAAGGAGCCCTTCCTCCCAATCCCAGTGTGTTATTTCTGGAGAATTTGATTGGTCCTGCTTGGATCCCAGACCCATCCTTGAACCAATCACTGAGGTCAAGAGGACTGGAACTCTGATTGGTCTGCTTTAATCATGTGCCCAGGCTAGTGGCAGGTGTGGGCAGCCAGGACCAGCCACCCTGATTTATTGCCCCTCTAAGACCAAATAGGGTGAGGGCAAGAGTTCCCTATAAATAAACTACAAAAAGGGAAGAGAAAGTATGTTGGGAAGATGAAAGTTCCATTTATCACAGGTTTCTGGTAAGGGACAGATTCCTGAGGAGTTCTGGGGGCAGCTCAGATGAAGGGGCTGGGGACAGGTTTGGGGCTGTCCTAGGAGAAAACTATCTAGTCCTTAGGCCTCCCAGAGGCTGCAGCCACCAGGGGGCACACGCCCCATGCAGTCACCCCTGAGTCCTTGTTAAGCTGCATCTCCTCCAGCAGGCGGAGCCATTTACTGCCATTTGTAGAAAAGTTGGGTAGAGGTAAAATTTTGGCCAATTGGCTTTTACTTCAAGTACCCCATAATGGGAACTTTCCCATTTAAGTAATTGTGATGGAGAATCTCTTCTATAAAAATAGGATCTCTTGTAAAATGTAGTGGAGTGCTTCGGAATGTCAGTTTAGGTTTTTGGGGTTTATAGCACTTATTAGCTGTGTGACCATAGGCAAATTAACTCTCTGATGCTCAGCTTTCTAATGTAAACTGGGCCAACACCTACCTCGCAGGGTTTCCCTATTCCATTGGACCAAACGATTCACTCAGCCCATTTTTATTGAGCCAGTACTGTTCTAGGAGTTGCACACCGTGGTGAACAGAACAGACAGATACTTCTGCCTTTGTGGGGCTGACATTCTAGTGGGGAGACAGAAGAGGAATAAACCATATAGTCTTTTGGGTACAGTGCTTGGAAGAGGGCCTGACACAGGGAAGTCCTCCATGGGGTTAACTTAAAAGAGTAGGAGCCAGGTCTTGATGGATGCAACCTGCTTTTGCAGATTGGGTTGCTCCAGAGTTTCCTGTATCAGGCAGAAATTGCATCAGCCTGGGCCTCTGTAGGGCTAGGTGCACTGTAGTGCACCATACATGCTCACAGGTGCTTGGTGGGGGGTGTCTCCCTGTGTGGCTACAGGTACTGCGTCCAGTTCCGTCTGGGGCCCATTCCGGGGAGCTGCCGGCAGGCGAGGGCACCCCATGCCCAGTGGACGAAGTATCTGACCCAGGGCCACACAGTGTGTGTGAGGTGTGAGTGGCCTGCTCAGGATGCCAGGAGCCAACGTTGCCACGGGGACGGCCACGGGGCCGGAGGGTGAGCAGTGAGACCGGGGCATGGGAGGTGTGACTTGTAGAGCAGGGGGTCATCTCTGCTGCTTGGAGATGACGGTGCCACAGGAGTGAGATGCTGCTCCCTGGTCAGGGTGGGGCCCAGGAAAGTCCTGGTCTCCATGTCCAAGGAGAAGCAGCCCCTGCCACTTCCAGCCATGTGACCCAGGCCAAATCTCATAACCCCAATTTCCTTGTCTGAAAATGCAGATAAGAAGAGGAACTCCCCTTGGGGCAAGGGTGAAGGGCAAGCTAGATTGTGCAAGCTGAGGACTTCGCATAGCTCAAGAAAAGGAAGCTGGCCTTATTGTTGAATCCTCAAAATTCCCCAAAAAGCCACGTTTGGTTACTCTTATCTTAGAGATGGGGAAAGCAAGGCTCAGAGGGGCAGGGTGCTGCAGTCAAGGTCACACAGCAGGATTTGACCTAAATATGGCTTATAACAGCCCCCTAGACTGCCTCCCACAAGGGCGAGTGTCTCAGAAAGCACTTAGCATGTAATTAGAGCACTTAGCACATCGCAACTAACATGTATTGGGTGCTCACTATGTGCCGCGCATTATTCTAAGCTCTTTATAGTCATCCATCCGTCCACTCATTCACTCAATAAATATTTGTTGAACACTTACTATGGAGCATGTGCCAGGCAATGTTTTGGGCACAGGGAGATGCAGTGAACAAAGCAGATGTGGCCCCGCCCTTTGGAGACAACGTTCTGCTGTCAGGAGACAGGCATGAGGCAAGTAAGTTTGTAATTTGTCAGACGAGACAGAAGTATGTCTCGAAAGCAAGCAGAATGAGGGGGACGTTCTGGCGGTTGTTATTTTTTAAGGAAGGTGATTCTGAGGAGGTAATATTGGAAGAATCTGAAGGCAATGAGGGAGGAGTCATGTGTGGATATCTGGGGGAAGGTGTTCCAGGCAGAGCAAACAGCAAGTGCAAAGATCCTGGGGTGGGAGCGTGACGCCATTGTGGCCAGAGTGGCATGAATGGCTGTGAGCGTGGAAGGAGGTAAGGACACATGAACACACAGTATGCCATTGAAACATTCCAAGAACTGGTATGGATTCTTTTAGGATCCTGCCTTTGAGATGAGGAGACTAAGAAGCAAAGAAGTGCCCAAGATCATGCACCTGGCAAGTGGCAGAGGTGGGATTTGAACCTGTACTCTTCAGATCCCTGAGCTAAGCTCTAAACACTAGTCTAGACTGTTTCCAATGGCAGTGCTTCCCCAGTGCAGAGATTGTTGCCCTGTAGGAGTGAGCGCTCTCTGGGGGCTCTCTGTTGGGCAGTTCTCCCAATTCAAAGAATGTTAATTTCTTCCCATTCAATTTTGAGCACCCCGCTCACTGCAAACCTCGAGCAGGGAGTGCCAGTGACAGATAGGCTGTTTCAGACAGGTGTATGTGAACAGGAGGCATTGGGACTGCACAGAGCCTGGTTCAAACCCCACCTCTGACCCTTACTAGCTGTGCGACTCTGTGCCAGCCCTCCACCTGACCTTGACCATCCGCACCACTTCAGTTGTGGGAAGGATCCCATGCCCTTTGCACACACAGCTCCTGGCCCCTCATAGATGCTTAGTAGCAGAAGCTGCTATTGTCATGTCTAACAAAAAATGGATATAATAATACATACTTTGTGAAAATGAGACATAATGGATGTGAAGAATTTGGCACATAGTAGGTGCCCAATAAATAAATGGCAAACAGTATATTATCACACTCTAAAGAGGCCCTCTCTGCTTCCCTCTGTTCAACCTCTCTCCCACTTAGACTTTAGATTCTACCATTAGAGATTCATTCTTAGGGCTAGATGCTCTCTTAGAGCCTTGGTTTATCCACCTATCTTCGGATAAGCCTTTTTAGCCCTAAAACTTTGAGTAATCCCAAATTTCTCCTTTTGGATGCAAATATTTCAGGATAAGGGACATGGCACTGTGGTGAGGCCGAGATGAGGGCAGTAGGAACCCCTGGCTCCACCAGGGAGGGGCAAGAACGGAAAGCAGAGCCAGGGCTGTGCCAGGGAGAGCCACCCCTCCCTGCTCCCACCATGCCCAGGCTCACAACAGGTGATGGGAGGTCTGATTGGGGCATGAGCTCACCAGGCAGGGCTGGCAGGGGCGGGGGATCAAAGTGAGGACGAGCCGTCAGCTGGATTCTTTCCGAGGGCAGCTGAGGGCGGGCGTGCAAAGGGCATAGGCCCAGGAGGGATTAGCCTGTCACTTGGGGACTTTAGGAGGGTTTATTTAGCCTTAGAAGGGTCTCTAAGTTTGGGATAAGCAGAAGGAACACCTGCCATGGTCACGCACCTATGGTGTGCTGGGCAGCAGGTAAGGGCTTTACATCCTGCAGGCCTCCAAAGCCCTTCTGAGACAAGAGACCTTAGCTCCATTCTACATAATGAGGATGGCAATAGTAACTGTGACTTTAAGTGCTGTCATTTGTGAAGCCCCTATTTGGTGCCAGGCCCTGTTCTTAGAAGCTTAGAATAGAGCCCCGCATTGAACAAGCGCTCAGTTAGTATTTGTTATTATTGTCATGATGTTGCCTTTTTCAAAGGTTTAAATTATACCTACAGAGAATTGGCTAAAACATATATGAACAGGTTAACAAATGTTTGGAAAGGAGGCACACCTGGGTCGTGGCCGCCGAGGCAAGGAACAGAGCTGAGCCAGACCCCCAGGCCCTCCTAACCTCAGCCCCTCCTCGCTCGGTAAAGCAGACCACGGCCCTTTCGTACTGATCCATTGTACAGTTCTCTTAATAGCTTCACTCGGTGCAGATCCCTAAACATGACAGTTTCATTTTGCTCCCCCCCCCCCGCAACTTTACATACACGGAATGATGCAGGGCGTGCCTTTTGGAATCGGCGGCTTTTGCTTGCTCTGAGGTTGGTGAGGTTCGCCACCCCCACCCCAGCTGCCTTGTAGCGTTAGATCTTCACTCTTGCAGCTGACGTGGTTAGTTGTTACGTCGTGATCGTTTTTATTTTTTCTGCACATAGCCTTGCACAGAACCTCCCAGTGCTCCAGAGAGGTGGAGACATCTGTTATCCACTGAAGGGACCGCAGAGGTTCCTAGGAGCTGGGTCATGACCCGCCTTGATTCCAGAGCCTGCGTTCTCAGGGACTCTCCTGCGTTGCCTCCCAGCAGGAGGAAAAGGGGCGCAGGGAGGTTAAGCAAGTTTGCCAGCTGGGCACCTCACCAGACCCTAAGAGCTGAGCCTGGATTAGCCCGCTGGGCCTCTGGGGTTGGCGCTGTGACTGACTCAGAGCCCAGTGTCCACCCACTCTCAGGGCCCATGAAAATTTAAGAAGTTAAAATTTTTAATCAGAAGAAAAAAAGCTATAATAGTCACAATAATAATGAATTCAGCTTGGGTTATATTCATCTTTATACAATGCCATCATGAACTATGACTTAAAAAAAATATTTTTTGCATGAAGGAAGCCACACAGGCACACACCCCTGGATTCTGGAGATTCCTAATGCCACTGAGCCAAACCTTTCTCTTGCAGGAACCAGCTGTTGCTGTGGCAAGCGGTCGGCCACCCCCGGTGCCGAGGGACCTGGGAGAGGCTCGGTCAGCTCCCGCGCTGTTCCTGCCCAGAGGTCCACAGCCTCGTGTTCATCTAATGCCACGGCCCTAACTGTCCAGACCCCTCCTTTCTTTCTTTTTCTAAGTATATTTTATTGATTATGCTATTATGGTTGTCCCATTTTTTCTCTCCTTTATTCCCCTCTGCCCTGTACCCCCCATTCCCACCAGCATTCCCCTACCTTAGTTCATGTCCATGGGTCATACATGTAAGTTCTTTGGCTTCTCCATTTCCTATACTATTCTTAACTTACCCCTGTATTTTGTACCTACCATTTATACTTCTTATTCCCTGTACTTTTCCCCCGTTCTCCCCCCTCCACCTCCCTGCTGATAACCCTCCATGTGATCTCCATTTCTCTGGTTCTGTTCCTGTTCTAGTTGTTTGCTTAGTTTGTTTTTGTTTTTGTTTTAGGTTCAGTTATTGACAGTTGTAAGTTTGTTGTCATTTTACTGTTCATATTTTTGATCTTCTTTTCCTTAGATAAGTCCCTTTAACATTTCATATAATAAGGGCTTGGTGATGATGAACTCCTTTAACTTGACCTTATCTGAGAAGCACTTTATCTGCCCTTCCATTCTAAATGATAGCCTTGCTGGATAGAGCAATCCTGGATGTAGATCCTTGCCTTTCATGACTTGGAATACTTCTTTCCAGCCCCTTCTTGCCTGCAAAATTATTTTGGAGAAATCAGCTGACAGTCTTACGGGAAATCCTTTGTAGGTAACTGTCTCCTTTTCTCTTGCTGCTTTTAAGATTCTCTCCTTCTCTTTAATCTCAGGTAACATAATTATGATGTGCCTGAGTGTGTACTTCCTTGGACCCAACTTCTTTAGGATTCTCTGGGATTCCTGGACTTCCTGGAAGTCTATTTCCTTTGCCAGATTGGAGAAGTTCTCCTTCATTAATTTTTCAAATAAGTTTTCAATTTCTTGTTCTTCCTCTTCTCCTTCTGGCAGCCCTATGATTCAGATGTTAGAACATTTAAATTTGCCTTGGAGGTTCCTAAGCCTCTTCTTATTTTTTTGAATTCTTGTTTCTTCATTCTGTTCTGGTTGAATGTTTATTTCTTCCTTCTGGTCCCAATGGTTGATTTGAATCCCAGTTTCATTCCTGTCACTGTTGGTTCCCTGTACATTTTCCTTTATTTCACTTTGCATAGACTTTACTTCTTCCTCTATTTTGCGACCATACTCAACCAATTCTGTGAGCATCCTTATTACTAGTGCTTTGAACTCTGCATCTGATAGGTTGGCTATCTCTTCATTGCTTAGTTGTATTTTTTCTGGAGCTTTGATCTGTTCTTTTATTTGGGCCATATTTTTTTTCTCTTGGTGTACCTGTGACGTTGTAAGGGGCAGAGCCTTAGGTATTCCCCAGGACAGGGCAACCCATGTCACTGTGTTGTGGTGTTGTATGTGGGGGAGGGGTCTGAGAAGGAACAATGGCACTTGCTCGGCTCCTGGCTGGCTTTCAGTCACTTCTGCTTCCCACAAGCAAACTGGCCCTTCTAGTTCTGATTCCAGCATGGGTGGGCTTGTATATATTCTAGGACCCTGTGGGTCTCTCCAACAAGTTCTCCTGTGAGGCTGGGAGTTTCTCCCGCCACCACAACCCCCGCAGGTTTTTCCAGTCAGGAGTTTTGAGGCTTTATTTCATGGTGCCTCAACCCTGGGTTGCACAGTCTGTCTCGCTCCCCAGTTGTTCCTTCTGGTTTGTGAACATGGGACCGCCCGGTCTGCCAGCTGCCTCCTCGCCCACCCTTAGACCCTTTCTTCCCAAAGCCTCCCTGGCTGGCAGGGAAACCCCTACCCGACCAGGGCTTGGGATCCTGTAGGACCAAGGAGTGAGCAGAAGTCTGCAATATTGATACCAAAGGAACAAACCTTGTCCTTAGGTTGACACTGAAAATAGCTTTGTGTATCCATGTGGTGCCAGCTGAGCCATAGCCTTACTAACGTGTCCCTGTAGTTCAGAGCTTCCCAAACGTGCTCTCCTACACAAACTTGTGGCTTTGCCCTGTCCTCCTTACCTGACGCTTCCTTTTTATTGACTCTCCTCCCTTGCCTTTTGTACTTAAATAAACTTATTTCAAAAGACAGCTGAAACTTAAATCCATGTGTTTAAAGAGGAACTGTGTTATCAAACTAGAAATGAAAATAAATAGTATAGCCAACATTTATTATGTACCTACAGTGTGCCAAGCACTGCTCCAGCTCTTTACACATATTGACTCATTGGATCCTGAGTTATGTGCAATTATACCCCCATTTTACATGAGAGGCAATTGAGGAACAGAGAGGTTAAGCCACTTGCCCGAGACCACACAGCTAGTAAATGGTACAGCAGGGATTTGAAACCCATGAGCTACATCCGCTAAGATTCCCTATACTAGCAGTACATCAGCACCTTGAGGGCAGGGTTTTGGTCTGTCTTATTCCCTGTTCTGTCCCCTGTGCCTAGAACAGTGCCTGGCACACAATAATGCTCAGTAGATATTTGTTTAATGAGTGAATGAATGAATGATTAGTTGCCATAATTAGAAGACAATCAGAAAAATGAATACAATGGAAACCAAACAAGTGTGGCCAGGTACGGTTGCCTGTCCGAGGAGCTGAGTGTGAAAACTACTCTCTTCGTATTCGAACAAGAAATGTGCACGTGTGTGAGAAATAGTAAGAACACACTGATATCTAATGGAGACTTGGATCCCTGACAAATTAGAGGAGTCACAAGATTTGAAAGGCGGCTAATTTTCTCCCCTTGGGAATCATCTCTTATTGATGTATTTTTAACAGTTTTATTGAGATAACATGTACATACCATACCATTCACTCATGTAAAGGGTACCACTCAGTCCTTTTGAGTATATTCATAGGACTGTATAAACATCACCAAGGTCAAGTTTTAGAACAATTTTTGTCTCCTCCCCCTAAAATAAATCTCATACCCATTAACAGTTACTCCCCACTGGTCACACCTCTCGAGCCCTAGGCAACCACTAATCTACTTTCTGTTACTATGGATTTGTCTATTCTGGACATTTCATATAAATGGAATCCTACAAATGGCCTTCTATGTCTGGTTTCTTTCACTGAGCATACTGTGTTCAAGGTCCCTCCATCTGGTAGTCAGTTATTTAACGTCCCATCTGGGTTGGTGTGAAGCCAGCTCAGATCGAGTTCCCCACTTGGGGAAGCACCACTGTGATGGATACAGAGCTTTGGGGGAGTTGTGACTCACGCATGTGCTGGCTCGGTTTTCCCTGCCTTTGGACCCAGGAGCCCAGAGAATGGAGTTGGGGGAAAGGGTGTATCTTTCACCTGTCCGTGAGGCTGAGCAGGAACGGCCCCACATGTTGCTGCTACTCAATCCTCCTAAATCAGGACTAGGGGTGCTTCTGGGAATCGCGGTCTCTTCCCCCTCTCAGAGAATGAATGAGTCACTGGGTAAGCTTTTCAGCAGCACCTGTGTGTGCTGGTCTGGGGCGAGGTGCTGGGGTGAGGTGCTAGGGCGTGAAGGGGAGAGAGGTGCAGATGGGCTCGGAGGCCAGTGAGGAGGCTGCCCCATGCACATCCAGGCCAGGTTCCCTGGAAGCCAGCTCTCCCTGAGTCTGTACCTACACTTGTTTTGGCCGTAGGAGACCGTTTTATGTGGAAATCATTTTATGTGTGTATGTGGGGTCTTCCCAAGCAGACTAAGTGTTTGAAGTGCCCAGGCTCTGTAGTATGTACTTTTTGGAGTCCCTCATAGCTACCATTTTTCACCCCTCAATAGTAATGCCTGGTTTGATACCCTCAATGGCCCTGTAAGGTAGGAGATATTTCCCCATTAACAGGTAAGGAAACTGAGGCTCAGGAAAGTCCAGTGACTTGCATGAGCTGTCATGATTAGGAAATCCTGGAGCTGGGATTCGAACTGGACCCCAGAGGTTGTGCTCTTGACGGAACAGGAAGACAGAGGCTGTGGTGGGAACAGTTACGGGTGCCCAGAAGGCACAGCCACCCCTTGGGTACCATGAAATGTGACATCTACCTGGGGTGCTCCCACTGGAGTGTGCTGCTGGAGCTAGTGCAGAGTTGGTGAATCTGTGGTAGAGGGGGAGCTACCTCCATCCGGCAAATACTTTAAGAAAAAGATCAGCCACATTGTGAGGATGGAGGTGGGGAGTATGCAGTGGGATGTTCCTAGAACCTAGCGCTCGATCTAAGGACCTCAAGCCAGGACCCTGTAGGGGAGGAGGGACAGAAACTTAACCAATTTTAGCAAAAATGGGAATATGGAAAAATGGTCATGTAGGTAAAATATCCAGGATAGTTCTACCTTCAGGCATAGCTGGACCCAGGGGTTTAAAGGTTGAAGCTGCTGAGTCACTTTCTTTGGGCCCTGCTCTCCTCTGCATTGGCTCCACTTTTAGGCAGGCATCTCATGGTGGCATAGATGGCTACCAGGAACTCTAGGCTTTATTCCTTCCAGTTCAGCATTGCCAAGAGGAAGAGAGCTTCTCATTTCCAAGGACCTCAGCTAAAGTCCCGGGGTTACTGTTAATTGATGTGGTGCATCTTACATGCTCATCCCTGAACCAATCAGGCACTGGGGAATGGACTGTTCTGATTGTCTGGGGTGGGGCCAGGCGCTTGTCCCTGGAGGCAGGGGAGAGGTCAGTTCTACTTGAACCACATAAACCAAGAGCGGGGATAAGATAGTTCCCCAAGGAAAACTCAGGGTGCTGGTATCAGAAACAGCAGGAAAGGGGGCTGGGAAGGTCCCAGACAGCAGACATACTCCTCACGGGAGATGGAAGAGCTACCTTCAAGCTATCTGGCTTTGCCACCAACTTGCCATATGATCGCGAGGAAGTCCCTTCCCCTTTCTGCGCCCCCATTTCCATCTGTACAGCAATGATCTCTATGAACTCGTCTAGCTCTGAACTTCCGAGGCCAGCCAACTTCATGTAGCCGATGGCCCAGCATTCTAGCTGTGAACAGATCTGAGCTATGGCTTAGGAATGCATGGCCTTCACAAACCCCGAGCTTGAACTTGGGACCGGACATCCAGCCTCCTGTTCCTGCCCATCCTGTCATGGTACAACCTGTTATGATGGGAAGAGGGGCCTCTGAGGAGGTTTCTTTGCACATCCCCAGTGCTCTCCATCTATAATTGGCTCCAAATGGAATGATCTCATCCTTGAATGCTGAGAAGGGTGGGGGTGGGGGGATGAGCTCCCTGGCAACATCTGACGGTATGTGACTAACCCATTTATCCTGCAGGAGAGAGAGAGATGGTCGGTTCTCTTGAAAACTATGTAAAAGTTTGAAAAAAGGTCTCGATAATCAGTTGAAGAGGCTCCAGCATTTTGGGCTTTTGGGAGGCTCAAGACATTTCTCCACTCCATCCAAACCAGGTGTCTTCTGACTGCTGCTCACAAGTCAACTTGACCACCCGTCCCTCATGTCAAACCCTGGCTGGGAGGAGGTGGGCACACCAATGAATTCATCAAGTGACTTATCTTGATGGAGTTTTGTGGCCGGCCGAAGCTCACTTCAACGCCCATATATTAATTTTGAAAGACGAGCTCCTAATCAACTTTTAAAAAGCTTGTCACAGCACCATCTGTTTGGCGTGTGTCCCTATTGCATTACATAAGAGGAGAGACATTTTTAAAGAATGCGGCTGCATTTAGTAATTGGATCGCCGGAGAGGAGCCAAACCGGGGCGGGTGGCACCATGATTCAGAAATGCCACAGGCCCTTCTCAGGGGTGCGGTGGCCTCCCCAAATTCCACACGGTTGTGGCAGAGACTGGAGAGCAGCCCAGCTTGGGAGATAGGCCTGCGTGGCTTCTTTTCCTCTTGCTTTTCTCTCCCTCTCTTATTTCACCCCTTCCCGTTTGTGCTCCCTCACCCTGCCACCTCAGGTATTTGTGTCAAGTATTAGCAATAACCAAATGACTTCACTTCCCTAAGCCCCAGTTTCCTCATCTGGAAAATGGGAATAATAGTATAGCGCCGCTGTGAGATTTGAATGTATTAGTACATACAATGCCGGCGCATAGTGAGTGCTTGATAATTGTTATTCATTTTAGTATAAAGCTATGTTTGACACGTTGTATGTACCGAATATATGTCTGTTTTCCTTCTTCTTTCCTTCCCTTTCATTTGATTCAACAAGTATTTAGGAATCCTTAGAGGCAGGGCTGGCTTCGCAGATGTGCACCCTGGGCAACTGCTTGGCTTAATGCTCTGCAGCCGCTGTCTTTCAATTCTTAGTAATTTTTGAACAAGGGGCCCTGAGTTTTTATCTTGCACTGGTCCTGCCTAGACACCTAAATGATGCTATGATTTACTGGATTGCCTGGTGTTTAAATTAAACAGCTGAGTCCACATTTGAACATCTGGAGAGTTCACATACAACTCTGGTGTGTTTTGGAAAGTTAGAACATCTTACCGTAGTGGGTTTACATTCCCAGGTGCCACCAAGGATGGGCCAGAGCTGGGTGCGGTGCTCTCTGCATAAGGCCCGAGCTTCGGTCCAGCACTCCGAGAGGCTTTGGACTGAGTCCCTTTGCTCATTTACGAGCGTCAGGTATGGCAGTTGGGGTCATGGCTTTGCCAGGTATATTTTCAGCTTTGCCACTCAAAAGCCATTTGACCTTGGGCAAGTAGCTCTTTGCCTAAGTTTTCCACCTGTGAAATGGAATTGATGATGATAATAGTAACCTCTCTTTTGCATGTGAAGATTAGGTTAATATATGTGAAGCATCTAGGACATATTATTGTTAGATTTTCAGTCTTACCTGGTGCACAGGTTCAGACTCCAAGTCTGAGAGCTGCGTCTCCAGGAGCGGGAAGCTGGACCTGCAGCAGGTGCCTATGAGGTCACTTCCTCCTACCATCTGAAGCTACATCTCTTGTCGAAGCTCACTCTCTCCACCTGCAGTGTTAGAGTTCATAAGTGGTTCAACCTGGGTTTTCTGCAGCCTTTCCCTAGCTCCAGCAGTGGGTGTGTGACCCAGGTGGCCCAATCAGCATAGTCCATCCCTTGGGCTGCAGAGATTGGTGATGGGATGAGCATATGAAGCAAGATGATCCAGTCAGAGTGAATCCTGGGAATTTTGCTGCTCTGCTAGAAAAAATATGCTTTTTTTGAACCAAGATTTCTAGCTATAGTAATGATATAACCCTGAGAACTCCTAGTGAGGGCCTACTACATGGGGAGAGAGAAAAAAAAAACTGAGCCCTACTGACGTGTTATGGATCCAGCCATACCTGAAGCCATCGCCCTACCACTATTAAATTCTCTGCATTCCCTACTAGTCTTGTTGTGGTGATGTGGTTTCTTCCATAAGTCCTTGGTTAGAAGGCCTCTCTGCAGCTAGTGATCAGTTGGTTATTCAGGATGATTTTTCTATAATTTAGTTGTGATTCCAGTTTGGATCTGGAAGGTTAGTGCTGCTTCCACTTATTCCTCCGCTATCTTGGGTCCTTTCAAGACTATTAAGTTCTAAGAGTTTACTTTTTTCCCCTTTTTTATAAGCCAGTTTAAGAAGGCACCGGAAATCCTGTGCTTGAGATCTTTACACATTATCTCCTGCAATTCAGAGATAAACCCTGTGGAGAAAGGGCTGTGATTATAGAGGAGTTGAGCCTCAGGGAGACAAATGGCTTATCCAAGGTGGCACGGCAGGTCAGTAGTTGGTGCTTGGATTTGAACCCAGGTTTCTTTGACACCAGAGTCTTTCTTTCATTCCATGTTGTCTGAGCTCTGGACAAGAGGGTCTGTGAGGGTTACAGACCTCAGTCCCATTTTGGCCACTATTTTGCTGTGTGACCTTGATCAAGTAATTCCTCCAATATGAGCCTCGGTTTCCCCATCTGTAAAATGGGGAAAAGTGTAGCACCTACCCCCTCAGGTGGTTGTGTGGGTTAAATGAGATAACCCATGTAAGTAAAGTGCTTCAAACAGGGCTGGGCAGTAGCGGTGAGCATGAGCTGTTGTTATCACGGGCTTTACGCCCAGTCTTCAGCCAAGGTGCCTCCCTGTGGGTCACAGGCTCCAGCAGCCTTGGGTGGCGCCTTCATCCATCTCCTGCCAGCTGGGCAGACCTGACTCACTTACCGAGGAAGAAGGCACTTAAGGAGCTGCTTCCCCAGTTTCTCTTTTAATTTTCATTACATAAATTTCACATTTCCCAGAATAGAGATCTTGAGTGGCTGGACTCATTTGGAAATCGAGTCAGCAAAGGGCCTCATTCATATTAATGGGGGCTTGAGTCTGGCTTGCAAGCAGGCTGAGACAAGGATGGATGGTCATGACTGCAGGCTGAACTGCTCCAGGCTGAGTTTGGACCCTGCCTAAATGAGCAGGGGCCTCTGGATTTAGGCTGGGACCATTCTCATTATGTGAGAGGCTCTGGGATGCAAGGACAATGTTGCTCCCTGGCTTAAACCCGCCAATGGAGAGAAAAGTCCACGTTGTTCACTCAGCTTGACCAGGTGCTGTGTGATTGGGCTCCTGCTGATCTCCCCCATCTCCTACCCACCTCTCTCCTCCTCGCTCCTGCTCTCTCACTAAGCTGGCCTGAGAGTTCCCTGCTTCAGGGCCTTTGCACTTGCTGTGCCTTCTGCTTGAATGTCTGCTCTCCCAGATCTTCCTGTGGTTAGCTTCTTCCTGTCAATCAGACCTTGTCTCACAATCACCACCTCTGGGAGGCCTTTCCTGACTGCCCATCCAGAGCAACACTCCCCAGTCCCCCTCTATCACCACCCATTTCATTTTCTCCATAGTGCTGAGCACTAGCCTATGTCTTCTTGTTTACTTAGTTGCCTATTTATTTATTGGCTGTGTCTCCTACCAGAATATAAACCCCATGAGAACGCAGACCAGGTCTCATTTACCTTTATCTCTCTAGGACCTGGCACAGAGTAGGTGTTCAACAAATATCTGTGGAGTGAATGCCAGGCTCCATGCTGGGTGCTTAGCACACAGATAAGACAAGCTCGTTGCCTGCGTGGAGCTCACAGTCTGGTACAGAGGGAACAAGCTGCAGGAACTGACATTTAGTGACTGTGACTAGGACTTTATAAGAGACGATACATTTTATCCTCACTATAGTCTTTGGAGCTATTGCTACTAGTGCCGGTTCATGGAGCACAGAGAAGTGAAATGACTTGCCCAAGGTCACACAGATAGGAAGTAGAGGAGCCAGAGTTTGCATCCAGGCTGTGTGGTTCCCAAATCTGCTGGGTTAACCAGATTCCCTAAGTCACAGGAAGTAAGAGCCTGGTGCCAGAAGGGCTGTGGCAGAGTGACAGGAACCCAGAAGAAACACCCAATCTCACCTTTGATGGGGGAGGGGATCGGCAGAACCTCTGCGGTGCCTTAGCTGTGCCTAGAATTATTTATTTTTAACTTCACATTATAGCTTAAGAATTTTTAATATCTTTACATTATCCATAATTAAAATTTTAAGTCATGCATATTATTCCAACGAGAGGCAGTGCTATTCATCACTGCTGGGCCATTGCAGGCTTGCAGTTTTGATGTTCTCCCTAATGCTGCCAAGACTCACCCCCTATACTTGGTGGAGTAATGAAATGCTTTAGAGCTTGGGCTCTGGACCTGGGTTCAAATCCCAGCTCCTCCCCTTGGCTTGCCTGGTGGATGGAGTGAGAGGGAGATTTTCCTTGCGATCCTTTCCAGTTGGACCACAGGAAATGATTACCTAGTAAATACCTAAACGTTTGAAAAACTTACAGGAAGGAGGCGTGTTCTTTCTGTCTGGCTATGGACTAAGCTTTATAGACTATATTCATTTTCTTTATTCACCTCGACATCACGGGGAAGTAGTTATTCTTGCCCCTGCCTGACAAGTAAGGAAACTGAGGCACAGGCAGGGGCAATGACTTGCCCAAGGTCACATGGTGTATTAATTAGTGCCAGAACTGAGACTCCAACCCAGGCCTCCTGACCTTCTGCTGAGGGAGTCTCCGCCTCACCGGGTGCGTCTTCCCGCATCAGTGGAAGCTGTGTCGAGGTGTGGATCGAGGGGCGGTGGCAACTCTCGGGTGGTCACACATTGCACTTGTGGCATGTGATTGTGTTCAAATCCCAGGTCTGTCACTTGCCTGTTGTGTGACCTTAGGTTACATTATTAGACGTCTGGGAACTCAGTTCTGTGGGAGCTGGGCTCAAAGATCAATCCTAATGATTCTCGCCTCCTGGTATCCACTCCCTGTGTCGTCCTCTTCTGCAGTGAATAGGGCTGACCAATAGGATGCTGTGGAAGTGACAGCGTGTGTGACTTCCAAGGCTGGGTAATAAAAAGACATCGTGACAGTGGAATAGTATCCCGCCTTACAAAGGACAGGAATTCTGACACGTGCTGCAACGTGGGTGAACTTGGAGGACACCATGCTGAATGAAATAAGTTAGTCCCCAAAAGATCGCGTGACTCCACTTACATGAGGTACCTCGAGGAGTCAAACGTATACAGAGAGAGGGTGGAAGGGTGGCGGCCACAGGATGTGGGGAGTGAGGAGTTAGCGTTCCAAGGCAAGGATACAGAGTTTCAGTTTCGCAAGGTGAAAAATTTCTGGAGATGGCCGGTGGTGATGGTTGCACAAGAATATGAATCTATTTAATAGCATGAACTGTACACTTAAAAGAAGGCTAGTGATGGTAACATGTGTGTTATGTGTATTTTTTCATAATAAAAAAATTGGGGGGTAAAGACAGGGCAGCAGCACCCTGGCTGGGTAGCTCAGTTGGTGAGAGCAGCGGCCCAATACGCCAGGATTGTGGGTTTGATCCCTGCTCCAGGCACGTGCAAGAATCAACCAGTGAGCTCTGGCCACGTGGCTCAGTTGGTGGGGGTGTTGTCCCATGCGCCAAAGGGTTGCCAGTTTGATTCCTGGTCAGGGCACATGCCTAGGTTGAGGGTTCAATCCCTGGCTGGGGCACATATGGGAGGCAGTTGACCAATGTTTCCCTCTCACACTGATTCTCTCTCTCTCTCTCTCTCTCTTAAAATCAGTGGAAACATGTCCTTGGGTGAGGATTAAAGAAAAAAAGAGTCTGCCAATGAATGCATAAACCAGTGGCACAACAAATCGATGTTTTTCTCTGTCTTTCTCCAAAATGAATTAAAATTAAAAAAATTTAAAAAAGACATCATAGCTTCTGTCTTTCTCCTGGATCACTCACTCTGGGGGAAGCCCTCAGCCATCTTGGGAGGACACACAAGAACCCCCGCGGCTGGTTCTCGTGAGGACCTGAGGCCACGCGCCAACAGCTTCATGTCAGCTTCCAGCTGTGGGAGGAGCCTGCTTGGAAAGGATCCTCCAGCCCCAGTCAAGCCTCCGACAGCCGTGGCCCTGGTGGACACTTTGGCTGTCTCTCCTCAGAGAACCATGCGGCTAAGTCACCCCTGAATTCCCGAGCCACAGAAACTGTGCGAGGTAATGAACGTTTATTGTTGTCTTAAGTCACTAAGTATTGGGGTAATTTGTTACGAGGCACTAGATGATGCGGTCCCCCATCTGTACAGTGAGAATGATGATAATTTCCCAGAATTGGTGGTGATGATAAATTCATGATGATAATTTCATAGGCTGCATGTCATAGGGTTCCTGCTAGGAATTAATTAGCATGTGAACTGTTACCAGCACAGTAGATAAATAAATGTTAATTAGCGTGATTACATGTTCTCCATGATTTCTGGCACGGTGAGAAGGTCAACCTGGACAATAAATCTGCATTAAGGAATAGACATAGGCACCAGGCCGCAGTGGAAATAATAATGATGGTAACAACGACAGCTACAATTATTGAGTACTCGCTGTATACCAAACCTTGGGCTAAGCACTTTGTACCTTTTCACTGAAACCCTCCAGCAGCAGCTTGAAGTAGATGATATTATTTTCCCACTTTACAGACTAGACAACTAAGGACCAGAGAGGGCAAATGGCTTTCCCTAGGTCACACAGCAAGGAAATAGTGTCAGAATTTGAACTCAGATGCTGCAGACACTACCAACGTTTCTCTTCTGAACCGCTGGATTGTGCTGCAGTTTAACAACCCCCCCCCAAAGCCCCTATTTCCCCTTTAACAACTTCCTCTTTATTACACAGGGTTCGTTGCCTAACATCGGACAACCAAATCATTTGTTCCTTCAGAGCCCATCTGCAGAGCGTTGAACTCTCTCCCCCTTGGGGGACCAAAGAGAAGATTCCCTTAGAAGTTTTGTTTTTCTGATTCCAGTATCCTCTCCCGGACTCTCTCCTTTGATATCCAGGACGGGGAATAAGAAGAACACACACATACAAAAAGGCACAAAAACATCCACCTGCTCTAAGGTCGCTTTAGTGCCTCATCCGAGGCAGTTTAATGAGCCCCAAACCCTTGCAGCCTGACACCTCCGGACGTGCCGCCAGCTGGCTCTTCACAAACAGCTCTCCTAATATTTGCTGTGGGGACATGTGGCCATCAGCAGAGGCATGTCCCCTAGACAGGCAATGAGCTCAGGACATGGGCATCACCACACCTGCTCCTCTCCCCGAGGAGGGCAGAAATAGTTGTGCAGCCATGGACGGCATAGCCTTTTTTGAGCTTGGGTCTGCGTGTCTACTTGTGTGTGGGCTGAAGGTGCAGCCAGGGGCCAGCCAAGGGCGGCTGGGCCCAGAGGGAGGGACAAGGATCTCTGCACCTGCAATGTGGCAGTGGCTGTGCTAGGCCTGCTTCCCCCCAGGCCATGGCTTCCCAGATATTTTTGACCATGAGTCGCAGGAAGTATTTTTGCATCGTGACCTGTAAAGCCCACGCACACACACACAAGTGAAATAAAAGTTTCATAATTCTGTACTCACCTTTATTGTGAGTGACGCATTTTATTCTGCTGACCTATTTTATTCTGGTTTAGTCTCGTCTGTATTATTCATTCATTCTGAGAGGGCTAGCCATGACCCATGAAAAAGATTTCAAAGGCCCTTAATGCAGGGATCTGGGTCTGGGAACTTGGATGGGACAAAACTCTATATTGTTATTTTCACTGATCTGGAGCTGAAATGTAGTCCTGCCTTCAGTTACGAATATAGGCAATGAATCATGGTAGTATTAGCAGCACTTGGGACACTGTCACTAATAAAAATCATAGATTATTTTGTATCTATCTCATTATAGCCATTGTGGATGTCTCGAAACAGCATTTCTGCTCCTCACCAGCTCAAAATTATGGTTACTATATGCACCGCTAGATCTTGTTACCATACTTACTGCTAGGTCTTGTTTTTTAATTTGAAAATAACACATCAATCATTATATCGCATATTTTAAAATATTTTGATACTTGAATTTCAATCGAATATGGTTCCTTTGTAAAGTTTTGTGTTTTATTTTATGCATTTAACATCATTATTCTGAGAAGGGGGTCCGTGGGCTTCATTGGACTGCCCTGGGCATCCACAGCACACGCAATTCTCGATAAATGTTTAGGGACAGAAGGAAGGCATGGAGGAGGGGGAAAAAATGAAGATGGGGAAAGAAGGAAGGTAATAGAAAGAAACAAAGGAGGAAGGAATGTCTTAATTTATCTCAGAATTGCAATGCTTACCCAGAGCTGACATGTAGGTGCCAGTATGTGCTGAATGAGGGTTATTGTAGCTTTAGAGTTCAGTCTTGAAGTCGGGTAGTGCCAGTTCTTCAAGTTGGCTCTTCTGCAACGTTGTGTTGTCTATTCAGGATCTTCCACATCTCCATGTACCTTGTAGAGTCATTTTGTTGATAGCCATAGAATAACTTGCTGGGATTTTGACTGGGATTTCATGGACTCCCTAGATTAAGTTGGGAACACCCAACATCTTGACAATATCAAGTCTTATATCCACAAGCATGGAAAATCTCTTCATTTACTTCATTCTTTAATTTCATTCATAATACTTTTAGAGTTCTCCACAGATAGACCTTATACACATTTGTTGGATTTATACCTATTTGATTCGGGAGGGGGCGCTAATGTAAGTGATACCGTGTTTTTTAAATGTCAGGCTTCCCTTGTTTATTGTTGGTATGTAGGAAAGAGGTTGACTTTTGTATGTTAATCTTGATGAGTTTTTTTCTCTCTTGCTGCTTTCAGAATTCCCTCTGTCTTTAATTTTAGACTGCTTTGTTAGAGCGTGTGTCGGAGACGATCTCTTTGGGTTGAACCTGTTTGGGAACACATAGACTTCATTAACTTAGATGTCCATCTCGCTCCCTAGATTTGGTAGGTTCTCAGCCATATTTCTTTATTTTCTAAAAAAGATTTTATTTATTTATTTTTAGACAGAGGGGATGGGAGGGAGAGAGAGGGAAAAAAACATCAATATGTGGTTGTCTCTCGTGTGCCCCCTACTGGGGGCCTGGCCTGCAATGCAGGCATGTGCCCTGGACTGGGAATTGAACTGGTGACCCTTTGGTTCACAGGCTGGTGCTCAATCTACTGAACCATGCCAGCCAGGGCCTCAGCCATATTTCTTTAAATAAGCTCTGTGCCCTTTCTCCTCATTTCCTCCGGGACTCCCATAATTCATTTCATTTGATGATATCCCATAATTCACATAGGCTTCTGTCACTCTTTTTCATCATTTTTTTTTCTTTGCTCTCCTCCGAATGGATAATTTCAAATGACCTGTCTTTGAGTTCAGAAGTTCTTTTTCTGGACTTGTGTAAGTCTCCTGTTTATGCTCTCTATTGAATTTTAATTTCATTCATTATGTTTTTTTAGTTCCAGAATTCTGTTTAGTTTTTTTTTTTTATGATTTCTCTTTGTCAAGCTTCTCATTTTGTTCATGTATTATTTTCCTGATTGTATTGATTTGTCTCTCTGTGTTTTCTTATATAGCTCACCGAGCTTCCTTAAAACAGTTATTTTGAATTATTTTTCAGGAAGCTGTAGTCCTCTCCATAACTCTGGGGTCAGTTACATGAAAATTATTGTGTTTCTTTGGGGTGGTATCATATTTTCTTGATTTTTTGTTGTTGTTCCCCGAGGTCTTGCCTTGCTGTCCACATTTGAAGAAGCAGTCCCCTCTGCCAGTCTTTATGTCTGCCTTTGGGAAAAAACACCTTTCCCTGTCAGTCCTGCTGGGGATTCAGAGGCTTTCTCAGACCTTTCCTGTGGAATCACCTGCTTCACATTTCCTGTTTCCTCTTGGAGGGGGAGGTCGTTAAGATGAAGGCTCTTTAGATCCTTTGCCCTCTCTGGCTGGCTGGGTGCCGACAGCTTCCCATTTGCTTTCCCTAGGGCAGTGCTGAAGGCTCTAGTTTGTGTGCTTCCTCCCGATCCCGCGCAGTTCGGCCAGCTTTCCGTGTGTGCGCATGAGTCATCTGCACAGACCTGCACTCACTGCCCGTGGCGGGGGAGGGGGGTATGGTGCATGTAGCATTGGGCCTTGCTTTAAAAAAAAATTATATATTGACTTTTAGAGGAGGCGGGGGGAGAGAGAGAGAGAGAGAGAGAAACATCAATGTGAGAGCAAAATATCGATCGGTTGCTTCTCGTTTGTGCCCTGCCGGGGGCTGAACCTACAACCCAGGCATGTGCCCTGACTGGGAGTCGAAGCAGTGACTTTTGTGCTTTGCGAGATGATGCCCGACCTAACTGAGCCACTCCAGTCAGGGCGAGTCTCGCTTTATGATCCACTCTGATAATCTGTCCTTTAACTGGTGTGTTTAGACCATTGACATTCAAAGTAATTACTGAATATTGGATTAACATCTGCCATATTTGTTACTGCTTTCTATTGGTTGCCTTTGCTCTTTGTTCCTACAATATTTTTTCTTCCTCTCTTCTTCTGCCTTTTGTGGTTTTCATGCAGCATTTCGTGATTCCATTTTCTCTCCTTTCTTAGCATATTCATTATACTTTTTAAAACACCTTTTTAAGTGGTTGCCCCAGTGTTTGCAATATCCATTTACAATTAATATAAGTCCACCTTCAAATAACACTCTACCACTTCATGAGTAGCACTTTCTCCCTCCCGTCCTTTGTATCATTTCTGTCCTTTGTATCATTCAGTTCACCTCTGTGAACTGGTTCACACTCAGTTATGAATGTGATGTATAGCATTCATAAACATATACACATTATGTACATAAGATATATACAAAAGCATACATAACCAAACACATTGTATAGGTAGGCACAGACTGTTATTTGTTAGATCAATTAAGAATAAGAAAAGGAAGAGTTTTTATTTTACCTTCATTTATTCCTTCTTTGATGGTCTTTTTTTTTTTTCCTTTAAATGTAGGTCCAAGTTTCTGACCTATATCATCGTCCTTCTCTCTACAAAACTTCTTTTAACATTTCTTGCAAGGCAGTTGTATTGGCAACTAGTTCCTTCAGTTTTTGTTTACCTGAGAAAGCTGTTATTTCTCTTTCACTTTGGAAGGAAATTGTGCAGGGTACAGAATTCTAGGTCAGTGGTTTTTCCTCTCGGCACTTTAAGTACTTCACGTCACTGTCTTCTCGCTTGCTTCGTTTTTGAGGAGCAAATGGGTGTAATTCTCATCTTTGTTCTTCTATAGGTGACCTGTTTTTCTTCTGGTTTCTTTCAGGATTTTTTTCTGATCCTTCCTTTTTCTGTAGTTTGATTTGTCATTTGCTAGGTGTTGTCTCTTTGGCATTTATCCTGCTTAGTGTTCTCTGAGCTTCTTACATCTGTGGTTTGGTGCCCAGCATTAATTTGCTGAAATTCTTAGTTATTATTGTATCAAATATTTTGTTGTTCCTCGCTCTCTTCCTTCTGTCTCTTGTGTTCCAATTATGCTTATGTGTCTCCTTTTGTAGTTGTCCCACAATCCTTGAAAATTCTGTCTTTTTTTTCAGTCTTTGTTCTTTGCTCTTCAGTTTTTGGATTCATGCTCTGCTGGAGGGAGGAACTTACATTCTATTGGAGGGAGATAAGTAATAAAATACATACAATATAGTAAGTCAAAAGATGGTAAGTGTTACGGAGAACAACAAAGCAGAGAAGGGGAAGGATTGTGAGATTCTGTGTGTGTGTGTGTGTGAGGGGGAGGTTGTTATTATAAACAGTGATAAATAGGATTGTCAGATAAAGAGGCTGCTGAGAAGGTGATCCTGAAGGAGGGGTTGGAGCGAGCCATGTGGCTAGCCTGGGAAGGATGTTCCAGGTAGAGGGGACAGCCCGAGCAAGGGCCCTGTGCTGGCAGTATGCTTGGTGCGTTGGAAAATTGACTGGTGGCCAATGTGTCTGAAGGGGAGTGAGGGAGGTAGAGTAATAAGACAGGGGATCAGATGGGGTGGAGGAGTCTGGGAGGGGGGCAGGAGAGGGGTGGCATTAGGTGAGCTCACATGGCCATGTTTAAGGCACATGGAGGAGGACAGTGACAATAGAGCAGGGCATCCTCAGGGGAGAGCAGGGGGAGGCCCAGGAACGTATGGCTGTGCAGACCATGCCAAGGACTTAAGGTCTTATTCAAAATGTGATGGGAAGCTTTGAAAGGCTTTGATGGTGGAGCAACATAATCAGAGTGACAACCTGACGGAATTCCTCTGGCCACTGTGTGGAGGAGAGCCCAAAAGGGTGAAAACAGGGAGCCTGGTCTGCGGGCTGCTGCGGTCATCAGCCAGTCGAGAGCGACGGCCAGGCCCGGAGCTGTGACAGTGGGAGGGGCGAGAGGTGCAGATCCCAGATCTGTTTGGAAGGCAGAGCCCATGGAAACCATCCATTGCAGCTGAGTTTGTTAGAGCGAGGGTTAGGAAGCAACCTGAACGCTCAGCTGTAGGAGACTAATAGTCACGGCGTACAACGAAACAGGACGCAGGCCTACAAAAGAACGAGGATGCTGTCTTTGCATTAATACAGAATGATTTTCAGGGCATGCAGTACGAAATGAGAAAAGCCAAGTGCAGAGCAGTGTATATGGTACATTACTGTTTGTGTGGGTTGAGTTAAACAGAGCAAGACAAATACACACACAAACACCGTCCTTGGATATGAGTGTTCTGTTCTGTTTTCTTTCTTTCAGTGTTTGTCCTCTCTGCTTTTTAGTCCCCAAATTTATGTTCTATTGGAGGGAGGTAGACAATAAACAAAATAAATAGGTAAAGCATATTGTTTCAGAGGGGGTGTAAGTGTTGTGGAGAACAACAAGGCAGAGAAGGGAGGGGCTGTGGGAGTTGAGCATGTGGCCCCTGTAGGCATTGCGAGATATCTTTATGAGACAGAGATAGTAAGGCCAGGGACACCCAGGCACCACTGACACGAGAGCCAAAAGACTAAATTGGGGCTTTGGTGCATCAGCACCGCATGGGGCGGTTTGCCACTTTTTGTACATTGGGGTGACAAGCCAATGATATTTTCATATTCTCTCTTTCAGGTGAAGAGAAACAGCCAGAGCTGCCCCTCTAAGTCCCCCAATTCAGCCTCCCCTGCAGATTTTCATACCTCTGCCTTCCTGCGCCCTCCAGGAAATAAGACAAATTCCACCAAGCTTATTTTCTCCGTACCTTTTTATTGAACTCTGCAGACCTCATTAAGGGACCATTTGCTTAGAAATTCTTAAACATTTGGACATATTTTACAAGACAGGACAGCAGCTGGAGGTCACAGTTTATCTCATCACATGCATAAAAAGACACTGGGTTTTTTGTTTAGTTTCCTCATGTGTGTGTGTGTGTGTCTGTCTGTCTGTGTAATGCTCATTTTCACTTTTACAGGTAGGACTGGAGACATCAACTGACCGGAGATGAACAGGACCCAAGAACATGACCCCGAGAAAAGAGCAGCTAAGGACATTGGTCATTTATGGCTAATGTGATTGGCTTGGCCCCTGTCATGGGCGGGGCGATCAGAATGGCTTTGCTGGCAGAAAAACCTCAACCTCACACCACGGTTCCTTGGAGAGACAGAGGGTCTTAGCTAACAGGATAGGGCACGTGCTACCGTGGGGGGCATTGGGAAAAAGGAAGACCATTGGCTCTAACAGCTGGAGGGCAGGCTGGACCTCTTTTCCAGCTGGCCTGCTGTGGCTCAGGGAAGGTGATCCAGTCTCCAGATGTCATCTCCTGTGTTTCCTGCCCCCAGCAAGTCCCAGACCAGGGAAAACCCTTACTTCGAACCCTTGGCTTTGCTCACTGGAAAACCACTCTGTGGTTTCTGCATGGGCTATGTGTGAGCTAAACTCGAGCATGAGGCTGAAAATGCAGAGTGGGAGAGTAGGAAGGAGGCTGGGGCTGCCCCAGAGGTCCCTTGGAAGGGTAGTTCTGAGAAGGCCGTGGCCCTTAGGGCAGACAAGTGTCAAATTTAGACATCATCTTGGCCCCTGATTGAGTCAAAGGACAGATGGCATTGGTACGGTTACTACAGGCTTTAATCGGAGGGGCCCCCCATTTCTCCTTCCTTCCCCGTTAGCAATACCTCAAGCCAGGTAAGAACTAATAAACTCCTCTATTCACTGACACATTCACTCATCAATTATCCACTCAGAAATCAATCATTTACACAGTCACTCAAAAACACAGGTTGGGTGACCACTATGTGCCAAGGACATATATTGGGGGATAACCCTGAGTTCCTTGTGCAGAAAATGGTGTTCCCAGACCTTGACCTTGGGTTAAAACCAGGACAGGTCTGGAGAAAAAAGGGCCAGTTGCCAGCCCAGCAGCTGCTGACCTTTTTCTTCCCTATCCACCAGGCACACTGAGCTCAGAGGTCAAGGTCATCTAAGAGAGAGCCCAAAGCCCTAGTGAAGACCAGGGTCCATGAGCCAAGCCATGGAGAAATCCAACTCTTGTGGGCATCTTCTCCTGTGCTTCCCTCCTTGTTTTTCAAACCTGGATTAGTTCAGGGAGGCAAATAGGATGGGGTGGTCCATGCATGACCCTCAAGAGCATCTTAATGGGACAGAATTGGGGGTTTACTTCATTTTTCAGGATTGTCATACCATTGCAGCCACTGACTTGAGCTATTCCTGCAGGAAAGAGCCTCAAAGGGGGAAGCCTGGAAACTGGCAGCTGCTCAGTCTATCCATTCAAACATATCCTGCCTTACCTCGTGATAAAGCAACTGGAGACTGCCTCCTCCAACCCACCACATACAAACTAAGGGGGGCTTTAAAACCCCTTTGTCAAATGCTCTCCTTGAAGAATGCAGTACCCAGACCTGGGGAAGGGGCTACAGAGGTGGGAGAAGGCATTGGACCTGGTGGTAACCAAAGCCTTGTTTTGCTGTGAAACTGGATTACGGCTGCCTCTGTCTTTTGGCCTTTCTGGATTTAACTTCCTTGGGTGGGGACTTTCAAAGGATTTGAATGGGATTTCCTATTTTATTTGCCAGGGGAAAAAAAGCCCTTTTGGAATGGTGCCATTTGCTATCGCCTGGGCAGTTTGTTCATTAAGCAGCTGGTTAGTGGGTAAAAGATAATTGTGTCTTTTGTACAGAAATCCACAGGTGTATGAGGGCACGGGGGCTGGGCAGAAGGGCTGAAGCACCGCGAGACAGCCAGCCAGAGATGGGGCTGCTTTGTGGTTGGCCTTGGGGGAGGGTAGCCTGAGCGTCATCCCACCCCACGTGGTTCCTGTTAGGGCACTGAGAATGGGTTGGATGGGTGATCAACAGGGTCATCGACATTTTCCAAGATATGAAACAGGAGGGAACAGGGTATCCTGGGCAGCATTTCCAGCCTAGAACCCCCTCTGAAAGCTGCAAACCCTAACATTTGAGTTCCTGCTAACAGCGCTCCCTGCCTTTGCCTCAGTAGCTTGAGTCTATGTCCAGACATTCAAACCACGTACACACACATACACACTCACACACACACACCAGGAAACAAAGAGAGGGAGAGAGAGAATTTCCCTGGTTGTTCAGTCCTGTTGCTATGCAACTCGAGGGTCCCTCTGCAATCTCCACTTTGTACATCATCTAGCCTCTCTTTAAACACCTATGGTGTCAGGGAGACCATTACCCAGCACGGCATCGAGTTCCATGGTGAGGCGGCCCCACCTATTAAAAGTGCTTTCTTCCTTTGAGCTGAAGCTGAGCACCCTGCTCCTTTCAGGCAAGAGAAACCTTCAGAGACTCGCAGCCCTCTAGCAGGCAGGTAAGTTCTTCCTCAGGTGAGCTGCCCACTCCACTCCGTCCTCGCCAGCCTCTGGTCATAGACCCTTCTAAATCCATTTCTCCAATTGGAATTTGGGGTGTTCCCAAGAAATGCCAGGTTAAGGTCGTATCAGGGACAGTGAATGGGTACCCAAATTATACAACCTCTTTCTAGCTGCAGACAGCCACAGGCAAGGGGGTTTGTTTATCTGGGCACCAAACCCAGCAAATTATTGGGAAATACAATTTTTTAAAAAATGTTCTTGTGAAGAAGTTTGAACAAATCTGGTCTGTTTTGTTTGGCTCTGGTTCAAATCAGATTACCACGAATTTGGGGGCTGGGAAAACGTTGATTAGGGTCTTAGTCCAGAATAATAGATTGGTACGTGGTTTCCTCTGGGGGTGTTTCAGCAGGGTGGGGTGAGGGGTGGTTCGCTGCCATCTAGGAGTCCTGATTTGGCTCGGATCTCTGATTTGGGGCAGAGGCGAGAGCCCTGAAGCCGAGGGTGAGGCGGGTGGGATGTGAAAACTGAAATGAATGCAAGTTGGAGATTATCTGAGCTTTCCTCATCTTCCTGCCTGAGCTGATGGATGGAAAAAATTGCTTTTTGTTGAAGATCCTGCGTCGTGAGGTGTTCTCTGCCCACCCACGGTGGGGGTGGGGGACACCTGGTGGAATTAACGGATTGGGACAGACCAGAAACTCCCTGAGGCCCAGTCAGGCGGAGGCAGCCCCTGCCTCAGATCTCCCGCTCTATGAAGCCAGCAGCTGCAAGAGGAAGGGGAGATGAGATGGCAGATTCTGGGGACGTGTCTTCTCAGGGTCTGGCTGCAAGCCCGTCTAGCTACTGTTTTTTGGTGAGGCTGCTGGCAATGGATTGAAATAAAGAACTGATAAAAAGCTGATGAGATCTGAAGCCCAGCCTGTTCTCAAGAACCAGAACATGCTCTGTCCTTCGGATTCAATTGATACAGCAACAGGGCGCTCGACTTGGCAACAGGCCAGCCAGGAGGGGCCTCGGTATGTTCTGGAGCTCAGAAACGCCCAGTGGGAAGTTTGCCTGAATGAGATTTTTGGGTCCGAAATTTTGGGGGAGGAGAAAACTCAGTCCCCTCAGGTTCCCAAACATGTGTGGGAATGAGCCAAACCAAGCCTACATCCCATCCTGATTTTGAGGGTCACCTGCTCTCAATCCAGTATATGTGTCCTGGATTCTTAAGAACGATGACGAGAAACACAGAGACAGAAAGAAGAAGGTAACAGTGTCAACAGTCTCTAGGCCTTGTGTCAGGAAATGTCTGCCGAGGAAGTCAGATGCTGGCATCTTTCCTCGCTCCCAGAAAATCACAATCAAAAGGAAGCAAAGAGAAAAAAGCAGTCCACGGGACAATGGACGTAAATGAAAAAGACCAGAAGACATCAGCTACGGTAATGACGGACAACAAACCTCCTAAAGTGTTATTCTATGTTACAAAAGAAATTAGACTCAGTGGCCCTATTATAAATTTGCTAAAAATACATTTTATATTTATCCGAACAGAAAAATAGACTACTCTGAGATATGTGGACAACCTATGATGTAGTCATACATCAGATACTTCTAGAGCCAGAAAAATGGCAACAGAAACTGCAGAGGTAACTCTGATTTGTGGGGGTCACCGGGGCTGGCTTGGGTCCCTTTAGAACATCCGGATGCTGTCCTATAAGCAGTGAGAGGCAAGGGAAGTTCAGCTCAGGGCTGGAGGCTCTCCTCTGTCCTGCTGGGGGACTCGGTTGAGCCTTCTTCTTCCCTCCTATCAGCTTTGCAGCCACAGAAAAAGTCCTTTCCCAAAGAATCTCAGAGGCGGTTCACCATGCTCTCATTTGATTCAAAGTTCCTTGATTGGAGGCTGACGCCTGGGACTAGCTGGCAGAGATATAAGAAAAGGAGAGAGCTAGAGACCTGGCTGTAGTGACCCTTGTCCATGGTGGATTTTAAATTTGCCCTTACCCATGGATTAGACACTCCAGCCATGACTTGGAGGAAACAGAAATATACAATAGTTTACAAAAGTCAACAATACATTACAGCTTTACAGAGGAGAATCTGTTTGTTTGTTTGTTTTTTTCTCCTTAGAAAGGTGGGTCTTATTAGGAGAAAGGGCAGAAACGAGGCTATGGTGACTAAGACACGGTGGAGGAGAGGCTTGGGAATCAGTCTGACAAAGTTTGCATGGGCAGCAGTCCTCAGGGGCAAGCCGGGCAGGTTGAAAGGAAATGGCCTCCTCGGGGTTTTGCTGTTTCCATGTCTAATTCTTTCTTCTTGATCCCCAGTGCCTTTAGAGAAAGGGGTTTCACGGGAACAAAGGTTCTCTCCTCTTTTTTCTTCCCCCATTCAGTGTGCTTAAGAGAAAAGTCCTAAAGAAGGCACCGAGAAATCTACTGCATCGAAATCCTGCTGTTTTTCTTTCCCCAGAGAGAAAAAGGTGAGCCAATAGACCCTTCCAGAGCTTGCCCACTTCTCTCTGCTGGTCGCAGACTCTCCCCCCTCTGTGTGGTTGGGACACATAGCTACCTGGTCCCTAGCCCTTTCTGATAATGGTGGAAGTTGGGGGGACTCAAGTTCAGCTGGGTTCTTGACGAGTTTCGCTGAGTTGGCCAAAGGGACCAGGCATCCATCCGCCTCCAGCCCCTAGTTTTATTTCTTTGGGTTGACTTGTCCCCACCACCCCCACACTTTTATTGGTTCAGAAATGGGTGGGACATGGACCACCAAGGTAAAGCAGTACCTGCTCCCAAACCATTACTTTCCTCTCCTCCATCAGTATCAGTTGATCAAGGTTACCTTCTCATGGAGACTCCCAGGGAGATTTCCTAGTGCATGTACACAGGTACAGGTAGGATGTACACATATTAAAAACCTCGGTATATTCCTTTTTGGCAGGCGGGGGCCTGGATAAACTCACAGCACTCTATTTTGAATCGGGCACAGGGTAAAAGCTATATTCCCACAAGACGTACACAGGTAAAAGAAAAAACCCAAACAGAACACAATACTTTCTAAGCATAGTATATGCTGAGTTTCAATTATTCTGTTTCTATAAGAACTCTATAGGGGTCTGGCTATTCAGCCTGAAAAGGTAGGTTCTTCATGATACTTCTGAATTCGTCCTTCAAAAGTGACTCAATAAAATGCTACTTTAAGGTCAGACAAAATGCATGAGGAAGGAAGGGCCAGGCCCTGTGTGACCACACAAGGCAGAAAGGGCCTTTGGTTACAAGGAGAGTTGCACCAATTGGTTCTTAGTTTAAAAAAAAAAAAAAAGAGAGAGAGAATTTCCAATCTGTACACTTCTCATCTGCTTCAACCAACAAATGAAATGCCTCGATTTGAAGAAGGGGTGGTAAGTTCCTTCTCGGTATATATGGCTATATTTAAACATGTTCTCTTTCCTGATATGTAAAATAGACTATATTATTAATTTTTTACAGATAGCATCAGCTCTAAAAATATCTGAATCAGAAATCACAACTATTTACTTTTATCAAAATGCGTTTGTTTGTTTTCCCTGAATTTTCCCATTTGTGCTGATGGAGGACATACACGGTGATGAAAACAAAGAAGAGATGAGCCAGGGAGGACTGGCCCACGGCCATTCCTTGGTAGCCCCCAGCCCCGCCAAGCCCCCGGGGGCGCTGCTGCTGCCTCTCTCTGGTATATCTCTAGCACAGCACGACCTCATTCTCTCTCTGTCCCTTAAGTCCCTTTGCGTTTGCTGTCAAGTACTCTGAAGATGCTTTGGAAGAGTCAAGATACTTCAGCACACATTGTCTTTGCTAACACAGCAAAGAACAGGACTGTCCCCTTTTGAAGGGATCCGTCGTCCTGGGAGATGCCGAGAAGCGGTGTGAGCCAGGTGTGCATTCAGCAGAGGACACACATTTTTTAAGGGCGATGGAATGACCCCACGTCATCATACCTGTGACAGGCAGCCAGCCTCGTGCCACTGTACAGAGGGCGGGCAGCACGACCCTGTGATATTGGTGTACTGAACAGGTGGATCATGCCGTTGTACTAATGGGTGGACCAATAATATTGTATGAAGGACAGCGGAACAACACCACGTTTTGTTCCATCAGGAAGACATACACCTGTCACAGTTGAGGACGGACAGATTATACTGTTGTACTTGGGATACCATCTCTTAAAATTGTGTTAGGAGAACAACATCAGTCCATGGTACCAAAAACAGGCAGATCAATAACATGTTATCTTTACTGACAGATGGGCCAACGGCCTGGCATCATGCTAGCCAGTGGCTCAACCCAATGTCACTGAACCAAGGAACAGCCAGCAATACCACGTGGTCAGACTGAGTTCAAGCAGACCAACGCCAGTGCATCAAACTAGGACAGGAACACCAACACCAAGAGATACACTAGAACCGCTCATGATACACACAAATACTTATTGCTTTTGTCTGTACTGGCTGCATGATGGCTGCAGAAAGGAGAGCTGAGCTTTTAATACAGACAGTGACACCGAAAACACACTGACAGCTGGTTGACAAGAAAGAGAACGAGTACAACACCCAATGCCCAACCGCCTGCTGTCTTCTTTTGAGATGTGCCTGTTTCCTGTACATGTGACTTTATGAGAGGCCCTCCTCAAGGGCCACATACCCTTCCTTGCAAGGGGACTTAGAGGATGCTTCAGAGGGGCAGGGAAGGCGCCCACAGGCTTTGACCTGGCAGACGACAATATCAGCACAATATCACCCACTGTGGCTGGACATAGGCATGTATTGTAGCAACAACCCAACCAGAGTCCCAGAAAGTGGCCCACGGGAAATAGTGCTTCTTTTAAAGTGCAAGATGGTGACACTGTCCCTGGTAGAACCTATTTTTGAAAAACATAAAGTGCTTTTTATTTTAACTTTTTTAAAAACTTGAATACCACAGGAAACAAAAAAGGATTTCTATTATAGTAGATGCTTCCCCTGCCGCAGCAGGAAGTATTCAAAAGTCTGAACGGGGCATTTCAATTGGGGATTTTTTTTCCCTTTCGTTTTTGTAGGTAAAAAAAGTCAGATCTTATTCTGTTCTTCAGGAACATACAGTCTCTTTGAATAAGCTATTTCTTTTGCATATTTGACACTTGCATATCTTTTGAGTCTACACCAGTGATGTACAGAAAATGTATTCCCTCAACAACCCTAAAGCAATGCTCAGCATTCACACTGTTGGCTGAGTGCCCGCCTTCTGAACCCTTCCCAGATTGCCAGGGGGCAATTAGAATTGAGTACAAGTGGTACAACTCACCCCGATGATATCTCAAAATAAAATCTCAGGTACTACGAAACAGTGAAGTCAATGAAGCCATTTGAGTAAGGGTTTTGCATTGGGATCGTGGCTTACAGTGCAGAGATTTCTCCATGACACAAGTGTTCCCTGTAGCCTTCCGACAGCGGGATCCATCCAGGAGGTGATGGACAGGAGTTCCCAGAGGTGGCCAGGCCACACCCAAAGCAAATTGGTCAACCCACTTTTTCAATACCAGCCCCGTGTTCCAATATCCTTCTCCAGCTGAAGCCAGGAGGGATTGGAGATGTTGCCTTCTGCAGCTGTGATGGAGAGCCATGAGAGAAGGGCAGGGAGCAGGTGGTCTTGGTTATGTCTAGAATGTGGTAGTGGCGGCTGTGAGCTCTGCTCATGTCATCTCCTAGAGAGGGCAGTGGAGTTGTTACAAGGAGGCGCCATGTCCTATGGCTTGGCCGGCTGCATTCCGATGGATCTACCATGGCTCTCAAGGTCTTAGGGAGCTTTCTCCAGAGTCTTTCTTCTTTCCGGGGGCTTTGCAGAGCCTTTCTGTTTCAGAGTTCATACAGAAAGGCTCTGTGGCAGGAAAGCTGAGCAGCACTCCTCTTTGGACCTTGCCACAAGCCTGTCCTCCACGTGGGGTAGTTCAGATGGTCGGATCCCGTGTGCTTCCATGGGCCCCTCCCCCTGGCAACACCCGGACCTCGGGGGAGATATGGTTCTCAAGTCTGCATTTTTCCTGACCACTGGGGGCTTTTCCAGTCAATGTTTCTGCAGAGTAAATACAGTTCTGCCGTAAGAACTTAGGGGAGGTGGATAAGGGGGAACTTTCAAAGTGGTTCTTCTCCGATCTTGTCCCGACGCTGAACTTGGGACTGGTGCTCCCATGGAGGCTTTTGGGAGGGCTGGAGTCCACACTGTACAGTACCTGTCCCTCATCATCTGTGTCTGCATCAATGTACTGGTGGATACCTGCTTCAAAGTTGAATGCTATTGCTGCGTGTTTCTCGGGTGACCGGGGGGGTGTCCTAACACTTGCTGTGGTATAGATGGAGGACTCTGGACTCAGCACAGATGTGTCCAAGAGTGTGGCACACTCCAGTCCAGCAACAGCAGCTGCAGCACCCCCCCGGTTCCTGAGAGGGTCATGGTACATCCCCAGAACGGGGAGTAATGGACTGGGTTCGCCTTCCATGAAGTTGACTTTAAGTGCTCGAAGCTTCAAGGGGTTGTTGGTCTTCATGGAACTCTTGGGGCTCTCGATGAGGAAAGTAGAGTGATGATTGGCATCAGGGGTGGGGTTGGCCTCAACAAACCTACCACCACTGGCACCCAGAGCTCCCCGCCACCCTATCTCTGGGGCCATGCTGCCCCCAGTCTTGCTGGGGAGTGATGCCAAAGGGCTGTGGGAGAATCTGGTGGCTTCAGGGAAGTCTGTGGCACAGCTAATGAAGCTATCGATGCTCGACATGCTTCTCATGTCTATGACCCCTTCTGTACGAGCGGGCAGAGGGGCGACGGGGCTGGGGATACTCTCCATTTCAAGTTCTTCCTTTGGTTTGCTCTGTGTTGCTAACTCCTTGGTATTGAGGATGGGCTGACTTTGGGCCTTGGCCATCTTATTGTACATGTCTTCCAATTGCTGGACATTCAGATGCTGAGGACTAGAAGATGACCTGGCCTTTTCGGGGGATCCCTGCTCCTTGGTTTCAAAGGACTTACTTGAGCTGGTTTCAGAGAGTGTCCTCTTTGTCCATTTCCATTTGTTGGGAGACAAGTGGTTATCTTGCACTTTGTCCTTCTTACCCATATTCTCTCCATTTTTCTCAACCACTATGTCCATCATCTCGATGCTCCGGGCAAAAGCATCTTTCATGTTCATGGACACGATGCTGCCATTCCTCTTGGCTCTCTCCAGAGCCTCTCTCCGCTTGATTGCTTTCTCCTGCCTCTTCTGCTCCTTGTAGAACTCAGAGAAGTTGTTGACAATGATGGGGATGGGAAGAGCAATCACCAGGACCCCCGCAATGCAGCAGAGCCCCCCCACAATTTTCCCCAGGAGAGTCTTAGGGTAGATGTCTCCATACCCAACAGTAGTCATGGTAATAGTAGCCCACCAGAAAGAGGCTGGGATGCTTTTGAACTTGGTGTCCTCTTCATCCTTCTCCGCAAAGAAGACAAGGCTGGAGAAGATCATGATGCCCATGGCGAGGAAAAGGATGAGCAAGCCCAACTCGTTGTAGCTCCGCCGCAGAGTGAAGCCCAAGGACTGGAGGCCAGTGGAGTGGCGTGCGAGCTTAAGGATGCGGAGAATGCGCATGATGCGGAAGATCTGGACCACTCGGCGGACGTTCTGGAACTGCAGCACACTCTTGTTGGATTCGGTGAGGAAGATGGTCACATAGTACGGCAGGATGGCCAACAAGTCAATGGCATTGAGTGGGCCCTTAAAAAACTTCCATTTCTTGGGCGAGGACAGGAACCGCAGCAGGTACTCCATGGTGAACCATGCAATGCACACGGCCTCCACGTGGGCCAGCTGGGGGTTGTCCGTGGTCTGGCCAAACTCATCAAGGCTCTGTAGCTCAGGCAGCGTGTTGAGTGACAGGGCAATGGTGGAGAGGACGATGAACATTATGGAAATTATGGCAAGGATCTGTAAGGAGAAGAGAGTGAGATTTAGTTATCAGCCAGTGATGGGATGATCACCCTAATACCCTGAGTCTGCAGGAGGCTCCTCAGCATTCAGGAGCATTTCCCATCACACTGTTCACTTAATGGCTGGATGGCTGAGCCTAACAGATGATTTATTCAAACCCATTTATTGTACAGATGTGGAAACTGGCTCAGAGAATTGAAGTCATTGAAAGCTAATCATGAAGCCCAGGGGTTGGCAAATTTTTTCTATGAAGGGCCAGATAGTAAATATTCTAGACTTTGAAGTCCATGAATTCTTTGTTGCAACTACTCAATTCTGCAGCTGCAGCATGAAAGCAGCCTTAGATAATACATAAATAAATGTGTGTACATGTGTTTCAATAAAACTTTTGACAAAAGGAAGCAGTGGACTGAATGTGACTTGCGGGCCATAGATTGCTGACTCGTGAGCTAGACCTACAGTTCATCATGACCACGGGGTGGGAACTGCTTTCACAACATGCTTCTGATGACAGTAACAATAGACACCCTCCACTGAGTGTCCATGGTAGGCTAGGCACTGTGTTTAGCATTTTCCCTGCGATACCTTATTGCATTCTTACAAAACCCCCAATATTCTATCTATAGTGTATTGTATTCCATCTCCAATGAGTAGGGGAGGAAAGCTAGGGTTCTGAAGCTAGGAAGTGGCAGAGCCAGGGTTTTCACCTCGGCCAGTCTGGCCCCAGAGCATGAGCTCTTTACGCTGTGCTAGGAAAAATTATAGACCCTTTTGCTATACACATGTGACTTGGCAGGCGACTCCAAGGAAAGGCATGGACATCCTGGACCCATGTTATTGGGTCCCAGTTGGGACCATGGACTTTTGGAGGCAAAGGGTCATGGCTTAACTACCTTTGAGTCCCCTGGGTCAAGAAGAGGGTTTGGCCCAGAGAAAGGGCTTACTGGATGTTTGCTGAAGTTAATGGAGCCTATGTTAGTAGGCAGCATATTCAGAATTGCAAGCAGATGTAATAAATTGCTCTGAGGTTCTTTTTCAAAACAAATCCAATCACATCCTCACATCATTCCCCTGCTTAATAAATTTGTAGGACCTTTCAGGTCAAAATCTAAGTCCCTAAAATTGTCTATCAGCCGCCCCCCCCCATCTGACGTCCTGTTCTCAGACTTGTCCCTCCCCTCTGCAGTCCCTGCTGCAGGGCTGGTCTGTCACTGAGCTTGTACAGTTTGATCCTGGCTGCTACTGATTGGCCCAGAGATGGACAGGAAATCCAGGCTTCAACCAGCTTGACATCAAACCCAAGCTCCAAGCAAGTGTGTCCCAAGTTGCAGGGGACAGAGAAGCCATAAAGAAATCACAGAAAGCTGACCCTTTGAGAGAAGCCTGAGAACAAAGGGAAAGGGCAGAGTGAAGGAGCGGTAAGGACCCAGGAGGTTTGAGAGAGGATGCAGAGGGCAGCCGTTAAGACCTTGGGATCTGGTGTCAGATCACTTGGGGTTCAAGCCCCAGCTCTGTTACTTCCTTACTTTGAGCCAGTTATTTAACCTCTTAAAGCCTCAGTTTCCTCATCTGCAAAATGGGATAATAATAGTCTCTATGTCAGAGAGCTGCTGTGAAGATTAAATGTGTCAACACATCCGGAGCACTTAGGACAGCTTCTAGCAGAACACAGTGAGGATCTGACAAATGCCAGCTGTCATCCTGGGGGCGTATCTCAGCCCACACCACCCCATCACCCAGACCACCCAGCCTCCAGGTGGCCTGGTGAGTCTTTGCTTCCTGCTCTTGTTCGGGAACTGCCCGCTGAATCCTGTATGTGAACACCGTTGCTGTTTGGGTGAGTGTGAGGGGCTTCTAATCCCTGCAATGAATCCCCACTCAGGACTCCTGGCTATCAGGTCTCTCTGCATTTGACTCCTCCTACCCCTCTCTTTGGCCTCACCTCCCGCAGGTTCCCAAACTTCACAGTTCTCTAGCTACTCACAACCGCTGGTCTGTAATTCTTCATGCCTGCGCCTCTTCCTGTCTGTCCAGTGAACTGTAAACCATCTTGAAAAACCCAGCCCATGTGTCCTGTCCCTTCCTCTCTGAAGTCATCCCCAGGTCTGGCCACTCCACCCTTGGGGCTCCCTTATTATTTTGCCATACCTTGGGGTACACACCACACACATCACATCACAGGGCAATGTATGTGTCCATCACTGCCCAGTATCTGTGAGCTTTGCGAGGGGGGGGGGCAGGGGCAAGGATCAGTTCTTAGGCTTATCTCTGCACACCCAGCCCCCAGCCCAGGGCATGACACCCACAGGCACTCCCAGTGTTTGCTGGCTGCTGCTCAAGTTCACCGAGCTACAAGTGCAAGGGTCAGGACCAGCATTCAGTGTTACAACTATTTATCGATCATTTACTACATGTGAGGCACTGGGGATACCACAGGCAGCAAAAGGGCCCTGGTGTCTTTCTAGGCCGGCTCAGAATAGGACAGGGAGAGTCATGTGATGCAGAGCTCTCCCAATCTCAGTTGCTTCACCAACTTCTTGAGGTTTTTTTTGCTATAATGGTGTCTTTAAAAAAAAAAGCTTGAGTTTTACTTTCTTGATTTACACTCATTGAACAAGAAAAATTCTGCAATCTCTTTATAAACTATCTGATACGCACAAAAGTAGATCGAATTTATAGATGTTTACGAACCATAAACAAGCGACATCTATGAAGCCACCCCCAAGCTAAGAAACAGAATACGTCACATGACACTTCCTTCTCCACTCCTGAGATAATCAGAATTTCTTCTCATCTCTTTGCTTTTGTGTAGAGTGCTTAATGCAAATGTACCTGTGCCCAGACAAACTGTTTCATTTTGCTCAGTTTTGACATCATATTGCGTATGTTCTTTTGCTACCTGTACTACTCTTTCCTGAGTAGGAAAAAAAAAGCCAAAACCCAAAATGAACAAACAAAATCCACTCACCTTCTTTGTTTTACTTTAGCCTCATCCTAAGCAATAAACCACTGCTTTTGCATGCTAGGGCTGTATGTATTAAATATTCATTAAAATAAATATGTGATCATTGGAATAAAACACTTTGGCAGCACATGTTGGGAACTGCTGCATCGAGGTTAGGAGTGTGCATCCTGGGCCTGGAGGCCCAGCACTGCCGTTTACTGGTTGGGTGGCCTTGGACATTGAAACTTTCCTTGCCTTAGTTTCCTTATTTGCAAAACGAGGGCTATACCACCAGTTCTTTTGGCAAATTCTGCAGAAATTTTTGGTTGCCACAACTTGGGGGTAGGACAACTTGGTGGGCGGAGGCCAGGAATGTTGTTAAAATGTTTTATAATGCACAGGGCAGCCCCACAGTGAAGAAGGATCCCACCCCAAATGTCAACAGTACCAAGGTTGAGAAACCCTGGGGCATGCTGACAGTGAGCCCCTCAAAGGCTGGGGTGGGGGAGATTGTGTATGCATAGCTACCAGCTCAGGGCTAGCTAGGCCCAGAGTGGGTCTGAGCTTACAGGGCAGCCAGCCAGGGCCTTGGGCTGAGCCCCAAGATTGCTGCTGCATCTCTGACTGCAGCCAGAAGGAGCCTGCAGGAGAAGGAGTAGATCCCCAGGGAGCCTGTTCCTTTAAGAGCTGGGAGATCCCATTTCCCCTGAGGGTGGTGGGGAAGCCTGCTCCAGTTTCTAATCCCCGACAACTCCTGGGGAGGCCTACATAATTGATGTCTGCGGACAGGCCCATGAATTATGCACCCAGCTATTGAACAGTCCTCAGGGCTGTTATTCTAAGGCGGGCACCCCCTTTGTACCTGAGAATGTGCCCTCCCCTTTCCCTCCTCTCAGCCTAGGAAAGAAGAAAAGGGGGGGCAGAGGCCCTCTGGGTCCTGGGTGCCTGCTGCTCAGGGCTGGGTTGGGAGGGTGACAGGGCACCAGGCCCCCTTCCCGGTATGTGAGCCCACGGAAGCACCAAATAGAATGTGCACTCATGTAGCCCGAGGGGCTTCCCTGATCTACCCCTCTTGGCCCCACCCTCAAGACTGTTCTCTCTTGGGGGCGGGGGGACCCACTAGAGTCAGAGATGTACTTCCTGGATGGGGAACTTCCTAATGTGAGTTAAAACCTGTGTGCCTCAGTTTCCTCATCTGTAAGGTAGGGATGTCTGTCACGGCCGGGGTGCAATAAGAATTCAGTGAGTTCATAGGCTCTTAGATCAGCTTTTGTTACTCCACAGGCTTATACTTATTTATAAGCTGAGTCCTGGCACTATTATGCCCAGGCTGTGTGGCCTTGGGCAAGTCACTTCCCCTCTCTGAGCCTCCATTTCCTTATCTCTAAAGTGGAGATGCAAGTAATTGAGCATTTATCACATAACAGTCACTTAATATGTGTTATGTTATTAAATTATTATTTGGGTAATTTATTGTCACCCCCACCTTGAACCCCAGACAGGTTGCTTTTGGAGGTCCGGGACTAGGTCTGAAGGTCCCAAGTCCTGGCTAAGGCAACAGACATCCTACAAACACCCTCAAACCCAAATGAATGAACAGTGTTGATCTGGTCTCTGAGATGGGTCTCAGCAGTAGGGGACCAGCAAGCACCCTGAGTCCTCTTGGTCCCAGCTCAGGCCCCTGACCAGGCCTTTGCATTTCTGGCCTTGCTTCCCCAGGATCTGAGCCCAATCGGGTTTGGGCAGGACTCCAGGGACCTGGGGAGCAGAGGCAGGAGCCAGGACCAGGGACTTGGAAGTTATCCCCAAATTCCCTCCCTGCGAGGAGGGTCTGGATTCCGGAGCCCATTGTGTGCACCGAATGGGTGAGTGGGCTTTGGTGCTCTGGGGGAAGAGATCCGAGGGAAGCCAGGCACTCCTCATCCTGTCGGCTCTGGGGGTTGATCGCAGGGACAGCCCCCTTTGGCTTCAGCAATCAGCGCAGACCGTGGTCATGTCCTCTGCATACTCCCCTGCGCTTCCGGGAATGTGGACGAGGCACAGAATGTGCACGCAGAAAAGAGCCCAGGCTCATCTCCGCAATGTGGGAGTACCACACGCAGCAGGGCAGGGACTCGTCCCTGGTCACACAGCCCTCTGGGGTCAAGTGTGTACAGTGACAACTAGAAGCTCTGACAGGCTGAGGGCTGCGACCAGTGTTTAAGGGCTGCAAACTGCTCTTCATACACGTGCACACTCGTGGCAGCATCGCTCATAACGGCCAGAAAGTAGAACCAACCCCGACGTCTATCGACCGAGATATAAATTCACATCCATAAAAAGATGAATTGTGCTAGGCCCATACCATGCCACAGAATATATTCATCCGTAAAAAAGAACGAAGTACGGACCCATGAGACAACATGGATGCGTCCTGCAAACATTATGCTAAGTGGAAGAAGCCAGGCCACATACTGTATGATTCCATTTTATAAAACGTCCAGATAAAGCAAATCTATAGAGACAGGAAGTGGTTGCCAGGGTGGCGATAGGATTACCAGTTAACGGGCAGGCGGGATCTCATTTGGATGAGGAAAACATCCTAAAACTGGCTATGGGTGATGGTTGCACAATTTGGCAAAGTTACCACAAGAAACAAAACAAGAAACCATTGACTTAGTCACTGGAAATGGGTGAATTGTACGACACGTAAAATAAGCCTCATGAAAGCTCTACAGAAGCTTGCTTTCTATGAAGAGCACCTCACTGCTTTTCATCCTCACAACCACGGGGATAGGTCAGAGGAGAGAAGCAGAAATCCGAGCAAGTCACAGTCCTGTGCTGAACCCTGGTCTCCATTCTTTCAGGGAAGTTCCAGCTCCTTTGCATTTAGTTGGCATATGCTGATTGAGTGCCTACTAAGTGCTGTGCTAGTTGCTGCAGATGCAGCGTGGAGAAGAAAGACAGTTTCCCTGGACTCAAGGAGCTGGTGGGGAGAAGCAGACCAACAAACCCAGAAACCAATAAAGGAGCAAGATGACGTCAGATAGTGTTACCGTGCTGCGTGTTACTGGGAACAACAAGCCAGGGGGATAGGGAAAGAAGCACTGGGGGCGTCCACACGAGATTGGGTGGTCAGGGCAGGCCTCTCTCAGGAGGTGCCCTGGTTGCTGGGACTTGAGGAGGAGCAGTGTGTTGTTCAAAGATTTGAGCATTCCAGGCAGGAGGCACGGCATGGGCAAAGGCCCTGGTGTGGGGGTAAGTCTGGCACTTCAAGCAACAGAAAGGTGTTCTGTGCGTGCGGGGCTGAGGGAGCAAAGGGGAAAGTAAGGAGATGAGGTAGGAGGGCCTGGTGAGGCCTGATAAAGAGATTTAGATTTTATATTAAGACTACCTTCCTCCTCTCTCTCCAGACTACCTCCTGCGTTTCCCACCGCATATTTCATACGGAATCCTGGCAGAACCTCTTACGTTTCCCAAGCTTTACCACAATGGTGGCTCCCACCTCCAGACCTCGCCCATGCTGTTCCCTCTGCCTAGAGTGCTCTTCCTCCCCCACTCTTCCTGGGTGATTCCTGCACCCCGTTCAGGCCTCAGCTCAGAGGCCATTTGTTCCCGTGAGCTCTCTCTGACCCCCAGGTCTAGGTTGGGCATGTCCATCTTCTGGACGCCCACGGCCCGAGCTTCTCCCACTCACAGCACTGATCTTGCTGAGCTGAAATGTCCTCCTCTGTGTCCCATAATAGAATGTCAGCAGTCTGGCGCTGCTGTGTCCCCAGCTTGAAACAGTGCTTGGCACAGAGTAGGTGCTCCCTAAATAGTTGATGAATGCATAAACAAGCGAGCAAATCACATGGAGGCTGAGAGAAGGAAGTGACTTTTCCAGGGCCACACGACTTGTACGTGGTAGATCCGGGACTCAGGACTCTGTCTCAAGTCCGTGGGTTTCCCAAGCCTGTTTCAAGGACACAGGAGGAAGCGGCTTCCAGACCATCAAACCTTCCTCTCCTTTTATGGCACTTCCGCTTCCCCCAGCTTTAAGGGCGGGGATTACAGCCAGGGAGTTTTAAATAAAGGGTCACTGGCACTGATCCGATTAAGGGGATTGGGAGCAGACTGGTGATTGTCCCCACCTCCCCTGAGGATGGGGGCCCCTGGTGACGGGTTGATGAGAAGTTGGAGTCCGGAGCCTGCAGGGGGCGCTCCTGGGCACAAAGAGATGGGAATCCAGGGTTCTGTGCCCTTGGACAACAGGATGACGACAGAGGCCTTGGGGTGAGCCAGATACCCGTGGCTTTCATCATGAGAGGGCAACCAAGTCACAAAGCTAGAAAGGAGGGGTAGTGGCATTGCAGGGGATGTCCCAGGCTTTATAAACCAGAGGCCTGGGGATGAAAAAGCTACTTTCACATATTTGCCCAAGTTTCAAAATTGGGAGATTTCACATAAAAAATTCAGATTTTCTGACTGTCTCAGAAAATCAGATGTGTCTACACTCAACCTGCGCTTCTGACAGCAACCATTGGCTGGCACTGAAGAGCCAGCCGCCCCAAACGGCTCCCTAGTTTGCTGCAGGCACCTTCTCTCTTTTCATCATCTATCAGGTCTCTGCAGGCCTTGGGTTTGCAAACCCAGACTGGCGCAGTTCTGAAGACTGAGACCATTTCCTGACCTGCTACAGTATATGAAGAACTTTCTAGACAAGATCTGAATCTGTTTGCAGGAACCTAGGGTTCATGCTTGCCAGGCCCCAACTCCCCGAGGTGACCTGACTTCTGAACAAGCTCTGGGTTGGACGGCCTCTTCCTAACAGTTCAACTACGTTCCCACGAGCTTTGCCAAAGCAGGAATTCTGGGAGCTAGTGGTGTTGCAACTTCTTGTCCATCTGAGGACAATGTCTCTGGTGATGGTGGGGGATTTGACTTTGGTCCCTGCAGAGGGAGGAGCTGATAGGGAGAAATGGAGGGGGAGCCAATGTCCTTTCTGCCTGAGTGATTGATTGCCAGTTCCTTACATTGGCTTAGGGCATTAGGAGCTGAGGAAGGGACTGTCAGTCTTAACAGTGATGAATGGCATCGGTCCATCCCCGCTGCAGAGAGCAGTGGATTGAATCAGAAACAAGGAGCACAGGAAATGTTAGCCAAGGACACTGTCCACAGGTTGTGCTGAGCCAAGCCCTGTTCCCTTGTCCTCTGTGTCTGGCAGGATGGGGAATGGGGAGGGTCCAGGGAAGGGCCCAAAATCCCAGCACTTCTTTGAGACGCACGCTTAGTAGGAGCTTGCACAAACAATGGTTTCACCATTGCCAAGTCATTTTCAAAGCTGCTTCACATTGAAGCTGGACAGAGAGTAAGGGTTTAGCCTGCAAAGCTGATGTCGGACAGAGCTGCAGTCTTAGCTCTTGCCAGCTGGGTGACTTCTGGTCCATTCCTTAACCGTTCTGAAACCGTTTGGTTTCCCCTGGTGTGAAGTGGGCAGGATTGTAAGAAGAAATCAGACAAAGGTAGATGCTCTTAGTTCAGAGTTTGGAAGTTCTTTAGCTTTTGGGCCACATGTAGGCTCAGCCCTGGCATGGATGGTCACATCATCTCTCTGAGCCTCAGTTTCCTCATCTATAAAGTGGGTTCCCCCCTACCGCACTAGTATCTGTGAGGCAGCAATGAAATCACGGGAGGAAGAGGCGTACCCCACAGACTGCCACTGGTGCCAACGAAAGGTGAGTGTGGCTGTGACAAGTGTGAACGGAGGCCACCCTGCCAGCTAGAGGCCTCCACTGACCCGTGAACGGGTTGTTTGGCCCACATGGTGAATTAGTTGCCAACATTTATTTTCCCAACGAATACAGATTTCCAGCTTCTCGCAAAGAAGCTCTGGCTACTATGGGCCTACGTTCCTCTGTGACAGGCCCCAGGGCTGGAGCTGAGCACCGGCTTCTCCAGGCCTGTGCTTTTCAGACCTTACACATGTGTTGTTTATGAGGCCTGCCTGGCCTCTGCAAGGATCTGGGTTTGTGAGCCTAGGAATAAATCATTAGGAGTGCGGCCAGCGATGAGGGAAAGGACTAAACCCTGCCAGGGAAACAGTCACGGGTTCCTCAGGGAATGGTGAGCCTGCCGTTGGGCCCACGGGGTGCTCTGAACCAGGGAGGTGGGACGGAATCCTGTCTGCTCTAGCCCCTTACCCATCTGTACGTGGCCTGCTCTTCCTGGTCCACAGGAAAACTGCGTAGTTGCTGCCTTTGAGCCTCGGGCTGCATTTCTCACTCCCCACCCCCATCCTTTCTGGACTCTCTAAAGCCCCCTTCCATTCTCTATTGCTCACTCTGCCAATTAAAATGATGGAATAAAAAAAAACCTGATAGGGTGGGGAGGGGTGACTACTTTTACTTCAAGTGGCCTTGGAGGGCCTCTCTGAGGAGGTGACACTGGAGTGGAGATTTGAGGGATGTGAAAGAGCTTGGGCATAGGAACATCTGGGGACATGCTGCTCCAGGAAGAGGCAAGTGCAAAGGCCCTGAGACAGACGAGAGATTATCATGTTAGAAGCAGAGATAGGAGAACAGTATACCGGGAGCTGGAAGGAAGGCAAGAGGCGCTAGAGATGAGGTCTAAGAGAGAAGTGAGGAAGGCCTTGAGACCTGAGAAGATGTTTTTATTCTGAGAACCATCCTCACCACAGAGGGCTTCTCAGCAGGTTGGGGACGCGGCCTAACGTGGGTTCTAAGATCCTCCAGCTGCATTTGGTAACAGCCTGTAGGGGGACCGGAAGAGAAGCAGGAATCTAAGTGAGGAGGCCTGGCAGGTGTCCAGGTGAGAGATGGTGAATGTCAAGAATAGAGAAGATAGATAGATACAAGACATACTTTGGAGGTGAAACTCACCAAACCGCTGATGGCTCAGATGTGTGGGGTAAGGAAAAGGAGAGCCTGGGAGGGAATCCCAGGTTTTGCTCTGAGCAACTGGGAGGATGGTGGGGGCATTTCCTGCACTGGGAAGACCGGGAAGGGCACGCTGGGGAGGCCAGGAAAGCTAAGGCTGGGAGAGGCCAGATCCTGACTGCCGTCAATGCTAGCGGAGGGGTCTGAAGGAGACCCTGCAGGCAATGGGCAGCTAGGCAGGGCTTTAGTGCAACAGCAGAGTACTCATTCTGTCATCCAACAAACATTTATGAGGGCAGGGTTCACATTCTGCTCTCTGCCAGAGAACGAGGCTCCCCCAACCAGCCATGGGTTATGGGCACGACCCAGCTTCCCGGGACCAGGGTGTAAATTAAGGCGACCTGACCTGCTGAAGCATGCATTCCCTGCCCCCCTTCTCCATTCCCTGCTTTAAGAGCTGAAGTGCATTTCAAAACTCCTTATTTGCTCACGGAGTGCCTGTCTTCCCCTCTAAAAGCTCCATGAAAGCAGGACCATCTTGGCCATTTCTGTATCCCCAAGGCCTGGACCTGTGCCTGGCACACAGTAGGTGGCCGATCACTATTTATTGAGGAACAGAATTTTTTTAAAAAGCCCCCGTCTCCATCTTGAAGGACCGAGTGAGGAGATATAAAGTGTGAGCTCAGGGCTTCCTGCACAGGAGGCCTTCCATGAATAGTGATGAAAATGCACGGAAACCACAGCCACACTGGCCCAGAGCCTTGCCCAGTCTTGCTCAGTGGGTCTTGAAGCTTCCCCAGGGCAGGATGGGCCTGAGGAGCGGGAGGGAGAGGCAGCCTGTGACCCATCCGCCCAGGCCCCTGTTTCCAGCCTGGACAGGTAGGCGTGATGTCTGCACTAATCCCCGCTAAGCAGCCGGATGTGTAAGGACATGTAATCCGAGGCCTGAATGTCCTGTCCTGCCGGCTTTATCCTGACCTTGGCCGGGATGACCCAAGTCAAGGTGGATGGTCCTCTAAGGCCACCCAGAGCTGAGACCCTCCACAGAGTCAGGGCCAGAGACCAAAGGGAGCTCCCCTCTGAGGGCAGAGGATGGCAGGCTCACCCGAGCCTCCCGAGCCTCTACCCCTGCCAGTTTGGGAGTGCATCTCTGCATCCCTCCCCCATTCCTGCATCTCTGTCCTAGAGGCCTCCCTGATGGGGCCGTGCTGTACAAAACCACCGTGCTGGGGAAGTAAAGGGATTCATTCTCTCATTTAGCAAATGCGGATCACAGGGGTGACAAGACAGACCTTGTCTTCAGGGCTCTGACCTTTGGGTGGGGGAAGCAGATATTAAATGAGGAAACATAAATTTAAGAGGTCACTTCTGATACTACAAAGGCAAGAGAATGGGCTAATGGGATAGAGAGTGACTGGGGGTAGAGGGGCATCATTAGCTCTGGTGGTCAGGGAGGGCTTCTCTGAGGAGGTTCTGTCTGAGCTGAGAACTGAAGAAGGATCCAGCTGTGTGCTGATCTGGGAGAGGAGGATCCAGGCAGAAGGACGAGATTTTTAATCTTCACAAATCATAGGAATTAGCACTATTACTTCTATTAATTGAGCACTTACTTTGTGCCAGGCCCTGTTCTAAGCAAAAAGCTGTTTCATATTCAAAACGATCCATTTTATACATGAGGAAACTGGGCCACAGAGAAGTTGAGTACTTTGTCCAAAGCCACACAGCTAGCAAGTAGCAGATCTGGGATTTGAATCCAGGTCTGCTCTATCATCCACATTATATGGGTTGTTCCCTATCCTCAGAGCACAGGGAGGAGAAAAATAAATTGTTGAGCACCTGCCTTGGACCTCCGTCCTCTTTACCTGGCCCTACCTCTGAAGGTCACCCACTAGTCCCCTGCCATGCATTTCTTTTTCCTCTACTTCTGATAACACCACTCTGTCTACCTCCAGCTTTGGGAGTGGCCATGTGACTCACACTGGACCAATCAGCACACTCCATCCCTCCTAGCCAAAGTGATTGGCCTAGGGGTGAGCATGTGACACAAACTGGGCCACTGGCAGCAAATCCTGGGACTCTGGTTATAACGACCTGAGAGGAGGAGCTGTCCTTTGAGAGGGACTGTCCAGCTAGGAGACTGGAAGCCTGGAAGCTGAGAGAGCTTCCCTAAGAGTGAAGCCCACCCTGGGGAAGGCAGAGACAAAAGATGGAGAGAGACTGAGTTGCAATGACAAGTCCTAACGATACAGTTCAAGGGCATGTGTATCTGGGCCAGAAGCCAGGGCTACTTCTGGACTTTGCAATTGCATGAGCCAATAAATCATCCCTCCCTTTCTTTTCTAGCTTAAGCCAATTTGAAGTGGATTTCCATCACTTGCAACTGAAATCAGAATGCTTTTCCTCCTGGAATGCCCTTCCTTCTCCTCTCTCTTGCTACCAACAGCATCGTTCTGACAACTGCCATGAACATAGCCATCACTGCCATCCGCAATCCATGACTCCTTGCGTTAATACTTGCAGCGCCAGTACCAGTAAGACCACTATGGATGAAATGCCCGCTGGGGCCACTACTGCTCCTGTGATTGGTGCTGGTACTACTATTATAACCTCTATTGACATCACACTGTCCATTAGGAAACTTCTTCCCGGTTTACAAAGTTCACAATGCATGCTGGTATTGTTAGTTCCATTGTAGGGGCAAGGAAACTGAGGGTTACGAAGAGGATGGAATCTGCCTACAGCCACAGGCAAAGCTACACAAATTCATTTCATTCATTCTTTCACTCACCTGCTCATTCGTGTATTGAGGAAACGTCACTGACTGTCTTCTGTGTGAGGACAGGCTCCACTAGAGGCTGGGGCGCAGGGGTGAACACAGACCCAGTTCCTGCCCTAGTGGAGCTGCCACTCCCGTTGGGCTCCAGGACCTTCCGAGGAGCCTCCCTCCCAGGCCACGCAGGAAGCCTGACCAAGGTCATTCTCCCCTCCTCAGGGGTCTGAGACTATAGTGGAGGGGCCCAGTTTGCAGGCAGAATCGAAGGACTGTTGTGGATTTTACCTCTTACCTGGGCTGCCTCGTGCAACAGACTCAGCCTCCGAATCTTTCTCCCCACCAGACAGTGAACTCCTTGGGTGGGGGTGGGGGGAGGGGAATCCCGACTTTACTGCTGTCTCTGCGCAGTGCCTAGCGTGGGGCTGGGCGGACAGTGGGAACTCAGTAGATGCTGATTAATGCCTTGCTTCTCAGAGGCAGAACTAGGCCCCCTTCTTCCACCCACCTACTCAACCATCCATCTATCCAACATCCATCAATTTCTTTTACCTATCTTCCATTCTTGCATTCCTCCATCCACCCACCTCTCCATCATCCATCTCCCTTCCTCCCTCTCTCCTTCCTTCTATTCGTCCATCTACTCAACTTTCAATCTGTCCATTCTTTCACTTTCTTTCTCTCCTTATTTCTCTTCCTTCTAGCTCCTTTTTCCTCCTTCTACTTTCTCCATTTTTTAATTCATCCATCTTCCATCCACTCATCCTGCATCAAACATCCTTTCATCATCTATCATCCATCCACCCATTCATCCTTTCCTCCCTCCCTTCATTTCCTGTTGTGTTTCCATCTTTCTTTTAATCAATTATTTATTCCTCCTCCAGGCATGTCAGGCCCTGTGTCAGCTGCCATGGATAAAGTGACCACCACCTGATCCCTTTCTCAGAGAGGGCACGTTAACCCAGAGCAGGGGCTGCTGCTCAGGGCCAGGCCCGCTTGCTCTGACCTGACAGTCTGTCGCCCAAGAGCTCGAAGGTAAGGTACGGCAGCTCTCACCCAGGCATTTTCTTCTTGCCTGTGTTTGGAACCTTTCCTAGAGTTCTAGCCCATGGACCAGGCAGAACGTATATACACAACCACTTTTTCTGGCTGTTCTTACAGCTCTTCTCAACCGTCTTCAGAGAACACAGCCCTGGGCAGGGTCCAAATTGCTGCACAGCTCTGTACAAAAACAGCACAGTGCTGTTTGAGTGCCTACTGTGTACTGGCATAAGGGGGCGTGTAACAAAAAAGATGATCTCAAATTTCTGAGTCCTAAGGTTGCTTCCTGGTCAGCCCTTTCTTTTCACCCATTTAGGGGGAGGGAAGTGGGGAGGAGGAGGGGAGTGACTAACCAAAGTTACCACATCAGTCTGTGGCAGAACCAGGACTGGATTTAGGGTCTCCTGACCTGGCTTTCTGTCCCCTACCTGACTGTTTCCCCACTCCTGCCAGTACTCCTTGGGCAGTGAAGACTATTCCAGGCTCCAGGTTTTTGCTCCTGCTATGCTTCTTCCCAGCCCCCTTCCCTAGAAGGTTAACATTTTCCTGACCTTTAACAATTTGCAAAGGAGCTTGCAAGATAGAAGAAACAACGAAAGCCTTGATTCTCTCAGCCACTTTTTGAGACACATTGAGTTGCTATAGGATTTACCTGCCTTGACAACCCAGTCCCAATCCCATGTTTCCTTCTAAAACTCTTCCTTTGGGTTTCCTGAGCCTGCTCTGTTCCTCCCCCTTCCAGCCAGCCAGGCTTCAAAACTCAGCCTCTGGAGGGGCCAGGTAGGAAGTGCAAACAATTGCAGCTGGCTGCATGTAAAATTTGGGGTAGTGAGGCAGATGCCTGGCCACCTCTCACCAGTTCCAAGAGGAATAGAGGTGGCTCAAGGGTGGCCTAATTTTCCAGTTTCTCAAGACAAACAAAAAAAATCTATTCCGTCTGTGTGAGATCTCCCAAATTGTTAATGTTGGCAATTAATTAAACTATGTAAATGCAGTTTGGTTCAATCAATACACATTAACAGGCTAGATCTGCTCCTTTCCTCCTGCAAGCTCACAAACTCTGCTGGTAGCTGGTTGCCCCTTCCCCCACAAATTGCCACAAGAGAGCAGGCTCCAAGAAGAGTGTATTGCTTTGAATACAAACTATTGCTTTGAATACAAACATCGTAACAGTTGCAGCTAGTAGAAACTGGAGATCCAAACACTGGAACCACCCCTATGAGATATTACTATTGCCGTTTTACAAATGACGAAAACAAGAGGCTCAGAGAGGTTAAGGAACATGCCCAAGGTCACACAGCTAAAGGACAATCTGGATTTGAACCCAGGTCTGTGTGACTCCAAGACTGTGATCTAGCCCAGTGGTGGCAGCGATGTCCCTGAGGAGGCATGTTGGAAATGTGAGGGTGGACAGGCGTTCCGACTATCGCAGTGCTGGAGTGGGGGTGCTCCTGGTGTTTGATGGGTGAGAACCAGGGATGGGAGAGACATTGTGTGATGTACAAACAGTCCTGCATCCTGAAGTCTTGTCTAGCCCCCAATGTCAATAGTGACCCCAGTTTTCTCCCTTCCCCCCCAATGGAAGCCATTATTGAGTGCCAGCTGTATGCCAGGGACTTTAGATCCAGAAGCCCGATGAGGTAGGTGCTTTTGGTACCCCCATTTTATGGATGGGACAACTATGGCTTGGGGGGATGGGGACTTGACAAAAGTCACAGGCTGTGGCAGTAGGGCACCAGGCTAAGGTGAAAAATTTTTAGGGTGCAAAATGTAAGGGAATCCTAAAAAACCTCAGTAATCAAATAAGTTATATTTTCTTGCAATATTTTTAAAAAGATTTTATTTATTTATTTTTAGAGAGGGGAAGGGAGGGAGAAAGAGAGGGCAAGTAACATCACTGTGTGGTTGTCTCTCATGCGCCCCCTACTGGGGACCTGGCCTGCAACCCACGCATGTGCCCTAGACTGGGAATCGAACCTGAGACTCTTTGGTTTGCAGGCCAACATTCAATCCACTGAGCCACACCAGCCAGGGATTTTCATGCAATATGTTAGAAAATCATGCAAAAAATCTATGGTGAGCAAAATAGCTACATCTTCTATAAAGATAGGATCTGCCATGCAGAGCTACATTGGCGTCTGAGGAAAAGAAAAAAATTAATACTCCTGGTCCTGGGTCTTTGTGCCCTAGACGAGTGCCTCCCCTGCCTTCCCCGGTCCTGCCCCCTTTGGCAGAGTCAGGGTACGTACCTGAGGCCATATGGTACCTTCCTCTCTATCTCTAGCCTCAGTAAGATGGGGGAGTGGCGGCCAGGCCTTGACTGTGACTGGTTAAATTACTGGCCCCGGGAAACACTGATTTTAAAGCAACAAGACAGACAGGCCTTTAATTAGAGCCAGGCGGGCGGGGGACTGGCTAATACTAAGTTCCCTAAGAGGTGCTGTACTGATGAACTCCCTGGCTTGCTCATCCCCTCTGGAGGCTTCTTGGGAAACCTGTTCATAGAAAACTGGGTAAACAGCTATTTGTTCCCTGAGAGAAGGAAAAGGACTTTGTAGCAGGGTGACTGTCACAAGGGTAGGCTGTGGGGGCTGCGGGCCTGGCACAAACCCCAGCCTTGCCACTGACCTGCTGTGTGGCGTTGGGCAAGCCCCAGCCCTCTCTGATCTTGCTTCCTCATCTGCAACATGGGGATGAGAACACCTACCTCGCAGGTATCGAGGAAGATGAGAAATAACACACAGTGGGCTCACACCCCCATGGGCTGGGTTCCAAATATAATCATGTGAGATAGATATTCATCATTTAGTCTTGTAAATCCCTACCTTTAAACTGAGAGGACCTAAAACCTGGAAGCTCAACAGGCCGGAATAACGTGGCTTATTCCAGATGTGGCCTCCGTCTTTGAGGTTGGGAAGCATGTGTCTAATGAGGGGAGCTGGGGTAGGGAACAATGGGAGGGTGCAGGAGTAAATACAGAAGTTCTCTCTGTCTTTCTTCCTTCTCAAGTGAGAAAAATTTGGTTCCCGTGAATTCGATGCTTGGATAGAGAAACTGTTGTAACAAAAAGCCTGTAGCCGGAGAAAGGGCTCGCGATGGTCGTGGTTCGAAGAAACAATCGGCAGGGGTACCGGATTTCAGAGCTGCCGGCTCCTGGCCCTGACCACACATGGGAGCTGGCTAATGTCCACCAGCCGCTAGTGTCCACAGGGTGAGTCTGGAGTGGCCCAGACTTCACAGTGGGTTCAGCCAGGGGCTGCTGACTTCCTTGGGCGTCTTTCGCAAGGCTGGTTCAGACTGGTTGGGAGATAATTTGTGCTGCTGCTGGCTCCTCTACTTCCAAGGATAATTACCAAAGATGTGCGCAAGTGGAAAAACAAGACAAGCTGCTGTGGCTTCTGCCAGAGTCTGATAACGGCCATGTAAATAAACAAACCATTAGGTTGAGAATGGAAAGATCAACAGATACCCAGTGTCCTCTACTCAGAGACTGGCTGGGAGCTGGAGGTTGGGCGCTGTGATTCTCTGCAGGTGGCACTGCCCACAGGACACGTGCTGGAAATCTGGGAGGAAGTCGCAAGGATGGGAGAGGATGCGGCAGGCACTGAGTGGGCAGAGGCCTGCATACTAGGCGGCATGCCAAGTGACCTCGTGATGCACGAGACAGTGCTGCTTATAATTTCCTGGACCTAGGCTCTGGCTCTATTTTATATGTAAACACACCAAATATCTTCTGCCAAGGTCTTCCGTAGCCTGAATTTCCAGAAATGTAACCATCAGAGAAAGCAGGGGAAGAACGGAACTTCCTTCTGTTCAGATCTTTACCAAGAGTTACTTACTCACCACGTCAGAAGAAAATCACGTGGCTGATGGCAATGCTGCCTGTGGCATCCGAGCTGCCAACACACCTGGAGCTCTCTGTTTGTGTCACTGTCACACTCACTTCTGTGTATGGGACAAGCATCTGACATCTTCACGGTGCTCTCTGGTGTCAGTGTCATACCCAGGCATTTGCATATGGAAATGCCCACAAGTTCGATATAAATTATTTCCTTGTAATTCTCCTTTCTATTAAAGTTAGGGCATTCTGTTGATTGGCGGGGGGAGTTCTGTATATTGGTGAGGTGTATTACCTACAGATTTTATTTTAGGGAAGTTAAGTAAGTGGTCACACCAGTTAACACAGTATTTAATATCTAGAAAGGGGACTTAGGGCTGGGGGGTAAGAATGGTCACCCTGAATGGTGTGTGTTTTTACGTCCCACCTGCGGAGGGCTGCCTTCCTCGACCCTCTCCTACCTCCCTGATCAGCCACATCTCTCTGCTTAAATTTTCAGAGCATTTGCACTTTTTCTTTTTAAATCCTCACCCAAGGACATTTTTTCACTGCTCTTCAGAGAGAGAGGAAAGGAGAGAAACATCAGTGCAAGAGTTGCCTCCCAAAAGGGCCGGGACTGGAGACCAAATGCACAACCTAGGTAGGTGCCCTGACCAGGAATTGAACACACAACCTCTCGGTTACTGAATGGTGCTCCAACCAACTGAGCCACACCGGCCAGGGCACGTTTGTACTTTTTCTTTGCAAAACTTATTAGAACCAAAGTGCAGGGCCTGGCCGAGGGTGAGGTATGCACTTGCACAACCCTGAGAGTGAACGCCTTCTTACGTCTTGTGCCCCGGGCACCACACTCGCCTCACTCTCTTCCTGGCCCTGCCAACACGATTTTAGACATTTCTGTGATTCGCTGGGATGCCCGTCTCTGCCCCTATGCTGGGGGCTCCAGTGCAGGACCCAGTCTGCCCTCCAGCTAGAGTGCCCTGCACGATGCCTGATGCATTCTGGTCACTGGTTGAATGAATGAAGGGCTGCATATTTCATATATATGAAAATAAAAATTAATACATTTTAACTTTACGGCAAGGCTAAAAATGATCAGCCCTGGGCCAGGGGCCAGGTCTGCAAAGGTTAGTAGCACAGAGACAGACAAGCAAATTATTGCAAAGCTGAGTGAGGTAGTCAAGGGGTGAGCGGCCAGCCCACTGCCTGGCAAATCCAGGTCCAGAGCGGGGAAGGGGGAGAGGAGACTTCCTGTAGGAGGAACACTGGAGCGTTGGGGAGACCAGTTTGCCAGGCAGCCAGCAGCCAACCGGTCTAACTCTTACATAGATAGATGGGGAAACTGAGTCTGGTTCTAGGTTCAACTCTGCCATGTCTTCTAGTGTGAACTTGGCCAAGTCTTTCCCCTTCTTAGAGCCTCAGTTTCTCCATCTATACAATGAGCGACCTCTAGGGTCAGCCTGACATTCTGGGACAGAGGTCTCACACGGGTGGCTCTCGGGCTGAATGCCACCTGCTGATGGTTGTTGCCTGCCTGATGCCAGGATGTATTCGAGCTGATCACCTACGTCTAAGGCCTGCACAGGAGCCGAAGACTTTGCAGTGAGATGCCGATATTTTAGTCTTTAGATTACACCTAGAAGCACTGGTTCTCAACCAGGGGCAATTGTACCCCCAGCGGGTATTTGGCAAAGCCTGGAGAACGTTTAGGTTGTCATGCTGGCATGGAAAGGGGGTAGGAGTGGGGCCTGCCACCAGCATCTCATGGTCAGGGGTCAGGACTGCTGCTGAACGCCCCAAAGTGCCCAGGAAGACCCCTGAAACATGCAATGCTCCAACCCCAAATGCAGTAGTGCCATGGCTGAGATGCCTGCCTGAAGAATCAAGACCCCTTTCTGGGCCACATCAGCTCCTGGGAAGGTCCCACAGATCTTGTCATCTTTGCACTTGGTGATTAATTGTCATCAAAACTGCTACTGTTGTCCCCTTGGTTGCTTTGTCCCCATGCTTTCTCCCCTGAGAGGCCCAGGCTCCCTGCTGGCCTCAAGTTCCCCGGGAGCAGGGCCTGTCTCTCCGCTCATACTTCGGCATCTCCGGTTCAAATGTCAAAGCACCGTGGACATAACTGCCCGCCTGTTAAGGCCCCTGTCTTCCACATGGGCAAACAGAAGCACAGAGAGTGTCACTGGCTTGACCAAAGTCACACAGCAAAGGAAGTGCTGGGGCTGGAATTTGAACTCAGGCACCCTGACCTCCAACTCGTTCTTTGAAGCTTAGTTGCTGGCAGTTGGCCTCCTTTGGGGTTCACATGTGCTCTGTCCTCTCTGCTCACCACTCTCCATGCCTTCCTGGTTAGACCTGAGCCCGAAACTCATGGTGGGAACAAAAGTAGAAGCTTCTTTGAATTCCCTCCCTTGGTGACGTGCTGAGGCTTTGAGTTAGATCTCAGACGGACTTTGTGACAGTGGCATGTTCGGGTGGACCGGAGGAGTGGCATGAATGGTGGGGCCTCAGGTGGCAGCACCACACGGAGCTGAGCAAACAGGCTGTGGAGTCAGACCTGGGTGCTCGTGTTGGGTTCGCCCCAGACCTAGAACAATTCCTTCACCTCTCCGAGTCTGTTTCCCTATCTGAGCCTTGGAGAGTCACAGATGCTGGCATTGTTCCAGGGCCCTGTGTGCATGGAGTAGGGGGAGAGGGGACAGGCAGTAGAGCCAGAAGACTCTGCGTCTTCTGCTCAAGTCTCAGCTCTGCCGCTTACCCAGCTGGGCGTTCCTTATCGAGAGAGAAAGAGAAGAAACCATTTTGATGGTGTTCAAGTCACTGCTGTTTGGGTCTCTGTCGCTGCAGCTGAGTCTGTGTCCTAAGTGACTCTGAGAATGACTGGGGGCACACTGTGTGGGGTGGTTAATAATGGCCTTTGTGAGAGGAGAGGTTTGAGCCAAGACCTGACTGAGAAAGAGCTGGCCGTGGGAAGAGCCCTAGGCAGAGACCGGAAAGCACACAGGCCCTGGGGTGGAGGACCCCTCAGGGCTGCCATAGGCTTCAGTGCATATCCCACCAACAGGCTGTGTGATGCTTATCCACAGGGTCCTCCCTCCTGTGCCATGTGGCTTGATTTCTCTGAGCCTTAGTGTTCTCATCTGAGAAATGGGATGAGGACTGTATTTTCTTCATAGGGCTTTCGTGAGGATTGATGAAGTTAATACGTGTAAGGCTTTTAGGACGGCGCCTGGTGCGTAATGGGTGGGTGTTCAGTAAATGGTGGATCTGTTCCCCGTCTTCTCTGAAAGAGCCGGCCTCCTCACGCACACTTCCCGAGGTCAGAGGGGGGCCTCACCCACGGCTTGATGCGCAAGAACTGCTCTCTCAGGTGGAAATTTTCTCTCTCTCACACCTTCCTCATCTCTTTTTCAATTCTATCCATCCATCCGTCCCTCTGTCCAGCTGTCTGCCCATCCTTTCATCCACACGTCCATCTGCTTACCTACCATTTCTCTAACTATCCATCCATCATCCACCCACTTGCCATGTACTATTCATCTATCTACCCATCCACACAACTACACATTCATCCACCTATCCACCCATTTATCCACTCACCGCGCATGCACAGCTACCTGCCTATCCGTCCACCCACCTGTCACCCATTCATCTGTCCGCTTGTTCATCCATTATTCATCTCTCCGCCCATCCACATATCCACCCACTCACCCACCTGTCCATTCACCCAGCCATCTATCCAGCCATCCAGCATTTATGGAGAGACTGTGCCAGATTCTGGGGCTGCATAACCTAAATAGACCCAATCTATGCCTTTGAAGAGCCCAAAGTGTCTTAGGCAGAGTAAGTAACTAAGCTGCCTTGTAGAACACGACAGAGTGTCGAGTTTGAACCCCCACTCTGCCCCTTCTCTCATATGACCTAGAGAGAGTGGCTTCACTCCCTCACCCTTAACTTTCTATCAGTAAAACAATAACTTCTACCTCTAAAGATGGGATGAGATAAGAAAGATAAATTACTTTTTACAGGGCTTGGCACGTAGTAGGCATTCAAAATATGGTTCCTGTTATTCTAGAGGCAACCAGGGAAGGTTTCTTGGAGGCTTCCAGGCTTGACATAACAGGAGGGGAAAAATTTGGACATATGAGAGTGGAGGAGGGGAGGGGAGGAAGGCACAGAGGCAGGGAAGTTCAGGTTCACGGAGGGGCCAGTGGGAGAGGAATGCTTTGGTTCCCTCCCTCGGTGTTCTTGGGCAGCAGGGGCCAGAGAACTGAAAAGGACAGGAGGGCGGGACAGGCTCTGAGGGGCGAGGACCTGCGGCCTGGGTGACCCAGATAGCCACGGGCAGACAGGACTGGGTCATGGGAATTAATCTCTGCCACACGGCGGGCTCCCCTCCACCCACGATCTGGGCTGGTGGGGCCTGGCTCGGTGGGAGGACGTTTGTTTTGACACTTGGCCGTTCCATGGGCTTCTCAGACTTAACAAGGTCAAGTGGAGCTCTTGATCCCCTACCACCTGCTTCTCACGAGGTTTTTCCTATTTTGGAAAACGGTGCCTCGATCCTCCTGGACCCTTGGGCCACAGACCCGACAGCTCCCCATGGCTGCGGTCTGTCCATCAGCAGACCCTGTGGGCTCCACCCTCAAACAGGCCCAGAGTCCGAACACTTCTCCCATCTGCACCGCCACACCCTTGTCTGGGCCACGGGCACATCCCAAAGGACTGCTGCAGTGGCCTCCTCATTCGTCTCCACCCTTCTCACCCTGCAGGGGTCAGCTCAGGCGTCACCTCCACCGGGAGGCCTTGCTGCCCACCTTGTTATTGCAGGGCGCTCCGGCAGGGCTCTCAAAGCGCACGGCCATTTCCGTCTTGACCTGCTCGCTGTCTCATACACTGGAATGGAGTTTCCCTGAGGGGACAGAGACTGTGTCTGTCTTGATCCCTGATATATCTCCAAATCCCTAGTACACAGTAGGTGCTTCATAAATGTTTGTTGGATGGATGGATGGATGCCCAAGGTCTTCTCGAGTGGGTAAGTTGAGAAGACTTCTCAGAATCAGAATCATAGACTCGTGGGGGAATTTTTGAAACATGTGAGTGGTGAGCCTCCTAAAAATCATCATTGCCACCATGCCCATTGCACAGATGTGACCTCTGAGGCCCAGAGAGGGGAAGGAGCCAGCCCTCAGGCACACGGCCCTGCCTGCAGCTGCAGAACCAAGCTGGGACCCAGGCCTCCCAGCAAGGGGCTTGTTCTCGGTCATGGTCTCACAGAACCCTGATGGTCCCTGTGGTCTGCAGGCGCTGACACACTGGCTGCACCCCCCCAGCCCTGTGCCAGCCCCCCATCTTCCCCTGCCTCATATGGGGATCTCTTCTAGACTTGTCAGCTTCTGGAAAACCCATTAGGAAGCAGAAAAACCACAGCTTCCTCCCCTCTGGGTTTTCCCTTGTAACTGCTGGGGGTGGGGCACAGTGGGGGTTAGCAAGGCAAGATCAGGAGCTCAGTGCTGCCTCTGAGGTCACAGCCAAGGGTGGCCCAGCCCCAGAGCCCCCACCCAGCCTGTCCCCTAAGTCCTGTCCCCTGAGTCCTGTCCCCTGCAGATGCCAGATGGGAGGGTCGGTGGCACTTAGGCCAGTCAAGCTGATGTTTGCAGCTCAGTTTGGTGGAGTGGCCTTGGTACAACCTCTTTGTTCTTTGACCCTCAGTCTCCCCGTGTGTACGATGGGGTGACACCATGGACATGACAGGGAAATAAGAAATCTTTCTTGTTCTCATTAGAAGATGCCAGCCACCACTGTTTAAGCACCTACTGTATAAACTCTTCTAAGTGCATTTATTATGGCTCTTCAGCCTTTTAGAAGGGTAGCCAAAGTAAGAGGCACATTTACAAAAACAGCCCAGAGAGCAGACTCCCCTAAAACAAACACCCACAACACCCACATCCTTATCACGATAAGCACGCTGGCCCCTTCCCTTCTTGTTTTTTCAGTTGGTGGTTGTGACCCGTTAAATTGATTTTATGACCCGCGGGTTGAAAAGCACTGAGGTATAACTCATTTATACCTCACAAAACCCTACAAGAGAGGAACTATTAACACCCCCACCCCGTGGATCAGGAAAGGCCTTCAGAGAGTAACGCTTGCCTGAGTGAGTGATGGAGCAGAGAGGCCAGGCCAGACCTCAAACCCTTCCCTGTAGTGCTCCATGCCTCTTTAAGGGCTCAGTGAGTACGCTGGGCCCCTTCCTGGGATGGGGCCATGGAAACCTTTCCACAGTCCCCTGGCAACTCATCTTTTGGTTTCCCTAAGCAAGATGTCAGGTTAGTAAACAGATCCCAGAGTTTAATTAAAACAATGACCTGTGCCAGAGGAAGGGCGCCAGGGCCAGCCAGCCTGGGGAAGGTGAAGTACAGTTCTGTTGGGGTGGGGGGGGAGAAGCTGAGTGAGTGTGAGAGAGAATATTATAGGAGAGAAAAGAAAGGAAGGAAAAGAGAGGAGGGGAGATGGGAGAGAGAGGAGAGAATGGAGAAAGAGGAAGGGAGGGAGGAGGAGGAGGAGCAGGAGGAAGAAAAAGGGGGAGGGGGAGAGGAGTCAGTTTGCCTGACCTGAGAAAAGTGAGGCCCGTTCCACTCTCGACTCCTCCAATCTCTCCTACCAGAGAACCCCAAGTAGTTCCACAAGATCTGATCTTGTCACCCTCCGCTCTAGAGCCTTCTGTGGCTCCCCAGTGCCTCCAGAATGAATCTAGACTCCTTGCTATGGCTCTCAAGTCCCGCTGGTCTGGCTCCTGCCCTGCCCTCACTTCCCCTCCTCTCTCTTCCCCAGCTCCTCACATCCCCCAGCCCGAGTTCTCTCCTGGCCTCCCCACACTAGGCTGCTCCCTGGGGCCACTGGAGGGCTATGCTCTCTCAGCCAAGGTCTCTTTAGATATCACTTGGGGGCACCAGGCTGAACCTGATGGGCAACACCCCTTTTCTGAGTTCCTGGTTCAGAGGAGGAGACGACAACAAAGAAGAAAATGAATAAAAGGAGACAGGATTTAAGGCAGAAGTCGGCATCAGGTGGAAGGGCCGATGGCCAACCTTTCTGAGCGCCCTACTTGTGCCAGGCCTTGTTCAGAAGGCCCTGCGTGCCTTCACCTGTCGCGTCTTGCCCCAGCCCTGAAGGTGGGAGCGGTGAAGCGGGCTGCCTGTAGCTCTCAGGGCAGAGCTGGGTTCCACTAGGGCAGTCTGGCTTCTGAAAGCACCAGGCTTCACGGTGGCTCCAAACCGTGGGGGTGGGTGGCTAGGTGGGTCGGGGCAAGGAGGGAGAAGCAACTGGACATTTGGTGGCCTGAGAAAGTGCTCTTTGAGCTGAGACCAAGAGGGGGCTGGCCACGCAAAGATGAAGGAAAGATGGGGTGGCTGATATTCTGAGCCCAGCCCCACCTCAGCTGCTCCCCACCACGAGTTTCCCTCCTTCCTAAAATGTGCTGGCCCAGGCCAGTGTGAGTACTGGGAAAGGCCAGAGCCAAGTCCACCGAAGGCCTGTGACAGGGTACTGGGCTGTTTCCTCTGTGTGGGTGACCCCAGGGAAAGGTCCAGAGGACCCAAGAGGGGAGGTGCCACCAGTCTTTCCAGCAACCGGAGGTCAGGAGAGGGCCATGCCTATCTCTCGGAACGTACTACCTTTTCGGTTGTCATAGATGTGGCTTCATTCATTCACTCCCTTCTGCCTCATCACGGCCCCCTTGCCCCTCTGAAGGGTCCTCTTTTAACCTCATCTCCTACTTCTCTCCCCTTGCATGTTCCACTCTGGTCCCAGTGACCTTCTTGCCATTCTCCTAGCACACTGAGCTAAGTACGCCTTGGGGCCTTTGCATGGCTGTCCCCTCTGCCCGGAATGCTCTCCTCCATTCTGTGATGCTGTTATCAACCCAGCCTCGCTTCCAGGAAGCGGTGGGGGAGTGGGCAACAGGGGGGTCCTTATGTCCAGACCTCCCAATCCCTAAGGGTCTTAAGTAGGGTTTTCATGATAGAAGTGGAAGGTTGGTTATTCACTGCACCGTTGTTTCCTATACCAAAAAACGTGAAAACAACGTCAGTGCCCATAAACAGGGGGGGAAGTTAAATCCACCGTGGGTCCTCCACACAACGGGCCACTATGCAGCTGTCAAAAAGAACTAGATGTAGTTCAATAAGCAAAGATAGGGAACAAACCCCCCAGGGATGCTGTCCAACAACAAAGTGTGATGAGAACAATTATGTGTAAACCAGCTCCCACTCCAGCAAAACAAAGAACCAAAGAAGAGACACATGTAAGGATCTGGATTTACTTCATATGGACGGAGGATTTCTGGAAGAAACTGGCAACAGTGGCCGCCTCTGGGGAGGAGGACGGCGGACAGGGGCGGGAGACAGACTTTTCACCGTGTGCCTCTGCGAACATTTTGACGTTCGTACTAAGCAAATAGATTACCTATTCCAAAAACTGACATTGCAACATTTTTAGAACTTTGGCCTTATCTCTAAATGGGTTATGTGCACAAACAGGGCCACCGTGGGAGCAAGGAGAGAAGACTGCGTTCGTCACACTGCGCCACCCTCCCACCCCATCACAGACTCGCTCCTGGAGAACGCCACGAATTTAAAATGTAAGTACGTAGGTAACCAGAACAAACCCCGAGGTCATCTTGTGCGCCTCATACTTCCACTGCATCGTAATTTCACGCAGGTGGGTCCAGAGCCTCAATTTGTCGAATTTAATATGTTCAATGTATCATAACTTTAGGAATTCTTCAGTTCTTTTTAAGACAAATTAATATTCTGGGAGTGTCAAAAAATAGAAGTCTCTCAGGCTTCTCGTGGCCTGAGGGGACCCCGTCTCAGTTCTCCTTGGGGAGAGACCAGGGAGGCTCAGAATATGGAAACAGCCACTCCTTGGGGACCATGACAAGTTCATTAGGGTGCAGGACAGGGTCAGTCCTGCCCCTGAGAACATGTCCCCTGGTGACTGTGGGCAAGAGGGAATTCCCAGCCTATAAGGCTGGTCTTGCTACAAAGTGAGGGGTCTGTCTGTTGTTTTTACGCTGCTTCTTTTGGAAACGGCCCTTCCCAGCACCGAGCTAGAAGCCCCACCCAGTCTGCCCAGCTCCACTGACAGAGTGAGAGATGCTGATTTCGCCACAGCTGCGGCCTGACTTAATCCAAGGTCAAAATTTCCCTACAGCCTGCATGATGGTGGAAATGACCGAATGGCCCTGCTAATCATGTATCTGAATTTAACCCATCCATGAGCGTCGCCCTCCACGGTCTTCACAGCCCACGGCCAGCCAGCCTCTCGCTTGATGCTCACAGCCACCCAGGAGGCAGCAGAGTGGGTTTCATGAGAGTCAGAGGGGGAGGGACTGGTCTAAGGTTGCAGGGCTGGGGGTGTTATAATCGGTAAGGTGTCTCTCCCCGAGACACCACCTGAGTGGGGTTGGGGGGAACAGGGTGGGCCTGGCCCAGGGCTTCGGTCCCTCGGGTGTGGGTGGGAGAGGCCCCCTTCTCACCCAGTGGGCAGAGCTCGGGGCAGAGGCCAGATGACCCTAGCGAGGACCGTCTTGCTGAGCCTGGTGATGGGGGAGGCATGCTGAGCCACCAGCGATGATCTCAGAATATCTCAGGGCCCAGCAGGACTTTCCGGACCTGTCTTCAAGAGGCGTCTGTAACGTTCCCACCTCTCACCAGCCCCAGAGAGACGCCCTGGTCCAGGCCACCGTCCTTTTCTGCCTGGACAACCGCAATCGCCTCCGCACTATCTTCCTGCTCCTGTCCCAGTCTTTTACAATAAAACGCAGTCCATTTCCCACATTCATCCAGAGGGGTCCTGTTAGAGCCTAGGCCAGATCATCTCCTTCTTCTTTGCTCAAACCCGCACCCCCACATCTCCCAGTGCACTCGGAGCAAAAGGCAAAGGCCTGACCATGGCCCACAAGGCGCTGCATGGCCTGGCCCCTCCTTACCCTCTGACCTCTCTCTCTCCTCTCCTCCCTTTGCTCACTCCACTCCAGCCACAGTGACCTCCTCGCTGCTCCTGAAACACTCCAGGCCCTCCCCAGCCACAGGGCTCTCGCACTTGCTGTTCCCTTTGCCCCCATAGATACACCTCTCTCGTTTCTTTACGTTGTTCAGGTCTCTGCTGGAGTGTCACCTCCCTGCGACGACCCTCCCTGACCCCTCTATTTCAAATGGCACCTACCTCCCATCAATACCTGTCCCCTCATTCCTGACATGTCACATCTTCGATCACTGGCATCTATTCAATTGTGTCTTACTGTTCACTGTTCTTTTCTCCCTTCTAGAATGCAAACTTCATGAGCTGGGGGGGAAGGGGGCCTTGATCCTTTTCCTTGATTGCTGAATCCTCAGCACCTAGCAAGGGGCTGGTGTGTAGCAGACACTAACCAAAGATTTGTTAGAGGGGCAAACGCATGATTCCAGGTCTTCAGACAGTCGCCTTGTGACTCGGACTGACTGGGCCAGAGGGCTCTGAGATCATCATGGATCCTTCTCTCCAGGAAATGCAAACCCAACTTCCTCCTGGGGTTGGACACTTTATCTGACGGCCACACGTCCAAGTCCCGGCGGCGGCAGTACCCAGTCTGGCTGTGGTGCGACTGGAGGCAAAGCACACCCCATTGCCTCAAAGCAGTCAAAGCAACACGGTGATAACTTCTTAGAGCCCACGGTAAAATTTCCAGAGTGAGATCTTGCTCCAAATGCCTGGCACAGGGGTGTCCAACCCACGGCCCATGGGCCGCATGTGGCCCAGGATGGCTATGAATGCGGCCCAACACAAAATCCTAAGTTTACTTAAAACATTACGAGATTTTTTTGTTGTTGTTTCCGCTAGGTTTGTGTATTTAATGTGTGGCCCAAGACAGCTCTTCTTCCTCCAGAGATGCCGAAAAGGTTGGACAGCCCCGGACAAGGAAGCAGAGAAAAACCAGGATGACTTCTTTACAAAGAACAAATGAGATCTTATGGAAAGTTGGCTTTCCTTGGATTGGCTTCCATGTCAAATAAACCTGTCAGCATACAGAAACTAACCATTCACCATGACAGTTACCACTCACTGAGCAGCTATTATGGGCAAGGCACTGTGTGGAGTATACTAGGTACATTGTCTGCTTAATCCTCACAGTATCCTTGAACAGTATCTCTGCCTGCCAGAAAAAGATAGTAGGGCTCAGAGAAATAAAATGCCTCGCCTGATATCCCAGAGTTATTAAGAGGAGTTATTAAGAAGTCAGTACTCAAACCCTGGTTTTCTCACCCCAAATCCAAGAAAAGATCCTCAAAGAACACTGGGCATGGCGATTGGCTGCTAAGACGGCCATGCAGATAAGCACAGTCTTGCAGGCCAGGGCCTGAAACAAATAAGGATTCTGGGTCACGCAAACAACAAAGGCAGTCAGTCATGCAGCACCCGGAGTTCAGTCTGGGGTCACGACTCCCTGCTGGTGTGTTCTTGGAAGACATCCAGAGACTGGCCGTTTTCTCCTAAGAGCTGCAGTGAGAGGTGAGGGAAGATGTGTTTGGGAAGTCTCCTCTGGATTCCATTAAGGCAGGTGCTTAGCTAAGGGCCGAGAGCAGCCACCTGCTCACTGTTCTGCTGAGTTGTTTGTCAGCTGCCCTCCCCTGGTTCTGAGATGATATTGTAACCCAAGGCTGGGCAACAAGGCCTGGACTTCCAAGTACACAGCTCCTCAAGGGTGGGAGGCAGGGACACAAGGGGCACAGAACAAACAGGGTGGGGACTTGCTTCACACTTGGCCCATGAGGCAAGATGAAAGATGGCCCAAAACGACTCTGGCCAACATGAAGCAGTAGGAATATCTTGCTCTGGGATGAGCCCTTTAATAGCCCCGTGAAGCATTTTCCTCCAAAACCTCCTGACCTGGTGACGTGCCACGTGAGTCTTAAAACACCACTCCCACATTCGCCACCACTCCTCCATCAAGAGGTGAGGTTTATGTCCCTTCTTCTTGAATCTGGGTTCTGTGATTGTTTGTTCAGTGGACCAGAGCCGAAGTGATGTGGTGCCGGTTTCAAGACCTGACCCTTGAGAAACCAGCATCATTCACTGCCTTTCCCTTGGTGTGATCCCGCTTGGAACCCAGCCACCAGGCTGTGAGGAAGCTCGAGCTCCTGGGAGCCGCTCTCCCGCCACGTAGGTGGGGCAGTTGAGCTGCCTCAGTGGACGCCATGTGTAAACAAGTGGCAGACTCCTGAACAAATAAGATTTTATCTCAAACGGCTAAGTTTTAGGGGTGGCTTGTTACACAGTAATAGGTAACCAGAACACCTTCCCAACTTGGAAGGAATTTCCTGGGTCTTGCAGGAACCCTAAGTCCAGATGTAGGACTTTAATAATAAAAGGGAGTCCTGGTTATTTGAAGGAATAAATCAGGCCAGAAAACTTCACCTGCTAACTTCTCCCCATCTCTCTCCAGTGTCCTCAATAAGAAGAGCTAAGAATAGTCTTGGACTTCGCTATTTCAATAGAATCCTCTGTTAACCAAACACACCTCCAGAGTCCTCCGTGGTCAGGGGTGAAGGGGGCAAAGGTGGAGAATAGACGCTTTTCCTTAATTCAGGATTTTAGGTATTTTTCCTGGAACATGGAGGTAACCGACAGCTACAGTCCTATTTGGAATACCGACGGAAATAAGGCCACTGCGTGGGAAAGCACCGGAAACCTCTCCTTCTGCTCTTCTCCATAATCAATTGCATGGGGCTGCCATGGAGATGGAACTGGGAAGAGGTTGGGAAAGTTCAGCCTGTAAATTCTTCATCAACACCTCTTTTTCTAGGGCTTGGACTGGCTCCATGGAAGTAGGTTTGCCTGCTTTTCGTGGAAGTGGGTTTGTCATGTGATTTTAAAAGTCACTAAAACTCCATCTGCCAAATTGTCCCTTTCTCTCTCTTTTTTTTTTAAGTTAGCTAGAAGTCCGAAAAGGGCCAGGACAAGGCTCAGGAGTGCCAACAGAGGGGGTCTGAGCAATAAGACTCCATGCCCCCTCTGTAACTGACAGCTTTCATCAGCATTGTCTTGGAAAATACCCTTGGGACCCAGTGAAGGGGGCTGCCTACAAACTGTGGTCTATCCAGACAGTGGGATACTTACTACTCAGCAATGAAAAGGAATGAACTCCTGATAAATGCTACCCAGTGGGTGAACCTCCAAACCATTACTCTAAGTGAAAGGAGCCAGATACCAAAGGCCACGTACTGTATGATTCCATATCCAGGAAGTGTCCAGAAGAGGCAAATCCATTGAGTAATAGTGGGTTGGTGGTCGCCCAGGCCTGGGGGTGGGAATGGGGAGCTGGCGTGAGGTTTCTCTTGGAAATGCCATGGAACTGGATTATAGTGATGGCTGCACAACTCTGTAAATTTACTAAAAAATTATTAAATTGTACACTTTAAATGAATGTATTTTAGGGTATGCAAATTATTCCCCAATAGAGCTTGTTTTTTTTTTTTAAACACAACCCAGGCAAGGCAGCGGGAGGAGATGGGGTGGGGGCTGGGGGTTGTTAAGGAGACAAATGGGTGTGTCCTGGTTGGAAGGGAGAGAAGCTTTGATTTACACCTCATTGGAGAAATAATGGAGTAGAAGGCCTCTGACTTCCCACTAGTCAAAAAGAGATTATACTACGAGAGGGGTAAGAGCTGCAAAGAATAATAACGGCTAACACTTATGAAGTGTTTATTCATGCCCGGCACTGCGCAAAGCATTTTACACGTATGAACGCATTTGCTCCTCTGGACAGCCCCATGACGCGATCTTGGGAGGCGATTCTCCATTGGTCTCTTAATGTCTGCATGCTTCGGAGCAAGAGACACTGAGAGCTTTGATCTGAACTGTCTTCTCAAGGATGTCTGTATAGCAAACAGTCTTGGGAGATAGAGACAGTACCCGCTCTGGTTTGTTTCCCAACCAGTAGAGTGAAGACAAGGCCTCTCTCTGGGGCAAAGGCTGGGCAGGTGCACCAGCAGCCCTCTTATAAGATTGGGGGGTTTCTTAAACTTGGGCATTCTCAGTCATGACAAATCCAGGGGGTGCCGCATCCACCTGGGCCATCTTGCAAGTGCTCCCATGGAACTTGGGGGCAAAGAGAATGCATGTGAACATGAAGTCACGTTGCCTGCTCTGCTGTGAGTAATAAAGTCCTTTGTCTCCGACCCCCATGTCTCGTGTCTGCTGCCAGAGGCCATGAAACAGTGGTGGGCTGGCTCGTTAGCTTGCAGGCCAAGTAAAATCTCAGACCCTCCGCAGTTTTTGACAGTTGGCACACACATGACCCCCATTTTGCAGAAGAGAATTCTGAGGCCCAGAGAACTGAAGCCTCTTGTTCAAGGTCACACAGCCAGCAAGTGACAGAGCTGGGATCGAAACCCAGACAGATTGGGAAAAGCAGGTAATTGGAGCAGGGGATTGGCGAAGGTAACAGCTGGGAGTGACGGGAGCTGAAGGCCCCAGAGATACACAGAAGGTCGTGCCTCTCAGCCTCCCAACTGCACACACCCCCAGATGCTGCCTGTCCCTACATCCGGCTGCTGGGGCTGAGCAGCCAATTTTGGACGGCCGAGATATATTTAACGGTGAGTCACACTCTCCCCCAGCAATCAGCAGTGGCAGGCTCCGGAGGATGCAGGGAATATCTCTGGGAATCCATGCCTGAGGGTCACCATGGCAACCCTACCCAACTCACTTGCCAGCAGCTGGGATGCCAGCACCTGAATCAAAGCAGAAAATACTCTCATAGGCCAAGTGCAGCCAAGGACAGGAGCAGGCCTGCCACATGCCATTACCAGTGGGTTGGACAGGGGTTATTGCAGGGGGTGTGAAGACTCAGTGATAAGGAAATCTTGTGGGTTCATTGGTGAACTCAGAGTCCCCTGTGGAGGCCCATGGGGGTGAGGATGCTGGAGTAGATGGGTGTTTCGGTGAGCACCATCTCTTTCTGCTTTGGTTCCTCTTGGTCTCTTTCATAGGTACCCGCTCTCACAAAGAACCCTCTCCACCTGAGGCTTCTAACCAAGGACCAATACAAGAGCGAGAGACTCACGGCCACGTGGGGACGTTGGCCACATGGGGATGTTAGCCACAGACCCGTCTTTCACGGTAATTCTCAGGACTTCAGAACCGGGGCCCAGTCAGCCACACTACACACCTCCTCCAAATACGAATACTGCAGTGAAAGCAGTTTGAAACTCATTCATTCATTCATCAATTTGTCCTCTCAACTGTGCATTCTGATTTAAATTCAGGGTCCCACAGGCCCTGTAGAGGTCTGGACTTGTCATCTCTCTATCCTCATCTCCTTCCATCGTCCCTCTCTTACTCCGTTCCAGCCCACTAGCCTTTTTAGCCCGCTGCTGTTTTTCCACACACCAGGCTCTTTCCTGCCCCAGGGCTTCTGTATTTGTCCTTCAGTCTGCTTGGGAAGTCCTTCCCCCAGACAGCCGCAGCTGGACTCACCGACTCCCTTCAGGTCTCTGCACAAACCTCATCACCTCAGAGAGATATTATCAAGACCACCCTGAGAGAAGGCACCTAATCCCGCCTCAGAGATAAGGCCAAATAAAGATATAAATATCGTAAATGCCAGATTGTGACTCAGTCCAACCAATCGGAACAAGAAGAGGGAAACTGAGAATGTGTGGCTGGCACATTGACCCTGGCCCACAGACAGACAGGTTTTGTTTGGTCTAAAGAGGGTTTCGAGAAGAGTAAATGAGCCGCTGACAGTTCTAAAGTTCAGGAGGCTTCATTTGAAAATCCCAGTTTTCAACCTCTCTTGAAACAAGGGAAGGTCAAGGTGCACATCCCTGCATAGGCCACAGCTGCTGGTGGGGCTGAGTGGCAGCCAGCCCATCAGACAAGCCATGAGTGTTCAGCCCACCAGGGTCTCTTCGCTCAGTTGCATGCCCACACGCAGCCTTGGGACCCTTTGAGCTTGCGGTGCGGGTCTCGGACCTGAGGTCTCCAAGGGTCTTTGGTTTGGGATGAAGGGGGTGGAGCACAGCCACCTTTTTGCTTTCATCAGTTAGAATTGAGTTTCTGGACTATTCTAGGCATTCTAGGTGAAGGCACTTGGTAAGCCAAGGCCCAGAGGCATGAACATGCAGGGCAAATTCTAGGACTGCCGATAAGTAGTCTGGAGTGGGAAGAGACCAGCAAAGTCATCTGGGGACAGAACCAAGAGGGCCTTGAATGCCTTGCTCAGTCACTTCAACTTCTCCTGAGGGTCATGGGGAAGCACGAAGCACAGGTGATTCTGGAGCAAGGAAAGGCAGAGTGAGCAGTGATATGGGGAAGGGGGAGTGAGAATCACCCTAGGTATCAAGCCTGGCTCAGGGGCCAGACGCCATCCTGGAGTGCATCCAGGGGTGGGAGGGGTGGTGTCTTCCACCAGCACCCGCAGCTCCCTGCTCCCTCCTCTGGCTGTCTTATAATAACAGTGTTTTCGATACAGATGCTCTGGGTTCCCTGCTGCGGATCACTCAGCCACCCTTCCAGAGAGAAAACAAAAAGCCGTGTTTTTCCATGTCTATTTTAGTCTGCTGCCTACATCTTTGTTCTTCTTGAGGAACACACACTCCCAGGGGGCCCTTTTCTCAGCTGTGACCTGGCAGCCAGGCCTGGACCACCAGGCTGGGCTCCATGATGGGAAAGAAGCAGCAGGTGGAATCATGCCAGTTAGGCCAGGGGCTTCATGGGGACGCTGGTGACATTACGTCCCAGAGCCAAGGAGGTGAGGGGAAGGCAGGTCATCGCGGTCCACGTGCTTGTCCTAGATGGACTGTATTTGACCATTCTGAGCAGCTAGGAAGAGCTCACCTTTGTCGTCCCCCTAAGATGCTGCCTGAAATCTGGGAGCCTTTACTGTATGGTACATTTGTGCCCATTTTACGGAGGTCTGGGAGGAGAAATAGGGATTCTTTTGCTCCTGGATGGATCCTGTCTGCCCACTTTACAGGTGGTAAAACTGAGGCCTGAAAAGGAAGCCTGGTTTGCTCTAGATCACAGAGCAGTTGGCCACAGCCTGTGACTGACAGAGCAGAATGTGAAATCTCAGAGGGCCTGTATTTTGTCTGCCTCGGTCATGGCCCTCTCCCCCATCACGTACAGCAGTAGCTGGCAAATAAGAGGCCTTTGATAAATACACTTTGGTTGAATAAATAACATCTTTACAGCTGTTTTCCGGTTTTTACAAGGAACTCTCACACACAGTCCCTCATTTTGATGTTCAGGATTGTCTTGCAAGTCAGGAATAGAGTTTGTCCTCATTTTCCAGGTGCAGAAATGGAGGTTCAGAGAGGTTTAGTCACCCACCTGAGATCACACAGCCTGGAAGTGGCAGAGACAGGATTTGATCCCCAAGAACTGGGGGCTGGGCATCCCTTACAACTTTCAGGCAGAGGAAGAGACTTGGAAATGCCCAGCTGTTAGGTAAAAGCCTTGGTCACACGGGCAGCTCTGGCCTGAATTACACTTACTACACAGTCTGAGGGGAGGAGGGGGACCGAGGGAGCAGCTCCTCCTGACGCTAAACCGAGTCACCATGCAGCCCACCAATTCCACTCCTAGGTATATGCCCACAAGAGCTGAAAGCCACACCCACACAAAAACTTGTACACGGGTGTTCATAGCAGCAGTCCTCCTAACAGTCAAAAAGCAGAGACGACCCAAACGCCCACCAGCTGATGAAGGAGCAACAACACGTGGTCTGTCCAGACAATGGAATCTCGTTCATCCATAAAAAGGAACGAAGTATCGGTCCGTGCTACAAGGTGGGTGAATCTGGAAGACATTTTGCTAAGTGAAAGCAGCCAGACACAAAAGGCCACCTACTATATATGATTCCATTTCTATGAAATTTCCAGAAAAGGCAAATCTATAGAGACAGGAAGTGGATTAGGGATTTCCAAGGGCAGAGGGCAAGTGGCCATGGAGAGTGACTGCTAATAAGCATGGGGTTTCTTTCTGGGGTGATAAAAATGCCCTAAAACTGGACTGTGGTGATGGCCACACAGTTCTGTGAATAGACTAAGCACCATAGAATTATACATTTTAAATGGGTGATTTTTATGCCGTGTAAATTATATCCCAGCCAAACCATTTTTATAAAACACTAAAAGAAGCATTTCCATGACAACAAAATTTTAGAAGGGGGAATGCACAAATGAGAAAATGTCCCTGGCATGGGCAGTCCCACACTGTCTTTATGATGTCTCAGGAAGGATTTCAAGATAGGGTCCCAACCTTGAGCCCCAAGGATTTACCTGAGGGCTTTCTCCTAGACAGTTGAGAATCTGTAGGACACCGCTTCCTGGCAGTCCTCCCAGATAGCCCAATCAGAGATGAGAAAAAGAACCCAGTGTGATGATGGGTCTCACTTGAGGTCCAGGTGCTCTGCTTGGGAGTATCACCTCCCTCCCGCTATCCAGGCAAAGAACAGGAGGCTCAGGGAGGGGAAATGACTTGCCCAATGTCACATAGCCAGTGCCTGGCACTCTCAATGACATTATAATACATGACACTTTTCCAGACTGGGATCTGGCCCACTTGCCAGTCAAATTTCTTGGTCTCTGTGCGCCTTGATTTCCTCATCTGTACTATGAAATCTCAGCTCATCCCCCTTCACTGTCCTGGTTGGGGCTTCAGCCAGAGCATCCCCACCTGCTTCTGATACAATGATTCTCCACATTTCACTTGCACAAAGCCGCATGTCTTTTCTCAGGGCCCCACCTGCCCAGGGATTCTGGGCTAGATCTGCACTGTTTTTTCCTCAATGCCGTCTTTCTAAAACGTGGCACGCGGCTCACGCATTGCACATTCCACAACCACTTCTCAAATAACCCTGATGTTGGGATTCAAGAAAGAAGACAAAGTTGCGGCTTTGTGAAGCATTTGCATGATGCAATTTCATAGGCTTTCTTTCCTCCGCGTTAAGTGAGATGCTTTTTAGAAGCCCTCACTTCACTTCTCAGACTTTAGGTTTGGCTTTGGAGTTTGCAGGCCTGAGAAAAATTTCCCACCAAAGTACACAGGCAGAGCTGCTAACATATGCTTTCACATCTCCACCCACCCATCCTTCCACTCACCCATTCATCTGTTCATCCATCCATCCATCCATCCATTTCCACATTTACTTAATTAATTCTACAAATATTTATTGAGGGCCTACTACGTGCCAGGAACTGTGTAGTCACTGAGTACAGTGGAAGAAAAGACAAAACAAGCTCTGCATCCTCGTGGAGCTCACAGTCTGGAGGAGGAAGACAGGCCTCAGTAGACACACAAAATATCAACATAAATTGGGATGAAGGCCACCCGAGAAAAGTTCGGAATAATAAAGTGGACCGAATTTCTGCTGAGGAACAGGGGAGGGCTCTCTGGGGAAGTTGATAGGAGAGATAAAGTCTGAAGTATGACCTATCAGTGAGGAATGCTCTTGGTTCAAGAAGTAGAAGATGCTGAGTAGAAGTGGCTCGAACAAATGGGATTTATTACCTCACACAACAAAAAGTCCTGAGATAAGGTTACTCCATCATGGAGGGACTCAACAATATCATCTAGAATCTAAGTTCTCTGTCACCTGCTCTACCATCCACAGGGGATTGACGCCATTCCCAGGCTGGCTCACCTCATGAACCCAAGATTACTGCCATTGCTCCAGCCATCACATGAAGACATGACCACATCCAAGAGTACGAAAAAAGATCCTTTCATCCCCCTGTCATTTTTAAATAGAGGAAAACTGTCCCAGAAATGCCCTGGCAGATTTGACGAATGGCATCACGTGTCCACACCTAATCCATCACTAGCAAAAGAAATGGGTCAACCATGATAGTCTCAAAGCCGCAGTTCTTACCCAGGAGTACGTTTTCCCTCCAGGAAACCATCGGAGATATTTTTGGTTGTAATAATTGTGTGTGTGGGCCTACGTGATGGTGGCATCTAGTAGGTCGAGGCCAAGTATGCTGCTACACATCCGACTGTGTACAGGACAGCCACCATGACACAGATTCATCCATATGTCCACAGTGCCAAGGTCCAGCCACTCTGCCTTAGACCAGTCAGAACCAAATCCCAAGTCATGGGGACAGCTGGCAGAAGGGCACGGGCATTAGGGAAGGTTTCCTGAAAGCTGTAATAGCTCAGCTGAGTGTAGCCAGATGGACCTTGGCCAGACCAACCCAGGTAATGAGTCAAGCCTAGTCTCCAGCTGTGAGAATGAGCAGAAATGCAGATGGCCTCCGCCACCTTCCCTGCCTCTTCCAATGGGATGTGAGCCCATGCGGGCAGGGACCTCGCCTGTCTTAGTGCTTTATCCTCATTCCCAGTGCAGTGCCTGTCACAGCAGTTGTTCAACATGCCTTGGTCAAAGAATACATGGATGAAGTGGAGGAGCCCCCCTCCTGACAGTGAAACCCCAACTCTGTAAATCCCTCGGTGCCACACGGAGTGCATGCTGTGTGTGGGCAGTGTTCTGGGAGCTGCACAGGAGGGACAGTCGGTCAGCACTAGCGAGATCCCAGAAAATAGTTCAACTCCATCATGGCACAGTCGAGGAGACCAAGGCACAGAGAAGGCAAGACCGCAGCCCAAGGTCACTCCTTAACGTGGGGGCAGATGCAGGCCAGAGTCATTGGGACCCTGTCCTGACCTTGCATCCACACCAAAGGGTAGATTCAAAGGGTCGTTCAGAGACACGTGATCCGCTGACCACAGTTTCTAGTTCCTAAATCCAAGTCTATTTTGGGAACTTGGGCACATCCCACCTCCCATCTCCTTACAAAGCTGTCTTCCTGGATTCACTTACCTCGGGACCCCAAAAGGATGCTAACTGGGGCCACTATTATTTTGCCAGTGACATGCCCTGCTCAGCTTGCAAAATGGCCACCAACTGGCTAACCAAAGTAGCCAGGTCTTTCCAAATTTATTATTTGCCTTCTCTGCTAACCGTAAAAAGGATTGGGACTGTGTGCATATGGTCCAAATCTCCCACTTCTCTTAGACAACCGAAGGTTTGGCTGCACTCTGCCCATTTTTTTCTGCGTGGCAGCCATTCCCTGGAGCCGGGCAGCCGCTGCCCCTTTAGTTAAGAAACAAGCGCTCCATTGCACCCCCTGCCCTCCTGGCACCTCACTCCTGAATGGGCCTGCCTGGCTCCCCGTGGCATTCTGAGACTGCCACCCAGCCCCAGCTGGTGGGGCACGTGTGAGTGGGTGAGGCCACGTGGGGTCCCCCCACTCCCAGGGAGGACAGTCTCCCTTGGTGGCCATGGGAACATGCTGCCGTGTGTAACACATCTTCCACCTGAAACTGAGAGACGACAAAGTACATCTCTCCCCTCAGCTCAGGCAACTCCAGATCCCCGTGGCCCCACCACTGAAGAGCCAGAAGGGGGAGGGGTGTGAGCTGTCTTTTCCAACCAGGGCCCCAAATGCAGATGCCTCCAAACACCCCCATGTGTTCAACCAACCCAGAGATGGGGCGTTGGGAGGGGCTGGTTTGGATTCCATCTTATGTAAAAAGACCAGAAAATGTTTGATTAGAGATAGAGGAAGGCGTGGGTGTCTGAGACGGAGCTCTGTTTCTGGGCAAACGTTCACATTCCCCGCTGCCTCCCTCCCCTTCACTTCCTCTGGGCAAAAGCGCAGACTTGCCTTGAAGCTCAGTGTAGCCACCTTCCCCTCGGCCGTGAACCCAGCCCTTTACCAATGCCCTGGGGTCCTTCGTGCATGTGGCCTGTTTCTAGGCAGCTTACAGAATCAGAAGGAAATAAGGGAAGGAAGTGGGAGAATCAGCCAGAAATAAGGAAGTGCCCCACGCACCATTTCCCTTCGAAATGAAGAGGCTGAAACCCGGAACAGCAGCGGAAATCGAAAATCTCATTGAGAAAAGAGGCACACGGAGAAGTGAGTGCCAATTAGCACCCAGGCCCCCTCCTGGGAATGCCAGCCATAAATATTAATGGCCATAATCATCTGGTATTAGTCATAATGCCTTGAAAATTAAGGTCATTTTACTGGGAGTAAATAGCTGCCTTAATGGCAGCAAAAGGTAACTGGCGCTGGCTGGCTGGCTGGCTGGCTGCCAGGTGTGGCCCGCCAAGGTGATGATATAGATCAGAAGAGACGGGTCCACTCTGCGAAGTGGGGCAGCAGCATCTAGGGCAGGAGGGGTGGGGGGGCAGGGCTGGGGCCGGCCCTCTCGGGGCACATTTGCTCCCACAGGGCGCAGGGCCCCGCTAGTGCAAACACAGGGGCTGAGGGCAGAGGGCCCGTTGCTCGTCATGGCAGCCTGTTGTCTTTGCTCCATGATGTAGCTCCTTCTCTTCTCCCTCCACCTCCTTTCCCGTCCTCCCTTCATCTTCCTTCTCTGCCTCTCCTGTCTGGCAGACTTGTCCGGGAGGCATGGGAGACACAGACCTACAGCTCGCAAGGTTTCTGGGGTCCCCTCCCCTGTGTTATTTTTTAACTCCTCACCCGAGAATATGTTCATTGATTTTAGAGAGAGATGAAGGGGGATAGAGAGAGAGGGGGGAGAGAGAGAGAGAAAGAAGGGGAGTAAGGGGGGGAGGGAGAGAGAGAGACATAGATCAGCTGCCTTCTGCACGCACCCCAACCAAGGATTGAACCCTCAACCTTTTGGTGTACAGGACGATGCTCCAACTGAACCACCTGACCAGAGCCCCTCCCAAGTGTTTCAATTTCTTTTATAATTAGAAGGATAAAGAAGGAACTTTCAGATTGAGGAAATGTTGTTGCATGTACCCGTAATATGAACACATTTATCTTTCTTGCATGCAGCCAGAATTTAGGGTTCAATGTTTCTTATGGAGAGAAGCAAAAGAGCCTGGAGCCCATGGAATTCAAAGTGTGGTCCCGCTTTCTGCTGCCCCCTCTTCTCCCACTCGGCCTCCTTCTCCCCTTTCTCTGGGTCCTCCCCCTCCTCCCACTAACCGTGGGATCTTAAGTAATTAGCATTGCCTTCCGGAGTCTTAGTTTCAACCTGTGCAAAATGGGCTGATAGTCACAACAGTAACAATTCCATGAAACGACACCAAGTGGTGTGAAGCAGCATTAATCCCCTGCATTCCTGGAAGGTTCTGGTATCCTGGGAGTCAGGGGCGTGATTTATCTGGAAATCTCCGGGGACAAAGCCCCTGGTAATCGTGTTCCACCTCTCCCCTCCCATGCACAATGCACCGTCACGCCCCCTCTCTCCCCACTTCTTGGGCATTCCCATTCCTCTAAAGGGTGAATGCTTTCCTTGACCCTCTGAGAAAACTCACAAGACACTTGATTAGACTAGATAGAACAAATAATGCCTCTAAATTCCAGTGAAAGAAAGCATCCATTATGGCTGGCTCAGGCAAGAGGGGGGTTAGCCAGGACTGGATGTGAAACGTGCCGTGCGCAGGACCCACAACCCTTGTTTAGACACTAAGAATTTCAGGCCAGTGACAGCAGAGGATTAAACAAAGTGTGGGGCCCTTCCCAGCACGGAGCCGGAGCTACTGCATGGGTTGGGCGCCCATGACAACGCCCGCTGTCGGCACAGAGCTGCAGGCCTGCGGGTGGGCGAGGCCGTGGGAGTGGCGGGGGGGTGGGGGTGATGGCAATGACTCTGATTCCCCATCCTCCCACTCCACTGTTGTCTAGCACAGTGCCTGGCACATAGTAGGTGCCCAACAAGTTCACTCACTCACGGTTCACTTGCCCACGCCTCTCAGTGCTGGACCCACAATGTCAGACGAGACCTGTCCCTACCAGGGGGCAGGCTGGACATCTGGGCCAGACTTGCCGTCTGGTGGGTGGGCCGAGGACCCTGGGGTCTGTGCCCTGGATCCTCTCCCTCTTCCAGTTCCCCCCAGATGGAATGATCCCTGCTTCTAAGTTATTCTGGCTATAAGCACCCCCACCCCTGCCAACTGCAAACCTCATAGGCCGGGAGTGAAAATAAAAACAAAATAAGAATAGTCAAAAATAATAAAAGCCAACATTTATTAAGCACTTACTAGGTGTTATTCTAAGTACCTGATATACCTTAGCCTACTTTCATCCTCACAACCACTTCCTGGGGCGGGTCCTATGATTGCCTTCACGTGGTGCGTGAGGCACAGAGAGGTGAAGCTGTTTGTCCAAGATCGCACAGTCAGGAAGTGGCAGAGATGGGCTTCGACCTGGGCTGATGTTGGACCAGAGCAGGGAAGGGAAAGGGGTGGTCTTGCCTGTTCCCAGCCTCGAGGCAGGATGCCCACAGACCCCTAGGAGAGGTCTTTCCCTGGGAGTGGGGCAGAGAGCCCAGGTTACGGGGGAGGAGAGCGTGGCCCCCGAGACAGCACTGGGTTGAGAGTCCTGAGACCTGGTACCATCTGGGCTCCACCACTACGTCAGCCTGAACCGTTACTCACTCTGATCTGTACTCCCCCAAACTTTGCTGGCAAAGTCCCACCCTCTGTTTACTCTACACCAACACACTGGCCTCCCTACTGTTCCTAGAATCTACCCCATTCTCACCGCAGGACCTTTGCCCTTGCTGCTTTCTCATCTGGGGAGCCCTCGGGCAGCTATTCACATGGCTCCTTATTTTTCTGCTTTGAATTCAAGGACCGAGAAGCATGTGTCTGAAGGGAGCATGATCTGTCTTCTCTGTGAGGGGGAGGCCTTCACTGACCCCCTCACCAGGTAATACACATAAATTGCTTCAAATAGCACCTGCCACTAGGTCAACACCAGCAAAGTGTCTAGTCCCCTTACTATCACCTAAGTTTACAGTCCCTCCACTTGCACTCAGCTCCTCTTCTCTCTTTCTCTTCACTGCACGTGTCCCCTCCTGAAATTCTCTTATGTGTTTGTCTGTTTGTCTCTCCCACCAGAGGGTGAGCTCCATTGGGCTGGGACTTTGTCTGGGTCACTATTGGTCCCCAGAGTTAGCACCGGGCTCAGCTGGTGTCCTCCCGCTGTGAAGTCACCTCTCTGAGCCTCGCTGTCTTCCCCATAACAGCCCCTGCAAAGGCTGAGGAGCAGATGGCAGGAGCGGGGGCCCTGCCAGGGTTCTGTGAGGCCCACGAGGGAACTGCCATGATGTCACGATTCCTAGAGCTTAGCCCCAAAAGTCGGCCACTGCAGCCGGTAGGCAGCCCTGGCTCAGCCCAGCATGTCAGGACTTGGAGCCCGCCTGCACTTCTCACACTAGCTAGGCTGGCCACTGGCTGCCTGAGTCGGCACGGAGGGCTGGCCTGTCTGGCCTGATCCGGAAGGCTGCCCAGCCTTGGATAGCATCTAGGGGCTCACCTGGGCTCCAGACTTCAGCCCTGCCTCGGCCTGGAGGGCAGCTGAGGGGACTCAGCCACGGAGACCACTGTATGGACCCTCACCTCACAGCATATCGTTTGATTCACTCCCCCCACCCACCGCCCAAGGTCATGACAGGGAACTGGTAGAAATGGGATTTGAACCACGGTCTGTCTGATGTCAAAGCGGTGCTTGTAAACACTTCCATGACATAGCTTCCCTGGCAGGCTGGATTCCAGAGATTCTCAGTAAGGAGGGAGAGTGAACGCGGCCTGGGTGCTGCTCTGTGCCTGAGAAGGGCCCTCGGGTGGAGCTGCGCAGAGACCCATGCATGTCCCGGGCTGGCTCCCAGCTCAGATCTGCCACTGCCTTGCTGGGTGAGTGAGTCCTGCCCCCTCTCTGGGCCTCAGTTTCCCCATCTGTAACATGGACAGCATGGAGCTGTTGGTCTCTAAGACCGTTTTATGCTCCACTTCTGGAAAATCCCTGAGTCTGAGGATCTGCAGGGAGCTGTTTTTGCAGCCCCCCAAATGGCAACTGTCTTCTGACCAATCAGAGGTCACCAGCATCCAGAAGGTTCAATTTCTATCTGATGACTATAGCCACACTGCAGGGGGTAGGCTTGGCTGTGGGAGCAGGGAGTGGCCTGGCTGTCCTGGGGTCTTGGCAGAGCACGCTTCTTCTTCCAGCTCTCTCTGACACCTGGATTCTCAGGGCAACGATTCCAAGTGCAGGTTCATACACTGAGGGCCTCCCCAGGTCAGGGACCTGCCAGAGGGGTTAAACAGATGGCCCAAGGTCGCTCAGCCAGTAAGAGGCAGGCCGAGTGTGGCCCAGGAAGTCTGGTGTGCAAGTCTGCGCTCTTAACATGAGGTTCCTTCACTAGTGCGGTTGCCTTTTTGGACTGGATAATTCTTTGTCGTGGGAGACTGTCCTGTGCCCTGTAGGGGGTTAAGCAGCATCCCTAGCTTCTACCTTCTAGATGCCAGTAGCACCCATCCCCCTGGGTGTGACAACCAGAACTGTCCCAGGCATTGCCAAGTGTCCCCCAGACAAAAATCACCTCTGGCTTACCCGCCAGGGTAAGTGACAAGCACTGCCTTACCCGCGGCTCTGGAGGAATGGATCCTGCATCCATCTGGGAACTTCTACACTCCCAAGTCCAGCTTAGGCTCCCAGGGGGCACTGCCAAAGGCCAGGGACACCTTGGCAGAGGACCATGCCCTGTGCAGGGCCGTCTTTTCTGAGGCTGGGGACAGGAAGACACAGTGAGGGGCACTGTGGGCAGAAGAGAAAACACTTGGCTGGTGGAGTGGGTTTGCAGGTCTGCTGTGTGACCTTGGACAAGTGCCTTGACCTCTCTGAGGTGCAGTCTTCTCGGCCAAAATCAGAGATAGCTGTTTGCAGAGTTGAGGTGTGAAGCTTAACTAAGGCATTGTCATTACAAGTGAGAAACAATGAAACCCAGAAACTACCTCTGCACAGGGCCTACTTAAATAAATTATGGTACATCCAGGGCATGGAGATTATGTAGCCATTAAAACAAATGAGGTAAATGTCTTTTTGCTGATGTGGAAAGATCCCTAAAGATTTATTAATTTATTAATAGTTAAAAAGCAAGGTACAGAACAGTATGTATGGCGGAATCCCATTGGTATTAGAAAAAAAAAACCCTTGAACTTTCAACTTACCCTTACTGAACACCCACTACTTGCCAGGCGCTGCTCCAAGTGGTGGAAACCAGCAGGCGACACTCCCTGTCTCCACGGATCCGGCGGGATGCCAGATTCCCCGGAAGGTTTTACACGTGAAGGTTTTACAAGGACGTCTGAGACAATGGGTTTTTTTCTGAGCCTGGAGATGGGGTGAGTCTCGATAGGCCATTGTGTGCCTTTCCGTGTTGTTACATCAGCCTTTACTGTGTGCATAGGGTCGTTTTTTTATGGTTCTTCAATTACAGTTCTCCCCATTTCTCCTCAGTATGCTCCCCTGCCCTCCCCACCCCCCACCCCCCATATTTAATCCTCCCCCCCATTGTCTTTGTCCATGGGTTCTTTATACATGTTCCTTGATGGCCCTTCCCCTTCTTTCCATTGTTGTCCCCCTCCCTGCTCCCCTCTGCTCACTGTCAGTTTGTCCTTTATTTCCATGTCTCTGGTTCTATTTTGCTTACTTGTTTGTTTTGTTGATTAGGTTCCACTTATAGGAGAGATCCTACAGTATTTGTCCTTCACCTCCTGGCTTATTTCACTTAGCAAAAAAAATCATCAGTTTTTAAAAGACAGAATCAAAAAAAAAATTAGAAGGAAGAGAAAGCCAGTGCCTGGCCCCCTGTAAATTGTTGCTTTTATTATGATCATGTGTTCAGTAGCCGTTTCTTGAGCACCTACTATGTGCAGGAGGAACTGTGCTGGGGACACAGTGGTGAGGAAGACAGATAAAAAACTTGCCCTCGGGGAGCGGACATTCTTGTTGGGGGGACAGAGCAATTACAGAAGTGACCACAGGCATCGTTAGTGTTGTAGCAATGACGGCCAGGGGGTTATGGAGACATCGGAACCGAACAGGGAGAGACCGACACATTTGGGGAAATGGGCTGGGGGCCAGGAGCCTGAGCTCAAGCCCCCCTCCCCTGACATGACTTCCACCCTGGGCTGTTCACAGGGTGTGGCCCTGTGTCACTCTGGACCTAAAAAGAATGATCAGCTATAGTGGATTGAGAACTTTCAACCAACTAAGCACTCTAGAAACACTTTCCACGTTTCAGCTTATAGAACCTTTACGATAACTCTATGAAGTAAATACTATTTTTATCCTAATACTACAGACAAGAGAGCCAAGGCAAAGAGAGAATGGGTCACTTGCCCAAGGTCACACTGCTTGTAAGTGGAGAAGCAGAACTGAAGCCCAGGTGGTCTGCTCCAACCCCACACTCATAACCACTTCCTCTGTGAATTTCTTATTTTCCTCCTCCTCCCTGCTCATCGAGGGCAGTCCTCTGCCTCCACACTGCACCCCAGACATGAGGGTGGCCCTCGCACCTCGCCTGTCCCATGGGCTCACGGGCACCTTGGCTTTGCCCCCAGCGCCCAGGTAGAAGAGCAATAAGGATGGGCATGAACCGCCAGTAGCACACAGGTCCCTCTGCCTGCTGTCCTGCGGGGGTAAGGACCTGAGATGATTCTTAGAGCCCAAGGACCCAGACTGAATCTAATTCCAGCCCCCAAATGAACCCTGACTACGTCACAAACTGAGTCCTAATCCCGGTCACACTGAGTCCTGACTCTGGCCACAGATTCCTCCATGACCTGTTCCTAGTCTAAGCCCTGACCTTGGTCACCATCTGAGCCCTGGTCCTGGTCGCAGACCTGGTCCTAACCGGAGCCATGACCAGGGTTAGACAATGACCTTGGTCTCAGACCCAGTCCCAATCCTTGTCAAGAATAAGCCCTGGCCCTCGCGAAACACTGAGTCCTAACCCTGGTCAACCCTGCTTATTGGTTGAGCCCTGATCCTGGCCATGGAGTCAACCATGTGACCTTGGTGAACCGTGCTCTGGTCACACTGAGCTTTACATTGGCTTCAGATGCACAGCCACCTCTAAATGCCATTGTCGGCTGTCCAGGTATCTGAAGAACTCTCAGAATGCCCTCTGTCCCCCTCCCCCAGAGAGGCAGGGGCCAGTCATCCTGTCCACCTGTGCAAAGACCGTCCAGTCTGCCATGTCCCCGGGCCAACCTGGGGCACCTGAGGAGCCCTAAGAGAGGCCAGGAAGGCAGGATTTAGACAGAGCTAAATTCTTGGGCGGCCCTGTCCGAAGAGAAGGCTCTCCAATTCCTGTTTCTCCTCTCCAGCTCCTTCTCCCATGTTCATGCACATGTTTGTCCTGAAATAAATTCCCCAGCAGAATTCTGTCTTTAAGGAAGGGAGGTCAGACAGCAGCCCACCCAGGAGCTGGGCAGAATTCTATTAACGGGAAGAAGTGCCACCAGCAAGAAAGGACTGAGCCCTCTCCCTCCCCGCAGAGCATTACTCACTCTCCCCTGGCCGGGCCTGTGGAGCTCCTGGCGGGTGGAGGAGGCACACTGACAAAGGGCGCCTGTCCTCCCACGGCTGGGTGGCCCTCAGCCTGCCGGCTCCCTGGTTCTGGGCTCAGCGTCTGAACAAGAAGAGTGTACAGCTTTGAAAAGGGTCCCCCAAGGTGCTTCCAAGGTTGGCAGGGCCCGGGCAGGGCTTGTCATGTTTGGAGAATGCCACGTGTCCTCCTTGAGGAACAATGTTCCCTCCTTAAGCCCCCTGGGGGCTCCCTGCAGATGGGGGTGGGGATGGGTGGGGAACACACATCCACCGTGCCTTCCTCACTCCCACGAAATGCAGACGTTAGAAATCAAGGAGACTGAGCAGAGGCTGTTTTCCACCCAGTTCCCCTCCCTCCGCTGGAAGGAAAGGACATCGTTAGCTCCTCTGGGCCCGGGCAGGGACACAAGAAGGGGAGGAGAAGTGTGGTTGCTGAGGCCAGGTAGGGGTGTCCCAGAATGCATCATTGGAGCCCTACCGCCACCTCGGACAGTCTGTGGGCTACGTCCGTCCTCGCTGGGGAGTCCAGAGTCAAATATCCGGGGAGCCTGTCAGCGGGGCGTGGAAGTGGAAAGAACAGACGGTCCGCCTGTCAGCCATGCTGTCCGCCGGACGCAGAGAGAGGCAGACGGTCTATCAGTCACTCACCCATTTGATCAGGTGCATGGTCAGATGGCCAGGCAGACGGATGGATGGCCGGTCAGTCCGTCAGACAAGGAGGTGGACAGACAGACCTCTCATCACCATCTGTTGGTCAGATACAACCGGCACCCAGAAGACAGACAGGCAGACAACAGGCTGTTTGCCAGCCATCTGGTCAGTCAGACATGGAGACAGCTAGCCAGGCAGTCAGACCAGGAGGAGGGGCAATAGACTCTAGTCATTCATCTAATCACAGACAGCCAAACAGACTGTTAGCCAGACAGACAGACATGGAGACAGGCAGACCATACATCAGTCACTCAGCACTGGGTCAGCACCGGGTCGGACAGACTAATGGCCCCCCAGCCAGACACTCTTAAAGGCATTTAAACAAGGAAATGGACGGAGGGAAATTGTTATGCATCTGATCACAAGTCCTCACTTAATGTCGCCCATAGGCACTTGGAAACTTAAAGTGAAATGAAACCAATTTTCCCACAGGCTGATTGACAGAAACAAGCGTAAGTTTCTATGGCACATTTCTGGTCATAAAAACATCACCAAACTTTTAAATAAAGACCCCGAGTACTCCTAGTATTAAACACTGGAATTAATGTGAACTACATACACACATTTAAGAAAGATGAACAGAAACAAGTAAGAGAATTCTTTTCCTACCCACTTATTCCAGTTCAGGGTTGAGGACGGCTGGAGGCGATCCTAGCAGCTCAGGGTGCAAGGCAGGGCGCCCCCTGGACAGGACGCCCTTCCATCACAGGGCGCACTCATACACTCACGCAGACTGGGACAATGCAGACACATCAGTTCACCTCACGTGCACGTCTGTGGGGTGTGGGAGGGAACTGGAGTCCCTGGAGAAAACCCGCACAGACGTGGGGAGACCGTGCAGACCCCACAGACAGCGGCCCTGGCTGGGAACCAATTTATTTTCTCATCAATGTTATAACAAGGACCTGCTGGACTTAGTTATGACAGCCAGTCAGACAGACAGACAGGCAGAAAGACTGTCAGCCATCCATTTAGTCAGAGTTCCAATAACGTAGCCAGACAGGGGTCCAGTCCGCTTCCAGTGTTCGGTCAGACACAGAGACAAACAGTTGATGGCCCACTCGGTCAGCCCGGGCAGCCAAAGGGACACAGACAGCCGTTCATCCAGTTGGTCACCCTCCAGTTGGTTAGGCATGGGGTCAGGAGGGCAGGTAGCCAGTCACTCAGACCCCGCCCGCCTGCCGGTGGTGCGGGGGACAGATCACACAGCCGGACACTGTCAGTCAGACCCCCCGGCCCCCCGGCCAGTGACTCAGCTGGTCATGACGACGACACACAGGCTGGGCGTTCCTAACGGGATGCTGTGAGGGATGCTGGGAAATGGCAGAGGTGGACTGAACACTCCTCTCAGACCCTGCCACGGCAACCCGAGGCCATCACTGAAAGTTTCCCGGAGGAGGAGGAGGAGGCAGGAGGACCAGGCTCAACAGGCATGAACGAAGCATTCTGGGTGGGCTAGCTGCCCATCCCCCAGCCAGGATTTAAGGCAGTTTTCCTGTTTGTGTCCCCTCTTGCCCTAACCCCAGTCCTCTTTTAGACACGAGGTAGGGGCCCACACATGTTGCCCCTCCTTTTCACTCTCACTGAGCCCTGTTCCACCCCAGGGGCCTCTGAGCACATGCAGCAGCCTGAGAACATCCCAAAGGCTCCCTATTTTTATAGACCACGGGGCTAGACCAGGGGCTGGCGGGGGTAGTGTTATGTTGGGCCCCCCTCCTTTCTCCAGGCTCTGCCAAGTCCTCCCTCCCTCCCTCCTTGCCTGGAGCTGGGGGTTGGGAGGCCCTCCTAGGCCACTTCCCATTTTGGGAATTGGGCTGAGAACTATGCAAGGAGACAGAAATAATTCCTTTTTCGAGCCTAGCCAGGACCATCTCAGCCCAAACATTGGCACAGAACCAGTGCTGGGGAGGGGTGGGGGTGGGGTGGCTGGGGGCAGGGCTGAGCCCTGGGGCCCAGGCAGGCAAAGACCTGGGTGTCTGCAGAGAAACTTGCTCACTCTGGGTACCGGGTGAGCTGGGTACCGGGAACATGTAAGACGGAGCAGCTTCCACTGGGGACCTGCCAGGCCAGAAAATGTTCGGGGCATGTGGCATGGGGAGCAAGATGAAGAAAGAAAGAGAAAGAAAGACATCACAAGAGCCCCATAAGGCAGAGAGAGCTTGAAAAAGAGACCATTTCTGGAAGCCAAGAAGAGGTCTCTGCTAGCTCCCCAAGTACATGCCCCTTCTCCTAAGGGCAGACAGGCTATCTGCAACATGGAGGCAGACCCACTGATCACTCAAGTCGGGGAAGCACTTAGAACACAGTAGGTACATACTAAATGCAAGGGTCCTTTGGGTTGGAATTCAAACAGAGGCAGCTTCACACCCCTCCTAGAGTAGGACGCTGGGCAAGCCACCCCAGCTGGCTCAGCCTCACATTTTGCATCTGTAAAGTAAGAACAATGACGGAGCCTGCTCCCCACAGTGGCTACAAGGACTGACGGACAAGATGGTGTAGGAAATCTCGCACGTAATAGGCGTGCGAAGCATTGTAGTCCTTCCTCCCTTCCTTTACTTCTCAAGGCACCACTATTATTTCACTGGGGTCTTACAGTGACCCAGACAAAGGCCAATCTCAGCCCACATGGTCTAAGTGATACCCACCTGGAGCCAGCCTCTTTTTTCTGAGCCTCAGTTTCCCCCTCATGTAAAATAATGGCAAAGACAAGAGTAGCTGCTCCTGAGAGCTCCTGCCTCATTGTCATCACCAGAGACCACCTCTAGCGACCTTAACCTTCGGACTGCACCCTTCCCAACATACCTGTGCCCTCCCCAGCCTCTCCCTGGTCTGCTGGGGATCCCTAAGGTCTTAAGAACATGCTCCACCCCTGCCCCACTCAGCACGTTGTGTCCCCAGGATAAGCACATTGCATCCTCTAGACATGGAGATTGCTCAGCGTGGTGACAGGTGACACAAACTAGCCCATCGGGTTGACTCCTGAGACTTTTGCTGGAAGGGTGGGAGTTCTGTTTTCTTCTGGGTGACATGGTAGCAAAAGTGAGACCTTGAAGTGCCTGTGTGGCTCCCACCAGGGAAGCCAGCCCAAGGCCACACTGACTCCCGGAGAAGGGCATGGCAGAGTGGATCACAGAAATGACAAGGACATCTTGACCTCCCCCCATCCCCCTGCAACCCCTGGATCACACCTCCCTGGGACCTTCCAGTTACACCCCCCAATAAATGCCCTTCACTGTCTGTGGAGTTTGGTGTGACTTTGTTTCTCACACTCCAATGCACCTTACAGACCTACCTCCTTCTCCACAGACTTTTTGCCCATTTTAATCCTCCTCATTACCTTTGTAAGTACATACTGCTCTTCTTCCCACCTTAAAGGTGAGGAAAGGAGGCTCAGAGCAGTAAAGTGACTTGCCTCAAATCAGAGAGCCAGAAAGTGTGGGTGCTGGGATTTACACCCAGAAGTGGCTTATGCTCCTCTCATCTGCTATGTGACATCCCTTTACCTACCTCAGAGCAAGCGAAAGGGAGAAAAGCAGGAACCGCCCCCCCCCACTCCATTAATAATTGTCCCAAAGGAGACACGTGTCATCAGGTCAAAGCCTGGAAGATGCTTAGAGATCATTCAGCTTAACCTCCCTCAACCACCCATTTTATAGATGGGGGGACTGAGGCCCAAAGCAGGGAAGGGACACAGGGAGCAGAAGGCAAATTGGGAGGCTGGGCCTGGAAAGGCAGAGGGGGTCATCTGCTGTTTCAAGCATGTCTAGGGGCTTCCTTTACCCTCTCACCCTTTTGGTTGGAACCAGGTGGCTTGGGTGAAGCTGGCTCCAGGCCTGGCCAATCAGAACTGTGCATTCCCCTGGCAACGGTGATTAGCTCAGTGTGGGCATTCCCCAAATTAAGCCAATCAGAGTGAATCCTGGGGCTGGGCAGGGACCACAGTCTAAGGGGTACTCCCCACCCCCGTCCTGACCGAGCTCTCTCTTTGGCACAGAGAACAGGCTCCGAGCTCAGCCTGTGGCGGGCCACGGTGGCCGGTTAGAGTTTAACAATCTAGTTCATTTTCATGGTATTCATTTTTAAACTTGTCTTCCATTTAGGGTGATCAGTTCAAACGGGTTTGTGGGGACCATCCCAATTTTAAAGCTGAAATGTTTCATGTTCGGGAAACTGCCTCTATCCCAGGCAAAAGGGGACGGAAATGGTTGGTCACCCCACTTCAATTTATGGGGATCAGATATTGGTTTTCTATTCACGGCAGGCTCCTTTCAAAATAAACGCACTTAAATTTAAAAAGTGATCTGTATAAGGAAGAATACTAAGAAAATAATGGTACCTTTAGTGAAAGGAAATGGCAAGAAACCATGAAAGCTGCGTGTGGGTGCCGACGGTGTCGGGAGAAACAATGCCTGCAAGTGTGGAAACCCAAGCTCAGTCTCTGGGTTGATGGCCTATGGGCTGTTCGACCCTAGATAAGTTGCTCACCCTCTCTGAGCCTCCACATCCTCCCAAGCTCACAAGGCTGCAGAGAGGACAGAGGCAGGGGTGGCACGGGCAGGCAGGCTCTGTTCAGACCCTTAAATCGTCAGCTCCTCCCAAGACAAAACCCGCAGCCAGCAGCAGCTCACAGATCCTCAGGGAGGCCCGTCATCCCCCTGCTGTGCTTGGCGGCTGGGGCCATGTCTGCAAATTAGTCACCACTCAGCCTGGACGCCCTCTCGAGATGCTCACTGCCTGGTGCCAACGAGTCCCTACTCCTCCATGGCACAGACAGCTGGCTGTCGATCCCCTGCCATTATTGTCTGATAACAGTGCTTGATTTGTCTACACAGACTGCGGCCCTCGCATGCAATTAGCATCAACTACGGCGCAGTGTGTGGAGCGAGGCTCACTGGTGCTTGTGCAGGTCACACAGGCTCATGCAGACGTCTATTCTCGTGGACACCTCTGTAGACACACGTGCACCTTCATGCAAACCTGCTTAGGTCCCTAAGTGTGGAAATGAGTCAGTGTACGTGTATGTGTGCTCTGTAAGCCACTCATAGCCTGCACAGAAAGACCCAAGATAGGTACGCACAGGACCATGTACATGCGTGTACACACAGGCATGCGACTCGGGTTGCTTCCAGGATTAAATGACAGACGCCTGTAGGTACCTAGGACAGTGCCTGGCACGTGGTCAGTTAGCCCTCCATGAACAAGATCACACGTCAATTTCCCCCTCGATATTATCTTCCTCACTGAGGTATAATTTACACATAATAAAAGGCACTAGTTTTAAGCATTCGGTGCAGTGTCTTTGCTAATGGATACACCTGTGTAACCATCACCCTAATTAAGATACAAAACATTTCCCTCCCCCAGAAAGCTCCCTCGGGCCCCCTTCCAGTCCATGTCTCCAAAGGCAGCCACTGTTCTGATTTTTCTCACCACCGTTTAGTTTTGCCTGCTCTGGAAGCTCACATAAATGGAATGGCACGGTATGTTCTTCCCAGCGACTACTATGCATGTCAGATGTGTGCAAGCACACACGCACAGCCACACACTTGGATTCACGTGCCTGGAAGCTCATGGATGTGCCCATGGACACACTCAGAAAGGGGTATTTCCAAGCTGTAAGTCCCAGGCCTCGGTCTGTAGCTCAGAGTAGCCTCCCTAGTCCAGGCGGTGACAGGAGGTGAGGGAGTGAGGGAGCGCCTGGCACCGGGTCCAGACCACACGGAGGCTCCTTCTATATCTCCTTCAGCTCCTCCCCTGGACTGACCACTCCCTATCTGCCAGGCGCTATCCTAACCCACTCCATCCTGCCAGCAACCTTAGAATCCAGATACAGCTATGACCCTTCTCTTATGGGTAAGGCACCTGAGGCACAGAGAGGTCAGCATCTTGACTAAGGTCACAGAGCAGAGGAAGCAGCAGGGCTGGATTTGAACTCAGTCCGGCTCCAGAGCCTCACTCGCCACCATGACAGTCTCCGTGCTCATGGGGAGACTGTGAGGCTTATCGTCTATGTCCCCTCCCCCCCGGCACACAGCAGGTGATTAATAAATGTTAGATGTGGCGACCACCAAAGACATTTGCATCCACTGTTTCTGTGATGTCTCAGAACAACCCCTCTTTACAAATGAGGAGACTGAGGCTCCGCAAAGAATCCAGGTCTTCTAACTTTAAATCCCACGTTCTTTCTATTCTCTCCACTAGGAATATTCTGCCTCAAGAGAGAGGGACACTTTTTTGCTCATTGCTGTGTCCCCAGCACCTAGAAGAGTGCCTGGCACCTACTTAGCACTCAGTAAGTGTTTTTCCAGCGAATGGCTCAGCAGGCAGTTGGGAGGAATCACCCAGCCCAGAGGCCTCCTTTATGATTGCGGGGACCTGAGCCCTAGCAAGGGGGTGTGACTTGTCCAAGGTCACACGGCTCAGCACCATTGAATCTATCATTTTCTCCCTGCCTAGCTCACCCTCTCTACTTCCTGCCCTGAGCAGGCCAGAAGATTTTGGAGCCCTGGAGGCACACTCAAAGCCCACATTAATGGGGAGCTGGCGTGGAGCCTCTCCCAACTTCATTACGCTGTCCAAGGTCGGAGCAGGAGGCTGCCAAGCGAAACCTCAGAAAACGCCGGGGGAAGGCAAACAAGGCCCAGCTTGCCAGAGCTTTCACGCTGGGGCTGGGGAGCGTTCCTGGCACAGAGGGCAGGGAGGGAGGGCCGGGCCAGCCTTTAAAAGCCCTTTGCAAGCAAATGCTTGGACTGCAGCTCACTCTGGCCATGTCCCGACCAAGTCAGCAGAAGAAGCAAAACTCTTCAGCCCAGGGGGACAATGGGGCGTGGTCAGTGATAGTCCATCCTGAAGACGGAGGGAAATGAGAGGAAGGTGGGGCTGCTGGGGTGGGGGCAGGCTGCCCTAGACGGGGCTCACTCTTACTTGTTAGTCTCTAGCACTTGCACATGGATGTAAGTTTTAAACACAACAACCACTTCCTCACATGCCTGTTAGGTGGGGGGTCCCTAGAAGCAGGGCCTGAGATGGGGATTCTTATGCACAAGATGCACTGAGGAAGTACCTTTAGGAGGCAGCCAGGGAAGGAAGCAAGTCTCAGCAGAGAGCTGCCTTCAGCCTGATCCATCAAGCCCAGGAGCGTGAACTGCCCAGGAGTCGATCTCTGTCTCGGTAAAGTAAGAAGGCAGAGCCTTTGTGCCCCGATTCAGTGAGTGGTTGGCTATGGGCTGCCTGACGGGGAGGGAGCTGTAAGCCCCCAGCAGGTGACTCCCATTGGCCAAGGGCAATTGTGAGAGGGGTCGTTGCAAGGAGGGGGCAGCTGTAAGCTATTAGCAGGTGGGGTGCGCCAGCCCAGAAAAGGGGCATGGGTGAGGCACCTACAGCACCCACCGCATCAACCGCTTCCTGTTGCATTCATTCTTCACTACAGAAACCTTCCCAATTTAGGAACAACCCTTAGAAGAAAGACGAGGGAAAGACTGAGTTGAACTGAGGTTATGTTTTCTACTACTCTCCATTGAAGGCCATTGAATCTGTTGTTCAAAAACCAAAAATATAAAACTGAAGAAGAAGAAGGAGGAGGAGAAGGAGGAAGAAGAAGAAAAGAAAAGAAAAGAAAAGAAAAGAAGAGAAGAGAAAAGAAGAGAAGAGAAGAGAAGAGAAGAGAAAAGAAAAGAAAAGAAAAGAAAAGAAAAGAAAAGAAAAGAAAAGAAAAGAAAAGAAAAGAAAAGAAAAGAAAAGAAAAGAAAAGAAGAGAAGAGAAAAGGAAAAGCACTGTCCCACATCTGGGCTAACAGAGTGCAAGCTCAATCTCCTCCGTTTGCAGGGCTCTAGAGTCTGTGAGCCGCTGAGGGCAGCGTGTCAGAGCTGGAGCTCTGGAGCTCTCGGGCTCTCTGGGCTGCTGTGCCCGCTGCGGGGACTCACCGAGGAATGACAGGATGGGGCCGGCTCGAGGACTGGGCCAGGCAGATGAAGTTACAAGGTGAAGAAAGACAAAGCGGCCAGGCCAGGCCTCAGGGGAGGCCCCGGGACAGGCCCTGGGAGGGCGGTGAGATCCGATCTGTGTGGAGGTGGTGTGGCAGAGCAGGAGATTTGGGGCAGAGGGTCCTTGGGAAGGTGAGCGCCTGGCCTGCAGGTGACTTACCCAGGTGCCTTTCAGGTGCCTTTCAACCTCAGCTTTGAAAGGCGCCAGACCTGTTGGCCCTGAGCAGGGAAGGCCAAGGGTCAGGCCACACCTCACCTTCACCCATGGCAAACTAAGGCCGCCTCACCTGGGCACAGCACTCTGCGGTGAGCAAAACACCTATTAGCTCAGCATTTTGAGGTGGGTGAGTCAAGGACTCAATTCCACACATGGGGAAACTGAGGTTTAGAGAGGTTCAGGGGCTTCCTTCATTAACAAATATTCCTTAAGCACTTACTAGGTGCCCAGCACTAACTCAGGCGCTGGGATCCTTGAGCAAACAAAACAGAAACCCCTACTCACATGCAGCCCATATGCCAGGGCGCCAGGAGTGGGGTCAGGAGAAGGTAGTAATTGCCACGGGAAAGTAACAACGCCGGGCAGGGAGAAAGCACACGCGGTGGAAGTTGCCATTTAAAAATGGACAAAGAGGAACACCAGCTCTGGAGTTAAGCAGATTCTGCGTTTGAATCCCAGCTCTGCCAGGTGCTCACGGCAGAGCCTCGGACAGAGGACTCCACCTTTCTGAGCCCCGGCTTCCTCACCTGTAAGAAGGAGGGTGCTGTGAGGAGGGTGTGGGCCATAGGGGCTGGGTCTCTGGAGAAGAGGCTTTAGTGGTGGACACTAAGGCATAGGGTGACATGCCTTAGAATTGTACTTTGAGGACCACCTGTATCAGGATCAACTGAGATCCTTTTTAGAACGCAGGACCTGGGCTGCCTCTAGAGACTTTGATTCCGTGGTCTGGGGGACAGACTTGCTGGGGCCTGAGTGCCCCTGAGCTAGGGCTTGCCTGTGGGGTTAAGGAGCCCGTGGCTGCTCCCTGAGGAAGACCCACAGGTCCCCAGAAGGGAAATGCCCTCGAAGATCACAGAGCCCAGCAATGCGCTCCCATTACACAGACAAGGAACCTGGACAGCAGGGAAGCGCTGAGTGACTTGTCTGAGGCCACACAGCTGGCAAGCAGCAGAGCTGGGTCTGGGACAGGTGACAGATAGATGGAGAGGTAACAGCCAGTTCAAGTAACAAGCAGTCAGACCCAGAGACTAGGGGTAGGAGGAGCAGGGTGAGAGTTGAATTTCATCCCAGGAATCTAATCCTTCTGAATGGGAGACGGATGTGTTTCCTTCCCATTGGAGAGTGTTAAATGATTCTCCACGGACTCCTGATCAGCAATTTTTTTTTTAATGGGACCCTGCTCTTTGAGACACCCTAACCAGCCCAGGACAGCCCAGCCTCCCAGGGAGCCCCTTCCTGCAGCCCAGTGGCCTTGCTAACCCCTGTGTGTGCCAATGTGGGACATGCACTGCCGGTAATAGATGCACTGAATGCACTGAAATCTGAATTTCTCACCCTCGCTGCGCAGTGGCATCACCTCGGGAGCTCTGAAAACTACCAATCCTTGGGTCCCACCCCCTGAGATTCTGACTTAATTGGTCTGGGGGGTAGCCTGGCTTTAGGTCTTGTAAAGACTCTCAGATGATTCCCACGTGGACCCAAGACTGGTTTAGCTGTACAGGGACAAGACACCAAATCACATGGTTTCAGAGTGAGAAGGTACCAGCCTTTCCAATTCTCCTTCCAACCTTCAGATTCCCTGATGGGGAAAGTCCCAGTTTGAAGCAAATGGGATTTTAACACTTCTCCAAAACACATACATCTCCCCTTTTAACCCGGGGAGAGTAGGTGTCGGGCTCCGGCAACCGGCTAGAATTTCCTAGCATGATTCATGGCAAATGGTACCAATTCTTCGTGATGTCTAGTTTCCTCTTGAAACAACTTGATTTAAATAAATGAGTTAATTTTAAAAAAAGAACATTAAGCAAATCCCTATTTTAGGAATTTTCCCTGGGCTCAGTGGTGGTCCCCACACTTATGTTTTCCTTTGACAACAGAGATTGGTTCAGAGATGAGCACATGATATGAGTATGTCCAATCAGAGCCAACCCTGGGACTTTTGCTGGAACAGCTAGGAATGAGGGCCTCTCTTTCTGCTGTCTTTGGTGCTCAGAGGATGGAGTTTGGAGACAATGTCATTTTAGTGAGAGGAATTGGCCTGTCTGAGGCCACAGGCACTAGTGGTGAAGCTGGGATTTGAACCATGTCCACCTGCTCCTGAAGGTAGAGCAACTTCTAAGTAAACCACGTGTCTGGTGAATTCACTGGGATCCTTCATCTTAAAACCTCCCTCAGAACTTCTGTTTTCTGGGTTTAGAGCCTTCCTATGGTGTTTGCTTAAGGAAAATTCAATAGCATCCTATAACATATAACCCAGGAACGTATCTTTAAGAATCTGATAGAAGACACCATTCTGTGGTGTCTTGGGAATGCTATGGAATAGTATTCACCATTCAACACATTGTGAGCATCAGAGGAGACACTTGGCTGTTTGTAAAAAAAGTGGATGTTCCTCTCAGTCTGGGATGATAAGAACCTTCTGGTTGGAGTCCCAGCTAGACATTTCAGACTTTCTAATCCACTCCCCACTGAAAAGAAGTGTGATGTTAGCTTTCCGCCAACTGTGACTAGCCTCTGAATTCATTCAGCCTTCCATTCATTCAACACAATTTTGTGGCGTGCTTACACGGAGGTAGGCACAGAACACAGCAGGTGAGTCCTGCCACCTGGGAGCTCACAGTCCACTGGGGGTCGGGGAAGGTACACAGTAATCACATAATCGCTAAAGGGATGTGAAATTATAATGCAAACAAGCGCCATCCGAGATAGGCACGTAGAACTTTGAAAGCTACACCTGGGGGATTTGACCTATTCAGATATCAAAGAAAGCTTCCCAGAGGAGGAAACATTTGATGTGGGAGCTTCAGAATGAGCGGGCAATAACCAGGTGAGGAAGAGAGGAAAAGCATTCCAGGCAGAGGGAACAGCATATGCAAAGGCCTGAGGCAGAAGGAATTTGTTAAGTCTGAGATGAGTGTGGCCGCAGAGTCAGAAACTGTGATAGGAGATGAAGTCAGAGAGGTTGGGGTGGGGGAGCTGGCCTTATGAGCCTTGCAGGACACTGGGAGGAGGTTTACTCCTTCCCCCCGACCCATTCACCAGTGAATTTGGGAAATCTGACAAATATAACAAAGCATTCACACAATGGGATTGTTTAATACCTTGAGGAGTTTGAGTTACTAAGGAGAAAAGGGAGAAGAGCAAAAAGAGGAAGGCAAGAGCCTAAGAATGAAAGGAAGAAGCAAGTGAGGGGAGAGCTATAGACAGGAGAGAAGAGAGATGTGCTGGTTCAGGGCCTGGGCTTGGGAAGTAACAGCCTGGCTTCAAACATGGCCCTGCCACCTCTTAGCTCTATCCTTGCACGTGTAACTCAAACTCTCTGGGGCTCAGTTTCCTCATCTGTAAAATGGGGATGATAACAGTGCCTTCTTCATAGGGTGACGTGAGGGCTAAATGAGTTAATAACCCCTGTGGAGTGGTAGGTGAGTGTTAGCTATGTGGGTGTCATCGGAGAAGTAGGCTGCATTGTGTCCTCCAAACTCTCAGAGTCCTCAGCAGGGGCAGGTCAAGGGGGAGCCATGACTGAGGGGACAGAGGGTCTACAGTGCTGGGCTGGTATGGGACAGGCTTCAGAGGGTAGCTAAGAAATCTCCCTGGGAGACCCAAACTCCCCCCTTAAGTGAGGAAGTCTCCTATCTGGGAGGTGGTCAGGTTCTGCATTTTTCTAAGTGAAAAGGAAGGGGCTCTGACCACCTGCCTCATAAGAAACCTCCAGTTCAGGGAAGATTGTGCCTACAGTGATGAACATGGGAATCCAAAAGCACTGACCAAGGGCCCATTGTGAGGGGAATGACATCAAGTTCGGGAAGTCAAGGGAAGCGTATTTAAGCAGAGTCCTAAAAGATGAGTTAAGGAGGCCAAGAGGGCCAGGGTACAGCCTGCAAGATCTAGTCAACATAGCACATGCAAAGTATCTGCGGCGAGACCCCAAATGACATCCTGAGGATCTGAGAAAGGAGACAGGGAGCCATCGGATGTATGTGTGATATGAAGGTGGGTTCTTACAGGCCCTTAGTGGCCAGGTAGGGATTTTGGAAGTTATCCTGACAGCAATTAGAAGCTTTTGTTGGAAACCGCCCTGCCTGGTTTCAGAGACTAACCCTCCATGGCTAAGGCTGAGTGAGATACCTTGGGACCCTAAGCCACTAAGGAGACAAAGCTTATCTCCCTGGCAGGAGCACTGCCTCTGCCCGCTTTACTTCACCCTGCCTGGCCCCTAGTGCATGACCGATTAGCCAATGATGGGTAAGATTCCTCAAGGGAGGGATGACCTAAGACAGGCACGGTCACAAGGGGGCCCTCAGGGAAGGACTTGGGGGTCTATGGAGAAAGGGGGTGATGGACCCTCACCCTTCGGCTTTGACATGGCCTGAGTCCTCATTCTGTCTGCAAGAAGTCTCCTAATCTCTTGGCTGCCTTACTTCCCCTGCTCAACCTAAGCCTGAAACAATGCTGGAGGTGGGTGCAGCCCTGTGCTGGAAAGGACAGGTTCCCCAGAATGATCAGGCCTGAGAAAGAATGCATAAAATCCTGTGAAACCTGCTTCACTAATACCCTAAATTTAAATGATAAGGGTCCAAGCATGAAATGAGTTTGTTTCCCCAAAGTTTTATGGTCCTTCAGCTATCTGACCCTGACTCAAAATAAGCCCTCAGAGTTCTTTGAATGTTATCTATTTGATTATTACTGCCTGACAATGATTGATGAGCTTTCCATACACGCCCTGTATTCCTATGCAAAGTAAGCCAATAAAAGCCTGTCAAGGCAAGGGTTGGTGCACTCTCCTCTTGAGAGAGTGCCTGTGTAGTCCCTTTTCCTCCACAGGACTCTGTGGTCCATGTGAATTTGTCTCGCCTCAGCCACAACGCCGTGGACACTGCTTGCCAGTGTCCGTGTCAGCTGTGACGGGATAATGCCCCTCCCCACTGCATCTTTCCCTCACCCCCATCCAAAACCTCTAGAGTGGATGAGATGGGAGGTGGGCTCTGCATGGAGTGAGTTCACCGTATCTGAACGGCAACATTCTTTCATTCGTTAATTTATTCAACAGGTTTTTGTTTGGTACCTACTAGATAATAGACATCGTGTTAGCACGGGGAAGATAGAAGTACAACTTGACCAAGTCGCTCTCTGATGGAACGTACAATGTAGTGGGACAAGGCAGACAAGAGCCACATAAACATATAAAATACCAGGTGGTGTAAAAGGCTATGACCAAAAACAAAAGAAGGCAAAGGATGGAGCATGAAGGTTGCGGGGAGGGTGTAATATCACCATTTACTAGGGGATGGGACCCAGCACATCGTCTCTGCCACCCCCTTTTCCACTAATATAAGTAGAGTTTAAAGATGATTTTTAGCGCCCTGGCTGGTGTGGCTCAGTGGAGCACCAGCCTGCAAACCAGAAAGGTCACTGGTTCGATTCCCAGTCAGGGCACATGCCTGGATTGCGGGCCAGGTCCCCAGAATGGGGCATGTGAGAGGCAACTGATCGATGTATCTCTTGCACATTGATGTTCCTCTCCCTTCTCCCTTCCTTCCCCTCTCTCTCTCTAAAAAAGAAAAAAAAAAGATTACTCTTAGCATCTCTCCACCCCGTGATCAAGGAACCTCCCCAGTTGGCACCAACAATGCATTTGGTGTGACCACAGTGACCAGCAAAGTGCTCCGCTTCCTCATGTGTCGCTGCCAGCCACACATCTCCTGGGCTGCGGAGCCACAAGCCATTGGACCCGTTCTGACCCTTGCCTAACACCGTTTGCCCTTCTCTGGGGATAAGGGTAGGGAGCCTATCCCCATGCCCCCCAGGGCTTGGCAGCGCTGCTTCCCTGGGCCTGCTCCAGGTCAGCCAGCAAGGAAAAGGGGATTTAAATGAAGTTGACAACAGGCTGAAGGGTTTTTAGCAGGGGTGAGGCAGGGGGGCCATTCTTCAGTTGCCTTCCCAAGAATCATGTCACATCTACTGGCACCTCCCGAGTGGGTGGGTGTCAGAAACAGTAAGAAAAAGAGGCATAAGTAACAGAACCCCACTGGCTACAGAGAGGTCTGGGCACCTTCTGTGGTTCATTTCTTCAGAAACTGCTGCCAGGAGCTGTGGAAGGTGAAGTGTTAATGACACTTAAGTGGCGAGACACACAAAATAATGAATTGGGAACAAGAGTTCCGACTCCAAACATCGGTGTTCCAAATGTGCCTGCCAGAATCCCGGTCATGAACACTACCAAAGTGTCCTGACCTTGAACCTCAGAATTCCGACTCTGAACATGAGTTCCAACCTGGAACATCAGCATTCCGACCTTGTCTGCTACAGTTTCAATCACGAGTAGTGAAGCTCTAGCCACATACTCCTTGGGTCCAATTACGGAATTGAGGATTCTGACAATAGATGGCAGTCTTCTGACCTTGAACCCCAGAGTTCTGACCTTGAATGGTGATGCTTCAACAATGGATATCAGAGTGGTGATCCTGAGTGGCAAAATTCCAACCTTGAACTCCAGAATTCCAATCCCCAGCACTCTCATCTCTACCAAGAATTTCTGACTGCCCAAGCGCTCCAGCTTGAATTTGTAGAGCTGAAATCACTCCACAGAAACATGAAGTTTAATTCTATACAATAAAATTCTACCACAGGCCCACAGCCCTTACTTAGAAATAAGCCAAATGTTCAGATGATGAATCAAAATAATAAAAATAACACCAGCTTACATTTGCTGCACGTCAGGCACTTTGCTGAGCATTTTACACGCTTTTATGTTCTTTGTTCCTCCGGAAAAACTCAGGGGATTTATTATTCCCATTGCGCAGATGAGGAACCTGAGGCTCAGAGCCAGTCTGGTTTGCTGACTCAATATCCAGTGCTTTTTCTAACCACTACAGAAGCTTTTTCTTCCTGCTCTGGTTGAGGCTGGGGAGGGGCATGTTGGATCCTATTAGCTAATAAGTTAAGGATTTACCATGAATTTCCCTGACGTGTGTTGGCATCCGCCAGGTGTAAGCTGCCTTGGGTTTTGAAGCTATGTCCCAGCTGGGTGGGACAGTCAGTCATTCACTCAACAAACACTTGTCACCCTATCCTGTGCTTGATGCCAGGAGTAAGGAGAGGGGAGGGGGGCCTGTTGCTTCTGTCACCCAAGCTCTGCTTTCTTCATCTCCCCCTTCCCTATGGGAGGGCCTCAGAAGCAAGAAATGGGGCCCTTCCCCCATTGCCTACCACCTAAAGGCTCACTGCTCCCAGGGGCAAAAACTAGAGCCCCAAGGGCTAACTGTGGTCCCCAGACATGTTTTGTTTGGCCTACTCAAATGCTTTAATTTTTTAAAATTTATTTACTTTTAGAGAGGGGGCAGTAGGGAGAAAGAGAGGGAGAGAAACATCGATGTGCAAGAGATACATCGACCAGTTGCCTCTTGCACACCCCCAACTGGGGGCCTGGCCTGCAACCCAGGCATGTGCCCTGGTCAGGAATCAAACCAGCAACCTTGCAGTTCATAAATTCTTTAATTTTTAAAAATTATTTGCCAACATCCAAGTTGGGATACCGCACATGAAAGTTAAAATTTCTGGCTGGGCCCAGAAAGGAACCCAGCCTGGAGCCGAATAGCAGCTGATTCTTTAGGTGGGAGTGTATGGCCCAGTTTGCCGCAGTCCCCAGCACTCCCTGCTGCCTCCTTGTCACTAAGGCTGAGTGTGACCTGGCTTCCTCATTGAACTTGCCCTACCCCTGTTCTTCCATCCAACTGCTTCACTTGTTAACATCACCTGCCTGGCCCCTGCAGCCATCTGAGTTTGAGGACCCTGCTATGACCTCTGAGTCCCTAGGCACGGAGCTTGAGGAGGCACTATTTCCTTGACAGATTCTCCAGGATGGAGGGGCCTTCTACTCCTCCCCTAGGCCTTCTGAGTCATTCTTCCCAGAGGGCAGGGCCTGCTTCCTGGGGTGCAACCTGCTTAGCGAACAGGGCCCTGTGCTCAGAAGGGCCCCACTAGGCTTAATACTTCACTGTCTCCATGAATTTCTGAACAAGGGGGCTGCATTTTCATTTTGCACTGCACCCCCTCAAATTCCGTGGCTGGCCCTGCCAGTGGATCACTCAGTGCTAGGGGCACACCACACACCATGCACATACAACACACAACACACATGGCACACATCACACACCACACACAGTGCACACACAACATACACACATTCGCCGCGGACTTTTCAATGTGTCTGGAAGACCACCTCTTGGATTGGCGTATTCTCCCAGTCATGAGCCAATAATGGTCTAAAGTTTTTATACAGGGGTAGGGGTTTGGGGGCAGCAACCTACAGGGAGAGAGAGGGCACTAGAGGACTTGCCTGTGGCTGCATTTGCACAGAGCTTCCTGGGGGGGTGAGGGAGACTGGACAGGGGGTTGGGGGAGTGTCTGAGTCCCTCACCCTCACACTCCTCAGCACAGATGCTGTGTGAAGAGTTTGAGCGAGCACCGTGTCATCAGAGGCCAGGTTAAGGCACGGTTTGAGGCAAATGCTCTTTCCTCTCTCCCTTTTGAGAAAAGAAAGGAAGAAGGAAAACCAACAAGCATCCGTGCTTGGCCACACAGTGCTGGACACACACACACACACACACACACACTCTGGCCCAGGTGAGTGAGTGCCCGTCTTTTTTGCTTGGCACAGTTACCATGCCCAGAGAGGAAACTGAGAAAATGGAGGCCCAGAGAGATGAAGGGTCTTTCTCATAGCTCCCGGGAAGCAGGGTGTGGGTTATAAACTTAGGTCTCCAGAGTACTTTCCACTTTTCCTACCAGGAAGTTGGCACATAAGAGGAGGAAAAACACTGGTGAAGAGGAAGGGAAGGATGGCTGCCCCAAGTGGGCCTAATTGCAAAATAAACCAGAGGTATTTTCTCACAGAAAAAGCACAAACAGCACCCAGTCCAAACCGATCATTCGATGTCGTGGAGGGCCTTTCTGAAGAGGTAGCACATGAGCTAAGATCTGAAGGATGAGAAGGGGCAGCTGGCATCGCAAAATATGGAGCCAGAGGCCCAGAGAGGTTAAGCGATGTCCTCAAGGTCACACAGCTATCTTGTGCTTTCCCTTCCTCCCTCCTATCCTGCAACCCCCCTCTGACAAAGCGCCTCCTTGGCATCAGGCCCAGAGGTGACTTTAGAACACAGGTCTGTAAACTTTTCCTGTAAATGCTGTTGTTTCCAAAAGCAGCCTTAGGTAATAGTTAAATGAATGTGGCAGATGTACCAGTGAAACTTCCTCTATAAACTAGGAAGCCCACCCATCCTGCTTTAGAGCACAGAGAAATTAATAAGATATATAGTCCTAGACTTTGAGAACATTCTGCTTTAGTTGGGGAGATAAAACAAGAGGGAATGTGCTAAACAGTGCAGGGGAAGTAGAAACAGAACTTGTAGAAAACAGGAGGTCATTTCTGCAGCTCCGGAAGGAGAAAAATCAAGTGCAGATTCTCAGAAAAGGCCAACTACACTGAAAGGCCCTCTTTGACCATGTTCTGTTATTAGCCATCAAAACACCTTGCTTCTTTCCTTCCCAGCATACATATCACACTGTGTGGTTATTCTTTCACTGATTTTTTTACTTTTTTAAAGTCTAACTCCCTCCATAGGTTATAAACTCCATAATGGCTGTGGATTATTTTTCGCTACCTTACATTTAGTCTTCCCTCTCTGGGAAACAGTACTTGAATTTTTCTTTGGGGAACTCTCTCGTTCCCATTCTCAGTTTCATCTCAGCTCCAGCTATTGGCATGTGACCCGTATCTGGCTAAGTGATTGGCTCAGGGAGGGACCAATGAAAATCGGCCCTGGGATTTTGTTGGAAATATTGGGAAAGAGGCTTGCTTTTCCCCCCCCTAGGATGGAAGCCTGGAGTTGCTGGAAACTATCTTTCCAGCCTTGTTGGTGCACCCTGCTGAGAAGCCACCACAGAGAAGAGTTTAGAGACACTGGAAACCAAGTCTTGATGAACTATTTAAGCCCCTGAATTCAGCCCTCCTTAAAGACTTAATCGAGGATGGATATATATATGTATATATATTCTTTTTTTGCTTAAGTCCCTATCAGCTGCATTTTTGTCACTGCAACCCAAAGAATCCTAACTAATAGACACACAAGTGCTTCTCAAGCACCCAGCATGGTTCCTGGTATATAGTGATAAAATTTTGTCATACAAAGAACAGGTAGCATTGAGGCTGTACCTCAAAACACTCACATACACCCACATAAAGTTCTAAGGATCAGGAAGCCTCGAAATGAAGCTAACTTTGAAACCAAGGGGATTGTCCCAGAAACAGGAAGGAGTGACAGAGTCAAACTGCAGTCAGGATTTCAAGGAACAATAAAGGTTCCGTCAACTCATCCAAGGCATAGGAGATAAAAGAAAATTGATCCATTCAAAGAGACAGTGGGAACTCCAGAGCTGAGAAGCAGATGGAAGGCTGGCTCAACATTATCATCTTATCTCTGCCTTTCGCTCTGCTTCTCACATGCCCCGACAGGGAGATCACGGGCCGCCTCTTTGGTCTGCAAGGACTCTGAGAGGCAGTGCTGGCCAAGGTCAAGGGCCCCAAGGACCATACAGGCCTTGGAAAGACTCTGGGAAGGGCCCTAGGCAGCAATTAGTGGCCCTAGGCAGCAATTAGTGAAAGGTAGTAGTTTATTTTTAGAATCTGTTTGATTCCAAGTCCATTACCTGGCGGATGTGAGTGATGGTGTGGAATTGGCAAATATGACATTACTCTCTCAAAGACACTGTCCGCCTGCCAGGCCGTGGTGGGCAGTTATGGTGGAGACCGGCCTCGCTGAAGAGTGAAATGGAGCAGCCAGGGGTGAGGGAACACCTCACATGTCTAGTTTCGTCCTTTTCCTTGCTGTGAATGGAAGAGGGGAGCTGCCACCACTTCCTGGCTTAGGCAGTGTGGACATGGGAGTGGGCAGGTGGAGACAAGGGAGAGAGGAGGAGATGGAAGGTTATCCCAGGGACACCCTTGCCTTGTAAGGGAGACCCCTCTGACCAGGTGTCATAAGATCATGCAAATTTACCCAGTCACTCACCCAACACATGTTTACTACCAGTGAACTGCAACAACGAAACAACACTAGTTAACTTGTACTGGACACCCGCTGAGTGCCAGGCACTACTCTGAGGGTTTAATATAGAGTTGGTCCCAAATTATGGACCAAGAAGTTAATCAGAGAAGTTAAGTCATGCGCCTTAGGGTGCCCAGCTCGAAAGTACTGGTTTCAGAGCCTGCTGTCCTGAGCGTTCCTGTCTCTCCGTGGGTCAGTCCTGGCATCCCTGGAACAACGCGTAAGCTTGTCTTCACAGTGTTTTGTGCCAGGAAGGTCTGAATGTCAGGTTTCCAGGGCATAGAGGAGGCAGCAGTCAATGCTGCCAGAAGGGGGTGTGGGTGGTGGAGGGAGGGAGGGAGAAGTTGGGCCTTGAAAGGTGGGAAGAGAAAGGCTGCAGGCAGACAAGTGGAAGAAGACGGTGCAAAGCAGAAGAATCAGCTTGGGCAAAGGTGTGGAGCGGGACTGGGGAAGGAGGACTACTCGAGGGAGGCCAAAAGGTGGGTGTGGTGGGGGCAGACCTTACCGTGGAGGGAGGCTGGGAGGAGAGGAAGGTGGAGATGTTGGCTGAGGCCTTGAAGGCCAGGGTGAGGACTTTGGGCTTTATCCTGGGGGCTGTGAGCATGTATCGTTTTGCAAGAATAATACTTTTTTGGAAAGGAGCTTATTTATCCGGCAGGACTGTCAGGAGGATTAACTGAGACAATAACAACTAAAACAACAACGAAAACACCCTCCCTAAGAGTTCTGGAGGGCTTTCCACGCATCAGACCCCAGCTGAGGGGCTCTGCATGCACGGACTCACTAATTCTGGCAGGCGTGCCATGAGGCAGGCCCTGCTACGGCGCCCATTTTACCAGTAAAGGAACCAGGGCACAGGCAGATGCGGTAGTTTGCCCCAAATCCACGGTTAGTGAGTAGAGGCCAAACTTTGAACTTGGGTGATCCAGCTCTCACATCAGGGCTCCTCTCCCTAAGGCTATCGGGTAGAGAAGTAGGCAAGTGCTGGGTATGGAGCTGGTGCTTAATGCATGCTTGTTCTTCTCCCGTTAATGAAGCCTTGGCCACGCTGCTCCTTTAGCGACCGCTTTTTCTTCCTAAGCATTTCCACCTTCTCTAGCCTATCAGGGACTTTCAAAACCCCTGAGAGACCAGCTGCCAAAGTCTCTCATCCCGGACAAGCATCCTGGAGAAATGGAAAGGTCCCTGATTCCCTCTGTCGAATCGGGACACCTGATTGGTGAAGCGCGGCTGCAGTACTTTACGAGCACTGTCATACTCCATCCTCCGGAAACCCTGTGGGGTGGATTTTTATGACCATCTTCATTTACAGGCTAGGAAATGGAAGCTACGGGAGGGGAAAGGATTTGCACGAAGTCCAGAGCTAGGAAATGGCAGGGCTGGGATTCAAACCCAGGCCTCTGTGGCCCCACAGCCAGGATTCTGAATCTCTGGCATATGGTCTCCCAGAAATAAACACAAGCATCCAGGATGCCCGACCTGGGGCCAATAAGAGCCTCAGCCAGATGACTCAGGGCACCGAGAAATCCCATGAATTCTGAGCTGGTTTCCCTCATTTTTTCTCGATGAGGATGCATGGATGTCCCCCAGGTTCAGGCCAAGGAAGCAGAAGCTCCATCACACTAGTGGCATGGAATCCTAACAGGGCAGGAAGTGAACCCCCACAATCAATAATTCTGCAACAGGAGAGGCTGCCAGCCAGGGAGGTAGCTAGACTAGCAGAATTCAGTGATGATGCTAATAATCGCCATTGTCATTTACTGAATGCTTACCATGGGCTGGGCACTGGCCCAGGCTCTTTATGCAGATTGTCCCCTAATGGCCCTACATGGTGGGCTCCCTTTCCTAGATGAGGAAACTGAGACCCAGAAAAGGAAAGGAACCTGCCCAAGGTCACATTCCTGGTGGGACGGAGCTGAGAAATGGACCACATCTGTAGGACTCCAGAGTCGATTATTAATGAAGTCCATGGTGGGCAAACTACTGACCACTGTCCCTAAATCAAGAACACTCCCTCTTTTGATTATAAAAATTCATACTAACAAAGTGCTTTCCATTCGCAAATTACATTTACATCTGAAATCTCATTGAATCATCAAAATAGTCCAAAGAAGTGGGTCACCATTGAGCAGAGGAGTTCACTGGGCTTGAATGATTCCAGGATTAAGAAACACTGGCTTGGGAACCAGACCATCCCGGGTTCAAACTCTGGCTCTGCCATTTTCATTCCTTCGACTAATATTTACTGAGCACCTAGTTGTGTGCACTCTGACAAGTGACTTCACCACTTAGCACCTACATTTATTTCCTCTTTGTAAGAGTCTTAACACTATTCATCAGATCAATTCTCCCCCTCATCTGAGAATGCCAGACATGTGCTTTCCCAGGCTTCCCTGTAGAATGAGCATGTGACCTGATCCTGGCCAACAGGATTTAAGGGGGATCTGGAGAAAGGTTTATCTCAGGGGAAAACATGGCACATAGGATGAGATGTCCCATGTCACTGGTTGGATATCGTGTGTCAACACTGGCAGGCTGGAACTGTGCAGCCATTTTGTGATATGAGGCATCAAGCCTGAGGACCAAGCCATCTGCAGGAGCAGGAGGAGCAGAAGGATGAAAAGAATCTAGAATCCTGATGGCACCGCGGAGCCATTATCCCAAAACCAACTATCCTGGAACTTCCTGTTATGTGAGATGATACATCTTCCTCTTTATAGAAGCCACTTTGAGTTTTTTATTCTGTTACTTGCAGCCCAAATGGGCAGACTGTCTGGATTGTTGAAGGGATTTCAATGAGATGGTGGATGTAAAGTCCCAGTAGTCAGTGCCTGGCACAATAAACAGCAGCAACTCTGGATATTAAGGAGTTATCTTAGGGCTTGGACCCAGAGACTGCCCCGGGGAACACAGGCGCTCTTAGACTGCTGAATTAGCTCCCACTCTCTCCTACTGAGAAAGCCTGCAGTTTTCTGAGAAAGCGGAAACCCAGTGGTGGCCCAGCACTGAAACCCTTTCACTCTGTTGGGGCTGACCCCAGTTCCAAACAAGAATCAATCACACTGCCTTTTGCCTAATGGATTTTGATTTTCCACTCCCCTGACGGCGAAGGCTAGTGCCTGCGCTTTGGTTCGGCTCTGCGTTGCCAGAACAGCCCATCAATTATTAACAGCGACAGCTCAGCCTCCCAGTACGGCTATCGGAAGGAAGGGTTTGCTGCAGCTCAGCCCACCCAGCCGTGCAGAAAGAACTCTGCTCCTTATCTTTACAACAACAGGCCCCCCTCCTACTGTGTGATTCTGCAAACACTCACCATGACCCTGCAAGAGGGGGCCTTTTACTTCCATTTCACAGGTTGGGGCTGGGGCTTGGAGCCTTGAAGAACTTGCCTAAATCCAGAAACTCGAGGGTAGGGTGCTGGAGCTAGGCCTGCACCCCAGGTCTGTCCTCGCTCTTAGACGTATAAGATTCCTGAATCTCACAACCCCCCAGGAATGGTCCTCCATTTTACCCGCTCCTTCTGTGGCCTCTGTGAAGTTTCCACAGGCCTCGCTGTGTGACTAGCAAGGCATCCAAACTGGGGGCGGGGGGTGGTTAAGGTGAGCCTAGAGACCTGGGGTGCAGGCAGGCAATGAGGAAGGCATGACAGATTCCCCAAACCCTGAGACACAGTGACTGACTGATTGCTTGACCCATTCATTTACTCCACATGTAGTTACTTGAGTTTCTCTGTGCCAGGCACCGTGATGGGTGCTGGGAACAGAGCAGTAAATGCAGCTCACGGTGCTCACACTCATGTGTGGGAGAAACAGAGAAACAAAGGAAGCAGATATCATTTCAGATGGGGCTTCAAGCCTATGCAGCACAGACACTGCATGATGGGACAGAGATTAAGGGGAAGGAGGCTGTTTTTGACAGGGCTCAGGGAAGGTCTCTCTGAGGAGGGGATATTTGGGCAGGGGCCTGCTAAAAGGAGGGATGAGAAGTGGTTGGCCATGATACAATGTGAGAAAAAGCATTCTAAGTAGCAGGAACAGCAAGTGCAAAGGTCCTGAGGTAGGATAAAGCCTGACCTATTTAGGCGGGGGCAGAGCGAGTGAACTAGAGGAGAGTAGAAGAAATGAGCTCAGAGAGGTCATAGGCCTGGATTCAGTAGGGTCTGGTATGCCCTGGTGAGGGTTGGGATTTTATTCTGAGTGAGATGGGAAACCTCTGGAGGATTTTGAGCAGATGAATGATGTGATCCGATTTACATTTTGAAAAGCGCACTCTGGCTGCTGTGTGGGCAGTGGATTGCAAGGGGCAGAAGTGGAAACAGAGAGACTGGGAAGACTACATCACTTATTCACGATGGAAAGAACAAGGTCTTTAAAATCATACTTGAGTTTGAAGTTCTGGCTACTGCTGTGCTGCCTGCTGTGTGACTTTAGGCAAGTTACTTAACCTCTCTGAGCCTCCCTATTTGAGAAAGGTGAGATAATAATGGAGAATCAGTATAAGGACTAATTGCATTGTTATACTTCTTACACAGTGGGTGTTTGATCAGTGAGAGTCAGGATTTCTCTACTGCGAGCCAATGAGCTTGCTTGCCTTCCCATTTCAGCTCTCGCTGCAGAATAGCCTAGACTGTCCATCTGCCAGGAATGTGTGCTGGCTGAGCCTGGGATCACAGAGAGGTCACAAAGCTGTCCCTGCAAGTGGATTAACCCAAAGGAGAGATGAGACTGTTTATTCCCAAACAGTGTCTTTTGCAAGCCAGAGCTTCCAGATGCCAACCTACACACTGCCTTTGCTTGTGACCCTCCCCTGCCCTGCCCCTCACTCTCGTGTCTTAGGGGATGGGGCAGGGAGGAGGGAGAGTCACCTCTGGGCCCAAACTGGATGTGGAGGGCAGGGACCCGTGTCAGGCCTGGAAATAGCAAAATAAGTCTGTTGATCCTAAGCCGGTTAAGGGTGAATGACTCTGTCTTAAGAGGGAGGCTTTTTGGACACGAAACCTGGGGCAGGGTTATGACCAAAGACAGCCCGCAGCCTCAGAAGAGGAAAATCAGGCCTCGGAATCTGTCCTCTTCAGGGTTGACAGGGAAGAGGGAAAACCCACAGGCTTTCCTCCACACTCCTACCAGTTAGCCCCTCCTGCATCCCGCCCCCCGCCACCAGAAACATCTCCTTGGGTAGTCAGATCTGGGGAAAGGACCCCACAGGGTCCCCTTCAGACCTGGCCCTGCAACTGAGCCTTTGGCAAGGAGCTCACTGAGCCAGGGTGTCGCACACAATGAGAGGACAGGCTGGGTGAAGGCAGCCCCAGCTAGGACATCATGGCTGCCTCGCAGGCTTCCTTCTTTTTTCCTCTTCTTCCATGAATACATCAACATACCCCCCACCCCCACCCTGCTTTTTGGCTCTGCTCTCAGAGGCCGAGTTATGTTCAACACGTCTTTTCCAACTTGGTCCTCCTGGATTTTGACATCAACACCTCCCTTTTCTGGTCTCCCCGGGGCCCCAGATGAACTCCTTGATAGGGCTGAACGTCCTGTGTTGTGCTTTATTCTGACATCTAACACACTGGCCGCACGAAGACAGGCCCCTGTCTCTTCAAGGCAGCCGGAATCCCTGTAGGACACAGAGAAGCTGCTCCCATTCTGGCCTAGCCCCCACCCAAAGCCTCTCTCAGTCCCTTACACCCTCGGCCTTTACCTGGCAGCACACAGGCCCCCGGCCCCCCCGGGTGCAATCAAAGTCATCCCTGCCTCCTTCTGCTTTGTTGTTCACATTGCCTCATTCTTCTCTCCTATGTTGAAATTTACATCTCCTTCCAATGGCAAAAGCTTCTTTACAACCTGCATCAAACCATTCTTGGAATAAACTCACCACATAAATAAAGAACAAACCAGAGGCTGACCCTTCGCCCACGAGCATCCACAGCCAGCCGCGGGCGTCATGCATGCACACATCCACCCCTCAGAGTCCCTTTGCCTCATTTTCCTTACCTATGTTAAAACTGCCTGGCCCTGGCCTGGTGGCTCCGTTGGTTGGAGCTTGTCCCGTACACCAAAAGGTTGCAGGTTCGATTCCTGGTCAGGACATATACCTACTCTGTGGGTTTGATTGCCCGTCAGGGCCCATATGGGAGGCAACAGATCGAAGTTCCTCTCCCCTTCTTTCTCTCTCTCTAAAATCAATAAACATATCCTTGGGTGAGGCTTTAAAAATAAAAAACTGCCTGATAATATCTCAGTGTCCTCCAAGCAAGTCTGTAAGCTGCTTTCATTCCCTCCTGGAGGCAAAGTGGGGTTATAAATTTAGGGATAAATTAAAATCACAGGGCAACACCCTGCCAGCCTGGCCTGGGACTTCACAAGGGAGCGTTATGTCGAATGGACCAAACTCGGCTCTCTAGGCCACCCCAGCAAGGCTTAATTGCTTCTCTGTGCTCTCTTTCTCATTTGTAGTATCCATCTCTTCCTGTGTGGGTTTTGTAAGTCTCTGTGACTCTCTTTCTTCAACAAAGTCAGGGTATAAAGTATTGAATAATAAAAGGATGGGGTGACCAATACCACATAGGATCAGTCCAAAGGGGTTGGTCCTTAAATCTTCAAGGTCTCTGGTTATAGCCCACCCCCCCATTTCTGGTCTTCCTATTTGAAGACCAGAGTCCCCCAGCGGAAGTCATCAACCTGGGGACACAGGCAGAGTCCCCCAGCCCAGCAGCCCCCAGCCCCCAGGCTCACCTTGGCAGCCACAGAGGAATTGGGCTTCTCCAGTAGGTCCCAGAGCTTCTTCCTCTTTTCCGCGCAGCACGTGTTATCAAACTCCTCGCCCTCCCTCTCCCGCAGGGTCTCAGCCTCCCGCTTGAGCTCCTCGTTCATCTGCTCCTTCTTCTGGTGGTAGCGCGCCTGGCAGCAGGACTCCAGGTAGATTTCGTCGATGCCCCAGTAGTCCAGCTCTTGGCTGAAGCTGAGCGCACACATCTCCTCCATCATGTGCAGCCGCCCCGTGCGGTAGAAGTTGAGGATGGAGGTGAAGGCTCCCGGGTGGCGGTCGAAGAAGTACTCGTTGTCGTCCAGGCTGTAGTCGTCACACACTTCGAGCAACGAGTCGTGCGTGTTGCAGTCACGGAGCTTGCCCAGCCGCGTGCGGGGCAGGCGGTCCAGGGTGCGCCAAAGTACCTCGTGCGCCAGGCCCCCGACGTTGAGGCGGACGCGCCTAGAGCACGCCTTGCTGCGCACGATCTCCATGGGCTCCGGCGGCAGGGAGCTGGTGGAGCGGGAGCCATGCTTCGTCATGCCCGCCGGCATCTCTAGTCCGGCCGCCCCCTCCCCCCCTGCCCCCCCAGGCCGCTGTCACTGGACGGCAAGGCCGGCCGCCGCGGGGGAGGGGGGCAGGGAGCGCTGTGGGCTGTTGAGGGTGCAGGGGGCCACACGGGCTCGCGTTATGGCCGTCTTCTCACCTCCATCCTGACGGCTGCGAGGCAGAAAGCAGATGCGGGTAAGCAAACAGGAAGGCACGGCCCCTCCTCACCTCTCCAGCTCTCCAGCGGGGCCCCAGCCGGGCCCCAGCCGGCCCCCAGCCGGCCTTGACCTTCCCGGCGCTTAAGCGGCTCAGGGGGGCAGGAAGCCTGGGCGCTGTCCCTCCCGCCGGTGCTGAAGTCCGCCCCACCCCATGGATGGAGTGACTGGACACCCTTCGGAGCGGGGAGAGGGCCCCCAAGAGGCGCCCCAGGGACCCGGGAGGCCCCACCCGGGTTTCTGCGGCCCAGGCCTGACCCAGCCGCCTGGGGCGCTGTCCGCCCCTTCGAGTGCTGAAACTAGCTTTTCTCTGGGTATCCCCGTCGAGTCCCGAACCTGGCCCGGAAATGGGGAGAGAGGGGAGCTGCACGAAAAACTTTTTTTTTTAAAGACTTTGCATCTTTTCCTTCCCATGTTCGGGGATAATTAGAATCTGAAGGCTGGGGGATGACAGATGGCAGCAGGTTTGCTTTTTCTAAACCTTAAAAGATTTGGGGGAATTCTGGAGGATTTCAGGTGCCCACCTGTCGGAGGTCACAACAGACAGTGTGGGCACGACAGCCCCGCTGTCCTGGGGCGACCCCTCTCCCCAAGCCTCGGGAGTATCTCTTGAGGTCGCCCCGGCGACGAGATGAGCCCTGAATACGCAAAGCGCGGGTTCCCACACCGCCCTCCCCCTGTGCCCCTTAACCCACCGCAGTAGGAGCACGCAGAGTCCTGGGGACCCACCTGCTCCGTCTTGCCCTCGCTCCTTCCCCGCCCCCTTCTCCTCCTCCTCCTCCTCGCTCCTCTCCTGCGATGGCTTTTTATAACTCCGGGTTCTGCGCCTTTCCCGGGGCTTAGAAGGGAAGGGGTGGGGGAGGTAGGAGGCGGGGAAACGAGCTGAATTTTCTGGCCTTTTCAAAACGTGCCCTCCTCCTGACGCGCACTGGTGATTTCGGGGGGTCCTCTGAGCCCCCTGGCAGTGAAGCTCACGCCCTCTCCCCTCGCCCCGGAATCGTATCGTGCGTCTCCCCAGGCCCCAGCCCTTGTCTGCACGCCCCCCACTCCCCCCCACCCCAGCCTGGAGCCGCGGAGCCTGGGTAGACCAACAGGCCGAGCCGCGCGGTAGGCGAGTCCCCCACTGGCGTCCCCCAGTGCCCTCGCCGCGGGCCGCACGCCCCAGCACTCACCCTCAGGGCGGCCGCCTCCCGGGGCCAGGGACCGCGCATCGCCCCGGCCGCCGGAGCGCCCGGGCCGGCGGGCAGCGGCGGACCCGGGGCCCGGCCGGGCCCGGCCTACGCCGGCCGGCCGGGCAGGCACCACGCCGGGGCTGCAGGCACTGCGAAGCCAGACGCGCTCTCCAAGGCTAGGGGCGCAGGCGGACGCTGAGGGCGCGGGTGGCAGGACCGCGTTCGGGAGGCGACTCCTGTTCCACCTCCTCCTCCTCCTGCTCCCGCTGCGGTGGCGGCGGCGGCGGCTGCTGGGCGAGATCAACAAGTCCGGGCAGAGCTTCGGCTCGGCGCTCGCTGTGATTCTGTCCCGCACTTCAGAGCGCCCGGAGTCTGGCACCGAGGCGGGACGGCGCCACCTGCGGGTAGCAAGCGTGCGCGCCGCTTAACTCCTGCCTGCCCGGCCTGGCGGGCTGCCGAGGTTGGGGGCGGGCTGGGGGTTTGGGCGAGGAGGAGCCTGGCAGTCCTAACCTTTCCACCTGGGCTACCTCCACTGCCTTCCTGGCAATCGCGCCTTCCTTAGTCCTATCAACAGGGTAAGGTGAGTGCCTACTGTGTGCAAGACGCTAGGATAAGCGTCGGAGATACAGCTGTGAACCAAACACAAACGCTGGGCACCTGGGCACCTCGTGGAGCTGGCTAGACACAGAGCAAAAACAAAGGCAAAGGATGTCAGAGAGCCATGCGCGCTCCGGGGGATAATAAAGCAAAGGAGAGGGATAGAGGTGGGGGCTGGGGTCAAGTTGCAATTTTAAATAGCCCTTGCTTTCATGAGTTTCCATTCTAGATCCTAAAATGTAATTCTAAAATAGATTCTAGTGAGGGAATGTGGACAATGAATACATCAACCAATATGCAATGCGGCAGTTGGTGATAACTGCGAAGAAGAAAATTAAAGCAAGGTGAGGGGAAGAGAGAGTGAGGGGTGAGCTGGTTTATCTAGCCTGGTCATTCGTTCGTTCATTCACTCATTCACGTTATGATGGACAGCTAGCTGCTGGAACTTCCTGTGCGCCAGGTACTGTGGCAGGCTCTGTAAAAGAGGTGGCTTCCCCTGGAGCTTCCTGTCCAACGGGGGTGGGGGGGCAGGACTGATCAACAATCCCCTGAAGTGAATATAGAATCAAAGGACTTCCCCGCAGAGGTCAGCAAGCTTTCCCTAAGGATGTCATCATTGCCTCTCCCCCACCACTTACTCATTTCTTCTCTCACAGGCCCATTTACTGCATGACAAGTAAATAGGCCCTGGGACACAGCAGTGAGCGCCCCCCCACCCCGCCTCACCCGGGAGGAGAAAAGCTGTGAATAAGCCACTAGGCCCCAAGGTAAGGCCCTCTCCTCCCGCTGACCCTTTCCTTCATTTGTAAATGTAAAGGGATTTTTTTCCCTATAGAGTTGCACATATTATTGCCTAGTTTTAATCTGTTCACTTCTCATGACCCTTGTCCTAGGCGCCATCATTTTGTGGGCAGAGGCCAGAGATGGGGCTACAACCCCTCCAGCATGTAGCACAGGCCCCCACCATAAAGAATTCTCCAGCCCGGAATGGCGACAGTGCCAAGGCTAGAAACCCTGGATTAATTTAACAGAAGGCGATGGTATGTCCTGGTCTAGAAATGCTATTCTTTCAACCCATAATTAGTGAGCACCTACTATGTGCCAAACACTACTCTAGACACTGGAGATACACTGAGAATAAAAAAAGCAGTTCTTATGCATAGTCTGGTGAGGAATGCAGTTAATAAACAATAAAATCAATAAACTGATCCTTTAGATTATGACAAGTGCCATGAAGAAAGTAAACAAGAGGAGGTGAAAGAGTGTGCTGAGAGAGGTGTCAGCAACTTTAGATAGGGTGGTCAGGTAGGGAGGGCTTCCTGGAAGAGGTGATACATCTAAGCTGAGAACCTGAGGGCAGGAAGCAGACAGCTGTGGGAAGTTCTGAGGAAGGGCATACAGGCAAGGGAAACAGAAAGAGGAAAAGCCCTAAGATGGAAATGAGCTTGGGAGGGGATGTGACCGAGGTGGACAGGACCAAGCCATGCAGAGCTTCACTGGGATTTTTATACCAAAGGTTAAGGAATGAGTTTGAGCTTAGAAATCACAATGAAAAGCCATGACAGAGATTCAAGCAGAAAAGTCCCGTGTGCTGAGATATGCCTTGAAGTGATTCTTCCAGCTGCTGTGTGCATCATGGAGTGTCGGGGGGCAAAAGGTGGTGGCAGGAAGACCCATCAGGAGGTTTCTGCAGTTGCCCAGGCCAGAGGTAATAGGGCCTGGACTCGGATGATGTGGTGGGGATGGCTGGGCAATTTCACAGCCACAAGGCCCTGACAGCAGAGATTCCTCCGCCAAGGCTAGCACTAGATACTCCATTCCATGCAGATTCTTCCCCCTGGGTGGCCTGATTCCTGAAATTCTGGCTCCAGCTTCAGATGAAGAACATCTGGATACTCCTGGATCTCGGAAATGTAGACGATGGGAACAGCTCTGTTACTTTCCAGCCAACAACCCTGTTGCTACAACTTGTCCATTTGCTCAGCGAGGATTCGGTGCAACCTTGCTCAGGAAGGCAGTACCGCCAACCTAGTGGCCCGGAGCGCAAGCTTTGGACTTAGAGTGACTGGTGTCATTACTTACATGCAGAATGGCCTTAGGCAAGAAGTCTAATCTTTCTGGGCCTCAACTTTTCTTTCTGTAAAATGGGGATGGAAATAAAGAGAGTACCTGCTTGACAGGGTTATTATAAGAAAATTACAGAAAGCACTTATTTGGTGCTAGCTCTCATTATCTGGTAAGTTGTAGGTTACCCAAGGGCAGGAGCTGCTCTGTCTTGCTCATCTCAAGTAACGGAATCCTTAACTAATAATAGAGGCCTAAAGAATAAGGATATTTAGTTATCTCACATTAGAAATTCGGAGAAGGGTGGTATGAGAGTTGATTCAGCAGCTCCACTATGTTATTAAGGACCCAGATTTCTTCCATCCTTTTGCTCTGTCTTCTACACTATATTGGCTCTTTATCCTGGGCTTGTTGCCTCAGAGTCACAAAATGGCTGCTACCACTCCTTGCATCAGTCTCCATAAAATTATTTTCCAAGGCAAAAAGGATAAGATGGCAAAGGTGGCCAACAATAATTCTCCTGTCATGCTTCTCTCTTTTTTTGACCATCCCCCCACCCACTGCCAAGTTCCCTACCATGGGTCACATGGCCACTCCTAGACCAATCATTGACAAAAAGAATAGGACTGACCCCCCAGGGCTAAATTCATCACTGCCCTGACAAAACTGAAGTTTGTTGAACAAGGAAGAAATGGAGATAGAAGTTGGGTAGACAACCGACAGTGTCTGCCACACTGTTCTTATACTGCCCAGCACAATGCCAGGTACAGAGTAACTGCTCAATAAATATTTGCGAAGTGAATAAATAAACCCTCTTGTATGAGGGCATATCAGAAACGTATGAATAAGACACACCTCTGACCTCAGGACTGTCCAATCCTATTGGTGGGGGCGGCGACAAGGTATACAGAAATAAAATTGGCAAAAAGCTCTTATTGTCCCCTCCCTGATCCAAGTCTTTAATAAGGAGACTCCCTGAGATGACGCACAGCTTCAAGTCAGCTAAACTGATATTTGTGTGCAGCCTTAAAAAAGAAGGAAGGAAGGAAGGAAGGAAGGAACGCATGGCTAGGGTGTAAGCAGTGTTCTGGTCCCCTTTGCTGTGGCCTTACTCAAAGTTCCGGCAGCCTTAGGGATGTTTCCGTCAGCTTGAACTCCAGCTTGAACCTGCATGGCAGCTAGCTGAGGTCAAGAGCTGGTGATTTGTGGACTTGTATTGTTTGACCACCATGTTGTTGTTCTTTTTTTCATTTAAGTCAAGATTTAAACATCAGAGGAGTTGACATAACAATCTGGATTTCTGGCTTCTCTTGAAAAATTAGAGGAACTAATTAACCCTGGGCCTGCATCCCAGTGTAACATGGAAATTACAGCTGGTACAGAGCAGTGACTGCCCTTGAGTCACAGCTGCCCCCTTTAGGCAGGATGTGGTCTCCAGTTCGCTTCAGTCTCTGCCTCTCCCCACTGCTTCTCATTCAGGACACTTGCTCATTTATGTTACTTGCTGGTCATGGTATGAATTTAGGTCTGTGCTCCTTGCACACAAAGACCAAAGAAGTCCAAACAGGTTGTCTTGCTTCTCTCTGGTTCTTCAAGCTCTGCACAGTGCCCAATTTGGAATTTTTATTTTCTAAATGAAAAGACTATCTACGTTATTTGGAAGCAACAGGTACTCATTTCTTAGAATTTTCTGTCATCACAATTGGAGAGACTACCGAGAAATACAGACAATATGGGGGAAAGGAGAGCCCAGAGACTGAGATACTGAGTCCTGACAATGTCATCAGAGCTCCTGGATCCAGCCGTACCTGAAGGCAGGACCCTCTGGATTTTTCAGCTATACGAACTAATAAAACCCCTTTTTCACTTAAGCCATGTTGGAATGTGATTTTCTCATTTACGTCCCAAAGAGTCCAACAGATACAATGTTCTCTCTATTAATCAGAAGCATATCATCTCTTTATAATGTACTTATAAGAAACAGGGCAAAAAAGAAAAAATGAACTTCCAAGGAACAGGGAAAAGAGAGTAATAAAACTCAGAAGGTTCAATAGAGAAGAGTTCAAGTATAACCACCTCATTTTACAGATGAGAAAACTAAAAGGCTTGGTGAGGGGAACAGCAACCCAGTTGTCTAAGCAATGAGCGGGCTGCTGAGTACCAGCACTAGGTCACAAACCTTCTTCTGCTCAGGCCTCTCAGACTTGCCCCTGGGAAGTGCTGAGACTTCCCTGAGGCTGGGCGAAGTCAAGTTGGCACAATTCATCCATGTAAATACAAGTAAATCCCCCTCTAAATTGTGCTGGCAAGAGACGTGTCCATTTGAAGTCACATTTTTTTCTTGGACTCCATAATGCCAGCCATTACTTATTTATAACCCACTGAGTGTCCTACTCAGGTTTCTCGACACTCTGGGCACCGAGCAAAACTGATTAATCCCCACTTCCCTCTCCTCCATGGACCCCTGGGAGGGAATAATTGCTTTACGAGGGTGGGTATCAGGGGACCCAAAGGCTCAAGGGAAAGCATCGACATCTCTGAGTGGAAGTCACCCAGGACAACTGCCCTTTGCTGTGGCCTTACTCAAAGTTCCGGCAGCCTTAGGGATGTTTCCGTCAGCTTGAACTCCAGTCTTCTTGCCCATCTCTCTTCTTGTCTCACCCCATAATAATAATCATAATCATGGGGGAAATGGGGGTAAAGACAGAATCTGCCTTCTATGGTTGCTGGGAGGACTAATGAGATAATGCATATGAAGTGCTTAGCACCACGCCTGACATCAGTAAATACATGTTAATGTTAACAGTAGTAGCACAATACTAACAAGCAATCATAGCAGCTCATGTTGACTGAGCAGTTACTATATATTAATATCAATACTAGGCACTGTACTAAAGGCTTTGCATGTGTCTGAGTCATTTAAATTCTTTCTAGCTTTCTCACCCTTGGGCTGAATATTCTAATATAAAGAAGACCCATTAGCTGTTGGGTGTTACTTGACTGACCAGATGTCTGATTCTAGCACCTGTTCTATGCTAGTCTGACTGTCTGCTCATCGACCCAACCGTCCATTCACCCATCCACGTACTCAGCCACCAAACTCTCCCACTACACTCCCACCCAGTATCTGCCCACTCACCCACCGATCCATGCACTCACCACTCACTCGTCTTTCTTTCCATGTACTCACATATCCTAACCACTATCATCTTGCTACCCACTCAGTCACCCACCTACTACTCCTCCATCCATTTATCCATCCACACATCATTTGTCTTTCCACCTACTGATCTGCCAACCCCTTCACCCACCATCCATCCATCCATGTACCCAATCACCTGCCAATCTACTGACTCACCCATTCACCCCCCATGCATCTACCTATCTGATCATTCTCCCCCTACCCAGTCACTCATCCACCCCAAATACCCATGCATCCACCCCAAATACCCATGCGTCTATCCACCCGCCCACTCACCCATCCACCCACCCACCCACCTACCCACCCACCCTTGAATCCATTCACTTACTTGGCCATCACCTAACATTTTTGAGTGTTTGCAACCTGTAATGTTCTGTGCTAAGCCTTGAAATGGTCTGTTGGACTCCCTCCCTGGGAGGAAATGTGGTTGCCACCAGAGGGTCCCCACGGAGGGAGATAGGTAAACCTGCATGTAGTCCATTGAGCCCTTTTGTGGCCTGGACTTTGCCAAAGCCATTAATTCCCAGGGTTAGTGGCCAAACAATGATGAAATGCAGGCGAGGATGGACCAAGGCACGGGCTTCCAGCAGAGCAATTAGAGGTAAACTAATATGTCTTCCCCACAGAGGAGCCTGGGAACTCCAAGATGTGATGGAAAAGGAGTGACTCAGCAAAAGGAAGAAATCAAAGCCATATAGATCAAGAGCTAATTAACTGATTCTTCTAAGATAATGTTTCATTAAAATCCAGCTCTTCAGTCTTTGGGGACTGATGTCTCTCCTACCTCCTCTCTGTCGCCTTTGTCCACCCCTTCCTGATCTCACCTGTTTCCTCTCTGATCTCCCTCCCTCAGTTTTACCCTCACTCTAACCCAACCTCCCCCAGCTACCATACTGGACCTGTAAAGGCACAAGGCTGACCCCCACTACGTTCCCCAGCTGGAGAGACCACGTGGGGAGGCCACTTGGAGAGTGAGAAGCCCTGAAATTACACAGAAAGACAGAGCGACTCAGCCACCCCAGCGTCCCAGCTGAGCAAGCCTGTTAGTCAGCCCTGGCAAGACACGGTCTTTGATGTTGCAGGTTCCCCCCTACCCCGACATCTGACTGCAGCTACCTGAGAGCTAACCCAGGTGAGACCAGCAGAAGAACCACCCAGCGAAGTCCCTGTGAACCCACAAAATGATGAGAAATTATTAAAATAATGTCATGGGGGGGTGTTTGTTACACAGCTACGGATAACTGATACAGAGTCTTTGCTCAGGCTGTTTCCACTGCTTAGAATGCTTCCCTGACCCCAACCATCCTTTTTCCCACACAGGGAACTCCTATTCACCCTTTAAGGTTTGTGTGTGTGTGTGTGTGTTGTGTGTTTTTTTTTTTAAGAGAGAGAAGAAGGGAGGGAGAAAGAGAGGGGAAGAACCATCAGTTGGATGCCTCGTGCACAACCCCAACCGGGGACCTGGCCTGCAACCCAGGTACGTGCCCTGAGTGGGAATCGAACTGGCAACCCTTTGGTTCACAGGCCAGTAGTACTCAATCCACTGAGCCACACCAGCCAGGGTTCCTACTCACCTTTCAAAACCCAGAGCCAGTGTCACTTTTCCTGCCTCTTCATGGTCTGGGTCAGATACTACTTCCTCAGGGAAACTGTATTATGAGGCTAACTTAGGATACTCATTTTCCCATCTCCTCTATTGGCTGTGAATGACAGTATTAATGCACTTAAAGCTCACAAAAAGCTTATGAGGGAGATGTTATTGTTACCCATTATCCCTATTTTATAGGTGCAGAGGCTGGGCCCAGAGAGATGCCCCAAATTACCCTGGTATTTGTGGCTCAGCAGACATTCAAACCCAGGCAGAGCCTGAGCTCTGAACCTCCACAGTAGAGCCTCAATTAGAGCCTCAATTAGAGTCTAAACAGTAACGATAGTTATTATTCCTACCATCCCATTTAACACAAATCCACACACATGATTCCAGGTCTGTCACAGCAGCAGCTCAGAGGCCTCGGGATTCTTGGTTATTTCCCTGAGATTTTCTTACCCTTGTGACCGCAAGACGACTGCCATGGCCTCCTTCTCACATGGTAAGTCCAAGATGGGGAGGAAGAAGGAGCTTCTCTCACATTTTTGAAGCTCCCCACAGGCTTCCCCAACCACTTCATTGGCCTGTACTGGGTCACATGACCGCCACTATCCCAATCACTGGCAAGAGGTGCTTGAGACATATCACTGGATCTATTGGGAGGTTGGGCCTATTTTGGCTGAGCACAGGGCTGCCTATATCAGAAGGGTTATTTTAGCAAGGAGGTTGGGGGTTTGGCTCTTGGCCGGGAGATGCACATTTTTCCCCACAGCGGGCAGCCCTCAGAACACCTGAAATAAAGGCATGTGGAGATCCTGACCATTGCAAGGGTCCATTGTCCCAGGTTTGTGAAGTGGGTACAGCAGCCTTGTCCCTCCCAGGCCAGGGGCGGTTCCCAGGGTGAGAGGATAGCACCCTGCCCACTCTCCCCATTCATCGCCCTCCTTCCCTGCAGACACACCCCTCTGGATCACATATCAAATGGCCTTGATTTCCAAACACCAGAGCATTAAAAGTGTTAGAATGTTCATCGGTCCACCATGGAATGAGAAAAATAGGGATGATGGGATGAGATTCTTATAAAGCTAAATTGATTCCATCGAAAGGAAAGCTGTTGTTGACTTTCCTACTTAAACCCTCTAGTGGCTTCCAGGAGCACTTAGTAAAGAGCAGGCTGCTCACCCTGGCTGCCGAGGTGTGCTCCACACACATCTCTCGCCACCCCTTGCTGGCCCCGGCCTCCTAGCCTGTTTCTCAAACTCGCCAAGCCCTGTGCCTCCTTAGGGCCTCTGCAATTGCTGTTTCTTTTCCCTGGAACGTTCTTGACCTGGTTCCTCCCAAGGCTGGCTACTTTTCATTCAAGTCTCAGCTCATCTGCCATCTCCTAGGAGAGAGATCCTCCCTGATCATCTCCAAGGCCATGGCCACCCCCACCTCCATGTCTCCGCCACATCCCACTGTGCTGTTTGCTTGTCTTCAGGGTCCTCTCAGTACCTGACATTGACTTGCTTCTTTGTTGCATTGTCTGTTCTGCCTGCAAGTAAAATCTGTGAGTGCAGAGACCTCCCTGGACTGTCGCAGTCTCCTCCTTGCCTGTCTCCCTCCTTCTTGCCCGCCCCTCCATAGCCCATGCTTCTCACTCTCTCTCTCTCTCTCTCTCACACACACACACACACACACACACACACACACACAGAGGGATCCTGCTCAAATTCAAGTCAGATCATGTCCCTCCTCTACCCAGAACCCTCCATAGCTCCCAGCCACACTGGCTTCCTTCCTGTTCCTGGAAAACGCCTGAGAGCTTCCTAACACAGGGCCTTTGCATCTATTATTCCATCTTTCTGGAACATTCTTGCCTCAGATGCCCACATGGCTTGCTCCTTAGAGAGGCCTCCCCTGCCCACCCTACTTAGAATTGCAATCCCCATCCCTTCCCGCCTTTATTCTTCTCTACGGGACTCACCGTCATGACACACTTTATACTTCACTTATTCTATTCACCTAGCCCACGAGGATGAATTTCGGGGGGGTCTGTTTTACTCACTGCTGGGTCCCCATTGCCTAGAACAGTTCCTAGCAATGTGAGGTACTCAAATATTTAAAAATATATGCATCCATGTATTGTGATATAGTGAACTTACCATAAAATTCACCCAAAGTGTAAAAGGTGTCACTCAATGGTTTTTCATAAATTCACAGAATTGTCCAAACACCACCACACTCAATCTTAGCATTTCATCACCCCCAAAAGAAACCCCCTCCCCACTAGTACTCACTCCCTATCTCTCCCCATCCCCCAGGGCCGGGAACAGTGCTCCTCTGGAGAGAAAGACTAGGATTTCCTAGCCTCCTGCTTAGAAGGGGTGTCATGTGACTAAGTTCTGACCAATGGGAGAGAAGCAGATTTTCTCATCTTTGCTCTTAGCCTCTTCTTGCTGTCTGGAATGTGAGCGGAATGGCTGGAGCTCAAGCGGTAACAGTGGAGGCCGAGGTGGAAACCATAGATTAGCAGCTGCCGGAGGCACCAGAAGGAAGGGGCCTGGTGAGTGTGCAGAGGCCACACCACCTCTGGTCTCCTGCATCTGCCTGGCAAAGAAGCGTCTGCTGTGTGGAATGGAGTGTTTTAATGTGAGAATGTGGCTGTGTTACTCAACGTGCCTGTCACTCACGGCCAAATCCAATCCCAAAGGATGTGCCTGCCTGGCCCCTCACAGACCAGAAAACTGATGTGGGGGACATTGGCCTCCGCACATTATTTCTTACTCAGATATTTGGGAGGAAAAAAAACCCAATTTTCTCTCTGTTTTATTTTTCCCAAATGTAACTCATCCCCCTTGCCTTTTTAAAATTTAAACAAATTCCTACATGTGGTGAAGGACAGAGAACACGCACTGAATTTTTAAGAGAACTTTTTTGCTTTGGGGTTGTGAGCCTCCACCCCAAAGTCCCCTTATGGGTACCCTGTCCCTCTCTGTCACCAGGAGGACCAGTGATGGGAACACAGTCTCAGGGGGCAAAGGGGCCTGCACTTGAATCCTGTATCTACTACTTCCTAGCCACGTGGTCTCGGGCAAGGGGCTTCTCCTCTCTGCCCCTCAGCTCCTTCCCCGCCCCCGTGCGAGTGGAGACAACGATGCATGCCTGGGAGGTACGGCCTGGTTCTAGGAGCCCTGTCCCACAGCTGGGCACAGAGCAGGCACTGCGTGTCCCCGTCCCAGCAGCTAACTCTGCCATTCCCGACTCAGCTCGCTCTCTCGATCTGAATCACGCACGGAGGCAGTTTCACAAACAAGGGTGATTCCATGTATTTCAGCAAGTTTCTGCTCCACAATGTTATAGGAAAGTAGAACTCATTCAAACAGCCAGACATAACAGTCACTGCTACTCACAAAACACTCTTTATTTAAAAAAAGACATAAAATCAATGACTTCTGGCAAGACACTTCAACTCTCACCTGGAGAATGGGCAGGTGGGGTGTCACCAGCTCAGCGCGCTCGGGGCCCACTGGTGGTCGAAGACCCTGGGTGGCACCCAGAGCAGGTGTAACAATGCACAGGTGACCCACGTGGTGAGCAGCTCAGTCCTTTTCACCCGCGATTGTCAAGGAGAAAGTCTCAGGGTGGTGCTGGCCTGGCTTGAACGCCACACTCACATACTTGCTTGTCTCATTTTGTGACAGAGAAGTGACGGATCTCAGGCTCTGAGCCTTGGTGACACCGGCATGGAGACCCCCTCCTGGCCATTTCAGTTTTCACAGTCACTGTGTGTTTTTGACCATGAGCGGTCCATGCGGTCCATTAATGGTAGTGATCAAAATAAAAGTTCCCTTTTCAAACAACTATAAGTTTAAAACAAAAAACAAGTCTGTTTAAAGGAAAATATCTGGCAAACAACATAAAACGTAGCAAAAATAAAATGAATGACGGTGTTAAGGAAACACTTCATTGGGTCAACCTAAGAGTGTCTCTAACACAGGTCCTGCAGTTGGGGGATTCTAAAGCAAAGTGTGGAGAAATACAATGGCGTCCAGGTACCTTCCTAACCAACCTGTAGGAAGGAGCAAACCCACTCAGCTCTCCCTCTTCTTTATATTTTTAAAAAGAGAAGAAAGAAAAGAAAAAGAAAGATTAAAACAAAGGAAGGCTTAAATCACTGCCTCCTAAACTGCACTTCAAGATCTCGGGCACCAGCCGGAACTGCCTGGTGGGAGAATTGTCTCTTCCTAACAACGATTGTGGCTTCGAGGAGGTGCGCCACCTTTACGGGAAATTGGCCCTTTTGTGAACACAGGTGAGAATCTAGTCTCAGTGACAAAGCGTCCCTGATTTGGAAGAGGAGAATCATAAGGGCTTCCCCCCTACCCCTCTGCCACCCTAGGGTAGCAGCCTCGCACAGAAACCTTCCTGCTGCTATTTCTGCTGGCCGGCCTTCTTCCTTCGCTTCCCAGCCAGGATGAGGCAGCTGAGGGTTGCCATGGAAACCGGCTCCATCCTCCCACTGGAAGCCGCCAGCCCTGATTTCCTGCGGAGTTAAGAAGCAGGCAGCAGCAGGGGTCACCCAGGCGTGAAGATGGGTTTCCCTGGGGATATCCTGCCTCCTGCCAATCACAGTATCTGTCTGGGAATCCTGGGGGCGCCTGGAAGCTGAGAGTTAGGGAAGCCCCCAAGGCCCCGTGCTGCTGCAGGAGGAGACTAATGCCTGAGACATTCAGAGATCTCTGGCCCTCTCTTCCCTTTCAGCTAAAGCGAAAGGGACCTAGCTGTATGCACGTATATGTGTCTGCACCTCACCAGATGCATCCACTCACGGGTGTCTCTGGCTCTGATGCCAAACAGAACTGTCCCTCCACCACCCGCCCCCTTGAGCCTGGGGATGCATTTGCTAGTGGGACAATAAGTCCGCTGAGTTCCACCAGCTGATGAGCTACGTGACCTGGCAGCCACCGCGCCTCTCTCAGCCTGTTTCCTCGTCGATAAAAAGGGCACAACCACCCCCTCTTTGCAGAGATGATATGAGAAGTAGAAACGCTATGTCCACTGTGCCTGCTACCACAGACATCTGGAGTGTCCTCAATAAACAGAGCCTAATGTTAACAACACTATCAGCATAAAGATCTCTAGGCAACTTTCCTCTTTGAACTCTTTCTTCCCCCTAAATAGAAACAAAGGCAAGTTTTCATCATTGATCTGCTTGTTCGAAGGGTGGTGCATGCAGGAGGTTCGACCAGTGGACTGAGGACCAGCTAGAAGGTTCCCACCATCTCCTAAAAGGTCACCTGTAAGAGTTAGAACATGGTTCTCAAACTCGAATGTGTTCACGGGCCAGGAGGTACAGTGAATGGAGGGAGAAGCAGAAAGAAAAAATTCCACCAAGTAGAAACCCCGGTGAGCCAGGGCACACAAGTCTCAGATCAGGGAGGCGGCCAATGGGTGCCTTTGGGAATACGGGCCCAGGGTGCCCAGATCGTCCATGTTTTCAAGAGAAGCTGGACACTTTGAATCAACTCTCCCAAACATGGTAGGAAAACAACCGATGGACAATATTTTCTAAGTATAGGCCACACAAAACAGGCCTGCAGACTGGATGGTGCTCACAGCTGGAGCTTCGGAGCTAGAATGGAGAAAACCAAAGCCTCCTCTTTGTTTGGCTTGCCCAGTCTAACGAGCCTGGTTGCTTCCTTCCATCCGCACTAGCCCATGGGGCCTGTGTCTTTCTCATTCCCAACTTGAGTCTCAGCATTGGCAAAGCCTGCCCCCCCACCCCCGGGAGCCCACAACCCCAGAACAGCAAGTTGCACCGCTCAAAGCCCAGTGTCTTGAGGATGCTCACACCCTGAATCTTGGCTGCACCAGCTTCGGGAAAACCCTTCTGCATTTCCTCAAGACTCAGTGTGAATGGAGAGATGAGGGGACTGGGAATGGGTCTGCTGAGGACTCCTTTGGCTGCAGCTAGTTTAATAAGTTGGGGATGAGTTTATTGCATGGGATGCACCGCTAGGTGCTGGCTGGCCTTTTCACAGCCAGCAGCTGCTTTGAGTGGTTAAGGTCCCAACCACACCATTGTCAAGGACTAGTATGGTGGCCCCTCTGGGAGTCGGGGAATGGCAATCAGGGCTCCTGTTTGTCCTCTCTGCCCTAGCTTTGTGGGTGTCATAAGGTGAGAGGATGAAGGTGAGCTGGAAGCAGAAAGAACCTCATTAAACCTTCTCTCAGCTTCCTTTTTTCCCCTCCCCTGGACCAGCCTTCCAGGAAAAAAAGCAGGAAAGTGCTAAAGCTGGAGCCGTCGGGTATTCAAAGCTCTGCACCCAGGCCAGATGTGGACACAGAAAGTTGGGCAATCAGTCAGGCGCCGGCTGGGTGGGGGCGAGCGTGTGGAGCCCCGTCTGCTCCTGGAGCTCATGGCCGGATGCGGTAACGGATGGGCACGTCGTGTTCTGGCTGCATCAGCCCGAAGCCATACCTGCTGAGGTCAAACTCCGGGATCTCCACATCTGGGTTGACCAGCTCCAGGTCAAAGTGCACCAGCACGAGGAGCACGAATCTACAAAGAGACACTGCGTTGAGGACGTGAAGGAGTGGAGGCATGAGGGGCATGTTTGGAATAAGGCAGGACAGCAATGGCTTCCTCTGGAGTCTGACCCCAACTCTCACTTGGGGAAAAGGGCGGGGAGGAGAGCGAAAGAGCAGAGCACAAGAGGCCCAGGAGCTGCCACACGTGGGCCGGTTCTGGCTGGCTGGCGGCTGTGAGCAGAAGGGACGTCTGTCAATTTCACACCAAAGCATTTTGGAGCAGGGGCTGGACTCCCAGCTCTCCCTTCCTCCTGGCAGCCCTGTGGGCCTGGCGTTGAGACAGAAAGAGGCTGAGTCTCTGCACAGAGGGGAGGCAACCCCCAAACCCACAGCCAATGTGTGAGTGGGAACGAAGCCTTTGCTGTCACAAGCCAGAGACCGGGGGTTGTTTGGCGCGGCATAGCCTAGCTTCCCAATTGGTATGAACAATGAGTCTTCCTGACTCCCCTCCCTACCCAACCATACTCATCCTCCCGCGCCCAAACCCCGGGAGCCCCTAGTGCCTGCCCTGGTCAGGGCTGCTGAGAAACCACAGACTGCCTTTGTGAGATTAGAAATAGGCAGCCCTCCCTGGAGACACTTGACTGGGTCTGTGGGAAAACTGTCAGAATGGACCAAGTTTGCAAGAAGGAGCATTCTTGGCTGCCATCTCCTGGAAATGCGTCGCTATAAGTAAAAACGCCGCATATATGATGTAATCAGTGCGTCCGTAAAGGTGGTGGCTGCCCTGCCTGATGGCCATTGCTTCCGGCCCACCTGCCTGTCTCACTTAGCACCACCTGTGTCAGGAAGGGTCAGCACGGGATCTTCACCTACTCTGTCCCCCCACCATCCCCCCACTGAGGGCCAGGTGCCCAGTGTGGGGCAGAGCGCACGGCAAGGATTCGTGAGTCTTACTGAATGAATGAAGAAGAGGGAAGAGGAGGACAGAGCGAAGTCCATGCTCTGGACGGACAGCTGGGCTCTGCCTCTTAAGGACGTGTGACCCTCATCGAGTTTCTTTCCCACTCTAGGCTTCAGTTTCTCCATCTGGTCAAAGAAGCTCAAAAAGGTAGGATGTATGCCTTCCAGCTCTGAAGCTGTAGGATGCTAGAGGGTGAGTTTATGTAGCGTGGGGGCCCTGCACCCACACCTGGATTTGGATCCACGTACCTCCCCACTCACCAGGTGACCTGGTGAATGGTTTGACCTCAATGTTAGACTGACACCTACTTAGGGGTGTTGTCATGACAATTAAGTGAGATAAAAATAACGAATTAGCTAACTTACGGACACACTACGTGCTAGACACTGTGCTAAATATTTAGTGTCCATTACCTCTCTCACCCGTCCGGAAGCTTTAGGAACTAGGAGCTACAGTCGGCTCTGCTGAGACACTTGTTTTGAACCCCTGAGTTTGTTCCAAGGTGGCTGATATGTTAGGGAACGAGGGAAGTTAATGCAAACTTCACGTCAGCTTATGGACAATGTGGTCAGTGAGAAACACAAGGAGAACGCAAAAGCCTGCCCCCAGCCGAGCAGAGCTGAGCTGAGCAGGAATTCACAAAACGCACACACACCTAAACTCTATCCAGCAACGACCTCAGTCCACGGTGTGGGCGTGCGTGCGTGCATGTGTGTGGGGGGGTTACACGCCACGCCATTCACCTCAGCACCCAATTTCAGATCACCCTCCTCCCACGCTTCACAGTAACTCACAGCCGCAGTCCACTGTCCACTTCCACTGCGAACGTCAGGTCATTTTAAGGATAAAGTACCATATTTACTGTAGCGCTTGGATATTTCTTAACAATGTAACGCGTGTAAACCTGTACCACCATTTTTCCCCTAGGTTCTTATCTCTTTCTTCACGTGTCACTGGTGTGCTTTTTGACTGCTGGGCCCTGGCCCCACTGTTCCCACCATCCCCGTGGTGTTTCATGCCTGATTTCCCACGGCCCAGTGATTGTTTGGAACGCTTGTGAAGCGTTAGAGCAGAACCAGCTGTCTGATGATCTCCATTTTACTGCTGAAGAAAAACAGGCCAAGAGGTTCATGCCACGTGCCCGTTCACTTAGCACACTGCCTGCACGTTAACAGTAGTGATACTAGTAATTACAATAATAACTCACATGCATTGCGTGCCGACAACGTGCCAGGCAGTGGGTTAAGTTTAGAAAGATCCCTTTCCTTTGTCCTGACGTCCCTGGGATGTAGTATGACCAGTACCCCATTTTACAGTTGAGGAAACAGGGGCACAGAAGGTCACCCAACTTATGATGGCAAGGGGCTGGACAGAGGGACAAGGCAGATGTCCTAACCCTGGGTCCCAGTGGTTTGCGATCTGGGGGCCAAGGCTCTTGGGGTAGAAGGAAGAGAATAAAGGAGGCACCAGAAGAACCAAAGGGCAGGAGGACACTCGGCTAGTTCCTGCCAAGAAAGAGGTCATGAGCCGCACAGCAGCCACACAGCAGCCACGGTCGGCTGCACAAACGCCATGCTTGGTATTCTGGGAGTTTGGCCCTTGGACACTAGGCTTGCAGGAAGAACCTATTGCCAGATCTGATTATCTCAAAAGAAATCAGAAAGCTGGCTTTTTACGTGAGCTCTTCTGATTCTTACGAGTTAGTACATGTTTTTAAAAACACAAATAAGTAGATTTGTGGGCAAGACATGGCTCAGGGGCTGCCTGTTCGAAGCCTCTGCCTGCCCTAACCCTTCCCCTGGTTCGCCTCACAGTCTCAGGAGAGAAGGGCGCGGGCCCACCGGACAGAGCAGGAGCCCCCCCTCCGCCAGCCCCCACACTCACTGTTTGATGCTGCTGGTGGCATAGCTCCTGCCCAGGCACTGGTTGTGCCCGGCCCCCCAGGGCAGGCTGCAGTTCTTCAGTCGCCTCCCGTCCTTGTAGAAGTCTTTCTTCTCCGACCCGTCAGCGTTCACGAACCGGTTGTATCTGAATGCCTGGGAGAGGAAGAAGGTCCACGTCTGACTCCGAACCCACGACACGCATGCACGGAGAGCAGCTGTGAGGATGCTCACTACAGTCTTGTTTATAAGGAAAAAAACGGGAAACTATATAAAGGGCAATTAAGAGGGGATTGGTTAAAAAATTAGGTGTGGCAGCCATTTAGAAGGCAGGGCTTGGTCTGTGTGGGCTGATAAGGAAAGAATTTTTAAGACTGGTTGTTAGTGAAAAAAGCAAGTTTCAGCATAGCATGCTTTGTAGGGCCCTATTCACACACCTATCTATTCACATGTGTGTGGGCGTGTGTATGTCTCTAAAGGCATCCGACTAGTTTAAAGGACACACTCCCAACCACTGTTAGGGAACTCTGTAGAACTGGAGAGGAAGGGAATGAAGAAAAAATTTTACCTTTAAATATATGTCTACATATTTCTATTTTATAAGTATATGTTACTTTTGTAATTTAAAGAATTATTTTAAAAAAGAGAATGACAATTTGGTTGCGTTGTACAGTGGTAAGGCGAGAACCGTATCTGAGAACAGGGCTGGGCACAGAGTAGGTGCTGAATGAAAGATGGGTGAATGGACCAGTGGATAGACTGATGAATGAAAGGGTTGTGTGTGGGAGGTGGATGGGTGGGTGGATGGATGGATGGGTGGGTGGGTGGATGGGTGGGTGGATGGGTGGGTGGGTGGATGGGTGGGTGGGTGGATGGGTGGGTGGGTGGGTGGGTGGATGGGTGGGTGGATGGGTGGATGGGTGGGTGGGTGGATGGGTGGGTGGGTGGGTGGGTGGATGGGTGGGTGGGTGGGTGGATGGGTGGGTGGGTGGATGGGTGGGTGGGTGGATGGGTGGGTGGATGGATGGGTGGGTGGATGGGTGGGTGGATGGGTGGGTGGATGGGTGGATGGGCAGACGGATGGGTGGATGGGCAGACAGATGTATGTATGTGTATATCAATGAATAGACAGGTGGATAAATTGATGGATGGGTGGATGGGCATTCAGAACAGTACCTGGCACACAGTAAGCACCCAAATCTATTAGAAATTGTGCAAGTTTCCCCATCCTAAAGTCCAGGAAGAGGGAAGAGGGTTGAGAAGCTGGCATTTTAACATTCTGAAAGAAGGAAAACCACTCAACTATCATTTAAAAAGCATCCACCACGTGCCAGGAACGATGAAGGCCTTCCGTGCACGACCTCATTTAATCTGCCTGACAACCCTATGAGGCAGGTGCTATTATGAGGCTTATTTCACAGGTGAGGGAACAGAGACACAGAAAGGTGAAGTCACCTGGACAAGGTCACCCAGCAAAAAGCAGAGCGAGGGAGCCACTCAGACCTGGCTGATCTGGAAGCCACCACTTTCTCTCCACAGTCCCTGCGATGCCACTTACCTCTGGGTCTGTGTAGACTTCTGGGTCCTTCTGGGGACTCAGGAATGGAAAGAGGAGGAGGCGGTCACCGCGTCGCAGGGCGAATTCCCGCCCGTCCGCCATGGGAAGGGCCAGGTCCACCATGACCTCTCGGGTGATGAAGGGCGCAGCTGTGAGCCTGAGGCTCTCACTCAGCACGCTGTCTGCACCGGGCAGGGACAAGGAAGGGTCAGCAGCTGTCCTCTTAGCTACTCAAATGCCACCCCAACCTCTTGTTTTACAGAGGAAGACGAGGAGGCTCAGAAAGGGAGCATGACTTGCCCACCATTCCACAGGGAGGCCAAGAAGGCCCGTTCATGAGGTGTGATTGCAGCGGACCCTCAGAGACCTAAGACAGGAGGGTTATTGCTATGGTCCCTCAGAGACCTTAGACAGGAGGATTTGGGTCTGATCCTGAGAGAAGCTATGCAGAAAGGTGGGAGACAGAGATTATCAGAGACTAGGCAGAGAGCAGGGCTGTTAATATTGGTTGTTTTTGCCTGCCCAGCATCCATTCCCCTTCTGGAAACAGTTTCTTGATTTTCCTCTAGGGACCACCCTTCTCCTACAATCAGGGGTTGGGCTGTTGATTCTATTCTTGACTCCTGGGATTGGGCCATGTTATAGTTGGCCAATCAGAGCATCCCAACCCTCTGAACCCCATGATCGGTTCAAGACGAGCATGTGGCCCAAAGAGAGCCAAGGAGACACATTCCTGGGATTTGGGGTAGGAATGCTGCAGAGAGGCACACCCTCACAGGCTGAGAGCACATGAACTTGGAGCTTCTGGTGGCTGTCTTGCCAGCCTGAGACTGGAGCAGACCCAGTAGACAGTGAGGCTGGGAGATGAAGAAAGACTGAGTTCTGATGGCATTGTTAGAGCACCTGGATCCACCTGTACCTGAAGCTAGTGCCTCTGGACTTTCTAGTTACTTGCCCCAAATAAAGTCTTTTTTTTTTTTCTTCAGCCAGCATAAGTTAGGTTTTTTGCCATTTGCAACCAAAAACCTCCTACTGAGACTATGAACATCTGAGACTGAGGCATGGAGAAAGTAGGAGGCTCGGGGGGACCTTAGACCATAGGACACTGATGGAGCCTGGACAATGGGAGCTCATGTAGTAGAGGGCTCAGGGGGCCACGATGACCTGGGCTTTGGGGCTGTCTGAAGGGTCTGACCATCTCACCGAGTATAGGCATGTTGTCCAAAACCTTTGGAGGTAGGGTGGCCATCTGCGAGACAGGCTGCTCTGCTCGGCAGAGGACTTGCTCGAGCTCTCCACGGACGGCAGCCAGGGCCTCGGGGTTCTTGAGGAGGAAGAGCAGAAGCCAGAAGGCAGCCGGACCCATGTTCCCCTGCAATGAGAAAGAGCCCCTGATACACCATCATGAGGACAATGCTTGGGTGAGAGCTGCCTGGTCCATGGCACGGATGCAGCCCTGGCTGAGGCATAGCGGGCAGGAGGCCTGAGTCCCCACCCCTGCCAAACACCTAGGCATGGCCTATGTCTGTATTCAGCCTCAGAAGATGGCCAAGAACTGCACTGTGGTTTTGGCAGTCCAATGGCTACTACCTCAAGGCCATTCCTGGCATCCCTGACCCTGAACAAAATCACTGGTATGAGGTCACGCAGGTAATCTTCATAGCTAACCAGCAAAAAAGTGTCAATGATAGCAATGAAGTGTGCCAATTTAGGATGACTAAACATCTGAGGATGATTGCATCCTCGGCCCCAATTCTCTACCCCTCCCTGCATCCATCCCCTTACCATTAACTGACTTGGCATTGTCTCCCATTAAAGAGGCAGAGTGTATTTCCCAGCTCCTTGAATTTGGCCTCAGTCATGTGACTTGCTCTGGCCAATAGAATGAGGCAGAATTGACAGAACAGCAGTTCTAAGTCTAGGCCTTAAGAGACCTTGTATGTTTCCACTTGCCTGCCTAGCCCACTGGTCCCAAGGGGAGGATGGCGGACATGCAGAACAGAGCTGAGCTGTCCAGCTGAGCCCAGTCTAGACCAGCTGCCTCCCAGGGGCCCAGAGAGATGCGAGTTAAATAAAGGCGCATCAGTGTATACCACTGCGTTTTTGTGGTTGTTTGTTACGTAACAACAGCATATTGATACAACATCTAAATATTTGCTTTCAAATATGTGAGTATTGTGTATGTACAAAGCAAAGCAACGATGATCAATGATGACTATGGAAACTATGAATGTCTTGAGCAAAAGTTATTTGAAACTTCCCATTAGCTAAATAACTAGGAAAAGACTTTAGACGTGGCTGAACATTTTAATATCCATGTATCCAGCATGTGGCTGAAATGTGTATGGGGTCCCTTTAAATGAGGCATGGGTGAACACCCACTAACCTCACCTGGGGGGGAAGATTCTTGTCCTACTATAAACGACTACCCCATCCAATCGTAACAATGGAATACTAAGCAGCCACTAAATACCATGTTTACCCAGTAATGTTTACGATGTTCTGTCAGACATAATTGCTCACGGACAAAAGGTTATTTGCACGAGGGTATCCACCAGTGCTGAGGTAACGGGCGAGATTGAAAGCAACCTCAATGTCTATCAAAGAGATAAATGGTGACCCGCCCTGACGATGATACAGAAGTTGTTGCAAAGAAGCCGCCCTGTGGATACTGATTCGGGACAGGAGCCAAGGCGCACCGAGGCATGCAAACAGCGAGATGTGGAGCGGCACTCGGTGAGCCCCGTGGGGGTGTCTGAAGAGGACAGATGTGCCAAAGCACAGACCCTCTAGGAGACTCAGGTAACTGGTAACTGAGGGCAGGAGGGTAGGGAAGGGGGGAGACTGGCTTCTTGCTGTGTACATCTTTTTCAACTGCTTGAACTTTAATAAAAACAATGTATTACTTTTAAGCAACACAAAAGTGGGTCATTTTTTTTACCGGGATCCGCAAGGTCACGCAGAAGTACTCATGATACAACATTAGGTCACATTGAAAGTGGGATTTATACTTGAACAACAATAAAAAAATACAATATAAAAAAAGTGGGATTTAAAAAGGCGCATGATCTTAACCACTGAAGAAAAACATACAGAAAAGGCAGTAAACAAACGCACCAGAGTATCAATGATGGAGAAACGGATTTTCTGTCCTTTCTTCCTCTTCAGCTACCCTGATGATTTCAGTGGGATCCCCCCTCCTTGGGGCCACGTTCCCCTGTTCAGCTTCCCCACTGAAGGCACACCATTGGCACACCCTTTACTGAAAAGGAAAACTAAGCACTCTCTAGTCCCTACCCACGGCCCACCCTAGTAGAGGCTCCTTGTATTTGTCAAATAAACATCTGTGTCCCTTTAGGGTGGGGCCTATAAGTCAGCCTGGAAGGTAGACAGGCTGGCAGAGTCCTGAACTGGGATCAGGCAGCGTAGGGTTCAAATCCCAGCTCCCCACTTCCTGTCACTCCAGACAAGTCTCTTCTGGGTCTCAGAACTTCCCTTTTGCCGAAATAACAACATGCCCACTCCTGGGGCGGCCACGAGGGTCCATGGAGACTGGATGCAAGCGACCCCCACCTGCTGGTCACAGAGTAGCCCTCAGAAGAGGTTTCTCCCTCCCTCTGGCCCCTCCCCAGGCTTGAGAACAGGCGGGGACCTGGGACTCCCTCTGAGGTTTCCTCCAGCACCTCGAGTCCGGCGGAGACAAGCAAGGTCAGTTGCTGCTCATCACTTCAATAGCCAGGGGAATGTAGGCGATAAATTATTCAGCCTTGGGTTAACTCGGTGCCAAGGCCATTTCCTCTCGCCAGGATGGCCCGATGGGGGCCATGGCTCATTAATTACCAAGCAGGAGTGGAGCACGAGACTGCTCAGTTGTCTCTACTTTCAGGAAAAAGCTGGGGCAAGTCAGGGAGGTGACAGAGACCGCCTTCCACCCCACCGCACAGACGTGCGTGAGTGTGGACACGCGCATGTGCACACATATGTGCTGTGTGATCACACCACCACAGAGGATTCTGAATTCGCTGCCCTGGAAGTGCAGCTTTCTCCGAGGGGGCCCTGCCTCCTTTACCCAGAAGGACTCCTCTGGTCTAGTCCCACCACCCAAGCCACAGTCCAAGGCCCAGAGTGGGGCAGTAGGGAGAAAGCCTGTGCTGAGATGGGCCTGCGGGGACTCTCCTCCTCTGCCCACCCCGACCCACGTCCCCTGAGAGCCGGCCTCTTCCCCTGCCTGGACCTTCAGCTTCAGGCCACTGCTCCTCCTCCAGGTCCCTGGGTGCAGGAGCCTCCCGCCATCCCCTGCACCAGCCAATTCCAGGCTTTGTGGTTCTGGATTCAGGGAGCTTTTGCGAGGAGCCTATGAGATGATGTCTGTAAAGTACCCAACAGGATGGTTGGCACACGGCACGCATGTGACCGCTTCTGAAAAGATTATTCGTGCCTCCGCTCTGACCTGACAGTAGCAATCACAAGTACCATTTGTCAACCCCTCGGAGTACTTTCCAACCTGACCTCTGGGGGGCGCTCCCTCCTGACTCCTTCCTATCTCCAGGCCACTCCTCCTCTGTTTCCTTTGCTGTCTCCCCCTCATCTTCTCCTCCCCCAAACTGGAGAGGCCACAGCTTGGGCCCCTTCCCCACCCATTCCCACTCCGGTGGTCTCCAGCCCAGTGGTTCCCACTCCATGTCTACACTCGCAGCTCCCAAATGAACGTCTCCTGCCCAGACCTTAACCCTGGACTCCCGACTCTTTTCTTTAGATACCAACCCTCCCCTCATTCTCCATCTCAAACTCAGCACACCCAAAGCCAAACGCCTGGTTTCTCCCCCACCCCCGCACTCGCTGCTTCCACCATCTACCTCGCCTGGTAACGGCAACTCCCTTCTTCCCACAACTCAGGCCCACGCCTGGTGCCATCCTTGTTCCTACCCGCTCCCCAGTCCCAGCCAGCAGCAATCCTGCTGGCTCCACCTGGAAACACGTCCAGAGTCCTACCACTGTCCCCTCTGCCCCCTGGTCTAGCGCCATCCTCTCTTGCCTGGTAACTGCAGTGGCCTCCTCCCTGGTCTCCCTGCGTCCACCTCCCCCCACTACAGAGTTCCCAGCAACGCAGCCAGAATGACCCCTCTTGAGCAGAAGACAGGCCATGCTGCCCCCCTGCTCAGAGCCCTCAAACGGTTCCCATTTCAGAGGAAAAGCCCAAGTCCTCCTCATGGGCCCCAAGGCCTGGCACGGTCAGGCCCCTGCTGCCCCTCTGCCCCGACATCCTCCTCCCCACCTCCAGGCCTTTGCATGTGCTGCTGCCCTGCCTGGATGCCCTCCTCCTGTATACCTGCCTGGCTCGTTCCCTCCCTTCCTTCAAGTTTCTGCTCAGATGTCACCTTCCTGCTGAGGTCTCCCTTGACCACCCTCTCTAAAGTAGGCCCCCCCCACCCCTCTGCGAATTCCTTCCCCAGCTTTATTGGTTCTCCACCAAACATTCCCTCTAGTATACTTTACATGCTTGTTTATTGACAGTCTCTCTTCTCCCACCAGGACGCCAGCTCTGCCAGGGCAGGAGTCTTGGATCTGCTCTCTGCTCTACCCCCAGCTTCTGGAACAGGGCCTGGCATCCAGTGCGCCCTCCCTAATATTTGTGAAATACATTTATTGAGCTCTCATTACCTGCCAAGCACAGATATATTACTCCCTTTCTTCCTTTCATCCCTTTCACCACACCTTGAGGAAGGTGCCACCACCTCCATTTTAAAGACGTGTAAACTGAGGCACGGAGAGTTAAGCGACTGACTTGCTCGGAAGCGGTAGGTTAGTCACAGAGCCCGCGCCTGAAACCCCTGGGCTGTACAGCAGCGTGGCCCGCTCCCGAGATTCGTGTTCTCCAAGGGTCTTCCCACCTGCCTGCACTCTGGACGCTGCCAATGACTCAGCCTCAGAGGATGTCCTGTCCCGAACCCCTGCCCAGTTTTCCTGGCCCTGCCGAAGGCTGCTCGCCGGACTTTCTGTCACTCAAGCCCCCAGGCCAGCATCCAGTTCTGCTGACAGAGGTCATTTCCACAAGGGATTCTGGAAAGAGTTTGGAGCTCCAATCTCTGCCCATAAATATGTTATTAGGCACTAATGGGCCCCAACTGCTGATCATACCCGGCCCCCGCCCCTTGCCAGCCTCTGCCTACAGGGACAGTTAATGGCTCTGAGAGAAAACTAAAAATAAGTTGCCAGTCGATGGGAGAGGAATTACCCTGAAATGTCAGCCCGAGCAACTGTCACGACTGAGGTGGGGCCAACAGAAGGCGGGGGACCCGAGGTTGGGTGAGGGCAGGAGCCAGGCCTGGAGAGGCGGCGCTCCCAGCCCCGCTTCCTCTCCCCCCAGTACCGGGCCCACTCCTAAATCCACGGTGCTGTCTCCCCGGTGTTTCCAGAATCTGTCCACATCCTCATCACTTCCATGGCCACCACCTGGTCCTGCCACCACTGTCTCCTCATCATGTCCCTGCCTCTGCCCTTGATCCTCAGATCCTGTCCCTCCTTTGTCCCCAGGGCTCGCACCTCACCCAGAGAAAGCCCCACGTCTTCACTTACCAGGACTCATGGGCCCTTCGTGGTCTCTTCCCACAGTCCCATGCCCCCTCCTCACTCCGCTTCACAGAGGATCCTGTTCAGGACACTCTTTCCCAGTTAAGGAAGTCAGGGGACTGGGCCTGTGTGCACAGCCCACCCCCCACACTCACAAATGCACACCTTCCTGCACACACACACTCATGTATGCACACCCACACGCCCACTCCCGCGTGCCCCCTCTCTCACGCCATGCCCACCTGTGTGGCCCAGAGCTGCAGCAGCAGCGCCCGCGCCCGCATCTCCTCTGACACGCCCATCTCCTCCAGGTGCAGCAGGTAGCTCTCCAGCCAGCTGCTGCGGTGGGCCCGGGTGACCAGCCTGGCTGGGGACAACAGCTTCCACAGGCGACCTTTCACACTGCATGCACGGTCCTTGTCCCCTGCAGGAACAGAGCACAGAGGGGGGAGGTTACAGATCCATGCCCAGCCCAGGGCTGCCCAGCCCTGACCTCCCATGAGGCCAAAGGTCTTCTGGGCATCACTCCATGGGGGTGGGGGGTTCATGTGTGAAAGAGGCTACAGGAAAGCCCTTTACATGTTAAATTCTTTTTTTTTTTTTATTGTTATTCAATTACAGTTGTATGCCTTTTCTCCCCATCCCTCCACCCCACCCCAGGTGAACCCACCTCCCTCCCCCACCTCCACCCTCCCCCTTGGTTTTGTCCATGTGTCCTTTATAGTAGTTCCTACATGTTAAATTCTTATTGTCTGTCTCACCCCCAGAGAACAGGAGCGAGGGGACTTGTCTGTTTTGTTCACCTCGGTGTCCCCAGCAACTGGCTCATAGTAGGTGCTCAATAAATATGTATTAAATGAATGGTGGTTCTTTACACAGCTGGGGAGGGAACATGAGACAACAAGCAGCATTCCCCAGACTCTCCCCAGGGTCATTTTGGAGTCACCAGAAACAAACTAACTGCCATCAAGAAGGGACAAACGGGTCTGTGCTCTCAAAGTCAACTGCCTCCAGGGAAGGCGGGTAAAGTGAAGGAGGGAGGAGGGGACTGTGGGGAGCAGAGGGTCAGGGGCGGCCTCTACACAGCTCTGCCAACCGGCCCCCAGGGAGGATCTGACCCCGGCCAGGGAGCCTGGTTTTCAGAAGCTGAAAATCCAGGTGTTCACGTGGAATCTTCTCATGTACTCTGAGGTTAACACATAAGCAAGAAATGTTTAATCACTCTGCAGGTCACACAAGCATCTCGAAAGGTCAGCTCTGGCCCACGAATCCCCAGTTTGCGATCACCATCGAATAAACCACAGCCTGCTTTGCTCTGCGAAACCGGTGAGATGCGCCCGCAAGGGCGGACCGCTGAGGGAATGCAGCCAGGTGTGCATCGTTTAAACGCTGTGCGTATAAGCACTAGAAGACGATGCTCTATTTACACAGATGTGCGCGACACTAAGGTTCGGTTTTCCCTAAGTCGCCCCTTGGAAGAGTGGGAGTTACTTTGGGTTACTACGAAATTCCCAAGTTCTAGGAACGCTCTCATGGACTTTTTAAATGTGTTTGAGCCAGGAAACAGTGTTTGGAGAAGACCCATCCACCCAGTGGTTCTAAGCCTGGCCGCATACTACAGGGTGTTTAAAAGGTGTAAAATGTAGGCTAAACATTTTTTTCAAGTACATTAGTTACATTTTCAAATAGCATTCAGTGAGCCCGACTGCTGATCCAAAATGCATTATTTTCCTGTGTTTCCCAACTTTGGGGCACTGGAGAATCACCTGGGCGCTTGTAAATCTCCTGCCCAGGCCCCACCATAGGCCAATCTGGTCAGAATCTCTAGGGACGCGCCTGGGCACGGGCAGATTTGAAACAGGTGAGTGCAGAGTGCAGGGAGCGTTGCAGCCGCTTCCACTGAATGCTAGTTCTGGATGCCTGTAAAAGTCGTCTGATGAGATAGTTCCAAAAAGGAGGCCCGGGAATTTAACACAGACTAACAATGACTGGCATTCTTGAGTTCCGACGGCACAGTTGCAGGTGTTGAATATTACTGTAGATGCTGCCTTTAAGGATGACTCCACAAAGCAAGGCACTGTGAAAAGACAACCGGCAGAGTAGGAGAAAATACTTGCAAATCATCTGATAGGGGTCTAGTACCCAGAATATATTAAAACTCCTATAACTCAACAACGACAACCCCCCCAAAAAAAAACCAAAATGGATAGAGGACTTGAATAGACATTTCTCCAAGGATGATGTACAAATGGCCAATAAGCACAGGAAAAGATGCTCTACATGACTCATTAGGGAAATGCCCATCAAAACCACAGTGAGGGACCATCTCATGCCCATTTGGAAGGCTATTATCCAGAAAAAAAGCTAAATACCACGCAAGGATGCAGAAAAACTGGACGCCTGTGCGTTGCTGGGGAGAACACAAAACAGCACAGCCACGCGGGAAAGTCTGGCAGGTCCTCAGAAAGTTAAAGACAGGACCGCCATACACCCCAGCAACTCCACTGGATGTACGCTCCAGAGAACGAACAGGACCTCGAACAGACACTTGAACACTCACGTCCATAGTAGCATTATTAGCAACAGATAAAAGGTGGGCACAGTCCGGGTAGCCATCAACAGGTGTACAGGTAACAAAAATGCAGTATCTCCATACGATGGGCTATCACTCAGCCTTAAAAAAAGAAGGAAGTGCTGACCCAGGCTGCAACACGGATGAACCTCGAAAACCTTCCACTAAGTGAAATCAGCCAGACGCAAGAGGAGAGATACTGTATGATTCACTGATATCAGGTACCCAGCAGGCAGATTCAAAGTGACAGAAAGTAGAATAAAAGTTACCAGGGGCTGAGGGAGAGGGAGATGGTGATTATTGTTTACTGGATACAAAGCTTCTGTTTGGGACAATGAGAAATTTCTGACAACAGATAACAATATAGTTCCATAACATTGTAAATGTGCTTATTGCCACTGGATTGTATACTTAAAGATGGTTAAAACAGTAAATTTTATAGTATGTATATGTTATCACCATTAAAAAGGGAGAAGTATGTGAATGTCGTTTGGCCAATGAGCCAAAGATGGTGCTGTATAATAAAAAAAATGGACTAGCAAAAAAGTTACAAATGTATAGCAGTGATTTGATTCTCGAATCAATTCCTATTTGTAGAACCCTTAGCACAGCACAGAGCTCGCACCACACATGGGACAGAGTTATTGCTATTCTACATACGTTGTTAGGGAAAGGCGAAGTGCCCATAAAAGTGTGTTTGGTATGCATTTATGGAAAAAAGAGAATGATTAAGAACACAGTCACTTTGCTTGCATTTGCATAAAGGAACTCTGGAAGTTTCCACGTAAAGCTAATAAAACCAGCCAACTGGGAAGGGTGAGGATCGGGCAGGAGATGGTTACGACAGGAAAGAGGGGGAGATGCTTCACTGTTGTGACTTTCTATTTTCAATGAACAAACCACCCAGAGTCACATACCCATCTTCAAAGTCTGGCACCGCCCCCCCACCCCGCCCCAGAGAAAAGACCACAGAGTCACAGATTCCAAGGTTCGGTGAATTCATTCCATATCTCATACGGACAATACTGGGGTGAAGTAAAGGGACCTGGAAAGCCGAGTCTGAATAGAACCATTTCCCGAAATGCGAGAGTGGGAAGAAGGCAAAAGTTCACATTGCATGTGAGCTTAACAACAGATGTTCAACAGAATCAGCGAGGGGAAGTTCAACTTCTTCATTTCCATTCCTAATTATTTTTATATTTGGGTTGACCAAAAAAAAAAAACCCCAACAACAAACCAAAAAAATACCTTCCCACCAGGAAAACGGGGGTTCGCCGTATATTTGGACCACAGTATAATTTGGGCTTGTGCGGGGTTTCAACATGTGGACCACAGTCTAGAGCCGCCCACGCAGTAAGGTGACCACAGGCCATGGATGGCTACCGAGCCTTTAGAACGTGGCTAGCCCGAACCGAGTCAAAGTTTTAGCACGAGTCACGAAATGTAAGTGATCTCATTGATAATTTTTATATCGAGGACATGCTGAAATGCTGATTTAATTTTAGATATACTGAGTTAAGAAAATGTATTATTAAAATTGATTTCATCTGTCTCCTTTTTAAAAGCGTCTAACAGAAAATGTAAAGATAATTCTGTGGCTTGCATTCAAGGAACAGCAGTGTCCTAGAAAGACAACACCAAATGGATAACGATGGTAACCTTGGGAGAAGAATTTCCCTTTTCTGTGATATTTAATTTTTTTTTACAAGACGCAGGCGAGCCCAGAGAAGAGCTGAAATGCTGGTCAGAGTGTCTGGCCTTGGACAAGTCACCTTCCCTCTCAACACCTCAGTTTTCTCAGCTGTGAAGTGGGGTAATAAGAGTCCCCACCCCACAGGGTTATGCAGAAATCGAATGCATTCACACACGACACATAAAAAGTGATCCCTGCAGAAGCCCTAATAAACATTACCTATATTATTAAATAACGCTTAATGAATGTCAGCAAATTATTAGTCCAAGGAGAATGCATTCACGTATTGTTTCTTAATTATTTCTATGATTAAGAAATAATGACAAATTGCTCTGCCCCTCCCTAGAAGGATGATCTTGGGCAAATCACTTTGTATCTCTGAGCCTCAGTTTTCCCATCTGTAAAATGGGGGCGCCCTGGCTCATAGGATCATTAGGAGGATATAAAAAGAACTTACACAGCCCTGACTGGCGAGGCTCAGTTGGTTAAGTTTAGTCCCGTGAAGCGAAAGATCATTGGTTGGGTTCCCTGTCAGGGCACATGCCTGGGCTGTGGGCCAGGCCCCCTGTTGGGACGCATGTAATAGGCAGTCGATCGATGTTTCTCTCCCTCTCTTTTTCCCTCCCTTCCCCTCTCTCTAAAAATAAATAAATAAAATCTTTTAAAATATGACCTTACACAGAATATGCCTGATACTGGTGGGGTTCTGGTAAATCCCTTGCTATATTCTAGCCACTATTATAAGGTACATATTATTTCAGCCACAGTTTCATGACTCAAAGCTGTGAATCAGAACTTCTAAGCCCATGTGGCTGGTCATAGGATTCGAGTCAGGAGAAGCAGGTTCAAATCCCAGACCTCCCACGCTGTGTGGAATTGGTTGAGGCCACGTCCACCTCTGTACCTCACTCTCCCATCTGTAGAAAAGAGGGTTTTTCTTTGGAAGTACCTCTGTCCGCTAGAGACCTGGTGGCACAGAAAGGTCCCCTTTGGGAGACGGGCCTTTAAAGTCTGCATTCTCCTGTCCTGGCAGGTGTGGCTCAGGGGATTGAGCACCAGCCTGCAAACCAAAGGGTTGCTGGTTCAGTTCCCAGTCAGGGCACATAACTGGGTTGTGGGTCAGGCCCCCAGTGGGGGGCACATGAGAGGCAACCACACACTGATGTTTCTCTCTCTCTCTTCTTCCCTCCCTTCCCCTCTGTCTAAAATAAATAAATAAAATCTTTTTTTAAAAAACGTCTGTGTTCTCCTTTTATAATGAATTAGGTTTATGTATTAGACTCTCTGATTCTTTAGTATAAGAATGCCTATTCCCCCAAAACAAAAGTCAAATGAAATAGCTTCCCTACACAGTAATCAGTAAAATGAATGTTTTAGAAAGAAGCAGTTAGCTTAGCTTAGGGCTTTATTTAACTGTCCCTGCCCCCAATGCCCTACTGTAAGAGAAATACCAGACTCAATGGTCTAAGGGTCAGATTTCTTTTAAAATATGTTTATATTTTTTAGAGCAAAGGTGTAATGCATGTAATAGCAAAATAATAATAATAATAATAATAATAATAATAATAATAATAATAAAAGAAACTCTACAAGTTCAAACGGGTATACTATGAAAGTAAGTTTCTCTTCAGCCCATCTAAGATTTCCCAGAAGCAAAAATTTATACATATTTTCACACTTTAAAACACACAGATGTTAACTAAACTTCTTATAGTAATCATTGCATGAAATATGTAAATCAAGTCAGGTACACCTCACACAGTATGCATGGCAGTTATATCTCAATAAAAAAATGATTAGAAAATGAATAGAAAAGATAAAAATAAAAAAGCACAATATACCCACTGTCCACACCTTTTTTGGAACAGTAAGTTTCATCCTGTAGCGGGACACCCCTTTCTGTGAATGCTTAATTTATTCCACCAGCCCCTGTGGTGGACATTCAGGTTATGTCTAGCATTTGCCATTACACGCAACATGGCAATGAATATCTTGGTGTGTCTGTAGACACGTGCAAACACGTCTGTGGAATAATTCCTAGCAATGGAAGTTCAGGATTCAAAGAACGTGCATTTTATATTTTGATAGGGACAGGTTTGCCCACCAGCCTCCAGCCCTGAACTGAGAAACCTTTCCCAACATTGCCACCTGCTGCCTATACTGAGAAATGCAGCCTCCCTATAACCAGTCCAGGTCTGCTCCCAGAGGGAGCATCAGAATGGAGTAAAGGGCAATGCAGAAACCCCTCTTTCCTGGAGAAGTGATAGGGGCTGGGATGTGTCAGGTGGTTTACGCATAGCATTTTGCAGTCAGACAGGCCAAGCTTCCATCTCACTGGCTCTGCTACCCACCAGCTAGCTGTGTCTATGACAAGGGACCTCTCTGAGCCTCAATTTCTTTACCTGCCAAGTGGGTTCAATGATACCAAACTTCCAACATTGACGGCAGGAGTCAGTAAGATAGAGATTTGCCTCTAAACAGATGTTAAGAGACACGAAGAGGCAACCCACATAGAGGAAAAGCAAACGGCTGGGAAAACACAAAAACATGTTTCATCTCAGTCAACAGGGAAATGCCCATAAAGCCAGATGCCCTTTTTCACCCATCAGATTGGCAAGGATTTAAAGGCCGATAACTGCATGTTGAGAAGGTTGTGGGAAAATGCAAATTAAAACACGTGACCCAGCTCTGCCCATCAGATTGGCAAACAAGTGGAAAGATTGATAACATTTGGTGGGCCCCTTCCCTGTGGGTAGGCGTAGAAATTGCTCCATGTTTTGGAAATGATGTGGTAGTAACTAATAAACATTTTAATGTGTATGTCCTTTGACCTGGCAAAACCACTTCCAAGAAAATGTCATCAAGAAATAAAGTCACCAGAGGACCGAAGTGGTAACAGTACAAGATACTATAATAGTCACACACACACACAAAAGGAAACAATTATAACCCTTGGAAGGGGCGTGGCTACCTAAATACTGATGTGTAAGGGCTGGAAGAGTGGGGGGAGGGGTTTGTTAATTTTGTCCTTCCATTTTGCTGGAGTCTTTTTTTTTTTTTTGCTTCAGTTAGTTTTATCTTGGATTTTCTGAGGTTTTCCAGATACAGTAGATCATTTGCAAATAGGGATAGTTCTAATTTTTATAACAGTAATTGATTTCTCTTATCTAATTGTATTGGCTAGCACCTAGAAGATGTTTGCATTGACAGGGGAAAATGTATCTATATCATTAGCTTAAAAACAACAAGTTGCAGGCCTGGCTGGTGTGGCTCAGTGGATTCAGTGTCAGTCTACAAACCAAAGGGTTGCTGGTTTGATGCCCAGTCAAGGCAAATGACTGTGTTGTGGACCAGGTCCCCAGTAGGGGGTGCATGGGAGGCAACCACACATTGATGTTTCTCTCCCTCTCTTCCTCCCTCCCTTCCTCTCTCTCTAAAAATAAATAAATAAAATATTTTTAAAAATAAAATAAATATTATACACTCTAGATATGTATATCTGCCTCTATATGCAAAATAGAGTATTCCTACAAAATACTGTGAAGGGATATATGTTAGCATGTTAACTTCTATCTTTATTGGAAGCTGGGCTTGGAAGAGTGAATGTCACTACTTTCTACTGTCTACATCTATGAATTTTTACCCACAATAATGTTTCTTAATTTAAACAATTTAACGTGTTAAAGTTTGGTTTACAACAATATATAAATACAGGAAATGACGTGATGAGCTGTTGTAAGCACTGAACGAGACAACACTTCATTAACCTGGTATCGGGCACATAAAAAGTGCTTGAAAAGATTTTTTTTTCCTTATTACCTCAGCCAATCCTGACAGCCACCGTCCAGGAAGGTCCTACTCTTCTCCCCATTTTACAGGTGAGACCCCTCACCTTGAGCTGGGTTGCCCCCTCTGTCCCACAGTCTGCCCCAGCACCCACCAGCACCCGTGCCGCCCACCTGGATGCTTACCCACTAACAGGGAGCCGCGCGCCAGCTTGGGAAGCAGCAGCTCGAGCTGGCGGAAGGTGTGGAAGACGTCGGCTGAGTGGGCGCGGTCCTGGGCCTGACTCTGAGGGGTGCGGGGCAGTGCCTCGACTCCGTACAGCGTCAGGTAGCCGGCTCTGGGGACAGCACACAGCAGGTCAGGGGTCCTCCTTGGTCAGCCCCGGCTAGGCCCTCCCACAGCAGCCAAAAGCTTTTCTTCATTCATGCACCCAGTGAGCACCTACTTCTCCTACTGTATGCCTGACTGCTCTGGGCCTGGTGGGGGGTGGAGAAAGGATGAGCCACAGGAGCAAGTGTGCGGTTGGGACGTGTACACACACACACACACACACTCTTTCTCTCTCTTTTTCCCCGCAGGAAGGGTCCTGGAGGAAATGTTTTCTGCCAGCAGTCACTTTCAAATACGTCAGGAGCCCCAGGCCCACTGGCCTCTGTCTTGGGAGGAAAACCGCAGGCTTTCACTTTTCCAGTGGGGTGGGAGGGGCCTCTGCAGAGACACCACTGAAGCCCCACTGCTCCCCTTGAGCGCCTCCTGGTCCCTGCATCTCCCCGGAGAGGGATTTTCCCGAGAAGGAGAGGGGGGACGCCAGAGTGAGGGAGGCTGGGGGCTGAGAAGGGCCTGTCCAGTCCTGACTCTGTCCCTTATCTGCACAGTGCAGGCACATAGTAGGCCCTCAATAAATATTCGCTGGATAGATGGTTGGATGGATGCAAGGAGGGATGGAGAGAGGGATGGATGGATGGGGGGATGGATGAATGGATGGGTGGGTAGGAGGGAGGGTAGCTGGACAGATGGACGAATAGACAGGAGGGAGGGTGGGTGGGTGGACAGGTGGTTAGAACTTAACGCTGAGAACACTGATCTTGGGAGAAAATTACAGGGTCATCCTGATTCTGAGCTCAGTCCACACCAACAAGGCCACAGGGGTCACACTGTGGAAGAGAGGGACCTTCCACATCAAAGTAACACATCACCTGGCTGAGGACAGATAATGTGTGAGGACAGACATGTGTGAATATACACATAACCTGCAGGTGGCGCCAGGGGCTATAGAGAAAAGGCTGGAACGGGGTTAGGTACTGAGAGGGCCACCATATTAAATGGGTGTCAGAAAGGCCTGAAGGAGGTGACACTTGCGATGAGACTTGAATGAAGTGTGGTGGCAGCCATGCAGACATGTAGGGAACAGCATTCTCGGGCACTGGGACAGAAACTGAAAAGGCCTTGAGGTGAGGGTATGCCTGGCCTGTTCAAGGGGCAGCAAGGAGGCTGGTGAGATGACAGGGGAGAGAGCAATGGGGACGCAGGTGGGGGATGAGAGCAGGAGGGGCCAGGGGTGATCACGCAGGACCCTAGAGGCCAGGGTGATAACTTTAGAACTTCAGAGAACTTTAGAACTGAGTGAGGCAGGGTCCCGCACAGGAAGGTTTGAGGGCAGTATCTCACGGTTGGGCCATGTGAACCTGCACCTCCACACGAGGGTGTGTCACCCAAGCCACCCATCCCTTTCCACTCCAGGGGCCCCAGAGGTGACGGAAAGGCCCCAGCTGCCAGGCAAGGAGGCAGGACCTCCAGCCCAGGCCTCAGGTCCTAAAGACACAGGGATGTCTACTTACATCTGACCCCCTGCTGTGCCTGCTGTCACCCTGGGCCTGAACAGACCCAGCTGCCACTACGTCATCCACACTGCCCCCAGCGCCACAGCTTCCTCTCGGACTTCTTTGTCCACACAGGGTGGCATCGGCCAGGAGACCTGGGAGCTGCCTTGTTGTGAACTTGCTGGGTGGTTTTAGCTGCCCCTTTCTGGACCTCAGTTTGCTCCACAATGACAGGGTGGACCAAACCAGCGTCACCTGGACCAGTCACAGCCCTGGATGGTGGCTGCTCCACTCCGGGAAAAAGTGAGAAAAAATGTGGCTCTCTTACACATCCAGGGTCACACTTGAAAGTGCAGGCTCTTCGGCCAGCTCTGCCGTGACCCCACCTGTGGGACGACTCTGGGCAAATGACTTCGGCCCTGCAGGCCTCAGTTATCTCTGACATGGGCAACTGCAACAGGCCCTAATGGGTCCTCCTGCTTCTCTCTCAGTGCCACACACCTGGCCTGTAGCTGGCCTGTAGCCTAGTCTCCCTGCAGGAGCCAAAGAGCACTTTTACTTTATTGTACATACTGATTTGAGAGAGAGAGAAACACTGCTTTGTTGCTCTACTTCTTTATGCGTTCACTGGTTGTTTTGTAAGTGCCCTGACAGGGAATTGAACCCACAACCTTGGCGTGTTGGGATGATGCTCCAACCAACTGAGCTATCTGGCCAGGGCTCAAAGAGCGCTTTTAAAGCTCTAAGTCCAATCATGTCCAGCCCCCGCTTAAACCCCAGCATCACTCATCTTACTTAGAATAAATTCCAAAGCCAACAAGGTCCCCTTTTTTTGGCCTTTGTCTCCTTTGCAACTTGCAAGCTGAGCCAGCGAAATATTTAGGGTCCCAGAGGCAAAAATGTCATCTTGAGGTCTTTGCTTTCAGGGTCCCAAATGGCTTCCCCCCATGCCTAAGTGTCTACGGTTCCCCAGACACTATCAGTGGCTGAGCCAGGTCCAGTGTGCGGGGCTCCCTTGGGGCATGGGGGCTGCCCAGGCTCACCTGAACAGGAAATTGTAGGAGAAATCGAGGAGACCCATCTCATGCCAGCCACTGCCCGCTTCTGTGGCGTCGCCCAGCAGCACGGTGCGGAGGTTGGTGTACATGGCTTCCGTGAGCGCCTGCAGGTCTCTGTGGAGGAGAGTCCTGGGGCAGGGGACAAAGAAATGAGAGAGCAGCTTCCAAAGGGTGATATCCACGTGCAGGCACCTTCCTCCCCAAACCTCAGGGTCCCGGGGCTCCAGTTCCTTGTTGGCAATGGGGGTCTTTGGAAGACTGGCTCTAATGAGCTGGTCTCATTGCTATCACCATCAGCGACGACGACCAGTACTATTTACTGTGCGAAGCACAACGATCTCACTTCATTTTTTGGCAACTCTGATGGTTAACGGTTACCATTATGATACCCATTTTACAGACAGAGAGACTCAGGGACATGGAGGGAAGTGACTTGCCCAAGGTCACCCAGCCAATAAATGACACAGCTGTGACTGAAACCTTGATCAGGCCACCTCCAGAGTCTGGACTCTTTTTTTTTTTTTTTTAGGATTTTATTTATTTATTTTTAGAGAGAGGATAAAGGAAGGAGAAAGAGAAGGAGAGAACATCAATTGGTTGCCTCTCACGCACCCTCAGCTGGGGACCTGGCACGCAGCCCAGGCTTGTGCCCTGACCGGGAATTGAACCAGTGACCTTTGTGTTTACAGGCCAGTGCTCGACCCACTGGGCTACACCAGCCAGGGCCAGAGTCTGGAATCTTCTCCACGATAGTCTATCCCTCCTCGGGGCACACACGCTTGGATAAGGAGCCCTTTAGTCTGAATAAGCCCCTAGTTTCTCGGATAACTCAAGAGTGGAAAACTTCCAGGGGGGTTGCATGAACTTGCAGTAATAAAAGCTTTTGGATGTTCAAGCTGGAACACTGTTGGAATAGCAGACATGACCCATGTGCAATAATGTGTGTAAAGGGCGCAAGAGAGCACCTGGCACATTGTAAGTGCTCCATAAATGGGAGGTTGTGATTGACCTTGACCTTGACCTTGTTTTCCCGACCCCACTCCAGGCACTAGTCCTCAACAGAGACAGTAGATGTGTCACTCATGCCCAGAAGACATCATGCCAACTTGGAAGAAACTTCCAGAAACTCTTGGGGGCAGACCCTGGAAGAAAGTAGGGTCCTCCCCAGGTAGTGGATTAGGATGCAGTGAACCGTGGACTCTTATTGCTAGTGAGCTCTGGAATGGTGGGACCCGGGACACTCAGGCTCAGAAACACTTCTAGCAGCTGTCCCACCAAGCCAAGGTCAGACTGGGCACTGCCTCTCATCCGTGTGCACCTCATAAGGCTGGCCTTTCCTCAGCTTGGCAGTCCTGCAAAACCCAGCCTTCTAGGCACTTCCCTAACTCGGGGAGGTTACCCTTCCTGGAGACAGAGCAATAAAATTAACATCAGACTGTGTGGCTCTTGGGGTGGATGCAGAGTCTCATTTCCTCAGTATCTGGGGTGGAGAAGAATGTGCTGTGGAGTTGGCAGACTTGAGTTCAAATCCCAGCTCTGCCACTTATTAGCAGTAGACCTTGGACAAGTCACTTCACATCTCTGAGCCTCAGTTTCCTCATCTGTACGATGAGAATGAAAATACCTACCTCTTGAGGCTATTGCACAAATGTGAGAGTAAGCCTATCGAACACCTGGCATGTGGTAGGTGTCCTCAGAGGGTGGTTGGCACCCCTCTGCACCCCCGGCATCTAGGCTGGTGAGCAGGGGACAGCAGGTCCTCAGAGGTTTGCTGAATGAGTACAGAGTTAATGTTGTGTGGTTGATGTAAGACTCCCTTATGTTTCTGGACATGCACCCCTTCCTAGCTGCGTGACCTACAGCAAGTCACCTCTTGAGCTCCATTCTCCTCATCTGTGAAATGGGGCTGTAAGTCACTTACCCTCCAGCAATGCCCTGAGGACTAATGCGATCCTGCATGATGCCTGGCACAGAACGTAAACTCAAAAATATCAACCACCCCACCCTTCTCCCTTCATCTTACAGATGTGAAAACAAGCTTGGGGTGGGGGTGGGGGGAGCTTCTCCAAAGTCTCAAGGCTAGGAAAGGGTGAAGCTGGGATTTGAACCTAGGTCTGGCTGACCCAAACCCTGGTCTCCTTCTACTCAAATCAGAGCTGCCTGCTACGAAGTAGAGTTCTTCCTCAGCCCAAATATTTTGGGTTGTTTTTTTCCTTTGTTTTTGTTTCCTTGAAACAAAATGTCTTTACCAGACACCTGTTGAGACAAGCACGACTCGAACTAGCAGATGGAAGCGGACTGCCCACCCTGGCCCACCCGCAGGCACTGTGTTCGGCCACTCACGGTTTCATCTTGGCCTTTTCGTCGCTGGGGTTGTAATTCGGAAGCTGCACATCGAAAATCCTCTCCATGAGGAAGACTGCGTAGGCATGGAAGTCCAGCTTCGTGCGAGGCTCCCACACCACCGAGTCGTAGGAGTGTGGGTCCAGGAGGACAGTGATGTATCTGCCCCCCACCAGCACCTGGGGAGTTGGCAGGTTAGCGTGGAGTGCCGCTATGAACAACGGCAGCTGTCCGTGGTCAAGGGCTCACCCTGTGCCAAGCACTGGCCCCTCCAGGTACCTAACGGACAGTGGTCTTTCATCGGCCCCGCACGGCCACCCTGTGAGGTAGGGACCGCCATTCCCCCACGTATAGCTGAAAGGTGAGGTTTTGAGAAAGCACGAAGTGGGCCCCAGATGGCACAGCTGAAAAGTGGCAGAGCTAGAACTGGAATTCCGCACTTCCGTGAACCAAAGGCTGTGCTCTTAACCACCTCAGCCCAAAGCACCTGCCTCGGCTATCGGGTCATGTCACACCTCCAGCAGCCAGGAGGGAGTCTGCCCACAGGAGGCAGCAGATGGACACATGTGTGTCATAGGTGGATGGACGGATGGACCGATGGATGGACGCACGGACAGGAGGATGTTGTGGGTAAATGCTAGTGGACAGGTTATAAATGGGTGGATGAATCAATAGATGGACGGATACATGGATGGAAGGAAGGACAGATGGACAGGTGATACTTGGGGTAAATGCGAGTGGACGTGCAAGACCCCCTTCTTTGGGAGGCTGAGAGCTCTGCACGCACCGCGCTGCCCCAGAAGGGAAGGAAACAGCACCAGGGGCCGTAACCCTGCAGGCAACAAAGGGAAGGGCCTTTTCCCTCAAGTGTCTGTGCGGGGTCACGCCACGGTCCGTGAGTCACATTCATCAACCCCCCTTATAAGACACAGGCCGATATCTAAGGGAAAATGCTATTGGAGGGATTGTTAGATGGATGGATCAATGGCGGCATAGAGCACAGAATGTATGTTGGACGGAGAGATGGATGGACAGGCAGCTAGAGGTTGGTTGGAACTAAATGTGTGGAAGGGTACAGGGACGGCAGGATGCTATGTGGATTTGGGGAAAATGGATTGAAGGATGAATGTTGGATGAATACAAGTTGGAAGGATCCTTGGAAGATGGGTAGGTGGGTGGTGGTTGTTGGGATGGACACGGAATATATGAGTGAATGCTGGGAGGCTATCAGGAAGCAAGGGTGCTGCCTAGGTAGGCAGAAGGATGGATGTGATAGTGACGGGTGGGTGCTGGATGGATGGAAGTTGAACGAATGGATAGAAGTCGGTTAGATGGGTATCGCAAGGATTGGAGAGATGCTGAATGACTGCCCAGCTCCATGCTGGGAGGATGCTAGAGGGATACCGAAGGGAAGGGTGTTAGGTACTCGTTGGATGTACAGCTGCACAGACGTAGACAGAATGTTGGCAGGACCACTGGGTGGATGTGGAATGAGTGGGTTACCATGTGCACGGGTGTTGGAGGAATCAGTGAACATCAGGTATGACAGCCCCGGCTGCTCATCCCCTTCCCTCCCAAGAGGCACCAGAGATACTTACAGTAAAGATATCACCATGTTTCTCCTTCATCCTTGTGAGGAAGCTGGCAGCATCTTTTCCAAACTCCAAGGCATAGCCCAACCAGGGGATGCTGCCCAGGTCCAGGGGAGGCTCGCCAGGTCGCCTGCAGGAACCACAGTGCTTATCACCACTTGATAAAGCAGGGAAGAGGATAAAGTGGGTACGGAAGGAGGCATGCCTTTAAATGGAGAGGGGAGGGCAGGCTTCCCTGAAGGTGGAGAGAGGGAGCCACGTGGATACCTGGAGGAAGAGCCTCCAGGCAGAAAGAACAAGTGCAAAGGCCCTGAGGTTAGATGGTGCCTGGCATGTTTAAATGACAGTACAGAGGCCAGTGTGGCTGGACTGGAGGGGAAAGCAACAGAGGTTGAGGCCAGAGTGGTAACAAGGCCCAGGTCACGCAGGGCCTTGCAGGCAGCTGTGAGGGCTTCAGCTTTGTCTCAGGGAGGTGGGAGCCATGGAAGCTTGGAGAAGAGTGGGGACGTGATCCAGCTCAGTTTTTGTCATTTTCTTTTTTAACGGATCCTTTTGGTTGTTGAGTAGAAAATGAACTTCAGGGGGCTGAGAGCCGAAGCTGGGGGACCAGTTGACGGAGGTGGTCATCTGTCTAAGGGTGGGAGAGCTTTCCAGAACCCGGTAGCATAAAGATACAGAGCTGTCTGGTTGAGCCAGCACAGCCCAGGCTCTGGTCCTCTCACATTCCCTGTCACGGCCGCAGAGAAAGGATGAGACTGCAGAGCGCTGCCCAGAATCTCAGTCTCTCAGGTGGCTGGAGGCCAGGCCCCTGGGCTGCGGCGATGCCCCCGGGGCACACGCCAGCTCAGCCTGGGGGTAGGAAGGTTGGGCGTGTGATGGTCAAGGTCAGAATCATCTGTGAGAGCAGAGCAACTCCTCTGAGAATCTAATCACAGCATGCGTAACTCACTGTGATAGACAGAATTCTGAGATGGCCCATACCTTTGTACAGTCTGCTCCCATGGAGTGGGGGATAGATGGTACAGCTGACTTTACGGACGAACACTCCTCCTGAGTGGGCCTGGCCTAATCAGGTGGACACAGGGCTTACGAGACACAAAGCTGTTCTGGAAAAAGACTCAAAGCATGGGAGAGACACAGCACCAGGGAGAGTCTCTGTTGCTGGTTTTGAACATGGAAGGGGCCACAAGGCAAGGAATGCCGGTGGCATCTAGGAGCTATGAGTGGGTCTTGTCTGACAGCAGATGGGGACCTCAGTCCCACAACCACAAGGAACTGAACTCAGCCAGATTCTTCACCAAAGGTAGCCTTGCCTGCCCCTTGACTTCAGCCTTGGAAGAGGCTGAACAGAGAACCCAGCTCCACCCTGCCTGACCTCTGACCTGCCAGACTGCGAGCGGATACACGGTGCTGCCGTAAGCTGCTAAGTGTGTGGCAACTGGTTACACGGCAAGGGATCATTAATACCCGCAGACTTACATGGCTCTTGCATGGGCCCTGACCTTGACCAAGCACGTAGTGGGTACGAGGTGGTATATGAACCCCATCTTGTTCTCCTCCCGATCCTTTGAGAGATAGCTAAGGAGAGGTGCCTCAGGGTCCCAAAGGAGCCTCACATTATGGCAGGGCTGGTGCTCACAGTGGGCCCCTCGGAGGTCCCTAAACCCGGGCAAGGACCCATGTTGCCATGTTAGAGTCCTCAGAACCACAGGGAGGTAGAAAGCTCCCTGTCCGCTGAGTGGGTGAGTGAATCCTCCCAGCTCCTCTCCTCACTGGATTCACTCACTCACTCCTTCGCCAAATGGTGACGACAAAGCCGGAGACACAGCAGTGAACGGGACAGACCAGGTCCCTGACCTCACTGGGCGTGGAGAGAGACAAAAGCACAAAAAAGCAAAATCGTTTCAGAGAGTGGGAAGTGTGATGAACAAAATACAGGAGATGCAACTCCACGATGAAAAGAAAAAAAACCCAGTTTAAGAACACACGAGGGATTTGCATGGACGGTTCTCCAAAGAAGACAAAAATGGCCAGTAAACACATAAAAATATGCTCAAATCATTAGTCCTCAGAGAAATGCAAATCAAAACCACCATGCAGAACCACTTCACACCCATGAAGATAAACATCGTAAAATTAAAAAAATAAAAATAAGTAAAAAAGGAAAGTACTGGCAAGGACGTGGAGAGGCTGAAATACTCGTATATCTCTGGTAGGGATGTAAGATGGTGCAGCTGCTTTGGAAACTAGTTCCTTGAAAGGTTGAACAGGTAGCATGCGGCCCAGCACTATAGCCCCAGAGAATTGAAAACATGTGTTTGTACATGAACTTGTACACTATTGCTCACAGTAGCTTTATTCCTAAGAGCCGAAAGGTGGGGCCAACCCAAATGTCCATCGACTGATGAGTGGATACACAACAGGTGGTCCACTCCTGCCTGGGAACATTATTCAGCCACAAAAACGAGAGAAGCGTAATTCATACCACGATGTGGAAGAACCTCGCAGCCGCTGTGCTGAGCGAAAGAAGCCAGACACAGAGGGCCACGTATGGCATGATTCTACTTCTAGGGAAGGTCCAGAAAAGGTGAAGCAACAGATAGGAAGCAGGTCAGTGGTTCCCAAGGGCGGAGGGGCGAAGGATAGGATGATGGGTGACTTCTCATGGGTGCCGCGTTTCTTTTCGGAAGGATGAAAATATTCTGGAGTTAAATAGTGGTGATAGTCGTACAAACCTGTGAATACACTAAAAACCATTGAATTGTCTATTTTAAAAAGCTGAGTTTTATACTACGTGTATTATATCTCATTAAAGAAAATAAGGCCCTGGGTAGTGTGGTCCAGTGGATTGAGTGCTGGCCTGCGAACCGAAAGGTCACGGGTTTGATTCCCAGTCAGGGCATGTGCCTGGGTTGCGGGCCAGGTCCCCCGGTTGGGGGCATGGGTATCTCTCACACATTAATGTTTCTCTCCGTCTCTTTATCCCTCCCTTCCCTCCTCTCTAAAAGTAAATAAATACAATCTTTTAAAAAAGGAAAAGAAAAAAGGGTGATATAAGATAGTGAGGGGCTAGTTCAGAGAAGGTGGTGAGGACCAGCTTCTTCAAGGAGGTACCATGAGAGCCAAGACCTAAGGATGAGAAGGAAGTACAATGGAAGAACGGAGAGAAAAGCAGTACAGGCAGAGGGCACAGCAAGCGCAAAGGCCCTGGGGTGGGAACGCACTTGGTGAGGTTTTCACAACAGAAGCTGATGTGGCTGGAGTGGAGAATTGGGGGGTGGGGGCCTTTGATAGGCAGGAGATGATGTTGGAGGTGACCTGTGGACCACAAGGACCCAAAAAGCAAGGAGAGGGCATCAAGAGCAATGGGGATCCTCTGGAGGGTTTGAAGCGGGAATTGGGAAGTAATGAGCTTTTAAAAGGTTGCAAATAAGAGAGAGGCAGCAGGGATAGGTGTCAGGAGGCCACTGTAACCGCCTAGAGAGCAATGACAGTGGGAGCGCAGGCCACAGTCCCCAGGGAGCCAGCCTGAGCATCGGACTCCCCCGCTTCCAGGACTGTGGGCTTTTGTGCTCCCCTAGCTGTCCGGGGGAACACCACCTTGTCTTCCCCCTTCTTCCCCTCCCTCTGGCTGTTCCCCAGTGTAACCCAAAGTGTGGGACAGGTGGTGATTGGAGAGACTGGTCAGACTTGAGAGCCGGAGTTTGGGAATTACGGGAGCAGAACACAGAGGAGGCTTGGGAACACTGGGAAGTGCCTCCTGCCACCACCTCCTCCTCTCTCCCCGGCCCCCACTCTGCCTCTGAGCCCATCATGGAGGAGACGTGCAAAGTCATGGGTCGGGGGTCCTAAGGGGGTGCCAGGGAGCTACCAAGACCTTCTCTTTCCCCTTGTCTTTTTGTGAGCCCCTGGGTCAAGGCCACTTCTCAGAAGGCTCCCCTGAAAGGTGGGGTGGCACGCTGGCAGAGCCCGGGCCGGAGTAACCCATTAGCCCGAGGCACACCGGCCCAGAGACAGGGCAGGGGAGCAGCGTTTCTGGCAGGAGGGTGTGGTGGTTATGAGCCCGACTTTAGCACACTTTCTGGCTTTAAATCCCAGCCATGCACTTGCTGGCTGTGTGGCTTTGCCTCTCCATGCCTCAGTCGCCTCATCTGTAATACAGGGTTGACCACCTACTGACCACGTCAGGCCGTGGTGCAGATCAAGGGAGTCAGACAGAATGGCTAGTGCCCGGTACCTCATTGCTGGGACTAGTCTGGGGCCTGAGGAGCAGGACCCATAGAATCCCAGGCACCGTTTATTGGGTGAAAACAATGTGTCAGGTGCTTGCATTTTCCAAAGGTGTCCTCGCTTGGTATTAATGGCCAACACTTCATGAGCCCTGGCTGTGCCACCCTATGAGGAGGGAATTGTTACTATGAAGCCCATTTTACAGCAGATGAAACTGAGGCCGAGGGCTGAGTCACTCACCCAGGGCCCAGTGTGGAGGATCTGGGTTTCTAACTCAGGCAGGTCTGGCTGCAGGGAGGCTACCCTGGCCCCCAGTCTCCCCAAGTGAACATCTGCATCTCCACTTTGCAGATGAGGAAACTAAGACACCGAGAGGTTTCAGCAACCTGCACAAATGCAGGGCCTGAGATTTTCCCCTAAGAGGTCTTTGGGGATGCGGGTGGGGCGGGGGCTTCCTTTCCTACCCTTTATTCTGGCTTGAGCTCCCCAGCAAGCCAAGTGTTATTTCTGGCAGCTTTCATCTTTCCCTAGAAAAGTCCCAAGGAGGTGCAGACAAAGGCAGGAAGCTGGGAGGCCAGGCGTCTGACCCCCCTGGTGTGGCGCAGGCTCTGCCAGCTCCCGACCTAACTCAGACCCAGGCCACATTCCAGTGTGACTCAGCCTGGCCAGTGGGGCAAAGGAGGCTCTATTTTGGGGTCTGCGGTCTCTAGCCTCTACCACTGACACTCTCACTGTTTTCGGGTACTGCCAGGCTCCCGCCCACAGAGCTGACTGCCGCCTGCCCTCCCTGGTTTGGATACCAAGGCACCTTTTCTGAGTTTTAATTCCCATCACATGCGGTCCTCCAAAAACTGCCCATTCCTCACTCACAGACAAGGCGACATCACTTTGCTGTGCAATGCTGGTGCATTGCCCAACCTCTCTGTCCAGTATTTTCTATTCAATTCAGGGCCACAGGCTCTAGGAGGATTTAATGGGAGAACAGAAGGGGGCTGGTTGCCATTCACCCACGGCCTCCCTAACCTTCTTCCATTACTCCCTCTCATGGCCTCCCGCTGTGTAGAAAAAGCATGTGGCCATCTTGCTCTAGTTTTGTTTTCCTGTTTTTGTAAATAATAGACACAGATTCAGAGAACTGTTTCTCAACACAAGAAAAAACCTGTATAGTGATAAATACAACAGCTGCATGTTCGAGAGGCAATAGGGAGTGGTGGGGACTATGGCGCGGTCTAGCAGGGACTCTACTACTAACTCCCAGGCAAGTGTTTTTAGATCTTCCTTTTTTTTTTTTTTTTCACAAGAAGCTGGAAATCTGGAATTTTGTGTATGGAGTCCCCCAGTTCTCTCCCCCTGTGCTGTGTGGTACATACCATGCCTGCCTGGGGTTGAATCCAGCCACAGACCACCATTTGGTGACCTCTGATTAGTACATGTTGGAAGGAGACAGCTTGATTTGTTCTTAGAAATTCCATATTCTGCAAGGGCTAACATCAGCCCTTGAACCACCAGGAACCCTCACTCGAGGCCACTTGTGGCCTCTGGTTCCCCAGAAAAGGGGCTTCCCACCCAGGAGACCTCTCCCAAGGCTCCCCACAGCAGTCACACAGGCCCGAAGAGGAAGGGATGCACTCGGCCTGGCAAAGTGGCTGGGGCGTGAGAGACCAGCGACATGAGCCAGCTCAGAGGACAGATGGAAAAACACAGGCTGGGAAAGCAAGAAGGTCTCTGATACTCCCGTGGCAGCCCACGGCCTCAGCAGGCACAGAAGTCAGATTCCTAACTCCCAGCTCACCGCCCCTCCCAGGCACACACTCACAGTTAGTAAGCTGGGCTTACAAATTCTTGCCATAATTACAGAACTTTGAATTTGGATTTGGAACTAGACGACATTAAGAATTATTTTTTATATTCTCAAGATAACAGAATTGCGGTTGTTACTGTTTTTGACATGCATACTGAGATACTTAGTGGTAAGGTAGTCTGACACCTGTAATTTGTTTTGAAATGTTGGCAACTGTCAAATCTAGGTGATGAGTACATGGGGGTTCTTATACTATTCCTTCTATTTTTCTGTTTAGATGAAATTTTTCATAAGTAAACTGTTTTAATTTTAAACAGAACAAAGCCACACGTAGGGAGAGAGCTGCTGACTGACTGAAGTAGTGCTTTTTTCTTTTCACTGGAAAAAGCATAAACTTGGGAACACACTAGATGTGGAATAGAACTTCTGTGTGACCCTAAGGAGGTCACTCAGCCTTTCGAGGCCCGGGGCGATGAGTGTTACATCAGGGGTCAGTCAGGAGAAAGGCATGACCCCAGGGAAGTGCGGGGCCTTGCTTGTTTTGACCCAAACGTTGGATCGCCATCTCTACAGCATCAGCATCATCCGCCTTTTTTTCCAGCACTTGGTTATTTGTCTTAAGAATCTTCTGGTGGTAGCTGCATCTCTCACTATCTTAACATCGTGTGGCTCTAACACTATTTTTAAAGATTTTATTTATTTATTTAATTTTAGAGAGAGGGGAAGGGAGGGAAAGAGAGGGACAGAAACATCGAGTGGTCGCCTCTCACACACGACCACAGCCGGAGACCTGGCCTGCAACCCAGGCATGTGCCCTGACTGGGAATCGAACTGGTGGCGTCTGGGCTTAGGGTACGACACCCATCCCACTGAACCACGCCAGTCAGGGCTCTAAGGCTTTTGAGCATTCAGATCGCAACTATAACGTGTGCAAAGAGCGAGAAGTCATTTTTCCTAGGAATTAAAATTTCATGCAGCCCAGATTTTTAATCCAGGCAGACCTTGGGCAAGTTGCTTGGTCTCTCTGAGCCTGTTTCCTCCTCTGTACAGCGGGGGTAAAAGAGCACCCCTCACTGAGTCAGGAGCAGGAGATGAGATTGGGGCTTAAATTGGGGTCCCCATTGGGTCTCCCCAGGGTCTGTGCAACTGTCCCCCGGCTGTCAGTAACCCCTGCACCCATACTTCTCCCCTGTACCCACTTGCTGACCCCCCTAAACTGCCGACAGATATAAAAATAAACACCCTCGAAGATAAATTAGTTCTCTGGATCTAGCAAGAATTAGCTAAAACAATGTTTAATTGGCATTCCTGCTAACCCAGCAATTCCACTCTCACCTACTATCATCATCAGCAGCCCTACTTTAAAGACTGGGAAACTGAGGCAGAGAGTAGTTCTCACCTTCTTATTCCTAGAGGCTGGAAACTGTCATACACTGAGCACCCAGGTCCCCTGCCTCCCATGGCTGCCGCCATCACCCCAAGAAAAATGCAGTCACCCTGAGAAAAGCACAGACCAGGATGCCCCACAGGAAAACCACAGCTCACTGTCTGAAATAGCAAAAACACGGGCAACAACCTAAAAATCCACCAGTAGGGACAGGAATACAAAGGCAGAAAGAAGCCTGCCACTATTCATACTACGGAACCCTACATGGAAAATCAAAAGGTTGAATCAGATCTCCATGTAGCAACCTGGACAAATGTCGGAACTGAAATCTGGAGTGAAAGAAAAGCCGACATAAAGTCTGAACCCGCCTCTACACCGAGTACCCAAAAAGCCTGACAACTTGAGAAAATAACTCATTTCATCATAGGGAAACGTATTTGTTGTCTTTTTTCCCCCTTTTGTGTGAAGTAACAGGACTATTATTTTTTCTTTTTCTTTTTTCTTTTCCAGGCCAATGATTGAATACCTGGTGTTCAATTTCACCTGGAAATGTGTCTGATTGTTGAAGCGAAATATCATGAACTTCTTGTTTGGAAATTCAACTAACATACTGTTTAAAAATAAAAAGTTTCCAGAAAATTTCTGGAATTTTCGGGCTGTCGGGTTTAAACACACACACTTACACTGCCCTGTCTTATCTGCGGGCTCGCGTCCAATGGCCTAACATGTGTACGAGAAATTGTAAAAACAGCAGGGGAGGCTGAGGTGATATGATATCCTGGATTGGATGCCGGAGCAGAAAGAAGACATGAATGGAAAAACTGCTGAAATTCAAATAAAGCCCGCAGTTTGGTTAGTTGTAACAGGCCAGAGGTGGTTTTTAGTTTTGACAAGTGTATATGACACGGGAAAAATGTTAACAAGAGCAGAAACTGGGTGAGGGGCCTTTGGGAACTCTTTGTACTACCCTTGCAACTTTTTTGTAAATATAACGCTAGTCTAAAGTGAAAAGTGTACTCTAAAAATCTGGAAGGTTGCCCCAAACGAATCAACAGCAGAAGTCCAGAATTGTGGGAAGGGTGGTTAGAAAGGCTCATCTCTCATGGGATATTTGTTTTAAGTCAAGGCATTCAGCTATTCCTTGTGCAAATTAATTTTTTGTGTTCCAGAAAACGAAAAAGGCCTGCTGCCATCTCCCTGGCTTGAGGGGTAAGAGATTTTACTTTTTCTCCTAAACTGCAGATTCTCAATGGCACAGAAAAACCTTTGGGACTAGGAAGCTGAGACATTTCTCCTTGGTTCTGCCGAAGCCGTGGGACCTCCGGCAGGGGAGACCCCTTTCTGGGCCTCAGTTTCTCCCCGGGGGCAGAGGGAAACACCCAGCCCACCCAGCCCCCTCGTCCAGGTCGGGGACTCCCGTGGAAGGCGGTTTCGGGGCTGGTCAGAGGGCCTCCCCCTAGCCCCATTTCTCCCATCTGTGGAATAGGAATGAGGAGGAGGCTACACCACCGGACTGCAGAGAGCAAGGCCGGGGTTTGCACCAACCAAGTAGGTGCTGGATTCAGGTATCGGCTGGAGAGCCGGAGAGGGCTTCCACCGAGCCCGTCCACGCACCTTTCCTGACCCACAGACCTTGGGTCCTCACCTGGAACCCCAGCGCACATCCCAGCGGTCGCGCTCTGGGACAGGCCCGGCCGACCGAGCCTGTGCAGTAGGTGTCAGCCTCCCGCGACCTAGCCCTCCAGCCCACACCTTCCTGAGACGCCCCACCCCCTGCTTTGCAGAGAGGGGGTGGCGCCCGGCCCGACCCCTCCCGGGGATAAGCGCGGGGAGCCCCTTGTGCGAGGGGCCTGGACTCCCACCTCCCAGGGGCGGGGGCGAGGATGGGAGGTTCTGCGGCCTGGCCTTCCGCTGGCTCCACGACCCCCAGCTGCAGCCCGGGCCGGGGAGCGGAGACGCCCCTTTTGTCCCGCCGGGCGGCGCGGGCCGGCGGGGCTTGGGGACACTCACCGCGTGCGTCGGCGGGTCAGTAGCAGCAGCAGCAGCAGCGCGGCCAGGAGGCCGAAGAGCACGGCCCAGGGCATGGTCCGAGGAGCACAACCCAGAGCAAGCCGGCAGCGACCCTGCGCGGGAGACTGCGGGCGGGTTCGGGGGTGGCCCGGCCCACCCAGGTGCCTCTCCCCGCCCCTGCGTCCTCCCTCCAGCCCACAGGCCGGGCCCATTTAGGGGCACGGGGCGGGGCCGTCTATCCCTCCCAGGTCCCGAGGGGTCGCTGTGGGCGTTCTTGGAGACCCCCTCCTCTCGGCTCCGGCAGAGACAGGCCCCCACCCCCTGGGCCAGGAATGTGTGGAGGGGAGGGGCGGTGGGAAATGTGGGATGGAGGAAAGGGGAGACGCGGGAGGGAGGAAGGGTTGTGGTAGGACGTCGTGGGGCGGTGACAGAAAGGGAGAGGATGTGCAAGGAGGCAGAAATTCTGTGAGGGAGGAAAGGGGGTGTGGGGGAAGGGGGAGGTGGAAATACCGGCATAGGGAAGGGAGTACGAGGTTGGGAGGGTGACTGGTGGATGGGTGGGGGGCTTTCCATCACTTTCCACCTAAACCACCTCCACTACCCGCTCCTCGTCCCATCTCCACCTGGACCACTTAGAGACCTTGTGCTGGCTATGCTGTGGGGGGGCTGGGGCGGGGCGGGTTTGGGCTGGACTCTACCCACAGGTGTACTACCTGCATCACTGCAGGGGGGTGGTTATTAGAGCTTCTCGGATGGGCTCCATCTCCCCAGTCCGCACCTGCTGTAAGGGCCCCACCAGTGAGTGTGAAGCGCCCAGCCCTGTACCTGGGCTGTGGCAGGGGCTCAGGGTGTGGGCGCCATTGTCAGGATTAAGGTGGTTAAGGTGCCAGCCTCGAGGCACCGCCATTGGCTCCGCAGGAGACCACATCTGGGTGCCAGTGAGAACCTGGGCTTCTAGCTCCAAGGCCTGGGCCTCACATTAGGTGTTTTTGTTAGGTTTGAGACACGCTCTCCACTCCCTGCAACCGCTGGCCCCCATTCCCACCCTGGCCGACCTCGCACACAGGTAACTCATCTTTTCTGGGGCCAATTACTTATCTGGGACCAGACTGATTGGCGTGTATTCCTCAGGGCGGGTGCGAGGAATTGAGGGGAGCTCATCTGTAAGATGGAGTCGCACACACTGAGTGCTTGGCATGAGTGAGTTTTGTGAGACCATGGGCGGACTGTGCAGCTGGGACCCAGAAGCTTTGCTCCTAGTCCTGTGTTCACTCTCAGTGCTGGAGGAATTTTGGCAGGTTCATGTCCTCTTCCGAATAGCCCTCTTAGGAGCTGTTACTCCTGCCCAGGCTCCTGGCTTCAGCCCTCATCTCTCCACAGCCCATTCTCCCCACCCCCCCCACCCCCGCCAGTAGTCAAAAGGATCCTGTTAGGGATGGGGGAACCAAGAGTTGAAGATTTTAGCCTTAGCTAGAGTTGATAAGCTTAAATGATTGATGCATGTGGAAAGCTGTTATTCCAGGAATTAGAATTACAAGACCTACGTGACTCCAGGAGGTCGACCAGCAATTCAACCTTTGTGCCCCAGCGGGTCTGCAAGCAGATGATATCCCCACATCCCCACGAGGGAGGCATTGCATTCCGGAGAAGGAATGCAGATAAAGAATTGTTGATCGACAGATAAAGAAGTACTAGGAAACTCGACTGCAACTCTTATCCAATAACCTTTTTTCCAGACCCCTTACCTACCCCTTCTCTTCTTATAAAAGGATCGGCTTGAGAGGAAATGTTAAGAAGGTTTCTGAGGGTACACAACCTGCCATCTTCTCAGGTCACTGGCACCTGAATAGCCCATAAAGATGCAGTCGTTGGGAGAACCAAGATGGCGGCGTAGGTAGACACACTGCGCCTCCTCGCACAACCAGAACTGACAGAAAATCGAACGGCAAGGGGGTCCAACACCAAGGAAATACAAAATAAACATTCATCCAGACCGGTAGGAGGGGCTGAGACAGGCACCGGGGTGGAGAGGACTCGCGTGGCCGTGGCGGGACCGAGACTGGCGGGGTGTGGGACGAACGGGGCAGGCAGGCCGAGCACTAGCAGACCCTGCGGCCCCACATTTGCACAGATAAACCGAGAGGGCCGGACTCAGAGTGGCGGAGAGCGGGGCAGGCAGAGCAGTGGGTAGCACCCCGGAGCCCCACATTCGCACACAGATAAACCGGGCGAACGGCGGGGCGGGGATCGAAGCAGGCTGCGCAACCCAGGGCTCCAGCTCCGGGAAATAAAGCCTCAAACCTCTGATTGAAAGCGCCCCTGGGGGTTGGGGCGGCAGCAGGAGAGACTCCCAGCCTCACGGGAGAGGTCGTTGGAGAGACCCACAGGGGCCTAGAGTGTGCACAGGCCCGCCCACTCGGGAACCAGCACCAGAGGGGCCCAGTTTGATTGTGGGTATCCGAGTGAAAGACTGAAATCTGGAGGAAGGTGAGGCGGGCGCCATTGCTCCCTCTCGACCCCTCCCCCACGTACAGCGTCACAGCACAGCGACCAGCGTTACCCCGCCCCGGTGAACACCTAAGGCTCCACCCCTTAAAGTAACAGACACGCCAAGACCAAAAAAAAAAAAAAAAAAAAAAAAAAAAAGGCCCAAATGACAGAACACTTCAAAGCTCCAGAAAAAATACAACTAAGCAACGAAGAGATAGCCAACCTATCGGATGCACAGTTCAAAGCACTGGTTATCAAGATGCTCACAGAATTGGTTGAATCTGTTCGAAAAATAGATGAAAAAATGAAGCCTATGCTAAGAGAAACAAAGGAAAATGTACAGGGAACCAATAGTGATGCGAAGGAAACTGGGACTCAAATAAACGGTGTGGACCAGAAGGAAGAAAGAAACATCCAACCAGAAAAGAATGAAGAAACAAGAACTCGGAAAAATGAGGAGAGGCTTAGGAACCTCCAGGACATCTCAAAACGTTCCAACATCCGAACTATAGGGGTGCCAGAAGGAGAAGAGGAAGAACAAAAAATTGAAAACTTATTTGAACAAATAATGAAGGAGAACTTCCCTAATATGGCAAAGGAAATAGACTTCTGGGAAGTCCAGGAAGCTCAGAGAGTCCCAAAGAAGCTGGACCCAAGGAGAAACACACCAAGGCACATCATCATTACATTACCCAAGATTAAATGCAAGGACCTACATCCAAGATTACTGTATCCAGCAAAGCTATCATTTAGAATGGAAGGGAAGATAAAGTGCTTCTCAGATAAGGTCAAGTTAAAGAAGTTCATCATCACCAAGCCCTTATTATATGAAATGTTAAAGGGAGTTACCTAAGAAAAAGAAGATCAAAAATAGGAACAGTAAAAATGACAGCAAACTCACAGTTATTAACGACCACACCTAAAACAAAAACAAGAGCAAACTAGGCAAACAACTAGAACAGGAACAGAACCATAGAGATGGAGATCACATGGAGGGGTGTCAATAGGGGAGTGGGAGCAGGAGAGCGGGGGAAAGGTACAGAGAATAAGTAGCATAGATGATAGGTGGAAAATAGACAGGGGGAGGAAATGTAGAAGCCAAAGAACTTATAAGTATGACCCATGGACATGAACTATAGGGGGGAATGTGGGAGGGAGGGGGTGGGCAGGATGGATTGGAGTGGGGGGGGAAATGGGACAACTGTAATAGCATAATCAATAAATATATTTAAAAAAAAGATGCAGTCGTTGCTTGTCTCTAGTTACTGGTTCTGGTAGCGACAGTCAGCGCCAACACTGACTTTGCCAGTTTTGAAACCGGAGGGGGTCACTGAGTCCAGGGCTCGTGCTGCCTGTCACCTCTCCGCCAAAAAGCAGAAACAGGGATTGGATTATAATTGCGTTTTTACTAATCTCAGAGGCCAGCAATCGGAGAAGGTGGCAGGTAGAAACCCTAACACCCACTTTACCTTGGGCTTTCAGAGGTAAGTTTATACAGGGGAATCGTGGGAATTTGGGAGGGGGAAATTCCAAGGAGAAGCACAGATGTGCTGTTTCTCTGGACAGTAAGGGGAGGGGAGCTGAAAAGGGAGTCTGCAGCTTCTTCCCGAGCTGGCTCCCTTTGTTCCCTGTTATCTCTCCCTCCATTTGCATCAGCCTTCCTCTCTTCCCCGACACTTGTGGTTTATGGCCAGGGAGGTTACAGTGTCCTCTGGTCAGGGAGGAGAGGTATAAACCATTCACTCTCAGTACCATGGTTAGGGGAGATAAGCTCCTGTGATTCACCAGGTGGTTGTAAATTACTCAAACTGATTGGCCTTGTTTCATTTTCTTGTCTCAGTTTCCCCATTCTACTGGCCTTGGAATTTTCCTAGCTTCTTAGTGTCCTTTCTTAGTCAGATGCTAAGTCACTAGCACCTAAGTCAGATCCTGTCCCTGAACCCCACTCAGAGCCATCCATGGCTCCGCCTCACTCACAGCACAGCCCAGGACCTTACAAGGTGCTACAAGGACCTGGGTGATCTGCCTCTTCCACCTTCACCCCCCTGGCCTCTTGATCCCCCTCCCTCCCCCTCACCCACTCAGCTTCAACCACGCACATCTCTCATCCTTCCGCAAGTGTGCCAAACTCACTCCCACCACAGGGCCTTTGCACTTGCTCTTCTTTCTGCCTGGAATGCTCTTCTGTTGGAGACTTGCACAGAGGGCTCTTTCCTTCCCATCCCTTGTCCCTCTGTCTTTGCTCGACTGTCGCCTCCTCAGAGAAGCCCTCCGTGACCACCTGGTCTAAAGCAGTCACACCATCACTCTCTGTTGCCTTATCCTGTTTTATTTCCCTTGCCAGTACTTAACATTTCCTGCTATCACATTAAGGGTTTACTTATTTCCCTATTTAGTGATGGATGACAAGGCAGCTAGGTGATGCTCATGTGGTCTCAGCGGATTCAGGACATCAAAAAGGAAAAGGAGCTTCCTGAGCCTCTTGTTTATTTATCCAGCTTGTCTGCTGAAGCCAACAACCCCCAAAAGGCTACAGAACAGGCTGGGGGCTTTTCCCCCAATTTGGGGGCCCATGGGCAACCTTCTGGCAGTGGGGCTCACAGCCCGGCTCAGCCTATACTGGGCTGTGGGACCCTGAGCAGTCTGCTCCACCTCCCCAAGCCTCAGCACCTCATTAGGTAAATTGTCATTAGGTAAATGACCTAATCCAGGTGACAGGCCTATCAGAGGAGTGCCTGACGCACAGTTAAGCATTCGTGAAAGATGACCAAGCTCAGGGCTTATCCCAGGTCAGCCTCTCACCTCCTGCGTGAGCTCAGGCTCAGTTTTCTCATCTACAGAATGGGATGAACAAGTTCATTCCTCACAGGGCTACTGTGAGGACAGAAATAAATGAGGAGAGGATGAAATCACCCACTGTGGGGCCTGGCACACAGTAGGTGCTCAATTTCTACCCCACACCCCTCGCTTGTGTGCAGACCAGGGTCCCAGATAGCATGTCCCTCCTTCCCCCTCAACCCAGGGGCAAAATTCCCCCAAGGAAGGAGACCAGTGCTCATACACCAAGGAGAGGATGTTTCTGGGGCCTCCCAGCTTCCCCCTTGCAAACAGAATCTGCTTTTGTTCAGGAATCCGGTAGGTGGTTAGGAAGGTGGCCCCATCCCCTTCCCAGGAAGTGAACTACCATGCATGTGAGCCAGCCAGGGAAATCCCTCTTTGCTAAGGATGGATCCAGGGTGGCTGTGGGGTGCCTTCTGGCATATTTTCCCACCCTGTTTGCCTCTTCTTTTTCGGGTGCCCTTGTATGAGGTTGTGATGGTGGGGGTGTTAGGAGGAAAGGCAAGTAAAATTGCACAGCCCCAAACTACAGCTGCAGAGCAACCCTCCCTGGAACAACCTACCTCTAGACTCCCTTTTTGTGGGTGGGTGGGGGGAGGCATGGTTCACTATTTATTTATGACAAATTTCACATCTGCAATGCTCTCCCGTCGGAAGTCCTTTGAGGTGATGTCATGGGCCTTGACCAGTCTGAGAAGGGAGTCATCGGACTCGCCCAGCCTGCCAATAGCAGATAGCAAAGGTTTTAAACTGGCCCTTGAACCTGTGTGGCCCCTCGTCAACCTTGGCCACGTTCATCATCGGGATGGCCATGTCGTCCTTGGCGCCGGTGATGCGGTGGCTGGCGGAGCGTTTCCACCTCACGTACAGGTTCACAAACTCACCAGCGTCCTTCTGCGGGTCGCGCCTGCCGCCGCCACTGCACTTCCGCAGAAAGGGCTAGACTTGTTTAATGAGGTAATCGAGTAAATACGCCGTGAGTCAGATTTTCTCTTCCATGCAGCCAAAACCATTTCTAACCGAGATGACCTTCCAGTTATGGATGTGGCGAGGACTACATGAGATAATAAATAATACATCTGAAACACCTGTCACAGTGCCAGCGCACGGTGAGCTTTCAAAATGTTGTCTCATCTTATTATTTTTTACTGCCTTCTTTTTTTTCCTATTTTTTACACCTCGGGCTTTCTGCATTATCGAGCTGATAGAGTGTCCAGCTGTCATAGCTACAACATCTTGCAGGGACAGGCAGGGTCTGGGAAGTAACAGACACTCCAAACTCCCCTGACCCATGAGGACTGACAGGGTCCCCGTGGGGGCAAGACTGGTACATCCTCAGGAGTGAAGATGAAAGAAGACCCCCCCACCACCCCGCAGCCCATGGTGAAAGGGTGGGGACCTCCAAGGGCTTGAGGGCTGAACGCAAATCCCAACATTGCCACTCATTTGCCATGTGACCCTAAGCGAGTTGCTTTGCCTCATCTGTGCAATGGGCATGTCTAAGCCTTCATCGGGGTAGGGAAGCCCACCTCTCAGGTGGACTCTCAGGAAGTTCCCTCTTCTGTCCAGCTGTACCAGGGCCGCCAGCTAGTGACAATCATCCAGACTCTCCGGAAGGAGTCTCAGGGTGTCCAGATGTTCATGGTCCAGTAGAGACAAGACATCTGGGCCACTCTCTGATCCTGCCAAACCTCTGCTCTCTTACTGGGCTGCTGGAGGGTCAGGATAATGTCCAGACCCAACTCCTTCAGAAAATGGGGGGCTTTCACTGGGCAAGGGCAGCCCTTTCCTCCCACACTCCTGCCTCGTCTCTTCCGGGAACCAGATCTGGCTCATGTCTGCGTCCTGAAGGCCACAAACACACTGAGTCAGGGAAGGAAAATATTATGCGTGCTGCCTCCTTTGAAGCCGAAAACCAGACCCATAAGGGAGGGGCAGTTTAAAATGTTTTTCTAACTAAAGCTCTAACTTTGTTGGTATCTTAGGCCATCTGAAATATTTTTTCATATTAACTCATCTAATCTGCACAAGACCCTATAAAATGGATACTATTATTATTCCCAATTTTTGGGTGGTGAAGCCAAGACTCAGAGAGGCAAAATTTATTGGGGAAAATGCCAGGGAGGAAAATGAAGAGGGAGCCAGAGGAGGCTGGAAGAAAGGGAGGGAGGGAGGGAGGGAGGGAGGGAAGGAGGGTGGGAAGGAAGGAAGGAAGGAAGGAAGGAAGGAAGGAAGGACGGAAGGAAGGACGGAAGGAAGGAGTTGACCAGCTGGAACCTGGAAAGGTCAGCAGCAGGTCACCTCCAGGGAATGAGAAGCTGGAACCCAGGGTACCGGGAGCAGGAGCCATGGGGCAGAATCTTCAGGGCACCAACTGTTTCCCTGTCTTAACCTTTGTTTCCCTGTCTTAGCCTTCGTTCCCCTTAAGTGTCCGGTTCTCCCAAGAGAGAATTTGATTGGCCGAGTTCGGATCATGTGCCCACCCACTGACCTTGATGGACAAGCGAAGTGGGAGAGTGGATTCCAGAAAGAGGATCAGAAAGCAGGGTGGGCAGGTTGGAAGTTGGGCAGGGATGGCTGCAAGCCCATCTTACAGATGAGAAATGGAAAGCCCAGAGAGGGGCAGGGATTGGCAGGGACACAGAGCCTAGGGACCACAGAATCAAGGCTCCAAACAGAGGCCCCCTCTGCCTTTCCCCTCCTGGGCTCCAGGCGGGCAGGGGCACGGGAGGGCACTGTGCTCCCTGCAGGATGAATGGCTGGCTCCTGGGGGTGTGCCGTGACCAGATGAGGCCTCCCCAGAGCACAGGAAACCACCTCAGACTGAGCCTTGTTCAAGGGTCGAGGCCTTCTCCTCTCCCTCCCCATGCAATGAACAGACCCCCCTTCATACCCAGCCCTGCCCTTCAGCTCCAGCTCTATGTTTAAGAGAAGCCAGGGAAAAAAAGGTTATTTTTCCAATATGTAAAACACTTGCACGGACCAAATGAAACATGTCCAGGTTGGAGGCAGCCTGAGATGGCTTGTTGGTAAGTGCTGGAATGCTCCTTCGTATACACAAAAATCAAGGCCCTATTTACATGGGTACGAGTAGGGTTGCTAATGTCCTCACCTTAACTCTGGCTAGGCAAAGAAAAGCTTCTTATAGTCTCTAGAGAGGTCATCTAGTACAATGGTAGGGAGCAGGGATATCCTGGAGCCAGAGGGCCTGGGTTCAAATCCCAGCTCTGCCACTTACTGACAGTGTGGTCTCAGTTTCCCTTGGGGGGACTCGTGTAACCAGTGTCTGGCATCTAGCAAATACCTCAAAAGGTCACCTACTGTCCCTTGTCCATTGTCTGATCTTTTCATGAACTTCATGTGGCAAGAAATACAAACTCTTAAACCAGGCTAATAACATAAAGCATTCGGGGAAGACCAGCTTCACGCAGGTGCTGCAGGGGCAAGCGTTTCCCTCACCACCCCACCTGCTTCTCTCCAGGAAGGCACCTGCCTGCATCCACCTTGGTCAGAGGGAAACGGAGCTCCAGGGAGACAGACTGAGGTTCGTTAGTGCCACTGACATGAGCTCCTGGAATCCTTATAACCACCTGGGGTGGGAGGAATCACAACTCTCCTAACCAAAGTTGGGAAGCTTGCAAGCAACGCAGGTGGCATGAGACTCCAGGATGTCCCACTCCGAAGCCTGGCTTTTCTCTGTTCTGATCAACTATGTGGTCCCATTCCCAGTGATGGGACAAGATTCTGAAGGTCCTGTGCTCCAATCGACCCTTGTCACTTGATCCTGAAAGGAAAAACTCTCTCTCTCCCTACCTCATGGTTCAGTATGAGAGCCATTTGTCTACAAGTAATAGTTAAGATGTTTATTGTTGCTAGTGATAGGAACGCCACTCAAAATTGGCTTAAGCAAAATAATAATAATAATAATTTATCGGCACTAGCTGGGAAAGTCCAAGGGTAGAATCCTGGCTTCAAGGAGCTGGGAGAAATGCAGCTTCAGGTACAGCAGGACCCAGGAACTCCAAGGATGTTGCTGGGACTCGTTTCACTCCATCTCTCAGCTCTGCTTGCCTCTGTGTTGGCTTCACCCTCAGGCAGCCTCTCCCTGTGCTGTGTAAGATGGCTCTTAGCAGCCCCGGCATCCTGCCAGCTCAGCAGCCCCAGTGGAAGGAGAGTCTCTTCGTCAGTAGTCTAAGTGAAAGTCTGGGGCTGTCTGAGGTTTGCCTTATTTAAGTCAGATGCAATTCCCTTTACTAATCCCTGGAGCCATATGGGATGCTCATTTGGCCAGGCCTGGATCTCCTGCCTACTTCTAGAGGTGAGGGTGGGGATAGGAGCAGTTTCACCGCATTGATCCCCTAATTAATGAACTCCCTGGACCCAAGCCCTGTGCAATGTGTGTTCATTTCACATGCTCTGAGTCCCGGCTGGCCTTGAGACTTTCTCTGGCCGATGGAACACAGGGCAGTGGTGCTGTGCCTGTTCCCGGCATTGGCCTCCAGAGTCCTCACCGGTTCTGCTCTCTCTCTTTTGGACCCTGCACAGCCATCATGAGGATAAGCCTGGGCTAGTCTGCCTGAGGATGAGGAACCACATGAAAGACAGCCCAGCCCCCTGCAGTGGCCATCCTAGACCACGCCGGCTGAGTGAGGGAGCGGTGCTTCCTAAAATGAGAGATGGGTTCTATTCCCAGAATGGCAGGACAAATCTTGGGAAGCTGTTGCTCTATGAATATCATCCCCATGTTACAACAGGGAAACTGGAGAGAGAGATGAATTCGAACCTTGGCCTACTCTCCCAAGTCTCCCAGGACAACCCAACTGCTGACTGATACACCCCGATGCAGCGGGGCGTAGACACAGACAGGTGTCTCCATGCACCTGAGGCAAAACAATCAGGATAGCTGAATGATTTTAATTGAGTTTCCTGGCAGCTAAGATAAAAAGGGAAATGTATTGAGTTGCATCAGCCTGTTCACCTGATATTTAAAGAAGAGGAGGAAGAGGAAGAGGAGGAGAAAAAGAAAAAGAAGCTCTATATAAGTTTGTCTAGAGACAAATGTTTGCCTTGCCTTGACTCCAAGATGGAACCAAGGGCTCATTACACAAGAAAACAAACAAACAAACAAACAAATCGTTGTTAAGGTAGGTGCTATTCATTTCACTCTCCATAAAACCTGAAGGCAGCTGTGAACTCAGGCATTTCTGGGAGGAACTCGGATAATGAGGTTTCTTTTTTCCTTTCCTTTTCCTTCCTTCTTTCTTTCCTTCCTTTTTAACAACATAGAAGTTTATTTCTGCCTGTGTGTAACAATTTAGAGGTCACTTATCCAGGGTAGGTGAGAAGGCTCAGCCACGCCCAACATGCAACCTCAATCTCTGGGTACAAGGTAGCTGCTCCAGCTCCTGCCTTCACACCTGCCTCCCAGCCGCAGAAAAAAATTGTAAAGAGCAAGAATTTACTTTTGAGTAAACACATTTACCATCTTGCAGGACTAGGACTGACAAAAGCCAAAGGAACAGATGTAAGGCTTATCTGTAAAGCTGAAAATTAACAGGCTACCAAGGTTCAAATCCTGGCTTGACCATTTACTTGTTGTATTAGTTTCCTGTAGCTGTCACAAATTACCACAGGCTTGGTGGCTTACAACAACAGAAACGTATTGTCACGCAGTTCTTCAGGCCAACACCAGAAGGGCAACATCAGTTTCACTGGGCCAAAACCAAGATGTGGCTGGGGCTGTGCTCCCTCTGGAGACTCCGAGGGAGAACCATCCCTCACCTCTCCCGCCTCCTGGTGGCCACCCGCCTTCCTTCGTTTGCAACAGCACTGTAATCTCTGGCTCTGTCTTCAGGCCGCCTTCTCCTCTTTCTGTGTGTCTGTCTACTCTTCCTCCGTGGTCCTCTAATAAGGATACACGTGGTGGCATTTACACCCCACTGGACAATCCAGGATAATCTTCTCACCTCAAAATCTTTAATCACATCTGCCAAGATTTTATCATCTACAGTGACATTTGCTGGTTCCAGGGATTCCTTAGGACCTGATATCTTGGAGGTCCCCCATTTGGCCCACGACACTAGCAATTGACCTTGGCAATTGTAGGACCTTGGCAATTGTCTTAACCCTGCGGTGCCTCCGTTTCCTTACTGCAAAATGACAGCAAAGCACCTCATTGTGCTGTTAGGAGGGCTGCACAAAGCAATCTCACAGAGCGTTTAAAATGGCGACCAGCCCATGAAGAGAGCTCTGTGTTAGCTTCGAATGTGATCAAGACTCTTCGGCCACGACTCAAATCCCCACAAGGACAGCTCCCTGCTCTGTCCTGGTCACCGCTGTCTCCCAGCACCTGTCATGGGACTTCCACCAAGTAGGTGCTCAGTAAACGTGTAACGCACGCGTACTACGGGCTGGCTGTGTGTCTTTAGGGAGGTCGTTTCTCCTCTCTGGGCCTGTTTTCTCCTCCCTCCACGAAGGGCTGCTGGTGGGGAGAGTACATTTCTCTGGCTGGGAGGGCACCTCCCTTTCAGGGGCAGAGGGTTCAGGGATCGGGGCCGGCTGTAGCTGCTTTCTCTCTGAGTCACCAGATTTCTCAGCTCGAGGCCAAGTGTCTGAATATTATGAACAAGCGGCTGGAGATAAGGTGGGGAAAAACTGACCTGGCAAAAGAAGTTGCTGTGCGGGACTTCCTTGGAACTGTGCCGCAGCATGGCTTAGCGCTGAGCACCTGCCAGGAAGTGGGGTGGCTCGGACGCCTGGCTGTGGTGGTGAGACCCTCGGCCGGACACCTCTGTTCCCAGAGCCAGCATCTAGTCAAATCCTCATGGCTCCAGTGGAGACGCTGAGGCCCCAAAAGAGTGAAGACCGTGTCCAAATTTCTACTGTGTGATGCTGCCGACGAGGCTAAGACCCAGGACTCCTAACTCCCAGCCCAGCCCCTGCAGAAACCACGGAGGGAGAGGGAAGGCTGGCGGCGCGTTGCAAACAGGGGATGTGGCCCGTGCTGATGCCCAGGCGTGAGAGACAGGCCGCAAACTCAAAAACTAAGGCGAAGGAGCAAGAGTTACGTGCCCCAAACTTTAAATGCAGTTCTCAGGGGGAAAGGGAGCAATTGATGGTTTTAGGAGGAGGAAAACAGGATCTGGGAGTCTTTTTCCAGGTGTGGTGCACAGACCATTAGCCTCAGAATCACCCCAGGCGGTGGGGGTGGGGGAGGGCTGGGAGGAGGTTGTCAAAATGCACGTTCCTGGGGTCCACTATAGACGGGCTCTCCATTTTAACAGACCCCCCCACCGCGAGGTGATTCTGAAGCACATCTGCTATTTTAGTGAGTACAGAGATGATTCCAGTTGAAAGGTCTGGACTCAGTCAAACCTGGTTGCAAATCCCAGCTCTGCCACTTAACTTGCTGTGTGACTTTGGCCCAGTTACTGCACCTCTCTGAGCCTCAGTTTCCCCTCCTCTAGAAAGGAGAGATAGTCTTAGTACTTGCTTTTCAGGGTTCCTCTGAGGATTAAGTAAGATAATACACATAAAGAAGTTAGGACAACCTTAGCACTCAAAAACCACAGGTTATGAGCCCTGGCCAGTGTGGTTCAGTGGATTGATCACAGGCCTGCAAACTGAAAGGTCACCAGTTCAACTCCCAGTCGGGGCACATGCCTGGGTTGTGGGCCAGTTCCCCATTTGGGAGCGTGTGAGAGGCAACCGATGTATCTCTCATAAATACATGTTTCTCTCCCTCTCTTTCTCCCTTCCTTCCCCTCTCTCTAAAAGTAAATAAATGAAATCTTTTGGGACCCCCCACTGGTTGTGAGGGGTTCACTGTGGCTGTGGTGTGGAAGACGCGATGAAGGGCAGCAGCCCGAGGCAGGGAGACCGCTGCAGGACTCTGGGCCAGGGGCCTGGGGTCAGGATGTGGAAACGGGCTTAGGCGAGGTGTCTTCTTTGCGCAGCAGCAGGTGGCACCATTTCTGTACACTACACCCTGAAGGGCGCCCCCTGGAGTTGTGCTAGGAAATGGGGCTGGAGAGAAGAGGAGGCAGTCCGCAGGGAGGAGGATGGTAACTACTTTAGCAGCCATGGATCTGGCACATAGCAGTACAAGCCTCTGCCTGTGTTAACTGTTGTGTGACCTTCATCCTTCCAACACCCCTATGGGGTGGGGGTCACTGTACCAGGTTTCATAACTTTGACACTATTGACGTCTGTCCTGGAGAATTTTGTGTCTTGGGGCTGTCCTGTGCACTGTAGGAGATTTAGAAGCATCCCTGGTCTCTCCCCAGTAGATGCCAATAGCAGCCTCTCCCAGAGGTGACAACCCAAAATGTCTCCAGACAATGCAAATGTCCCCAGGGGGCACAATCACCCCCAGTTAGGACCCACTGCCTTAGCCTCATTCTGCATGGAGGAAATGCAGGCACAGAGAGCCAAAGCACCTTGCCCAGGAGTATCTGGCTAGGAAGCAGCAGGATTCGGACTCAGGTCTGGCTCGGAGCTCCGGGCATTAACCTCTGCTGCGTAGACCAGTGGCAGACCAGGCTGTCTCTATGGGACAGACTTGGGCAGCAGTCTGGTCCAAGGGAGGCCTGCTAAGGAGGTGAACTGCATTCACTTTGACTGTGTGTTTCCTGGGAACAGTTTTGGGAGCAGTGGTGGAGATGGTAGGGGATCCAAATTCATCCACCACCACCCAGCCTCCCTTGGGAGCCACCATTGATTGCTGCGGAGGGTGGGGCTGGGGAGATGGAGCCTTGAGGACAAGCAGGAAGGACCAAGATGGCAGCAACGGGAGATGCTGTGAGGTCAGCCGAGCCTGGAACCCCACTGCCGGAACCTCTCAAGCCTCCCTCCAAGACCTTCAAGCTAAATATTTATACCATGAGCTCTCTTTTCCTTCCTGTGTGGGCAGATGGAAGCTTAGAGGTGGATCCATGAGATTTGGGGAGACAGAATCCAGGGAAAGGTCAAGGCCAGAGGCCAAAGGTCAGTGATCAGGAGAAAATAGTTGAAACCCAGGACGCCTGTCCCCTCAGCTTGACATCCAAAGCCATCCAGCTGAGGACCCAGTGGCAACACCGTCATCTCCTCAGAGAGGCAAGGAATTCAAGTGCGGTTTTGCGTTCTGAAGGGGCGCAGAGTAAAATGCTGTTTCTTGTTTGCGGCCATGACCCTTTGAAGCATGGGGGTTGGAGTAAGGGGACAATTAAGTCAAAAAATCTTTCCCAGAGTAGAAGGCACTTTTCTAGACCCAAAAGTACTTTGTTTATACAGATGGCTGCTGTGAAACTGGGCCGCTAGACAGTGGATTGATGGTGGCCAGGCCTCTGGCTGAGCTGAGGGATCAAAGTCAAGGTCCTGGCAGTTTAAGCCACAGTGACCTTGGCTCTCAGTCAGAACGACAGGCCCCTGCTGCTGGGTTCTTCCCCCAGACGCTGGAGAATAAGAGCCCTCCTCCTTCATCCGGTTTTACTGCTGACTGTCCTTTATGTGTCTGAAATGTCACCTTTGACCTCTAGGCTTGCATGACCCCTAGAGCTTGCACGTCTTGGTGGGAGAATTGCCTGGGGCCTTACGCATGTTTTGGCTACGAAATTGAGTTCATGAAAGAGATACGTGCCTGTTAGCCATCACTTGAACGGTTAATGACATCAGCGCTGTGTTTGCCTTTTCTTTTCCCTCTTTGTTCTTCCACCAGGGTGGAGAGTGTTGGAGGGCGTTTGAGAGCTGGGAACACAGAGAGAAGCGACCATTAGGGCCACTCTTATCTCGGGTGGGATAAAAACCTGTTCCTGGGTGTTTCTAAGCTGAGACTGGTTCTTCTCCATCTTTACTGTGCATCCGAAACAGCTGGGGGTCTTGTTACAAAGCAGGTTCTGACTCAGTACGTCTGGGGCAGGGCCTGAGCTTCTGCTTTTCGGATTTGTCTCCAGGCAATGCTGCTGCTGCTGGTCTGGGGACCGCATCTGCAGTGACCAGGCCGGGCTTATCCCTCACCCCCCTGCCTCTAGACCTTTGCTCTGGCTGTCCCTTCCACCTGGCACCCCTCCCTCTCTCCGCCAAGCCTCTTCCTGAGCTCCTTGCCTTCTCAGAGAGGGCACCTCCTCCAACGGGATTCAGGGACTATCTGAGCTACAGGGTTCTTTGAGATAATCTTGTTCAAGTCTCTTCCGAGTTCCCAGGTGCTTTGTGGCAAGAGCTCAAATCCCAGCTCAACCTGGCTGAAGTGAAAAAAAAAAAAAAAAAAATGAATGATTGGCTCATGTACATGAAAATCCAAACATATTTATGGAAGCAGTGTTTGCGATCATCAAAACCCAGAAATGATCTCCATGTCCGCGGGGGTGGGGCACCGGCTAAGAAAACTGCGGTTGGCTCATCTTCTGGAATGCACTGCTGCTGAAAAGGACGGGGCGGTCTGCCTAGGCTGGCGTGACAATCTCCAAGATTTGTTATTAAGACAGAAAGGCAAACACGGAATGATATAGACAACATGATGTCACTTATTTAAAAACACACCAAAAAAAAATCTGTCTTTCCTGCAAGTCCATCTAAACTGGCGTGGCTGCATAGAATAAGGCCTCAGCCAGGGCACCGTGGACATTCGGGGCAAGAGGGTGCGTTGTCGTGGGGGCCGCCGCGGGCTTTGTAGAATGTCTAGCAGCATCCCTGGCTTCCACCTGTTAGATGCCAAGAGCACCACTCCCCCAGGAGTAACAGCCAAAATGTCATCGGACATGGCCAAATGTGCCCTGGGGGCAAAGTTGCCCCTATTTTCAAGCCACCGGAGTAAACTCTGGACGCGCTCATTTCTAAGATAAATAAGATCGGTTACCTCTGGGGATAGGTGAAGGCTTGGGATGCAGATAGAGGTTGTTCATTCTTAACTAATTCATTCATTCATCTAGCTCATACATATTTATTTATTTTTAAAGTATATTTTATTGATCATGCTATTACAGTTGTCTCATTTTTTTCTCCCCTTTATTCCCCTCCGCCCGGCATGCCCCCTCCCACCAGCATTCCCCCACCTTAGTTCATGTCCATGGGTCATACACATAAGTTCTTTGGCTCCTCCATTTCCTATTCTATTCTTAACTTCAACCTGTCTATTTCGTACCTACCATTTATGCTTCTATTCCCTGTACTTCCCCCCCCATTTTCCCCTCTTCCCCTCCCCACTGGTAACCCTCCATGTGACCTCAATTTCTGTGGTTCTGTTCCTGTTCTAGTTGTTTGCTTCGTTTGTTTTTGTTTTATGTGTGGTTGTTGATAGTCATGAGTTTGTTATCATTTTACTGTTCATATTTTTGATCTTCTTTTTCTTAGATAAATCCCTTTAACATTTCATGTAATAAGGGCTTGGTGGTGATGAATTCCTTTAACTTGACTTTATCTGGGAAGCACTTTATCTGCCTTTCCATTCTAAATGAAAGCTTTGCTGGATACAGTAATCTTGGATATAGGTCCTTGCCTTTCATGACTTCGAATACTACTTTCCAGTCCCTTCTTGCCTGTAAGGTTTCTTTTGAGAAATCAGCTGATAGTCTTATGGGAACTCCTTTGGAGGTAACTGTCTCCTTTTCTCTTGATGCTTTTAAGATTCTCTCCTTTTCTTTAATCTTGGCTAATGTAATTATGATGTGCCTTGGCATGTGCTTCCTTGGGTCCCACTTCTTTGGGACTCTCTGAGCTTCCTGGACTTCCTGGAAGTCTATTTCTTTTGCCAGATTGGGGAAGTTCTCCTTCATTATTTTTTCCAATAAGTTTTCAATTTCTTACTCTTCCTCTTCTCCTTCTGGCAGCCCTATGATTTGGATGTTGGAATGTTTAAAGTTGTCCTGGAGGTGCCTAAGCCTCTCATTTTTTTTAATTCTTGTTTCTTCATTCTGTTCTGGTTGAATGTATATTTCTTCCTTCTGGTCCAAACCATTTATTTGAATCCTGGTTTCCTTCCCTTCACTCTTGGTTCTCTGTCTATTTTTCTTTATTTCACCTTGCATAGCCTTCACTTTTTCCTCTATTTTGTGACCATACTCACCCATTTCTGTGAGCATCCTGATTGCCAGTGTTTTGAATTCTGCATCTGATAGGTTGGCTATCTCTTCATCGCTTAGTTATTTTTCTGGAGTTTTGATATGCTCTTTCATTTGGGCCATATTTCTTTGTCTCAGCACACCAGTCTGGCTGAATGTTTCTTCTTTAACTCCTTGGTTGTCGGACTTCCATACAGTTCGATTTTTCTGGCAGTTTTGGTTGCTTTTTGTTTTTAAATTTGTTATTGTCCTTCTTTTGGTTGTGCAAGGAGGCAAAGTGTATCTACACCTCCATCTTGTCTGGAAGTTCACACATATTTATTAAACACCCACTCTCTGCCAGACACTGTGCTAGACACTAGGGATGCAGCAGCGGGGGGAGGGGGGGGAATAAAAAATATCTGCCCAGGTGGATCTGACATCCTGGAGGGGGCAACAGACAAGAAATAAACAAGACATCAATCAGTGCAGGAGGGTGCTAAGTGCTAAGGAGAAAAACAAGGCTGGGAAGGGCCTGGGGAGGGTTGGAGCAAGGTGAGGGATTCATAGCCTCAAGTATAATGCTTAATTTCTTAGAAGGAGAATCTACCCATGTGTTATTGAGTGGTTTTAAGATTCTTTAGAGGCTGGGTGGGCTGAGTGGGCCCAGCTGGTTCCCAGTGGTCGGGACGGCCTCTGGGAGGCTGCTCCCTGGGGTGTGCGCAGCAGTTGGTCCGGGTCTCCCTTCTTCTCCTAAGACCCCCGAGTTTCGGACAATAAGCTCCTCAGTCACTCATCTGGCAGCTGGCCATTCGGCCACATGTACGGAATGCTCACCGCCTTCCTGGGCCCCTCCCATCCATTGTCAGAGGATAATGGTCATTCTAACGCATCACTGTACAAATAATAACACTAATGTCTCTCAAGGCCCTGGGTGCCTGGCCCCTGCCGCCTCTCTGATTTCATCTATTTCCACTTGCCTCTCACTAGCACCCGCACTGACATTCTCTCTGCTCCTTGGACAATTTGAGCTGCTCCCGCCTTAACCACTCAGTCCATACCCCAAAGTCTTTCTCTATTCTATAGGAAAACATGGCATTGGATCTAAAATGGACCATTTAGTTTCTGACCTATGACTTGAGTGGGATTCCTGCCTCCGTTCCCCACTGTCCCGGCATAGACCAGTGAGGAGGGTGCCAAGACTAACTGCAGGGTGGTGAGGACTCGGGCCTGGAGGCACCCAGCCCTGCTCTGAACTTGGTTCTTTCCCTAGCAGCTGTTCAATAAGCCTCACCTTTCCCACCCCAAATGGAAGCGATATGGTCCCCGCCTTCCAGGCTTCTGGGATGGTGTGTGGTCAGTTCACGTGTCAGGGTGGCTGGGCTTGGGCACCCAGTCACTCAACCAAACACAGGCACAGGTGAGGCTGCTGTGAAGGTGTGATTAACATCTACAGTCTTGACTATGTGCCGGAGATGGTCCTGGACCACCTGGGTGGGCCTGATCCGATCGGCTGCCTCAGAGCCGAGCTGAGGCTTCCCTAAGGAAGACGACAGTGGCATGTCCAGCCCAATCTTCCTGACGGCCTGTCTGCAAGTTTCAGATGTGCCAAAATAGACCCCACTGTCAGATAAGCCAGTCCTCACAATCTCTGCCTCTCTCTCTCTCTCTCTCTCCCCTGGTTCTATTTTTCTGGTGACACCTTGACTGATTCAGGAAGGATAAATAAGATAATACTTAGAAAGTCTGGCACATAGTAAATGGCCAGGAAAGCCTAGCGCCATTTTTCTTCCCTCCCCCAACAGAGCAGCTCTCGTCTTGAGGCCACCCTGAGACCAGCGGTTATGGTTGAAAAGGCAGTGGCCCAGGAGCCAGAGGACACGGACTCAGGCTCAGAGCCACCCCTGTCCCTTCCTAGCGGTGGGTCTCCCATCCTCCATCTGAAGGATGACAGTAATCTACAGGTTTGCTGTGATTTGATGCCATCCCGACTATGGCACGCCAGAGGTATTTCATACAGCCTCACGGGCTTCCGCTGTGTATGGCTGTTTGCTCACAGGGCACAGGCACGACCGCATGGCGCTGGGCACTGTGGGGGTGGAAAGCTACACAGACGCCAGGGCATCGCATGGTTTGTCTCTGTGCAAGATACACCCTCTCCCTGGAGATCCCTGGACGTGAGGGAGCCAAGAGGGAGGGAAGGTGGAGCTGGCCCGTTCGCCTCTGAGCTCAGAATCATGATGACCCAGTAATTTTCCTCCAAGAGCAGCATTCTCAGGATTAAGTCCTAGGCATCCATCCATCCCTCCATCAACCACCTCTCCAGAGAACATTTGTTGAGGGCCTACTACGTGCCTGCACTGTGCAGATAAGGGACAGAGTCAGGACTGGACAGGCCCTTCTCAGCCCCCAGCCTCCCTCACTCTGGCGTCCCCCCTCTCCTTCTTAGGAAGATCCCTCTCCAGGGGGAGATGCAGGGACCAGAAGGCGCTCAAGGGGAGCAGTGGTGCTTCAGTGGTGTCTCTCTGCAGAGGCCCCTCCCACCCCGCGGGAAAAGTGAAAGCCTGTGGTTTTCCTCCCAGGACAGAGGCCAGTGGGCCCAGGGCCAGGCTCGGGTCCTGGAGCAGCCAGAGCGGCCAGGAGGTGAAAATGTTTCCTCTGGGAGACTCCCATTTCGGAGTGTGTGTGGCGGAGGGGGTTGGGGGGAGAAAGTATGCATGCCTTGAGGCGGGAGAGGGGGAGATGGAGACAGAGACACATAGACTGGGGTGAGGGGGGAGAGGAGGAAAGAGATAAAAAGACAACACAGAGATAGACCCAGAGATGGAGAAAGTAGGGACAGAGAAACAGGGAGGCTGAAATGTAGAGACACGAACACCTGTGGACTGGGAGGCTGTGCAGAGGACCCTGTCCCTCCTGGTCTCAGACCTCCCAGAACCCCCACTGCCCACAGAACAAGCCTGTGAGTGGGCCCTGGCACCCTCTCAGACCCTCCCAGACCCCTCCCGTCCCTCTCCCCTCACACTGCAGCAACATTCTGACCAGGCCAGTCTTTCCCTAGCCTCCAGGCCTTTGCCCAGGCTGTGCCCTCTACCTGGAACCCCTCTCCCCCTCCTCTGGTCCCTGCTCACTCTGCAGGTCTCCGCTCAGACCCTGCCTCGCCCAGGAAGCCCACCCTGACTCCCTGTCCAAGGGCAGGTGGAATGAATGTAAGAAATCAGAGCTGGAAGGGCCATTAGCATCCAGGGTTGTCCGCTTGAACACCCCCACCTCCCAAGACGGGAGCCAGAAATGACTTTGTGGGCTGGGTGGGGCTGCGGTTGTTGCCGTTCAGCCCAGTCACCATATCTTTTGATTTCTCAAGAAAAGCCAGCAATCTAGTGTATTACAAGAAGTTTCCTAAATTTTACGTGTTGGCAACTGATTTAAAACCTGTAAACATGCCTGTGGGCAGGATGTGGCTTCAGGCTGTCGGTCTAAGACCCCGATGAATCCAACCTCTTGTGCCGCCTGAGGCCCAGAGAGGTGAGCCTCCAGTCAGGTCAGAGAACATAGCAAGTGGGGCGGTGGGGGCTCAGTGGCAAGCTTCCCCCTGCCCTCTGCCGCAGCCCAGCTGCCCGAGCTCAGGGTGCCCTGATCCCGAGGGAGGATGTGCCACCGTCTCCTGCCAGGCCTGACGGTTCTGGAGTGAGAGACAGGTCATGATACCTCTGCCCACCCCGCCTGGACCAGGCTGTATCAGGCACGGAGACCAAGAGAATAACTTCAGGCTGGCCCAGGAAGCAAGAGCGGGGGTGGGGTGGGGAGGAGGGGTACATTCCCTCCTCATTTCGGTGACCTGGGCACGACCTCAGCAGGGCTGGGCAGAGCAAGGAAAGGGATGGACCTTGGGTCAGTTCAAGTCGGAGCAGCAGGCTCTTCTGATGGGGCTGGCACTCCAGCCCAGAGCATCCCTCAAAGATCCTGTGATGCCGGTGCCAGGCCCCTCTCAGCGGAGCTCATTGGAGCGCTCCCCACAACCTCCCTGACCTCACCTCTCTCCATCCCCCCCGCCCTGTGCCGCCCTGGCTGCCCTGCTGCGCCTAGGACACACCAGGCACCCTCCCACCTCAGGGCTTTTGCACTTGCTGTCCCCTCTCCTGTACGCTTGCCCATTATCTAGGTGGCTCATGCCCTCGCCTCCTTCAGGCGTCTGTGAAACGTGGCCTCCCCAGGGAGGCCCGCCCTGCCTGTTCACCCTGTTGAAAACTGCAAACCGCCCCAAGGTGTGCGCTCTCCCATCTGCCTTTACTCCCCCACCTCACTAAGCACCATGTACTGAATGTCACACCTGTTCATCTGTGCCGTATTTCCTGCTGCCACCGTAACAAATCACACCTTGGCAGCTTCAAACAGCAACTATTCATTATCGTATCGTTCAAACTGGGTGTCCTTAGGCTAAAATCAAGGGGCAGCATTCAGTTCCTTCTGAAGATTCGAAGAGAGATTGCCAGGTGCCTGGCACTCAGTGGGTGCTCAATAAATATTTGGTGACTAGGTGGGTGGATGGGGTAGAATGTGGTGGCTGGAGGGAAAGGAGGCATGAGAAGTGACTCAGACACCCCAGGCAGCTCGCCATCTCACTGATGAGGAGGCCTTGGCTTTGAGACACCCACCAAGCCTAGGGCTGGGGAGCTATGCGTAGCTGCTGGCCTCCCCATGCGGGCCAGAGCACTTTCAACACGGTTGTCCCGTGCCCACAGAGAAAGGGTGGGGGTGGGTAGTCTCACTCCCTCATCACTTAGCTCAGCCCATCCCTGGGAGGCACCGAGCATCTTGTTTTTCTCACAGGCCCTGGGCTCTGTGGGAGGAGCAGAGAGAAGGACGGAGGCCTGGGCAGCTCAGACAGGGGAGAGTCCCAGCTCGGACCCCTCTCTGTGCACTCGCTGTGACTCCCAATAAATCCTCGCCCCACGCCATGCCAGGCTGCGTGTGCAGACAGACCGCTGCCCAGGCCCGGCCTGCCCATCAGGGGCCTCAGCAGTCACCAGGCATTAGTCAGTAGCAGCAGCTAGAGCTCTGTCCCTCCCTGCCCCAAGTGTCTTCCCAGCTTCAAAGGCGACAGGCCCAGGCCCAGGTTTCCTCATGACTGAAAAATGTTCCACCCCAAAGGATATGAGCAAACAGTCTGCTGGAAACGAAGTGGAAATAAATGTCTTTTCAGCGTGGCAAGAGATGCTTGGCCACGTGGGCAACCTGCCGAGACCTTGGAAACAGATGGGTGAACGAAAGAGATGATGAGAAACAGGAGAACTTATCTGTGACTTAGAGACACCAGGCACAAAATAATGCTACACCCAGGGACAGATGGCATGGACATCAAGAACGAAGGGAAATATAAAATCAAATATTAAAAGAACATGATAAAATAAAACACAACAATGACGGTCCTTAACATAAACCAATGAGAGCTTGTTGAACTCAGCCAATAAGAGGTGTCTGGTCTGCCTCACTCTCGGTTTAAGAGAGAGGCTTAAACTATACCCAGGTACTGGGTGGCCAAAAAGTCCATTTAGTTTTTTACAGAAAATAAAAGATACATTTTCCATTTTTACCAATAATTTTATTGATGTGGATATTCTGAGTATGTCGGCTATCTCCCACGTGGTATAATGTTGATTGCTCTCAATTAATGTCTCAATTCAGCCGCCATCAACCTCAACTGGTCTACCCGACCGTGGAGCGTCGTCCAGCAAGAAATCTCCAGCACGAAACTCTGCAAACCACTTTTGACACATCTGATCAGCCATAGTACTTCCTCCACGCACCGCGCAAATCTTTTTCTTTTTGCGTGTCAGTTGCATTTTTAAACGTTCTTGAAATAATAACGCTTAAAATGCCAAAAAATGTTGCATAGTTTGTTCCATCTTCAATATTAAAATGGCTACCCCCAAATTCACCAATTTTGAAAAGTTTTTTTAAATGCACACTGGTAGGACAGCTGACACAATACAGTCTAACAAAATTGTTTTGAATGAAGTTAAAGATAATTAAGCATTACCAGAGCCATCTTATGGAAAAAAACCAATGAGTTTTTTGGCCAACCCAATACATGTCTCACCTATGTGTTTAAAAATACATAATTTTTAAAATGTAATCTTGAAGTAGAAAAGCAATGCTCATTTATCACAACATTTAAACAATGAAATGCAAACAGTAAAATAAAACCACTGCTATTAATCATTGAACAAATTATCTTAAATTTTGACGTGCTTCTGTATTGCTTGAACTTGTATGACAGACTGCGTGACTTGAAGTTAAACAAAAAGCTCTTTTTCTTTTTAAGTCAGAGACAAGCAGGGAGGCTGGTGTGTTTGTCAAGGCGAGCAGCCGGGACAGGCCATGGAGACGGGGAGCAGCCGGTTTCAGGAGATAAGACAGGAGACCGGAGACAGGGAGGGTGGAGGGGCCATGAGCTGCCATGTCCAAGTTCACACTGGGCCCATGTGTCTGGCTTGGCCAGGACAGGGCTGGGTGTGGGGGCCTGGACAGGGGAGTCTGGAGACTCGGTGAGAAATGCAATAATTGGGGTCCTGGAGCATCAGGAGTCAGTCCAAGGGTCCCAGATATTAGGGGCTGGGACCCTCAAGGTCAGAGTAAGATTAATGGATAATGTATTCCATTTCAAGAACTCCAGATATACACGGAGTTCTGGAGCCTGGACTCACTGCTGAGGAAGAAGATGATGATGATGATGGCGAAGCCGATGATAATGATACTAACAATAACAGTAGTAACAGTGGCCAGCACTGTGTAGCACTTACTGGAAGCCAAGAGCTTTACACGTGCAAACTCATTGACTCGCCTGGACGGGCGTTGTCATCCCCATTTCACAGGTAAGAAAACTAAAGCCCAGAGAGGTAAAGTCACTTGCCGAAGATCACACAGCTTATGTGAGATGGAGTAGGTCAGGGAAGAAAGGAAGAAAGGAAGAACAGAAAGGAAGTCCCTTCACCCAGCGTCCCAAAGCCCACCTTCCTCAGTCGCTCTACCTCTCCTGCCCCTTGTGCAGGGACAACTGTAGCAAAAGGGGGAGAGACGGCTCCGTTCCCCACACCCACGCCCCAGCGGATGTTATGGCTCCTGCCAACCTGGCGAGTAAGGGAGCCCCTCCTTTCGGCCACAGGAAGGCCCTGACCCCTGAGAAGGGAGTTATGGTTGGATAAGTGATCTTGGGGATGTGAGAGGAGTGCCTGGCATGGGACAGGGGCGAGGGGGGGGGGCAGACAGCCCCCCAGTGGTAGCCCACACCATTCGGGGGAGCCCATGTGGCTTGACCACAGCTCAGCCAGCTGAGACATGCAGTCTCAACAGCCCATCTGGGCTTCTCTCCCAGACTCGGGCCCCCCTGCCCCAGCTGGGGAAAGTTCCAGGGCCACGGCTTGCTTGTCCCATTGGGAGCTGGCAGCAGAATAGCCCATAATTTTAGCCGTCCTCTTCCCTAAAATTATTTTCCATCTCAACATGGTTTTTCCAAACCCTGCCCAGGAAAGAGTTGGTGGTGAAGGGAACATTTTTCTATTAAAAAGAAAAAAAAAAAAAGATAAGCCCAACCACTGATTGCTGAGTCCCTGCAGCCCGGGTTTTGGAGGCCCAACAAAGGGCCAGCTGTGCACCCTGCCCGGAGAGGTGTTCCCGGGGCGGGGGGGGGGGGGGGGGGGGGGGGGGGGGGGAGTGGAGGGCAAGAGGGAAGGTCAGGGCTCTGCTCCCAGGGTTGCCCATCCCATCTTAGGCATGGATGGGGTTTAGATGCGGGGTCGGGGTGGGCCTGGATGAGCTGGGGAGCAGGGTTTGGCCTGGGGTCAAGAGGTTTGCCCAGCCACTGAGGGCTGTTCTAAGTCACGTAGGACACGGGATCACAGAGGGCCTGTTTTCTCTGCAGGGATTTCCTGCAGCTGCCCTGAGCATCTCAAGGAACAAAGGCCCCACGCTGCCAGCGGCTCCTTATCGCTCGCGAAGTCCCTCTTGAACAAAGCTCCCGCAGCCCTCAGTTTCCGCACTGGGCGAGCAACATTGGCTGGCAAAATGCAGCGATGCTGTTTTGCTCGCATTGTATTTATTTCCATCCTTATCTTCCATTTGTGATCAATGATATAGGTTTTCCATTTCCGCTAATGGTATAGTATAGTTTCCTTTGCACAGAAACAGGTTTAGTTTAAAAAAAGAAGAAGAAGAAGAAGAAGTGGGCCCTGGCTGGTGTGGCTCAGTGGATTGAGTGCTGGCCTGTGAACCAAAGAGTCACCAGTTTGATTCCCAGTCAGGGCACATGCCTGGGTTGTGGGACAGGTCCCCAGTTGGGGGTGTAAGAGAGGCAACCACACATTGATGTTTCTTTCTCTCTCCTTCCCTTTCCCTCTCTCAAAATAAAATGAATAAAATCTTAAAGCAGGTGAGAAGTTCATTTAAAATACAGATTGGGGAAGGCAGAGCACAGATAGCAAAACTCAGAGCCAACTGGGTCTTGGGAGACGCAGGTGCCACGGCTAAGAGGGCAGACCCCAGAGCCTGTGGGCCTGGGCTTGAATCCTGGTTTTGAGCCTTGTAGGTTGTGTGCTGTTGGGCAAATCACTTGCCCTCTCTGAGTGTTGGTTCTTTACCTGTAAAAGAAAGGCAAATAATAGCACTTCCCTCCTATAGTTATCTCCGAGGATTTGATCAGACAGTGCTGGGAAAACACTCCACACAGTGCCAGGCACACAAACTCATCAAGCGTCTCTCTCGAGTTCATGGCATTTCCTCAAAAACAGCAAAGCATGGCGGTTCCAGAGCAGGTTCAAATTCCAGCCCGCCACTTACTGGCTGTCTGGGCGAGTTGCCCCCATCTAAGGAGGACAGCGATTGTCCTGTGAGCCTCCTGCAGAAGGTGGAGGGCCATCTGCTGAAATCCTGCGGCATCCTGTGTGTGCTGTGCCTGACCCCAGCGGTCAGTCCTGCCCCTGAGTCTCCAGCTGAGCCCTATCATCTCTCTGCCTCATCCTGCTTTCCTCCCATCTTTTTATGCCGTTTTAGCCAGACTCATCTATTGCGATGCCTTGAGCCACCCCAGGGCCTTTGCACACACTGTCCCTTCAGTCTGAAATGTCTCCCTGCTTCCACCTGGGTAACTGTTGTTCCTCCCTGAGAAATGAGGTGGGCTTCCTCCCATCCCCCTGAGGCTGGGTCATGCTTCACCTCTCTGGGCTCCTGCCCACCTCCCAGTTCTCTGATGTGGTCTCATTCTCTGATATGGAGGGCCTATGAATATTTTACACAGTTACCTCCTCTGAACAATGGGGCAGTAACAGTGCCTGCCTCACACTGGCTGTTGTGAAGGCTGGTGAACATCTGGGGGAAGTCCTTAGCACAGAGCCCAGGACAGCGTGATGTTTGAGGTAGGACAGGAGAAAGGCACCTCCTGGTGGGATGGGGCCCCTCCGACCAGGGCCTGGACTAGGGTGAGACATGTGAGGTGCCCAGGACGCAAAATTTGAGGAGGTGCTCCCGCTCTGCTCCAGACTGGGCAGACCCAGATTTGTGAGACAGAGACGTCCCAGGTCTCTTTTGCCCCCTGCTGGCCACTCTGTGGAATGACAGCCCTTTCCTCTGCTCTGCTGTTTCTGACCCTCACCCCCAGAGCTCGCTGGACATAAGTCACCTGACTGGGTTGGACAGACAGGTCCTGCCTCTGCCAGTGGAAACCTGGGTTTTCTCACCAGGAAACTGGGGTAGAAGAGCCTACTTCACAGCACGTGAGGAACAGGAAGCCGTCCTCAACCATCAATGTCCTTCCAGCCACTCCAGCATTTAATGATCACCTACTATGTGCAAAAGACTAAGGAAGATGACTGAGACATGAGCCCTCCCATCCAGGGGTTTAAGAAATGGAGGGGGTGGGCGGGAGGCAAGGTGACTGAAGTAAGGCACTGACCCTACTGAGCACCTATTAGGCACCACATACATATAATGAGGTGGGTACCATATACATATAATGAGAAATTTTTAATTCCTGTTAGAAATCTGAGGCCTGGCGAGGTTAACTAACCTGCCCGATGTGGAGCAGCCTCGGTGGTGGAGGTGGGATCAGAACCCACAAAATTCTGGTGTGAGGCCAGGGCGTCCTGCAGACCATCCATCCGTTTAGTCAGCAGATGGAGCACCTGCTATGTGCCAGGCACAGAGCTAGATGCTGGGGAGAGAGCAGTGACCGACCAGACACAGCCCCTGTCCCCAGGGAGCTGTTGGCACGGAGGAGATGGATAGTCAGCAAGATAAATGAGCCAAATACATACACTTGGTGTCTTGCTGTATAAAGAAAACCAAACAGAGTACAGAAGAAAAGGAGGGTTGGAGCGTGCCTCAATTTTAAGTAATGGAATAAGGGCCTTGTGGGTCATTTAGAGACTCGGTTTTCGCTGTGAATGTGAATGAGGTGGAAGCCATGGGGAGTTTGGTTCTGAGCAGGGGGATGAACATAGGGGTGAACGTAGGGTCACCCAGGAGGGTGGAACTGGCTGGGGGATGGTGCCGGGGTGAGGTGGGGAGTGAGATCAGGGGTTCAATTTCAAATGCATCCATTCTGAGTTGCCTGCTAGCTGGATGTGGCATTTGGGCTTATCCAAATAAGACATCTCGCGCTGGCCTGGCACACAGTGAGCCCTGCACCAGTCCACAATCGCTGCTGCTGTTGATAGTATTACATGAATTCTGGAGGGACCATTTCTGAAGTCTAGGCCCCTTCGAGGGCTGCTGCATTGTGTCATTCAGCCACCAGGTGGCACCAGCGCACAGAGGGCCGACCCTTGGCGATTGGCCAGCAGGTACCTAGGCCTTCAGGCCAGGATCTCAACTAGCTGCGTTTGGACAGGATCATTCCCTGTGCTCGGGCCTGTCCTGTGCATTGTAGGTTGTTTGGCAGCATCTCTGGCCTCCACTCACTTCATGTCAACAGCACACCCCCACCTCTCAATGTGACAACCAAAATTGTCTTCAGATGGTGCTAGAGGGAAAATCACCCAGGACCCTGCCTGCTGCCTGCTAACTATGTCCATTTGCTGAGCACCCACCGTGTGCCCCAGTCTGCTCTCCTCCCCGGCTCACAGCCCAGAGGACCTCATACCAGTGGATCACACCCAGACAGAGTGGCCCCCAGATGATGGCCAGCTAACCCTTCAAGACAGTGAAACGCCAAAAGTCAAGTTCATCCACTGCTCAGGGGAGAGAAGCCCTGGGTGCAATCCAGGTTTTGCCATTTGTAGCTGTGTGACCTTGGTTAAGTCCCCGTAACTCTCTGAGCCTCAGTTTCCCCTTATGTAGAATCAGATAGGAGTCTGTTTTAGAGCCAAGTCCCAGGCTGGGATCCAGCCATGGCAAGGTCACCGTCACCTCCAAGAGCTCACAGGCCTGGACAGATGGCATCCGCAGTGTGAATAATGTATGTGCCAGTGCATACATGAACCCCAATGCTTCCGGAAGCTTCCCTGCCCACGTTGTCTCCGCATCATCCCCTGACGTACTGACTCTTGCTCATTCTGCTGGTTTATCATCAGGCTCCCTGCTCAAGCACGTGAGCTCCCTGAGGGCAGGGATTTGTGTTCACTGCTGCGTCTCCAGCACCAGGCCTGTGCCAGGCGCATAGTAGGGACTCCCTTTGGTTGAGTGAATAAATAAATAAATTCCCTTCTTCCCTTTTTGCCCCCATATAGTCCGTTCTCCACAGGCAGCCTGAGGGATCTTGTGGAAACCTACCTCCGATCAGGTCCCTTGGGACTCTCCTCACTCAGGGGAAAAGCTAAAGTTTTCCCCACGGCCTACAAAGCCCTCCACCCCCCACCCCCCACCCCCCACGCCAACTCATCTCCTTCACCTCATCACCCTCAGTTTTCACTCAGTTACTCTGCCAGACACACTGGCCTCCTTGCAGCTCCTCCTACACATCAGCCTATTCCTGCCCCAGGACCTTTGCACTTGCTGCCCCCTCTTCTTAGAACTCTCGTCCCCCCAGATATCGTTATGGCTCCTCACTTTCATCCAAGTCTCTGCTCAAATGTCGTGGCCTCCCAGAAGCCCCCATTCCAGACACTCTCTAACCAATTACCTGATTATTTTTACACCACATATCACTAGCAGAAAGGATCTTGTTGAAATGTTCACCTCTTCATTGTTGGTCTCCCACACACAACAGAAAAACCCCTGCCCTCTTGGAGCTCACATTCTAGTGAGCCAGACAGTCAGGAAGGGCCTCTTTGAAGCAGTGACATTTGAGTTGTGACTGGAGGGATGACAAGGGGCTGGTTGGGGGAGAAACTGAGGAAAGGTCTTCCCTCGCAGAGGGAATAGCAAGTGCAAAGCCCCAGCAGCTGCTCAGCCTCCGGGGCCTGCCTTCGAGCAGATGTGTGGCTGGGGGTGGGGGCCCTGCTTATTCAGGTGGGGAGCCCCCAGGCCATGCATAGCTGCAGGACAAGAGCCCATGAATCATTGGGAAGCCACACAGTGGGGACAGGAGCTGGGCTAGACCTGGCCACACAAAGGCCCATTGACAGACACACGGAAAGGGTCCGGGGCAGTCCGAGCGGGTGGCTGCCTCTCATCAGCTCCCAGGAAGCTCTGGCTGAGAATGATTGATAATCCGAGCTTCCCGGGAGACGTGAGTTTCCCTGGGTGAGGGGGAGAAACTCCGGCAGCCTGGTTGCTTGGACACACAGGGCAGCTGTGTAGGGTCTGTGGGGTCCCACAGCCCCATTATAAACCCATCACCACGCCTTGGTAATTCAGTGACCTCGGCCACATCACCCTACTCTCTGAGCTTCAGTTCTCTCATCTCTAAAATAGGGTGGAACCCCAGACCGACCTGACCAGGACAGGGTGTGGCCACCCCGTGCAAGAGCAGTGGGAGCCAGGTGGCCAGCTGAGGCAGTCAGCCACGGTGACAGCTGCTGTGGTCAACTACAGTGCCAGCTGTGGTGGCTGGCTCTGGTGGCACCAAGCAGAAAGACCAGCAGGGGCGCATGGGTCAGCTTTCTAGTTCAAAGAGCCTGCTTTCCAGCCTGGGCAGGTCTGAGCTCCTTGCTCTGTGCCTCAGTTTCCCCATCTGTAAGTCAGGCATACTGAGAAGCCTTACATGGGGAGGACTGTGAGGCATGGGGGTCTGGCACTGAGTTTATAGAATAGGGGTCTGGCACTGAGGTTATGGAATGGTCCAGGGCTTTGGAGGGGGGCCCAGGAGGACAGGCGGGAAGTGTGGGGGCATGTTCCCCACAGGCTGGTAACAGGAGGGTTTCCGGAAGGGCCCAGCTAAGACAGCAGAGCAGGGACACAAAGAACGCACCTGGGCTCAGCCTGCTGAGCTTGAGTCCCTAGTACTAGCTGTGTGTCCTTGGGCAAGTTACTAAACCTGTCTGTGCCTTGGTGCCTCTTCCTGTGAGACAGGGATAAGATCGTCCCTGCTAAGCCATGGGGCAGGCGTGCAGCCCTGATGAGAGAAAGTACATAGGAAGGATGGCTGACAGGCTGAGGGACAGTCTGGTGACAGAATTGAAAAGCTCACCAGAGCGGGGAAGACGGTGTGAAGGTGATGGGGCCTGGAAGGGCCAGGAGGCCCATAGGCGACCCTGCGTGTGCTGGTAAAGGATTTACGAGCTTGGCCACAGGGTAGGATGGGAAGGAACAGGGCTGCTGGGAGTGGGAGACAGCATGGTGCAGGCGGCTTTGGCCTCGCGTGCCCTGGGAGGTGCTGCTAGACAGGCCAGCGGGATCCAGGTAGAGTATGGACCTCAGCTGGGGCACTAGGGAGCCAAGGAAGGTTTAGGATCGAGGGCCAAGCCATCCTTCCCATGAGAGCTGGCACAGCTCGCCTATTCCACAACACAGCTTCACCCCCGGCCCCCAGCCTGGAGCCCACCACACAGTAGGTACTCAGGGAAGTGGCTCTGGAGGAATAAAGGAAATAATGAGTGAGCGAGAAACCAGCCACAAATGTCCCGCCCATATCCTGCTGTTCACCCACATAGCTCTAGGTACCTTGAGGGCCTTAGAAATCATTCTAGAAAAAGTTACTGTAGCTAGTATTTCTAGTGCACCTACTATGTGCTAGGTATCAGGAAGAGCCAAGAACTAAACAGATCTAGCCCCTCTGTTTGCAGAGCTCGAATTTTAGGGGCAGATAGGAACAGATAAACAACTAACTATGATTCTTTCTGATAGCATTCAGCACCACGGAGTAAATAAACTGGGAGTGTGAGTCAACGAGCAGGCGACCTGAAGGAACGGTGGTGCAAACAGCTGAGGGAGGGGCAGGACAGGCAGAGGGACCAGCAGGAGCACAGGTCCTGAGGTGGGCACGAGCTCAGTGCAACGAGTAGCAGGAGGACACCTGAGTGGCCGAAGTAGAGAAGATGGGGGAGAAAAGGCATTGTGCGATGAGGGGGCAGCACTTCCTCCCAAGCGCAGTGGGCACCTCTGGGGGGGTTTGAGCAGCAGTGTGGCTTGATCTTATTTACATATTATCCCATTCCACAGATGGGGAAACTGAGGCTCCTGAGCTCCAGTGATTGACCTCAGGTCACAGAGCTACTAAAAGGCAGAGCCAGGACCCAGCCTGTGTGTCTCTGGGACCTGCAGGGCGGGAAGCAAATTGGAAGATGCCTGCTGGACCCAACACAGGCCCCCTGAGTCACAAGGTTGGGCCCAGAGCTGACCTCTAGAAGGGAGGAGGCACCCTGGGGAGCTGCCCCTCCCAGGGTCTGTCCTTGGCATTCTGCCCTAATGGCCGCTAAGTGCATCCGTGCCTTTCCACTCCCCAGGCAGTTCCGGCCACTGCCACCTGGGCTGAATGCCCCACAGGGGACTGCGTGACAAGCTGCCACCAGATATGCCCTCCTCCCTTTGCCCCGTGACTTCAGAAAACACCCAGCTGACTCTGTACCCACAATGTACCTGTTATCTGGCCCCAAGTTTGCAGTGCCTGTCCTCCCTTTGTGTAAGACTATGCGGAGCCCCGGTCCGTTGCTGATTCAGGGCCCAGGAGCGAGGGCAGAAGGGAAAGACAGATAAATGCGGGCAGTGAGAGATCTGTGGGTCCCACCAGCCCAGACTCCCGTGGGTGGGGCAGAGGCGGAGGAGAGCCCCAGGGGCCCTGGCCCCACCCAGATGACGTGACCCAAGAAGAGGGAGACTCCAGCAGCAAAACCTGGCTTCTGTAAGAGAAAGAGAGGTAAGGGGGAGGGAGGGAAGGAAGGAAGGAAGGTAGGAAGGAAGGAAGGAAGGAAGGAAGGAAGGAATTCTAGAGCCTGTTTAGCATCTCATTTAACCCCCATAACAACCAATTTTGATGATGATACGCACTCTGCAGATGAGAAAACTAAGACCTAGAAAGGAAAATGCTTGTTCAAAGACCCCAAGCCAGGAAGCAGCAGAGCCAGGATCAAATCCAGGCCCATCTCATTCCAGGGGCCCTTTGACCCAGCCTGGCAGCCCCTCCTATTGTGAACTTTCATTTCCCCTCAAAAAAGTGCAGCCATCTGGACTGAGCCTCCAGTCAGTCCTGGTTGTGAACCTTGGAGCAAGGTGGGCCTGGTGGAGCTTGGTGGTCTCCCTGGGGACAGCCCAGGACACTCACAAACTGAGGCATCAGACATCAAAACTGCCTGCTCTGTCCCAGAGACCTTACCCAACCCAGGACGAACCCATTGCAACATACAAGCCACCTGGGGCCGGGGCAGCCCCTTTGGAGATGTAAAAACGGAGGCCCGGTACGTCCCTGTAACTTGCCCAGAGGTTTTGGGGAGAGAGCAGACACGGATGGTGATATCCAGGGGACCAGAGGCCTGGCTCCTTTCCTCCCTCCTGCCTACTCAGGGACATTTTCCTAGCATTTGTCTCATTGCATAGCCTCAGTTTCTCCCGCTCAGGGCCCATCACCTTCCCACAGGCGCCCCATCCCTCCAGCCGGTCCCATGTCAAGTTTCTGGTGGACGTGTCCGCTCTCCTGGACCCTCTTCTCACCCCACCCCCTCCTCAGTGTCCTCCCACCAGGTTTCCACGCTGTGTACCCTCGCATGGCCCCTTGGTGTCACCATCTTTGCTGCCAAGTCCAGTCACGTGGCATCCTGTGCTTGTGGTCACCTTTTAGCAACGTTTCCGCCCAGCTCTGGCTTTGGGCCCCCGCCGCCATCCTGGCCACGCCCTTGGCAACCTCACCCAGTCTGCTGCGGCTGTTAACAGATGTGGGCGAGGAACCTCACATCCCCGTCAGCATCCTGGCCTCTCTCCTGGGCTGGGGACTGAGTTTCTAACTGCCTATTGGAAACATCCTAAAAAGACACCTTGATTTCCCCAAATACTTATTCCTCCCTCCCTCCCTGCCCCCAACTAAGTTAGGCTTCACTCTTGAATTCCTTTGTTCCCATCACTGCCACCTCCAAATATAAGTCCTGCGTGGTCCACATCTGTCCAATCCCACTGCCAGTACTCTGGTCCCAGACCCCAGCACCCTCCCCTACGGCCTCCTTGCTGGCTTCTCTGTTGCCACATTTGCTGCTTACACCAGCCAGAGAAAACCTTTAGAAACTTAAATGAAAATATGGTGCTCACCTGCCAAAAACCTTCAAGTGGCCTCTGGCTGCCCTCCCCAAAACCTCTGGAATTCCCACCATGGCCTGCAATGCCCCATCTCTTCCTCCTCCTCTCTCCTTCAGCCATACTGTCATCCTTTCGTGCTCTCTAACAAGCCAAGTTCTTTCCTGCCTCAGGGCCTTTGCACTTGCTCTTCCCTCTTCCTGGAACTCTTTCCCCTGTTCTTGTCATAACTGCCTATAGAGCGTCGCCTTCCCTCCCTGTACTTCATTCATTTGCAACCCCATCACTCTGTGCCTTCACAGCCCTTAGCACGTCTGGGACTCACTTGTCCGCTTGTTTATTGTCCATCCACCCCTTCTCCCCAGAACGTCTTGCTGTAGATGGAAACCAGGTACACAGAACAGGGCCTGGCACAGAGTAGATGCTCAATAAGTATTTGTTGGATGGCTACATGCATGCATCCATGGATGGATGGATGCATACATGAATATGCAACCAGGTAAACAAATCTAAGCCTCACCTTAAATTACGCCACACCCACTCTCAAGAACCTTCCTTGGCTCCCCACTGCCTGTAGACAAGACAGCAAGCTCTTCTTTGTGCATTCAAAGCTTTCTGATCTGGTCCCAAATAGGGTGCTCTCTGCACCCTCAGGAGATAAACAAATCACTCACACTGGACCATCAAGCAGTGGGTCAGTTAGCCGTCTGCCTCCCCCAGGTGGCCATGGGCCACCTGAGAGCAGAGTGTCCACCACCTTCATCTCAGCGTCCGGGCCCTGAGCAGCATCAGAGAGCTTTGATGAGTGACAGTCGGTGGTGGGGTGAAAGCAGCCCTGCTGGGGTCCGAGAAGCCAGCCAGTGAGAAGGCGCAGAAGCAGGAAGCTCCGGAGACCTAGGTTGCTGAGCTTTTCAAATTCAGAATCTGGGAGTAGTTTCATGGCTGCGAGTCACTGCTCCTAGTTTCGAGGTGTGTGAAAGGGGGGTGCTTTGTGGCAACTGGAAACCACCAGAAATCAGGCTGGCGGAGCCCCTCGGGAGCAGGTGGTCTGAATAATGGCTCGACTCTCCACTCTCCAATTGTAAGAGTTGTGAGTGTTGGGTTAGTAAGAAGACATTCACGCAATTCCCGTCGAGGCCACGAAGACCCACAGCACTGGAAGTGAAGGTTGGGGGGGTGGGGCTTCTGGTCTTGCCCAGTCTGTCGGGTCTTTGCACACCTCTCAGGCCCTTCCAGACCCCAGTGTCTGGGTTTGCAGGCAGGACAGAAACAGACCTGCGAGGTAGAAGGGGCTGTGTGGCCTTGGGTGGGGGTGGGGCTCTCCCCTGAGTCATCGCCTCAGGAGAACGAGCTTGTCCCCACAGAGTGATGTATGTTATTTTTACGGTTTTTCTAATTGGTCCCCATCTTTGGCGGGGTTCACTGGGGAGCGTACTCAGAGACAGCTTTGCAGGTGGTTTACCGGGAGGCCCTGCGAGGAGTTGAGGGCAGCGAGGTGGCACAAGGGAGCCGTTGGGCTGGTTTTGAAGGGACTCATAAACATTTCCTGATTCTGTCATTTTATGTCTCCGTACTTATTCCCAGTCTTGCTCTCTCTACTCTTTTCCTGATTCAGATTTGCCAGGAGTTCTCTATTTCACACCGCTTCCCCGCCAAAAGAAGCCTTTAAAAGCTATTTTAAATGTATCATTTCTACTCATTTGTTAGTTAGTTATTTCAGTTGTCGCAGAATTTACCTTTAATTCCTTACTCTTACTTTTTAAAGAATTGTGTTTTCTATGTTTTAAGTTAAATATTTAATTCATTTGTTCTTCTTTTTCATGGTAAAAGGCGCTCAGGCTTCTGTGGGAAGCAGTAGCTGCCTCTCTCACGCTTCCGTATGAACAGCACCTGCGTTTTTAGTCTCAATAATTTGCCATTTCAGCTTTGGTTTTTTTCCTGACTCTGGTTTTGCTTTTTTTTTTAAAGAAGTTAGGAATTTGATGTCTCTTCTGAGAATTCATCTTAATTATCCTGGGCTGTGAAATGAGAGCGTGGCTTGCAAAATTCTCTGCTGTGAATCTTGACCTTGCCACTTGCCAGCTCTGGCCAGACCAAGTGACTTTGTCTCTCTGAGCCTGTTGCCTCCTCTGTAAAGTACACGCAACAAGCAATTTCTCTGTAAGAGGGACCTGTGGCCACTGGGTCAAAAGTGAGGCCAGGCCACTTGTTCTGAAGCCACCGTTGCTTAGCAACTCTTGTCTTATGTTGTAGGTTTATCGGGGGTAGCTTTGGGGGCATGGAGACTATAGGGCTGGCCCCGAAGGCACCCTGTACAGCCCCGGGCCATCCTTGATGCTTCCAGTGACCACCCTGACAACACCCAGGCCTGACATGACGTCCCTGGTGTGCGACAGACGCAAATGTTCCCTCCTAACTGGGTCTGCATAACGCCTCAGTGGCGTGGGGGTCACGGCTCCCCCGCAACCGTGGTCGCTGAATAAGGTTCATATTTATCATCACACGAGAATCAGCTGTGAAGGGTCATTTATGCCGCTCGCGAAACAAATTTCACTCGCGGCTGGCAGCCAGCTTCTCTGAGAGGTCAGGAGCCGCTGCCTCCTTCGCTCGCCACCTCACCCTGTACCCCTCAGCTCCTACTGCTGCTAGACCTGGCACCCACGGGCCCTGCTCCCTTATTTCCGGGACAACGGTGGGTGGCTTGGTGAAGCAGCCAAATAAGGATGAGGTCCCCGCTCTGTGGGCAGGCTGGGGGTGAGGAATAGGGGAAGTGGGGTGTAGGTCTGCGCTTAATTCTAGAAAGAACAGGGACCACGAAAGATGGATCTGCAGCTGGACTCCACATCTCCCTCCAGAATCCCACAGCCTGGGGAAGTGACCTCGCTGCCCTGGGGCCCCGTTTCCTGGGCACTGGGTCACAGAGACTGAGAACACACCAGGGCTGGTCCATATTTCTGGAAGGACAAGTTGAAAAGTAAAGAAGTCTGAAAAAGCACCCTTCTCTCTTTCTACCTGGCTTTGTTTTCATTCAACAGATTTTTTTTTCATTCAACAAACAACATCTATGGCAAGACATGGCTCGGAACACTGAGGAGAGCTGGCACGGCTGGCCCTTGAGAAGTTCACAGTGCGGAGGGGGGAGTAGAGATCAGAACCAGAGAGCCAGTGCATGAGCAAGTAGGTTGATCTAGTGATGTGATGTGGAAAAAGATTACACAGGGCTGGAGGGTCGGCCGCTCGGACTCGGTGTTCGGGGCAGACAGCGAACATCTAAAACCTAAGGGGGGCTCCCAACAGAGGGAGGAGCCAGGGACAATCCCCCAAAGTTAATGTCCCCAAGTCAGCTTTAAACACACTCTAATTACTTACTTACAACCTGCCCTGGAAAAGTGCCAGGCTCAAATACAAAATTTAACCTTTTGCATTTGAACCTGAATTAGGCAAAAGGCTGGGAACATTTTTCTGTAAGGGCCAGGGAGTAAATATTTCCGAGTTTGGGGGAGGGCGGGGCACACGCCTCTGTCACAACTACTCAATCCTGCCTCTGGAACTTGAAGCGGCAAGAGACCGTACGTCAACAACCAGGCTGGCTGTGCACCGACATTACTGACAACCCCAGGCAGCTGGCTGGCCAGAGTGGGCCGACCCTGCCCCTCTCCCTGAGTTAGGCAAAAAATTACTAGAAATATGAGTGGCGAAGGAGGAGCACAGGGCACGGAAAAAGTCCAGGAAACATAAAACCAGCAGTGTGTCCTGGCTGGTTGGTCGCTGGGTAACACCACGGCAATAGCATGCGAGGCGATCGAACCACCCAACAAGCGTGGACAAACACCCGGGGGCCTGTCGGCACAGAGGACGAGGAAGTGGCCGTGAAGAGTGCCGGCCTGCGCAGACGGAAAAGCGCGCCGTGGAGAGGAGGAAGGAGGCACCGCAGGAAGGGCGTGCCACTCAGTAGGAAACTGCCCTCTCTCTGATCCTGGGGCATGGTGACAGCGAGCGTGGACGGGGGTTCAGGGCAAAGGGGTGGCGACACGGCATTTTTGTGTTTGGCATTCTGCCCAAACAGATGGTCAAAAACAGAATAGAGGCAAACGGGTCTGGGGTTTTATTTTTTTATAAATTCATTCAACAAAAATGTAATTAGGGTCTATTCTGTCAGGGGCCACCAAGATTTAAAGGGATAATGAAGGCAGTTCCTGTTCGAAAGGGTTGTTGAGAAGTAGCATTTGCTGTTCCAGAACTTTTTCTTCTTGCAAAACTGAAACTGTATATATTAGATGACGCCCCACTTCCCCCTCCTCTCAGGCTCTGGCCACCACAGTCTCCTTTATGGCTCTGTGTTGACGACTCTGAAAACCTCATATAAATGGACTCACGTGGCATTTGTCTCTTTGCGACTGCCTTGTTTCACTGAGCATAACGTCGTCAAGGTCCCTCCGTGTTGTTCATCCACGTGTCGGAACGTCCCTCCTTTTTAGAGCTGAGCCACACTCCATTGCACTCCGTTTTGTTTATCCGCTCATCCGTCAGTGGGTACTGAGGTGGCCTCCGCTTTTTGGCCGCGGTGAATGACGCTTCTATGAACACGGGTGGGCAAGTGCCTGTTTGAGGCTCTGCTTCCAATGCTTTCAAATACAGACCCAGAGTGGAATTGCTGGATCACGTGGTAATTCGATTCTCAGTTTCTTGAAGAAATGCTGCTTCCCATGGCATTTGCGCCATTTTGCACTCCCTTCAACAATACACAACGTTCTAACTTCCCCACATCCTCACCAACCCTTGTTGGAGGCGAAACTGTTTAGCACTGAAATCTTGGCTGTACCCTGTCCCTCCCTCCCTTAGTACAGTCCGTGCAGTGGGTTTTGTTGGTTGGTTTGGCTTTCTTCCCGAGTAGAATGGAGAACACGGGCCCTATTTTGCTCGCCGTTCAATCCCCAGCACCCAGCCCAGGACTTGCCTTCAGTACAACCTAAGGGACAGGGTAGGTGCTCAGATATTTGCTGAATGAAGGAAAAAATGAACTTCTCAATTCCACCAGCAAAGGAGTCAAGGAGATAAGATAATGATGTAGAAAGAGCCAAACACACCCAACCCTGAATTCCAAATCCGATGAGGTCACCTTTCTCCTTGGAAGAGGGAGGTGACAGTATTTCCCACACTGTGAAGAACGAAGGCCCCAGCACACACCAGCTTCCTAGCGCAACGCATGACGCGTAATGGTGGCCAGTCGGTGGACACTTCCCTATAAAGCACCATATGACAAGTACAAGGTATTCTTCCTATTGAAGTCTAATTCTTCAGACCAACCCACCCGCAGGAGTAAATTGGAGCCAAGATTTCTAGTTGGTAGCAAGACCATGACGTTTCTGTTGAAAGAATTATCTTATCAGCACTGAATACAAAATAATATCACCATACAGAAAGGGGCCATAAGATTGGTGTGCTGATTATCTAGGGATTTTGCTTTTTTTTCACACTATTTTTTTGGCTGGAAATCCACAGGGACATGAGCTGGTTATGGCTGGAGTGGATGGTCCAAGGTTTCTCTCAGGGGAAAAAAAAAATTGGTAATTTTGGTGATAAGACTTCGTATTGTAAAGACTTCGTATTGTAATTCTTCCTAAGTTAACAATTCGATGTCATGCCGATCTTAACCCTACCTAGATTTTTACTAGAAATTGACAAAATGAATCTAAATCTCACTAGATTAATACATAAAGAATAACCAAGAAAATTTTGATTATAAACAATGATGAGGTTACATGGGTGTGTTCAATCTGACAATTCAAAAAGCAGGCTTTTCGTGTGTGATTTGTGGACTCTTCTGTATGTACACTCCACTCCTAGAAAAACTTAGGTTTAAAAGGTGGAGGAGGAGACAGAAGAGGAGAGACACTTGTCTTATAAAAACATAGCGTGGGGATACAGTAATGTAAGTATAAATAAACCAGGGAAGGCAGAATGGCCCAATGGAATGGAAAAATCTTGCTACAGAATTTAATGAAATTTAATTTCAAATAAATGAGGAAATGACAATAATAAAAAACTGTTGGGACAATCAGCCATTCACTCAGTAAAAAATACATTTGGACCTTCCCCTACCTCACATTGTACACAAAACCAATTCCAGGGGACTAATGACATGAAGAGCATGGTCATCCATAGAGGGGACAAGGATAACTCATACTGCCTGTTTGTAAAATCTGCTGGGGCCAAGAGACCAAAGAAAGAGGCTGACAACTCCATCATTACGTCAAAATTTTATTAAAGGGAACTTATATACCAGAGGTGGCTTGGCTGGTGGCAGGAGGATGTGGCTATCCTAATAGCTGCGTGGTGGAAGCTGAAGAATTACGTAGAACAGGATGGATAAGGGGAAAAGGCTGCCTCTCATGCTTGCCCGGGGCAGGGCAAAGGCCCAGTCCAGGATGCGGTGCCCCTCGGGGTATAGGGGACCAGCAATGAGACAGTCTCTGACTCATGCGAAGCAGTCTGTTCTGGTCCGCATCTGCTGGTGGGTCTGGCCATGGTCACTTTATGGAACAGTCCCTCCTCCACGCTGCCCTTTCGTAGGACAATTCGGTACGTTCCACCAACACATAGAATGTGTGAGTCCTTTGTCCCGGAATTTCAGTTCTTGGACCCTCTCAAGTTGACTTGCCTCTCTGTGCAGGTGGATTTCTGTGTTCGTTCACTGGGCTGCAGGTAACGGGGTAGTGGAACGCTGGAGACAAACTCCGTGTCCATCGGGAGGGGAACAGCTAAAGAAATCACCTCCATCCATGCAAGGGGTTACTCCAGGTGGCCATTCAAGGGAATGAGACGGGTTTATTCATTCTCCAAATATTGATGGAGCACCTACTATGTGCCAGGACCAGTTCTTGGCCCTAGAGGTAGAGCAGAGGATGAAACAGTGTCTACTTTCATGGGGATTACATTTTAGTGGGGTTGACGGTCAGTGAACGAAGAACCAATGAAAATAAAATGGGATTCAAAGTAAAAATGTCGTGAAGCAAAATAAAGGTGAGGGATGTGGCATTTCCCAGTGTTTGGGCACTGCCCCTCTGAGGAGGTGACATCTGAGCTGCCTTTGAAGTCACTCAATCACAAAGAAGAGGTTGGCAAGGAACACTAAAACTAGGATGCAAAAGTAATTACAAAACCATATATGTTGGGGTTTTTTTACATGTACATTACCTGTCTGTTTTCCCATTAGAGACATCAGCCAACCTGCTGGCATTAAAGGGAGAAAGATTCAAAACTTTTTTCAGTAAGCACATACTCGTGAATCATCTCTACCGTAGAGGTACTTGTGAACTGTATAGGTGAACCACAGCTCCTAGTGCAAAAAAGAAGTAGGGCCAGGAGCAACTTATAGGTTCAGAGCATGCACCTTGGGGTAGAAAGACCTGACGTTCACCAGCCGCTGGCTCTGGGGCGTTTCGTGACTTCAGGCAAGCAGTGGCTTTGGTGGCTTCTGTGCCTCAGCCCCAGAGCATGAAACCAGGGGATTTTGCTCTCCCCAGGGTCATTTGGCAACGTCTGGTGATATTTTGGGTTGTCACAATAAGGGGGTGGGGGTTGCTATTAAACATCCTGCAGTATACACAGGAGAGCAACCCCCACCCCCCGCCCCTGGCTGGACAAAGAACTACGCAGCCCCAGTCAAGAGCTGAGGGCGAGAAACGGCACTCTAGAAAAAGGGGCAATGCCTGCCGTGGAGGGTGGACGGCTAATCGTGTGCAATGTGCTTAGTTAGCACAGTCTCTGGTGCAGAACAAGCCCTCCATAAATGGGAACTATTGACTACTGTTTTTATGACTGGAGTTCTCCCGAATTAAAAAAAAAGAACAGAAAAGAAAAAAGAAAGAAAGAAAAATTGAGTGGGGAGGAAGGTAGTACCTGGAGTCAACTCGGCGGACCTTGAACCCCATGACTGGACTGTAAGAGGTCCTCGGGCGGGCGTATTAACAGCAGCCCTGGTCTCCACGGGGTGCCCGCGCCTGCCATTCCTACTAGCTTCCTCATTCCTCCTGGGCTTTCTCTTTTCTAGTCTTCTTTCCTGTCACTAGATGGGGACCATTCCCGCTGGATGATCACCCCTGGTCTCTTGTATATTCGGCTCTTTCCCAGGTGGGGACATCCCTCTCTGGTTCAAAGAACACAGAGGTTTCTCTTGTTGGAAAACCAGAATCAAAACCACCAGCCTTCTATTGTGCCCCCTTCTCAGGAAATTCAAGAGATGCCTGCGCCCATTGCTGCTTTCATTTCCTCCTTTCTCGGCCCATCCCAGCACACCCCTCCCCTTTGCCCCAGGTTCCGAGAAATGGCTCTTGCAGCAAGACCAACGCCCTCCCCATTGCTGGTCATTCATCAGCGTTCACTCATCTTACTCCTTCGCCGCATTCTTGCACACCTCCCACAGACATCCCTTCCCTGGACTTTCCCGTCCTGTCCACTCCCGTTCCCCTCCTATGTCTCTTCCTGTCTGCTCGGGTCTCAACTGTTATTGAGCGCTGATCTCAGAGACTTGGGCCAAGGCCACTTCTCTTCGCCCTCCATACTGCCTGCTCTACTCAGCTCCTGAGCAGCCTCGTCGACTCCTAGATCTTCACTGACATCCTACCGCAGACTCACAAATCCATCCCTGATCCGACCATCCCTTGAGTCCTCAAACCAGAACAGGACTGCTGCTTATTTGCCATTTCTGCTTCATTGTCTCAAGACCCCTGGAACCTAGCACACTTGCAACTGATTTCACAATCTTCCTGGGGAACCTGACCCGATTCCTGTGCCCGTCTCAGGAAATGGCCTTGCCATCCATGCAAGGGGTAGGCCAGTAGCTGGGTAGAGCCCTCCCCTCACCCCCACAGCAATCTGTGCCCAGGTTCTGTTTTACCCCAGCACCCCTCTCCTCCTCCACACGGACCCACCTAACTGGCCCCCTGCTCCCCCTTTGATTCTCCACCATCCCCCACCCTCCCTGCAGCCAGCACTCCATTAGAAATTACCGTCTAATCACGTGACACACAGCCCTACCTGATGGGAACTCTGGGACCCAGTGCTCTTAAGGATAAAATCTGAACTCCTTACCTTGGCCCACAAGGCCCTCACCACACAGTCTGGCCCTCCAACGCCTTGGCCCAGTGGTGCCCAGAGAGCGCCCCCTTGCTCTCTCCAACCTTCCCAGCTTCCTGATCCAGCAGCTCATGGCGTGCACTGCTTCCCTCCCCAGCTCGCCCACCGATCTCAGCGACACCTGCCCTACCTGCCACTCCCGCCCCACAGGTACCTCTATTATAGCACATGCCGAAGGCGGAGTCTTAATCATACCCTCCACCTGGGGGTGCGGGGCAAACAGGAAAGAAAGCTACGACACCGACCCCGTCTTATCGCCCATGGTTATATCCCGGCACCTGGGCCTGGGCCGTCACACTCGCGAAGTATTCGTGAGCGGTAAACGGTCACACAGTTGTATCTCAGCATGGGATCAGGCAGGCAGAGAAATTCTGGATCCGAACTCCATCGCTCCTCACTCTCCCCTTGCCCAGGGGCCTTACTCAACTTGGGCATCACCTGGGCCAATTCTTGAAACAAAACCCAGCTGCAGGAGGAGGAAGGGGGCCTGGAGACCGCAATGGGGTTCCGTGCTTCTGCTACCTGGGCTGGTTTTCTCATTCAGCTGGTCCGGTTGCAGGGGGCGGGCGGGCAGTGAGCAGGGCAGACGCCAAGGGCTTGAAGGAACACATGGAGATGAAGTCCCATAAGTAAGGGAAGGCCCCAAGAAGCCAAACTGTCCCAGACAAAAGAGACGACCCCAAGGTTTGGTTCTTGAATATGTATTTTTTACTGAAAAAATCATTCATAAATTAACATACAAAAATGTACAAACACATGAGTAAATAATGTAATGACAAAGGACTATCTTTGTGAAAAGTGTTTTTTTTTTAAAACATCTTTAGATTTCAGTGCAAAAATGTACCCCTGGCACCTCTTAAAACATAAGAGCAAGCTCAAAAAAACGTAGTGATGGAAATAAGCTACGTTCAATGTCATCGTCAATGGTAAGTGGATACAATCAATACATGTGGCTGTTGCTCAGCTATTAATGTCTGTGGTAGAGGAGCTCTAATAAGAGTCCCTATAATGTCAAAAGGAATATTTTTGCAAAAAACTGCCCCTCTCAAAAAAAAAAAAGGTGTGAAAGGAGAAACCTTTCCCTGTCCGTCAATAATCAAAGACAAGAATGATTTAAGGGGGTGGGGGGGCACACCCATCAGTAGCCTTAAAGAATTTCAGCTGCCAAAATATGCACAAGGTCACATTTGGTTCTTATTGTTGTTCTTCATTTTTTTTTTTTTTAACATGAGCATTTCACACCATTAACAGCACTGAGCCTGGCTGTATGTTTTAACAGCTTCGTTTCCCACACAACGCTCACTGGGGGGGGGGGGGGTGAGCGGCGCCCAGTGCACAGTAAGAAACTCCACACTAATAACACAGACCTACACGTGACCGCAAGATCATGTAAGAGACCCGACTTCTGAGACCTTTCCTCTCTGTCCTCAACTCAGCACTTTTCTTTTTTAAATCAGGTGTTAGCCTTTTGCCAACATCTGGTTCTTGGTGGTAAAGAGGTTGATTAAAAAGCTTCAAAGATCACTGTACGCCACCCGCTGAGTATCAAGCAGCCTGTCCTGGCTGGTTCTTCCCTATGGCATCATAGTTTTGTCTCACCGAAAGCGGCTCAGCCTTCAGCGAGGAAGGTGGGGAGGCAGAGGAGGAGGGTGGGACGTGCCAAGGCCGGCACAGGGGTCGGCAGGTACACGAGGGCGCAAGGGGGAAAGCAATCTTTATTGCTGTGTGCATCATACATCAAAGGAAAACCGAACGGACTCCTGTGTGCAATGTTCCCTCCTGAAGGTCTTTTAAAGCATGAAATTCTCAAAATCTTTTAAAACATAGAATGCAGCTCACCAGCGTTTTCAAGGGCAGCAGCCTGCTCTCTCATGCGAGCTGATAAGAGCTTTGCAATGCAATTGATTTTCTAAATACCACTCTACTCTTCAAAAGAACAAAAACACGAACAAAAACGAGGCCTGGCCAATCACTCCCACAGCTTGTGGGGATCATATGTCCATGGAACCAACAACATGCATTGGAAAAAAAGCCAACCCACACGTGTACACACAAATATACCCCTACACGCACATCCATGTAAACCATGAAAATTAAGGAAGTTGAAGGCAAACAAGGCAATTAAAAAAAATATGAAGTACTCTTCAGAAAGTACTTCCAATCATGATCTATAAATATGTTTTATGGAAAAGGAGAGGAAAAACACTGGCATTTTTCACAATTCTGCAGAAGTCCACAGGGACTCTGGATCGAGGGATTTGGCTCAGGGGAAAAGCCGAGAGGCACACACTCAAATGCAGTTGAGAATCCGACTTCCAAAAGCTCACCGGGGGGCAAACAGAGCGCGGGGGCTCTTGCACCCTGGAACCCTGTTAGTCTAACTTCAAAGCTCTGGTCTGGTCTGACCTGAATCCCAGCTGACCCATAGCACACCGGTAGCATCTGCTCCTGGCCGAGCTTCTCATGATTTGATTGCTCATTAGTTCTGTAGACTAGTTAATAATGTCGGACACCAAAAAGGAAGTATTCAGAGGAATCACTGAAGCTAGTTGGTAATTTAGGCACAGATGTCAGAAAAATTGTGATCACGTTCCACAGGAAAAAAAAAATGGGAAGAGAGAGAAGGAAAGACACCACCCATCCTTCCTCTTCACAGCCATGAAAGGACAAAGCAAAGGCCAGGGCCCCAGGGGTGCCTGCCAGTGGGCCCTCCCCTGAGGGGTCTGCTTTGAGCAGGGAGAGCAGCTTGCTGCAAAAGAGCAACCCCTGTTTCGCAACAGATTTCGAAGAGACGTCTGTGCCCAACAGGGGAGAGAACCCAGAGCAAAAGTCAAGAGCAAGACCTTGGAAGAGGGGATGGAGGGTGGCAGAGGCTAGCTCCCAGTGACCGAGATTGGACTACTTTGTTCTTTTGTGACATGCCCTAAATCCACGCCCTTCCAAAGTGACAGCAGTTTGGGAGATATGTTCTTCCACTGCATTTTAACTGAGATCCTGCATTTGCCCACCAAATAAGTGATCTAATAATATAAATCCTCAGTTTGAATTGAAGCCAGCTATAAAATTAAATTTAAAAAAGGCATTTTACATGGCTTATTTACAATTATACTTCTTCAAGAAGTGATTGTTACATGTCTATTTATCTTCCCCAGGCCCTCCCCTCCACCCTCAACCCCCACCCAAAGCAGGTAATTTTTTTAAAAAATGAAACTGAAGAGAACACCAGAGATGAAGGATGGTGTGTGGAGTTTCATTTCTCTCCCTAAAGCACAGCTGCCCTGTGGTGGGTTTGCCTCTTTGCCCCGAGGCCTAGAAGCCCCCGAGGCCATCGCAGGGGCAGGCTCCGGGGCAGGCCCTTGCGGACGCAGTCCTGGTTCTGAGCCGGGGACTGAGACAGGGTGTTGGGCAGGAGACCGGGGGAAGAGCAGCAGGGCACACATCCGTCTGGTGAAAAGAGGAAGCCAGTCCCGATGAAAACAGCTCCCGAGCTCGCTGCCTCTGTCTCGGGGGGTCTGAACGACAGGGCGTGTGCATGTGCCCCACTCACGCTGCTCCCTGGACCCTGGACCCTTGGTCAGACGCCGCAGCTCTGCTTCTCTGCCCGGGCAGAGGCTCGGGGCGTCCCATCGGGCCGTGTTCTCAGTGGTGGGGGGCGAAGCAAACACTCGTTCTCTCCTCATCTCAGTACTCGGTCACCTGAGCCAGCTCGGGTGTCAAGTTGACAGTAATGTTTTTATACAAGGCGTCGTATGTGATGTTTGCGAAGTAGTTCAAGTTGTTGAGGCCGTCCAGCCCTTGCCGCTCTTTGGACTTCCTCAGCAGAGCGTACCTGTTGGTGCAGAGGACAGAGGTGGCTCTGAGCAAAGGTCTGACCTCCTTACGACAGAGGATGGAGCAGGGAAACCGCAGGAGAGGGAACCTGGTGGGTGACCGGCCATTCAGCTGCTCCATGGTCAACGTTATTATTACAAGAAATACCTCCTATTTCACGGCAGGTGCTTTACTTACTACATCCTTTATTTAATCGCCCCCCCTCAGCAAACGAGGAAACCAAGGCTCCTGGTGCTCCGTGGCTGCCCAGGTCACAGAGCGGGGGCGGAAGGCACTAACACAGCACATGGGAAGGTCTGGAGCCTGTGTCCAGTGCCCGTTACTCCGTGAAGACAGAGTTCACGCCATCAGAGTCAGCTCTCTGGGGGCCAGTCCTCCCTCCCCATAGACAAAAGACACAGAGAGCCCCCCGGGAGTGCAGAGATGTCCCTCGGCCCACACGCCCCAGTGAGTCCAGCCCGGGTTTTCCTCATCGAGAGCAGAGAGGGCAGCAAAGCGACTGCAAGCTCCCGAGCGCATGCTCAGGGTCCCCCTCAGCGCCAGAGCCTGCAGGAAGGGAGCCGAGTCTGCTCGGCCACGTCCGTGTCCGTCATGGAGACCTGGACCCAAGGGGACTTTTCTCCCACTCTCTGAAGGCTACCGAGGAGATTACAAAGCTTAAGATGTAGAACGGGTGATTTCCTTAAAAGACCTTACAACCAAAATTTTCACCAATTGCCTGATGTCACCCTCCAGCGCCTGCCTCACACGTAAATTAAAACACAAATGTCAATTACAGAACAGCTGTCAGGACAGGACCTGGAGAGAGGCTGAGGTGTGAGACAAGGGGTTGTCACGCGCCCTGGGACATCTGGAGAGGCAAACTACAGGGGGCATTTGTGACAGAAGTAAGTAAATGGTACCAACCTTCCAAGAAACTGGACTTCTCCTCGATGGTGATGAGGGATGGACTTGTACTTCCCGGTGTCGCCTTCCGGCCGGCTCACAGAATAGCCCGCGTTCTGCACTCTGCCCGAGACAACGAGACAAAGAGAAGGGCTTTCAGGTACAGCGATCAAGTCCTACAGGCGAGCAAACCCAGGCCGAGGGGGCGAAACCCCAAGCTGAACAACAGGACTTCCTCTGCATCTACGTATTCACAGTTCCTATATCCTCTGGGTAAGTTCGTGGCTTTAGAAAAGAAATCTACAATAACTAAACAGTTTTGAAACAAGAAAACACATTCAAAATGAAATCCAAAATTCTTGAGGGTGACAGTCAACACGGGTGCTTGGTGGCAGGTCCAACAGGCGAGTGTACACCCATGCGCTCTCGGTGGCTTGCTTGGGTCCTGTGAGAAATACCTTTCTCATGGGCGGACGACACCTTCCCCTCCACCACAAAGCAAGTCGGAGAAGTTGGAGTTGCTGCGCAGCTTCCCTACTTAGGTAGAAGTGACGTCTCCACCCACCTCCCCCATCCCTGTGGAGATTAATGACTTTACATGACAATCTCTAGATGTAAAACTTCACAATGTAGGAAAAGTCACTCTGAGGGAAGCAAAATTTAGAGGAGGTGTTCAGGATATTCTCCTAATGTGATACAGATTTCCCAAGCTGGGTTTACTGGCAACTTAATAGGGCTCGAAGAAATCATGAACAGACTTTGGATTCTACGTGAAGTTTGTGGTCATTTTCATCTTATTTCAATATCCTCCTGACTCCAAGTTACACTCTCATCTGATAAGTGCACATGGAACGTCTACTGTGTGCTGGGACTGTGCAGGGTGCTGTGGGAACCCGCCACAGTTCCTGCACCTAACTTGCCGCCCTCCGGCCCGAGCTGGGGGAGAGACCGATGAGAACTGTAACAGATGTGCTGGGAGGGGCCAGCTGGACTCAAGGACCCGTCAAACCAGGTAAGAATACGGAACAGCTTTTCATCCTGCTAGGTTCCTAAGAAACCAAAATTAAAAGGATGAGATGCCATTTTTATCTATCGGATTGAACAAGAATGGTCGGGAGCTGCTCTGTCCAATGTAGAAGCCGTGAGCCACATGTGACTGCTGAAGAGTTAAGATGTGGCCACAATGTAAAAGGTTGTTTATCTCTAAGGCTGGTAGTGGTATATGAAAATGGGCATGCAGGGACAACTGTAATTGAATGACAATAAGAAAAAGAAGAAAGAAAATGGGCATACTAATGCACTACTGGGCAGAATCTTTTTGCAATCTTTTTTGAAGGAAAATTTGGCAATCGCTATCAAAATTTAAAGTGTGTTTACTTCTTGACCTGTCCGGATAGCTCAGTTGGTTAGAGCATCGTCCCGATACACTAAGGTTGTAGGTTCAATCCCCAGTCAGGGCACATACAAGAATCAACCAATGAATGCATAAATAAGTGGAACAACAAATCAATGTTTCCCCTCTCTATCTTCTCTCTTTCTCTAAATCGACAAATAAAAATAAGATAAAATAAAATAAAATAAAATAAAATAAAATAAAGTGCATTTAATTCTTCACTCTATAGTTCCACAATTAGGAATTTAATCTAAAGAAACATTGGCACCTGTGAACAAAGGACATTCAAAATTCTACCGACAACAGGAGAGAATTAAATTACTGTGTATGTGCATAAAGGAATACTATGCAATTATTAAAAATAAGGAAGTGGTTCTCACTGCATTAACATGGTGGGAGGGGGAGAGGATGTGTCCGAGTTGCTCATCTATGCATAGAAAGAAGTCGGCAAAGTAACAGCTTGTTAAAATTGGCTACTTCCTGGGGATGAAATAGGATGGCAACTGGATTGAGATTTAAACTCTGGTTTATGTACTTTTGTATCATAGGAATTTTTACCAGCAAATATTACTTTGTAATTAATAGCCAACACATACTTTCTTTTTAAAAGCCAAGCTAAAAGCCAAGCGAAAACAGATACAAGGTGGCAATTCTTTTGCTTATTTACTCCTTATTTGTTGCTCTTCACTTACTCCTCTAAGAACATTAGTGCACACTACTCACAGGGTTGTTCACATAAACTAGTACAACACAAGCCTCGTCTGAGCTCATGAATGAACCTATGAGCATGACACTTAACATCCGACCTCTGGTTGGGGGAGGTTTTGGTGACAGGTATCGTGAATGGAAAATATACGCTGATTTCAAAGATTTAGTGAGAAAAAGGAATGTAAAATATTTCATTAACATTTTTCATTAATTACATGTTGAAATGATATCATTCCGGATACATTACGAGAAATACACTGTTAACATATTTTATTACTATCTTAAAGTTAATTTGACCTGTTCTTTGTTTTAACCTTTTGAAATGTGGCTAGCAGAACATTTCACATTACATGCATGGCTCGCATTCTATTCCTATTGCACAGCCTAAAGCAGCACTTCTAGAAGACACTGGAAGAGGGGCAGTACCTGTTCCACAGGTCGTCGTCTTCTCCACCCCAACCCCAGAAAGCATTTGGGAAACCGTTGATTTTCCGAAACTGTTCCACTGTTAAGCCGCTCACTCCGCCAAAGAACTCAGTATAAGGGAGCCTAAAAGGAGACGTACAGCATCAATCCTCTGCGCACTGGAGCGATTTTTTCCAGAACAGGCCACCTCACTGGAGAACAATGTCTCAAATAGAACAATGCTCTCCGTGCCGCTGGCCTGAACCATCTGAAATTGTTTCCTCGAGCCGAGATGCATCAACCTGAGTAGCTCATTGAACATTTTTTTTTTAAGATTTTATTTATTTTTAGAGAGAAGGGAGGAGGAAAGAGGGAGAGAAACATCAACGTGTGGTTGACTCTTGCACGCCCCCCAACCGGGGACCTGGTCTACAACCCTTCGGTGCGCAGGCCGGCACTCTATCCACTGAGCCACACCAGCCAGCGCTCACTGAACACTTCTTATAACAGCTTTACTGAGACACGCTGACATGCTATACAGTTCACCCATTTCAAGTGCGCAACTCAATGAGCTTCAGCACATTCACAGGGCTGTGCAACCATGACCACGATCCATTTTAATACATTTCGTTACCCCCAAAAGAAGCCTTGTGCCCTTCAGCAGGTACTCCTCAATTCCCCCGGCTCCCCCCAACCCCATGCAACCACTATTCTCCTTTGTTTCCACAGATTTGCCTACTCTGGACAGTCCATGTAAATGAAATCACATCGTATGTAGTCTTTTGTAACCAGTTTCTTTCACTTGGCACGTTTTCAGGCTCATCCATGTTGTTGCGTACAGCAGTGCTCCACTCCTCTGCACTGCCGAGACCACAATCCCTCCCTGCATTCATCAGTGATGGACCTTTGGGTTGGAGCTGACTGGATTTGTCATCTTTGCATCTCTCACCATCCTCTTAGATTCACTTCTTTAAGAAGAAATGATACTCACAGATACATATACTTATCCAATTTTGTTGCAAAGTGCCTTGGCATCTGTCCACACCCGTAGTAGTTACGATCACTTTCCGGTATATGGTCCACATCGTGAAAAATGAGGCAGTCCCAGCCCAAGTCCTTCATTGCTTCTTGAAAGCCGACATTGAAAAGCATGGCCCGGTTGAAGGGCTGGGTGCCAACCTGCAACAACAGAACTTTATTTGGGACGGGGCTCTTGGAGTGAAGTCACTGCTGCCTCAGCCCAGCCTAACGGAAGCTTGTCGAAACCGCCTGGGGAGAGACCACTGGGCCAGAAGTGAGAGGGGCCCCACACCACACCACACCGCACTAACTCACAAGCCGCCGGACCTCTAGCCTCAAGTTCCTTAGAAATAGCAGGGGTGATAATGATAAGCCCATGTAAAGGCAGACAGCAGCCAGAAAATTACCCAGCCCCATAAAAGGGAGGGGAACACACTGGCAGTTCCTACTTACAGCTCCTTATTATAAGGGCATCTCCTGGAGCCTGGAGACGCCACCCAATGCATCTCTGGCAAACCGACATACAAGAGCCCTTTGTTCAAGGGCAAACAAAGTTCCACCCTGGACTCAAATCTGCGTTATTGACTGAGCAACATTCAAAGAGCAGCACGGAATGGCTCTCCGTCTCCCCTCCCACCTCAGGTTGACTCAATGACAAGATTTCAGTTTTATGGGCTCCTCCCACCGCAGACGGGTTGGTTGGAAGTCCACTCTAAACTGCTGCCTCAGAAGAAGGCTGGGAAAAGAAGGACCGCCCACTCACTTGCTCAATTACGTAAAATGCAAACTGCAGGCGCTGGCGCTGGAGCATGGGAATCAGGTGTCGGAGCAGGACTGGGAGGTGCTCGTGGCGGTTCCGGAAGGGGATCAGGATGGCCACCTGCAGGGGGTCGAAACAAAAGGGCCACCCTGTTAGTCCCCTCAGCTTCTGCAGAATCGGTGACCAGCTCTTGGGGAGTAGGGCTGGGAGGCTGCCTTGCCCTCAACTTCCTCTAAAGGAAGAACTACTTTGGCAAGTCAACCCTTGGAAGTAAGTGGACCTTGTTCTTACATACCACACTGTGCGCGTAGTGGGCCTGCTGAATGAATTCATTCTAGACCGCAGCCGGGGGAAGACATACATTCTACCACACGGTGACCGAGTACACGTAGCTCCACAGATGTATATAAACACATAACTAAAATACACTTCACAAAACAGTACTTCAATGTGCAATGAACTTTAACATAGGTATTGATTGAATGATGGTCATTAAATTGATTTTACATTCTAGCCGCGGGCAGGAAACCGTTCCAGATCTGCTCTGATCGTGGCTGCCCCACGGCGACCTCACTTTAAAATCCTCACCCTCCAGCTGGCGCTCTCCACTTCTCACCCTGCTACACGTACAGTAAGAATGGCGAGGGAGGCACTAAGCACTGAATTTGTGAAGACGGCTGCTGTAAATGTGTCGTAAAGGACCCACCAATCCCCCTGCCCCTGCTTACAACAGTCCTGGAGGAAGACAAAAGGGGCCTGCTCAGTCATCAGAAGGATGCAAATTTCTGTGGCTACAGAAGAGCCCTCAGGGAAACACATTCCTCCAGAACATTTTCATCAAATGCAAATACTTCCATCGGGTAGTAGGAAGCAAACTGCGCGATGCTATAGTCAGGGAATCCCGTGGTGATTCGAAACAGTGGCGAGTCCCAAGTGGGCTTCCCAGCGCTTCAGGTCTGACCCCACACCCTACCTTCCATCGGGGCACGCAATCGGAAGGTGTCCAGTGGCCTCCGAGCTTGATGGCTGGGTCCTTGGAGAAGAGTTCATGAATGGTGTCCATTCCAATTTCACTCATGTTTATGTCTATTGGGCCCTCTGAACAGAGAGAGAGGAGGAAAAAAAAAGTAAAAGGCTGGAAAACAATAGATTCTTTCCCCCTGTGTCCAAGCCTTTACTCTCTGGAGAAGTTCAACGTCTTTTCAGATTACTATGCTTTTAATAGGGGTGGGAGTCCCTTCCTCTGCTTTCCAACTCACTGAACCTCAGGTCATCGCCATTACTGGGGAAAGCAGCAAATCAAGAAACTAAGGCTTGAGAGTCCTGCTTCTGCCTAGGGTGTAGGAAGAAATTAAGAACAAGCACAACAGCAGCTGAACTTCTCAGAGGAAGGAGAAAAGCGGCCGAGCTTGGAGCCATCTCCGTGTGCTCCCGAGGCATGTACGGACTCACTGTCCTAAGTAATTTCTTGGTGACCCTGGCTGGCCACGTCCAAACTCAGCACACGCATCATCTCTGAGTTAAGAAAGCGGAACTAAGACACAGAAAAGGTATAATACTTTCTTGTCCTTGTTTTAGATTACGCATGGGATTCCAAGAAAGAAGGAATGGAGGAGGAGAAGATCCAAGAACTTTTTTAACTAGCACTTTGTTAAGAAAATAACTTCTCTCGCATCAAACGAGTTATAATTAGTGTAAGATTTATACTCTATGAAGCTGGTTGCCTATACTTTCTCTAGGACGTCCTAATAGACCCCAAGTTACAAGCAAGGGTGCCTGTGCAAAGAAAAGAGGGAAAAAATGTAGGAAATGGCACCAAGAACGTGAGCCACCTTGCAGAGGGGTGAGGAAGGGTCAGGACAAGTAACTCCCACAGCCCCTGCCCCCAAAGGCAGGGAGGTGCCCCTGGTTCTCTCCAGAGGCAGACACACTGGGAGAGCAAGGACACTCTCCCTCCTACTTCACCCAAATAAAAAAAGAGCAGTTTCAAAAGAGAGGGCGATCAGCGAGAGCTCTACTCACTCATGGAAGGGAGCCTTTCGGGGCAGGTGTGGTTTGCGAAGTAGGTGAAGTCTTCAGGAAGAAAAGTTGTGGTTTGCAGGAAGGCTTCGCTGTGGTTCAAGTCAAGAGGGTAATCTAGAGGCAAGAAAAGGAGGCGACTCAGTCTGGTGCACGCGATCAGTCCCGCAGTTCTTGGGGGGCTACCGAATGCGCTTTCTCCTCAGACGCCCTTCTCCGTGAAGCAGGACTCCGGACTGGCTCTGCACCGCAGCTACAGATTTGAGCTCATCGATGACAATGTTACCCGGGTGATACTGTTTTAACCAGCGTTTCTATCCTTACTGATATCGCAGCTTTAAATGCAGTCAGGGTACAGTCAACTCCACCGTGTAACTACGAAAACAGCACAGCACCCCTGTACCTTATTCTCTAAAGGAACTACCCTCACTTCCGTTAGCCAACTGCTCTGTTAGTTACCCCTATTCCCTACATGGTTAATCATGGTGCTTCCATCTTAGGCCTCACTCTCACCTGCTGCCTTCCCACTGTGGGAAGGAGGACTGCCCTCCCTTCCCCCTGCCCCAGCACGCACACACCGTCCCCATCCTCCAGTCTCCCAGCAGTCATGTATGATAACTGTGACTAGCACAGTCTTTAGCATTATATTGTGACGACTCTATGGATGCTAATCATAGCTGAGAAATGCAGGGAGTTATAATTACTTTTCCTTCCTTTCCTGCATGGGTTTTTCCCGGAGTGACTCTTGTTTTTCTGTTTGCCAAGTTTTATATGGGGTAAGGACGGACTCAACACCACGCCCTTCAATACTGCGTTTCGCTTATGACGTTCACAGGCCTCAGGTACTCTCCTCGTTCCATCCTCCACGTGAGGCCCCGGCCTGCAGCCCCACTCCAATTCCAACGGGCTGTCCTTCCTGCTGACGAACAGATGCTCCGCTCGGACCTCCCTTCTTCAGTGTCCCGGAGATGCCTCCCCCTCTTTACTGTACTGAACCTTGTTTTCCCAAGTTCAATTTCTCCCTTTTTCTCATTTAATGGAGCCCATTCTAAGAAGGGGACATGGGAAGTGATTCTGAAACCTTGTGTATCTGACTATTTCTCTCCCTCTCTTTCTCCTTCCCTTCCCCCTCTCTAGAAATAAATAAACTTTAAAAAGCCATTTAAAAGAAAAAAAGAATTGTGAAGGTGCTGTCCGGGTGCCTCTGGATTCCTCTGGTGCCTCTGGATTCCTCTGCAGCTATTAAGGCCAAAGCCATTCTAATCCTTGACCCTTATCAAAGGGGACCAGTCACGCCTTTCTGGAAGTGTAAAGAACTTTCTCCTTGTTCAGAAAATTCCACACTGATGTGCCTTGCTAGGGGGTCTGTTTTTGCCCACTGTGTTGACCACTCCCACTTTGCTACCCCACAATTTCCTCAATTTTACCCAGTTCTTCTTTTAATGATCTTTCCCACTGTCACATTTTTAGTTCCAAAGAGTCCTTTATCTTTTCTGAATGTTCATTTCTTACGACATATTCTTGTTTCACAATTTGCTATCCTTTTCCTCTTACCCTGGGGAATATATATCATTGCAGTTTTAATATTCCTCTCCCCACACAGTCTGTTTCTTCCAGCCTGCTGCTCCTTGTCTGTTTCGATCCCTAGCTCGGCAATCTGCGGTCATCTGCTAATACGGAAGAGCGGGGTACCGATCAGCTAACTGCAAGAGTTTGGATGGAGGTCCTGTGTCATAGGGTGTTCTGGCCAGGAGTTTGGTTTAGAAACGTCCAGAGTCAATATCGTTGGGTGTTTCCTCTTGGTCCCGTCACATGGCCCAGAGAAGTCTATTCTAAACTCCTGCCACAACAGGACAGTCTTGGCTACAGCTTCTTGGAACTGAGGACACCTAACCCAAGCCAGGTGAGCCCAAGGTGAGGGACCCTCCATTTCACCATCTTGGCAGGTTATCAAGTCTCCAGTCCTTTGCCGACTGGGGGAAGGGGGCCTGGGTATCCGACTGCTTTTCATACAGCTTCCAACCAACCTTTATCTAAGTTGCCACCTTTATCCTTATCTCCAAAAGTATCTCCACTGCTAGTTTCTGAGCTTCTGGAAGATTCTGGGGTATAAACTGATGTGGGTGATGGCTTCCCTGCTGCCACATTAGCAATCACTTTTGGGGGGTCTATTAAGTCCTTTTTGAGTGGTCCATCTGTTTTCCAACTTCCAAAATTTTTGCTGTGATTTCCTTTCTTGTTCTCTTCATTCTTAAGGGTTTACAACGTTACACGTGTACACACACCTGCAGCACACACCTCTCTTTGGTGTCATTTCGTGGGTTTTAAGTGTGTGGAGCAGACACCTTTGTCCTAGGGGACTGTGTAAAGGGAGCCCCTCCAACCTCTTCTATTTTTACAGGTAAGGAAACTGAGGCACCTCACGTAGGACTCGTACAGGGAGACTCGGCCAGCACCTGACAGAGAGCCGGCGAAGCTCTGGGCCAGTGACCTTTCCATTACACTGTGCTATCTTCGCAGAGCTGTAAAATCTCCCCCACCAGCCCTTTTAGATTCGCTGATTCTATGAACATTAAAACTTCCTATTCAAATTCACTTTGCACCCTGAAATCCCAGAATCTTCAACTCAGACGCTTTTTAAAAAGCACTGTGAGATGGCTTCCAAGAATCAAACTGCTAATACAGTGAGCCCTTCATATGGGCACATGGCTGCCCACTCCTCAAGCACTTGGAGGATGGAACTCAGTGAGAGGCGACTTGGAGAGGGTTTTAACAGTCTCCGAACAGGGAAAGAAAGACACGGAACTCTTTCTGTCCTTTTAAGCTGTAGCTTTCCTGAAAAACACTACACCTCCATTTACATAAAGACATAAACCAAGTCGGCATTAACCCCAAAGGTAAAATTACACTTACACTGAAATGAATCCAAAGTTCTCGGTGCACACATGCACACCTGTCCTAAGCTAATTACCTTTTCAAATTACCTTTTGAAAAGGTAATTAATTATTATATTTTGCTGTGTATAATGCACATTTCCCCCCAGGTTTTTGAGGGAAAAATAAGGATGTGCATTATATGTGGGTAGTACTAATTCTGTATCTATTTAAATGTCTCTAATTCTTTTATTTATGATTATGCATTATAAGTGTAACTATAGAAAGCAATAACAATATCTGTATGCAAAGTAATACCCTGGAATACGATAATAGTTTTGTTTCTAAATATAAATAAATAAATAATTGAATTAAAAAATTAAAACGAAAGATTTTTTTCCCCTGAAAGTTTGGGCCAAAAATGCGGGTGTGCAGTATACTCCGGAGCGCGTTGTACAGGGCAAAATACGGTAACACTTCATAAAAGCTGTGTCAAAAACCCTCCGTACCAATCATTACTCTGGATGATTCTGATTCTGCTTCTTAATTACACACATGTGCTCTTCTCTTTAAAACAGCATCACAGAAATTACATTTTCCAAAGAAGGCAAGGAAATTCCCAGAAGTATTATAATAAGCATTTTCTTAAGCAAATCAACAAAAAACAGAAGAGAATAATAATCCTGGGCAATGACGATGACATAAGCAAAAATAAAAACAAAATCAGCAGCAACAACAACAAAAACACGTAGGAGAGGAGACAGTTGCTAACTTTAATAATCCTACGTTTGGGGGTTTAAAGTCACATAAATTCCTTTCTACTTCCTTCAAATACTGATATAACAAGCCTGGTAGCAACTAGCACAGAGCAAAACAGGACAAAACAAAACACCATATATTTTTTCCCTCTGGCTACTAAATAGTATAATTAAAAAAAAAAACCCTCAAATACACAACTCCTAAGTGGAAGTCCTCCATAATAAGCCCCGTAATAGTCATCTGTGGGAAAAACTTCTCAAACCCCCTAATTTCCTCATTTTTCATTTTAAGTTCTGGAGACACAGATTTTAAGGAAGTGAAAGAGGCGGAGGGCACTAATTGCTCACGGCCTGGTAGAACTGCATGGTCATCGTGGGGCCCAGGCCCCTTGTCCGGCCACCTAGGAAGGAGTGGACGCACGCAGACACCCCACAGGGACACCACACTGCCATGGCTTACTCTTCTGAAGCAGGCGAGGGCACTGCTGCAAGAAAAAAACAAGCTTGCTGGGTGTCCAAGGCCGCAGTTTTCCTTTCCATTTAAAGCTAATCTTCTCCAAATCTGGCCATGTTCTTCCAGCAAGGACGGTAGAAGGGCAAGAAGGCAGCTGTTCCTACACCTATGAAATGGGAGAACAACAGACATCCTTCCACCTACAGATTCAAATGGCCTACTTATTCAACTTTATCCCACACCAGTGGTCGAGCAGCTTTGGCTGCCATCAGAATCATCTAGAAGCTTTTAAAAATCGTAATGCCCAGGCTGACTAAATAAGAACTTCTGGGGACATGGTGTAGGCATCAGTATTTTATAAAGCGCCCCCCACCCTGGGGGTTCTAATGTGCAGTCATGGTTGAGGTGGCCACCCCAGTATGGGGTGTGGCAGAAATCTGCCTTCTCCCTTATGTTACCAAATCTAGCTGAGCTGGGTGTGGGAAGTGCTGTCCAAAAGACTCCAGGAAGAACCACCATTTTCCCCTCCCATTGAGAAAAACAAACAAACATTGCCTCTCTGCTTAGGAAACGCAGGCACTTGCACAAGCTAGGGAGATGTCACGGGGACGGCATCTGTCCGATAGGAAGAGTTAGCGCCCTTCAAGAGTCAGCGCTCTTGAGGCCCGTACCTGCAGCAGTGGGCCAGACACTCTCTGACCGTGCCAGGCAGAGTAGGCAGAGAACCGCTTTGAAATGAGTAAAAATGACTGGCTTTCACTGGATACACTTCCAAAGAAATGGTACTTCTTTTTTGAGACTGGCTAAAGATGTGTCAATGACAAAGACGCCCATCGAGACGGTAATCTCAGGATTAGGTGAGGAAGCTTTAAATGTGTTTTCTCAATAAATCTATTCACTCACACACTCAAAAATAATCTACTGAGTGTCTCTCGTGTTCCAGGCGGCGCACAAGGCACCGGGGACACAGTGGTTAGCAAGTCCCAGCCCCCTGCAGCATCGTCTTGCCACTCCTGTGTGCTTTGACCCCTTCATCCCTAAATTGGGGACACAGTCGTTACCTTACTGAGTCCTTGTGTGTTGGGAACCACCCAGCCTGGTTTCAGAGGCTGTAACCCCCCATGGTTAAGGCTGAATCAGAGTTGGGACCATAAGCCACTAAGGAGACAAAGCTTGTCTCCCTGGCAGGTGTGCCACCTCTGTCCACTTCACCCTGCTTGGCCCTGAGCTTGGCCAGTTAGCCAATGACGGGTAAGAATCCTCAAGGGAGGATCAACCTAAGACAGGCTCTGGTCACCAGGGATAAGCTCGCAGGGAAGGACTCGGGGGGCTGTGGAAAAAGGGGGCGATGGACCCTCGCCCCTCGGCTTTGAAATAGCCTGAGTCCTCATTCTGTCTGCAAGAAGTCTCCTAATCTCTTGGCTGCCTTACTTCCCTTGCCTGACTTAAGCCTGAAGCAATGACAGAGGGCAGTGCAGTCCTGTGCTGGGAGGGGCGGATTCCCTAGGGAATCAGGCCTAAGAAAAATACATACATTCCTGTGAAACCTACTTAATTTGTACCCTCAGTTTAAGAGATAAGGGTCCAGACCTGAGATGAGTCTGGCGCCTTAAGTTTTATGGCCCTCTAACTAATTGGCTGTAACTCAGAATAAGCCCTCAAAGTTCTCTGTAAATCATGTATTGTTTAACCCTTACTGGCTGACAATGATTGATGAGCTTTATCCGTATTCCTGTGTGAATGAACCTAATAAAAGCCCCTGGAGAGAAAGGCTCTGGGCCCTTCTCCTTTGAGAGAAGCGGCCACCTTTCCTCCCCAAGCAGATCATGTCTTGGTAGTCTTTTTCTTCATCCATGGGGGGCCGGGGGGCTGCGTTAAAGCCCCCCGACACTTGTGAGGATTCCATGTGATAGCATAATAACACAGCCCCCAACGGCAAAGACTTCCGATTTACAAGGGAAACAGTGACACATTAAACACAGAATGTATGACTCCAACTAGAGGGACGGGTGATGGGAAGAATGACTTTGGTGTATGGTAATTTGAGAAATGCACGCAAAGTCAAATAATAATGGGTCCCTGGGTATGCCATCTAAGGGTGCCAGTTCCTTCTGTGCTGTTTTCAAGGACAATGCGACCTGTGTTCTGGACGAGCCTGGGTGCAGGCTCGGACCTGCCGGGGTGCCCCTCTAACTTCGCAGAGAGAACAGACCGCCTCGCCAAATGCCCACAAAGACGTCCTAGCACCACCCACCCTCGGAGACGCACGGACACTTGGACCGGACAAATGTCATGGCAGCACAGACGTTCCTTTACCCAGAGTGACACAGGGCAGGGAGCTGTGGAACAGCAAAGGACTCCCCAGTCTCTCCACACACCCTGAAGCTGGTGTGGGTCAGGGTTGAGGGAAAGTCACATGACCAGGGCACTCACCCCCACACCCGAGGTGATTTGTGCTGCACGTGAAAGCCCCGCCGCCCTGACCGCGCCACACTCTAGACGACGCGTGTGTAGACCGCCTGCAAGCCGAACGCCCCACGCGACGCGTTGTGAACAAAAATGTGCCCGGCCTCCTCCCGCGACTTTGGGAGCTGCAGGGATTCCTCTTTCAGGCGTGGTTCAGAGCTCTGGCAACTTGTCCTGAGACCACAGTTCGGCTAAAAAACCCTCTCGAAATCGATTATTTGCTTTTTGAAAAAAGAAAAAGAAAAAGGAAGTACTAAAAGCATATCTGGTTTGCTACCTATGGTCCTTTGTTGCTGCTAAGCTGGCCAGCAGGATAGATCGATAAATTAGGATGTGGTCAATTTTGTTTTCGTTTTTTGAAGTTATTTTTTAAATTAATTTAGAGAGAAAGAGAGAAACATCGACCTGCCGTTTCACCCGCCCACGGCTTCATGGGTTCATTCTTGTACGTGGCCGAACGGGGGTCAACCCTGGAACCTTAGGGAAGCAGGACAACACCCTCAACAAATGAGCCGCCTGCCAGGACCAGGGTGCGGTCAATTCTAAAGGCTCAACTTCCCTTCAAGAGGCAATGTCTTCTCTGAGTTCTCAACTACCAGAGAATAATCCTCACCTGCAACATCTGCCAAGCACTTTCACAGTCTCCAGTGAGCTGTGGACTAACTTAGAACTCACTACCGAAGAAGGAAGGACTCATTTGAAGGGCGGACTACCTTGGAAAAATATACATGTTTTAGGGTGCGAGGCTTGAGCGAAAGCAGTAAGAAGCCATAGGAAAGCACATTGTCCTCAGTTACAGAAATAAGAGGCAAATCACGAGTGCTGAGCAGGATAAAATCTCAGAATCTACTTTTAAAATGGAAACCAACCCTGACTAGACTGGACAAGCCTCAAGGCTGGACAAGTCCCACTTAACCATCTGGAAATACTTCCTTTGTTCAATTTTTGGAAGAGTTAAAAAGAGACATAAAAAAGACAGCTTTCTCTCAAAGGTAAAGACCGGCCTATGTACACAGTCTTATAAAAACAGTCAAAGCTGTGATTCAGAAACAAGTTCTTATGATGTACTGTAGGCAGGCCATCTAACCTGTGCTCGTTTTCCCTCTTTATGTAATTAGTGCTTATAAAATAATAAAAGCCGCAGGTAAAAGTTCCAAAGAACGAGGCAGAAACGCCCACTCTCATGTCCATCGCTGCAATGGTTAGCTCCGCCGTCTGGAGCGCTTCCTTCAAGGCTGAAGGAATCTGACCACCAGACTCGGCCACGGAGCTGCCCCTGAACTGTAGTGTGAAAACGGCACCCGACTGGGGAGAGAAACCCGGGTGACCCAGTAAACTTCTTCCAGAAGCCATTCTTTAATCTGTGGGAACTGTCCTGAATGACAGGGTTATTACACGATAAAAGCTTGTTAAGCATTCATAAATAATGAGTCCTACTCGGTGGAACAAGTTCAAGTAGAGTCCAACAGGAAGAACTGAGTCGGAGCGACTCTTCCTGGGTGGCGACCAGGCTGCATTAGCTTTGAAAACAACAGGAACGTTGCCCTCACCACGAGCGACGCAAAGAACACAACAGACAAATCCCGCGATGTGAAGCCATAACATGGGTGCCAGGAAGTCCACCCCAAGTTCTGGCTTTCCTCACTGGCTGTAGGAATACATTTTTTTGTGAAATTACTTCCAGGAACAGCTTTTAGTGCTTCTGTTCTGCTGGTGTCCTACAATACGCTTAATTTGCCTCCTGGGGGCAGCCACACTGAAAAGGGGGTCTTTCCTCCCCATCCCTGAAAAGTATTAGGAGCAACAACGGAGTCATCTGTACACACTTCACATACTATTAGCAAAACAAACAAGGACTCGTTTTGCAAGAGCTTCTTGTCAGTGATAAGGTAAGACTCAGCCAAACCGTCCTGCTTCCACAACACATTTTGTTCCACCAGAGATAATTACCTGAACCGAACTTCCTTCTCCAGGGAGGAGACATTCTAAGCAGACCACGTCTGTGCTAAAAACATACCTGAGTCATTCACGCTGCTATTCCTCTTGGCGTAAGCACTGCGAACCACCTGCTCATACACCTGAGCACCTATTGTCCTCATGTTGTCCCGGATCAGAATGCCTTGAGCTTGCATCATGAAGAGGTAGGTGTTCACTGCGGAAGAGAGAAAGGAGGGGAACCACAGGTGAATTCCAAAGCAGCCATTAAAACAAAACATACAAAAAGCCACACATGACTTGGGGTTTGTTTGTTTTTAACCTCTCTCCGCTCTAAAACCCTACAAATGCCACAACTGTTTCCCATACTGGGTTTGACGATTTCAGGACACTGACATGCCTTGTGTAGCTAGTCGGATTTAGGGGGACTTTCTGTCGCTAGCCAGCAGTTTCCGAAAACACACACATTTAAGAAAGTATACTCCACCGGGTCTTCAAATACCTAATCTGTATTCTAGCAAGGTAGTGATCAGAAAGACCTTCCTGGAGCAATGAGAACATTTCAAAAAGATCTCTGATCTCTCTGAATCTCCTTCTCAATACTCCGTGGCTCTACACAGCAGTGAAGCCGGTGACTGCTCTGCCTAATGCAGCACGCAGACCCAGGTCCGGTCTTGGCTGCCTTTTGAAAGTGGTGGACTAAGGCCCCAGCTGCTTTTCTCTGGGGTGTCTGGGTAGAAAAAGAAGATGCTGAAAGAATGTAAGCAGTACTCACTACCCACCCACCTCAGCCCCACTCTCCAACGCAATGGGGGAAAAAAGCAGGGACTAAGTGCACGTGTCAACCGAAACATACTCGCTTTGCAAGATATACAAATATCAAATCCTGATACTGTACACTTAAAACTAGTGAGATGCTATACATCAATTGTATCTTAATAAAAACAGAAAACAAAAATCATATTCTTTACAAACGATTATTCAGATTAACTGCCCAATCACTGTCATTTTGCAAAGGGAGCTCCACTGGGTTTTCTTTAAGTCTCTCTGCCATACCATACGAAACTCAGAGATAAAAGAAGTGCATGTAATTCCTGCATTCCACGTGCACTCCCAAATACCATGCAATGTACGCACTTTCCCCTCACCGCTGCGAAAGGGGGTGTCTTACAGGGTGGGACCGTTACAAATCAAAACTCTGGTGCATGTTAGGGATCCTCTGGACACTTGGCTGGCTCCAGCCAGGCCCGGCAGGTGCTCCGCAGAGAGCCAGCGCCCCTCCAAACCCCTCTCCAAACCCTGTAAGCACGGCCTCGGGCTGCCCTGGCTCCTCACTTAGAGGCACTTTGTTGTTAACGTGGAACTTTGTTGAGTTTCACCATTACTTTCCCAGTGTCCTATACATAATGAGCACCACATAACTAAATGGATGAAGTTTAAGTCAATTTATCTCTGGCTATTGTGTTTGGAGCTAGTGCTGGTGATGGGGGAGAAACTGGGACCCGCCCACTGGCACAACCTCAATATCCAAAACCCCAGGTGGCCCCCATTGAAGGGGGACGTAAAATCTTTCACAAGATTTCAAATCATCTTTAAGGTATATCATGAGGCATAAACTAATAAACGAAGGAAGTCGATGTTCAGGATGCTTGCAGAAATGAGGTGGCACTGGCAAATCAGGCCGTGCGTAAAGTGCCAGGCAACCCGGTGCCTAACTTCTGGCGTGGGCAGAGAATGGCTCAGATCATGTTTATTCTGTAGCTGGAAAAAGTTATGGAAAAAGATAAGCTTCACAGCCTTTAAAAAGTGCACTTCTCTGAAGCATCTGAAAATGAGAGTTGCATCTCATTCTCTATTCACAGCCGGCAGCACGGTGCCTGGTCACAGTGGGTAGGCAGTCCATAAACACCTGCTAGACGTAAGATTTCAACTTCACCCCGTACCAGATTTCTAAAGTGGTTCTGCGGTGTTTTTTTTACCACTTGGGCTACAGAACATATACATTATACATATGATATGTAACTGCCCTGAAATCCTCCTTCCATTCCCCACATACTAGGAACCGGTTGTCTTCACTAATAAAAAACAAGTACTTGTTGAACACTGCGTGTAAAAGCTGTTAGTTCCTGCAAAAAACACACCACCTCCTTCCCCACAGATTTCCCAGTCTTCCCCGTGCTTTTCAGCTCCGCAAGGTAAAGGGCACTGCAGCCGAGCCCCTCTTTTATTTCTCCCTTTCTTAGTTCCAGAGTCCTGGTGCAGGAGTGCTCTAAAGTATTCTCTAACTCTGCCCTGCCTTTCTCCCCAGAGCTTTTTCAGGCCGGCTTCCCAGGCCCCACCCCGAGACAGATCCACTGAGTCAGGGAGCGGCTGCGGGGAACTGCGCTTGGAACCAGCTTGCAGGTGATGCTACGTGGTTGGTCTGAGGACCCCAATTCCAGAGCCACAGTTCCAGGGAACTTCAGTTACACAATCTAGGTAACGGTAGGTAACATTTATTGAGCACTTAATTACATAATTATCTTAAGAGGCAAGTAAACAATCCAATTTACAGTCAACTTCTAGGCCTCAGTTTCTCCACATAGGTGAACAGCAAAGTGGACTTGAATCAAATGGACCCACGCTCTAACCACTAGGCTTTAAGGCCTCGCTCTATCCATGCTTTAGCCACAATCTCCTCAGGGTTTCTTAAGGACATAGCTCTCAAATCCTTCTCTCTTACACAAAGCTGCCGAATGGATCTTTCTTGATTGCAGGTTTACCCACACTGCCCCGCTTCTGCGGACCCGCGGCGTCTCTGTCCTTTCTGCCATGCAGACCCTACTGACCCTTCAGACCCCCGTGTGCACACTTCTCGGGTCTTCCCCTTCTCCAATCTGAGTTCTGTGGCCGATGATCAAAAATGAGCCTTCTGTTTACATTTTGCCTTGTTTGCGAACAACTGTCTTGTGTCAGTCTTGTCATCCAACTAGTAAATGACACAAACCACATCTCATTACTGCTTTTTCTAATTATCCACAGGAATGAGCACAATGCTGAAAAAAAAATAAAAGGCTGAGGAAGTAAATTTCACACAACAAAAAAAAAAATCACAAACTTATGGACTTGGGATTGGATGGAATTTTAAAGACCACTTTTCAAAAACATCTAATGCTTTCACACCACCCCAAAACTATACCTTTTAAGAACACAGAGCCAGCATGTAAAATACAGCCATCTTCAAAGAAAATTTTACTTTAGGTTGGGTCCAGTATGGTTCCCCGTCGCTTTCACCCACTGGCTCTCATTCTGCCCCTTGACAGAAGGGTCAAAACCTTTTCACCCACTTCAGGTATTTTCAATCACCTTCACCTCCACCCTACACCGAACCCCCCCCCCCGCCCCCCAGGGTGGACAGCCCCGCCTCCTTCATGTGCCCCTCCCATGGTAGCATCACACCTCCCCCCATCCTGGCTGCTAGGCTCTGGCCTCTGGCCCTGTGTTCTACACCTGACAAAGGGCAGTGCCCAGGTGGGCAGAGGGGTACAGGGGCAGTGCGACATGTCCAGAGACCAGCAGAACTACCAGCAACCCCGTTCCATCCGTTACCAAAGCTCTGTCGTCCCAAGCCCCGTCTTGGAGATCCACAGTTCACAGGAACTGGAGACCAAAGAAATTCTCCGACACAGATGTTCAATGATCTAACCCACCACCCCCAAAAACAGCCCCCCAGCCCATAACAACTACTAACATCAAGCGATTCTCTGCAGAACTCACTTTGGGAAATTGTGTTAGACTTCCATTAACAGAATTCAAATCTTCCATTACATGGCAGGTAATCAATCAGTCGATAATTAATGAATGTTGTTGGAAAAGAGTGACACCATATTACTGATTCATATGAAGCTTGCTGGAGGCAAATCCTCAGGCTTTTTAGACGTGTTGCTGCTGAGCTCCCCTCTCCTGCTCCGGGCTCACACAGTTGGTCACAGACCCAACTGCGGGGCCTTCCAAGTGTCCCGCCTGACAGTGTTGGTGCTAAGTTCAGCCCGGCGGGCGCACATGCACACACTCTGCTTGTGATCTAAAATGTCCCATTTGAAATGCACATCTCTGTAAAGTAGGTATCATCTTCATTCTTTATTTTAGATAAGGAAAACCTCCAGAAATCACTCACACAAGGTCATTCGGTTAATGAAGTTAAAAATAGCAAGAAGGAAGATTCCACAACATTTTGATGAGCTTTTCTTTGAAAAAAAAAACCAAAACAAAACGGTATTTTCCGAGAATACGGCCCTGATCAACAGTGGCTGAATCACGGCTTTACACATTTTCTGAAGGTTGACACACAGCTATTAAATCCTCCATTGTTTCCATAGCTACTGAGCACTCTCTTCCCTAGGTGCTTTTCACACACAGCACTAGAACTCGTGGGGGGGGGGGGGAGACAACAGGGTAAGACATCACAGAATAAAAAGGTACAGACACAATTCCGTAAGAGATTATAACACAGTTTGATAATGCTAAAATAACATTTACTACAAGCGTAGGCTGACTAACAACTTTCTTACACTTCCATGAGAAATTGTAGTAATTATCCGGCCCCAGCATCTAAATGGCGAGCTCTCTTAGGACCACAAGCCGGTTGAGGAAAACACCCCCATTCAGGTTTACGTAGTGGGAAATTTCCAGCCTGAAGGCAACGTAAGCAGCCTCCGGCCGTGGCTTTAACTGGAGTTTCCGGGAGCAAAGCACTAGGTCTCGGGCAGGAAGACCACACTTCCCTCTCCATTAGCATTCCAGTCAGCCCCGCGTCCTCAGGAATCAGGTAACACAACTGTCACTTGAACACACATTCACAGATGCCACTGACTCATAAACATTCCTCACAAGATAATGAAACCTGACACATCTCAGATGAGGAGCAAAATGAGCCCAAGAGGAAAAGACAGTATTACGAGACTCTATATACTTCAGAGTTCATAACTTTTTAAAATCCTAAACACGTATATGCTCAATGCGTGTTACATCCGGCTTGGCCAGCTGCAAGTAGGAGAGAGCCATTCCCATCCTGACCACTCTCTACACTCGGTGTCTCACCCCCAATGCCCCCCCCCCCACACACATATTGTGCCTTCCCTGCTCCACGTTTCTAGTTAACATACTACATGTTTTCTGATTTGTCTGCTGTTACCTCCCCCACTAGACTGTGGGCCACAGGGGGGCAAGGAGCTTCGCCCCACCCCGGTGGCTAGAGCAGGGTGCCTGGGACACAGAAGCTGCGTCATAAATATCCGAATAAATGAGTATCTAAGTTGGGACAATTCTGAACTCACCGTGCCTGAGAAGGCAGGGCTCATGGGACTGCAGGTCTTTCCCTGGTGGTAGCGCCCTGCTCCTTTACGGGAGGAGCCCCAGATGCTGAGCATTAACCAGTGTCCCTGCGCCAGCCTGTTCCTAAGTTCAGCAATTCTTTTTTACAGTTTGGCAGAGCTGCCAAACAGATCAGCTTCCCCCATCGGCCAGAAATTTTCTGGTACTATCATTCCTCACGAAGCTGCTGTGCAACATTGCAATATGAGGAACGCTTCAAAACAGCCCCACACTGGAGAGCGCCCCAAGTCCATCTACAGGAGAACAGGTTAAACATTTGTAGCCTTGTCTAAAGAACTGGCCACCAGGCTGGGCTAAGTATACACTGTTGAGTTTTCTGTACATGAAAGTAATAAAAATTCTCCTTAAGGAAACCATAGCCTATCCGAATTTCGGCATACAGTGACCAGAACAAACAAAATCCAACTGCACACAGCCGCGTGGGTGAACCTCTCACACATCACGTGAAACGACACCACAGAGTACATACGGGATAACTCCACACACATAAAGTGCAAACACAAGCACAACTAACCCACAGGGACGGGAATCAGAGTGGGTATCGGAGCGGGGGAGGGTTCAAAGGGAGCTCCTGGTAATCTTTCATTTCTTGACCTGGGTGCTGGCTATCCAGGTATGCTCATTCTGTCAAAGTTCACCCAGGCATTCACGGATCTGCGCATATGCATCCAGTTACGTAGGCTGTACTTCAGTGAGGGAGCACGGGCGAGCAGCTGCCAAATCGTACTGTGAGGGCGGGGTCAAAAATCCCCACGAAGAGGTGACTCCAGGATAAGGTCTTGAAAGAGCTCCGAAATAGGAATGGGAACAGAACAAATGAAGGGGCCTAAAGATGGGGGCAGGGGGGATACATTTCAGGAACTAAAAGCAGTTCGGTATGGCTGGAATGAAGGGTATGTACTGCAACAGCGCGAGAGGAGGCTCCACAGAGAGGCAGCAGGATCACAGAGGGCTGTGTGTGCTACACTTAGGGATTTGACATTGAAGAAATGGCCCAGGATCAGATTTCGGGTGGGCCCACTAGGAGGTATCAGTCAAAACAAGAAAATTCACTCCACCGCAAATTCAGGGCTCCGGATAAAGATTTGAGCTTTTCAGCATCCAGGCAAAAATTCCTTAAAGGGAGGAACTTCTTTGGATGAACTGACTAAATTCTCTACGTAGAATCCCATTTGGTTCCTGAAAGCTGGGTGTCCAGTTCTTATCACAGGCTGTATTTTTGTTTTCTGCATGACTCAGCAGGAGGAATAACACTGTCTGCCAAGCCTTGGGACAAGCAGATGGAGTGAAGGTGTCGAGATACAAAGCTAGGTTCGCCAATGCTGACCGCAGCCAGGGACAGCTGGGGCAGGGGGTGGCCATCTGACAGCAAAGATGCTGCTCAGCATTTGGGCGGGCCAGCCGGACCAGGTGTTCTTTCCCTGCACCTACTTGCACCATGCCTCTTTGTTCTGAAAACCCCTCACAGACCACACAACGTGGGAGTTACAACCGAGCCAAGCACACTCCATGGAAACACTAGAACAAACCTACGGACCACGGGTGACACCCGGGTTCATAGGTCCACGCTTTTGAAATAAGATGAGGGATGGTGAAACGGGGAGAAGGGAACAGAGCAGAAAAGGAATAAATAGAAGAAAACAGGAAGTCTCCCTCCTCCCACAATAAGATATAAGACAAAACAAAAATTAAGGGGAAACAAAGAACAGAAATGTGTCCTAGGAATGTTGATTTTTGATTTTGTCACGCTAGAGTATCTGCAAAACCTACACTACCTATTTTGACCAATATTTTCTGAGAAAAACCGGAACCTGAAAAACAACTGATCTCTACCCCCCAAATCAGAGGGGATCAGTGTGTACTGCTTTGCACAACAGATGCTGTACAAAGACTAAATCCACCTTTTCTATCATACAGAGATGGAGTCCTGTAAAAAGTATGCACTTCCTTTCTAAGCACCTGTACGCGTCATCTCATTTCACCCTCACGAGACACCGAGACACTGAGAGGTAGGTTATTACCCCCATTTTGTAAATGAGGGGACTGAGGTTGAAATAAGTAACGACTAGGTGGAGCCAAGATGTCACATGTCTTTGTCTCCAGAGGCCAGGTTTTTAACAAGGTGCTCTGTCATCCCTCAGGTTCCCAATGCCTAGAAACCTCTTGCACGCGCAGCTCTCACTCCCACACTTTGCTTAGCGGTTCCTTTTATCTGGATCTTTACTGTTGATTATCTTTCACGTGACTGGCCTATCGTTTCACTTCAGTAGTGGGTTCCAGTGCTCATAATAGAGGATGGTGCATCCTTAAAGTTTTATTAAGTTTTATAAAAATTTTATTAAGTTTTATAAAAATTTTATAAGTTTGAGGTTCTAATGTGAATCCTGGACTTTTTACTTTTCAGATCTACTTAAAATAATATTGAATGATACTCATCCTATACACTGAGAGATATTAAGATCCAAGGTTGTGGGTGACACATTAAGAAAGAAAAGAAAGATTTTCTTTTTTTTTTTTTAGATGCAAGAAATTTTTTGACAACAAATTTACACCCTTTGGCACATCTATTTTAATGTTATGGAGCAACTGCATGATAATTTTCACACAAAAAGTGTTTAAAGAAAACTGTGTTGGGGGTGAAGGGAGGAGAGACATTGAGAGAGTAAGGAATCCCAACAATTACTTTTTGGTAAAAAAAAATTTTTTTTTTGATGTGAGAGAGAAACAGTGATCAGTTGCCTCTTGCACTCACCCTGACTGGAGACTGAACCCGCAATCTAGGTATGTGCCCTGACTGGGGATCGAACCCACAACCCTTCGGTTTACAGGACAATGCGCCAACCAACTGAGCTACACTGGCCAGGGCAGGAAAAATTTCATTTGCCACACCTTTTGCTTTACTCATCCTTCCCATTTGAGGCATTTGTTATGTTTCTCCCCAAATTCTGAACAGTATGATCAATGACCAACATCCAGAAGTACACACACAGGAGAGAGTCAGCAAACGAGGAGGCCCAAATCTCTCAAAATAACCTGAATGTAACCCTGGGTCAGAGAAGACGATACGCCCCCTCTCTGGTGCTGTCTGCATGGAATGCCTGCACCTACTCTGCCTTTGCCCTGCCCTGGAGGCAAAGTCGCAGAGTGGGTACAGCTGTCCCTGATGCGACTGTGCCGAGAGACGCAGGCCAGCAGAGCAACACCGCTCTCTGGAGCTCACTGGAGACAAAGGCTCTGCCCACCTCTCCCACCTAGCCTCTCCCCTCTGCCCACTGACCAGGCGGAGCCAGGACTCCTGCCCCTGCTGACTCCTCCCCTCTGCATGAACGAGCTCCGGTGACAACTGCTCATACCAAGCTCCAACGGTTCTCTCCGAAACTTTTCCTGACAGCACTCCACCTCCATGATGAGAGCGGTCTTGGCGCTTCCCCAACTGATCCATAAACTTCTATCCATGACCACGAGAAATCTGAGCCTGTCTCTTCCAGCATGCTGTAACTCCTTAAGAGTACAGACAGTCTTACCCTTTTCTTTATCTACAACATCTGATAAGTCGTAGACACTCAGCTATTGATTAACGAATTACAGCTCAGCACGAAGCATGCTGTGGCCCTTGGGGAAGGTGCCTTGTTTTCTCAAGTTAGAAGTATACTGATTTTTCTACAACCACTGAATAAAGCTTCTATAAGCCAGAAAAGGGCAGAGTGAAACTGATCCGTGACCCACTCTGCTGGTGTGAGTGTAAACTGGTCTAACCCTTTGGGAAAGCTATTTGCAAACTCAACAAAGAGCCATACCCTCTGATCTAACAATTTCAAATAAATTACCGTAAATATAAGGACATTCTGTGCACGAATTTTTTATTAAATTATTTCTAAAAGCAAAAACTTGGGAAACAACTCAAAAGCAACAAAACAGAAGACAAGCTGATGCCTACACTTGATAGCGTCTCATATAGCTTTAAAAGGAAAAGCTATAAAGCCTTATAAACAGAACAAATGTAGAACACCTAGCACAGACCATCACGCTCTTAACCCCTCAAAAGAATCTTCCTTCAAAGGAAGAAAGGTGGAGGGGCAATTCCTGGACTGAGGAGGCCAACAACAGCGGTGTGAGTCCTGTCCCTGGCTGGCTTTGGGGTGCTCTCCAGACCTCGGTCACCCCGGCTGTAAGACAGTGTTACTGCACTGGGCACGGTTTTCTCAGTCTTTTTAACCAAGCCCTGACCCCCACTGCCGACACACTGAAAAGACAGGAGAGCCCCTGAAGTGCAGTCCGAGCAGGTGTCGCCAGAGCCACAGAGAGGTCTGCAAGTGAAAACCCGCGTCTGTGTTTATGCTGAATTTCCAAAATATAAATTATGTCATACTGACCATGCTTTTACAGGCTACACAAACCCGTCACTTCCGGTTCTGCCCTTTCCCTTTGCACCTTGAGACTCACTCCACGGCACAGACCTTCTCAACTGAAAACCCCACAATACGAGGTGCAGTACGGTGTGGGGAGCAGTCAGGAACGCCGTGTAGCCGTTCGGGGCCAGATGGCTACCGGACTCGCTGTGCTCAGCCACTCTGTATGGAGTGCAGCTGCTGAGTCACTGTGCTGTACACCTGAGGCTAACACAATAGTGCATGTGAAGTATAATTCCAATCAATTTAGAAATTAAAATAATAAAACGAAACCCCACAATTATAATTTCATTGTTTTCTCCTCTCTAGCCTTTGGAAAATTTGGCTGACATACATCTCAGATTCACACCTGCTCCCTTTCCACAGAGGGTTAGAGTGTGACTGCCTCCACAGTCGGTCCTTTCCAGAACAATGGGGCCCTAGCTTTCTCCGTGACAAAGCTGGGGAGTGGTGCCTGAACTAGATAGAAAAGCACGTTCCCACACCACCTCCTCCTCCATACTCTCCGGTCAGGAGATTGTACTGGAGCGGACATGGTCACAGAAGGGCTTCCAGTTCTTTCTGTTTCCGTTCTTCCTCTCTTACTACGCTGAAAAACAGTGTTTTAGTGATGATGGAAAAGAATGCAATTCCACAGAAAAAAGTTGCATTTTTCCAACTCTGAAGTGCTCTCTGCCTACAACAAAGTTTCTTCTATGCCTCTGCAAATATGGAACAGAATTTTAGGATAAAGCTAGAAGTTGCTTGTCTAAATGATTCAAAAGGATGGTCACAACGAAGGTTGGTGAGGACTGGGTAACAGGCACCTCATGCCTGTCGAAAGGGATGTAAATCGGTGTAACCCCCTGAGGGCCACCTGGCGGCAGGGATCAAAGAGAAACGCTCGCAGTCTTTAACCCGACAGTCGCCACGTCCAGGTGCTCACCCTACAGAAATAACGGGACAAAGAAGAAGTGTGTCCCAGGACGTCTATCTTGGCATTAGTAAAAAGCTGTGTGGTTCAGAAGGAGCCGCACCAAGATGTGCCTCAGTGACACGCAAGTCACATGGAGCCGAGGGAAATTTCAGCTTCACGCTCAAAAGAAACTTCGGCCCCTCCCTTTAACTACATAGAACTTGAATTAGGGGCCTTGAGCATTCAGAGATAACTTCCTTTGACCTATCTGTAGGGCAGGGCAAGCTTCCATCTACTAAACATCTGTTCTCATTCATCCAAAGACCCTGTGAAGCTCCCAAGGGATTATCACATCCCTAGCTCAGGATGTCCTAGACTCAACCCCCTCCTCGTCTGTCTCCGACCCTCTCCCGAATGTGGAGTTCTCATACAACTGTATGTATTAAACTCGGCTATTTTTCTTTGCTAACCTGCCTCATGTCTATTTGATAATTAGACCAGCCAGAAGAACCTTGAATGCAGAGGAAATTTTGTTCCTCCCCTACAGAGCAAAACCGTAAACCTACCTCAACGTGCAACAAAAGGGAACAGGGAACCCCCTGGCTGGGTTGCTCCGTGGTTGGAGCACTGTCCCAAACACCAAAAGGCTGCGGTCCCGATTCCCAGTCAGAGCATATACCTGGGTCATGGGTTCCATCTCTCGTCAGGGAGCGAGTGGGAGACAACCAGTCAATGTTTCTCTCTCTCCCTCCCCGCCCCCTCCCTTCCTCTCTCTAAAATCAATAAATGTATCCTCAGGCGAGAATTTTTTTTAAAAATTTAAATTTTAAAAGGGGGGCCGTGGTCTAGGAGAAAAAATTATGTTAACATCGTATCATGGAAAACTAAGCAATCATTATTTCATTTTGAAAAATCCTATTGAATAACAATGTACATGGTATATCACATTTGTGTTACAGAAAAAGACTGGAAAATACATGCGTAAAACAATTTTAGAAGCTGTACATCTAGGTGTTCATTGTGTCATCTCTGCTTAGAATCACGGGCCATCAGCACTTTATTTTCGTCGTTACTATGTAGCATTTCCACAGCTGTCAGAAAACTCTTGCAGTAACCAAATCTGTTTGAATGTACCCCAAATTCCAAAGTTTCTGGAGGTACTGAGAATGCCTTTTTTATACAGCGCCTATTCAGTATCTGCGAACACACTCCAGGAGTGCTGCCTTAAGACGTGTCTCTTTCCTTCTTTTCTTTTTTTAAAACAACAGTCCAGTATTTTTAAATGGGGGCACAAACGACTGCAACCAAGCTTTTGCCTTCTGAGGGGTCCCCCGTTGCCTGGGCCAGGCCGGTAAAACCACGGGTGTCACTCGTGCTGAAAGCCTGACACCCAACCCAGATTTAATGCTCGATCTGACTGAGGTTTCAGGCTCTCCCCAAAACACCATCTTAATCAACCAGTCTGGAACTTTCTGATCTACACCAATGAGCTCATCTGTCACTTGGGACTGCTGCATCCCCATAGAAAGAGACAATGTGCACGATAAAAACCCTTCCACTACCCGCCCCCCACACAAAGATGTCCTTTATTTCCTTCCGTTAACAGCCCCCTTGCCCCACCCTTCTTCCTGCGAAAACCTTCCACTTTGTGCAAGCCCTTGCAGTGACCTTTGAGTTGCTACATGAAACGCTGCCTGATTCATGACTTGCTCAATAAAGCCAATCAGATCTTCAGATTTACTCCTTGAGTTTTTTTTGAAACAACGCACAAATAATCTCCCCAATTCCAAACTATTATCCCACCTACCCCCAAATGATTCTTAATTTTCTTGAAACTGCTGGTGTTTCTCATTCTACCTCCACTAAGCAGGTCTCCTCTGCAGGGCTGACAACCCCGAAGTAGTAGTCTTCCATGGACAGTACTTCGGCCTCCTTCCTGATCCTCTTTCAGAAAGGAGATTACTTTCCACGCCACGAGGATAATATATTATAACCATATTACCGTTAGCGGGAAGATTATAACAGGCTAACGGGGTTATCTACTTTGGGAATTTAAGCGTTTGCAGAAGGCATTTTTCTAGCCAATATTAATACCCAAATTGTCAAAACACATGAAGTCAGAGCCGTGATTTCCATGGGAAGGTAAAAATTACCAGAGGAAGCAAGTGACAATGTCTCAGCTCTAAGGCAGCGATGTTCAACCTCCTCCATCTCATGGCGCACATAAACTCATCACTAGAAGCCCACGGCACACCACAAAATGTATTTTTCACCCATCTGACAAAAAAAACTAGGTGTAATTTTGACTCATCATACCAGACGGCTATTGTGTTGGTTGGTGTCACCTTTTTAATTTGGCAGTCTAAGGGAAAAGAGGTCAGTGCCCCTGACTCAGTAGTCCGGTACTGGGCATCTTAAACATTATGGTGGCTCACCAGTTGGAAATCACTGCTCTAAGGCAGAAACACACAGCAAAACAAGGTCTGCCCCCACAGCTGAGAAATTCTTCCTCCAGTTCAGATGAACTGGACAATTCGTGAACATCAAATTATAGTCCTAGAGAGGAATCCTCTGAGCCATGAGGAGCCCTGTGCTCATTTGCTGTCGTCCGTTACATCGCTCTGTCTTTCCCTGGGTCCAGAATGATCGGATGTTCACTTTGTTTCTTCAGCAAAGTCACGTTCACCAGATAAAGCAATGTGAGACCCACTAGGTCCACAGAAACAGAGAAGATCCACCCTACTCTACAACGGAATATTGGAAAGCACAATGCAGGGTCAAACTTTTAAGACTATTCTGGAGTATTAAAAAAATAAAATTCTTCCTGGAGATTACTTGATTGCAAAGGGGAAAATGCACATTTACAGTGGAGAGATCAGAAGGCAGCACCTGACTAAGGAATCAAACGGGGCATCACTACCACTGGGACAAGCCAGTATGAACTTCAACGTATTCTTGCCCAAAACTTTTAACCTACATCTAATCAAGTTTTTTTTTAAGATCTTATTTTTTTAATTTTAGAGAGAGGGGAAGGGAAGGAGAAAGAGAGGGAGAGAAATGTCAATGTGTGGTTGCCTCTCACGTGGCCCCCAGTGGGGACCTGGCCCACAACCCAGGCGCATGCCCTGACTGGGAATCGAACCAGCGAACCTTAGGTTCACAGGCTGGCACTCAATCCACTGAGCCACACCAGCCAGGGCTAATCAAGCTTTTAAGCCTTCTTTCTGTTGACAAAAATACAGGGGATTAAGGAACACATCAAACCGACACCCGGCAATCCCAGAGTGCAGACAGTCTATAAAACAACTGGCCTGGCCTCTTCGAAAAGGTGCTGTTGGATAATGGGGGAGTCGGGGTGGGAGGCACACAGACCTGAGACCAAAGAGACACAATCAAATATGAGGTGACTTGGGGGGTAAGAGCAGCTATAAATAACATTTTGAGCACCACTGCAGAAATTTGGACATGGACTGGATATTAGAAGATATGAGGAAAGTACTGTTAATCTCCTTAGTGATTATAATAGTATTGTGGTTATATAGGAGAATATCCTCATAAAAAAAATTCATGCTGATGTATTTAGAGGTTATTGATCTCCAATTTAATTTCCTATGGTTAAGTGGGGAGGGGGAGAAAAACAGAGTTAAAATAAATAAAGCACAGTGGTAGTAACTGTTGATTCTAGATGGAGGGTAATGCGCTTACGGTGTTCCTCTTTTAACTAGTCTGTATGTTTAATTCTTTTTCACAATAAAAAGTTGGAGAAGAAGTTTGATTTTGGATGTATCTAAACTGTCAACTAAAATATACTAGTGCCATTCTAATATTAAGAATCCTGTAAACGTGTCACCAATTATATGATACAGGGAGCAAATGCCATAGAAATGTTCACATCAGAGGTTAAAGCATTCAGTAGCTATTTTAATTCCCCACCACCTCAATTCTTTATTTTGTTTTTGGAACCAAGAGTTGTATTTACTCTTTAGATATAATTCCATAAAAGCGCTGAAGAGAAATTATATGTAAATCTTCCTGTTACTTCCTCACTTTATTTTTGAATGGCTTTCCACTGCTTTCAAGGTCAAGTTCAAATTCCTCATGGGTAACATAACTCAGAAGAATCCATAAAATCTGGCCCAGCCTCTGATCTTGCCACTCCCCAATTCCAGCCACAATGGACATCAGCGATTCTCTGACACTAATCAAGATCTCAAACAATAAGCTCCTATTATCCAAAAGTTAAACACACAGAACTTGAGATGAAGAAAAGGAAAATAACCCCAGGAAAAATACACTATCCTAACAAAAGCCTGAGCTCAGGATGAAAAGGGAGAGGACGGGGAAAAGATTCCAGTGAGACCACACCCCGCTGAGCATCCCTCTCCTTTCACATGCAGCATTCCTATGGCTGACTTGTCTGGGGACCGCTCCAACTACATTTGCATTGTGGAGGGAAAAGAGGCCACACCCTAAGCCCGAGGGACTCAGGGGAGGCCACAGGGCAGGCCTCACACACTCAGAGACTGAAAGTAACCTCACAGGACGGTCTGAAATTAAAACTTAACTGCAAGTGAGTCATAGCAGGTAGTCACACCCTAGGCCTGCAGCTTCCTTGACAAAGGTCAGTCTTTACATTAACTGAGCCTATTGTATCTATAATAACATACACATTTTAGGTTTGATCCAATCTCAAGACTTCCCAGCTTTGCTTTCTCTTGCCTCATTAATATATCACCAATGGATTTCATGTAAACCCTTTACGTCTCCTCCTTTGATTTTGATGTATAAATAAGTGGTAAAACTGCCATTTTTCTGGAGCATTTTCTCCATCGGTTGAGATTTTGCTTCCCAGCAATTGTCATCAGTTTGGCTCAAATAAACTCATAAAAATTCTCTAGAGGTTTGGACCTTTATGTTAGGGTGTCACCCACAGAAAAATGACTAATTCCTGAGATTGGCCTTACTCTAAGACTAAAATCAATTCCTAGGCTTGTACATCCCACAAAAAAAAAAAAATAATAATAACCCATTGCAGAGATTAAGGGTTAAACCTCAGCTGCTATTGACCCTCCGCTGGCAATCCTGTAGCACTGAAATGCCACCAAAATTAAATTAGGGTGCTTTATAATAGATTTAGCACTTTGTTTTTAAATATTAACAAGACTGCCAGAGGGAGTAAGTTTATCAAGGGATAAGAATCCTAGCAGTACTGGCTCAGAGGCCAATTAACATTTCCCACCACACCCAACAACTAGAGTCTCTAGGGTTCAAGGTTGCTTAAGACCCTGTGGGTTTGTCAATAGAGGCCTCTGCCCGATAACCTATTACATCCAATGCATTAGAGGCCCCGAGCACAGGGAGGCAAAGCCTGCGCTATTATAACCGCCTACCTGTATTTTATCTTGCTGCTTCTGCGGCCTGCAGATCCCAAACCTCGGCTATTGGATTTTTAGTCTCTCTTCTCACCTTGGCTTTCCCTTCTCACAGCTATGTTTATAATCAGCAAATGTCTACCATTCGGAGACTGTCGGTGGCCATCTGTGCTTTTCACAATTAGATCACTGTTAAAAAGGAGCAAAATTTTCAGCTCTAGACTTTATTTCAACAACCTGGCAAATCATTAAAGAGGTGACAGCATGACTTCATCTATCGAGCAGGGTCACTGTACTAACGAGGCCACCCCCCATCAAGCCTAACTCCTGAACTCACACAACTGCAGGCCCTTAGGTGAGAGTTTTATTACCGCCTCTCCCCCCGCAACCCAACCTGGGTCCTCCCAAACAAAGCTTGGTACTTTCTGGGTCTCTGCTCATAAAATGACTCAGCTCACTGATGGGGTAACTGATGCATTTTTAAGGGGGTAAAATATCAAGTAAAAAGTGAATTTAAAAAAGTATTGTTCTAGAAAAGCTGTGAACTATAGAAAAATAAACTAAAAACTCACCTAAAGAAAAAAAAAGATCAAGTAGCACCAAAGATAACCTTCCACCTACATGACCCCTTTAAAGGGAGCCAGAGAAAGATTTTTCTCGAAGTGTCTTTTGCTAATTTGTGGTTAGGGCACAACACATTTCGGAAAACGATGCTCACGGCGGGACAATAATATGAAGTAATTTTATGAGATTATGTCTGCATTTGTGCTAAATAATTTATGCTGGGAGTGGTAATAAAAGCAAAAATGAAGTTAAGCTATTGATTAAAGACTGTACTAACCCTGTCTCCCAAAAAAGTGAGGATGAATGAGTAAGAATCTTCAAGACAGCACAAAAACCCTACGGATTGATCTCTTCCTTGTAAAAAGTCCATTGCTCCTATGGGCAACGCTTTTTGCACTTGGCAGTGGTGGGGTGTCTGCGAAATCTGTGAAGGCCTGGGGTCCCAGGGCGGGTGCAGGCACATGCAAAACTACCAGGAAGCCTGCTGAAGGGAGGAGAGGCACCACAGACAGAGGACAGTGGAGGGCCTGTCCTGGCCCGGACAGGGAAGAACTACACGCAGCCAAGTTTTCACTCTTTAAAAGAACAGATTAAACAGCATTCATATTCTGTGTTTAGGATGCCTCATGCCTGCTGCTTTCTCATGAGTAATGAAGGGGAGTCATCCTGAGAAGCGGAGAATTGCTTCTACCTACATAAAAACATAACTATTCCAAAACTATGGGACTGGGGCACCCCGATGCCACCCTAGGAAGTATGTGTGCCTATCTTTCAAAAGGTGTTATAGTTTTGCCGACTTCTTTGTTCCTCGCGGTATTTTTATAGCCTTTTCAGAAAAAAACCTTAAGAGTATTAGAGAGCACTGCAACTTCCTGATGTCACCTGGGAAACACGGGCTAGAGAAAGAACCAACCACAAGGCTTCAAAGGTAGGTTAGTCACAACTACACTACCTATTGTGCAAAGCTGAGCTGCACACAACTGTACAAGTTCATCTTGAGTATGAGACTTCTTCACACAATCTCCGTGCCGAAAGTCTGGCCCTAAGAAAACACTACAGATACTCAGTCTGGTAAAAGGCTCCTATTCTCCTTCCACCCCGTAATCCCCCCTGAGCACCACACCCCTACTCCAGTTTCTCCAAAGCAGCACTATTCTTTAATCCACTGAGAACGTCCACTTTGGCTAAAGTGTACGGTTACCGTAGTGCCCGCTACTCATCAGTAACTCGATCTGGAACTCATGACAAGCATCGAGCAGCAAGTGACGAGTGATGAAGAATTTTCTCTTGTGGGGCAGTGTTGTGTCTCCTATGAGTTCTAGCAAGTGTGACCAGTCCTGAGCAAGCGCGAGTGCTGACAATCTTTTTTCTCATCAGAATGTGATGAGTACAGGGTTTGACAAGTTCTGAAGCTGACGAGTACCAAGGTACGACTCTATTTCCAATTTTTCATCCCCTTTCACACATTCAGACTGAACACAACAATCTCTGATCTCAAAAGCTGGTGCAAACACTTGATGGTGACCACGTTAAAGTAAGGCTTCTTTGCCCTGATGTGTGTGGCTCAGCTGGTTGGAACATCATTCAGTAACCAAAAGGTTGCAGATTCGGTTCCCGGTCCGGGCATGTATGGACCAGAATAAAAAAGAAAAAAAAGGAAGGCTTCTTTGATTCTATCCAATCTACTTCTGATCTCTGAATAGAGAAAGAGTGTAAACTGCATTTTTATTACGCAGCTGAATGGATGACACAAAAATTTAGTATCACCAGAATGCAATACAAAGTAAGTCATACCCTCCAAAATGACATGCAGATGTGGCTGACAGGATAGGTAAAATATCTTTTAAATTTTATGTCAGCATGTGCTGTGAAAGACATTTTGTACCTGAGGACACAGAGTAAACAAATTTTATTTCTTCAGAGCACAGAGGAACAGCAGGTAGAGAATCAGATGACACTGGAAGGGAGCCTCTATCTCACCTGTCCTGATATGTCATTCAGATACAGCCTAAGGCTCCTGGGCTAAATTAAAAGTTGAAGGTCAACTTGGTTATTCATTTCCCGGAGGCAGAACAATGGAATCAAGACAGAAAAGCAGAACCAATCCTGGAACTCCAACAGGACTGAATGCATGTCAGAGCATTATTCATGGTCCAGGACAGATGGGTAATAATTTTGCTGGACAAGAGTTTAGGCCCTTTCTGGAGCTGACTCATCTACTGTTCAAAGAATGCAGGTGCCACCCTATTGTAGCCACAAGCTAGGCACCAGCCCTGGGTCCTTAGGTGGATACATCACTGGTGTGGGCACTGCCTCTGTGGGCAAGACTTAAAGCCAGCTGGCTGTGAGGTCTTGAAAGAAGCCTACCAATGCATGCCTGACAAGACGCACCATCTCTGAGCCCTGGAAGCCGTCCAGGAGCTCGGTCTTTGTGAGGACAGAGTGAGACAGGACACGTACCAAGGGCACACTCTCATCAAACCTCCTCCTTGCTCAGGCCTTATTCCAGAAAAGAAAAAATAAATAAAAGAGTAAGGGGTTTCGTTTAATTTTGGTGAAGTAGATATGATTTCAACTTTATAGAAAAAGAAGCCAAGAGACAAGCACTGCCTTGATGTGGCTTAAAAGCTCCCGCTAAGTTTGTCATGAAGACCTTGGAGGTCCTTGGCCTCCACGTGTACTTCAGCACGCTGTTGCTGCTGCTACTGCTAACGAGCAAAGGGGAACATCCTCAGAGCTCCAAGAGCCCAAAGCAAAGTCCCCTCCAACCTCCCTGATGTATTAATGTAATCCTTTGCCTGCTAATTACATAAAAAAGAAAGATTTTAAAATCGAGGGCCAAGACCCAAAGCTAATCACAACTCAAAAGGAAAGAACAATGGATACTGTGGTCTTCCTTTTCAACTTTGATGACAGCTGACGTTTTCAGCACTGCTCGGGTGACTCAGTGCGTGATGGGAAATGACCTGCAAGGCCTACTGGAAGGACCCACACCAGGGCTGTGTCTTGGAAATAACCTCTTGCTTCTCATTTTCTTCTCAAAAATTTTTTGACGAAGGTTTTACTTTTTGCAATTGCCAGTCCTGAAGTGGGATTTTTCATTCTAGCCTTCATCATTCTCTGCCACCACGGTCAAGAACTCTGCCGAGATTTGCCTACGAGGCTGCAAGGTGGTTACACAAACACCACCCTGTTCGCGTGTCCACCGCGCTCTCCGTGGGCGTGACTCCCGGGCTCTCCCTCCACGCACTCCCTGACGTGAGCCCTGGAAACGGACAGTGGTGACGGTCGCACGACACTGAGTGTACTTAACACCACCAGACTGCACACTTGAAGTGGTTACAGGGGTAAATCTCATGTTATATGTATACAGAAGTCAGAATTATAACTTAATAAAATTAAAAGTAGTAAACGTTCTGAACTTAAGAGCCAAAACCACCAACACTCCCGAAGTGTTGGAACGGTCCAGACGAAGCTGCAGCCACTCTCTCCCCTCTCATTCGGTCTCGTGACTTTAAATACCAGACATGTGCTGGGACTCCCAGACTTGTCCGCCCGGCCTTGACTTTCACCCTGAACAGCTGGTCCGATTACCAGCTGCATCCTCAACACCCAGCAGTCCCTCTGGCCCCCAAGCCTGCTCCACCTGTAGTCTTCCTGTCCTGGTTAAGGGTAACTCTACTCTCACCCTCAGCCCTTGACGGTCTCCTAAACCAGGCAGCCAGCGGCAGCCTTCTAAAGCAGAAGTCAAACGATCTCACTCCTCTCTATTCAAAAACCTCATCGCACTCAGAGTAGAAGTCAAACTCCGGACACTGGCCCACAAAGCTCCAAACCAGAAGCCAGCAATTGCTGGGGGCCAGGCCCCGCCCACTGCCTGGTTTTGTAACACGAAGTATTACTGGAGCACTGCCACACCTCTTCGTTCATGCACAGTGTTGTCTGTGACCACTTAGGCACTACAAGCGGAGTGGAGTGCTCGCTACAGACTGCAAAGCTTAAAACATGTACAAGTGGCCACTGAAGTCTGCCCATCCCTGCTCTAAGTGATTTGCACCTCATCCTCACCTCTCTTTTTGTTTGGGGGGGGGTGGGTGGTATGGGAGGGTTTGCAAATGATCTTTCATTGAAATATTTTCCTGTGCAGTTCTTAACTGGCCAGGCACTCCACTGTACCGCTGGTGACATCATCTATGACATCACAAAGGTGGCGACCCTCAACAATGCAGCCCGCAGACAGGGCCGGTCCCAGGATCTCTCTACTGGCTCCAGAGAGTTCTCCAGCTAAAGCACAGTGCCGCATCTGTCGGGCAATGGTGACACTCTCCTTTTTGCTTCTTTCTGTCTTGTGGCGGTTCTTTGAGGGCTTCTGATGATCAGGGCAGAGGCAGAAGGCACGTCCTCAGCCAAAGCCTGTACCTTCTGAATGGTCCGTTTCACTACAATCCTCACTCCTCTTTTTACTCTCCGCCCCACTGGCTCTGCTCCAGACCCAAGAGCCTCCTGGCAGTTCCGGGATACACCAGGCAAACTCCCACCTCAAGGTCACTGCCCTCTCTGCTGTCTGCCCTCTCAGCTGGGCTGCAACTTTCCCTGCCCTCCCCCCCATCCCACCCTCCAACTGAAAGGCTTGCCGGTGCAACTCCTGAAAGTCTCTCTTCAGTCGTCACTTCAGCGGAGACCTTCCCTAACCACACTGCAGTTCAAGCTGCAACCCCTGCTCACCAAAAAAAAACACTTATCCACACTTTCCTCCCTCTCTGCTTACCTTTCTCATTAGCACTAATTGCCAAATATGAAACATAATTCTCTTTTTGTCTGACTTGACCCCCACTAGAATATTATTAGTTCCATAAGGGCAGAGAATTCTGTACGTTTTAGTTGTGTATCCAGCACCTAGAACAGTGCCTAGAATACAGTAGCAACCCAATAAGCATTCGTTGAAGATCAGTTTCTCGCTTAGAAAATCCAACCCCGGTCTAGAGCAGGAGCACCACAGGGGGATCTCAGCACCGCAGCTCCTCACCGGTGCTGAGCTGCTGCTATAACAATCTTCTCTGACTCAGCACCTAAAGGCATGATGGGAAGGGAGGACCATCAACAGGCCGTGCATTATTAATACGAGCCTTGGCATTGAAGCAGCATGATCTGGAAAACAGGAAAATGTCCGCAGAGTAAGAGGAAGAGCAACAAACAGCTTAAATAACTTTTGGCAGTGTCATACCATTCAGAAACGGTCCTTCTAAGTCATTGTTCTTCTAAGTGGTTGGTCTTTTTCTCTTTTAACCCCAAGTGTTAGCCCTAATTCGGATCCCTTTATGGCCTGCCTACCTGAAAATTCAGAGTGGGTTTCTCTGTGTCAATCTGCCCGTCGACCTCCAGACTGCACACGGGTCAGATCGCAATGAATGCAGGCTGCGACAGTGGCCCCCGGCAGAAGCCCAAGGGGGTGCGCTCACGGGCTGGAACGGTTTCTACCCCCCAGTCAGTCTTCTCGCCCTGCCTGGTGCAGCTCAGTGTGTTGGGTGTCCTCCTGCCGACTGAAAGGGTGCGGGTTTGATTCCGGGTCAGGGCGCACGCCTGGGTTTCTCTCACACATTGATGTCTGCCTCTCTTTCTCCCTCCTTCCCCTCTCCCCAAAAATAAACTTAAAAATTAAAAAATTAAAAGGAGTCTGTCTGCTCAACCGTAGAACAACTGAGCATTAGGCCTACACTCCCAAATCACAACAGGAACGCTAATGGTGAAAAACTCCACTTACTCTTGTAACTATTTGGGGAGCCCTGAACCTGCCATCCAGCAATCAGGAGAGGATGAAAGACAATGACTGGAGTAACTTGGAATTCAGTTCTACATCTCTGGCAATATGTATCAAATTAGGAGAACTGACCCCTCCGCTTAGACCAGTGGTTGACAATCAGGGGTCATTTTGCCCCCTAGAGGACATCTGGCAATATCAGGAGGCATTTCTGGCTGTCACGAGCTGGGGGAGAGGGGTGACATGGGATCTGCTGGGTAAAAGGCCACGGATGCTGCTAAACATCCTACAAAGCACAGGGCAGCCCCTGACAACAAAGAGATTATTCAGCCCACAATATCACTAGTGCCGGGATTGAGAAACTCTGCCTTAGACAAGCCATTTAACTTCTTTATACTAACACTTTTAAATTAACCACTGATATTGTCAAACAAAAAGCACAGTAGTAATGTATAAGTAAATAAGTTTGTACTGGCTGGTTTACTTTTAGACTAATAAACATGTGTCTTCAATGCCCTTTAAATTGGACATGTCTTCCTTAACACACCGAGCACAGACTAACATCTTTTCTACGACATAAGGAATAAAGCAATGAGCAAGATTTACATAAAGCAGCTTTGCTTCTGACTATGACTGGGGACCTTGCTGTAGACAAGGGATCCTTCAGAGAATAGCTAGAAAAGCCAGGTAAAATACAAAAAAAAGTCTGAAGACTTTGGAGAGCTGCTGAGGCAATCAAGACTTGCGGAGACAAAATCCTGGAGAAGATGAGCCCCTTGGGGGTGAGCCAACATGCTGCAGCTGGTCTGTCCCCCAAGGCCAATTCTGGGCACCAAAAACAAGGCTGAGGAAGCGGGCTAACACTGGGCACAGGACTAGAGCCACGGCAGCGAAACCAGCAGAATTTTTGTCAGCATCTCAGGTCTGAGGAAACAAAAGTAGAAAAAACTTAAGGGGCCAGAATCCCGGTGAAAACATTTGAGAGAGTGTTCCCCTTCACAGGTCCGGAGGCTAGGAGACCAAACAGAAAGCCTCTGAAGGGCACAGCAGAGTTTCCATCCGTCCCAAGTGCCGAGGGGACAAAGTTCAAGTCCAGGACACACCATGGGAGAAGGGTCTTGAGGAACACCTCAGGTTCTCAGCTGGAACTCCCACAGGGCCACCCCCAAGGGTCCTTACCACAGCCACACCCTCGCTTTGGTCACCTCAATCCCTGATGGGGCAAATGGGACCAGTCCCCATCCTGTCTGCCCGGCAAGCAGACAGAGCCTTCCCTAGAGAAGGATAAATACTCTAGGGCCACTGTAACTTCTTAAACACGACGTCCAGTTTTCAGTCGATATTGCCAGGCCTGCCGAGACAGAACCAGATGGCTGAATACCGAAAGAAGAACCAGACCACAGGAAATGGTCAACAGGGAATATCAGATACTGGAGTTATCGCTCGTGAGATTTAACAATAAATACATTCAAGAAAATAAAGTGAAAAATAAAGAAAAAAGATGGGAAGAAAATGGAAAACTTCACCATAAAATTGAAATCTCTATATAAAAAAGTATCAACTAAAAATTCTAGTACCGAGAAATACAGTAATCAAAGTTCCTTTAATAGATGGGTTCAATACTGGAGCAGACAGAGCGAAAAAGGAGAACTAGTGAACTAGAAGACAAGACAACAGAAAATATCTAGGCTGAAGGACGGAGAACAGGGGAGGCGAGCAGACACGCACAGACTTGTACTGAGTGCCGGCCTTAGGAAGTGTCTTGGGAAAAGAGTGTATCCACGGACCTTCTATGTAGAAATGAACACCGCGCTACCTCTTCAGCAATAACACAAGGTTTATGCCACTTGGCTATTTCCGGGACAGTACGCTAATCAGAAAAATTATCTTTTGACTCAGTGAGAAAGACACGGAGAGATCCTTAACATAGCAAAGATGAAGAATCCAAGAGCTCTTAGCTCTCTCTCTCCCGAGCAATCTCAATGTTCAAACGATCGAGGCCGTGTCAGCTTAAAATGGCTCCACTTCTGCCCGATGATTGTAACCAGAACCTTAATGGTGCCAATTTACAACATTCCCTTAACCAACGTTTTACTATACAAAATTTCAAACACACAACAAAGTTGAAAGAATTTTAGTAAACACCCATATATACTCACCATCTTTTTTTTTTTTAGGATTTTATTTATTTATTTTTAGACAGAGGGGAAGGGAAAGAGGGAGAGAGGGAAAGAAACATCAATGTGTGGTTGCCTCTCATGCGCCCCCCACAGGGGACCTGGGCCGCAACTCAGGCACGTGCCCTGACTGGAAATCTAATCAGCGACCCTTGGGTTCGCAGGCCCGCACTCAATCCACTAAGCCACACCAGCCCAGGCTCTACTCACCATCTTTTTCTACTCTTAAGTTTCTTATCACAAATACATCCATCCATCCAGTCACCAATTCATCTTACTTTTTTCAGGCATTTCCAAGTATTTTCTAGAGATCAGTATGCTGACTGCCCTCCAAATACTTCAGCATAAATATCATTAATAAGAGATCGACATTTGCATATTTTTCACTTTTTGGTGTAAGATTTCATAAAATAAGTGTACATTTGCTGAGTTCTGACGAATGCACTCACGTACCTGTGTAACCCAAATCCCTATCAAGACAGGAAACATTCCCATCACCCCTGAAAGTTTCCTCAAGCCCCTTCTCAGTCAATCCCCACGCTCATTCCCACCTCCCAGAGCAAGTGTTACGTCTAACCCACTATTCTTCAGAACTGCATTCTGAACAGTCTTTAAGTCTCTGATGCAAAGAGTCAATCTTAGCCCCCACCAGGCTAAGATTGGTTGGAGTGTTGTCCCTTGAAGCATCAAAAGGTTGCAGGTTCGATTCCTGGTCAGGGCACATACCTAGGCTGTGGGTTCTGTCTCCGGTCGGGGAACCTATGGGAGGCGACAGATTGACAGTTCTCTCTCACATCTATGTTTCTCTCTCTCTCTCGCCCTTCCTGTCTCTCTAAAATCAATAAACTTATCCTCAGGTACAAAAAAGAAGTTAATCTTAGAAACATAATGAAGAATTCTCACTCTTGGATTTTAATTTTACCTATAACTTGTATTCCTTGACTATTTGGCTTTCCCTTTCTGCATATGACCAAACCGAATCTTTCTTTTCTTGCCAAGAATGAACTGCTCTCTCTGCTGTGAACTAGTCACCTGGCTTTATCTGGCAACCAGTTCATTTAACCTAGTTTAGCAGAGTATGCCTGTACACTGATCTCAGAGCTTCCTGAACCAGGCAAAACTTCCTGGAGGATCAGACAACGTATTATTTTTATTTCTGAGACTACCTATTGATGGGAGAATACGAGTCATCCTGATAAAAATGAAGGTGCAGCACCATCAGCCTGCTTTAGATGTTACTGCCATAGAAAACACACACAAAAGAATGTTCTCTGCCCTGCCTGGTGTGGCTCAGTTGGCTGGGCGTCGTCCCGTGGAAAGAAGGGTCACCAGTCGGACTCAGGGCAGGGCACATGCCTAGGCTGCCGGCTCCTGGGTTGCAGGGACACGTGCAAGGGGAGGCCCATCGATGGTTCTCTCTCATATGTCTCTCTCCCTCTCTTTCTTCCTCCCTGACCTTCTCTCTACAAATAAACTTTAAAAAATCTTTTTTTAAAATTAAAGAATAAAAGAATGCTCTTCTATGGCATATGGTAAAGTCCACATTTTCCTATAGGCTGAAAACCTGACAAGTCATTTTGCCTGTAGAATACACTTTTAACATTTTAATTCAGTATATAAAACCATATGTAATGGGAGCTCAATTATATTTTTGAAAAATTACACACGCCAAGAAAGAAAGAGCACCAAAATGTTAATAGTGAATTCATTGTTTTGGGGTTATGAGATTGGAAGCTGTCTTTCTTTTCTTTACACCTTGCTGTATGTTCCAAATTTCATACATTGACTACATCATTTACATGACGGTCCAAAATAAATAAAATCTACTGTAGAAAACAACCACCCTCGCTGTCCTGGTCCTGTGATGACCCTGTCACACTCTGATTAAGGAGCTACGGTGCCCCTCGTACCTGTCTTAACCTTGCTGCTCCCCCCAAAGACACACACAACCTGGCTGTTCCGGCAACAAAACACCTCACCCCATGTCTGCAAGGAGAGCAGACAGTAAGGAATTCAACCGTTTTCAACACATGCCCCTACAATCATGCTTTCTCACTATCTTTGGTATATTCCCATCTGCCAAGTTTTTTTTTTAAACTTATTCACTGTAGTCTGCATTATAAAAACAATAAGTATGTTGAGTGTGCTTTTTCTATTTATATACAAGCATCTCTCTGCCTCATCCCCAATCAAAAAAAAAAAAAAATCCTGGCGTCATCATATCATCATCATCATCATCATCATCATCTCATCACCCACTGCCAATTTGATAAAAACCCTTGGTTTAGTAATCACACTGGGAGTCAGTTCGAGTCCTGATATGGTTTGGGAGACTCAGCAAACCCTTTACCACCTCTAAGGTCCCATCTCCCCATCTGTAAAATACAAAAGTTGTTCCAGTGGCCTTGAAAATCCTCTCCCCCTCTTATGTTGTCGTTCTTCAGATCCTGTTACAGTCTATATCTGTGAATTAGTCCCAAAAACACACCTGAGATTACGGTCTCTCTCCTAATAGGCAGCATATCAACCACAGGAGAAGCTAACATTTATTAGATATGGTCGTGATTGCCAGGGACCTCGGTCAGCACTTTACTGAGGCAAGAATTATTAACGTCCCATGAAGAAACTGATGTAGGTCCAGAATGGTCAGTAACTTGCCCAGGATCAGAAGCTGCACAGCTGGGGCAGGGGCTCAGGAGGTGTGGCCCCAGAGCTCACTGAGGTTTCCATCTCCCAGGTGCAGGCAAATTCTCTTTGTCCTAAAGAGAGCACCGCAAAGTACCGTGTAACTTCAGTGTTTCTAAGGGTCTGCAAGCCAGATGACTGACTGACAGAAAGCAAGCACGGCAGCATTCTACACCTCTGATTTCTAGGAGTCTGAGAATTGAGCGTATTCCCACAGTTATAAACACATCAAGAAACAAGCTTCCTTTCCTCACCACTTTCAAAAGCCTGGTGGACAGTCTGTGTGTTTTGTCCAGATGTGATTAGCTCAGCTCCATGGTAGAGAGGAGTGCAAATAAGGTTACGGTGCCAGTTTAACTCCAGGGCAGGCCTGCAGCTTTGCATAAAGAACAGCTCTGCCTAAGGAGTAGCCTAGGGGAAGTTCCCCACACAGCTACCTCACACATGCCTGACACCGGTCCCAAGGGAGAGCTAATGTGAAAGGGGACAAGGGTGCAAAACAATCTCTGCACCTAGAAGATACCTCAAAAATCACACGATGGACACCCACTCTCAAAATAACAAGTACTCACATCATTCCATTCATAGAAAATACCAGAATGGAGACAGGCTGACAAAGTGAGTAAGCTCCGCAGAAGTCTGAGCTGCTCTTCCTTAAAAAGCATCAGACAGCCCTGACCTGGGTGGCTCAGGTGATTGGGCACAGTCCCACAAAGCAAAAGTTGCCGGTTGATTCCTGGTCAGGGCACACGCCTGGGTTGCGGGTTCAGTCCCCAGTCGGGGCGCATATGAGAGGCAACCGATTGATGTTTCTCTCTCACACTGATGTTTCTCTCCCTCTCTTTCTCCCTCCCTTCCCCTCTCAGTATGCATGAATGAATGAAGTGAATGAATGAATGAATAAATGAATAGCATCAGGAATCTTAAGTATACTTTAAGACCTTAGTTTCACATTAGTTTCCAGAGAAGTTAGAAAAGTCTTAATTCTCACCCTTCAAAGCACCCTTTCTGTGCAAAGACAGAAACTGCCCGGATGGATCCGTAAAAGAAACGGGCTTCCCTGGGTGTCACACCCGCCACCCCTCTGCGCCTGACCCAGTCATACAGTCATTTAAGTGTCGGTGTTTCCAGACAGCTTTCAAAAGTCCCTACGTCCTCTTCTTAAATCAAAAGGAATCAAAAACGGTGAACTAATCACATGTATCCTGATCCTAGAGCAGCAGCGTAGACTTCTTCAAGAGCATAGGCTCGAGGGGGGGAAAAAGCAGGCTTGGATTCAAATTACAGCCCTTACAAGTTATGAGACCTTGAACAAATTACTGACCTCTCCAAGCCTGGTTTCCTCCTCTGTAAAACACATGTCAGGGCTAGGGTGTCGCTAGGATAATACATGCAAAACACCCATGGAAAGGGCTCAACAAATGGAAGCAGCACCCGCTCCCACTGCCGGGTGGGTCGGGAGACAGGAAGAGGGAGTACTGAGCTAGAAGCAGGGGAGAGACGGGAAGGGATAGTCGCTTCTGGGAAACAGGCGTTCTCAAACACCCGAGTTCCTGTCCAAGTCACGGGAACGACTGAAGAGGGGAAAAGACTCACCATAATGATGTGGGCAAAATGTTTCGCTTTGTCACCCTCTGGTCACCTAAAAATGTGCAGTCTCTAGGAAGAAATCAAGAATATCCTGTGCATCGGGAGACACGAAAATAGTCTAAAAAGAATTTCAGGAAGGTATGGTGACTGTATTTTCAGAATGCAAAACTAGGTTACATGGTCAGGACAAATAACGCCCCCAATGAATTTATTCATCAAAAAGTTTTATAAAACCCCTTACCCTTCACCCTCTCTTCCAAAAACAATTCAGTCCTAAAACCATTAGGTGAGGCCAAGCTACTAGGTAGGTGTCTCTGCCCGGGGCAGCCAGGGGAGACCCAATGGGCCGCAGTAGGCTGTGGAGCACAGTAGGATGAGGGGGGTAACACTACATAAGAGCAAGGAAGAGTGAGGAGGGCATCCGGCAGGGAAGAGGGGGATGCCAGGGTGGGGTACCAGGGTGCAAGCAGGCACAGAGGAGCGTCCACACAGGGAGAAAGGAGCAGCCTGGTGCAGGCTGCAGAGCCCACAAGGGCTAAGGAGAGCATCCACGCTGGTAGATGGCCTGGTGCAGGATGTGGGAGCTCAAGGGTGAGGAGAAAGGACAGCCCAGCAAAGAGAACTGAACTACGTTTGGGGTGAGAAGGATGTCCAGAAAGAGACTGGCAACAGAGTAGCACAGTTACATGTAAGATATTGATCAAATAGGTAAACAGATTAAGGAAAGTGGGAATTAGGATTCTCACTGTCAGACAGTTGTTACAAATATGGAAAGGAAGAAAACTAGAACAAATCCTGAGGCGTTGGATTTAAGTTGTAGGTACTGGTGTGAACTCACAATTTCCATATAAATACATGTAGACCTAAATATAGACAGCAATGTGTGTATGTGTGCATACATATATTCCATACCTAATGTATACATTGACGAGGCCCAGCAGCCACAACTCTCCAATGGTAGCGAGTGCATCCAGCACTCGGATTCCGGCTTCTAAACACCCATTCTCCACTAAAAAGAATCAGTTCTTTGGAGAAATGGGTGATTGTAGGTCTGGGATAAGGAAAGCACAAAATTTGCCTAAAGAAGTGTTCAGGAATGATGGGTACAGCCCTGCCTGGTATGGCTCAGTGGATTGAGCTCCGGCCTGCCAACCAAAGGCTCGCTGGTTCAATTCCCTGTTGGGGCACATGCCTGGGTTGCAGGCCAGGTCCCCCATTGGAGGCGCGTGAGAGGCGACAACACACTGATGTTTCTTGCCCTCTTTTTCCCTCCCTTTCTCTGAAAATAAACAAAATCTTAAAAAAAATAATGGGTGCATGTAAAACAGGACAGATGTCAGGACAAAGGGGTTCCTATTGGCCTAACCAGGACAAGTGAGCACAAACACAGCAGGAACATTAAAGTCACAAGCCCATGGTCATAAAAATAAGTAAACTTTAAAATTAAAAAGCATGGGTCCAAACTGGCAGAGAGTTACTATACGGTGGAAAAACAGGGTGGGTACCGCCTCGATCCAGTGATCGAAGTGAGTACCATCAGCTATGGGACAAGTCACCATCCCTTGTCACCTGACAGGACGCATTAGAAGGACATACACACACTTCTGTGATTTTGCCACCAAAGGTGCATAAATTGAATCTCACCATGAGGCAACAGCGGACAAACCCGAAGTGAGAGACAGGCTACAAAACAGCTGGCCTGCCTCTCTGTCAAGGTCATGAAAGTCAAGGGCAGACTGAAGAACTTTTCCAGCCAGATTTTCCCGGAGACTGAAGAAACACAAAAACTAAACACAGTGGGTGATTCTGAACTGGGTCCTTTAGGGATAATGTCCATTTGTTACTTTAGTGGTTGGGTTGCCCTTTGCTGGAATGTCCTTGTTCATTTTAAAACACACTCTAATATTTGGGGGTGATGGGACATCACATCACCCAATGGCTCAAGAAAAAGTCGCTGTACTATATTTGCAACTCTACTGTAAGTTTGAGATTTCAAAACTTTTGTTAAATCACCTTTTTAAGTTTACATATTTATACAAATTGCATCACGTTTTGTCTTACAAGACAGTTCCGCTACAATGCGTATTTTGCTTTATTTTAAAAATGCACATTTGTTCCAACACGATTGATATATTTGGGAACAGTATGAGCATAACTGGAATTTCACATCTGCTTTGCACGATCTCGCTCATGAGGAACACCCAGAAACCTACACCTGGCCAGACAGACACACACATACGCACACACTTCTGCACACACCTCAAACACCTACCAGCGACCTCAGTTCCCCAGGTAGGTGTCTCGCCCACATCTCTCTCAACTTTCACTTGTTCCGACTCTCGGCACCACTCGTTACCTTCTTCCCACTGCTTCTCAACAGCTCACACGTTGCAGCCCTTCCGATGCCTACTTTCACAAGGAAACTTCTGTTTTTTTCAAACTAAAGTGCCCTATTTGTGGTTTTTCTTAACGTGTGAAACCGTGCTGTTTTCATTGGGTTGCTTTTTAAAAATGTGCCGCCAATGAAGTTTTGAGTGTTGTGTGCCTAACCCCATCTTTTCCATAAGCTCTATGGTTTGACTTTTTAAATTCTTCTTTATATCCTCCCCCAAAGACATTTTTTTATTGTTTTTAGAGAGGAAGGGAAGGAGAGAAACATCAATGGAAGAGACGCATTGACTGGGTGCCTCCCATACGCGCCAGGACCCAGCACTGTTCGTACCCAAACTGGGGACTGAACCTACAACCTAGGCAGGTGGCCTGACCAGGAGTCAAACCAGCAACCCATCAGTTACGGGATGATGCCAACCAACTGAGCCTTGTGGGCCAGGGCAGCACTACGGTTTTTAATCCAACAATTTTGTATAGCATGGTGATTTTTAGGAAGACTTAACTCATGTTACAGCAGGATTGTTTAATATAACCATGTTCACGAAAAAGAATAAATTGCAGGACATCAACAGTATGCCCATTCTCTACATACAGGTATTTTAAACCCTGGCTGGTGTGGCTCAGCGGATTGAGCACTGGCCTGCGATCCGAAAGGTCGCTGGTTCTACCCCCAGTCAGGGCACATGCCTGGGTTGCAGACAGGTCCCCTGGTTGGGGGTGTGCGAGAGACAACCAATGGGTGTTTCTCTCACACATCGATGTTTCTGTCTCCTCTTTCTCCCTCCCTTCCCGCTCTCTAAAAATAAATAATGTTTTTAAACTGATACTTTCTTATTTAAATAAAAAGAGGGTAGAAAAAGAAAACATCACATTTAGTTTCAACCTAATCATTTCTAACCCAGAAGCAAAGGAATATATTGAGTTTTCACTGTGTCTGATGTTCCAGGTGAGAGCTTCCAAAGGGCTAGGAAACCCAGGGTCAGCCTAGAGAACACCACATAAGTTAACTTCATTTATACATTTAATTCCTTGAACTGCAGGTTCAGAGGACAATGTGTCACACAGCTACGTGGGAAAACACAAAGGGAATAACGGAAGGAATGTGCATGTTTAATGCAGCCAGAGCCGACGGACCTCTGGTTCCTGCCCGTTGATCTGATGTGTCTTTGAAGAGCCCTCTCATTCAAAGCTTAATTACTCCTGGTGAACTAGAGTGAAAATACCAACCTGGAGAAAACAATCACTACATACAAACAGGTTTCTGAGAAAGCCTTTATTTCAGCTTTGTAGAATCCAATCAAAAGAGGAGAGAGATTAAATATTACATGTTCATATTAAATTAGCCACACTTAAAACATTTCAAGAAATTTGAAATTCTTCTATTTAATTTTATTAATAATATTTAAGAATGAGATTAAATCAACTTGTCACCAAAGGGGCTAGAATTTCCCATATAATGATTGGTAAACACAGCAAGTATGTTTTCTTTATAGTTTTCCTCTCAAGAATTTCTTGCCAGAAACAACTCGATGTGAAGGCACTATGTGGCGTTATAGTGGGGAGGCACAGAACTAACCAGGAAAAGGTGTTACAGCAAAAAGAACAGAAGAGGTTATTCTGGCACGAGCAGAGCATTGACTCAATTGCCACTACCCTTCTAAAATCAGTTCTCTCGGCAATTCCTAAGGTACAACTTTTTCAAATATCTATGTGTGTACAAAGATGAGACAGGAAAAAAAATGAAAATACTTGTGATGAAAAGATGACTGAATAAATTATTTAACTTCCTTTCATCACTCTTAAAGTTAATTTAATAGTTTTAAAGTATTGTTCAATGGAACAAGGGTGGTAACATTTGTTAGATACCAATTAAACATGATTCTGGGATGTTTCTGACGACACGAACTTACACAAGTAATCTATGTTTGTTCAAATATCACAGTGAAAAGAGTCAGTCTTTCACACATACCATACAACCTGAAACTAGAGCTTCTACCTATGCAGACTGCTTTACTATTTTAATAACAGAATCATTAAATTAATAGAACTAACAATGCTCAAATTAAGTTGCTAGTGGTGTTTAATTTATGACTACTGGGGAATGTTACTAAACATACCCCACAAAATCGGCGCCAAACAAGTCTTAAAAGAGGTGTTTTTCCCATTCTTTCCATTGCAAGCTTTGCACTTGGTTTTGGCCAAAGCTGATGCAAACAGCTACAGAAATTAGCATTATATTCTCAGGAAAAAATGCCAAGGGAACCAAAAGAACACAGGTGGTACACACAGCAGCAGTAATCGTCTGCTCCCAGGGCGCCTAGGAGCCTTCAGCATCCTTACCCACAGCACCTGCTCCTCCAGCTCAGCCCAGCCTCCCGGGTACCACCGCAGCATGGGAAGGCTTATCCTTTGCAAACATGCTGACCCTTGTTCTTCCAGATCTAAATCTCTAGGGTTTAAATGAAGGACAGGTTAATGGAAAAAATTAAATCCTCCAGAAACTTTGCTGTAATTAACTGCTTCAGTCCTGCTCTGCTATGTACCAGTTCATCAGAGCGGCTAACACTAGCAGGAAGGCTCCCTCCTTCCCCTTCTCTCTCTGTTCCAACGGAACGCTGAGGTTGAGGTTGCAAACATCTGACAAATGTGCTCTGCTTTAACCCTCACAGCAATCCTGTACCCGCAGACTGGTTGCCTTCCCTTTCTCCACAGTAAGGACACTCACTTCAAGAGATCTGAACAAAAATGAGTCATTCAAAAGCTTTAAAAATCCAGACGAATTAGCCAAAGCCTGTACTTATATTCTAGTTTGCTTTGTGTTTTATTGCTGTTTTTCTTTGGGTGGGGGCAGGGGGAAGAGGGAGGCCATTTGGGTCCTGTCACCTTTATATTTTTCATAAGTATAAAGGTCACATCAAGCCCTGGCTGCTGTGGCTCAGTGGGTTGAATGCCAGCCTGTGAACTGAAAGGTCACCGGTTGATTCCTGGTCAGGGCACATGTCTGGGTTGCCAGCCAGGTACCCAGTTGGGGGTGTGGGAGAGGCAACCCATCAATGGATCTCTCACACCTCAATGTTTCTCTCCCTCTTTCTCATTCCCTTTCCCCTCTCTCTTAAAACTAAATAAATAAAATCTTAACAAAAAAAGGTCCACCAAAAAATTACCTTTGTTCATGGAGTTCCATTATACTAGTCACTCTACTTCTGTATATGTTTGAAATTCTTTCTAACAAAATAAAATGATTAAGGAAAAACATTATCTTAAACATAAAGCCAACCAAAAAAGTAGCTCATACCCCTAGTGCCAAATGAAATTCAAATAAATCCAAATCTTTTAATTCACACAAATCTTAAGACTTCTGGATACTTAAAACCAGAATGAAAAAACCTGGCACGCCAAGCCAGCGATGAAACCAAATCAAACCAACACCCAAACCGAAACATTTCACTTCCTCCCAGCTTCACATTCAGACACACATGCACGCACACATTGCACCATGAAGGACTCCGTTTGTCCCTTCCAGATGGGTGTGCCAACCCTGAGGGCCACATGTGGCCCAGGATGGCTATGAATGGGGCCCAACACAAAACCACAAATTTACTTAAAACCTTTTTTTTGCTCATCAGTTTTCGTTAGTGTTTGTGTAATTAATGTGTGGCCCAAGACAACTCTTCTTCTTCCAGTGTGGCCCAGAGACGGCAAAAGGTCGCACACCCCTTTTGCTTAGCAACTGATGAATGCGGGCCTGATGCTAGTCAAGCTCAAGCTTTCACTAAGAAATAATCTTAGCCCCAGCGGCAAGGTGATTTCCACCTTCCACCCAACAGCATGGAGCACCAGAAACTAGCTGTTTGTGAATAACAGACTTACTTTCTACACCATCCATACGGACGTCCAATTCCAGAAAGTGTTCCTTCCTCATCTATCCTTGAAAAAAGTATAATATTAAACAATTTCTCATTTCCTAGGCAAAAACTCTCTCTCAAATTAAAGATAGCAAGCATATTCAACATATAAAGGTACAAGTATTATCATAAATTTAAAAACACCAAAGCTATTAACCGAAATACTTTTCTAACAAAAATCAGAAGCCAAGTTCCTAGCAATGAGTAAGAATTTTTATATCTGCCTCATCCTGAACAAGGACTGATTGTTTTCCTATGTTTATCAATTTTTTTAATCTAAATTTCAAGTTTAGGTACAAGACAAATCATCAATACATTCATTTGTGATTTGAAATTTCAAAGCATTATCATACACATACTATGTAAGCTACAAAGCGCTTCAAACGGTGGGAATCCATGTTGAGCCCTAAATGGGTAAAACGTAGAACTCCTCCTCGTCACCTGCCCACATAACCAAATATCGGACTGCACTGGGCGTAATTAATCTGAAACTATACTGTGAATCATACTTTCAATCGCAGTTAACATTTTACAAATCCATCATGTTTTTATTTAATCCTTTTAGTTTCTCACTTTGAAGTCTTAATAGTTAGTACATCAACCTTTAACTTAACCCAAATGAGCAGGGAACTGGCTAGCTGTTCCTTTCAGGACCCCAGATGTTCTGCTTCAACCTTACTTCACTAACTTAAAATACTTACTGAGCGACTACTGTGCGCCCAACCAGTGTTCTAGGCACTAGACATACAGCAATGAACATACAACAAAGAAGTACTCAAAGTCATGAAAGGCAAGACCTACAACCAAGATTGCTCTATCCAGCAAAGCTCTCATTTAGAATGGAAGGGCAGATAAAGTGCTTCCCTATATATATAAAGGAAAGGAGTTCATCATCACCAAGCTTTATTATATGAAATGTTAAAGGGCCTTATCTTAAAAAAAAGATCAAAACTATGAACATTAAAATGACAACAAACTCACACCTATCAACAACTGAATCTAAAAAAAAACAAAAACAAACCCAAAGTAAGCAAACAACTAGAACTGGAACAGAATCACAGAAATGGAGATCACTTGGAGTATTATCAGCAGGGAGGGGAAAGGGGGAGAATGGGGGAAAGGGTACAAGGATTAAGAAGCATAAATGGTAGGTATGAAATAGACAGGGGGAGGTTAAGAATAGTATAGGAAGTGGAGAAGCCAAAGAACTTACATGCACGACCCATGGACATGAACTAAGGGGGGGAATGCAGGAGGGAAGTGGGGTACGGAGCAGAGGAGTGCAAAGGGGAAAAAAATTGGGCCAACTATAATAGCGTGAACAATAAATTATACTTAAAAAAATAATTTCTCTAAATTTTTTTTGCTGTCTTAAATGCCTACATACTCACTATTATTCCTTGCAACGAAGGCATGTTAACACCAACTGAACACCAGCTGACTGACCCTGGGTTGAACACATCTGTGCAGAAGTGTAAAATTTTTTTCTAGCCTAAAGCCCTGCTCCCTAGTGAAGACTTAAAAAGTAACAGAGATAGGCTTCATTCATCAGTGTACCCCCGAGTAACCTACTGTAGGGATTAAATGAATGAACTTAGCTCTAAGAAAATCACCAAATCAGGTAAATGCAAAGGCAACTTGTCATTTTTTTCCCATTATCACAGTCCCCCAAACAAGGATTTTCTTGGTGCCCGCCTGTCTTAAATCACTACCATTATCACTCACTTTGAGACAAATGCTTGTGAAGTTCTGCTGATCCCAGGAAAAAAATTCCAACTGCCAGATTTACCACGAGAGTTTCGGAAGCCTGGCAGGCTTCACACGTTAGACTTTTCATTTCCTCAGTCTTTAGCACTCTCTTCAGTTTATGGTAATGTTTTAAAGAAAACAGGAAAAAAAAAATCCTGCGCTCTTATCTCACACCTCTTAGTCACCCAGAGACCATCCTCTCTTGTCACCACCTGCCATCTTGTGCCTGTGCACTGCCAGGGGACCTGGGGAAACAATGCTCTGGTGGATAAAACATTATCAGCTGGTCATCAGAGAATCAGAAGAACGAAAAAACATACTTAATACCGAAGGACCAGAATGGACATTTCTCCACACAAGATATACAAATGTTTATACAATAAACACATGACTAGATAAATGCTCGACACTCTTAGTCATTAAGGAAATGCAAAGCAAAACCACACAGCTATCATTCACACCTTCTATTATGTCTCTAACCAAAAGAAAAGAAAGAAAAACCAGCAAATAACAAGCGTCAGTCAGGATATGCACAAACTGAACGCACATACATCGCTGTTGGGGATGGGAATTGGTGCCCGGCTGTGGAAAAGCCTGGCAGCTCCGCAAAAACTCAAACAGAATTACCACGTGACCCAGCAATTCCACTCCTAGACGTACACCCGAGAGAACCGAAAATGGGGACTCAGACACATACCTAAACACCAAAATTCACAGCAGCAAAATTCACAACAGCCAAAAGGTAGAAACAATTCAAGTGTTCGTCAACAGATAAATACATACAATGGAATATTATTCAGCCATAAAAAGAATGCAGTTTTGACATCTGCTAACTCTGTCACACAAATGAACCACCTGTCATGCCAAGTTAAATAAGCCAGACACAAATGAAATGAAATGATTCACTTATATGACTTCATATAAGTGAAAGGGCAAGTTCAGAGACAGAAACTGGACTGAGGTAGGAGTTACGGCGCAATGGCAATGGAGTTTCTGTTTAGGGTGATGAAAAATTTTGGAAATAGTAGTGACGGTATCATTACATTGTGAACGTAATCAATGCCAATGAATTGCACGCTTAAATTACCAAAACACACGGCAAACTATGTTATATGGATCTTCCCACCAAAAAAAAAAAAAAAAAAAAAAAAAAAGCAAGGAAACAAAACATACAAAGTAGTTTGGGGCAAAATGAATTCCAGCTCACTTCAAAGTCAAGGTTAATACAGGAATTCCTTCCCCTGGCGTACATGCGATCCACCAAAGAAGAGGCTGATTGGCCCAGGCAATAGTTTCTCCACGCGCATCGTGAAATACTTAAGCGCATACAAGGCAGCAAGCTCGATCCTCAGTCCAAGGAAATTACCATCCAGAAAGCTTCCTTATCATTAGTCTATAAATGGTGGAGGTATAGATAAAACGAGCTTTTCTTAAAAAGATAAAAGAGTAAGCATTTTTATTTAAAATACACAACTTCAAAATAAGTACATCAAGAATCCTAAAGCCAATCTCCTACCATCTTTGCTCCATCTGGCGTAACTTCCTTAAGCTGGCAATTGTGTCATTTTTCTGAACTGGAATAAAAGACTGTCCTTTCTTTAACTACACAAACACGACCACAACACAACATTCGGATAAACACCACTTTCTGATCTTCGTCAGCCAGTGGCCTACTGATCAGAAAACACACATTGCAAGCATGAATGTAATTTAGTTTTGTGCCTAAAAGCAGAACTCCCCAATGGGGCAATTAGCAGTTCTATTAGGAGAAAATACCCCTGTTTTTCCATCAAAGTTTAGGGTGTTCAACACATGAGAATTAAGTAAAAGTTTAAATGTCTATTAACCATACTTTGAGGACCACTTGGAGTGTGGAAAAAAGTTCCTTTTTACGACATTTAAAGGTTTTACAGGTCTTTAATAATCAACAGTTGAGCTCAGTAGTATACCCTAGATTCATTAAGTTTTAAAACACAACACTGAGCTTTCCTACAATGTATACTTTCTTGTACCTGATACTACACATTTTTCATCTTCGTAATTAGGCCACTTAATTGCCTGAGAGCACTGTTTATAATTGATGACAGTAACTAGGGTACCTCAGAAACAATGAGCAGAAGGTTCCCTTCTGGTCGCTGTGTAACCTGGCAAGGGGGAGGAACAATACCTAGAATCTAGTAATTGCAAGCTCAAACTAACAAAAGGAGGGAGGAAAAGGGGAGAATTTGAGAAGAGCTAGCACTTTAAATTATTCAATGTGATTCCCATTTGGGAAAACACTGAATTCACAGGATCAGCAGGAGGCATGAATGTTCTCCAGCAGAAAGCCACAATATTAAAAAAATGTAATATTCATTTTCACTTAATATCCAATTATCCAGAGGACTGAGGATGGGGCAGGAGCTAATGAGTCCAGGGCTCTATGCCATGCTTAGAAGCAAAACTGTGAAGCTAGAGCAAAGGACTGATTTAGCAGATTAAAACCTAAAAGGATTACCCAGAGGACAAAAGGGGGAGAGGGATGTCTTATCAGCCAAAAGATATTTCCACAACATGCTTTTCATTTTCTCCCTTCGATCAAGACAACACAAATTTCTTTCCCCTCCTTCTTTGTCACAACAATTTCAAACACAGACTGCAGGGTGGAAATCCGAAGTCTTCTTTCTAAGACATCAGTCGGAAAACAAGAGCATTGTGGTACGAACTTGGCCGTTTGCCATTCACCCCAAAAAGTGAAGCTGCGAAGTCTGAGGAGTACACACAGGCGCTCCGCCATGGCAGCACCGCCGCGGAGCCCAGGCTCAGGATTTCTTAGAAGCGGGAGACTAAGGGAATGAGAAATCGGGATTTTTGAACGTGGGGTGTCTTTTCACAGTCACAGAAGTCACCATTCCTTTTTATCTTTCAAGGTGCGACTCACACTTGCTTAGAATCATGCTCACATCAGGTCTAAGAATCTGTCCAATCACCTAAGTTTACAGATGAGAAAACTGAAGTAAAAGTTTTTATCTAGTTATTGGTAATGTCAGACTGGAGCCCTCAGTGCAGAACTAGCATTAGACCAACTGGACACCTCCTGTGGTTATAAGTAATAATTATAAACATGTGGCTTAAAAAAAAAGACCTTATTTATTTATTTTTAGAGAGGGGAAGGCAGGGAGAAAAAAAGAGGGAGAGAAACATCAATGTGCAGTTGCCTCTCGTACGCCCTCTACTGGAGACCTGACCCATAACCCAGGCACGTTCCCTGACTGGGAATTGAACTGGTAACCCCTTGGTTCACAGGCCAGTGCTCAGTCCACTGAGTCACACCAGACATGCAGCTTTGTGTCAAGTTCTTTTAAGCCATTTTACATGCACATTCCACTTAACTCTTATAACACTCAGAAAGAGAGCATCCTCTATTTGGCAGATAAGAAAATTGAAAATGATTTGCCTACTCGGGGCCAATTCAAATCTAAGTCTGGCTGATTTCTACATTAAAGTTCAGTCCTATTCTACAGTCCTTCCCATGGCCTGCAGGGCCTGAGACCCCTCCTACCTTTCTGAACTCAGCTCCTACCACTTATTCATCACTCACAAAATCCAGTCAACCTTCACTTGAGCTCACACCTGCCTCAGGGACTTCACATGTGCTGAGTGCCCCCCAAACCCACCCCAACCACCCTCCCCATCTGTGAGTAACTGGTTCTACCCTTTCAAGTCAAATACCACCTCTTCAACCAGACTTTCCCTAACCACTCAATCTAAAGTAGACTCTCAGTCACTCCAGCCATTATTTGAAGTTATCTTGTATATTGGCTGTCTCCCGACTAGAATAAAAGCACCACAAGGGCAAAAACTTCCAGAAATGTTCCTCTATATTCATTTCTAGATTGCCCAATACCCAAAAGAGTATCTAATGACAATTCTGCTGAAACCCTCCCCTGAGTCCTCCCTAAGTCCCCACCTGCAAGAGAGAGATAAACACCCTCAAGATAAAGGACCCAGCGCCAGCGCCTCTCCCTTCCCTCTCTTCTTCCCTCACAGGCACCCATCTCCTAAACTCTAAGGGACCCCACGAGACTAGCAACCAGGGGAGCAATGGGCAGCGGCAGTTTGTCCCGGACTAACATTCCCTCCACCCCAGAAACTGTTTCCAAGGCCCCCTTTTCTGTGACTTCCCAGGGAGCTAAGCAGCTCTGCCTTGGTGCGTGTCTTTCCAGTAACATTTTTAGAACCAAAGCAGCCCGGCTTAGGCTCTCCTGTTGCTGCCTCTATGCTCAGCCCTTCCCTGTGTTTCACTATCCCCACCTTCAAAGAAAAAAAAAAAAAAAAGGAGTACCTGATGAGGAGGCACTCAAAAAAAACCTATTTGTTGGATAAAGTAAATGTCTGAACCCCCATCTCATTATGGTCAATATCATACAATGTAGCAATTGATTACATACTATCTTCTATTTTTCTCTAGTTGTTCCTTGTGATTTATCTTGTCTTTTCAACCATGTTGTATCTGTCTCAGGGAAATCTTATAATTTTCTGCTTTGGGCAAGTTAATGACTCAACACGGACTCATATGATCATCTATAAAAGGAAAGAAGCAGTCTTAAGTCTAGAATTCAAACATCTCCAAAGCTGGTAGCATGGTAGGTAGACACTCGAGTACTTTCTTAAATGGAATATTGTTAACTCACAGATCTCAAATTCCTTTAATATTCTCACAACCGTCTCCAAAAACAGACAGTGTGCAAGGAAACGCATCCTTTTACCTGGCTGGGACCGAGACCTGAGGAGTAAGCGCTTGCAAGCCTCCCTCTTCTCCTGACAGTGCCATTTGTTTCTTTGAAGCCGATACTTGTCCTGTTCGCTGCCGATTACCTTTTACCTTGACCAACATTAACTTCCAGTTTTAGGCTCAGCAACATCGCATTCCTTACTTCCTGCCTGCTAAAGCTTGGTTTGCCTTATATACCGTATTTTTTGGACCATAAGACGTACCTAGGTTTTAGAGGAGGAAAATAGGAGAAAAAAAAAAAAAACCCGCTCTACCGCCCCCGCCCCGGTGAGCCAGGTAAGCTACATTTGGACAAGATGCACTCCCATTTTCCTCCCAAATTTGGGGGGGTGCATCTTATAGTCTGAAAAATACGGTAGTTGGATGTGTTCAACATTATCTTCCATGATCTAAAGCTGTAAAACTAGAGCGAGCAGGTAAGTAGTATTTTGGTTTCTAGGGCTTTGGAATTCCTAGTCCCTTGAAGAGCTCTGAAGAGTCGCAGCAACACGCACAGACCTTCCCCCTGGTGACCTGATACATGCTGCTCCCACGGGCCTGTCAAGCACAGGGAAATGAGACTGGAGCAGAAAAGTCAACCGGCTTGAGTATCGATGGCCTGGAAAAGTAACTGAGACTGTCTGAACGGCTGCTTCCAAAGATTGTCCCAGTCTAGCAGATTTTCACTGTTAAAGACATTTCAGCTCCAAACCCAAGACCTTGCTTCCGACGTAGCAGAATTCTGCAGAGAGGACATAAGACATGACCACAGTCCTGGGCCACAGGGCGCTGTTCCGATTTGTAACTCCAACCTCTTCTCCAAATATGGTCTCCGTCAGAAGAATGACGTGACGCGATACTCACAGAAAACACACAAGTGTGCGCGTGTAGAAACGCGTAGAGGGAGGGAGTGTCTTTAACTGGGTGAGCCTTCTTCATTTTCTAACATAAAATAGCCCACATTTCAGCATATTTATTTCATTCCAGAAAAGCTCAGGAACTAAGTGCACTGATGCATTTGGAGCACATTTGCACATGAGAAACACGCCAAAGTCTATTTTCATACAACACTTACCAGTACTGAAAATGTCCTGTGGTTATTAGAAAAACTTGTATTTGATTATATAAAACAGGTTCAACATTTGTATAGAATGTGAATAAATTCTCAACTTCCTATATGTAAAAACAACTCATTCAGAGTTTGATTAAGATGTAGTTCTGGTTTTTCAACCAGCTTTGTTTCTTGTGCCAAGGGTAAGATCAGAGAGTCAAGTGACTTGCTCAAGGTCATCTGGTCACGTCAGGCGGGATTAGAAGTACTGGCTCCTGCGGTCCAAAAGCCAGCCATAAATCAAACTTTTCTTGGAACTAAGCAGGCCAAAAGGGAAAAACCATTCCACATTCCCTTTCCTCAATAATCAAAAGACAAAAGAAAAATTAGTTTAAGTGGCAGAACTACAATTACTAAAACTTAATCAATGCACAGCGTATTACCTCTAACCACGCGCAGGCACCTCTCTTAAAACTGGCAACGTTTAACAATTTGCAAAGGTCAGTAACCTCTATACAACCTTCCCATAGGATGGCATCATAAACTAATTAAGATGTTTTAAGATCAGCACGTCATATACAAATCAATAAATTGTTCATTTATCTTCTAAAAGACCTGATAAGACTGGAATATGGAAGTACTCTGAGCTCTTAGGTCTTTTTTACAAACGGTAAAGGATCATAAATAAGTTCAAAGTTTTCTTCAGAATCCTGAAAGGAATAGGGCCATTTCATCAGTGCAGGTAAAACAAGTGATTAAATAAACAACAACGGCTCAAGCTATGGGGCAGACAGGACTAGAGAAAAGAATTTTATCACCATTTCACCTTCCTCTTCCTTTTTCAAATCCACCACACTTCCATCACACTTTCTGCCCCATCCTTCTCATTTCTACTTTTAAACTGCTGATATAAAGCACTACTTTTGAATTCACAACAACAAAAAATAATGCCCAATGAAGGCATATTTAAAAAAAAATACTAATTGGTTTGGGATGGAGATACTAAAGTAGCTGAAAGTACTGTGTATTCGTTACAAACTCTCTATGGTCATATTTAGTAATGTTCCTCACCTCCCATTTCCTTGGTCAAACAGTACCATCACCCACCCCATTTCAGATGACCCCTCAAGTCCAGGAAAACTTCCCTTTGCTCTGAAACTGTGAGTTACTGACATTCGAGCTGGCATTAGATACCAAAAGTACTAAGTTAGTGGCTAGGCTGAAATTGTGGCTGGGTTATATTATAACCAACATGGTTTTTTCGTGTCTCAAATTCAAGTCTACCTATTTCTGAGTAGGTAAAATGTGGCCAAAGGGTATACAAAGCAAATCAAAAAGCAGGCTGGAAAAAATTAAACCTGGAAGAAAATATAAGTCTGACACTTTCCATTATGCCAGAAAACAACTCTCATTACTGGGAAACGTATTAATACCAGACTGCCATGATATACAGCTGTCTTGCCCTGCAGAAACGGGAGTTTCTTATGGTTTGACCTGATATTCTCTTCTAAGCTCATTTTCATAATTATCCCAAATAAGGTTTTCATATCCCAAAGCACATAAAACCTTCTAGTTTTCTAGACTGCCTTAGCCTTTTGGAAAGACGTGCCACACAACTGTCCAAACCGGGTCATTTGAAAAATTAAGCTCGTTAACAGGAAAGCCAAGTAAAACTACCAAACTGGATGAAGGTAACCACTCCACATCCTTTTTCCAGCTTCCCCTTTCCCACGAACAGATCTGCCTTTTAGAAGACTTGTATTTAAGGAGACACAATGAAAAACTGTAGTGCTTTGCAGCCTTCTCAGTGATCAGTGACACGGGAACCTAAGCATGGTAGAAACCCATCACTGTTCACCGGATTTCACTGACCTCCCAATCTACCACCGAGGAATTTTAATTAAGTTGATAAAATCCATTTCTGTTGGAGGACCTGGCTTCTAATCCTTCTAATCAAAAGGGTGGTTACCAACTCAGTGGGATATATTTTTCCTTTTAGATATGGCTGACAAGCACCCACAGCAGAAAGAACCTGTCACTTTCACAAAAGGGGTTATGGCTGCAAGACTGCCTCTAGGTCCAAATCCATCATTTCATACCCATTTTGAACAGTCTAATATCCAATATGCGAAAGAACTCTTCTTAATGAATTTCACTAATTAATCAACCTGTTCTTCTTCTGCCAAAACTCCTATCCACTGATCCATCATGCCGTATACTCTGCCTTCCTAGGGGGATGCTTTTCCTAAGACACCTCGTAAACTGTTAGGGCCCTCTGATGTTGCCTGTCCTATCTTCCTAGACCTAGTCTGCAGCACAAACCATCAATATTAACCATCAAGTGAAATATGCTCTAAAAAACAAATCAGGAGACAATCTCCTGCTCTCTCTAGAAAGTTCTCTATTCTGCTAGTTCAGTGTTGACAGGTCAACAGAGAATGGCACTAGTCACTACTACAATCCTAACGGGTATCTCCCTAGAGTTAATTAAACCATCAGCCTTTCCGTAACATACAAATAATCCAGACTTTTTCTAGCAGAATTCACTCTCCTTGGTCCGTCCCCTGTTCATTTTTCACCCTAAACTGAGGTTTCCTCTAGAGCCCCGTGGTGATGCCAAGTCAGGCAAATACTTTCCTGAAACCTTCCATCTACTCTCTTTCCTCTAAAGTTTGTGTGTGTGTGTTTTTTAATGAAAACTATGTGTCATGTACAGTGACAAGTGCTTTAAAAGGGAATTTATCTACTTCCACCCTTCAAACCCTTTGAGGTTAGGATTAGTACCCCCATTTTACAGAGAAGAAAAGCTGAGGTTGAACAACTACCCAAGGTCATACAGGGCAGGGACTCAAATCCAACCCTGACCTCAACGTCCTCTGACCTTAGCCCCCAGACTGTGGTTGCTTCTAATCGCCTTTCCTGTCCTAGATGTCTGTCTGCTCTGTGGTCCTATGAAGTCCTGGGCAGGGTTCCGTTTCTTCAGTGGCTCTCTAACGGACATGCCTTTGAGAAGCAAGAGTACCCATTCCATCTTTTCTCCCCCTTCTCACCTGACACCTTTTCCCCAGGGCCCTTATAATATTTCTCCTCTAGGGCCAATTTAAATATTCTCTCCGACCCCAGAGTAGGCACCACGGACTACTGAAGGGCCACCTTCTCCCCTTGAGACTAGGAGTGGACCAAGAGGGAAGAGCGCAGACAGCACCTTAAGTCTTCCTTCCTTCAAGAGGAAACTGTGGCAGAGGACCGCAGGAGGGTGGTTTGAGACGCGGGGGAGGCAGCAACGTCAGGGGAGAGGGTGACTAGGGAGTGCCCTTGGGGGGTAGGCGGAGCGGGGCTGGGGCAGAGCTGGGAAAAGGCAGGGACGCTCCGGGGTTAGCGGCGGGAATGGGGAGAAGACCTCCCCACGGGGAGAGGTGGCACTGGACGGCAAGGCCGGCGACTTGGGAGAGAACATGGGTGTTGGGGAGGACCTGGAGGTGGATGTCACCGGGGAAAGTGGAGGGAAGAAAGTGCTGGGGAGATGAGCAGGAAACGGTGGAGTCACCGGGGAGGCGCGAGGGGGAGGATGGATGGCCACGGGGAAGGCGGGGCGCCTCCAGACCCCGACACGGGGTCTGGCCGCTGCGCGAGGAACCGCGGGCCGGGGCGGTTCGGGGTGCACGGAATGCCGGGAAGGGGGGCTCGAGGCGACCCCGGGGAAGGCGGAGCGGGAGCTCTGGAGCCGAGAAGCGGGAAGTGCGGGTTCTAGGGAGGTCTGGGCGGGAAAGGGGGAGTCCCGGCAGGACGGAGGGGTGTGTGGAAGCACGCTGCGTTCGCCGGGGGCTGGGGTTAGGGAGGCAGGGGGCTGGCGGACTGGCTGGGGGCGGGGAGGGGGAGTTCCAGAGCCCGTCGGGGCGCAGAGGGCGGGAATGCTCTGGCGTCTCCCGAGGATCAGGCCGGGGTCCCCGTAGTTTTCTGGCCAGGTTCGGGGTCGCCTCTGGGCAGGGGTCCCCGCAGGGTGAGGCGGGGCTTCCCGGGGCCCCTCGAGGCCACAGCAGCACCTTCCGGGTCCCATGCCCCCTTCCTACCTATACCGGGAGCCACATAGACGAAGTAGAGCAGCGAGGACGAGAGCGAGAAGAAGAAGAGCGCGGCGATCAGCGAGCGGCGCGGCAGCCGCAGCAGCCCCCGGCGGACGCGCATGCTGCAGCCGGGGTACCGCTTGTGGGCCGGGCCGGGCCTGCTCCCACCGCTTCCCGTCCGCCGCCTCCTAGGCCTCCTCCGCCGCCTGGGCCTCGGCCACCACCTCCCGGGTCTCGTCGGCCGCCGCTGGCCGCCGCCTTGCCGCTCCCAGCCGCCGGCCGCCGCGGGCCGGGACACATGAAGCGGGCGGGGCCGGAGCGGCCCGGTGGAGCAGAGCGGCTGGAGCGGGGCGGGCGGCTGGGGGCGGGGCGGGCGGCTGGAGGGCGGGGCGGGGCGAGGCGGGGCGGGGCCAGGGCTGCCGGGCACCAACGTTCGAGACGCGCGCGCGCTCGCCGTCTGGCCCCCGCCGCTGCCCGGCGGCCCGAAGGGAACGTAGCCAAATGGCGACGGCCCCTCTCCCCGCGCGGCCACCGCCCAGGCTTTCGGGGAGCGTCGTTCAAGTGCCCGTCGGCTCCGCGCTTCGCACCCCCAGCCCAAAAGCCAAGGGACCGTCTGCAATGTCTGAAGCTGCTGGTCGCCAAGTGCGGCAGAAGATCTGCGATCGTAGGCAATGAAGCTCGGTATACGCCTTCATTCATTCACCCATTCACTCATTCGCTCAGTTCACCATTATGGAACACCAGACATAGGCCAGACACCGTTCTTGACCCTGGGGAGGCTACCAAGAACAAAACAAAATTTGTGTCTTCTTGGAATTTATGTTCAAACGGGAGGAGAAAACGAAACAGATCGATTCATCGTATTCAGGTACTGATAAGTGATAATAACACAATAAAACAGAAGAATATGTAGAGGAAGCTATGGGGGTCAAGGAAGGCCTCACTGAGCAGGGAACAAGAACCGAGGCATAAAAGGGTGAATAGCAGATGCGAAGGCCTGAGGTTAAAAAGCCTGATCTGTCCCCAGGTTGACTCCAGTAAGACAAGGGAGAGCCGCAGGGATGAGGTTGCAGGGTCCACATCCCATAGAATCACATGGAATGTAATGATAACAGTTGTCAATGTGAAGACATGTGTTGAGAGATACTGGGTTTTATTTATCTCTTTACATCCCCCCAACATTCCTGAGATGTGTGCTCTTATTATTCTTATTATTTTTAAAAAGAAGAAGAAGAAACAGGTTCCCAGAGGGAGAGGCAATTCACCCAAGTCTTGGAATACGGGTAAAGGCTCAGATGACAATTGATCTGTCTCCCAAGGCAGACCCTTAAGCACTAGGTTGTAAATGCCTCAGCATTTCCATCTGGCCCCTAATTCTCATCCTGCAGGCAAATAGGTATCCTATTGCATTGGATAGTGTGAGACCATATTCAAAACATCTAGCTTTACAATCAGCCCCAGACCAGAGGATCTCCAAAGGCAGTGTGCAGTCTTACCCCAGGAACAGTAGAACCAGCCCCAGCTTCAAGAAGCTGCCAGCTGAAATGAGGAGGCAAGTGTCCCCTGTGAAGACACATCTGAACGTGGGGGGCACTATTTTTGGATGGCAAAAGAAGTCAGGAGGAGAGAGGATTTTGCAGGGATTCTGTGAGAACCAACAATAACCCTGTCTTATATTCCTAAAGTTGACTTCTACTTTTCACAATGTTCCTTTCATCCTTTAAGTGAGAGCTCTAGAACCAGACTGCCCAGGTTCTCCGACTCCTAGCTCTTCTGTTCTTACCTGAGTGGCCTTAGGCAGGTTACTTAACCTCTCTGTGCCTCTCAGTAACCTGGGGGATGTTATTAGTAACATCCAGGTTACTGCATCATCAGGTTGGAGTGAGGATTTGAGTAATACATGTGGCGCACATAGTAAATGCACATAACTCTCACCAGCTCCAACAGCCTGGGAAATGAGGTGGGAGAGAAGAGGCTTAAACAACAAAAAAGATAAGCAGAGAATTTTGATTCAGACAGATGTGGGCTCAAATCTGGGCCTGGCTACAGCTGGCTGTGTGACCTTGAGTAAATCACTTACCCCTCTGAGCTTCTATTTGTTATCTGTGAAATGATGGGAATAAGCGAAAGAGCAGAAGTGAGGCCCTAGAGCAGAAGTGAGGCCCTAGACCAGAAACCCTGCGTAGCCGAAATGAGCGGACATGAACTACCTTTAGTTTGGCCCACGCTATGGCCGCTCTCCTACCCTGTCTTCAACAAACAATTTCAAACATACAGGAAACTTGAAATAGTAGTACAAAGAACGCTCTCCATATGGATTCAACAATTGTTATCACTTTTCCAGATTTATCTATCGATGTTCATGTGTACAATTTTTTTCTGAATTATTTAAAAGGAGTTCCTGCCTCACTGGTACTTAATGTCTCAATACTTCAGCAAAAATCCTAAGAAAAATTACATTCTCCTAGATAAACACAACAATATCATCACACCTAAGAAAATGAACAATCATACCATAATATCCTATAATATACACTTCATTTCCAAATTGCACCATTTGTTTAAAGTATTCCTTTATAGCTGTTTAACTTTCAACAGCATCAAATCAAGGTTTACACATTGCATTTGGAATTATTTCTAGTATTTATTTATCTACGACACTACCTCTGCCTTTTTTTTTTAACATTTCCCCCAAACACATTATTTAAGACATTTTGTTAAAGATTTTATTTATTTATTTTTAGAAAGGGGAAGGGAGAGAGAAAGAGAGGGAGAGAAATGTCAGTGTGTGGTTGCCTCTCCCACACCTCCAGCTGGAGACCAGGCCCACAACCCAGGCATGCTCCCTGACAGGGAATCAAACCAGCGACCCTTTGGTTTTCAGGCTGGTGCTCAATCCACTGAGCCACACCAGCCAGGACTATTTAAAACATTTTTAAGTCTACAGGGAAGTTGCAAAAAAGGCACAGTGAACACCCATCTGCCACCACACAATGTTGTTTTGTCTAAGTGAACTGGTACTGGATCAATTGGACTTCCACGTGCAAAGAGAAAGACTCTTCACTGCTCCCTCACACCTTCCACAAAATCAATTCAAGATGAATTGTAACTCTAAGTGTAAACCATAAAATGAAAAAAGCCTTTAGATGAAAACATACAAGAATGTCTTCATGTCCTTGGAGTAGGCAAAGCTTTGTCAGAGGACACAAACACCAACCAAAACAGAAAGCTTTGACAGATTGGGCTACATTCAAATAAGAATTTCTCTTCATCAAAAAACACCATTAAGGGGGAAAAAAATAGGCTGCACAGTAAGATAAGAAACAGAAATATAGAGAGCTGATAAAGAACTCACATCCAAAATAATAAAGAGCAACAACCCAATATGAAAAAAAAAACAAGCAAAAGACATGGATATGCATCTCATAAAAGAACATATGCAAGTAGCCAACAAGCATATGAAGAGATGCCACGTCTTTTGAAAAATGTAAATGGAAGCCACACTGCAATACCGTCCCTGGGCGGCTGGTTTGGAGGAGGAGAGCAAGCACTGCGGGCTGAGCCTTAAGGAAGCCCAACTTTGCATGGCACGGTGGAGAGGGTGACTCTGCCAGGAATACAGAGGGATAGGAGGCTGGGTGTTCTGGAAGTCGAGGCAAGAAACACTTCTCATGAATAGGCCAAAGGTTCCAGGCACCCTTCCTTGAGAAAGCCATTGCACAAAAGCCCGTTGCACAACCTACAAACACTAATCCCCAGTTGTGTGACAACATCACGGGACATGACTATCTTAGTTCCAAATGCCAGAGGCAGTCAGCAGATAAGGATCACTGACTTGAGCATAACTGCTCTCCAGGTCCCAGGAGCCTTAGCATTGAGAGCTTCCGGTACCAGGAGTGCCGGCTGACTCTGCATTGACTTCAAGGTTCACCCTGTTGCCTCCAGCCAGGCAGTGGTTGGGAGGAAACCGAGGTTCAGAGCAGAAGTGATGGGCATCACTTCCTGCCAGCAGCTTTAGAAGCCAGTGGGTCCTTTGCCACTGTTTCCCCTACCACAATAACCATCGATTTTCCACAGAGCAGCTGTCTCCACTACAGGGCTCCACGGTGAGGAGGAAACTCCCCCAACCCACCTGGCCAGTGATGGACATGGGACGTGAGCGAGAACTAAAACTCTGTTTTAAGCCTCTGAGATAGAAGGGCTGCTTGTCACTACTGACTGATCACAAATAGGCTCTTCAGCAACTTGCTTTCTCTCAACATCGTTTTTATAAGATATATCCACAATGAACCGTGTAGCTTGAGTTTATCCATTTTCCCTGCTGTATAGTATTTCCTTATATAATTAGGCCACACTTTTTAAAGGCTTTTTTCTCCTGATGATGTCTAGTTAGGTTGTATCCAATACTTTGCTATTACTGATGCATAGATCCTTAGCCACAACTCAAAGTCTAAAAAATCTGAAGCCTAGTTCTTTCATAATTTACTTGGCAGCAAGGCCTGACCTGACCTGAACTTCTGTAGTGGCAAACCTGGACTTCAGCAGACAGAAAGCTATCTATAATCTTTATTGTACTTAATAGCAATGTACTCATGCTCCACTGAGGAAACATTTAGATTTTTTACTTACAGGGCGACCCATCCCTCTCAAGGAGCGTTTTGTAAATATTCAGTGTGTGTACCACATTACCTTCAAAATTCCGAGATTTTCTAAATTTTGAAACACTTCTGACCCCAAGGGGTTTGGATGAGGGATGGTGGCCCAGCACAAACACCAGGGCAATGAACACCTAGGACAGAATCTATTTTCCCAAGATGGCCTCAACCACATCTCCCATTTCCATGCTCTTCTAGAACTTTCTTTAATTCCCCTTCCTTTGAATCTGGGTGAGATTGTGAATCACTTACAGCCAAAAAGAAAAGAGGAGGTGACGCTACGCAAGTTCTGAGGTGATGTAGCTTCTGACTTGTTGGTGGGCCTTCAGCCACCACGCTGTGAGGAAGCTCAGGTGCTCTGGTCAGCGGCCCCCGCAGAGGTCCCAGCTGACAGCCAGCCTCAACCACTAGACATGTAAGAGAACAAACCCTTAGATATTCCGGCCCCCAACTGCCACATCACCCTCACCCTCCAAGTCTCCCCAGCGGAAGCTCTAGAGAAGCTGTCCCCCCTGTGCCCTTTCCAAATCTGTGAGCACGCTGAAGTGGTCATTGGTTACACCAGGTAGTGCGGAGCGGGCGTTGGACAGCAATGATGGCTGTAGCAGCGCCTCCTGTAGGCATCGCGTGCATCCGGGCAGGCGTTTCTCCAGAGCACACACATATGAGAATGGATATGATGAGCAGAGGGGGAGCACGTCTTGTGCCTGTTTCCAAATCGTTCTCCAAAGTGCGTGTGCCAGTGTACACTCCCTGAAGCAGTGAATGAGGGTTCCCATGACTTCCTGCCTCATCCACAGTTGCTATGATCAGACCTTTCCAGGGCTCTGACCCTCGGCCACAAAGCCCCTTGAAGAGCGAGCAAGACAGGAGGAAATGGTGTAAAAGAGTCAGCCAGACTTGGCCGTGGGTTGCAGTTTGCTAACCCTGCACTAACGAATGGGTCTTTATTTTATCAAAGTATTTACTAAAGATTATTGAGTTTAGTAAAATCAATCAGTACCTTAATTTTTACTTTGTTTTGAAAAATTACTTTTATAAGCCGCCACCTTTCAGTTTATCCTATTTACTTCCTTCACCATATTAAGCTTCCTAGATCATAATTCTCATCATGCCACTCTTCTACTTCCAAAACTTTGGCAGCTCCCTACGGCTTAAAGAACAAAGCCTAAGCTTCATTTGATCGCTAAGACCTTCCAAGACCTGGCCACGACCCTTTGTGCCTCTCACTGCTCTCCAACAAGTCAGGTAGGGATGTAGAGTAATCATTTCAAGTTTTATAGTGAGGAACGTGGTTGGTAACATTCCGTGAGTCTATACCTCGGGGGCTCAGCCAACATTCCGTGAGTCCATACAGCCAACATTCCATGAGTCTATACCTCGGGGGCTCAGCCAACATTCCGTGAGTCCATACAGCCAACATTCCGTGAGTCTATACCTCGGGGGCTCAGCCAACATTCCGTGAGTCCATACAGCCAACATTCCACAAGTCCATACCTCGGAGGCTCGGCCAACATTCCATGATTCTGCACTCTAGGGGGCTCAGTCAACTACACAGAAGAAGGGGCTTCCGCTAACATTCCTTGAATCTATAGAGATGAGGAAGCTCTGTAGATATTCCATATTGATAAGCAAAGAGGCTCTGCAAACATTTAATGATACTTCAAAAGATTTTATTTACTTATTTACTTATTTTTAAAGAGGGGGGAAAGGGAGGAGAAAAAGAGAGAGACAAACATCAATTGGTTTCCTCTTGCATGTGCCCCAACCAGGGACCTGGCCCGCAACCCAGGCATGTGCCCCGACTGGGAATCAAACCAGTGGCCTTTTGCTCTGTAGGACGACGCTCAACCCACTGAGCCGTGCAGTCAGGGCTTGATGATTTTATATACAGGTGTTCTGCAAATAGTGCAAGATTCTGGCCACAGGAAGGGACTCTGCAAACACTCCATGGTCCTGCATACATGAGAGTGTTCCTCAAAAACGATTCATGATTCTCTATACAGAAAGGAAAAGTTATTCACACACCCTAAAATTCTATACACAGGGAATTCCCTGGTAACATTTTAGGGTTTTATACCTAGGAGAAGGCTACATATATTATATAATTCTATAGGTAGAAAAGAGCTGTGTATACTCCATATTGATTATATAGATTATAGATATAAATATCTTCCTTGACCCTGGAAACAACTAATGATCCTACTCAGAGAAGGATGCGCTTTTCCCTGACTCCACCTAGAACAGGGGCACTCTGTCAACACTCTATGGCACTAAACATAGGAAACTGCCAGTTAATGAGGCCACAGATAGTTCTATAAAGATTCCTTGATTTTACACAGAAGGGGCAGTGCAAACAGGCCATGACTAGGCACACGAGATGTATTCTGCAAATATCTTGTAATTTTATATGTAGAAGATTCAGAACACATTCCAAGGTTTCACACAGAAGAAGGGGGTCCAGCAAATACTCCTTGATTCTGCCAAGAGGCAAAGAACCTCTATAAATATCCCTCGATGTCACGTACAGGAAGGAGATTTAGAAGCAGGTCATGATTTCATACACGGGGAGGTACTTGGCAAGTGGCTGGAGAGTCTGTGGACTGTAGGGGGCTGGCAAGCCCGGTCTTCAGAAAGAAAGCTGGGCGCTGGATGACAGTTTTAGCAAAGGACACTGGAGACAAGAGCCCAGAGTCTCCAAATATTTCAAGTGCACATAAAGATACTTGAGACCTGAAAAATAATATGGACTCCAAAATATAAAACGGAAGCTGCAAAAATTGAAACTAATCAATGTTTAATTAAAATGTTTAGAGATACATTATCAGGTCAACAACTAGTCAACCGCCTCTGAACTCACAGGATTATATCTAATTGTATCTATCAGGCCCCGGGTGCTGCATCTTGTTATGCTTAATAGGATGTGGGTGGAGCCTTAAAAAGTAACAATGCTAGAGGCCCAGGAAGATCCTAAAATGGCCCTGGACAGGGAAGTTGCTAGAAAGTTCCCTTGAGTAGATCAGACAACTCCCATATCCAAGCCCAGGGCTGCTCCCATCTAGCTCAGCTCCTGAACAGGAAAGCTGACCTTCCAAAGCTGGGCTCACTTCATTCGCTGCTGAGGTGAGAAAATATCCCAACTCCCAAGAGATGGACAGGACTCCATACATCACCCACTGATTGGAGGGAAGGCCGCCCATGTGGGCAACAGGGAAAGCCAATTAGCCAAGGACATTGTGTTGTGGCAGGTGCCTGGAGGAATCAGATATTGTCCGGGTCTCACGGTCTCATGCAGGAAAAACTGCTGTTTCTTCTTCTCCCCCCAACCCTTTTATGCATCCCCTGGGTCTCCGGGCAGGGCTTTGAACCAGCCGCCTTACTTTGGCTGGAATAATGGGGGCCAGGGAGAGGAGCTATGGCCATGTGGCCACAGTGAAGCCCCAGGGCCACAGGTGGGAATGAGAAGTGTTGATCAAAGGCAGTGAGAGAACATCTGAGTCTAGGGTCTTAGCATCCCAGAGCCCAGCCATAATCAATCAGCCCACATGACAGCCAATGTAATATTGCCCCGAGCTAGAGGCCACGGGATGGCAGGGGTTTGGCTCTGTTTCCCAGTTTTCTTAACCCCTACCCCACTTCAATGAACACAAGGCATCTCTGTCTCCTTTGATACTATTTTAGATTCCAAAAAATTGTTTGTCTTCAGAAACTCTAAAATGATTAAAGGAACATAGAGAAGAATAGCTTTATGACCTTGGAGAGGAAGGGATTTCCTAAACTAGGCACAAAATACAAAGGAAAATATTAACACTGGACTTTATCAAGATTGAATATTCCTACATGGCAAAAGACCCCACACAAGGAAAAGACAAGTGACAAGCCAAGAGAAGGTACGACTAATGTAACAAAGGAATTATATCCATAATTTATAAAGAACTCTCACAGACCCGTATGAGAAAAATGACAATCACCCCCCATTTAAAAGGGAATAAGGGGTTTGAAAAAGCATTTCTGTGAGAACAGAAAACCCAGGGGGCCCATACGTATGTGGAAAAAAAGCCAAGTCTTAGGATTCATCAGGAAAATGCAAATTAAGACCAGAATCAGAGGCTATTTTACATTCAGAGATTGACAGAAATTCCACTCCTGTACATGTGCTCCAAAGAAATGCTGGCAAGTGAGCAGAAGGAAATATTCACAGGGGTGTTCGCCGCGGCGCTGAGTATAGTGGGAAGAAATCACAAGCAACCTAAATTCCATTAAGAGAGGAACAAGTTAATAAAATGTGGTTTTATCAGTGACGTGATGGCATACTACGCAGCAGTTAACGGCGAGCCACAGAATGAGACGCAGAGTAGGGCATCTGTCTGCACTGTGAGGCACCCAAGCAACATTTTCATATAAGAAAATATGGAAGAGGACTTTCTATGATTCAAAGTCCAGCAGCCATAAAGGGGTGATATATTTGACGACACTAAAAAAAAAGTTTATGACCAAAAGAGAATGTGAAAGCAGGGTTGCGGGAGAAAAAAAAGAACTACCATGTGTAAAGTCAAAACACCAATGACAAACCAGGGAAAAATTCTTGTAATTCATAGCATAAAGAGCTGCTCTTCCTCACGTAGGAAGAGCTCTTAGAGACAGATGAGAAAAATGGACAACGACCCAATAGAAAAATGAACAAAGATTGTAAACAGACAGTTCACAGACAAGGAAAATCAGACGGCAGCTAATCACATGGAAGCTGCCCAGCCTCCCTCATTCTAAGAAATGCAAACGGAAACTACCGGAACCAACAGGGCCCATCTATGCATCACACTGGCAAACTTCTGGAAGCTTGTTAACATGCTGGGTGATAAGAGCTTGAGACGATGGGCACCGGTGTGATTCCCGGAGGGGTATAAGTTGTCCCAACCTCTCTAGAGACAATTTGGCAAAAATCTATCAGAATGATAAATACATATACCTTTTTGATCTATTTCTGGGAATTTGTCCTCAAAAGAAACCTGCATATGTGTGAGAAGACATTTGTATGGAATTATTTATTGAAAACCTGGGTCATAATAGAACACAAAAAAATTTTTTTTAACAAGCCCCTTGTTCATTAGGAGGAGATTAGGGAAATAAACTGTGAGGCATAAAGTGGCAGAATGCTACGTGAACAAGAATGGTGGTATTCTCCACCTACTGACCCGGAAAAGCCTCTAAGGCGCACTGAGACGTGCAAAAGCAAGTGTGACAGTACCGACCTTGTACAAAAACAGAGAAAAGAACGTGTGCTTGTCTTTGCTTACGTGTGCGAAAAGAAAACAAATAAACAGGTAGGAAAATAAAACAGTAGTTACCCATTGCAGGGTGAGGAACCATATGAATTATTACCCAGGTAGGGATTTAAATGTAAGAACAATGAAAATGCACGCACGGACGCGCACACACACACGCAAATCAGCTCACGCTTTTTCCCACCGTAAAAGCCTCCAAGAGCTGCCCCCTGAAATCACGATAGAACTCAATACCTTACTGAGGGCTGAAGCCTGGTATTATCAGGCACCAGCCTTCTTCAACCCCACTGGTGATACTATCCTGTCCTCTCTTCACCTCTTTCTATGTGTGCGTGACCATAGAATTGTGTGACTCAGAAAACAGAAGGTATCAAAAAACTGGAACCCTCGTGCATTGCGTGCTGGTGGGATTGTAAAATGGGAAGCAGGCCAGCAGTTCCTCCAGCGGTTAAATACAGAGTTACCATACAACCCAGAAGTTCTACCCCTAGGCGTGTACTCAAGAGGATTGAAAATACATGTCCATATATACAGTAACTTGTACATAAGTATCTGCGGCAGCATCAGTCATGAGAGCCAATCACGGACACCTTAAAAGCATGTGACTGAGTAAAAGAAGCCAATCTGAAGGCAGTGAGAGAAAATCTGAGTCCATCGAGATGACATTCTGGAAAAGGCAAGACTATGGAGCCAATATAAAGATCGGTGGTTGCCAGGGGTGGTGAGCGGAGGGAAAGATGAATGGGCAGAGCTCAGGGATTTTTAGTGAAGCACTCTGTGATATATTATAATGATGGATATATTTCATTATACTTTTGTCTAAATCTATAGAATGGGCAACTGAGAGTGAATGTACAACCCTGAGATAAATTATAGACTTTGGGTGATGATGATGTGCCAACATAGGTTCATCCTTGGTAAAAAACAAAACTAAACAAAACAACCCCCCCAAAAACAACCACCATTCTGGTGAGTGATGTTCATAAAGGGGGAGGCCATGCATGTGAAGGGGCGAATATGTGGGAAATCTCTATACTTCCTCTCAATTTTGTTGTAAACATGAAATTGTTCTGAACATATACACACACCTCAAGAAGGAAAGAGAAGTAATTTTTCAAAAAAATTATCAGATGAATTAGTGATAGGGTTGAGGCTGGGGGTCACCCATAGCTAAGTAGGTGGCTATACACAAGAGCCAAAGCAGGAAAAGCAAATCCAAATGTGTTCTTCCTTTACTCAACACTCCTCCATAGCTCCCTATTGCCCTCAAGAAAAAAATTCAAATACCCTTACAATGTGCCAGGCCACACCCTGACTGAGGAGTGAACCCACAACCTAGGCATGTGCCCCAACCGGAAATCGACCTTTGACTTTGCATGACAACGCCCAAGCAACTGAGCCACACCAGGCAGGGTGTCACTGGCATTCATTCTGTCCCTTGAATGAGATTCTCTCTCTCTTTCCCTCTCTCATCCTTTCTCCCTCTCTCTCCCTCTCTCTCTCTCAAGTGCTCTCTCTTTCTTTTAGTCACACCTGTTCCCTGAAACCTTCCCCTCCCTTTCCCACTCACTGAGGCTAACATACACCTACACACCCTGCCAGGCTCAGCTCACACCTCACGTCCACCAGAAAGCTTCAGCTTATGTGGTTCTAGCTCCCATAAGCACCCAGGGGAGGTGCCAAGCTGTCAAGGTGGAGCAGCTAGACAGGCGACTGTGGCTGGAGGGGAGTGAGAGGGCGCAGGAGGAAGGAGATCAGAAGTGAAGTGGGTTCTGGTCATCATAAGAGGCCTCGTTAATCCTAGTGAGGCTTTTACAGTGAATGAGGTGGGAGCCGGGGAGGTTTATGGTCTGACTGAGGAGTCTTTTGGCTTCTGGGGAGTGGCTGGCTAGGGCAGAAGCAAGAAACCCCAACATCCTCAATCACAATTAATCCTCACTTGGTCTAGGCACCCAGAACACATGCGTGGACTGCTTTAAATAAGCAGAAGCATCTATGTCTTCTGTTCATGTTCTAGTTGAGTGTAAACGGTGGCCACTGAAGCACGGTGCTAAAACCAGAGGGCTCTGGAGGCTGGCCTCTGACCACTATTATACTAATCTGGTTACTTAGTTTGTTGGAACCTCAGCTTTTTTCATCTGTAAAATGGGCTTGATAAATTGTACCCACCTCCATGGCTTGTCAGGAGGATTAAATGAGTTAGTCCATGCCGGGAACATGGTCAGTGCTCAACCGATACTAACTATTGTTACAAAGTGTCTGCACTGCTGTTCACAGGGATTTCTCAGGAATTCGGTGTTGGTTTAACCTGGGTGCACAGAGAGCCCTCAGGCAAAGTTTGCTGGAAATTCCAGCCTTTGCTGACTATGGGGGAAGGGTCTCCCCCACCCACTCTCCTCCCCTTAAATCTGTCCCCCTCCCTGGTTTGTTGTAATTCTTGTAGAGCCGGTACATGTTAACACCTCCAAAGGGCTCCAGTGATTCCTGGGCTTTCCGGCCAGTGGGGAGACTTGGGGAAGCATGCAACCGCAGGACAGGGGCCCCAGAGCCCTTGTCTAATGCACACTGGGACGGAGAAATGGGACAGCAGAAAGGTTAAGGCACAGGGTGCACAAGTTAGGGACAGGACCAAGGCAAGATTCCAGGTTTCCTCTCTCCAGGGCGGAGGTACTTCTATTTCCTTCTATAAATTTTTAATTACACAAGTAAGGCGGTCTCCTCATTTAAAAGAAAAAATGCAGGTAAGTGAAAAAAAATGTCTTTAATCATCACCCTGTGCCATCTGCCAACGTTCTGTACCCACGCCCCCTGCTCTGCTTTTCACCAAAGCACCCATTTCCACTTGACATAGTCACCACCCACGGGATGCAGACCACCAAGAGGACAGGGACTTGTGCCTGTTTTATTCATAATTGTGGCCACAGGGTGATGATAGTGCCTGGAACAGAGTAAGTGCTCAATAAATATTTGTTAAAATAATAAATGCTATTCTGCGATCCTTGTCCCCTCCATGCCAAAGTAATTGCTTTTATTGGTTTGTTTTTTTTACCCATCTGGACCAGCACCACCCAACAGAAAGTTCCACAGCGATGGAGATACTTTATATCTGTACTGTCCAACCCACAAGCCACTAGCCACATGTGGCTGCTGCGACCAAGGGGCTGAATTTTTTATTTCATTTTAATTAATTTACATTTAAATGTGTCATCTGTATCAGACACGTGTCACATACATTGTTCATAGAGTGTTTTGCATTTTTGTGTTTTCCATAAATTTTCCTGCTTTGTGTATGCTCCCGCTTCTTGCATTCTTTTCACCAGACACCACATTTTGGAAGTCTTTTTGTATCAGGTCAGATAGATCTGCTTCATTCTTTATACCTGCTGCACAGAATTCCATAGTGTGGATATGCCATAATTTGCTTAGCCATCTCTACTGAGAGATATTTAGGTGGTTTTCAATCCACCACTATTAAAAATAGTGCTGCAATAAATATTACTATTTATATCTTCTTGGACACATATATGACCTTTTCTCTTTGGTGAATATCAACACTAATAGTAATTATTGTAATCATAATCATCACCACTTGTACTTATTGAGCCCTTATTATGTGCCAGGCATTGTACTAAGCCACTTACAATGCTTCAATTCTTATTACAGTCTAACAAAGGTTTTATGAGTCCATAGTACAAATGCAGAAACTGAGGCACAGAGAGATTCGGGAACTGTACCAAGGTCACACAGCCAGTACAGGGCAAAGGCAGGATTTTAACTCAGGCAGTTGCCCCAGAGTTGCGTCCGATTTCACTTTTCCTAGCCCCTGCCAAACTGCCCTGCAGAGAGCCAAGGGGGGTTGCCGGTGTATGAGCCTACAGGGGTCCTACCTCCGCAGGGCTGGACTGCCCTCTTTTCAGGGACCTACCTCTTGTCAGGGCTGAGACCCTGGGTGCCTAGGTCCAGGGTAAGACACCTATCCCCACACCTTGGGGCCTGGCCCAGCTGCCATTTGGGCCTTTGTGGGCGGCAGTAGATGCCTGCTGACATGCCCTTCATCTTGCCTCTTCCCCATGTCTTCCTCCCTAGCTGGTGGTGAGCTCAGAGTGGTATGGAAATGACAGCAAGAGAGAGAGTGAGAGAGAGAGCAGCAGGCGGACTTACGCAACCCAGTGGAAAGTGATACAGGCAGGCTGGCTGATTGGAAACAAACAGAAAGGGAGGCAGGCAGCGCTTCCTGGAATCCAGGTCTAGGAGCTGCCAAAAAGGGGCCTCCTGTCTTAGGAACAATTGAATGTCACTGGGGTAACCGAACACTGCTGGCGAGAGAGGCCTCCTGCCCACAGCCCCACAGAGCGGCCTGTGTGAGCCAGACTGGACTCCGGAGGGAGAAAAGGGCCTGGCAAGGTGCCCCGTAAGGCCATCTGAGGAGACACTGCCGTCTCTCATGCTGTACCAGCCTCCACTGTAACAGGGCTGATGGGCCGTGTAGGTGGCCCAGAGACGGTGAGCGAGGAGGGCTCTAGCCCGGTGGTCAGGCCCCGAGCTCAGAGGCCAGGATACCTGTGTTCTAAGACAAGCTTTTCCCGCTGCGGGAACTCTGGGATGGCATAACCTCCCAGTCTTCCCGTCAGTACAAAGGGGATGACAATGCTGTAAGGATCAAAAAGACAGGGGGCCACAAACCTTGTAGGTAAGGAGCCACTTAGTAAATAAATATCCTAGGCTTTGTGGGCCACACGGTCTCTGCCACAACTCAGCTCTTAAGCACTTTATTTGTATGTGTTGTTAATTGATCACAATAATCCTAGTCTTTTAAAAAAGATTTATTAATTTTTAGAGAGAGAGAAGGGGAGGGAGATAGGGAGGGAGAGAAACATCAGTGTGGGAGAGAAACATTGATCAGTTGCCTTTTGCAAGTCCCCAACCCAGGACCTGGCCCACAACCCAGGCAGGTGACCTGACCAGGAATCAAACCGGTGATCTTTCAGTCTGTGGGATGACACCCAACCCACTGAGCCACGCCAGTCAGGGCTAATCTGATTCTTAAGCTTGCTTTACAGATGAGGAAAGAAAAGGCACAGAGAGGTTAAGTAAACAGCAGGGACAGGACCCTCACCCAGAGGACCTCGTTCCAAAGCCCACATTTACTACCACTCGTGAGATGTTTTTAAGCACTTTATGTTTTAACTCATCTAATATTCCTAAGTACTCTCTTTGATAGGGACTATTATTATGCCCATTTTACAGAAGAAGAAAGCAGAGCTCACAGCAGTCAGGTAAACTGACTAAGAGCATATAGTTAGTAAATAGCAGAGTAAGAATTTCAACTCAAGACAGTCTTATTTTAGAGCCTATGACCTTCACCATGAACCTGTAATATAAACAGCTTTTCCTAGCACAATTTATCGTATTCTTTATCTAATCTCTATTCAGGGACATTTACATTGTCTCCAGTTTTTCACTTTCAGTGTTGCAAAACACAACTTCAGTTTCTTAAGATACCCCCCCCACCCCCGCCCGGCCTGGAATTTGTAGGTCAAAGAGCATAAACTTGAGGACTTTTGATACGTATCATTTAAGCAGGTGGTTGTGCCTGGGTGTGTTTTTACTGCTGAGCAGCAGAGGCGGCGGTTACAGGCCAGCTTTGAAGTTATATAGATCAGGGTTCAAATCCCAGCTCAGCTATTTACTAGGTAGATAATACCGGGCAAGGCACTTCACCAGTGACTTGGGCCTGCGTTTCCCTCATCTGTACAGCCCTACTGTCATTGATCATCATCTCACTTCTGCTAACTATAGTATTTTCCACATAGGACAGCTGCGATGATTAAAATTGTAATCAGTTGATGAATGGGAATTCTCACTTCTCTTTTTCTTAGGCAAGTTCTCAAAAGAGAAAGGCAGGAAAAGGAAGTAAGGCCAAAAACGCGGAACCTGCAGTCATTGGGAACTGAGCAGAGGTGTGATCATCAGAATAGAGACTAAATCCTTAATTCTAGTCCAAGACCTTGAGATCAAAAGGGACAGAACCCGTAAGTGAAAAGGACGATCTCACTGTGAGGGGGATCAGTGAGTAAGTAGCACGACAGAAACCCAACTCCAATTGGTTTACGCAAAAAAAAGAAGTCAATTGGCTCACTTCATTGGAAAGACTAGCTTCAAGTGTCAGCTGTAAGCATAGCTGGATCCAAGGGCTTAAATGATGTCCCAGGTACATTCCCTCCATCTCAGCAGTGAGCCCTCCTCCTGGGGACAATATGGCACCACTGGCCCTGCCCTCTCAGCAACTACTGGGCCAAGAGCATCTGTCTCCTTACTGCTGTCAACAAAACATCCCAGAGAGAAGTCCCATTGGTTCTCACTGGGTCCATTTCTGAGCCAATCCTTACCACTCTCAGGGGCTAAAATGCTGTGAGTAGGCTGGCAGAGAGCCACGTGGAGACGGGGTCAGCTTTGCTGAACACCATGGACAGAGAGTAGGAGAGAGGTAGCTCCCTTGGGAAAATCAAGGTGCTGTTTCTGGAAGAGGGAGAACCAAGACCTGAAAAGCAAAGACAATAGATGTGGACTGTACCACCCAGCATTATTGGTGCTATCATATCAAACTTGAGGGCGCGAGGGCAGGAGGGCAGGAAGTGGCCGTGGCTTCAGACATTCCTGGAACTAGCATTTGAAAAGGCACCAGAAATTGCAACATTCATGTTCTTGGCCCCTTTTTCACTCTGACCACAGACTCCTTCATCTCTGTTTCCTCTCTCTCTCTCTCCCCTCTTCCCCAAGCCCATGACCAAACAGGTCCTCTTCACAGAACCTGAGCTCACACCCCTGCCTTTCAGCAACAGCTCACAAAAATCGTTAGGTCATAATTCCAAATTCTCAGCAGAGAGGGCCTCATTGTATCCTTTCATCAGTCCCCTTCGGCTGGAGGGCAGGGTTGCATAGCTGTAAGCGTGGCTTCCTGGGGTGCCCACACCTGTTTCACGGAGAGGGGTTACCACAGACTGGGCAGAAACCACAGAATGTGTCCATGACACCCGGCAGATGTGTGAGGTTATGCACAAAGAGACTGAAGCCGAGTTGCCGAAGCTGTACTGGAAGCCAAGTTCCTGAGGGGAAGACCCACCTTTGCCTCTGGGGAAGGGCTAAGGCTGCGTGGATGGGCACAGGGACCCAGCTGTCCGGCGGGAGCTCTCTGCTGGACCAGGAGGAGAGTCCGATCCCAGCAGCACCCAGAGAGCCTGAGCCCACCAGAGCACTTGCCAGAAAGAATAATCATGATGATAACATAAAATCGTGCTAATCCTAATCCTAGTCCAGTGCTACTCTCGCTATTTTAAATGAAAACACTTTTAATTCTCACAATGATACGAGGTAGGTACTGATCCCGATTTACAGAGCATTTGTTGAAGGAAGTAGCACTAACTGATCATGTACTTCATTTATTCACTTAGCCGTCCACTCACTCTCTGAACAAACATTGAACATTGAATGAACGCTGGCTGTATGCCACACACGAGGATGCTGGGTGTTAGAGGATCTGAAGGGCAAATAGCCATTAACTAGGCGAAGGGGGAAGGGTAGAGCATTCTGGGTAGAGGAAACGCATGTGCTAAGACCCTGTCGGGGTGGGGAGTAGTGACGCAGGAGCCATGCGGATAGACCCGTGGTGAGCCAGGTAGACAGGGAACCCCGTAATTTCCATCTGCTGAATCCCTGCACCTTCATGACACCCTTGTGAGATAGTTACTGTTTTTAATATTATTTTGCAGGTGAGGAAACCGAGGCACAGAAAAGTAAGTAACTTGTCCAAGAACACATAGCTCCATCAGCAGCGGGAGAACCGGGCTTCTCCCGCCGGCATCCCCAGCAGCCCTAACCCTTAAGTAAAGGCAGGCAGGAGAAGTCTATCCATTTGGGGCAGGTGGGTGGTCTGGCCGGCGGCACTCTGGAACCATTTTCACTGCAGCTATAGCCCTAGGCTTTGCGGTTTCCATGACAGAGGGAAGGAGAGTGCAGACAGCCTTTTGCAGCCACAAACAGGAATCCCTGCAGGTACTTATTGATGTTCAGCCACGGGCAATGCCACAGTGAGCCTCACTGAGGAGCCAGCCCAGGGAGAGGCAGGCGAGGAGACCAGCACTTCCCCTAGAAGAACTCATTTCCCTTCCCAGCTCCGTTAGGGGCAAGGCTGTTGGAACAGGAGTTCAGCCTCTGAAGCTGGGCCAACCTTCTTCCAAATGGCAGCTCTGTCCATCACTGACCTGAGGCAAGCTACATCCGAGCCTCCATTTCCTTTTTTTTTTAAAGCAAAATAGAAGTATCCAGAAAAAGTAAGTATTTCAGTTTCTCCCCCACCCCCACTCCACAGCCCCAAGTCTCCCCATGCCCTAAATGCATGCACCACACACAGGTAGGGATACTTCTGGCTGTAAGTACAAAAAAACAACATACGAATGTATGATTTATTGTCAAGAAGTCTGGAGAAAATAAATGCCTGTCTCGTGTGTCCAACTTTTACTTATTGATTGGTTACTTACTGTCTAACAGAAATCTCGAACTCAACGTGGTTAGAAGTGAACTTTCGATTCCTGACTCCCCCGAACCCTTTTCTCCCCTATTGAACACTTGGTTGTTCAAGCCCAAAAGCTCATTAAAATCACTCTCAATTTCTCTCTTAAACTCACTTTTTACATCTACTCCATCACCCAGGCTGGTCCTGCTTTCCTTAAATCTGCAAGTAGCTCTACTGCGAAGAGAAGGAAACAAGAGCTCGGGGCCCTCAGATGCCCAGCCCTTAGGGTGTGTTCACAGAGTCACATGATGGCATGACTATGTGTCAGCAAAGATAAGGTTTAGTAATTGCAATCACCGAGACCATCAATCCCCCGCATTCCCTGCCTTAGCATCAGGTAGAATTGGGGAACTGGGGCATTTTGTGGGTGAATAGCTAAAGAGAAGCAAAGGTGGGGAATCCGTTTGGTTGAGTCTTGCAAGGGTATCAAACTCATTTTTGACACCCCTGGTAGTAGCTGTCATCATGGCACTCACATCTTCTACGCACAATAAAGTAAGTTACAACCTGCTGTCCTGGCATGGGAGTGGCTTCCAGGACACTCCTCCTGCCCACGCTCCTGCCTCACCCATTATTAAGACACAAAGGTGCTGGGCCAGAGGTCATGGAGAGCAGAGGAGAGAGAGGAAGAATTTCGATGCTTGATAATATCATTGCTCTCTTAAATGGACTTTGAAACTCTCTACATGTACACATCTTGTAAGTCAGTCATATACTTGTAGGTTGGGTATCCTTGTTTACTTGTAGCCAAAAGCATCTCAACAGATAAAACAGTATATGCTGATGTACGTCTAAAATTCACCTGGAAGGAGACATGCAAAACTGGGAATGGTGATGGGGAGACTTGTGTTTTCTGGATATTGTTTTTTCCCTTGAATGCTGTTTATCTTGGATCAGTTTTCACCATTTCAAAAATCAGAAAGCACAACTTCAAAAGTCAGTGGAATAATTGAGTTTTACATTTCTTTTAAGGGCATGAAATAAGTGAATTTAATCTAGCAAGCCCGGCCCTTGCTGAAATAGCCTCAGAGAGGCTGTTGGGACAGCGAGAAAAGACTGTTGTCAAGTTTGGTCTCCAAAAGGCTGGAAGGTGATGTGGGTGGGACTCAGCCTTGCGGAGCTGGAGGGGCAGTCAGGAATTTTCCTGCGTTCGTTCCCACCACCCAGCAGCTCAGCCAGCCCAGCCCGTTCGGAGGATTTCCTGGAACCAGGCATAGCTGCATTGCGCCCCTTTGAAGTTTTCTGAATATCTACTTCCAATGTGTCAGCCTGCCTGCTTTCTTCAGGGAAAATGCTGCTGGTGAGCGACGGGACCTCAAAAATGGTTTTGTCATTTGCTTCACAAGTCCGGAGGTAGGATTTTTTTCAAAGTCACATGAAGTCAATTGGTGACAGGGTGGGAGTCGCCAAGGCCTCGTCCTAGCTTGCCCAGTGTGTACTTAGTTTGTCCCTTTCATGCTCCTGGTCTGCCCAGGGTTCCTTATCTCCTCCAAGGGGACTCAGCGTGAGCACTGACTGGGAAATCCCCTCTGAAAAACGACCTTGACATCCACAGCTCAGAAGTCTGGGGAATGCTGCATTTTTCTAACCTCCTCTCAGGGATTTACAGAGCATGTTAGCAGATTAAAGGCTCCGGAAAATCTTGCAATAAAGGGAACTATTTTAAGAAAAAAAATTTCCCCCACAACAGAAGCTCTGAGCTCAGTCAGCTTCAGGTTCACACCCTCCCTCTCCCATCTCTTAGCTAGGTGGCCCTGGGCAAAACACATAATAACTGTGAGCTTCAGTTTCCGCTTTAATAAGATAAGGGTTTGAATAGCACCCACCTCACGGAGTTGCCTGAGGACTGGATGGCTCAAGTACACAGTGCCTTTTCAGAAATCAGGGTTTCAAAATTTAGAAATGTTTAGATCTCAGAAAAGTACTGTGGTATATACATGCCATGTATTTTACAGCACCTCACTATCACACACACATTGATACGAAACATATGAATAGTCACACGAAGTGGGTTCAACAAGACAATAAAGAGCCTCAGAAAAGGCTGAGGTTTGCTCCCAAAGGAGTTTGGGTGCCAGGCTTTTTAGAAATTATTGGTTTTCATAGCTTTTAAAAAATTCTTTCTGAATTGTGGATGAAGAAATGAGAATGTGTAATGAAAATAACAGTTACTCTCTATGAAGCATTTATTTGAGCCGGGTGATGTCCCAGGCACCTCACATGGATTCATTCTTCGAATGTCTTGTATCTCCCCATTAGGCAGATGAGCAAACTGGGGCATGGAGGGACTAAGTGCCTCCAGCGGCAGTGCCGGGGTTGAAAGAGATAATGAATAGGAGGTAATGAATACCAGTTATCATCACAGTACCTGGCACACAACCACCACTCCATAAATGTCAGCTATTATGATCTTTTTAATGTCTTTTCTTCAGTGGTGGAAAAATTATGAGTAATTTTTACCGTATTTGTGTATAGGTGCAAGTTCTAATTTTACTATAATGAAAATATTCTGTGTGGGAAAAACATTTTTTTAATGAAACTGAATTTCTGAATTGAGTCTAATCTCTCACTTGGTTTTCTGACTCACTCTGTCAAACCCAATGCTGGTCCGGGCAGAAATGAATATGTCAACCTTAAGGTTGACCTCTTGGGCACAGATAGGCCAGAGACTGGGCAGCCCGGGAGGGGCACAGCCTCAAGGAAGAACTTGACACTCTCCTGTGAAAAGTGCAGTTAGCTGACAGCCTCCAGCTAGAGCATCTTTGGGATGTGTCTCAACTTTCAAGCCAAGACCATGGCCTTCCCGGAAAACCCCCAGCCAATGACTGAGCACAGTGTGGGGCTAGGAGCTGGCTTTTCTGCCCAGCGTGGGGCTCCTCTCACCAACAGTCTATGCTCTAAAGCACGCCATTGAACTGATCAAGACTTTGTCAACTCTGCACTCCAGCCTGAGGTTCCCTGGACCAGTTTTGCTTCCTCCCATATTTTCCACAAGCCTAATACTCCAAAGAGCTTTGATCTAGGGCTCAGCTAAGGGGTAGAAATCCCTTGATTTTGGAGGGTGGGCTGCTCTCTAGTCCCAGCAGATAAATAATGACCCATCTTAAATAGGAACAGTAATCCATTCCCCTTCAGCAATGATTGGTCCAGAATGGGCACATGACCCAGCTCTTAGCTAAAGAAAGGGCATTCATTTAAGCCAATTTTTTTTGTTATAGATAGGGAAACTGAGGCTCAAAGAGAAGGTGTAACTTGCTCAGGATTGTGCGGCCAGGTTCTATTAGAATCAAAATCAGTGGCCAGGTTGAGAATGCCTAAGCTGAACCTGATCATGAGGAAATAACAGACAAGTCCAAACTGAGGGACATGGTTTAAAAAAAAAAGACAAGGAGTGTGTGTGGGGGGGGAGTGTATCATTCAAACGTGTCCATGTCATGAAAGACACAGAAAGGCTGTGAAATGTTCCAGATCGTAGGAGACTAGAGAGACACGACAACTAAGTGCAATTGTTACAGAGCAAGAGGGTGGGGGTGGTTCACGATAAATTATTACAGAAAGGATTCCGCCTTTCTGTCTCTGGAGGTTCCTTCCCCCCCACGCCCACCTGCTAGGTTCGCAATGCCCGCCGCCAGAGGAAAGACGTCTCTCAATGCCAGAGACTGGTGAAAAGGAAAGGAATTGTTTATTCAAAAGTTACACAAACTTAGAATAATGACCTAATGTCTTCAGTAAGATACTAAAGTCCTCTAGAATACCCACAGGTGCACAGTCCTTCCCTCTCCCTGTGCCCAGTCCGGGGTACCGTGTCTCAGGAAAAGAAGTAGAAGTCCGTGATTCAGGCTCCCGGCACCATCCGCTGTGTGGCTGCTGCAATCTCCAGTTAATCCAAAGCCGTGTGGCACCTTCTCATGGCCCACCAGCAAGAGTCCTCTCTCCCCTTTCTCTATGGCTGCAAAGTCTCTCCTGCTGCCTAAGCCGCGTGGCAAGAAGAAGCACTCCAAAACCTCGTGGTCCTCTTTACTCTCCTTCAGAACCGCGTGGTCCTTTTCCCCACTTCAGAACCACATGGACCTCTATCTATCTACTTGCTTCAGAGCCTCGTGGTTCACTCCTTCCTTCAGAGCTGCATGGTCTCTTCTTTCTCCCCCATAACCTTGTGGTCCTCCCTACTCTTTGAAGCCGCGTGGTCTCTCTCCTTTCTATGGCTGCCGGGCCTAGGTTTAAATCCCAGTGCCCATCTTCCTTTGCAGCCCCATTTCTGACTCCTCCTACAGTCAGCTACACCTGCCAGCATCCCTGTATTCTTCCAGCTTTTCTGGGCTGCCATAGTAAGTCTGGGCAGGTGTGGCCCCATGGCATGGAGCCAATCATCTCCACGCTCTCACGCAGGCCCTGTAACCAGGGGGAGTTGCTTCCCAGTCCCATCCTGGGTGGAATTTGGTCCCATCCCCCTGGCTCAAAGCATGGCCACAGCTACTTAACACATCCATGAAACCAGTTAAAGGTTATAGATATGTTAAATGACTGTGCCAGGGGTTAGCTGCAAAGCTCTTGCTACCCAAAACAGCTCTGAATGGCCCTGTTCCATGTGTCCCATCCCCCTTGGCTCAGGCCTGTGGGGGTGAGGACATCCTACATACATTTTTCTAATATTTCCTGGACACCCTGAGTCCTGGACCCCATTACAAATCCCTTCTTGGGGCCCTCCTCTTGGCTGCACCCTGCTTCACAATGTCTGAGCCTACACTGGATCCTGTACCTGAGGAGGAAAAACCTGTAGGATCTTACTGGATTAATTAACAAAGCTGGAATACCATGATAGAAATTGTAGACTATGTTAAAGGTACTGAGGTTGGTAACTCCACTAGGGTTAAGATAATATTCCTATTAACAAATATGCACCGAAGTATTTAATAGCAAGGGGCCGTGACACGTTACTTCTGTTCAAATGTAAGCGGTTCAAAAAATGAAACACACAAGCACAGAGAGTGATAACATAAAATGTTAACAATAGATCTGATAAAGGGTACATGGGTGTATATATAGGTGTTTTTTGTCCTTTTTTATTTGTCTAACTTTTCTGTAGGTTTGATAGCATGAACAAATAAAACATTTAAAACAACAGAGATAAAAATGTTAGAGACCAGACTCCCCGGCCAGCCCGCTCTTACCTGGTGTGTTGTAAATGCCTGCACAGGACTTTGGGCAACTTCCAGACTTACCAGGAAGTTTACAAAACTCAGCCCATAGTGGTAGGGTTCAGGTGGATTATTAATGTTTACCAGGTGCAAGAGCTTCATTATAGAACATTCAGAGAGCAAACTAGAACAGGCCGGACCAGCTCTAGAACCAGAATAATCTCTTGCAGTCTGGAGTGGGTTCATTAGGATTCTTCAGGCTACAGGTGATTAGAGACTCAGTTAAGAGGGCCTTCAATGACTAGGACACTTATTATCTCAGGTAACAATAAATCAATAGGTAGGCCTTTCCAGAACTGGGTATTTTAGCCTCTCAATATTAGCTTCTTGAGGATTCCCTTGGCCTTTTCTTCATGGTCTCAAAATGACTGCTGTAGCTCCAAATGTCACATCCTACAACAGTGTCCAAAGGATGGAAGAATGTGTGTGTAAAAGAAAAGGGGTTGGGGGAGGAATCTCTTTCTTTGAACAGGGAGAATACTTCCCAGAAGCCCTCAGCAGACTATCCCAGCTGCCCAGTTTGCCAGGACTGGGTCCCATGTTACCCCAAGATGAAGACGAAGGGAGACAGATTGCCATGGCTGGTTTATACCAATCAGAATTCATTCTCTGGGCCTGGCATGCTGCTCCTAGCCACCCATAGTTAGGTTCCGTTGGCAAGGAAGCGAGGGAATTCAGGAATCAACGGGGTCTGCTTTATGCTTTGGTGGTCTCTTGAGTGGGGACCTTGGTTCTCCTTTCGTGATCTGCACCAAAGAACAACTTGGACCCCGAAAGGATGCCACATAGCCCAGAGCCCCTAAGATTTGCGGCCTAAATCAGGTACTCTACACTGGACACCACCTGTCTTTGTCTGTCCAGCCTTCATCCCCCCATGTTTGCTCACAGCACCCGGTATTTATTAGCGGAACTTCACCTTACCCATGTTCAGTCCCTGACATTCAGCTGAGGCTGTCCCTACCCCAACAGGTGTGTGGCCAGGCCTGGACAATCACAGCATTGCCTTCCTTGAGTGACAGTGATCGGTTCAGAGACGGGCCGTGACCTAAGTTAGTTGAACCGGAGTAAACGCTGGCACTTCAACAGAGTTTGCAGGCAACGACTCTGTTTCTCAGCGGACTTGTGGAACAGTCAGTCCCCCCTTGTCTGCGGCTTGCTTTCCCTGGTTTCAGTTACCTGCAGTCAACTGTGGTCCAGAAATATTAAATGGAAAATTCCAGAAATAAACAATTTATAAGTTTTAGATCGTGCACTATTCTGAGAATCGTAAGAAAACCTTGTGCCATCCATTAACTGCTTCCTTTAAGTGAAAAAGTATGTATGTACAGGAAACAAATATAGTATATACAGGGTTTGGCACAACCCAAGTTTTCGGGCATCCATTGGGGGTCTTGGAACATATCCCCCGTGGATAACGGGGACCACCGTACCGGGCAGGATGCAGGTATTGCCATCTTGTTAAACAGAGACTGAGAATGGAGCCATCTCACTGAAGAGCGGAACCGAGGGATGGCACGTCACTGCGTCTGGCAACCTCACTTGGGTTCACGGATCCGGCCAGGCCTAAAGCCAGAACTCTTCAGTTATTTAGGCGGGGAGAAGGGGCAGACGTCAGTTACTTAAGCCAACAAATTGCCTTTTTTGCATAATCCAGTTTCAATTGGGTTTTCTGCCATTTACAAATAAAGACTCCTAAATTTTTCAACTTTTGGGGAAGCATGTTTGAAAGGCAAATTCCCAGGTCTGGTCCCCTGAGATAGTAATTGAGTCTCCTGGGCTCTTCCAAGAACTTGTTCTTCCAGGTCTCCCGGGGCAGGTGGTCTTGCCCACCCCAATCTGAGACGCTGTAACCTTGGGGGTAAAAATAGGCCCGTTAATTCTGCCTAGAGGTCAAAGAAACTCAGACCTTTCCATCACAAAGTCCCGGCTAGCTGCTTGGCAAAGACCAGGGGAAATACCTTTCATTCTTTCTTAATGACTCTGGAGTTGAAATGAAAGCAGTTCATTTCTCAATGAGTAGCAACGTTAAACACTGGTAACTCGTTGCTCCACAATGTTGCTAAAGCAACTTGGAACACTCAGGCCAGAACTGTTTCCGAGCCAAACCCAGAGGCTGCAACCCCTGCAGCCTTATGGGGCCAGGGAGGGAGGCAGTAAATGGGAAGTAGTCCTGCCTGTGGGGGACAGGAGAGCTCAGAATGCCTGGGCCTAATAATGGCATGTAAAATTATTTACACACTGCCCTGGAACCAGGGACACTCAGAGAGCCATCAGGATCTGATTTCTGTTTTTCATCTCAGCACTGCTGTCCTCTGAGGTGGCTTCAGTCTCAGAGAATATGGGCCCCCAAGCCACCAGCCTAAAGTTTAGGGACCATAGCAGAAAAATGTTCTCTTTTTCCATTTTCCAGCAGAAATCTAGGAAGAAGCTGTCACTGGCCCAGCTTGGGGTCACATTCAGTCTCTGAAACAGTCACAGCAGCTGAAGAGTTATGGTGGTATGATAGGTCAGATATGAGTCATGGGCCATTCCTGGAGTTGGGATGGGGTCCTTCCCACTTTACCCACACAGAAAGACACTGGAGAGAGGGGAGAATAGTTTTGTCTTTTAGTTTGGGCTCCCCCAGAAGAAGACCCCAAAACAAGGACTTGAGGTACAAGTAGATTATTTGGGGGATGATCCTAGAAATGAGACAGGAAAAAGGGAAGGTGTAATGGAGCAAGTTACCACTGCAGCTTAATCCCGTCAGAGCTTAATCCCCTCAGGGAGCTCTGGCAGCCAGTGTGGAACATGCACCTGAGTTCCCCCTTCTTAGGACTGGGGGCACCGAGGGATTCACCTGCTAGTTCCCGTCAGTCAGTCTGAGAGCTGCGCTCAGCAGTTTTAATTGCCCAGAACTTGCAGCATGAAAGAACAAACTGGTCCCCAGTGCCTAAGAAAGTCCTCAAATGAAGAGATAAGGGCTGGGCCAGTGTGCCTTGAAGGTTATGACAATGGCCAGGGCACTGATACCATCTTCTACGTTCTCCACAGGAAAACTGGGGCTCTGCACTCAGAAGAAGACACTGATGTTAGGCAGACCAAACAAACAGCTGTTCATCCATGGAGACAACTGGGTGGCCCACTCAATCTCTGAGTCCCCCACCCAAGCACTGGCAGAGTGGCCTACAGAATCCAGAGTCGGAATCATGCACGGACACTTCAAGCACTGTAACTTCGGGGTAGTCCCTTGTCTCCTCCACGTTTTGGCTTCCGTAAGATGGGGATCATAACTCTTGTCTGCCATAAGTGTTGTGAGGATTAAATGGACAGAGGATGTGAAGCATCTGGTACACAGCTGGAGCTCGATAAATGGTAGCTGATTGGAGCACGTGCTGCCAGTTGCCCATCGCCCTAATCCATTCTCTTCTTCTTCATGAGTAATAGAAACCCCATGTTTAGTTGGGCACATGGGCACCCAGAATAAAGACTACATTTCCCAGCCTCCCTTGACACTAGGTGTGGCCATGTGACTATTATCTGACCAATGGGGTGGCCAGCGCCAGGCAGTTGGCTTCTCTCAGTGGGTCACACACAGAGATTCTGGTACCACTGACACTCCCCCCCCCCCCCCCTCACACAGAACAGTGTAGCTCTCTCTGGCCCTCAAACCTTCTCCACACCCCCTCACTTAACTCTTATGTCATGGGCAACTTTATGCGAAAGCAGTAGAAAGGTATCCTTGACTTCCACCCTCCTTGGAACACAAGACACATTAATATCTTGAACCTGAGTTTTTCAGTCTTGGCACTGATGACATTTGGGGCCAGATAATTCTCTGTAATGAGGTCTATTTTGTGCGCTGTAAGGTATTTAGCAGCATCCCTGGCCTCTATTCACTAAAAGCCCATTGCACCCTCCTTTCAGCCCCATGCCCAGTTATAACAACCAAAAATGCGTAGACATTGCCACAGTTTCTCTGGGTGAAACACCCCCTCCCCAGTTGGGAACCATTGTTAACTCATGCTACAAACTACTGAGGTTGGTAATATCCTCATTTTACAGGCAAGGAAACCAGGGCTGTGGAAGTAGGAGGATTTGCCCAGATGGTAAAGGGCAAAATCAGGAATTAGAATTAATCTCCCAAACTGGTAATGCCCAGACTGTTTAGCTGATAAAACCCACTGGGACCCTTGTGAACAGAGGCTCTGGCCTCACCCCGGAGCCACTGAGTCTGCGCCTTAGAGGAAGGGGCCGGCACTTCTGAGTTTCCCACAGAAGGGCTTTCCAGACCACAGCCACTCTTGGTGGTTCACAGCCCATATCGTCTGTCCTGGTAGCGTTTCTCCCCATAGGCAATAATTCATACACCTTCCGAATGGGATTAGCTGGATTAGCAAATCGAGCTAAAAGCGTCATTGCCACTCACTGAGACCACAGGTGCCCTCAAACGGAGCATTATGCCGACAGTGTTTGTCTAAGAACTGTTACTCTAACCCCTACTATAGGCCGGGCTCTTTAGCTGGGTTATTTTTAAGGCCCATGGCAAACATTGGAATGTAAGGACTATTCCCATTTTAAAGAAGAAACCAAGGCACAAAGAGATTAAATAACTTGACCAAACCACATAGAAAGTGAGGAGAGTGTTGTATGCCTAAACCCATCGCTGGCAAGTGGCTGTTTGGGAGTGATTGTGATTCTCTTAGACTATATAAGTGTGTACGTGTGTGTACAGATAGACACGTGTGTGTGTACTCACTTGGACACAGAAACACTGGGGTTGAGGAGAGGCCCAGCCTCGCCTTAAACAGATGGCCATCTAATGCACCCACTCCCCACAGATGACGCTCTGTAAGCAAGAAAGAAAAGGCAGGGTAGTTGTTGGATGGGTGACACCAGTATCCGCTCCACACGTCCCTCATTACCGACGGGAGAGGTCCCACAACAAGTTGATCGGAGGACTGGACCTTGAGCCCACTGTCTGGGCCAACAGACTCTCCACACCATTACACCTGGGGACCCAGTGTCTGCGGGAAGCTGTTTCTTGGGAAATGGCAATCAGCCGCAGGCCACACGGCCACACAGGAGCCTCCCACCCCCAGTCCGGGGAGTCTACACACAGACCACCTGCTAGAGGCTTTGGTCCTTGGGTACTCATTGTGAAAGCAAAACCCTGTGAGTCATGCTCTGAGGCTCCCAGGGAGAAGGACTCCCAGATAGGGGCCCACCCCAGAAAGAAATACAGCCTTGGCCCAAGGCCCAGGCTTTCAGGGAAACCAGCTGGCCTGCTGAGGGTGGGGACAGAGGGGAGGGGGCCACCTTAAACTGAGGTCTCTGTGAATGAAACTTTTCTTATTCAATCATTCATCAGCTTTTATACTTATGGTTTTTATTTCTTCGTACAACAAATATTTATTGGGAGGGGCAAAGGTAGCTCACTTTTAACTGTACTTTTTGAATTGTAAAGAGCACATGCTGCTTTGTTAAGCTTTGTTTTACATTAATTTTTAATAATGACTGATATGTAGGTACATTCTTCTTGTAACCACTATGATGCAAGGTAATCGACACTGTGATGCAAGATGGCATCTTTCCAGACTCTTTTTGTGTGTTTCCATATGGACCCATAGAAAAGTTACACGATTGTGTTGTATGTGTTTGCATATATGCCATCGTGAACTCATTTGTAATTGTTTAAGAAGCAATTAGCCCTGGCTGGTGTGGCTTAGTGGATTAACAGCTGGCCTGCGAACCAAAGGGTGGCTGGTTCGATTCCCAGTCAGGGCACATGCCTGGGTTGCCGGCCAGGTCTCAAGTAGGGGCAGCATGAGAGGCAACCACACATCGATGTTTCTCTCCCTCTCTTTCTCCCTCCCTTCCTCCTTCCCTTCCCCTCTCTCTAAAAATAAATAAATAAATCTTTAAAAAAAAAGAGAGAAGCAATTAAAATTGAGTTTAATGAGGTGCTATTATGTGCCAGGCATGGCTGCATGCAACAGATACAACAGTAAAGGAGGTGCTACTGCTCCTTGACTTTAAGGGCCAAACAGATCATTATGACAAAATCTAATAAGTGCAATGAAAATACAGGAATAGGGGCTGTGTGAGATCCCAGAAAGGGATACCCACCTCAGCCCAGGGCATGTATGGGGTTGAGGTGTATTAGTCATGTGTATTTAGGTTGTGATAGAATATCCACCACACTGGTCAAAAAAAGAGGGGTAGGGGACTGTTTTGTGAGAAATCCTGTAAAACTACCTTTAGGCATGACTGAATCCGGGGGCTCGAATGTCAAAAAATCTCTCTCTCTCTCTTTTTTTTCTTCTTCCCTTCCCTTCTCCCCTCTGTCCTTTCCTCTCTCTCCTCTCCCCCCTCCCTTTCTCTCTCTCTCTCTCTTTCTTTCTCCACCTTTCAGATCTCCTTTCCTCTGTTTCGGATTTACTTTCAGATAGGCTTTCTGCACATGGCGGCAAAGATGGCCAGAAGCCACTACGAGCTTGTTTTATTCTTGTAATTGGCAACCCCAATGGAAAAGGAAATCCTCTTTCCCAACAATTCCAACCAAAGTCCCAGGAGTGAGTCTCATTGGCCTCTCTGGAATGACACGCCCATCTAAAAACCAATCACTGTGGCCTGTGGGATGGAATATGCTGACTGGCCAGGCTCACCAATAAAGCCCGGGGCCCGTTCCTGAACCCCATGGATAAGAATTGAGGAGGGAATGGTTCCCCAAAGGAAAACTCAGATGCTGTTTTCTGACCCAGAGGAAATAAATGGCACACAGGCAAGATAAAACACCCCCACTGCAGAAAGTTTCCTGGAGAGGTTGCCCTCTAAGCCGAAATCTCAAGGATGAACTAGGCTATGCCAGGTGACAGGGAGAACAGGGAGAGAAAGGCAGAGAGAACAGGGAGAAGAGCAGAGAGAACAGTGTGTACAAAGATCTGGGGAGCATTGCTTGTTCCAGGAAATGCAAGTGATTTACTCTGACTGATGGGTCCCGTAGGAGGAGCGAGAGGAAGCATGAGGCTTGAAAGATGGCAGGACGCTTTAGGAAACTGATTTTTATCCAGTCCTCTCTCACTCCTCCCCTTACCTCCCCACCCTCACCCATTCCTGAGGACCATGGGTCAGTCATGGGGTTTTCACACTCTCCGGCTTCAAGCTCGACACAGTTTTCCTCTCTCAGCGAATGTGTCATTCATCAGCAGATCATGCCACACCACTGATTACACACTGTGGGTTCCCAAATGTCAGCTGATCATCACAGATTTGACCACCAACCTCCCAGAGTTTCCACAAGGCGAAGGAACGCCAACTTGGAAGTCAAGGGAGCATTAATACATGTGATACCGCAGTGCATCGCATACAAATGTTCAGGCAAGTTCTGTTCAGTTGGAAAGAGGGGGATCACATTATAGCTAGGTCTACAGCCCCTGTTTATTGCGTGTGTCCTGTCTCTAGAAGCTGAGTTCCCTTTCATCCTCAGAAGAACTTGATAAGGGAAATACTTTTGCTATCTATCCCCCTTTCACAGGTGAGATCTGAGGCCAAGAACTCAGACTTGCCCCAAATCTCACCTGCACGATTCCTTTTTAATCCTCGCAACAGTGCAAAGGGGATGCATTGCTGGTGGGATTGTAAAATGATGCAGCCACTCTGGAATGCAGTCTGGCGGTTCCTCAAAATGTTAAACGGCATTATCTTATCACCCAGCAATTCCACGCCCAGGTATACACCCTCACACGGAAAACGTTATGTCCACATAGAAACATACAGGTACACTAGGTTTGTAGCAGCATTATTCATTATAGCCAAACACAGAAACCACCCAAATGTTCAACAACTGACGAATGGACACATAAACTATGTTCTGTCCACATGATAGAATATTATTCAGCAATAAAGAGGAGAGACATAGTGATACATGCTACGACACGGACGAACCCTGAAAACATTCTAAGTGAAAGACCCAAAGCAGCACATACGATACAATCCTACTCATATGATGTCCAGACAAGGCAAATCTGTAGAGACAGAAAGTAGATTAGTGAGTGCCAGGGCTGCAAGGAGAAGGGTCAGGGGGTTAAGTGGAGAGTGACCAATGATGGGTATAAGGCTTCTTTTAAGGGTGATGAAAATATTCTAAAATTGGAGATGGTTGCACAACTCTGAATATATATGAAAAGCCACTGAATTGAATACTTTAAATGGGTGAATTATATGGTATGTGAATTTTATATCTCAGTAAAGCTGTTAAAGAAAGTTGGAGAAGGAGGAGGAGGAAGAGAAGAAGAGGAGGAGAAGGGGATGGAAAAGGAGGGGAAGGGGGAGGAGGAGAAGGGGAAGGAGAAGGAGGAGAAGGGGAAGGAGACAGAAGAGGAGGAGGAGAAGGGGGAGGAGAAGGAGGAAAAGAACAAGAAAAAGAAGGAGAAAAAGAAGAAGTAAGGGGATGGGCTGTAACCATGACCTAAACCACACCAATGTTTGAACATTTACTCCTAGTAGGTGCTTTACTAGCTTGAGCCAAGAAAGAAAAAGAGGGGTGGGGAGGCAGACAGAACACATTAGTTCACATAATGGAAAAATCTATGGGTATTTCAGGCATGGCTGGATCCAGGAGCTCAGTTGTGCTCAGTCTCTTAGCTCAGATTTGCTTGTGTTGCCTTTGTCACTCAGACAAGTGACAAAGACAGATCTGGCAGCTCTTACCATCCCAGTCACCCTAAAGGATTGAGGGAGGGTTCTCATTGACCTGGCTGGGGTCACTATTGAATTAACCACTATGGCCAGGACAATTTGTGGCTTTGATGGGCCAGGATTGGATGACATGACTCACCCAAAAAGCCAGAGAGTGTGGGCAACCTTATCCAAATCACAGGGCCTGTAGGGGGTCAAGTGGGTCCCCGAAGGAAAATCAGAATTCTGGGCAGGTGTGAGCCACAGACTCATAGTATTGGGGGACTGTGGACCCACTGCCCAGGTGTGACTCCTGCTTCCTCCACATGCCAGTTCTGTGACCTTGGCAGAGTACTTAACCTTTCTGTGCCTCAGTGTCTGCATCTGTAAAATGAAGATAATAATAGTATGTCCCTCATAGCGATGCTCTAAGGCTTAAAAGAGATGCCTTCCTTCAGTAAAGGACTTGGAAGGGACCCGCCCACAGGTAGTGCTCATCACATTACCTAGTATTATCACACACGTGCTGTAGACAGTTACCCAGGGCACTCTGGGGACAGCAGGAAAACAGGGAATAAAAATGTCAATTTCTGGTCAAAAAGGAGTTTTGCAGGCAGCCATGAGGAAAGGGTGAAAGGCAGCTCTCGGACTTCTTGAGTGACAGATCAGGGCTGGCCACGGTGCCTCTACTTCCCCAGAAGAGCATCCTGTGTTGTAAGTGCTCAGCCTCATCAGGCTTGGAGCTCCCTCTTTGACTCTTAGTGGTTATGGGCTCTGAGGTTCATGCAATTTTAGAAAAAGAATGCGAAATTATAAATATGAAATAGGAAGAAAGGGGGTGTTCATTGACAAGGCAAATAATAACTCATCTCAAATTATGGGACACCTGGAGAGTCAGCACCCCTTCTTCGGAGATCTCTTTAGGCAATCTTCAGAGAAATGCTTCCCGATTGTACCCTGGCCGACCCTCAGCCGCCCCAGAACACTCTAGAACTCCTAACACTTCCCAGTACTGGTAAATCTGCCATGGGCCCAATAAGGCTTTTCAGTAAACATCTGTTGGATGACAAATTGGTCAAACAGCTACACCCCAGATTAATGTTCAAAATGGACAACCCACACCTAAGATCTTAAGCTAAGATCTTAAGGGTTTTTTTTCCCTTTAAATAATGAAGGCGGTTTTGAAAAATCTTGTTTCCTTAAAGGCAAAGACCCTGCCCAACTGATTTTGAGGCCTCTGAAGAGAGACCGATTCGGATTATTGTTCCTGGTTCTGGCTCTGCCTTGGGCAAATCACCTCCCTTCTCCAAGCCTCAGTTTCCTCCTCCATGCAATGGGGATGCTTGAGAGAAACAAGTGAGAATTTCCTCAGACACGTGAAGTGGCTTCACACAGTGCCTACAGTGTGTGTCTAATACGTGAACTTCTGTTATTTTTCACTTGGTACTTATTTACTTGTCTAGGTCGTATTTCCAAAAAAGGTGACAGGTGAGTTTCTCTTCCTCTGTTTCTTTCCTCACCCACTTCCCCACATTATTTTTAATCAATAAAATGATCATTTATGGATCATCCCCACCCCAGAAGCAACCACAGTTACAGGATGCAAGATGGTTTTAAATGCTAACATGGAGTACCTGCCGCGTGAAGCAAAATAGTTTTAAATGTATAGAAACATTGCAAGAATAATTCGAGAATTCCAGTATACCTTTGACCCAGATTCACCATGTTTAATATTTTACCATGTTTGTTTTATCATCCTCTCTTTGTTCATGTGAATATATTTATTTATTCATTCTCATTACTATTTATTTTGCTGCAACGTTTGAGAATAGACCGCACACATCATGCCCCACTTGCCCCTTCACATTTCAACATGTATTTCCTAAGAACAGGATATTAATCTATGTGACCACACTCCAGTTATCAAATACAGGAAACTCACTTGGATACAATACCTTCCATTTTTCTAATTTGGCAATTGTTGCAACAATGTCCTTTACAGCACTTTTCCCCTTGAACTAGTACAAGATCTAGTTCAAGGCCACGTTTTGCATGTAGTTATTATGTCTCTTTAGTTTCCTTTGATCCGGAAGGATTCTTCGCCTTTCTTTGTCTTTTATGCCAGGGACATTGCAGAGAACTAGTTCCTTGCAACTTCTCTGACCTCAATTCCCCACTCTTCCCTGGCTGGACCGTTCTTTCCTCACATCCCCACAGGGCCCACTCCCTCTTCTTCCTCTTCTTCAAGTCTTTGCTTAAATGTCACCTTCTTATGGAGGCATTCCCTGAACACTCTGTTAAAAATTGCAAGCTCCAGACATGTCTTATACTCCATATCCCCATCCCTGCTTAATTTTTCTCCATGGCACTCGTCACCATCGAACATACTGCGTGTTGACCTGTTTATTTCTCGTCCATCTCCCTCCATGAATAAGTCAGCTCCTGCAGAGCAGGGACCATGTCTGGTTCTGCACAGAGGCATCTGCAGTACCTAGCACGGTGCCTGGTCGGGGCTCAATTACTATTTAGTGAATCAATGAAGCATCTTTGTACCGGCCACGATCCTCACCTAGAGCTACATACCTAGGGAGTGCTTGCATACCAAAAAGTGTTTGAATTAATGAAGTCACGAATGAACAGCACCAACCCCACTTGTGGCATCAATAATATGAGGCTGCTGTTCACGGTGACTTATTGACACTTCCTGTCCAGGAACTGATTGTGTAGGCAGTGAAGCTGCCCGGCACCGCACTGGACCGGATGTGGTTATCAGGCTGCCTCACAGAGGAAAGGGGAATTTTGTGAGCAACAAGTGGAGTATGTGGAGGGGAAGCTGGCGCCTGTACCCCGAGGTGAAACAGAAACTGTGGTGGCTGGCGAGGGAAAATACCCCCCATTTGTGTCCTCCGGCCCCTCAGCCACTGCTGGCTTCCAAATAGACCACAGATACTTTGGGGAGGAAACTGTCTCTTGAAGTGTAACATATGTATGGAAAACTGCACACACAAAGGACAGGTCCATAGATTTTCACAAAGACGGCACAGCAGGGTAACCAGCCCCCAGGCCAAGGAACAGAATGATACCAGTCACCTAGCCGCCCCCTTCCAGTCTCTGTGACCCTCCACAGGGTAATGGTGATTACCCAGGTCCCCAGCACCAGTGATATTTTCCTGTTCTTGAACTTTGTGTAACTGCATCTCACAGTACTACTTCTTTCACGTACGACTATTTCTTTCCTTTGTACTACATTATGTTTGCAGCAACAGCCTTTTGACCCTGCCTCGTCCTCCACAAGCTCAAAGTGGGAACAGGAACCTGATAATAACTCACTTTGCTTGCTTGCTTTCAGAGCGTCAGCCATGCTTTGGAATCTCAAAACCACTTAGTGGGCCGGGACTGCTACTGCTCCCATTTCACAGATGCGGGGACTGAAGTGCAGAGAGGTTAAATCATTTGCCTGGCTAGGAAGTAGAAGGTTCTATACTTGACCCCAGGTCTGTCTAATCTCTGAGCTCATGTTCTTACCCACCATACACATTATTTTTAATCAATAAAATGACCATTTATCGAACATGTCTTTGGGTTGGACACTGTGCTTGAGCTTTATGCTCATTGTCTTATTTGGTTTTCCTAGTTCTTGCCTGAGTAATATACCTTTATCTCTGCTTGACAGATGACTCCGAGAGGTTAAGTCATTTATCCAAAGTCACACAGCCTCGGAAGGTATGAAAATAGATATAAACCCTACTGCGTTGATTCCAAAGTCCAGTGCAGGGTAGCACCAGTACCCAGAACTTATGTACATCTTTTCAATATACTTATAGGGCTTTTCAAAGAAGAGGCAACAACAGCAATAGTCGTTATCTTTTGCAGAGCTTAGCTGGACACACGGCCTCCCATGGCTTTACCACCTATCCCAGGCTTCACTGCAGCCAGCTGGAGCCATGTGATCAGTTATAGGCAATAAAAAGCTCTGCCCCCAAATATCCACAGGTGTCACTTCAGGGTCCTGCCCTTCTTCCTGCTGGCTGAAATAACAGACGTACTGTTGGGGAACCACCCTGGACCACGTGGACAAGGGTGTCTCTGTGGTGACGGGGGAGCTAGGATGGCATGTGGCTCCAAAGGGTTGGCGCCCAGGACACCTTCCACCTCGTGACTCCTCCATCCCTGCAAATTCACCCTCCTGGAGGAACAGCCCCTAACTAGTGACTGCCAAAAGCTGGTGCATAAACACCCTCTACTCCCTTGTCCTTCAGGTGGACGGTTCTGAGGTGTGTTTTACTCTGTGCACTGGAGTTCCGGGGTGGGGTTGAGCCTCAGTTGCCCAGAGTGCTAACCTGCTTAGTAACTCACCATGTATTGGCTTCTTTCCCTTCCCTGTCTCACTTTCAGATTCCCCCACCAGTGCTTCCTGGCAAGCATTCTTTGAAAATATTTGCCTCATAGTTATATTTTCCCCAACCTACTTTTCAGCTGGTAAGCAATGCCTGCACTGACCTACCGGTAAGCACAGCAGAAAGGGTCACAGTAAGAAAACCGCCCCCCGCCCCTCCCCCGCCTGGCCCTGCGACGACTCGGGGATCCACCCTGCCTGCGCCCTCTTTCTCATAGATCAATTTTCCCCCAAACCCATTCATTCCAAGGCTCCGGCCAGCTCCCCTGCCCACCCAGGGAGTTAGCCTCGGTCCCCTCCTTGGACTCCGTTCCTTCTGCAAGGACTCTGTGTTCTGACCTGCCAGTGATAAGACATTTCACATTGTCTTCCTGTCCCTGACCTTTGCAAGAACAGTACTCGTCCAGGGCCTGTGACGTTACTCCTTGGGGACAAGAGCAGTGGGAACAGGAAGGTTCCTAAAAGGTCATGATTCATTCATTCAACAGATACGTATTGAGGGCTTGGGCAAAGCAATCTAAATTACGGAGGAAAATCAGCTAGACCACCTTAATCAGACAGGGATTTATTGAAGGTATGAGGTAGTACCCCAGATGCTAAACAACCAGAACAGTGTAGGCAGGAGTATCAAAGCCAGGAGAAATTCCCACTTTCGCTGCTGAACTGTCCCCACAGAAATGTCACTGCTGTTGCTGCCACCGCTGCCCAGCACTTAGGGTGCTAGGGACTGGCTGCTAGAACTCCCCTGCTACTCCCCAGAAGGACCAGATACTCCACCACTGTGCTTGCCAGCAGGTGCCATCACTTGGCATCTCACAACTTGTTTCTGCCTTGAAGGCTCACCAGGGGAACCTGGGCCACACGCGTCACTCCTGCTGCAAAGGAATCTGGGAAATGTGTTTTGTTTTGCTTTGTTTTCACTTTCTAGCCTTTACAGTACAGGAAGCCATATTAGAGGGGATTGGGATAGGATAGGTCAGTCTGTAGAGCCTGGTGTAGGGCCACAACAATGACAAAGTCAAGTTATAAAGTTCCTTTTTTCCCAAAGCCCACAGTTGACGGGGTGGTCAGGAGCTTACTATATATATAGTATATATATATATTTGTGTGTATATATATAGTTGTGTGTGTATAAAACAATACAACCATTGTTTTATGGCATTAACATTTACATAAATGGTATCATACTAAGAGTTTACTTCTGAAACTTTCTCTTCTCAATCGACATTATATTCTTAAGACCTACTTAGATCTAGTTTATTCATTTTTACTGCTCACTGGTATTCCTTTAAGGGAATATGTCACAATTTACCCACTCACTTATTGACACCTACCCAATCAATCCCACTTTGGGCCCATCACGAGCAAAGCTACCGCACCCACCCACATGTCAGAGTTTCTCAAGGGTACACACGAGGAAGTGGGGCTGCTGGCCACAGCGTAAGTGCACTTCGGTGGCCAAACGGCAGTGTATGACAGTTCCGGCCCCCCACTTCCTCACCACGAATAACACCACCCTCAGATACAACAGTCATTACATGCCAGGTACTTTCTCAAAGTTTAGCGTGAAGTAACTCATGTCACCCTCTGAGAAACTCTGAGGTAAAGACAATTATCATTCTCCTTTGAGAGAGAGAGAAACAGAGGCCAGAGAGGGGGAGTAACTAGCCTCAAATCACTCAGGAATGGCAGAGCATGGTACCATGGTGTGAACTCAGAGAGGCTGCTTCTGGAGCCTGAGTTATTAACCAGTCTTCTATACTTCGGTGTTTTCTGATTTTCAAATTGCTGTCAGTCCACGGCGGTGAAACGTCTCCAAGTGTTTGAACTTGAATTGCCTGCTTTGGAGGGACCTTGAGGCTCTTTCCATCTATTTGTTGGCCAGTCATGTGCCCTCTTTGGAAAAATGCCTCTTTATAGCTTTGGCTACCCCTGAATTTCTGATCTTCAAAGCAAATGCTCTGGAAGCCAGAACTCCGGGCAGGGCCTGGCGTAGTGTGGGTGCTTGGTGAAAATATACCAGACTGGACTGGCAGTGTCGCTCACCCTGTCTTCGCCCCACCAAGCCTGATGCTGATTAATAAACCTGCTTATATCACTGGCCCATCGCCTGGGTGCTGGGCACGCGAGCAGCTCCCTGGCCTCGAAGACATTTCCCCCTCTACGATCTGACTAGAATCTATCTCCCTGCTTTGACCCCCCACTCCCTGCTTCTCGTGAACCCCACTGGCCATGCTCCTGTGCTTTCACTCAGTCAGCTTCACTCCACCTCAGGGTCTCTGCACGTGCTGTTCCCTCTGCCTGGACCTCTCTTCCCAGGATGGCTCCATCTCACCCTTCAGGCCTCAGCTCACATGCCACCTCCTCAGAGAGGCTTTCCCAACTACTTTGTTGACAGGAAAATATTAAGCATAATTGCCAATAATTATACAGCTGAAGTATTGGTAAGATTTCTGAATTATGTTATCTCATTACATGCCTATATTTCCAACTTTTTTCTAAAATGGTAATGTAGTCCCTATGTGGATTTTTTTTTTCTTACTCAAATTTAAAATTAATTATAAGTAAATCCTGAGAGAGGACCAATACATTTCTGGGGCTCTTTTTGCCAATCTTCCTGGCTCAACCCTTCAGCAGGATTGAAATGAGATCCTGGCTTTTCGTGACCCCCAGGAATTCTGTACTCCCCACCCAACCCCCTCCCACTTGCCCGTTGTCTGTCCTGCGCTATGTGTGAATTGTGAGCCTGTAAGAAATCCTGATTCCAAAGTCTCTCTGCTAAACAGCCTCCCTTCCCCTATGGAAGTCTGTGACCTACAAAGTGGGGATGATAAAAGCACTTACTTCGCAGGGTACTTATAAAGATTCAACTTCACTGTGCTTAAAAAGCATCTAGCATTGGAAGGTTATTACTGTGTGGGAACCGTACTGTTTGATGAGTTTGTAATCAGATAAACCCTGGAGTAAAGCCCTGCTCGCTGTGTGATTTTAGGCAACTTGCTTGATCTCTCTGAGCCTCAGTTTCCTTATCTGTGAAATAAAGATTTAAAAAATCCATACTGAGTGCATTAGAATGTCTTTTGATAGAAAGAAGAGGCTAAAACCCAAACCAGCTTAACTAGAATGGGCTAGCCTGCCTCCCCTCAGGACAGTGGTAGAGCTAGCAGATTGGGGACATCATCAAGGCCCAGGTTCTTTCCATCCCTGTTCTGCTGTCCAGCGTTGGCTTCATCCTGAGGCTGGTTCTCCTCGTGCACGTAGAATGACTGCCAAGAGCAACCAGGGCTAGGGGAATCCTCTTTCATGTCCAGCAGGCAAAAAGGGTCACTTCCAAACCCTCTCCTGGAAGAATGAGGAACTATCCCGGGAGGAACTATCCCAGCAACAGTCTCCTCACTTCTCATTGGCTAAATTTGGGTCACGTGCCCATTCCTGAACCAATCTCTGGCAAGGGGATGTAATTCCTATGATTGGCTTAGACTAACTGGGTCCCAGGCCTGTGGCTGGGTTGGAATGGGTGTCAAGGAGTCAACTGTGCTGTCCACTGCACCTGCCTCAAGGGTTGCAGGAGGATGAAATGAGATCATGCTTACAAAGCTTAGCACACAGTAGGTGCTCAACAAATAGTTCTTATTACTGTAATCATCATCATCATCATCATCATCATCTAGGTGTTTCGGCATTAAACAGACTTCAGTGAACAGTTTCTCCACTTACTAGCTCTCTGGCCTTAACAAAAGTTGCTGCCCTTCAATTCTACTCTGAAAGATGGAAATAAGTGTTCTTATCCAGCGTCATTATTGTGTGGCAAATAGTTAATGTTTAACCTGTACTGATCTTGCTTTTTTTCTTTTTTCAGCCTTCCAGTAGGATTGGATGGCCTCTCCCCCTCCTCAGCAGATGTGGTTAAAGTGAGGGAGACTCTCCCTTCTGGCTCCAGGAGTGAATGCATTATCTTCACCTGAATTTCCACATCCCTCAGGCCAATGTGATAGGTTCAGGGAAAACATGTGATTCAAACTGGACCAATGACTGGTGGCTTTGCTAGAACTTTGCTGGTCTTCCCAGGGAAAGGGGTGCTCTCTTCTCTCTTCTTTCTCTTCTCTCTAGGATTGCTGAGCTGGAAGGACCACAATTGGGGAGCTGCTAGAAACCATCTTGGTCACCACATGGGAAAAGCCTGCCTGAGAGCGAGGCCAACAGAAGGGAAAGCAGAAATGGGAAATGAAGAGGGGGCACAGGCCTATAGACATTGTTCAGCTCCTGGATCTAGCCATGCCTGAATCAGTCATACCACTAGATTTTTCCTTACGTGACCCAATTTTCCTTTAGACTACTTTGAGTTTCTGTTTCTTGCAATGATGAGTTCAGAGTCCAGCCTAACCTGACTGAGGGGGAAATCAGAGAAGGGGGTAGTTCTCGGAGGGCAGGACCTTGCTTAGCCAAGAATTTTGCCCAGGCCAGTGCATAGAAAAGAACTCCAGAAGTATCTGGAGTTAAAGCGCAAACAGTCTGGTGAGGATTCCTTTTTCTCTAGCTTATGATAAACAGACACACACACAGGGAGGAGTATTTTTACAAAACTGGGATCACACTGTACATCCTCAAATGCCACCTCCTTGAGAGGCCTTCTGTGACCACCCCATCTACGTAGCTCTGCCTCCACCCCATCTTTTGCGTTATAGCATTTTTCACTGTCTGAGTTAACTTTGTTTTCTTGTGTGCTGTCTGTCTCTTCTTCTGGATGTCAGCTCTCCGAGGGCAGAGGTTTTTCTCTGTTTGTCACGGCTGTGTCCCCAGGGCCTTGAACTGAGTGGTTAAGTATTCAATACTTAACGTTTAGAATAAATGTAGTTAGTTTGTTTAACTGAAGGGTATGATCACAAACATCTTTCCAGGGTAAAACCTATTTTTAGAATTCAATACCTATTTCTTAGCCCTGGCAAGTATGGCTCAATGGATTGAGTGCCAGCCTGCAAACAGAAAGGTCACCGGTTCAATTCCCAGTCAGGGCACATGCCTGGGTTTCGGGCCAGGTCCCCAGCTGGGAGTGTGCAAGAGGCACCTGATTGATGTATCTTTTGCACATTGATGTTTCTCTCCCTCTCTTTCTCCTTCCCTTCTCCTTTCTCTAAAAATAAATAAATAAAATCTTTAAAAAAAAAAAACCCGATTAAATTACAAACATCTTTCCAGGGTAATAGATATGAATCTGCCTCTATCTTTGAGATGGATGCATGGAATCCTACCGGTTGGATGGGCCATGTTTGTTTCCCAAACCTTGTAGAATGACTGCGGGTGAAATAAGCAGCCAAATGAACCAGGGGGTGGGTGGGTCAGTATCTCCTTTCCTGCAACACAGAGTAGGGCAGGGGAAGGAGGACCCACCCGCCTTTCACAGGCTCGCCCTGATTCACGAGGAGAGGACTTGAGCAAACACAGGTGGCTTTGTGTTTTGGCAAGAATTCCCCAGGCAAAAACAGTCCTCAAACACAGGAGTGTGAGGACAGGCAAACAATTCATTGAGGACAGAGTTGTTTATTAAGCTCCCAACCCCAAGTGGAATTAACTTAAATTTTTTTCTAATTACAAAAGTAAATTGGCTTATAATTATAAAAAATAAAAATCCAGACGGTACAGAAAAGGAGTCATAATTTTAGAGCATTTTATAAATTATCTCATATTTTTTTATCACCGCATAGACACATATTTAAACGCTAAAGCATATTTGTTCTATTTTTTAATTCAACAGTAATAGCTAAGGTTTATTGAGTACTTACGTATGCTAATTGTTCTGTTTATTAATTAATTTTATCATAACAACTGTTCTGTGCGGTAAGTTATGTTACTAACCCCATTTTACAGATGGGGAACCTGAGACAGAGAGAGGCGAAGTGGTTCAGCCAAGGTCACACAGCTATAGGTAGCTAAGCTGGGATTCAGACACAGGGAATCTGGCTTCAAGGGCCACGGCCTTAACTGCCACACTAGGTTGCCAAGGCAGAGCAAAGGCCCTCTCCTAGGATGAAATCCGTACATGAGAATGATTATTTTTCGTGCCTGCATTTAGGATTTTTGTAATTTTCCCCTACTTGGAAAGAGAGGGGGAACTTCCCTTTTGGGCTTTAAATGAGGTAAGAAAACTGACAGCATCCACCACAGCCAGTATGTCTGACCCAGGAGAATCAATAAAGGGGCTCAGTGAGAGGGATAATGCTGGTGATTCGGATATGCCAAAGAGAAGCCATAAAGTGCTTCCTTTAAATGAAAAGAACATTTAAAATGACACGTGGCTTACCTTGTATTTTTATAGGACAGCCCTGCGAGGGTCCCTCTAGGTACCAGTGTCCAGGAAGAACTTACTAAGGAAAACAAAAGACACACCCAAATACCAGTGTCAGCGTGCTTAGTCTTTTCCTCATGTTGCCTGGTGCATAGTGCCTGCCTGGACGCCTGACTTATGACGTGACGTCTATTTACTGTCCAAGGGACGGCTGCAAGATCGAGAGCGAAACACTCACACCTACGACTTTTAAGCACTCACAGATCCATGTAAGGATTCGTTCAATGCAATTATTGACTAAAATGTGAAACACCCGACGCCCCTGAGGTGGGGACAAGCTCGCCATGTTCAAGGAGAAGGTAAGGGAGCAGAGCCTGGAGCCCAGGGATTTGGGCTGTGGTAGAAGAGGTACCAGAGAAGGTGAGAGACCCCTGCAGGGCAGAAAGCAGACAGAAGTGGGCCTGTGGAGCACTCAGAGGAGTTCGGGTTTTGTTCACAGTAAGATGGGGCGCCATGGGCTGCTTTTGAACAAGGGAAGAACAGGATCAATGAATGCTCGAACAGCAGGTAAGAGTAGAAGAAAACATAAGCAAAGCCCTTTGACATGCTGCCTGTCATGGGGAACACCCAGTAACTGCCGGTCGTCTGTCAAAAACTAGAAATATGCCAGCTTGTCATATTAAATAACAGGAAGTCAAGGCCATGGTTATTGGATATTTTCATCTTTGACACTGCCTCACCTCCCTATTCCATGAGTCACCAAGCTGTCAACTCTTCCTCCCCCGTCCTCCACCCCTTCACCTTTGTATTCTTCCCACTGTCCCCACCTCGAGACCTCGTGACAGACAGAAATGGTCATTTCCAGGCTGCCCCTGGGCGTACCTTCTTTCTTTCCCCCTTTAAAAAAATTTTTTTTCCTCATTTCTTGCTGTACATCATTTTCAGGAAAGAAAAAATTTCAATAACAAGAACAGGAAAAAGAATGCCCATGATCCACAATTCAGAGACAACCATTATCAAAACATTTTAATATATGTTTTTCCTGTCCTTTTTTATGTATTTATTTTTTGGTTATAGGTTTTATTTGTATCAATGTTATACATACACATAACCTGATGAGTCAGATTTTCTACAAACGGGAATCTCCACTTCATTCCCTCCTTCCGCTTCCCCCTTCCTGGAGACGACCATTTTGACCTCTTTTAACTGGTTGTTTGATATTTAACTCCATTTCCCTAAATAACAGGCTTCTATTGCCATTTCTAAATCTTTCAGTTTTCAGTATAATCTTCTTTCCCACTATAGGATGTGAGGGTTCTGCTCTCTTTCCTCCCCTACACTTGACCCTGGCATATATACACACCCTTCCCACCCGCCCCCTTCCTCTCAAGATGCTTATAATTTTGGTGAGATCAATATTTATTAGTCACATAATTGTCACTATGTAAATGTCAGTCACAGCTGAGCTGTAGGGTAAACTCTGAGGTCCTTTGCTTTCCTGCACAGCGTTATACTTTTCCTTGAGTTAATAATTGTCTTGTTCTCCTCCCCCACCCCTACCTAGCAGACCTAATTTTCGCAGTATTTGTTTCCAGTTCAACTTCAAACATTTTGCCAATGGTCCAATGGGCCTCTCAACACCTTCCAGCGTCAGAAATGGTATTCACTTACCTTTTTGGAGAGATCGCCCTGGGGCCTTCAGACCTGCTGGAATCTTCACTGGTTACCCCCTCTGGAGCGCAGCTGTCATCCTGGGATCTCCCTTCACCACCATCTGGGAATTCCAGTTGCTTCTACCTTGTGCTGGGTTTCTGTTTCCTATATGTATGTGGTGTCAAGGGGGTCACTCTCGAGGGCAGCTGGAACTCTGCACAACTGTTTAGAACATGCACCTCAGAGTTGCTCCATCCAAGGGGCAAGGGAGTGGAGGTACTTACCCTTCAACTTCCGTCAGTAATTGATTGAGGCCTGTTCTGGGACCGTGGACACCCCACACAGCTGGCTTGTCCTGTGCTGACCAGATGCACTTAGTCAGCAGTAGGACCCTCAAGGCGTTATGAGCAGTCGCCCTGGGAATATTGGAGGCTTTCCAACTGGAAAGCTATCAATATTCATATTCCCAGGCCCCACACTGGAGATCTGGTAGGTCTGTGATAGGACTGGAATCTGTATTTTTTCTTAAAAGATGCTATGTTGTTGTTGTTGTTGTTGTTTTTAAGATGTTATTCATTTATTTTTAGAGAGAGGAGAAGGGAGAGAGAAAGAGAGGGAGAGAAACAACAACGTGAGAGAGAAATCATCCTTCAGTTGCCTCTCGTAGGTGCCCCGGCCAGGGATTGAACCCATAACCTAGGCATGGGCCCTGACCAGGGATCAAGTTGATGACATTTTGCTTTGTGGGATGACATTCAACCAACTGGGCCATGCCGGTCAGGGCTGGAATCTGTACCTTTTCACAAACTCTCTCAGATGTACCTTTTGCACCTGACTCCCCTGAATTCAACAAACTCAGATTTTCATTTCTGCCCAGTAATTTTAGGGCCTATTACCTGCTAAGTGGCCAGGACCAGATTAAAACATTAAAATCTACAAACATTAAAAATTGTGCCCAACTCTTCCCCATATATAAATCCATAAGAAGCAATACTAAATGGTAAAACTCAGTGAAGGGAAGGCCAACACAGAACTTATTTTTCCCACAGTGTGGTAGGCAGAGAAATGCCCCCCCACAAAGATGCCCACGTGCTAACCCCTGAACCCTGTGAATACGTTCTATTACATGACAAGGGGGAATCCCAGCTGACCTTGCGATGGGGAGGTCATTCTAGAACATCAGATGGGCTCAGTGTAGTCACAAGTGTCCTTAGAAAGGAAAGAAGAAGGAAGGAAAGTCAGAATCAGGGAAGATGTGACGACCAAGCAGAGGCTGAAGTGATGCCATCATTGGCTTTGAAGAAAGAAGATGGGACTACAAGCCATGGAATGCAGGCGCCTCTAGAAGTTGGAAAAGGCAAAAAAAGACATTCTTTCCTAGAGCTTCTAGGAGGAACACAGGCAGCCCTGCTGACGTCTCGATTTTACTCCCATAACACTTCTAACCTACAGAAGAACTGTAAGATAATAAATAATTCATGTTGTTTTAGGCCAGTTTTTTACAATAAATCTCTTAACATATTTCTCCTGCTGGATCTGTTTCTCTGATTAAACCCTGACTGGTACGCACAGTAACCACTTCGATTCCCTTTAAAAACATATTTGACATATCAAATTCATTAAAAAGTTTTTGTTGGTGCCCGTGTTTTGCTGACAGCTTCAGCATTTTCTAAGCTCTGGGGAAAAGAGTAATGAACAGGACATCAAGTTTCCACATCTGTAAAATTGGGCTAATCAGAGTAACTCAGGGTTTTTATAAGCATTAAATAAATTACAGAGCATAACGTCCTTGGAACAATGCCTGGCACAAATAAATATTCAAGAAATGTTAAAAGAGATAAAGAACAGAAAAAAGACAGGCGTGTGACAAACCGTCTGCTTTCAGGGACTTATATCCTAGAGGGGGAAATGGATGATAAACTTAAGAAAGAAGGATAGATGGGAAGGATGGAGGGAAGAAGGGGTAAAATGTCTGATAATGATAAGTACCTCAGAAATACAAGTTTTAAGATTAGACTAAGGGTTGGCTGCCCAGGGCGGGCCAATCCAGCTTGCCACTTTCTTTTATATGGCCCCAGCTAAGAATGGTTTCCACATTCTTAAATAGTTGGAAAAAAATCAAAAGAACATTTCATGACCTGTGAAAATGATAAGAAATTCAAATTCCAATATCCATAAAGTTTTATTGGAACACAGCCACACCCATTTAAATCATCTTCAGTGTCTTTCCCACTGTCAAGCAGAATGGAGTAGTTGTGATAGAGATCAGACTAAAATATTTACTGTCTGGCTCTTTACAAAAAAAGTTTCCAACCCCTGCTTTAAGCTGAGTGGTCAGGGAGGGCCTCCCTGAGGAGGTGACATTTAAGCTGAGATCTGAATGGCAAGATTGGGGGAAGAGGGCAGTGGAAACAGAGAACAAAGGTAGAGCTTTTTGTATAATCTTATAACAGCCCTCCAAAGGCTTCAATCTCAACAGTGGTGGGCCCTGAGGTTCTTCAGGTGCTGTAGGGTCCAGGGTCACAGAGCCCACAGATGCTGAGTTGGGGTAAGGAGCCAGGACTGTCTAGTACCAAAGCCTGCTATGCCCTGTGCCAGCAGCCTAACAGGACACAGGAGCCCAGGAACTGGCTTTATTTGTCAAATGAGTTTATTTGCTTTCCTGGGGTCAATGACCAGGGATTTTAGATTCATCCCCAGAAACAGGTGAGAAGGGCCTGGGATTTGTTCAGAAGCCTGAGAGCAGGTGTTATTTGGCCTCCTGGTTGGCAGCAGGTCCATGATTGCCACAAAGCCCGGATGTGGACCTGATAACAGGATCTGCCGCCAGGGCAGTGGGCGCGATGGGACATCCGTCGATGACTCAGGGCCCTGCTCTCATCCTGACTGGCCCACAGCCTGCAGTCTGATGCAAGGGGCCAAACCCCAGACCGTGGGGGCTCAACTCCAGCTAGCTGAGGTTTTCTGGGCCTGATAGAAAAGTGACAACCTCACGCCCTCAGTCAGTAAGTGTGGCTCTGAGAGAACCCAGCTTTCAATCCCTAGAAGCCAGTTCATTTTCGCCAGGCTCTGTTTGTGAGGAAAAAAGGCAGTTTAGCCCCATTTTAGAGCCAGAGAAATTAAGACAGTGGAGAAGAACAGAGGGTATCAGTTAAAAGCACAGACTTTGCCTGAATCCCAGCCTCGACTTCTGCTGGCTGCATGACTTCAGGCAAGTGGTTGACCTCTCTGGGGTTCAGTTTAGGGAGTATGATAGTATCTGCCTCAAAGAAATGTAAGGAATTAAGGAAACAATAGCTCAGCATCCCACCCACCGGAAGGACTCAGTAAACTTTGGCTGATCCTGAGCACAGTCTCTGGGCTTTGACAATAGTCCTAAAAGGTCTTGGAGAGGCAGTGAGCTCTGGGCTGGAGCCAGACACATCTCTTTTCCGCCCGGGACCAAAAGCTTGACGTCATCCTTGACTTCTCTCTTCCTTTCACATGCCATAGTCCATCAGCAAATCTTGCCTTCAGAGTCCAGTCATTCCTACCATCTCCATGAGATCACCTTAATCCAAAGGACAACCAGCTCTCACCCAGATTATCGGAAAGACCTCCCAGCAGGTCTGAAGACTTCCATCCTTGTCCCCACGCCCCACGCCGCCCCCCCCCCCAACTCTGTATTGTCAAAGGGATCCTAATAAAAGTCGGGTTGTAGCAGTCCTCTTTTCAAAAACTTCCTGCTTCCTAACACATCTAGAGTTAACTAATGTCTTTATTCATTCAGTGATCATTTATTATTGAGTACCTACTATGTGTCAATACTGTTCTAAGCATTGGAGATAAAACAGAGAACAAAACAAATAAAACCCTCTGCAATCTGGAAGTTTACATGCTCGTGGAAGGACAATAAACAAATGTGTAAGTAAAACATAGTAAGTTTGGTGTTATGGAGAAAAATAACTCAGGAAAGGGGAGGGGCCTTGGATTTTAAACAGGGTGGTCAGGGAAAGTAGAATGGACAAGTTAAGGGTTAAATAAAAAGCCCGAAAGTGGGAAAGGTGAGAGCCAAAGGACAACAAACGTGCCACTTAACGAATGACAGGGATACATTCCGAGAAATGCATCATTAGGCGATTTCATCTTTGTACAAACATCATAGAGCGCACTCACCCAAACCTAGATGGCATAGCCTCCGCTGCTGATGGAAACATCGTTATGCAGCAGATGACTGTATTCTAGACGACAGGATCTGCCAGGGCAGAGGTGGTGGTGCTCCCCGTGTTTCAGGCACCCCGAGGAAGCCACTGTGACCACAGTGCTAAGGGTGCTGGAGGGAGAGAGGGGATCCAACTCAGAGGGGGAAAGGGGGCTGGCTTGAGTCCTGTTAGTACTCCAAGATCTTTTTCTCTGGTCAAGATCGGAAACCGGTGGAGGTTTTGAGCAGAGGAGTAACCGAGTTTTAAAAGTTCACTGGGGCCACTGTGTGGAAGACCATGGGAACAATGGCAGGGGACAGAGAGGTTTAGGCAGCTTTGCAGATGTTATGAGACAAGATGGCTTGGACAGGGAAGGAGGTAGCAGCAGAGGTGGCCTCAAATCCAAAGGCCTGAAGTCCTTATAATATGGCCCAGCTCTCCTGATGAGGTTCCTCTTACACCTCCAACCTCACCTTGCTCCTTGCTGTACCTCCAACCCCACAGGCCACTGCTATTAGGTACATACGGGCGTCAATGACCAAATCAATCAATGACCCATCCCTAGATTATCACCACCTATTTGAACGCTAGGCACATAGTCAGAACTCAGTAAATGTTTATTTTTACTGCAATGCCCGGGTGGCTAGCCCTCTTTACAGCTGGGGAAAACTGAGGCTCAGGCTGGGGAAGTGAAGCCCTTAGGTCCCTCTGCCCCGCTGAGGCTGGACGTTTCTTTCCCAACTTCAGCTAGGGTGAATCACAGTGACCTCACAGGAGTTTCCCTCAAAACATCCCCACCCTGTGGGGTGGGAGGGCAGCGGAAACCTCGTGGGCCCAGAAAGTCCGAAAGTCCTGTAAGTGCCCCGGAAAGATCCTCCCGCAGGCATCCTCCCACCCTCGGGCTATAGAGACAAAGGCACTGAAAGGCCGCCCTCGCACGGCCGAGGCCCCACCCCCTGCCCTTCCGGCCGGTCTGCCCTTCCGCGGGCCCGCGCCTTCAGCGGAAGCCGGAAGCAAAAAGGGGGCCCTACTAGCCCCGCGGCTCCGAACTCCGTGGTATTGGAGGATCGGCAGGATGGGGGCGAAGATGGCGGGAGAGGAGTGAGTGGGTTTTTCCCGGGCGGCGGAGGCGGCGGGGCTGGGCCCCAGCGGGTGACAGCTAGCGCTTCAGGCCGCCTTCTGGCCCCCGGAAGCGGAGCTCCGTGTGCTGGTTGGCCAGGACAGACCGTGCCGGCCCCTGCAAGGAAGGCGGGAGGGACGGGCCTGGGCCCAGCCCGGCCTTGCAGCCTCCTGGAGGTCAGACCCTCCGGCTGGGGATCGGCGCAGGCCTCGAAAGCTGTCTTGCAGCAACCGCAACCCAAATTTCCCTTTTCCAGCTTTCGGTCACCTGACGATAACGGAGCTCTCCGACTCCTCCTCCAGGAAGTCCCCCAATCGCGTTCTCTAGTTAGCTAGTCGCCTTCTCCACCGTAATGATCATTTTTCGCATCTGTGTCCACTCAGTTTCATTCATTCATTAACTATTGGCGGCCCACTATATTTCAGGCCCTGGGTACCTAGTAGTGAAGGAGGCAGACCAGGAGCCCTTCCTTTCTAGTAGAAAATGATCGTAAATAGACAAGATGATATAAGTGCTCTGAAGGAAATGGAATAGTGTTAGGGTGTGGGAAGTCTACTCTGGAAGGAGTGACAGTGCCTTAATGAACAGAAAGAGGGATGGGAGAAGGTACAGCAAGTAGAAGCAAGAAAGGCATTAGTGCCTTTCAGGGACAGAAAGGCAGGCAGGGTGGCTGGAGTGTAGAGAGCAAGGGGGCTGGCCTTACAAGATGAGATGGGGGTGGCTGGGGTTAAGTCCTGCAGGTACTTGTGCAGAAGGACAACTCTTCGTCCATCTCCATACTTGCTGGGCACAGTCTATTCATGTTACAGACAGCCTATGTTTGTGGAATGAATATGTGAAAATTCACAGGGAACCCCGTGGTTGAAATTTGGCTCCCTCCCCTGACAACTTTTCAGATATGCATCTTTACTGGGTGGTCATTTCATTTAGTCACCTTACATATTGAGCGTCTGCTCTGGCCCAGACTCTAAACCAAGCCGCGGCAGCGCAGAGCAAAAGAGGTGATAGGGACCAGTGATTTCAAGTTTGCTTTCAAAGCTCGGCTCTGCCACGGGCTGACTGAGACATTGGCCAAGTTACACAACCTCTCTGAGTCACTGTTGTTCGTGGGTATAAAAGGGAAAGTAAGAGTATCCACCTCAGGCATGTTACGCCTATTAAATGAAAGGTTGTATGTTTCCCTGGAATGGAGCAGGCCTCAATAAACATTAGCTGTTAAAACTCACAATTAGTGACTGTTACCAGTATTGTGCTAGTGTACAATCCCAACACATGTGAGGGGAGAGCTGTGAGGAACTTAAGTGGTGGACTGCAGTGGGGTATTACAGAGGGGGTCACACTCAGCCCTTTGAAATCTGAGAAGGACTTTGTGAAGGAGCAGATCAATGATCGCAAATTCAGGTGGCTTCTTCAACTTGTGGATACAATTCAAGGAAAAGAATGTGAACTGGAGAAATAAAGGTGCCAAGTAAATAATGTTGGACCTTATAATGTTGGACTTTGGAAGTGATGAGACTCCAGTTAGCCTCTGTTTATTTTTTATTTTTTAATTTAAAAAAATTTATTGTATTTTTTCCATTACCAATTACCATTTAGTCCACTTATACCCTTCCCCCCCTGCAATCACCACACTGTTTGTGTCCATGAGTCTTTTATCCTTTTTGCTCAATCTCTCCGCCCGCTAAACTCCCCTGACCCCGCCTCCATTTAAATCTTGCATAAAGGCCAAGGAACAGGCAGCGCGTGGTTTCTAAACTGCCCCGGATTCCCCCTTGCTCCGGTGCTCTAAGTGGCTGCGTTCAGAAGCACCCGAGGGTGCTGGTCCCCTCCTGCGATAGCAGGCCAGCATTTTCTCAATCAGTTTCTCCAAGGCCTGCCTGTTAGTTGCAAGACTTGTGACTCCTACAAAGCTCTGTGTCAAGTTCTCTTTCTGGCTTTGGGCCCTTTTTCCTTGATCTAATTCTGCTTTTTTTGTGTCCACCAACAGGTTCCTCAACACAACTCACGAAAGTTTCAATGTCACCCTCCACACCACCCTGGTTGTCACCACGAAACTGGTGCTCCCGACCCCGGCCAAGCCCATCCTACCTGTGCAGACCGGGGAGCAGGCTCAGCAGGAGGAGCAGTCGAGTGGCATGACGATTTTCTTCAGCCTCCTCGTCCTAGGTGAATGCAGAGGCGCCATCGCCTGCCTCCTTGAGTGTCAGTGGGCGCTGGCTATGGTCAGCCCGTCTAAATCACTGTTGACTTTATCCAGTCCTCCATTTGGTTTTCATTTCAGACAGTGAGGGACACTGATCAGTGGGTACCATTATAGCAGGGTGCTTCTTTTTCTTTATAAAATCGGAGCCTAGTGGTTCGGAAGAGCCCTTGGTGCAGTGTCTTAAATGCCTGTTGGAAGAGAAAATTGAAGGATTTTTGACCTAGAAAGAACCTTGAACATCTTACAGTTTAATGGACTTCGGACTCTGCTCATGAGAGCCCGTGCGTACGTGTGTGTGGCAACTGCGCCAGGGAGTCAGATTCAGTCTCTCACACTCAAAATCTCATTTTGTTCACCCTCTTCCTTTAACGGGTGAGGAAATTTAGGCCCAGAGAGGTTAAGCAATTGACTTGGGGTTTGGGAGACTAGAGACTCATATCCAGGTTACCAGACATCAGTCAAGAATTTTTGATAGAAGGTAACAACTTCAATGCCTCCCAGAGACTGTAGTAGATAATTGTGTTAAACAAACACAAAAACTCCCGTTGAAACTGCACAACCACTTGGGATTAGCTGACTACAGAAGAAATAGCTTAGAATTTGACCCAAGTCCAAACTCTCGTTTGAAAAGTGAGGTTGGCACATTTACATTTTTCCACGGTCCTTTAATGATAGTTAGTCATATTTCCAATTAGATCTTTTCAGAAAAGGGAAAGGTGCAACTGGATTTAAAGGTGTAGTGCACTTCCCTGATGTCTAGTGAGACTTTTTTGAGGGAAAGTCACTTCTTTCACACAGGCAGTCAGACTCTCACAGTCAATCTCAATAATACAGTGAAGTCCTAAGGCTCATCCTCGTCTCTCATAGATTTAAACAAAACAAAAAACCTGTTACATCTGGCTGCTTTCACTCAGCATCACGTCTGCAAGGTTCACCCACGTTGCAGCACGTGTTAGAATTGTATTCCTTTGCATGGCTGAGTAATAGTCCATTGTAAGGGTGTAACCCCACTGTGTTTATCCATCCGTCAGCTGATGCACATGTGTGCTGTTTCCACCTGTTGACTGTTGCAAATGGTTCTGCTGTGAACCTCTGAGTACACGTTTTTGTGTGAACATACATACCTTTTTATCTCTCTTGGGTATACAGTAGGTACCTAGGAGTGGAATTGCTGGGTTAACTGGTTATTCTCCCCGTAACTTTCTCACCAGCTGCCAGACTCCTCCACAGAGGCTGCGCCATTTTACGTTCCCACCGGCAAGTGCCCAGTGTACCGTGTCCCGTGTAGATGGAATATGCCCGGGTAGTTTTTCACCCCATAAATATAGTTCGATTGAATACAAAGAAGAAAACCAGTTCTTCTGTTGATCAAGAAATCTTTAGTTCCTAAAATCCTGAAGTATTAATCTATTTACATTGTGGTCAACTTGATACGTTAGAGAGTATAAAAGGCTGGCCTGGAAAAAAAAAACGAAACTTCTGTTTTGTAATGGCTTTTTTCACAAGAGGGTAAGAAGCATAAGTAAGACTTCTAAAGTAATTTTCAGGGTGTGTAGCACTGAAGATTATTTTGTGCCAAAGACCACAAAACAGGTTTTTATAAGGTACTCTTTCATCCAGGCAGAATCCTGCCCAGTGTTCATGCGTGTCTGGGACCAGAAGGACTGGCCTGCATGTAATGGGGCTGTGCGTTTCTCTTGGGCTGTCTTCTCTTCAAACACATCATGAGCCCAGACTCTGGAGTCTCACTGATGTCCTCTGGGCCCCATTTCGCAGAATCAGATTCTTGGCAGTTTATGGGTTGGTATCTGCGCTTTTTACACGAAGGTCAACATGCTTTAGCAGACTAGAATGCTTCTTTTTAAGTAAATTTGAAGGCATTTTTCCTCTTGTATGGTATAAAGATAATAGGTTTCTTATATATTCCTGATTCGATGTAAATCTGATAAAGTAAAAAAAAAATACTGTTAATAGATAACTTGCTAACCCGCTAAAGGCACGAACCCCGGTGAATCGAGGGAGATTACTGGTCCATAGTTCATCGCAGACTTCAGGAACTGGCCTGGAACACGTTTGCCGCTTTTGTTTATCAGCAGTCAAGTCAAATGGAATTGTGACTTTTGTGTCCATAAGGATACGAAAGGACTACACTGTGTTCCTCTTTGTTAAGAAGGGATTTTATTTTTATTTTTAGAAGCTTTGAATCGGTTAACTTGTACTTAACCTTTGCTGATCTTTGACTCCGCAGAAACAATGGTGAGTCACCGTTACCGACTTTCCCTAGAGTTAGCATTTAGCGTCATTTGAAAGACATTTTATGGGCCATTAAATTGACTGGACTTACTAAAATCGAAATGTCTGTGTTTTAATATAGTTTACGTAATTATTGCTTCAGGCATGAGAAGTCGGAAGCACATCAACTTGTGGTGTAGATACCCTCCGTACCACACAGAAGTTTTCGTTGCTGCTTGCTCTTTTCCCCCAAAGTGTCCTTGGGAACGTGGACTTGTATTTGCGCGTACACCTTTGCACGTTCATGAGCACGCACACACGTACAGGCACACAGGGCTCGGAGCTTGCTGATTTTAATGTAAATGCGGTCCTATGGCTGCTTTTTCCCTCACAGAGCGACTTGGAGGTCTTTCCGCCTTAGTACGTTGTATAGACTTCACCCTTCTTTTCTTGTTAAAGGATGTGTATGTGGTAAAAATAAACAGAACGTGAAATGTACCACTTGAAAGCGTACAGTTCAGCGGCACTCACTGCACTCACAGTGTTGTGCAACCCGGTGCCCACTAAACACACTCCCCCCATTCGCCCCTCTCCCCAGTCTCTGGTGAGCACAGTTCTGCTTTTGGTCTCTAAGAATTTGCCTGCTCAAAGTATTTGATACAAATGGAATCATACAATATATGATCTATATTTGGCTGCTTTCACAGAGCATCGCGTCTGCAAGGTTCACCCACGTTGCAGCACGTGTTAGAATTGCACTCCTTCGTATGGCTGAGTAATAGTCCTTTGTAAGGGTGTAACCCCACTGTGTTTATCCATCCATCAGCTGATGCACATGTGTGCTGTTTCCACCTGTCGACTGTTGCAAATGGTTCTGCTGTGAACCTCTGTGTACGTTTTTGTGTTCACGTAAGAGTTTATTTCTCTTGGATGTATACTTGGGAGTGGAATCACTGGGTTAAATGGCTGCTCTCTGTAACTTTCTCAGGAACTGCGAGACTTTTCCCACCAGCAAGGCCCGAGGATGTACCACAATTGCTTTACATCCTTACCAACACTTGTTATTATCCACTGTTTTGTTTCTTTAATTACAGCTATCCTGGTGGGTGTGAAGTTGTATGTCATTGTGACTTTGATTTGCCTTTTTTTAATGACTAATGATGTTGAGCATCTTTTCATGTGCTTATCGGTCATTTATCTTTCTTTAGAGAAATGTCTATTCAGGTCCTTTGCTCATTTTTATATTGTGTTGTTTTTCCTTTTGTTGCTGAGTTGTAAGACTTCTTTATATATTCTGGATCCTAGACCCTTACCAGATATCCGATGTACATATATTTTCTCCCGTTCTGTGGGTTGTTTCTTCAGACCTCATTCTTTTTAATGGCTGAAGGCCATTCCTTGAGCCTTATATTTAGCTCTCTCGTTGACAGTTTTCAAATAGTTGTTTGACTTATGAGAATAAATTTTTAAATTAATTTTCTCATCCAGTTTGGTGCAAGGAAAGAGCAGAAACTGACTCAGCTCCCTAATTTATTATCTGTCTACCTACGGGCTCCTACTCTTGCCTTTTTGGGCAGTCGGCATGCTCTTTGGTCACATGTTACGATCAGGCATTGGGACTCTTTTCTTGCTCTTGGTATTCAATGTAGGATTGTCCTACCTAGGTGAAATATTTATAATAACACACCACCACAGATCAATAGTTTAGAGCACAGGAGGAAAGGAGGACAAAATTTCTATATTTACAACTGTTTCCTTTCTCTGGGCACCTGGTGCGTTTCGGTGGAACTAAAGAAATCTTAACTTGTCAGTGCGTTTCTGAGGGTGGCCAGTTAACAGCCATGCGGATTGTTTAAACATTTCTTTTTACAAAAAGGTTATTTTACATATTATGAAGGTAGCACTGTGATTGTGAGACGGCAAACCACCCAGCTGCCTAATAAAGAGAGACGCGCACGCTAACATTGGACCATGAATTCACAGTGAGGTGTTATTTATGTAAAAGGTTGCTTTTGGGGAAGGATCCAGAAATACTTACTCCTTTCAAATAGTTTTCTGGTTTTTTATTTCCTTTTCTTTCGTGACACCACCTCTGTGAGGAAAGTCAGACATTATTCTTACTCCGCTGGCTGAGGAATGAAGGCAGCCAGCAGGGAGGTGGTGGGTGCCCGAGGTTCAGGGCACCGGACTGGACTCTGGCTCCACCCTGCGGCACCTCCCAGTGAAGTGCCCTCTGAGGCTCAGGTTTCCCATCTAGGTTCAAAGGGGATAATGGTGACAATAGCTAGATGAGAGGGGTGTTGGGGGTCACATGAGGCAGCGGTTGGAAGTGCTCAGTGCTTGCCTGACTGGTGGGGAGCCCTCAACCAGTGGGAGCCCCCATACCAGCTGGAGAGCAGGTGCCCCATCTTTAGGTCTCTGACATTCTTAGAACCAAAGTATTTACTTTGTTGTGTTTATAACACACCCCCACTATCTTCTGTGTTAAGAGAGAACCAGTCACCTGGTGGCAAAATTCTCTGTGTCAGCATATTCTGTTGTAGTTACAGGTACATAAAAGTGATTGATTTCATTGACTTCCTCCTTACCACTTAGACTTTTGCAGTTGATGGCTCCTTCAAAAAAGTTGAGGACCACTTCTCAGAATCAGGGAAGTTCGAGTAATTTTAAATCATTGTATAAGGTTTGGCAGCTTAGAAAAAAATTAGATGTCTGATGCTCTCAGACGTACGGAAGTATGGAGAAACGTTATAAACACTGTGAGTCTGAGTCTAGTTTCAGAAATAAGGTTGAAAATACCACTGACGTTTACAGTGTCATTGACAGTCGTCCATTTTCTTGGTGGCCCTCGAGTAACTATTGCCTTGAACTTGGTGTTTATGATTTAAAAAGGTGCCGTTTTAACGATGTCTTGTTTTCCCCACAGCTATCTGCATCATATTGGTGCACTTACTGATCCGATACAGATTACATTTCTTGCCGGAGAGCGTTGCTGTTGTTTCTTTGGGTAAGTGCTTGTTGGTGATTTTACAATAAAAGCAGTAGCAAATATTATCATTTTTTTTAGTACCGCCTACTGCCAGGAACCATGAGATGTGGTACATACCTGATCTCATTTAATCCTCACCCTAACCTGCCATGAGCGTGTTCTGATCCCATTTTACCGGCGAGGACACTGTGGCTCAGAGAGGGGTCATGACCTCCTGAAGGTCACATGGACACCCCTCTGTACAGCTCGAAGAACTTTCCTACTTCTGGAACACATTGAGGTGCATTGACCTCTGCTGCTGGGCTATGCTGACACCCAGCTGAACTAAGGCAAGTAATTGACACTTGAATTCATAGTGTCACTGAATTTTATAGCCACGAGGGGCTCTCGCTTTACAGTCTAGGAAAGAGAAATGCTCACTTTAATGTCAGAGTCAGGTCTGAGTCTTCAGAGAGCACTTCATTCTACCTCGCATTTCTCCCTTTTGTTTCCTGTGGCAATTAACTCCTAAAATAATTAGCCGCTATTTAGAGTGAATAAATTGGTGTAATAACAGGTGTAAACTCACAAGCAAGTTCATTGAAGTGGTTAGTGGAGGAAGAAGCAGAGATCTTATTTTCAGTAAGTGTTAAGATCAAGATGAGAACGTGGGTGGGGATGCTTAAGGCGTAGAAAATAAGGTTTAACCAAGTTCAGCTAAAGCTCTCATCACATTATTATATTGTAGTTACTCTTACTAGTTTCCACTTGCCTACTGATGATATTTAATTGTTTCTTATCACCACTGATGCTTTAAGTTAATTTTATTTGCCTTGTAGATCTTGTTTAGTATATTTAGTAATTCTTTCACAACATAGCTGTTGTTTGGATCGGCTTTGGAAGTGAACGCTCAGACTGTTCCTTCTCCTCCCCCCGCCGCCGCTGGGTCCCTACTGCCCTGGTCCAGCCCTCCTGCGCCCTTCCTGGACTTCACAGTGCTGCTCAGTGCTGGGTTCTGGCCCATGTGCTCTCACACCGTCGTCTCGTTTAAGCGTCAGGACCCCCAGTGACATCCTATTTTAAGGGAGAAGCACCACTGTGTCGTACTGATCTTCAGGAAAGAGTTGGAAACCAGTTTTGCTCAAGAGTTCCTGTTCTCTATCTAGCAGGCTCTCCAGCTGCACATCCTGGCAGATTCTAACAGCCTTAGCTAACAAATAGCCTGAGAGCTCTGAGAATGGGAGGGGCATTCATTGACATTCCTTTCCCGATGTTGGGCATGTTGAAAGAACAGCTAATACCTGTTATTCTGGGGCATTCAGTAAAGCCTTTAGAAGGCCATTCCAAGGCATTTACAGTTTGCAGTCAGTTTTCATAGTTTCTCAAGAATAATAAATAGAGTTGGTGTGTATTGAGGTGTTGTGTGCATGGAAACTAAAGTGGTGGTCGGCTCTTATTATTTGACTTGGAATGTCCCGCTCTTTCCTGTCTCGAATGTTTGGGTAACTGCAGGTCAGGGGCCACCAGTGCTTATACTGGGACTCACAGCATACACTGTTGGTTGCCTACCCAAAAGCCGTTTTCTCCCTTCTTCCTTGAAAATAGAACCCTCATCTTGATCAGGTGTCTTGGCCCCAAGTTAAGATTGGTCTTTGCCATCATAATAATTGCATTCTCCTTTGCCCAAGAGGAGCAAAGGCAGCAAGGCAGTGTGAAATCCAGATCTGGAAGTGAGCCCAGGGAAGGCTGCTCAGGGGTGGGTTTGGGAAAACTCTTCCTCTCTGACAGAAAGGGTAATTTTCCCTTTCTTTGATGCTGTTGCCTGAGGGGGTGATTTCTGGAGCCCTGGGAGCCAGCTTGCGTTCACTGCGGCTCGCAGACGGAAGCCAGCATGCCGAGGACTGCCACGGCAGCAGATGGGAAGCCTAGATTGTCGACCGCACTTTTGTTTGGTTGAATTGATAGTTGCCTATCTCAGAGCTACCTGTTCAATGAGATGATAAACCATTTTGAATCAGGTGTTCTTTTACTTGCAGCCTAAAACATCTTACCTGACATGGGATCAGGCTCTTTCCATTCAAGGGACACAATCCATTCAAATGGACTCAAAGAAAATAAATTGGTGGGGGTGGAGTTACACACCCATTGGCTCATAGAACCAAAAAAAGAGAGAAAAAAGAAAAATTCACAGGTGGTGCCAGCTCCAGACTTAACTGCGTCAAGTCTCCTAGACTTGGTTTTTCTACATTTTCGACAGTGTTCCCCTTTGTTTCAGCTTCACTTTTGGGCAGGCACTCTCCATTTGGTGAACCTTCAAAGCTTTAGGCTTACTGTCTTTACAGTAGCAAGTGGGGGCAGGTGGAGGTGGCCTCCTGTTCGCCCCGGTTCCACCAGGAGCTGTGGATGCGCTCTGACCACATGGCCGCCCCAGAACGGGGAGTGCAGGGTGCGAATGTGGTCGGGAGTCAGCCAGGGCTCTCCGTCCACAGGATTAATTTCTTCACCGATGTGGCAGAAATGCCTGTGGCCTGTGCGGCCAGACCTGGGACGGGCTGACGGAAAGTAAGACTTGCTTTCAGTAATTATTTGCTAACTTAGGTGAATGGAACATGGAGAGCACGTCCGGGAAGAGTGCTGGGGCCAGAAAGTAGCTTTCATAACATTCGAGGACATTTGGTTGGAATTTAGAAAAGCTGACAAAGCTATCGAAACGGCCCTGCATTTCATAAAGCTATGTATTAGTAAACTGAAGGAGAACTTTGTACTACTAGAGCAAAGTGTAACAAAATATTGAGATATTCACCATTTCAAGAATTTCCAGCTTTTGTGCCAAACAAGAATCTTGATGAAGCTGCCAGAGAAAATGGGGTTTTCACTCTTGCAGGGGTCCATTTCCCCAGCCTACCTCTTCTAGCCAGAAGTTGCAGAAGCCCACAGTCATTTAGGGACAGGAATGACCTTTTGTGTGATAGATAGTTCAGCATTCAGAGTTCCTGGTAAATTGTTGGTATAGAAGAGGACTTCCTGCACTGTAAAAACCTATTTTCTCTTTGATTTTTTATTGTACTTTCAAATGAATCAGGAGACTTTTCTCATTCTTTATAAAAACATAGTATCAACAGACTCCCAGTTCTGAAGATACTTTCTTGGCCTGTGCTCAGAGCTTTCAGATACTTTCTATACTTCATGAAATTCTGTAGTTTGGGCCTCTTTTTAAAAAGTAATTTTTTTTTTGCACATTTAACAGCTAGGCAGAAAAAGAGAAATCCTTTTTATCGACCATTTCAACTATTTTTATCATGCTTCATTCTCTTCCAGACCATTTGTAGACATACGTATTGATTAGATGATTTTACTTGGTTTGAGTTCATATGATTTTTTGTGTTTTTTCTTCTTACTATTCATTCCATGTTTTACTTAAGTTCACATGTTTATTTTCATTGGCCACAAAGTGCTGATTCAGTGTTTCTAGATTCGGGGCTGAAATTTATAAGGAAATAAAATGAAATGATTGTATTGCCTCCTGTCCTCTGTTGTACATAGCAAAAATGAGTAGATTCTTTTTCACAATCACACTTTATTTTAGAGCAAAGAAAGGCTAGTAAGGGCTGGAGATTTGACTTTCCAATGCCAAGGTTTAGCCTGAATATACTGCAGATAGAAAACCTACATTTTAACGTACAACTAGATTCGATTGGATCTTGGAGTGAATAGAACACTCAGATGTGCCCCCTGTCATAACCTTTTTAACTATGTTTGTGCTTTTAGTTATAGTCATTCCCTCTTGTTTTGACTAAAGGATTTTAATTTTTTTTTTTTTTGAACAGTAGTGCTCTTTTTGTCATTTGGGGTTTTGAGTGGAAGATGATGAAAAACCACTCAGTTCCGGAGTTGTTAACTAAAGGTAATTCTGGAAAAAAGCAAATACAGTAATTACATCCTAATTATGCTTAAGCTATAAAAAATATTTTTAAAGGAAACTTAAAGGGAGACTCCTAACTGTAACAGCTTTCATCACTTTTTAGACTCTCAGAGTCCAATGCCGATGCAGCGTAAAGTGCCCCGTGGGCAGCTCCCCCTGCATCGCAGGTGCTTTGATTTGTCAGGGGAGAAATAGACGTGCCTATGTCGGTGTCAGAGTAGCCGTCTGAGAGGTCGGGGCCGAAACTGGTTGTCCCATTGACAATGTGACTGTGGTAGACAGGACTCCCCAGGCTGTCACATTTGAAGGAAGAGTGCTAGCACAGACTTCCAGCCTCTGTGTTTCTGGAAGCGTGGATCAGAGGTGATCTGTTATTCTTGGAACATTGCGTTGCTGTTTTGCTGCCATTAACTAAATGTGTGCCCCCTGTGTAATAACGTCCTGCCTTTGCCTGGAGCCTTGCTTTGACTTTCCTAGGTTTATGGTCATCTTCTCTTGTCTCAGCACTTTACCGTCGTTAAGCTGTGTTTTATGCTTACATCTTCCAGATATGCCAAAATAGGGAGGGAGTCTAAATTTTAAAAGAAAAAAGGCTGCTAATGAATTGCATTCTGAAACTTGCTCTATTGGAGCTGATTTCTAGAAATGTTCTATTACGTCATGTAAATAAATGTTCTCTGCGGATGATAAGGAATGCCATTCTTATGAAGAAGTAAGCTATTTTAAAAACAAGACACTTAAACAGCCTTTCCCCAGAAAGCAGACAGACAACCCTGAGGTACCATTTCCCATCTTACTGGCAGGTCTTCTGACTTTTAGAGCATCTTTGGAGTAGTATCCGCTTTAATATAAGTCACACAATCAAGGACTGGATTCAGTTACTTTATTGTACTACAACTTGATTCTACAACTACAGCTGACAAGACACGCTGTATTTTCATAAAGACAAAGTATTTTCGATAAACCACTTATGGCTGAAAAGTATTGCATGAGTAATTATATTTCATTTTGCCCCATTACGTAGTAGGAGAGCCATGTGCTCGTGATGGTCAGGGCCAGCGTGGCAGCCTCTTTCTAGGCCTACTGGTCTGTTGGCACAAAGAGCCCGAAGTGACTGGAAAGCAGCCACTGTAGCTCTTACTCTGTGAACCCTGAGGGAAATGTCCTTTCAACTCACTGAGCCTAAAGTTTCAGGCTAAGGAAGCAGAAACTCCCCAGGTAGAAATCCCCCTCCCATGTGAATCCCTGAGGGTGAGGCCGAGTGGGGCCACTCCCGCACCTCATGCGCTGTGCCCTGCTCCTCCATGCTTACCTGGTGGGGGTGTTGCGCCTGGTAATGGCCGAGTGTGTAAGGAGTGTGCTGCGTCCTGGGCAAGGCCCCTTTCCTCACAGGTTGTCATCGCCAAGCTGGTGCCATCTGAGCTCCATCTTTAGAGGCCACCTTAGCACTCTGGCTGGCCAGCTGGCAGCTTCTGGATGGTGTGGAACATGGTGTAGGACCACGTGGAGTCCGCGGTCACATGCCCAGTGCTGCACCACCTTTGCCATAAAGTGTGTCTCGGTTTGAGGCGTCGTTACACAGCATCCCACTTGGGTGGGTCAGACGCTCCGGGCCCACGGGCAGTGGTGGTAGCCAAAAGACAGGCAGCGTGCGTGTCAGTCTCAGGCGGAGCGAATTGCTGTCCTTTCCAGCATGGAAGGGTCTGATGTCATCGAGTTACTGGCACATACTGGCTGGTCTCAAGGATGGCACCACACCGGCTGCTGAGTTGGTGGCTGTGGCTGTCCAGGAGACATTCAACAGTGGCAGGAGCTAGAGCAGCCAGGTGAGAGGAAGTGCATGCTGTTGGGCCCTGCATAGCTTCCACCTGCACAAATGCTTAAGTGGCCAAGGCCAGAGGCTGGGTAAATAATCCATGGGTCCATGGATTGGGTTCTTCTCCTCTGTCAGCTGGTCATAAAGAACTCCCGATCTTCCGGCCAAGATGGAGGCGTAGGTAGATACCCTGTGCCTTCTCACACAACCCAAAGAACAACAACAAACTTAAAAACGAAAAACAACCAGAACTGCCAGAAAATCGAACTGTATGGAAGTCCGACAACCAAGGAGTTAAAGCAGAAGCATTCATCCAGAATTGTAGGAGGGGAGGAGACAGGTAGCCAGGGTGGAGATAACTTGAGGCAAGGTGGCTCGTGGACCGGGCGAAGTGGCAGCTGGCAGAGCGGAGGGTCCCACATTCGTGTGCAGATAAACTGGGAGGAACAACTGGGAAGCGAGACAGACCGCATAACCGAGAGTTCCCGCATGGGGAAATAAAGCCTCAAACCTCTGACTGAAAACACCCGTGGGGGTTGAGGCAGCAGCGGGAGAAACCCCCAGCTTCACAGGAGAGTTCGTTGGACAGACCCACAGGGTCCTAGCATGTACACAAACCCACTCACCCAGGAATCAGCACCAGAAGGGCCCAATTTGATGTAGGTGGTGGGGGAAGTGACTGAAAGCCAGCCAAAAGCGCAGCAAGCAGCATTGTTCCTTTTTAGACCCCTCCGCTACGTACAGCGTCCCAACGAAGCACCGTGGGTTGCCCCGCCCTGGTGTGTACCTAAGGCTCCGCCCCTTATTACGTAACAGTTGCGCCGAGACCAAAAAAAAAAAAAAAAATGGCCCAAATGAAAGAACAGATAAAAGCTCCAGAAAAAATACAACTAAGTGACAGAGATAGTCAACCTATCAGATGCACAGTTCAAAACAGTGGTAATCAGGATGCTCAGAATTGGTTGAGTATGGTCGCAAAATAGAGGAAAAAGTGAAGGCTATGAAAAGTGAAATAAAGAAAAATGAATGGGGAACCAACAGTGACAGGAAGGAAACCAGGACTTAAATCAACGGTTTGGACCAGAAGGAAGAAATAAATATTCAGCCAGAACAGAATGAAGAAACAAGAATCCAAAAATATGAGGAGAGGCTTAGGAACCTCCAAGACAAATTTAAACGTTCCAACATCTGAATCATGGGGGTGCCAGAAGGAGAAGGGGAAGAGTAAGAAATTGAAAACCTACTGGAAAATATAATGAAGGAGAACTTCCCCAATCTGGCAAAGGAAATAGACTTCCAGGAAGTCCAGGAAGCTCAGAGAGTCCCAAAGAAGTTGGAGCCAAGGAAGCACACACCAAGGCAAATCATAATGACATTAGCCAAGATTAAAGATAAGGAGAGAATGTTAAAAGCAGCAAGAGAAAAGGAGACAGTTACTACAAAGGAGTTCCCATAAGACTATCAGCTGATTTCTCAAAAGAGACTTTACAGGCAACAAGGGGCTGGAAAGAAGTATTCGAAGTCATGAAAGGCAAGGACCTACATCCAATATAACTCTATCCAGCAAAGCTTTCATTTAGAATGGAAGGACAGGTTAAGTGCTTCCCAGATAAGGTCAAGTTAAAGGAGTTCATCATCACCAAGCTCTTATTATATGAAATGTTAAAGGATTTATTTAAGAAAAAGAAGATGATCAAAACTATGAACAGTAAAATAATTAACTTGCAACTATCAACAACTGAACCTAAACAAAAACAAACTAAGCAAACAACCGGAACAGGAACGGAATCACAGAAATTGAGGTCACATGGAGGGTTATCAGTGGAGAGGCGGGGGGTGGGGGGGATGGGGGAAAAGGTACAGGGAATAAGCATAAATGGTAGGTACAAAATAGACAGGGGGAGGTTAAGAACAGTATAGGAAATGGAGAAGCCAAAGAACTTACATGTACGACCCATGGACATGAACTAAGGGGGGTGATGCGGGTGGGAGGGGGGCATGCAAGGCAGAGGGGAATAAGGGGGGGGAATGAAACAACTGTAATAGCATAATCAATAAAATATATTAAAAATAAAAACTCCCAGTGGGGCCACGTGTTGGAGCTGAGGGATAGGTGCTGCTGTCACAGCTGTGGATGGCTGCGAGGACTGGGTCGCCTGTTCCTACAGTGTACTTGTGCCCTCTAGACCCACACAAGCCTCACCTCTAATGTGACACTTTCATCTTCAAGCAGATTGCTGCTGGGCCCACCTGGCCTTGTAACTGGGTGGGTAGGGCAACCCTGCTGAGGAAGGACCATTCTGGCCATGTGGGCACTTGCTGTCCCATGCGTAGATGCTCTGTCTTTACAAGGGCCCGATAGCATGCCGGGAGCTGTTTGGTTTTCTCCTCGGGAGTCTTTGAGTGGTGTGTAGTTCTCTGCTGCAAATGGCACAGCCTCGCCCTAGGGCCTTTGGGATCTGTACCGAGCCACCCTCCTACTGGGGCTTATGGAGACATCGCACGGCACCCCTTTCTACCACAGATGCTTCCGGCACCCCCGGGTCTGCCAGATGGCATGGCAGAAGCTGCTTGAATTGCTGCTGGACCTGCTACAGGGCCATTTCCTCTGGGCCTCACTCAGAGCCATTAGCCTTCCACAAACACAATAAACGGTTGACGTTTTCTCAAGTGTGGACTTTGTTGCCTCCAAAACCTGGAGGAGACCTACCAAGCATTGTGCTTCTTTCTTAGGGTAGGAGGTAGAGTGTGCAGATCTTGTCCTTTACTTGGAGGAAATGTCCTGGCATACTCCAGCCACTTGACCCCTAAATACTTCACAGATGGGCAGGCTCCTGACACTTTGTATCGTCTGAAGCGTGTGTCCTACTGAGACACCTGCTCACCACTTGTCATACCAGATCCGCGTGATGTCAGCTGGGTAGTGGACTGGGGTGTTGTCCTGCCGGATGTCCATGTGGCCTAGGTCCTTTGGGGCCATATAGGACAGAAAGCAGGAGTCACATAAGGCACTTGCCTCATTTGGGACTTCTGTGTAACCTTGAAATAGTCTGAGGAGCTCCATATTCCCACAGGGAGGTGTGAGACTTCTGCAGGCCCAGAAGGTTCATGGGAATATGAAGGCTGAAGGTGCTCATGTGCATCTCCCCGATACCCTGTCCCACGTCTCTGAGTCCCGCTTCCGTCTTATCAGTGCCCTGGGCGGGCAGGTGTCGGAGAATTGCCTTCTTGAGTGCCACTATCTTGGAACATCTGCCACTGTTACTGTTAAGTTCCGTACCTGGTCTTCAGCTCTAGAAGCCCCCCAGCTGCAGGAGATGAAGGGTCTGCTTAAACGCTGCCAAGGAGGCCCTCTGACTCCCGCCTTTTACTTTCAGTGGGATTGTCGGAGCCTGTCATTTTTCCTTCAATGCATCAGTGGCATTCAGCAACGACCACACAGTTCCGCTGTTCTAATGGGCAGTATTTCTCCCTGCCTCTCCAACAGTGGAGGTACCGCCCGAGCCATCAGTGTCCCAGCCCTGTCCGCCACAAGGGCATGTTTCAGCGATGGCACTGCTGCCCCAGGTGAGGGGCTCTCAGTACTTCACCACCAGTGCCGGGGTCCTCATTGCCGGCCTGCTGCTGAGCCCCATATTTCGAGTTGGCTCCCTGTGACCACTCCAATCCTGGAACCAATTGTCTAGGTCAGCTCCCAAAAAGTGTCCTCAGGTTTGAGGACATGTAATTATTAAGGGGCGCTCTTCAGGAATAATCTGTGAGAAGGGGAGTACAGCAGACTAGGGAAGGAGAAAGAGCCGGACATGGGGTGGGATCTCAGGGCAAGCCCAGCCTGAGCCTTGGTAGGAAGACTCTGGGGCAAGAACTGACAGCAGAGCTGGCCCCTCCTTAGAACAAGGGGCTGGACATCTGTGCCCCTATCAGTTACCATTGGCTATGGGGGCGTACGGGGGCACAGCCTCCTCCATGAGAAGCCTCGGCAGCTAAGGGCGGTTTTCTGGAGAAGGGGAAGAGCTGCGAGCACTTAGCCACCACTCACAGCAGTCACTCAGGCCAGTCAAGGGGACTCGGCTGGCCTCACAGTGTTGGCCACAGAAGGCAGCTGGTGAGCTCTCTACAAAATTAAAACTGCCTGTGCTCGGGCCCAGCGACCACTGTTTTGAGAGTTTTCCTGTAGGTACCTGCCCACATGTGGAGCAAGTGTCTGCTCAGACGGAAGGTCAATGAGAACACCAGCCTGGAACACACCCAGGGCAGGGCTAGGGGACAAGCTGAGCAGTGGCACATCACTGCAGAGGAAGGTCCTGTGGCCATCAACACAACAAGACGCGGGAACGCTGTATGCATGGATGGGGAATGGTTTCCGAGACAGGGGGTAAATTAGAAACACAACGGTGGATGCCACACGGCTGTTGGTCTTAAAAGTGATTTTCTGTGTACAAGCACATGCACATGTATGATTTTCGATGTACAGACTCTCGGAAGAAATGTACTGTGTGACCAAGGGCTGGGAACAGTGTCTCGTAAATAATAACATAAAAACAAGCTTAGGCAACAGAGTAATTACTGATTTTCAAATGTTACTGCTTCATGTGTAATTACAAGTGTTAATCATGGTATTAAGGTCTGGTATACATTTACAAGGGAAAAAGAAAGTTGAGGTTTTATTAGAGCAAAAAAAACCCAAACAAAACCCAACACACTAGCTTTTAAAGTGAAATCTGAGCCCGTGAAAAGAGGTCAGCTTCCCTCGCGTTCCGGAACGATTACTGCAGAGTGACTGCAAATGCAAACTGAAACCTTCACTACAGTTTCTTGCCCACCATATTGGCGGAAATGTTAAAGTCTGATGATTTTCCAGGCTTGGTGAGGATGTGGGGTTGCTGTGGTGGAAAGCAGCAGGGCCACTCTGAGGACAATTTGGCAACCTTTTAGAGATAAAAAAAGCTCCTGCCATTCATTGTCTCTGGCCCCGCCTCGGGGCAGCACTCTTCCGCCAGAGGCATGGCCCACTGTGGCACACTGTTAGCAGCGAACAATTGGAAACAGCCATTATTGGCAGAATAGTCTTAAAAAATGTGACGGGAAAAAGTTTAAATATAATTTGCATACCATAAACCTCCCAGTTTCCATGTGCACAATTCCCTGCTTTTTTGTATAGTCGCAGGGGGGCGCAGCCACCACCACTGTCTAATTCCAGCGCACCTCCATCACTTCAGAAAGAAGCCCTCTCTACCTGTTGGCAGTCACTGCCTGTGTCCCGCTTCCCCTTCCTCTGGCAGCTGCTAATCGGCTTCCTGTCTCTGTAGAGTTGCCCATTCTGGACATTTCGTGTAAGTGGAATCATGCAACCTGTGGCCATTTTTCAATAACAGCTTTATTGAGATATATTCATGTACCGTACAAGTTATCTATTTTAAATATACAATTCAGTGGTTTTTAGTATAGTCACAGAATTGTGCAACCCTTACAATAATCGACATTAGAACATTTTTGTCACCCCCCCAAAAAAGCTATCACCCTAAAGCCCTACTCCTCAATCCTAGGCAGCCATTTCTGTCCCTATAGACTTGCCTGTTATGGACATTTCATATAAATGGGTCATAAAATAGTCTTTTGCGTCTGGCTTCTTTCACGTGCATGTTGTCAAGGTTCACCCACGCGCCACATGAACCAGCGCTTTGTTCCTTTTTGTTGCTGGGCAGTATTCCATTGCGCGGCCAGACCACGTTGCTCAGTCCACTAGTCAGTCCAGGGACATTTGGGCTGTCCACCTTTGGGCTATTATGAGTAACGCAGTCAATGAACATCCACATACAAGTTTCCGTAGGAAAGTGTGTTTTCAGTTGTCTCGGCGTGATTCCCGAGTCTCGCAGTAACTCAGTTTAACTTTCTGAGGAACGGCCAAACTGTTTTCCCACAGTGATTGCACCGCTCCACATTCCCACCGGCAGTGTACGAGGGCTCCGATTTCTCCTCTATGGCCTTGCCAGCACTTGATTTCCACAGTGTTTTATTATAGCCATCCTAGTGTGTGTGAAGAGGTATCTTATTGTGGTTTTGAATTGCATTTCCCTGATGACTAATGTTGTTAAGCATCTTTTCATGTGCTTTTTGGCCATGCCTGTATCTTCTTTGGAGAAATATCTATTCCGTCTGTGGCATTTTTATGCTCTGCTGTAGAGCTGTTAAAAGGAATGAGGCACAACGCCATATAGTAATCTCTGATCTATTATTACACATAGATCCAAGACTTAACACTGAGCAAAATAGCAAATGGTAGAAAGATACGTTACAGCACCATAAATTTTATATGAAAGCACACAGGTGTGCCTTGTGTGTACACACACACACACACCCCAGGACTATGTGGTTAAGTACGAATCTGTAAGGGGACAGGGAAGGGTCTGGTAAAATATTCCATGAACAGCCCTGGCTGGAGTGGCTCAGTGGACTGAGTGCTGGCCTGCAAACCAAAGGGTCTGCAGTTGGACTCCCGGTCAGGGCACATGCCTGGGTTGCAGGCCAGGTCCCCAGTAGTGGGTGCGTGAGAGGCAACCACACATTGATGTTTCTCTCCCTCTCTTTCTCCCTCCCTTCCCCTCTCTCTAAAAATAAATAAAACCTTTAAAATATATATATTCCACGAACATATCGAGATGGTTGGTTTTGCCTTGGGACAGGAAGAGAGAGAACTAAGATGAGAGTGGGGAGCGGGGTTTCATCAGAAGGGACTTGTCTTTTCTGTAACATTTCACAAAGTTTTCATGAACTATTTGCTTAATAAAAATTTGTATAAAGCTCCTTAAAATGCATACACAATTTGAAAAGGTGAGGAAAAAGAAGCAATCGGGGAACTCTAGCTGGAGAGCGGGTAGAGTCAGTGCTCTCCTGCATCTGGCAAGCGAAGGTACAACCCTGTTCTGCAGGTATGGTCCTAGCCTCCATGTATAGCAAAGATCTCTTTGTCTTGCTCTCTTCAAAGTAATTTCATTATGGTTTTAATAACATATAACAATTCAAGTAGTATAGAGGTTCAAATTGCTCACCTCCTCTCTCCACCTCGAGTCCCTGCTTCCCCATGGGAATTAGTGCTAGTGAAGCTCCTTTTCCTAATAAACTTCTGTGGTTTAGTATTGTCTCCTCACCCCTCCCAATAAGGTGTGTCTCTTCAGCTTTCTGTCGTTGGCTGAGGAAAGCTCCTTCCTCTTGTCTGTAAGTGTCTCTGACTGTGGGCTTCCGGCTTGCTTTGTCCCTACCGAGACTGTGATTCAGTAATTCTGGAGTTCTGCTCCGGTGTCTTTATTTTATAAAGAGTTCCCACGGTGACACCGATGAGCCAGCAGGGTTAGGAATCATTTGTCTGATGAGTAACAGCAGTCCTAAATCGTGCGCATGATGCTTCTTTGAGGATTGTTTTGGATGGGCTCTTCATGAGAGAGTAATGAGCCTATCAGCTGTAGAGAAACATGCCTGCGCCTAGATGGTCTGTTTTTTCCCAGGGATTTCACCGGATTGTCACTGTAGGTTATTTTCAGCATTGGGGTTTTATCTCTAACTGAGTTCTATACACTGAGCTGCCGTCTGAGTCTGAGAAAGGGATCTTGGGTTCGTTTTGTTACATGGTAGGAATAAGGGGCAAACTTAGCTTGTAAGATTTCTCCCATTTCATATTGAAAATGGGTGGGTGTGGAAAAAATGAAAGGTGTTAAATCTTCTGTGTCAGGCAGACTGTTCTCAGGTCCTACTTTGTAAAGCTTTTTCTTCCCCCTCCCCCAGATTTTTATAATTTGCATTGTAGTATGTTTGCCTGAAATGTAAAAACAAGTGAGAAACTCACGTAACTCATACAACTTTACATTAATTTCCATTCTTACGTTTTCAGACATAAAACTTGCAGAAATCCATAAAAGCCATTTAGAGACATAATGATATTCGGCTTCTCTAGATTAATAAACCTGAGTAATCTTCCTCGTACCTTAAATTTATGTTAAACTTACATTTTCTTTTCTAGGTATTCTCATGGGAGCAGTTATAAAAATTATAGAGTTTAAAAAACTGGCAAATTGGAAGGTAGGTTTGCCCCACTGTTCTTTTTTTAACTCAATTACAATTTTTATTGGTGGTTCTTCATTTTAGTAACACCGGGGGTTATGGTGGCTTTTTTATCAGTGAAGTTTGCTTTATTCCATTAATTTACTTAACATTCTGTTGGATGAGGGTTGATACCTTTACATCTGAGTTCGTTCTGAAGCATAAATCTCACACTGTTTCAGTCAGTTAACGTGGGCGCACTCAATGTCATGCACATTTCCATCACCCCGCGAGAGGCCCTAATTAGCGTTGAATATTAAACAGCGCGTATTGCTCCCAGCCCCACCCTCACCGCTGAGGGTAACAAAGCGCGTGTGTCCAGCACCGTAGAGCGCGCAGAAAGCCCTACACGCCGTAGCTCGTGCTGCCCTGACGTCCACGGTAGGTGGACTGAGGACCAGTGTCGCCCCACTTCCACAGACGAGGAGAGGAATGCTCAGGGAGGCCGGGTGTGTCCAGCGTCCCAGAACTAGGAAGGGCCGAGTGGAGCCCCGTGTCCATTTTTCCCCGCCGCACCACGTGGGGCCCGGTTTGCAGACTCCAGTGGCTTTGTGCACGCACAGCGGTAGTGAGAGCCCGGGGAGCCTCGTCTTGTGACCTGAGGGCTAACTGACACTGGAACTTGGCTGAGGAACGTCCACTTACATTTGAACGTCCGTGTTGTGTAGAGAGATTAACAAGCGTGTTACAAACTTGAATTTGTGCATGGAAATAAGGTCCGTTTCAAAATATTAAAGAATTGGTTGGTCAAAATTTATCACATTTGAACCCCTTTCCCTGGATTAGTTTGCCTATTAAACTGTAGAGTGTAAAATTTATAAAACAAGCTGTATAATCTGACCTAAAACACAATTTTAAACTGTTATAAATAATATTCAGGCAATATTGTATGCATTAAATGTTACAGAACTAGTAACAGTGTTCTGTAACACTGAAGTGTTACAGAACTCCTGCCAGCTGGGGCGGAGCCTGGGCAGGCGCAGCGGGAGCACTTTCTGAACGGTTTACCTCTGCTTTCCTGCAACTGGCTGAATTTAACCGTGGGCCGTCTTAGGCCGTGGCTTACAGACTAGAACCCTTTCCCTTCTCCCAGGGCTGCTATAACCTGATATGCAGAGAATCGCACCTAATACATTTGGTTTCATTCGATTTAAAATCAGTTGATCAAAATTTGGAATTGATTTTAAAACAATTAAAAATTGTTTGATTTAAAAATATTATTAATCTATATAAAACTCTGGAACTTCACTTAAAAATCTGAACTTCTAGCTTCTCGTGACAAAGCACCTCTCTTAACAGCAGCCCACATTCTGCCCAGCAGAGATCCAAGGCACTGAGGGGAAGCTGCTCCCCTGGTAATGCTGTGGGGCCCCAGAAGCCTCTGAGCTGTAATCCCGCTCTGAGCAGTGGGAGAAGGGGACGGGGGACTACCTTTCACTTTTAGTTTTATGTGCTTCAGTGTTACTGAATTTAGTTTTCAAGTTACAATAACAGTAGTACGTTCGGTAGTGGAGACAAGTGAACCAGTGCTGGGTGATGAATATAATTAACTGCCTGAAGAGCCATCTGGGTAGCCAGCAGTCGACCTCAGACACGGGCAAGGTTTCTGGCAGGGGTAGTCAGGGCAGACTTCCTGGAAGAGCAGGTGTTTGCGGAAAGCCCAAGTGGGAAGCAGGACACCTGTTTGAAACCTGGGTGCTGCAGGGAGCAGTTGGAGATAAGAAGAACAAGGAGCTTGGTGTTTTTTTCTCCAAGAAGTTCTGCTTTCAGACTGTCTCACTGGGCCTGCCTTCTACCTGTATTGTCATAATGCTTCATAGATTTCTTTAAATCACCTTGCTTTTTTATTTATATACGTGTTTGTAGCAGTTTTTTTAAAGCTTTATTGTGGTAAAATAGACAACACATAAAATTGATCACTTTAGCCATTTTTAAGTGTACAATTCAGTAGCATTACATACACAATTCAGTAGCACTAAATACACACACAGTGTTACATAATCACCACCACTATCTCCAGAACTTTTCCATCATACCAGGTAGAAACTCTACCCATTAAACAACTTCCCATTCCCCCACTCCCTGCTTTTTAAAAAAGATTTTATTTATTTATTTTCAGAGAGAGGGGAAAGAAGGGAGAAAGAGAGGGAGAGAACCACTGATGTGTGAGAGAAACATCAATTGGCTGCACCTCGCACATCCCCAACTAGGAACCTGGCCTGATAGGCACGTGCCCTGATTGGGAATTGAACCGGCGACCTTTGAGTTCTCAGGCCAGCACTCAATCCACTGAGCCACACCAGCCAGGGCTCTCCTTCTTATTCTACTTTCTATTTTTTTAGTATTTTCTTGTTATTTTTATAGTAGCCCTAGTCTACTTTCTGTCTTTATGAATTTATGTATTCTAGGTACCTCATGTAAGTGAAATCCTACAATATTTGGCCTTTTGTGTCTGCTCATTTTACTTAGCCTGTTGTTTTTAAGGTTCATCCATGTTACAGCATGTATCAGAACTGCCTTTCTTTTTACGGCTGAATAATACTCCATGTAGGTTTGTACCACACTGCGTGTATCCATTCATCCATTGGGGGGGCCTGGGGTTGCCCCCACCTTTTTGCTGTTATAAATAATACTGCAACAAACATTGGTACCCTATGTATACATTTATTTTAAAGGAAACATCGCAGTACTGTTTTAAGTCGAAAACCAATATCGTTTTTATGAATAAACACATAAGAACAAAGGAGTACATGTGCCTGCTGTAGCCTCTGAGGCAAGCCCATTCTCCTTGTCAACAAGAGAGATCAGCACGTGGGAGAGAGGCTATGCAGGCCGCGGCGCCAGACCGAGGTGCCTCTGACTGCACTGGGATTGGAAAAGAATCCACGGGGCTGACTTTCTCAGTCCGCATGGTCAGCGGTATGTGACGCACACTTCTCAAGTGCCACCGAAAATTATCTCAACTATTTTGGGGGAAACGTTGTCTAAAGGAACCAGGGACCTTTTCGTAACACTCTTCATCGTAAGGTAGTGGATGCGTTTCCTGTGGCCACTGTAAGCAAGTGCCACAAATTGGGTGAATTAAAAGAACAGAAATTTAGCCCTGGCTGGTGGAGCTCAGTGGAATGAGCACAGGCTGTGAACCACAGGGTCGCTGGTTTGATTCCCAGTCAGGGCACATACTTGGGTTGTGGGCCAGGTCCCCAGTAGGGGCCACGTGAGAAGCAACCACACATTGATACTTCTCTTCCTATCTTTCTCCCTCCCTTCCCTTCTCTCTAAAAATAAATAAAATTTTTAAAAAGGGTTGTTTTTTTTTTTTAAAGAGAGAATATTTATTCTCTCACATTTCTGGAGTCTAGAATCAGAAATCAAGGTGTTGGTGGGGCTACATCCCTCCAGCAAAGGTCTTGGGAAGAATCCTTCATTGCCTCTTCCAGCTTCTGGTGGTCCCAGGCATTCCTTGGCTGTATCCTGCCTCAGTTCATCTTTACATCGCTGTGTGGGTGTGTCCTGTTCTGTCCCTAATGAGGACACTCTCCTTGGGTCTGGGGTCCACCCTCATTCAGTATGATCTCATTGGGATTCTTCCCTTAATTACATCTGCAAAGACCCGATTTGCAAAAGAGGTCACATTCTGAGGTTCCAGGTGGACATGAACTGGGGCTGGAGGATACTATGCAGTCCATTGTCACTGGGTTGTCCTTTTTCCCAGCGGAGCTTTCGTTTCTGAAACTCCCAGAAAGATCAGTACAGCGGCCAAATTGCACAGATCCTGAGAATTGGTTGCCCCACAAAACACGGAGATCAGCCCATTTCTTGTCCCACGCACGGCCCCAGTCTGAGTCACGAGCTTGCTACACCCACAGTTATTTTAAGACTTAATTAGAAGTCATCATTTACTTCTATTTTGAGCCTTTTTTAAATGCTATTTTAGTCTTTATGGTAACAGCTGTACATTTGTAAGAATACATTTAGTCATTCTTTTGAATATGGCTTTTGATAAGAAATCAAACTGTCAAGATTGTCGCTTAGAAACTTTCACATGAAAAAAGGCCTGATTTTGCAGTATTTACATGTATTACAGTCTCTTTTGGCTTGAGGACCAGAGTATTTTCCCCCAATCCACCAACAATTAGAGTGTTATTTCATCCCGCCAAAGATGGCTCTACCTGGAAATGCCTTTCATAACCATACTTAACATTTGAGTCTGAAAGCATGGTGAGGGACTGGCTTTCTAGCCAGGTCCTAAGTCCTAAGTCGTGAGAGCAGGGGGTGCGGGGGGGGGGGGGGGGGGGACGGGACACTCTCTCATCACAGTCACATCTAGGAGAATGGCAGCGTTGTCAGTGGCAGGCGGAGAAAAGGCAGGGCTCTCTCAGACGTGTCGAGTTTACCCTTCCTCCAAGTGGAGTGATTTAGGGCTTACCAGTACCTTTATCCTGGAGGATTCCAATCTGTGGGCTTGTTTCTGAAAGTGTTCTCTTTGAAATGTTTTCTACATTAAAATTAATTTTCTTTCCTTAGTAAAGGATAAAAAGCATACGACTGTATTTAGAAGCAATTCGTTCTGCTTTTTCTTTTGCTGGTCACCTTTTAAACTCACTTATCCTACATTTTAAAATGCACGTTTTACTTTTTGGGGGGGGTGTTTTTTGTTTTGGGTTTTTTTTTTTTTTGGTCTGTTCTCCTGCTTGGTGTTTTTATCATGCAGTTTTTAAAACATGATATGTTTTTACTGGGCCAGGCCTAAGAGAAGAATTACTTTGACTCTTTAGTGATGGACTTATTTCTTAATTGCCTCTGAAAGTACCCATTTAATATTTACAGGAAGAAGAAATGTTTCGTCCGAATATGTTTTTCCTTCTGCTGCTTCCACCTATTATATTTGAGTCAGGATATTCATTACACAAGGTGAGGCTGGATGGCTTCCGGGTTGGTAAGGCAAGCTCTTTAAAAGCCTGGAGGTTAATTTAGCAGCGGTGTCTCCATGTGCAAGTCCTGGGCATGCACGGGAGAAGCTGCACTGGACGGCCTGCCCTGTGGGTGGGAGCAGACGTGGTCGGTGGGCTGCGTCCCTGGTTTCAGGCAGAGTGGCTTATTGAACTGGTGCTGTCCACAGAAGGGTGCTTTGCCTAGGAAGGTGGCCAGAGTGGTTTTCAGTGGTGCACAGGGCACATCTTCCTGCTGGACACAGTCTGACACATGGTGAGGGGGCAGACTGTGTCCCGGGCGGACAGGGACATGTGCCCTGGGCCTTTTGATTCTCTCAGCTCACCGTGTGGGGCCCTCTGCCCTCCTTAGGCCCATTCCTTGTCCAGTGTCTCCCCTCTCAGTGCCCCACCCTGGGCCTCAACTCCCTGCTGGTATTGCCCTTCTCCCCCAGTCTCCACTTCTGTCCTCTCCTCCCCAGCCCAGCATGGAGCCCCCATCCTTCTGCCTTGTCTTCCAGCGCCTTCTGGCACATACCCCTGGTCCCACAGTGGTTCCGCCCAGTCTCAGCTCCCCAGCTCCAGCCTGAGGAGTGGCATCACTGGCCCCCGCACAGTCCCTGCTTTGCTTTGTCATTTCGGGTCTCCGTCCTCCAGTTGCCAGTGGACTCTTTCTGCCTGGGCAGGAGCTGTTCACTTTTAAGCCAGTTTTGTGTGTATGCATGCGTGTTTTTCTTTGCCTATGTTTTCTTTAAATATAAATGTATTTAAGTTTTAAAATACATGATTTAACTTAAAATGTTAATAATACAAAAGTTACTTTGTAAATGTGATTAAAAATTATGAAGGTTGGAAGGACTGAGGTTTGGCTTACCCTTGGAGAGAGGAAAGAGCCTGGACTTTGGAGCCAGAGACCTAGATCTGATCATGTGCTGCCCCCTATGGATTTCTTTTGGGAACTGTAGAAATTAAAACAAAAAACCCCACCAAAACCCTACTACCTCTCAGGTTGCTTTGAAATTTACATTAGATGAAGAAATGTATGCAAAGCACCACCCACTACATTAAATAAATCATAGTGCTTCTTGTTAATCATAATATCTGTTACTAATATTAATATTACTAGTAGTATTATGGACAATAACATAATAAACTTGGGTGTTAAATTTGTCAAGTTTTTGTTAAAACATACAAATTTTTAATTTTCACCTGGATACAAAACCAAACATATTCTAAGATGTTCAGTCCAGATTTATTTTAAAGTTGTTATTTTATTGTACATCTATCCACAGAAAATGTGAAAAGAAAGTTTAATGTAGAAAAAAAAATTCCCTAGTCATAAACTGTTACTGACATCAGGTAATTGTTAAAGAGAAAACAAGCAGGAAGGAATTGAAGGTCAATGTCTTTTATTATTTCATTTCTTTCATTTTGTAAATAATTCTTAAAGAACTATCAACAGATTTTTTAAATATTTTATTTCATTTTTCTTATTCCTTAAAAAGAATCTTGAGGGAAATAAAAGCCACAATTCTTTTTTAAATTTATTTTTAGAGAGAGGGGAAGGGAGGAAGAAAGAGGGAGAGAAACATCAATGTGTGGTTGCCTCTCGAGCGCTCCCTGCTGGGGACCTGGCCCACAACCCAGGCCTGTGCCCTGACTGGGAATTGAGCTGGCAACCCTTTGGTTCGCAGGCTGGCGCTCAATCCACTGAGCCGCATGAGCCAGGGCAGATTATGAAAATATTTCAAAACAGTGTTGAGGAAGCGGATTGGATTTTGACTTAAAAACAATACTTTGATTATTATTTTAGAGCATGGAAAATTTTATTTCTAATTTTTTTTGGGGGGGAGGAATAAACTTGTCCAAAATTTGAAGAAAATAATAGTTTCTTTAAAAATCACTTACTTGCCCTGAAAGGTATTGGCTCGGTGGGTTGGGCATTGTCCTGCAGACTGAAAGCTCACCGGTTTGACTCCTGTTGGGGCACATGCCTGGGTTTCAGGCCAGGTCCCTGGTTAGGGGAGTGGGATAGGAAACCGATTGAGGTTTCTTGCACATTAATGCTTCTCTCCTTCTCTTTCTTCCTCCCTTCCCCAATCTCTAAAATGTAAATAAATAAAATCTTAAGAAAAAGTAAAATAAAAATCATTTCTTTGAAGATGGCTTTCCAGCAGAAAAATGTGATAATTTATGCGAAAGGGACTAATGTGGTTTGGAAATGCGAATTCAGAGACTCTGTCCACTTTTTACCCTCCCCCAAAGGAGATAGGAAGTCATCTTTGAGTCTTTTACTTTAATATTTCTGTATTTGCTTATGTAAACTTGGACTTGGAATAAAAAGTTCAGTGAGGCTATTCTAAGTTGATATGCATTAGGTAGCCAGGTATCGGCTTTTTACATTATTAATGTCATAAAAAGAATAGGACATTAATTATGTCAGAAGCAGATGAATTCACTTGTTTAGCAAAGGGAAGTTCTTACAGTGTGGTGACATGGACTTCGGTACATTTTCAACATCCAGATTACCATTAACCACCTACATATATTTTATCAGAATTAGCTCCCTATAAACAGACCAAGACTTACTTGAGTCAATTTTAAAATACTAATAAAATAAAGCAGTTTTTTTGTAAAGAAAGACTCATAGATGAAAGTCTTTTGTATAGAAAAAAACAAATCGTGTTTGGCTTGAGTTATGTTAAAGTTCTTTGTGGCTAAGGATTGACATGCCAAGCAACGTAACTGAGTATCAGACCATGGGCTGCCAACTCAGAATTGCAGTGAATGAAGCAAAGAAACTTCCTGAAGGAGACAGGACTAGTGGTCGGTCAGGGTTGAGCTGAGGACGCCCTTCTGAAGTTTAAAATGTCAGTTCCTGTTGTCTACAGCTTGCCAGTTCCTGGGCGAAAAGCTGGGGTCCCTTGTCCATGCTCACAATTAAAGGGTCGTCGGGGTGTCCTGGTGTTGTTCCCGAGGGGGTCCACAGGATTCCAAGAAACAGCTAATTTTCTTAATTTTATGGAAATTTGAAAGATGTCATCATACTACTTGGACTCAAATATTTTCTCTTCAATGCCAGAGAGTATAGAGGGAAATGTATTTTATCTGTCATATTTCTATTTGATGATGGGACTGATAGAGTGAAATAAAATTGTTTAAAAGGCCTGGACAGCAAAGAGGAGTTTCTGGTGGTATAATCTACTGTTTTGACATTCTTTGTAGTAGTGTGCCTTTTCTTAATGAAATGAAAAATTACAACTGTATAAACTTTGGACTCTGGTCAGCTGTGAAACCTGATTAACTCCTTTGGTGCCTGTTCATTGGGCGTCTTGCATCTGACAAGCATTATGTCGGCGACACCGACGTTGCACAGAAGCAGATGTGGTCATTGCCCCCACTGAGGCTGCAGCCCAGTGGGAAAGACGGACACCAAACAGTTACACAGCAAATGTAAATTTTCAGCCACATCAGGTGCTCCCGGGAGAGGGTCGTTGCTCATTGAAGGCCTCCCTCAGGAAGAGTGAAAATGTCCCGAGTCCTCAGGGTGGTGGAAGTTCACGAGCAAAGAGGAAGGAGGAGGGCTCCAAACCCAGGGAGCACAGCGTGTGTGAAGAACAGAAAGCCACCAGTGTGACTGGCGCCCAGAAAACAAAGGGGGAGGGCAGAGGCCTTCCCAGGGGTCGGACTATCCAGGCTTTGGTTGGGTTTTAGCTGCATTCTGAGTGGAATGGGGTGGGGCGGGGTCAGAGTTAAGGCAGCACAATCAGATTTGTCTTCTGCAGAGATCATTCTGGAAGCTCTTGGAGAGTGGAGGGCAAGGGTCAGGAACGGTTGAGACTTAGAGCTGTTGCAGTGGTCCTGGGGGGGCAGATGACAGCGCCTCTGCCAAGGGTGGGGGAGGTGATGATGGAGAGAAGGGGGTGGAATGTGAGCGACTTGGGGAAGGTGGGAGCCACAGGACCAGACTCTGCATTAGATGAGGGTGTGCGGGAAGGCTCCCAGGTGTCCAGCTTGCCAAACAGGGTGGGGGGTGGTGCCCTCCCCAGAGAATCAAGCATGTGAGGAGGGCCAGGTGTGGGGGCTCTGCCTTCATCCACTGGAGCGGCTTTTCTAATGATTCCTCTCATTTCTGCTCTTTCAAACAGGGTAACTTCTTTCAAAATATTGGTTCCATCATCTTGTTTTCTGTTTTTGGTACAGCAATTTCCGCTTTTGTAGTAGGCGGAGGAATTTATTTTCTGGGCCAGGTAAGAAAACCATCTTTGGAAAACTTTGACAGTCTCACATTCTTAGAGCTAGTGCAGCTAGGCGGGGTGGGGACGCCTCCCTAGACGGAAGTCCAGACTCACAGGAGGCACAAGTAAAGTGATGCTGAAGTTGTCCCTCAGTGTGCTCAACGGCTTTGATGTCTGGAATTGAGTGAATCTTTTCCATAATCCTCAAAAGTACAACATTTATTTGCTCTTGCAAACCTATATTGTCTTCTTGAGATACCTAAAAATAAAGCAGAATATGTACCATCAAGATCTTCAGGTTATAACACTATCGGTTGTGTTCTTAGGTACACTGAATCAGGGTTAAATGCTCTTTTTTAAAATTAAAATTTGCATTTTAAAAATCAAAGCTGATTCTGAACGTGTTCACTCAATTCTAATGTGTCCGCCTGTACACTTATATATTCTGGATTTCCCACCACTGCTACACCAGTCCTAGGGTCACCAATTGGGTGTTCTGTGCTTGGGGTTCAGATTGTTTGAATTCATTTAAATCAGCCCTTCCCCCACCCCCCAGCCCCCTGCAGGAAGGCAGTGTTTGTGGTCCTGCCTTATGCACGGCAGTTCTTTTTCTTTCTGGCCAGTAGCGGGAAGTGTGCCTGCTTGAGTTCTGTTAAGTCAGTTTGAAGTTCGGGCAGCTGGGGGACGGGCAGATTTCTCCTGCGGGGGTCAGATGTGCTGCTTCTTTGACGCAGGGCCGTGGGCTCTAAAGCCCCTTCCGTCTGACTCTCACTTCCACTGCCGCCTCGGCAGCACCGGGGTAAACCCGTCCGTCACGCAACCTTCTTCATTGCCCAGCTCCTAGTACCAAATCCGAATAAACTTTAGAAAAGAAAGCTGTGGTTCATTTGGCTTGAAAAACGTAGCATTCTTTTCCATACTTCTGTTGTATGATGATCAGATGCATGTGTAAACTACCAGTTGGAGGAGTTTTAAACATTTTTTTAAGTGGTTTGAGGACAGAAGGTGAATGTCCTTGTTGGTTTGTGATGTAGCACTAACGGGCATTTCAATCTTCTTGGCTGTTCTCCAGGGGGACTTTTTGTGTCTGTGTGTTTGTGTGTTTTGTTTTACAGGCTGATGTAATCTCTAAACTCAACATGACAGACAGGTAAATCTTTCATACTATAACACGCATGCGACTACTTTTGAGACCGAGGGCATTTTGAGACATTGATTCCTGGGTGTGGTACCTCTCTATTCTTTCTCTCTTTTGGTTTTGCTGATGACTTATCTGTAGAATCTATTCTGAATTAATGCGGGTCTCTGAAATGAATCAAAACTAGATGGAGGAAATTTTGAAGATCTCTAGTCAGAACATTGCTGATTGAAACGATTACTATCATTTAAGCTTTGGAGGGAGTAACTCAGGGATTAACCCAGCTCCCTGGGTTTGGGGGAGGAGTTAACTGCCCCCTCCCCGCTACGCCACACACTGCACCACTTATTTATTAGTAAGAACCCTTTTCAGCTGATTTCTAAGTTATTTTCAGTGGCCACAATGAAAAGTACAACTGTATACACTTTGAAATGGATTAAGGATGGAGGGGGGAGTGAGATGTAAATCTTTATTCTGGGATTCCCACCCAGTGTGGGGTGGGGGGTACAGTGGGGAAAGCAGGCAGGGCCACGGGCCCTACTATGGACGTCCTCCTCCTCCTGAAGCTACTCCAGCGAGCTCTCAGGGATGCTGCCTAGAAGCCCAGTCCAGGAATTTCCATAACTGGCTTAGCAAGAAGCAGCCTAGGCAGCTGTCTCTCAGAAGTTTCCAGATCTAGTGCTGAAAAAGCGCATCAGCAGAGTTCGGCCTGGTCTCCTCCCTGAAGAGTCCAGCGAGGATGCAGCCCTGCTCTGTGTTTCTGGGCCCACCGTCAGCACTTGGTTCTTCCTGCCTCAGGCCTGCGGAGCTAGGAAGCGGTCCAAGCACTCTGCCCCAGGTCCCTCCCATCCAGCCCACCAGCGCTTTCAGCCTTTAGCAGCACCCGGGGGACTAGAATCTTGGAGCCCTTTTAATGGGAAATGTGCCTCTGATAGCATTAAGTCCAATCTCATTTTTCTCCCAGGGGCATAAATTTCAGAGCTTTGGTTGAAAGATAGTTTTGATATATAAACAAGTAGCAAAAGTCACATTCCTGTCCCGTAAGGAGCTGGAAATAAACTCGAACTGGTGCCCTGCATTTTGTAGGTGTTTTACCAGTGCAAAGAAATGCCCCAAACCCAGTCCAAGTGAAGGAAGGTATCACAGCCTTCAGTCCTTCAACCTGATTGGGGGCAACTGTGCAGAGATACAGAATGTGCCCGACAAGCTCTCATGGAACCAAACTGAACAGGTGGTTGGGGTGTCGAGGAGGAGGAGTAAGAGAACCGTTCCTGAGACAAGCGGAGTGACAGCCAGGCGGAGTTTCTTCCTCCATGTGCAGACACTTTGTTTCCTGTTGGAAAGTGACTGTCCCCCAGATGGGGAGTGTTCTGGGAAAACTAGCCCGCAGTGGCAAACCCACACAGCTGCAGGGCCTGGCAGAGCTGTTCACGGGGGAGCTGGCCAGGTGCACGCGAGAGGGGGCTGGGGCAGCCGCTCCCCAGCTCCGCCTACTAGTTACCCTTATGCACCCAGAATTACTAGGTATTTTAAAAAAAAATTTTCCAGAGAGGTTTTTAGATTTTAATAGGGAATTTTCTGGTGTTTAAATGTTGACAATTTGTTCAGTTTTTCAAAACACCATACAGGTCAAATGTGGGGCCCACAGACATCTGCACTAGAGAAAACATTTAAGAAAAAAAAGAAGAAAAGAAACCAAAACTTTGTTGCATTTTATTGTAGTGAGATTTCTGCTGGAGAGGTATTTTACTCCCAGATACATCCCAAATTATTTCAGCATCCTAGACTGTTTCCCTTTTTGTTGTTGTTTTTATCTCCCCTGAAGACATGCTCACTGAGTGGAGAGAGAGTGGTGGGGGGAAGGGAGAAGGGAGAGAGAGAGAGAGAGAAACATCAATCAGTTGCCTTCCATAGGATCCCCAGTCCGAATCCGCGACCTAGGCGTGTGCCCCGACTGGAAATCAAACCCACGACCTTTTGGTCTACAGGACGCGCCCCACCCAACTGAGCCCCACTGGCCAGGGCTCTTTTTGTTTTCTTGATGTTGCTATTCTTTAAGATGATGGAATCAAGAGAACACATTTTTAAGTTGAACTTCTAGCTTCTGGTCTTGTAAAAACTGGGACGTGAAGGGGTGAAGTGGAGCAGCTGGTGGCAAGTCACGTGACCCCTCAGGTTCAGGCCTGTTGATGACTCAGGCAGCTCCTGTTTCAGGCTTTCCATAGTCACTGTCAGAAGTGCTCCACCCCAGCTTGGGTCCCCAGCCAGAGCTGAATGTGCTGTGTAGTTTATGCAAAGCATTTCCCCTAGCCCTTTATTGTGAAACCTGAAACAGACAGCAAAGGTGGCCACGTGACGCCACCCCGTTTGGCTCTGTCTCTATGTCTGCTTTCACACGGATCTTCCATCTCTCCATTGCTCTACCCATTCATCGGTCCACCCTCTGGTTCCTGCTTCTGACTGCCAGTTCAGGATGCCACAGGGGCTGTGACAAAGGACATCAGGCAGGCCTCTTTCAGGGCAACTGAAACCCAGTGCAAAGTGGCTTTTCAAAGACAAAGGAGGTTGGTTCATAGAACTGAGGTGTCCCCAGAGTGGTGGCTTCTGGCATGACAGCCGGCCGGGGCCCACGGTGTCAGGAATCTTCCCTGTCACAGCTCCGCTCTTCCCTGATTGACTTCCTCCTTGGGCACGTTTGCCCCATGTGGCAGCACCGATGGCTCTGGGATCGTGTCACCCTTCAGTCATCCTTGCCAAATGGCCAAACTAATTCCCCATGAGCTGGTAAGATGCCTTCGGTTGACCAAGCTTGGGATCCCCTGCCCAGTCCTAGAGTCCCGCACAAACTGCATGGATGGAGAGTAGGGAAGTGGCTCCTCAAAGGAGAACTGGGGTGCTGTTACCAAAACCAGGGTGCATGAGCGTTTGAGCAGGGAGAACTGTGGCCGTCTGCTCTGCTGTGTGGCACTGGGGGATGGAAGGAGGGGCCCTTGGCTGGCAGAGCAAAGTCAGCACATGGCACACGGCCTCCCAGGGCTGTCCCCCATACCCCTGCCTCTCCCGCCACCTCAGAATACACTTTTTAGACAGTTCGCTTCCTTCAAGGCCCCTGCAAAGTTGCCATGAATAAGCGGTGAGAGAGGGAATAAAAGAAGAGAGACTGGAAGGTCTTGTCCGGGATGCAGCACAAGGGCCCCACAGGCGGCTGCCAGCCCAACAGGGTATCCCAGGTTGGCGGTCATTTGCTACTCAGCCTCCCCTCCCTCCCTCCCTCCCTCCCTCCAGCCTGTCTGCCTTCCACAGAGCTCTCTGCGCCACGCTCAGTACCCGTCCTGGGAATATACCCACAGCTGAAATGCAGGGCCCACACCCCTGACACAGGGAAGGCAAGAGGCAGGTGAAATCACAGCTCACAATGTGTGCCACAACTTCTGTGAGGACATGGAAAGTGGGAACTGGGGTCTGAGCTGAGACCGTCTGGGTCTGGTCCTCAGCTCGGGGATCCGGAGACCCTCCTTGAGGTGAGCAAGCTCCCCAGCGTGAATTCACAGGAATTGAACTCGCAGGGAGCTGCCCCGGAAATCCAAAGACCCAGGGTACTGATTTCCGAAGACAACTGTGCCTGGTGAGGCAGCCAGGCACCTCCTCCCACCAGCGCTCCCCTCCCTGAGCCTGGAGTGCAGTGACCATCGAGGGCCCCTGGGGATGGCAGAGTGGACAGTGGATAGCCTCTGGCTGACGGCTCTCGCGCAGGGCCCTCACACTCGGGCTCCTTGTTGTGCCTTGGGTTGTAGGAGGGGCACGCCTACCCATTCTGCCCGTGTAGAGCAGAAGGCCACAGCAGTCTGAGGGGTAGAAGGCTTGCAGGAACACCGAAGAGAGGAAGGACAAACAGGCTGAGATAAGTCATCAGCTCTTCCGGTGGCCCGCAAAGCCCCCGGGGGCAATGAGGCCCTGCCTGCCTTGCCAGCCCCTACCGTCTCCTGCCACTCGCCCTCGCCCTGACCACAGAGCCCCCACACTCGCCGGTTTCTTTCTCAGGCAGCCAAGCTGACTCCCACTGCAGGGGCAGCTTGCCGTTGCCACGGCCCCAGATCTTGGCCTGGCCACCTGCTGCTTGTCCAGGTCCTTGTTCAGATGAGTGTTGTTTCTTCAGAGAGGCCTTTCTTGACCACCCAATCTGACAGCGCATCCCTCCCCCCTTCCAAGTTACTCTTTCTCTGTCACCCTGATTTCCTGCGTAAAAGATGTCATTTTCCGAGTTGGTGTCAGTCCCTGGATGTTGCTGTATCCAGTGTCGTGGTTAGGTAGGGGCACCGACTCTGAGCCAGATGGCCCGTGTTTGAATCCTGCCTCTGCCGCTTGTTAGCCGCCCAACCTTGGACAAGCGGCATCCCTGCCACTCAGTTTTCTCCTGTGTCATCGGGGCAGTCCTAGTACATCTCATACGGCTGCTGGGTGGACTCCTGAGCCACTCCATGTAAAGCGCTTCGTACAGTGCCTGGGACGTGGTCAGTGCACATAAAGGTTTGCTGTTACCATTAGCCTTGGTGCCTGAAACACAGTAAGACATTAATACACCTTTGTTGGAGGTAATGAGACCTGCATGGGCGCTATCAACGAGAGCCGCCGGCCCGGCGGGAGGCAGCTCTGGGGTTGGTGTCTGCCAGCCAAGCCGCCCTGTTCCTGAAGCACGCTAGCGCCTCGCTGCTCTTGCATTTTTTAGATGATACGAATAGGAGTGGGGGCTGGGGCTGGGCACGGGCGGTGGCAAGGGGCAGAGCAGGATTCAGACCCAGCAGCCCGTGGGCCACTCGGGGGCGGCCCCTGAGCTATCATGCTTCCGGCTGCTCTGACCAGCAAGCCTGGGGTCCCACGCATGCAAACCAAAGTCTCCCGCCATCGCTGCTCCACGGAGTCTTGATGCGCGTAGTGGACCACCAGGCCATTCCTAACCACTCTTTCGAGTGGCCATTCACTGCTCCACCCTCAGTGTCAATCACCAGTATCGTAGGGAGAAAAAATACACAACGCCTGTTAATACTTCAGCCACAGTGGGTGCGCTGTTACGTCATATCAAGTACAGCCCTGGCTTTACTGCTTGGATCTGTGGACCACGTGAGGCGCGTTACAGAGTTTCCCCTTCCCGTGCCCCTTGTTGCAGTTTTGCATTCGGCTCCCTGATCTCTGCCGTCGACCCAGTGGCCACCATCGCTATTTTCAACGCACTGCACGTGGACCCAGTGCTCAACATGCTGGTTTTTGGAGAGAGTATCCTCAACGATGCCGTGTCCATTGTCCTGACCAAGTGAGTGTGCCCTCTTCGGGGGACGGAATGGGGGTCCTGGGCACAAAAGGACAGAGGCTTCCGTGCAGCCATAGGTGCAGTTGCTTGTCCTCAGGGTGATGGGTTCACCGGCTTCCCTTTCTGCCCCGACCAGCGTGGACATGCCCCAGGGATACTGTCAGGGGCCATCCGCCTCTTATAACCCGCCTTGTAGCAGTAGCTTGGAGCGCAGCTTCTCATCTGCATCGCTGGGGGGGCTTATTAAATGCGGCGTTCCCAGGCCCACCCCAGGGCTTCTAAGCCAAGTGACTGGTCTGAGTCCTAAGAACTTGGGTTTTTAAGAATTTCCCCAGACGAGGACGGAGCAGCCCGTTGAGAGGTGAGCATGTGGACTGCCCTGCCGCAGACCCAACAGCGGGGACCTTGCTCCCCACTTGGGAGCTGTCGCAGGTCGCCTTCCTTGTCCCAGCTGGAAAGGAGGAGGATAGCGGACGTGGTGGGCATCCCGCCTTAAGATGCGTTGGGTGAAAGCCTCTTTGGAAAACGCAGATCTTTTTCAAATGTGCATCGGTGTCACTGCCCTTGTTGATAGGATCTGAGCAACGAAAGGTGAATCATAAGATGTCTTTGGGAAAAGAAAGGAATTCAAGATAATTTCAAATGTGTTTACCCTTGAACTCTGTGTTTGTGGTGTTCATTAGCATATGTGGGCAAGAGAGCCAAACAGCTCTGCCAAAAGCCAGAAAAGGCACCGACAGAGCAGTTGGAGAGAAGAGCCCTGTGCAGTGTGCGATTTGATGAGTCAGGAGGATTTGGGGAGCCAGTCGGTGTTCTGTTGGAGAGTAGAGTTTCCATGATCTGAATTCTGACTGTTTCCTTTGTCACAAGCTTCCTTGCTAACCCTAACATTCTGTGGTAGTTAGCATTTTCTTAAAAGCTTTATCATAAACTACGTTTGAAATTCTTACACTGGACTAAAAGCATGTTTTATAGTGGAAAGAGCCCAGATTTTGGAGTCAGGCTGACTTGGGTTCAAGTCCTGGTGATGCTGTTACTGGGGACAGATCCAGAGTCAGGGCCCCGCCCCCCCAGCTTGTTCTCAGGTCTTGGTCGCTTGCAAGGGAAGGATGCAAGGGAGAGGCAACCCGTATGGTGGGAATGGGATAGCAAGTTTGTGTGTGAAACGCACGAGAGCGCAGAGCTGCGAGAGGCACCCAGCTGGTCTGAATGCCCCAGGCAGGGAGGAAATAAAGTTGTCAGTAAGTTTGTTAGTGAGATTGTTTTATACGCTTGAGCCGAGGCTACAAGTGGGCACCCAGCTAATCCGAGTGCACCAGCTATTGGGGTTCAGGGGTTGTATACTTTACTCAGTTTCTAGGTTCCTCCTCCTTCTTCCCTTTCTAAACCTTGGGAATAATGTACAGCTACAAAGGCTTTCTTCCTGTTAGTAAAGGCTCTTCGTCTTAGTGAAATTGTTAGGCTCCCCTTCCCAACAGAGTCTCAGGACCCCCCTCCTCCTGCGCTATCCCTGCTTGTGATGGTCGGAAGACCTGACAATCCTATTGGACGAAGCTCGGGACAGCTGAGCCAGAGGGTGGGACGTGTCTCCCTCCCCCTCCCTGCCTAGTTTACTACCTGTCCCACCTACCGATGCCACTCACAGCTATGCGACCCTGGGTCGTCTCCCTCACCACCTGAGCCGCGGGCTTCTCAGTAGTCGGTGGCTGTGAGGGCAGTAAGGCCTCCGCCTGGGGCTGGATCTGAGGATTGAGCAGCGCAATGTGGTGCTCTGCGAAAAGCTTCTGACAGCAAGCAACGCGAGACCCTCTGCCCTCCTGCGCCTGCCCCGTTACTGTTTCACTGTTGGCTCTGTTTTTATGCTACTTCTGTAGGAAGAACTTACCAAAGGTTGCTTAATTGCAAGAAGTGCTTAGCAAACCTAAACAAGACAAACTTTAAAATATTTTTGTTATTCTAAAAATAATACATATATAATTCATATGAAATTGAGAACACACACAAGAAGAAAGGAAGAAAGAAAAATTGCATGCATTGCTGCCCAGAGATAATCACAGTTAACAATTGGGTAGAAGTACACGTATGTCTTACGTGGATGAGCTCACACCCTCATACCGCAGTGTCGCTTTTCCCTGGGACAGAGGTGATAAAATAGTCGTCTGTAGCATCATCTTCCCCTGTTGCTGGCTTTTTCACATTTCTCTTGACAAAGTTTTCTGTAGCTTTATTAGGAAATCCGCACACATCTTGCTATGAGACCTTTAAGAAACTGGATGCTTATATTTTTTCTGAAGATCTACTCTGACAGCTTCTTAGCTTTCCGGTTGTGACTTCGATCACACATCCTGGCTGCACACATCCAACGCTTGTGATAAGGAATTGTGCCCAAATCGGAGGTGACGTCATGAGCTATTTTCATACATTAGGAGCTAAACTCAATTGCTTTGTCTCCAATTTATTTTGTTTTTTAAAATCAGTCAGAAATAGGACCTTTTCCGAGCTTTTCCAGGTCTCTTTGTCACAAAAAAGGCCAAAGATTAGGAGATACTCTCTTTTTAAAATGAGAAATGATGGAGTCATTTGTTAAAAGTAGACAAAGGTTCTTCCTGGCAAGGTGCTTTCGAAGGTCGGGGTCACCTGTGCCGGCAGGTCCCCAGACTGGGTCTGTGGACACAGGCCCACGTAGTTCCCCCACTGGTGGGACGCGGGCGGCCAGGGAGTCACTGCCCTAAGCCACAGCCAGCCTCCCTGACTCTCTAGACGCACTGGTCGTCCTCCATCCGCACTTGTCCGGGGCCCTGTATGGCCCAGACACTGTTCAGAGACCGGTTGGACTCTACGAACTCAACCCGAGGTGAGAGAAGGACGCTGTCAGAGATGTAAACACAGTGGCAAGAGGGGCACAGCCACCCCGCAGGGGTCGCCTGAGGCTTCTCGGGTGGCAGTCTAGCGAGTCAGTGGGCGTTTTTAGATAGAAGACAGGTTGGGGAGCAAGGGGCACGGTAGGCCCGCCCCCTTTTTTGGCATTACAGGAGGGAACTTTTGTCAGCTTTCCTTGGTTATAAGGTAGGATCATGCCTCGTTTTTAAGGGTATCCTTCATAAATGATCATTTTCGAAGTGATCTGACACATTTATCTTTGGAACTGAATATAAGACTGAACTACCCATTTTTTAATGTTTTCACTTTCAGAAGTGCCAGAAAACTAAGTATCTTGTTTCGTCATTAACTTTAAATTATTTTTACCTTTGATTTGTTGCTATGACAATTTATTCTTAAAATAACTACTGTGGAGGAAACCTTTTGTGCTACACAAACCTTTTGAGCTACAGCTTAAGCTCAGGAAATGGATCCTGAAGCAGCATTGTTTTATATTCGTAAGGTGTGAGAAACATGACCTGAAAAGAAATAAAATGTAGAAAATTACCAGGCCAGAAAGAGTCCAGATGCTGCTTTCATTCATCCTGAGTTCAGAAACCATCGGCCTAAGCCTCCGCCACATAAAAAAGCCGTGGCACTGGCCGGTGTACCAGCCAGTGAGCTCCTGGGCCAGGGGCTAGACACTGTGCATGTCCACAGACCTCGGGGAACCCTGGGCGACCTTAGCCTTCGAAAGCACTTTCCCGGTGAGAGCCTAGTTGGAGCCCAGCATTCCCCGAGGCAGGATGTTAACCTGTGGTCTCCTGGTGGGGGAGAGGGGATGGGAGCTGTGGTGCATTGAGGTGAGTTTGGAGAACGATCGGGTGAAAAAAGATTTTTTCCATACAGGACTTGGCAGAAACTTGTGTTACATTGTGCAGTGAATCCCCACAAAAGGCTTCCTGAGGTTGTTTGATCTGGCTACCCTTTAATCAGAGATTATCCGGGTTTATAATTATACCAATTAATGTAATGCTGAGTAATGAAGCTGAATAATACTGCTGACAATTCTTCGCTTTGTTTACTGATTCAGCAAAAGTGTGCTGGGTGTCTTCTGGGTGCTGGACGCTGCCTTAGGCCCTGGACGTACAGCTGTTGAACAGGATTGGTGCCCATGCACCGATTCTTTTAGTTTTCAGCTGCTTTGGAGAAGGCAGCAGCAGGAGAGCCTGAGTAATGGCTGGTCTGCATGAAGGGCCCAGGGCAGGGGTCCCTGAGGAAGTAACACTGACCCTGGGTTCTGAGAAACAAACTGGCAAGTTAGCCGGAGCCAGGGAGGAGGGAGAGGTAACTACCAGGAGGTGCCGGTGACCGCGGGGCCCACCCTGAATGAGGAGAGGGGATTGAGAGGTGTGGCAGGGAGCAGAGTCAGGCTGAAACAGCACAGGAACTTGCTCCTGGAAATGGAAAATACTGGGTGGCCAGGAAGCTGAGACCAGGTGACTAGAAGGAATGCGGAAACGTCACCACCCCTCCACTCCCTACCCCAATCACAGAGGTAGCTGATCTCATCTCCCTCTAACTGCCTGCTTAAACCACTGACCCGCAAGTGCAGTTGACCAAGGTTTGACTGCTGTACAACCTTCCTAGGGTTCTGCCATCTTGCCCCCACAGCGCGGGTGTGAATGCAGTGAACCGGCAACGGCAGGAAAAGGAAGTCGCCCCACCCTGAAGTGGAAAATCCTGCAAGCCCGCCTTTTCAAAACACCTGTCTTTTCGAGCAAGCCTGCTTTGTCCCCAGCTTGTAAAAGCAGCTAAGCAGAGCTAGCCCCCAGCCAGTTTAGAGGACCGTCCTTTCTTCTTGGCTGCCTCCCTTGTGCTCTAGCCCAAGCTTCATAAAATCTGTCTGGAAATTTCTCTGGGGTTTCCTCTTGATTACTATTTTGGGGAACCCAAGAACCTCAGTGCCAGTAACAAGGTCAAGCTCAGAAGACGAGGCGTCCTCCTACAAAGGAGCAAGAAAGCTGCTGATGGGTTCTGAACAGGCCAGTAACCTGGTCAGATGTGCGTTTGTTTTATGGGGAGAACTCGGACTGCTGGGTGGAGAATGGGGTGGTCCCTAGGAGGACAGGGAGGTCTGTAGAGATCAGTGAGGCAGAAATTCAGGGACAGCACTGGAGGGCAGGAAGAGAGAGAAGCTGATGGATTTGAGAAACAGCCTGAAGGCAGAATCTGACTGTAAGAGAAGGATACCTAGTGAGAATAACCCCATTGTAATGGTATAATGGCTTTCCCTTTGGGGGTAAAACCAACAATTGAATTTAATGGCTCTGACAGTTTAACTTTGTTCTGTTACAGGGAAAGGAAAGCTCTCTCAGTTCTTCCTCTTCCTGCCTCCTAAATCCACCCTCTCTGATTCTACTTAGTAGCGGTTCTTCACGTGGCTCCATTCTAACCAGACTGCACACCCCAGCCTCAATTTCAGGTTTTACCACAGGATCCCCCCATGCTGGAAACATTCCCAGGGCCTCCACGGTGGACGAGCAACCCTGAGCCTGCTTCATCAAAAGCCTTTTGCAGGTCCTGAGCTGCCTGCTGCTCTGGCCTCCCATCTTGCCTCTGTCTTCCCCGCTGCGCCCGCCCCATTCTCTTTCTGCATTTGTCCGTACTGACCTATGTAATCACATGTTCCCAGAATGTGCCTGTATTCTCGGGTTCTCTGCCTCTACACATGCTGTTCCCCCTGCCCGGTGCTTTTCCCTCGTCGTTTTTTAGCCCAACCCTAAGCCCAGCCCATACGTCGTGCAGAACGACCTTTGTGTTGCCATAACCCTGTGACCTCACCCCAGATGGTCATGTGTCCCATCTCCTTAGACTGGGGGAGCCCCTCGCAGGCAGGGGCTTGGCCCTCACCTCGGAACCCCTGGGAACTGACACAGGGCCCGGGACAAAGCAGGTGAACAAACATTTGTGACGCCCTGAATGGTGGGACAAAGGAATGAGAGGGTAGTCAAGGAAAAAGCTTTGTGTGCTAAATTAATTTCTAATAACTTTGTCTATAACATTTTAACTTCCTTCTGTTTTTCTTTTATTTCCTAGCACAGCTGAAGGTTTAACAAGAAAAAATATGTCAGATGTCAGTGGGTGGCAAACATTTTTACAAGCCCTTGGCTATTTCCTCAAAATGTTCTTTGGCTCAGCTGCGCTCGGCACTCTTACTGGCTTAATCTCTGCATTAATATCCTTTGAATGTGACGAGCAGGCACGGGTGAGGAGGGTATTCATCACCTCCATCTCCAGCCTTTTTCTCCGGCCCCTTAAGGGGACCAGTGTTAGTCGGAAGTGGTGTGTGATGGAGAATTTTTATGCTTAGTTTTGGCTCCAGGAGCACTTTAATTTAAACTCAAAGATTTTTAAATTTAACATGTGAGATTCCGAATGCCACTTTTTAAAGCTGAAAGACCATGTGCACTGTTGGATATCGGGCCTGATTCCGGAGGCTTCTGAGTTCCGAGAGTATGAAAACTGCATTCAGATGATTTTCATTTTCTGCTGTCTCACTTTTCACATTAAAAAAACTGGAAATTAATTTCACTTGAAAATGTCAAGTTGAGAAAATCTGGAAGTGTTTATCTGGAAGGACCAGAAAAGAGACTTTCAAAGAGAGCTCGTCTAAGTTATTTGCTCTGATTTTTCTTGCTTAACAACCCATAAGCTTTTCCAGCCAGAGAAGGAAAGAGGCCTGTGGAGGCCGGCGACATCTTTATTGCTGTAGGAAATTCGTCATGGCCGTGACAGGAACAGGCACCGACCATTCCGGGCCAGCCAAGCCTGCGTCTCAGGGAGACGGCCACCTGGCCCTCCCCCACCAGCAGCGTGTCTCCCAGATGGCCGGAAAAGCCTCTTTCGCCTGTGACAGGCACGTTTGTCTGCCATCCTGTGGAGTTTTCCTGTCACCTCCCTTGTCCAGAAGTCTAAATGCTCTGCTGACTTGGTTGACAGCTTCTCATATTGCGCCAATAAACAGAACGGAGCAGAAAACTCTCACCAGCCTAATACTTCCCTCCATACTTATCTTTTTCTTATGAGGGGTGGGGAGCATCTGTGGCAATGAAGCCAGGCGCACGGGGACAGTGTTGGAAGATGTAGGGGACTCTCCTTTCCTAGGAGCGTGAGTTTGGACGGCCCCAGGCGGCTCTCCACTGGGGCATTGAGCCTCAGAGTCTGGAAACCCTGTTAGTTCACCTCATCCGATGGAGGAGGAGGAGGTGAAAGTGTGACAAGGCCCGGAAGGGACCCAGCTGTCCCCAGTCCGTCTGCAGCCCTCGCTCTGCCGCCCGCAGCCCTGGCACGTTGCCCACCTTCCAAGTCAGCGTTTTTAAAGGAGCTGACTGAGGTCGATTTTAATTTCCCCCCACTGTTTGTCTCAGGAATTTACATTTCTTAGTTTTGTCAGGTTCCCTTTCTTAAAACTACAGTCTCCCTGTGAAGAAAAAAATCCATGATGACAGATTTTCACGAGTTAGCTCAGAACATTCCAGAATCTTGTATCCATTGTTTAACTTAACGTATCTGGAAGGCAGCATTTGGTGACTTCACTAGATGTCCCATCCACGGTCCTTTGTTTTTCCTTGACAACTGTCATTTACGTGCTCAAGCACATTGACTTGAGGAAAACACCTTCCTTGGAGTTCGGCATGATGATCATTTTTGCGTATCTTCCTTACGGGCTCGCGGAAGGCATCTCCCTCTCGGGTAAGTGAACGAGAGCATTGACATGCTGGGGGGCGGGGGGCATGCTGTCCAGCTTGGGGAGAGGTTATGTCAGCTGGGTCACTGGCAATCACGAGAGACAGGCACAACTCAGAAGAGCTTAAGCAACCAAGGGAATCTCCTGGCCCCTAGGGATACACCTGGATGTAGACCTGGCTGCACCCAGGGCCTCAGGGTGTCACAGTCCCCTTTCACTTTAGCGGCCGTCCTGCAGCAGGATCACAGCGTCACTTCAGTTGTGCCTCTTTCCCGGAACAAGGGCTCCGAAGGTCCTTCCCCTGAGGATGGGGTCAGACTGCTGGGGGCCCTCCCTGGGCGCTGGCACCCTTGGAGCTGCATTGGTCACTGTAATGTTCTTTTTCCAGAACGTCACAGAAGTGAAATCATGTGGTGTGCAGTCGTTTGTGGCTTATTTCTTTTAGTTACCGTAACGTTTTCGAGCAACATGGTGTCTTGAGTGTATTGTATTCATCATCGTCTGCGTTCTGGAGCACGTGCAGCGTATTTATAACAGCGATCTGAACGCCCTTGTTTGCTAGTTCCGTCGTCTCTGTTGATTCGAGTCTGTTTCTGTTGATTCATTCTCTCCAGTTTGTTCATCATGTACCGCTGCCGTTTGCTTGCCTATTAATTTCTGATTGGATACCAGGCATTATGAACTTGGTTATGTTGTTGCTTATTAGATTTTAGTATATTCTTCACAGACTGGGATTTTCTTTGCCATATATCCAAGTTTCCTAGAGTCCATCCTTTTGAGGTTTACTTTTAACCTTTGTCGGGGCAGGTCCGGAGCACAGCCGTTCTGAGGACTCTGCCCCATGTCCCGTGTGTTAGGAGGTTACTCCACTCTGACCTGTGGGAACACGAATTATTCCTGGCCTTGCACGTGCCTGGGGAATTGCTCAGCCTTTTCCTCTTTAGTGATTCTCTTCCAGCCGCTTGTACTCTCACCCGTGCGTGTGCAGATCGGATTCAGTCTAGGATTCAAGGGGACTCGACCGCAGCTTGCGGGAGCTTTCAGTTTCCGTTTGCTTCTCCGCGCCGGTACTCTGCTGCTCTGTGCCCTCCAGCTCTCGGTCTCCCCTTCTCAACCAGACTGAGGTGGCTGGGCTGGGTTTGGGGGTCCCCTCTCTGAGCCTCAGCCTGGGAACCACGTCCAGGCGGTAAGCTGGGCCGGGGCCTGGGGTAGGAGAGGCCACCTTGTTTGTTTCCCGTCTATTGGGAATCGCAGTCCTACCCTGCCCAGCACCCAATCAGAAGACAGTTTTATTCAATATCTTCTACAAGTTTTCTAGCAGTTTATGGCAAGGCAGCAATTTGCGTAGCAATTACTTCTTCACAGGCAAAGCGCGAGTCCCCACGGGTTTTCAGTGGTTCCACTGAACAGAGTTTTCCACAGATCACTTTGTGGAATCACACGCGGGTGTTCTGTGAGCAGACCTTGCCAAGGAGAAAGCAGGGAGGACTCTGGCCGTTTTCACTGGAGAACTCATTGTAAACATCAAGGTTTTTTGTTTTCGTTTTTGTTCTTTAATCCCAAGCCAGTTTTCTCGGGACGTTTCAGCCCACTACCTGCCATTCACTTTCCTCTCCCGCCGTCCCAGAGTTTTGGCACTTACATAAACATTACCTGTGAATCACTTGGCTCTGGCCTAGCTATTTTTACCTCTTTTTTTCTAATTGCTCCCCACCCCTTGAGCTGAACATCAAGTGCCTGGTGGCAAAGATACATTTCATACATCCATTTGGAATTTGTGGTTAAAACAAGGGAGCATGTTCCTTGTCTTTTCTTCACAGAGGCAGTGTTTTCTGTTGGTAGGGGTTTCATTTCCTTAAGGACCTTTGCAGTTCTGACTAGAGGGGCCAAGGACAGCACATGCCAGCCCAGAACTCATGGTCCACCTCTGGGCCTTTGGGACATCTGCCACACAGTTTTCAGAGAAGGGGAGATGCCCCTGGCGTGCTGTGTGCGTTCCACCAGAAGAGCACGAACAGGAAAGCAGATGTCTCTGCTCTCTTCTCCCTCCCTCTCGTGCTCTGCTCTGCCTGACTCTCACGAAGGACTGACAGGGAGTGGGTCCCGTGGCCACTGAGCAGGACATTCTCTCCGCACCAGTCTTACACCCAAATCACGTGTTTAGAGCACAGTGCTTGAGGGCCCCACACTGACCTGGGTTCGAATCCTAGCGCCGCCTCTCATCAGTAGCCATGCGACCTCCGACAGCGGATTTAACCACTCTGAGCATGCTCACATCCCCTTGTAACACAAGTGCCACTCGCAGGCTGGCGGCGAGGGCGAGAGGGACCTATGCGAGTGGAGTCCTGACAGAGGCCTCCATCGTGGTATCACCGGGGCAACTGTACAGTTTCCCCCTTCTTTCCCAACACAATAAATTAACAGCACCCCCTTTCACTCACAAAGTGTCCTGGTTTCAACAGCAAATTGAACACTTGCCCTAATTCTTCCTTGGAAGCATTAGCTATTTTCAGACTCTTCGTTCTAATTCTATCAGTGCAGCCTGTTCCGATTTTTCATTCAAGCCAGTTTTGAGGGCTGCTTTGCCCTCTGGCTCTACAGGGCCAAAGATGCGTAGCCCTGCCCCTTGCCAGGTGAGCCAGCTCTGGGCTGAGGGAGGGGGACTGGGGCAGAGCCACACTCTCTCCAGGTGAGTCACAGAGAGGGGAGCTTTCAGGACATAACACTTCCTATAAAAGTAGGGAACCTGTCAGCCAAAGACGGGGTGCGTTGCCCGGCACCCACACACACAGGCCTATGCCCAAGGAACTCCTCTGCGGCGCCGCTCTGTGTTCACTGGTGGCGGGAGCAGTCTCCGGCCCTCTCTCACTGTGGCATACTGTGCAGCCGCTTCAAACGCAAATTTGTTCTATTTGCACTGACACTCCAAAATATATTGTTAAATTTGAAGAAAGTTACCATTCGTGCAGCCATTCGGTGAGTATTTATTAAAGACCCACCGTGTGCCGAGAACTGTCCTGGGTATTGGGCCACGGTGGTGAATGAGACAAGATCGAGTTCCTGCCTGCAGAAGACAGACAGTAAGCACATGAGCAGGCACACGCCGTAATCTCAGGCAGTGGGAAATGGTAGGAAGAGAGTAATGTGGTAGACAGTGGCTTGGGGCGGAAGCATCATGAGACGGTAGGAAGGTCCCGAAGAGGTGGCCGTGGAGCTGAGACCTGTGTGGTGAAAGAGCCAGCCCTAGGCAGATCTGAGGAAGGGTGTTTGGCAGCAGGAACAGTAGGTGCTAAGGGTGTCAAGATAGGTGGGAGGGAGCTAGGCAGGCTCCAGAAGAGCAGGAAGGCAGCGTGGCTGGAACAGCGGGGCAAGGACCCCGGCCCACCGGCTTCTGTAAGCCTGGGAAGGAGGTGGGAGTCTGCTAATTGCGCAAAGGCACGTTTGGAGGCCTTTGCAAAAATTGCTGGGCTAGCAGTACATGCCATGTATCTAATCGGATCCTGTTTATTACTTTTTAAAGATAAACTTGATAATGGCAGAGTAATAGAACTGGCAATCTGCATAGCAAACTGTTAATGGTAGTTAACCTCTGGGAAGGTGGAGATTCTCTTTATACCCCTGAGCCTGGGTGCTTTAGAGCAAAATTATATTTAGTATTGGGTAGTTAACAAAGAAAACTGACTATGGTTTGACTCAGCCTTCCAGAAGTACACTGTATTTGACCCACAGGAAGACAGGAAGCAGTGGAACTTGTACCGTGCTACCCTTCAATGTCTGCCTTTTGGTCTTGAATCCCTTCTCTATTCCTTATTGCATTTAGAATGGTGGATTTAACTGAGACTGGAAATGGAGTTCCTCCTTCCTCCCTCCCTTCCAGGAGACTGACTGTTTTGCTACACTCTTATTTGCCTCCTTAAATGATTTTTCCATCTAAAAGAAATGTGTCAGGAAGTCTTCCTTACAGGGCATTTTTACCCCTAGAAACGGGCCTGCTTGCGCCATTCCATCCACTAGTGTCTTTACAGCCTGTGTACCGGGTGGCAGCTACAGTGGACGAGGGAAGTCTGGGGGGTGGGGAAGCCGCCTTTGGCTTAGGGAGAGCACAGACGGCAGACACTTGAGCTGTCCCTCAGGCCTTTGCACCCACTGCTGACCTTGACTCTTTCCTTCAGCCCCTAGGAGCCAGAGATGCCCTGATCCCACGCTAGCCTGGGGTAAAGGCCAGAGGCCCATTTTCATCTGGTCTAATTTCATCCCCCAGACAGAGCCTGTTCATCTACATACAGAAAATCTTTAAACATTTGAATTAGCTACATCATTAAGTTAGCAGATTTCCCATAAGAAACAGATATATGGCATCTCTCAGAAAACCAGCAGGAAGGCTGGTCAGCCCGAGGCCCCATGCACAGGGCCGCCCTCCGCCTTGTAGATGGGCTCGCTTGTGCCTTCTTCACCCACGGGCTGCTCACCCACTCTATTTTAATTTTACTCTCTGGCCCTGGCTCTCCGGAGTGGCTGTTTAATGTCAGGGTCCGTGGGCTGTGACACCCTGTCTCTGTGGGCAGGACGGCCACATGGGGAGGCAGCTGTTCGTGTCACAACTTAAACGGGGCTCAAGCTCCTCTGGGGTGACTTTTCCTTCAAGGTAAGAACCCCAAAGTCTCAGCTTTGCTGATGAATGGGTAACCCTTCTCAAACCAGGTTGGTGAGACAACGCCCTTTGAAAGCCAGGAAGCGAGCACCTTTCCGCATTGGCCTGCTCTGCACGAGGCCAAGTGCATAACCACAGAAGTCTTTGCTGCCCTGTTCTCCTCCAGTCTCCACTGAGCTCCAGACTCAGGATCTGTCTCTCCACCGACTCCCTTTGCTTTGCTTCTTGATGGCTTATGGAAGGGTCAGGAAGGGCCAGCTTTCCAGGTGGTCACCTGCAGGATCCTACGGGAGAGCCACCAGAGGTTGGTTGTCGTGTGCGTGGTTTTTATCTCGCAGCGCAGTGGTTCCGAATGGCCCAGCCACAGTCTTCTCAGCGTTCTGCAGGAGCAAGTATGGAAGCCTCCTGCCCCCTGCTTCCCCTGCTCCCATCTTGTTGGGAGTGGCTTGTGGTCAGCGTCGCTGGAGTGTCCCTGTCCAGCCTCCTCCTTTCGGGAAAATGAAAGAGCAAAGAATGTGCTGTTTGCTCGGAGGGCTAGGAGATAAAATGTTCTGGCTTCCGCTGTCACTTGGGTCAGCACATGCCTTCTGGGCCAAAGAGTAGGGTCTTCCTATATCTTGTAGGGGATTGTTTATACAGGAAGCTTAGCCATTGAAATGTCCCTGATGTGGTTCTATGAATGTTCACCCTTTCATAAAGGTAAAGTTCACGATTAGTCCATGTTTCTACAAAATAACAGGAGTTAGAATTTTGCTTGTAAAGTCTGACCTGCAGTTCATATATATATATTTGTACATTTGCTTATTTAGCAACTTTATAAAAATGTCAGCATCCTTACATGAAATAGAGACCCTAGACAGGGAGACTCTGAGAGGAGACCTGCAGTGCTTCAGCCATGAGGGGGGCAACAGCCCAACGTGGAGACTTAAAACATTAGGAGAGAAGCCCTGGCTGGTGTGGCTCAGTGGCTGAGTACTGGCCTGTGAACAAAAGGGGGTCACAGGTTCGATTCCCAGTCAGGGCACATGCCTGGGTTGCAGGCTGGGTCCCCAGTAGGGGGCATGTGAAAGGCAACCAAACATTGATGTTTCTCTCCCTCTCTTTCTCTCTCCCTTCCCCTCTCTCTAACAATAAATAAATAAAATTTTAAAATACAAAATAAATAAATCAAAATGTTTAAAAATGTTAGTAAACAACAGAAGTTATAGACTCTCATGGAGGGCTTTAAGAAAAAGGCACTGCTTGTTATAATGCACCTCTCTATATTGTAAGCGTATTTCGTGGTGATTATAGGGGAACTCAAAATTAAGGAAAGTATTAAAAAGTAAATTAAAATCTACCGAGATCCTTACGCTTTCTGTCCCTCCTTCTGTCCGTGGGTGGCAGTGACAGCCCACGCCTGTCCTGTGATGGGCACTCTGCATGGCTGTCTTCATTGCTCTCCTAACAGTTCATGAGTGGGTACCATTGGTCCTATTGTCCAGATGAGAAAACTAAGCTCTTGCCACCCCAGCCCTTGCCCTGGCTGGTGTGGCTCAGTGGACTGAGCGCCAGCCTGTGAACCAAAAGGTCACTGGTTGGATTCCAGTCAGGGTACATGCCTGGGCTGCGGGCCAGATCCCCAGATGGGGGCATGGCAACCAATCCACATTTCTCTCACACACTGATGTTTCTTTCCTTCTCTTTCACCCTCCCTCCACCCTCTCTGAAAATAAATAAAATCTTCTAAAAAGAAAAAGAAAACGGGCTTGGCGGGGGGCTGGGGGGAACTTGGCCCGAGGTCTGCCAGCCAGTGATGAAGCTGCCAGACAGAGGGGGCCTTAGCATTTCTCTGCAGCCTCTGGGAGGCCTCAGGTAGTATTTTCTTTCCTTTTTTCTGAGAACACGTAACATTTTAGGCTGCAGGGACTTGTAGGAAGCGGGACCTACTATTTGTGGGTCACATGGTAGGCGCTCTTCTGCTCTGCTCACTCAGCCCCTTCGTCCCTCCCCAGGCATCATGGCCATCCTGTTCTCAGGCATCGTGATGTCCCACTACACGCACCACAACCTGTCCCCGGTCACCCAGATCCTCATGCAGCAAACCCTGCGGACCGTGGCCTTCCTGTGTGGTGAGTTCTGCCGTTCTGTGCTCTGCGCGGGCCTGCCCGCAGCTGCTCATCCCTCTCACCCTCTTTGAGGGGTTGAGGGTTTTCCTGGCAGAGAGGCAGGAAAACCCTCAGAGCCAGAAAATACACCCCCTTATCTTTTGGTAGTTACTCTGGCTTTTCAATTCCATAACGTAAACCTAATGCCCAACAAGTGGAACATCTGATGCCTGCAATCTTAAAACCAAAAATAGTGAAAACTCCTAATTATGAACATTTGAGACTCATGCATTTTAATGTATTAAAGTGACATTAACAAAAAACGTTTTCCTTTGGAACTGATATTGATGAGAGTTAGGGGAATAAAGACTCCATAGTCAAAACGAGAGTTTGGGAAGTCCTGGGGTAAGTAAAGTTTAACAAGTTCCTGAACCGCGAGACTTTTCAGCTAGTGTGCATTGTGAATTTCTGAGAGAGAAATGTAGTTACAGCGCTTCCCACGCTTGTCCACAGGCCCCTTGAAAGACAACTTGGGGAGGCATCGCTGTTGAGCTGGGGTACACCAGGATGGCTGCCGCCCGCCCCCCGCCCCACACGCATACCTCCTCCCTAGCTTATGCATGGGGGGTGAAGGGACCACGCACCCTGTCCCTTTGCTCTGGTGCCAAGTGTCCGAGCCCTAGCCAGCGCCATCAGCATCTCCCCGGTACTTCAGCGAGGCTGGTCTCACTTGGAAGCGTGAGTTCCACGCTGTCACGTGCGAGGAGGCAGGGGCAGGCTGTTCATTCCCTGGGTGAGGAGGCTCACACGTCACACAACTTGCCCACAGTCACAGGGCTCAAAAGTGACTCTGAAGCCAGGTCTGTCTCTTGCGGTCCAGTCGGTATTTTTCCCAGTGCACCCCTCTCAGAAAGTCACAGCTAAAGACTCTGACCTTGGCTCTCACAGGTAAAGGGTATAAGGCAAAACATCCATCAAATTCTGCTTGGTACCCAAGAGATTAGTGCATTTTAGGTTCCACAGCACCCACTTCCGACACAGGCGTGTGGAAAACAGGCCTGTGGATGGCATGTCTGCTGATGCCATCTCTGTGCAGAGCCGGAATTTGCAGCACGTCTGAGTGTACAAGGCTCGTGCCCTTCAACCCACAGTTCTACCGCCAGGAATGTCGCCTGTGCAGAATCACAGCGCCTGTTGTTTGTAATATTAGAAGTAGAAACAGCTGAAATAAGCAACAACAAAGGATTCATTAAATTAACCATGACATCCCAAACAGGGTGGGGCGGAGGTGCATGTACAGTTGTTTGTACGGAAACTAATACAATAAATAATAATAATACAAGAATAAACTGCTTTGCGTGAACCTGCTTTTGCCTACAGGAGTTATGCTGCCAAAGAAAAGCATAACATAGATCCCAGTGTGTTCTAAATGAGCTGATTTGGAAACATCACAAAAAGTATTTAATGGATCAGAAGGAAATTCAAGGAGGAGAGGGGCGGATCTACTGTCCAGCTGGTGACCTGTTTTAAAAATGTATACATTTGAGGAAAAACAGGGCCGAAATGCTTTTAAAACAGCCTCACTGTATTACGATGTTCAACGATTTAAAAATGGCCTTTTCTCCCTGGTTATGGGGCTGTCTGGGGGACGTCACAGTTTAAGCAGGGACCTAGTGCTGGAAACGTGCAAGGTGCTTTTCCTTAAGGTACACCCCCACTGCTTGTACAACAAGCGTACGTGTTGGACTCTCTGGCTTGTGGAGTGAAGCCAGGGGCTGGCAATGTGTCTCTCCCTGCAGACCCTGAGGGGGTGAGCCACCTTCTAAACCCGCGGTGGCGTTAAGAACGTGAGGTCCGTCATTTGGCTTGGTCCGCTCCGGCCAGGAAGATAGCAAAGGGCCCTTTCACACTAGTCACGTGGCCCCTGCAGCCATTGGCTCTGACTTCTTGCCACTTTGCCAGCAGTCGGCACCCTTGCTAATCGGTGTTCAGCAAGTGGTCTGGGTGCTAATTTGCATGAGTACTTGACAACTGCCTCACTAAATTAGGAGGCTCTGAGCAGCAAGCACATGTGGCTTGTGTGACAGAGAAGAGTGAGAGAATCGTAGGACAAGCTTCGCCAGGTATTGGTTGCAGGATGTCCCAGAAAATAAGCCGGTGTTACACTGCATTCCGACTGACTTGTGAACGTTTGCTTGCTTAACAATTTAGTCTGTGTTGGAAGAAATAGTCGGGGCTGAATAATCCATTCTTTGGTTTGTTTCAGAAACATGTGTGTTTGCGTTTCTTGGCCTGTCCATTTTTAGTTTCCCTCACAAGTTTGAAATTTCCTTTGTCGTCTGGTGCATAGTAAGTATTTTCCTCGTTTTTATTTAATTGCGTATTCACAGCTCAGTAACCACATGTTCCGGATCCATTTATGTAACTGTTAACTGTTCGAAGTCAACAGCTACATAGACACTCTTTTGTTTAAAGTTTCTTTTGTTAAAAAATCACAAACATACAGTAAAGGGATGGAGTTAAATGAATGAATATCCCCAGAAGAGGATTTTGGTTTCTTTTGAAATTTTAAATGGTCTTGAATGTTACAGGCTTCTTTTAAAAGTACAAGCTTATGAATTTTTATGGTAGGTGGTAAAAGCAGATTTCAGAATTGAATATGTATTTGAGCATAACCACGTGAAAACATTATGCATAGAAAAAAGAAAATATGTAAAGAAAATTTAGCCAAGTGTTCCCAGTGCTGATAGAACTGGGGATGATTCTTTTTCTTCTCCGAGTTTTCTGGGTAGCGTGTCAGGAGTGTATTTCTTACTGTGGCTCCCCCAGGCGTGTCCGTGCATTGGCATGACCTCGGACACTTGTATCAAGTAAGGATGCCGGCTCCCCCCCTGGAGCGCCACCCAGGGGACTCATCCCAGGTGCCGCTCACCATCAGGAGGGCTCGGGAAACTGTTCCGATTGCACTGGGGGTGGCAGGAGGAGACAAATTAAAATGCGCCGCTAAAAAAGGAAAGTAGAAGCTTAATTGTTTGCAGCAGAATCAGATCCTTGTGGAGAAAAGAACAGTTCAGCATCCGAGAGGAAGGCCCAGCTGTCCCAGGCATCTGACCAGTCGGGCGTTGAGCCTGGTGTCCCCGGGTGCTGTCTGTGCTCTGCATCTCAACAGGCCCCCCTGTGGGTCCATCCTGCATCCCCAACGTGATCTTTTTGTCCTCTTTTTAGATCCCATTGTAATAACGCGCTTAAGAAGTATACTTTACTATTGTTGAATTATCATAATTCATCTTCAGTTAACTGTTACCGCCAGCCCCACTTAACGAAACATGGCTCTCGGGAGGTGAACCTGTTATTGTGCACGGTCATCTGCCGGGTGCACGCCCCGGAGGCCTGCCTGGCTGGCGTATGGGGAACCCGAGACACAGAGGAGATGAGGAGCCCTCGGGAAAAAGATGGTTCTCCTTGCCACCCAGGTGCTTTCACCTGTCAGTCAGTAAGAGTGCGTAGCTTTTGTCACTGGTGTCTTCCAAATTCGGGTTTCAGGACAAGAGGACAGCAGCAAGGCTTTTCAGAAAGTATGACAGTCTTTAGGGTGGGCACTGGGGACAAGGGGCCACTTTTGGTCCAACTGAAACATGAGTGTGGGGGCGGAAGACTGGGTGCCGGCAGGTGAAGCCCAGAAGAGGCCATGTTGGCCGTGGGCTGGGAGGAAAGGAAGGAGGGAAGGGGGCCTGGAGTGTGACTCGGTTTGGGCCAGTTACTTAACCCCTCTGTGTCTCCCTTTCCTTGTCCCTAATATGGAGACAGTGCCACCTACTTCGTAAGACCATTGCAGGGATCCAAATTTAACAAAATGCATAGAAAATGCTCAGCACGTTGTCTGGCACGTAAATGTGAGATGATTGGGAGCCATTGTCAACTTGACCATCCAAGGCACACGCTCCGAAGCACACTCAGTTCGAGCTGGCTCAAAGGGTAAACTTGGAGCCTGCTTTATGTACTTGTGTATACTATCCTTTCCGAGCCTGGAAACATGGAAGTAAATTAATAAGGAGATCTAAGTACCCACTTAGATAAGATTTAAACTACATGAAGCTGTATTTTATTAAGACAAACATGCTTTTGGAGATGGTCAGCAACCAAAAGCCATGGCGAGCAGCTGGCTGGGTTGTGTGACCTCCTTTGAGGACCAGCCGTCGAGTTCCTTTCGCTCAGGGAGCAGCTTTTGTGTGCTGGCCCTTCCCAGCCTGTCCTCCTTCCCCTGAGGAGTAGGCCCCCGAGAGAGGCAGGGACCCCTTGTCTGTCCCTCCAGAGCTAGCCCTTTGGGAACGATCAGCACAGCCCCGTCCCAGGGCGGAGCACCTGTGGAGGAGTTAGGCTGCCCTTAAATTAACCTCCGGGTGCATCTGCGTGGCCCCTGGGCATTCAGTTCTGTTCTGCTGTCATCAGTAAAGCCAGCACCGGCACCTGGTCAGTCTGCCCCTTCTGACTGCTGAGATGTAGTGTACAAACTTCACCTTTTCCCAGACACGCAGAAACCAGGCAAGGACAGCCCACCCAGCCGGGTTTCTGAGTAGTGTCGTGTTGCTCACGCCTTTTGTAACCGAGAGAATGCTCTGCTTGGAGTGGGTGTGCTACAAGGCCTGCGTGAGCTGCAATGAGCTTCAACTTGAAGCACCAGAGGTTTCTGTCTAAGACTTGTCCGTCGCTGTTAACAGGTGCTTGTGCTGTTCGGCAGAGCGGTGAACATTTTCCCTCTCTCCTACCTCCTGAATTTCTTCCGTGATCATAAAATCACCCCGAAGATGATGTTCATCATGTGGTTTAGTGGTGAGTCCAGCTTTGAATGAACCGTGGAGGGAAGATGCCTCTTGCGAAGGTGCACGCCATGTAGAGGGCACATGTGGCCTGCTGGAAACGAGTGTGCTTCGGGAGCCCATAGTCACTCAGAGCCCCAAGCCCATTGGTGCTGCCAGGAGCTGCACAGCAGGGGGCGCTGGACCTGCCACTTCCTGTGCTGTTGCCTGCAGGCTGGGTGGCCCTGGGAGGACGCAGTCTCTCAGTCTCCTGAGTGGATTGTGGGGAGTAACAGGACCTGGTTTACAGTTTCCTGTGAAGAGCAAACGAGGCCGCGTGTGCAGAGCGCTCAGCACGGGCCCTGCGTGTGCAGGGAGGGCCTGGTCTGCATGCACTAGCCCTCGTGTTTCTAAACGTGAGCGTTGGGCTGGATAAATAAGTGCGCATGCTATACTTCGCAGCCTGCACAGGGCAGCTCACGTGATCTGCCCAACCACGCTGTGAAGTGGGAACGGAGGGGAGCTTCCCCCGGGCCCCACTTCTCTGCGGCCTGCTTTTCTCCCACCCTAGAGCCTCACGGGATGTTTGTGCTCTCCAGCGAGATAGGGTAGGCTGTCCGACTGGCCCAGAGAACCGGGTCAGGGTGCCACTCCCCTCTCCTCTCACGCCCTTCACTGTCCCCCCAGGCCTGCGGGGCGCCATCCCCTATGCCCTGAGCCTACACCTGGACCTGGAGCCCATGGAGAAGCGGCAGCTCATCGGCACCACCACGATCATCATCGTGCTCTTCACCATCCTGCTGCTGGGCGGCAGCACCATGCCCCTCATCCGCCTCATGGACATTGAGGACGCAAAGGCGCGTCGCCGGAACAGGAAGGACGTCAACCTCAGCAAGACAGAGAAGATGGTTAGTGCTTGGTGGGCCCGGGGTGGGGTGGGGCAGAGGGTTGGTCCCCACCAACTGCCAGGAAATGGGGAAATGAGACACAATTTGAGGATGCTCGGCACCTTTGCACGCACACACGCACACATGCACAGGTGCAGTTGCCCAAGCCGACAAGGAGGTCGAACCGAGGTTCTGAAGCATAGCTCTTGGGTGGCTTATTTGCCAGCCTCGTGGCCTGGTGAAGCCACAGAGGTCGGAAGTCGTGGACAGGGAGCGTGGGCCTGTATCAGACTCTCCCGGCAACACTCCTCCCCTGCCAGTAACCGCCCCACCCCATCAGGGCTGGAGACTGGAAGGTTTCAAAACCACATCATTCCCAGTGCTTCCCGAGAGCTTCCTGTGGGGGCCTAAGTGGGGGAAGGTGGTTTTGATGAGAGGTACCCCATCCTGAAGCCAGTCAAGGGCCTGACTGGGGACTGGGGTTCCCAGGACCCAGCTGCAGTAAGCCTGGGGCCCCATATCCCTGCCAACCTCTGCCTCCTCTGAGCCACCCTCCTGCCGGTGGATTGCGCCCCCCTCAGGCCCCCTGTGCTGAGCTAGACTCTCTGACAGGCACAGAGGCTGCCCTGGCCTCTCCCGCCTTTCTGCATCGGCTCCCCTGCTCCCTCCCCACACACAAATTTCCATAAATGCATCTTTTTCTAGTTGCCTCGGTAGTTTTGGTCACAGATGGCACAGAAATCCTCAGCCAGGAGACAGGGCAAGGGGATGTACTGCCCACTTCTCACACGGGAAGTCGGGTCCGGGCTGTGCTGCGGGAAAGAAACCTTCAGAGGACCCCGTGCTGGGCCTCCTCCCTCCCTCCCTCTCAGTGGCCCTTCCCCCACCCCTGCCCACCCACCTCGGTTTCACCGAAAGCTCTAGTGTAGGCCTGAAACCCGTCAGTGGGAGTCAGAATCGGTGCAGGTCTCCAGGGTCCTACAGGTCTGGGGTGGGGCTGGAAATAATGTGCATGCCTAACAGGTTGCCAGGCACTGATCCTGCAGCCACACTCGGTGAACCAACAAAACCCCGTGCCCCCCCACCCCCACCCCCGGGCTCTAATAGAGGCAGGGTGTTTGCTCAAAGGAAGCACATGCAGTTGAGGGAATGTTCTGTGGCACAGGCACAGTGCTTGAGTCTCCTTGGACTGTGGCAGGACGCCCGATGACCTGCAGGAAGCAGAGGCTCTTGTCATGGCCCTCGTGCAGCTGAGAGCACGGAGGCACAGAGAGGCCCCTTCACAGAGCCAAGGTCGCATGGAGTCTAGAGCCTTCACTCTTCATGGTCCACTGGAGGTCCCCAGGGTGGGCTCCTGGGCCAGCAGCATCATGAGGAACTTGTTAGGAATGCAAATACTTGGGCCCTCTCCCAGACGCCCTGAATCAGGGACTCTTCGAGTGGGCCCAGCATTCTGGGGGCTCACAAGCCCTGTGAACCAGCGCAGGCCCAGCCAGCAGGCTGCAGCTGCAGAACGGCTCCTGCAGCAGAGCAGCGCACAGGCGTTCGGTCAGGTGCGGCCACCTGCAGAGGCTGGGGGCAGGGCTGAGCAGGGGCAGGACTGAGCAGGTCCAGTGAGTGTGAGGCCCACTTGCTGTCCAGGCCTGCTGTGCCCCGTGCAGGTGTTCTCATCATTCCTCCATGGTTCCTGCTGGGATTGTCTGTGTGTCTCATCTCCTCACACTGCCCTCTCCCCGTAGAAGTCTCCTGGAAGCTTACAAACCAAGCCCAGCCCCAGCCCAGAACTTCTGATATATTCCCAGTTCTGGTTTATTCCTGGGTATCTGTCACGTTGTTACAACCTTCCTGCCTCCCTGCAGGCTCCCAGGAAGCCCCTTGCTGCCCACAGACACACTGCATGGATTTGGAAGTACAGGTGGGGCTGGGGACACGGGTGGCCAGGGGTGAGGGCTGCTAGGTAGGCTGGGTGGTGCAGGCTGCCAGGAAGATGCCAGCCATCTGCTGGCCCTCATCTGCCTGCCGTCCCTGCAGGGCAACACTGTGGAGTCGGAGCACTTGTCGGAGCTCACGGAGGAGGAGTATGAAGCCCACTACATCAGGCGGCAGGACCTCAAAGGCTTCCTGTGGCTGGATGCCAAGTACCTGAACCCCTTCTTCACGCGTCGGCTGACCCAGGAGGTAGGACACAGGCCAGTGCCACACAGCTGGGGGTCCCGTGCCTTCCTCCCTCAGAACCAGCACTGGCCAAGGGGGTGGGGGAGGGAAGGCTCACATGCTGTGAGGGGGAGGGGAGGCCGGGCCACCAGCTCCTGCTTGGCTCTCCTTCCCAGGATCGCATCTGCTGTTTTTCCTTTGCCGCCGGATTTAGTGCTAGTTTAATAATAGACTTGTTAACACAGTTTGCTTTTCCTGGATGATAGACTCGGGACGTTGATCGGCTACCGAATCTGAGCTGAGGAATTTCAGACATGCCAGGGCTGCAGGCAGTAGCCCAAGGCTCAGGCTCTTGTTCCATCATTCCAGGCACTGCTGGCTTCTGGGTGACAGAGCGGGCAGCAGTCTCAGGGGCCAGCTTGGGCCTGCTTTGCTGAAGCAGTCACCCTGCCCTGTGCAGGCCTTCAGGGTGGGGCGGGGTTCTTCCCACTGCCACCCCTTTGTTGCTGCCCCCTATTTCCCACCACGCGGCAGTCCCGATGCGGTCTGTGAGCTCGTACTACTAGGAGCCGCACCAAACCGCACCAAACGGTGTTCACATTTGCTGCAGCTCATCCTCCCAACAATCCCAGCAGAGGCGGCTGTTCTGTCACTTGAGAGCTGGGAAGGCTGCGGCCCAGAGGGCTAAGGTAGCCCCCTGAGGTCACACAGCCAGTATGAGGCAAAGCCGGAGGAGAGCCCAGGAGTGTCTGATTCCAGAGCCACAGTTTTTAACATCTTGCCACCCTGTCTCCCACTCCTCCTGTTTCTGAGTGACACCTCCTGTTACCTCCACCCCCACAAAGAAGAATCCCAGCTGACTTAGTTCATGCTTTGAAACTATGTGTGGCCGTGGCCCCTGCCTCCCATATCCCTACAGGTACAAAGCAGCTCTTCTCCCTTCCTCGACCCTGACCCTGACCCTGACCCCACTGGCTGGGTTGTGTCTCCTGCCTCAGGACCTCCACCACGGGCGCATACAGATGAAAACCCTCACCAACAAGTGGTACGAAGAGGTGCGCCAGGGCCCCTCTGGCTCCGAGGACGATGAGCAGGAGCTGCTGTGACAGAGCAGCGCCTCCCCCTGGCCCCCAGGATGGACACCCAGCAAGGGCCCCAGGGCATCTCTTCAGGGAAGATGAGAGTCCAGGGCAGCTAAGGCGCTCGTCACCTGGACCATCCAGGCCTGTGGAACCAGCCGGCTTCTGAAACACGCCTCTGCTCCACTCCTCACCGAGCCAGACCTTGCTCACAGTGTCGCTCCCAGCTTGCAGGTCAGAGGGAACACCTGTCTAGGTAGAAGTTTCCTTTTGCTTCTGTAGCCAAGGCAAACAGTCGTTGGTCCAGCCGAGGCCCCTGAGAGGAGGAACCCTGCTGTGGAAGCTGTCCTCACTGGGTGTCCCCGGGGTGCTGGTCTGCAGTCCGCCATGCCCAGCTTCTGCCACCACCGCGACCCCCGGAGTGAGCAGGGCGAGGAGCCCGCTGCTACTTGCCTCCCCCTCCTAGAGGCTCCTCAGGCCCCTGCAGCAGCAATTCTGACCTAAGTGGCAGGCCCAGAAACCTTGAAAACCTCACACTCCCCTTGGTGATGTTCCTTGTACACCCCGAGAAAGAAAAACCGAGTGACCTTTTTCTTCTGTACCTCTGATTGGCACCTCACAGGCTGTCCCCCTGGGTGGCAGGCAGCCACCACCTTCTCTGGGAATACTGTGAATGTTTACACTGGGAACCAGCACGCAGGCACAGGCCCTTCCCTGGAGCCCCTGCGGAAGCTGCCTCCCTGGGGCTGGGGGAGTGCCTTTTCTGTGGGGTCAGACTGCCCCCTAGAGGGAAGAGCTAGAGGTCCAGCGCTTCCGCGGGCCAGCAGCCACTGCCTGATTTCCTTTCAACTCATGCACTTGAACCAGGTGGTGCAAGCCCAGCGGTCACCTCCCTCACTTTGATTCCCTCTATTAGATGTCCTTGTGTGTCCAGAGGCTCTTTTTCCTGGGCTGCACGGGGCCTGCCAGCCTCTTACCTGCGGCCACCTTCACTGCTAATCGGCCGCATTGCCCCTCTCTCCCAATTCTCTACTCTTGGGTGCCACCCATGCCAGGTCCCAGCTCACCCACACATGGAGACGGGTCCAGAGCCTACTGCCCCTCCCCACACTCCAGCCAGATGCACCGATCCTCGCCTGCAGTCCCCAGGCAGCCACTGTGACCCCAGGACCCACCCGTCCTTTCACAGAGCGCTGGCCCTCTCCCTCTCACACCCCAGGGTTCCCAGCGGCCAGTCACATCCAGATGAAACGGAGTTGCTGACTCCCACGCCCGCTCCTCGCCTGCCCTGTACCAGGCCTCGTGTCTGTCTGCCTGCCTTTGCCCATCTCCAGGCTGTTGGCAATTCCCTCGTGTGGCTCAGGGTCCCAGCTGGAGCTGGGACGTGTCACCCTCTGGGTGGTTTCATTCACCGTGTGCACACCCTTGGCTTTCTGTGGGGACCCAGGGAGCCAGCACGTCCATCTCTTTTGCCTCAGGCAGCGTGGCTCTGGTTGTCAGGAAAGACTGATCTCGGGCCCTTTGTGGACTCGTGCGTCCAGCCCACGAAGCCGGGCCCCTCCCCCAGCCCCTTCCCTTTCCCTAGACGTGTAAGGCCAGTCAGGCAGGAAGCACGCGGTTTCCTTTTTGTGCATGAAAAGTAAATTTGTACTTGATAGAGCTAGAATATGATGTTTGTTTTTGTAATCTCTCTTCTTAACCCCATAATCTGAGGCAACAGGTTTCTTTTACGCTACCTGATACCTCACTGGAGGGATGATGTGGGCATAACTCTGGTCTCATCATTTCCTGTTTCCTTTTAGTGGAAAAGCGAGAGGGGGGACTTTTGTCCTCATGAGGCGGGGGTGGGGTGGGCCAGGGTATGAAACCAGATTGTTTCTCTCACCCCCAACTCACAGGTAGTTTTAAGACTCAGAATCTGATCTCAGAGGCAGAAGCTGCATTGCAAACTCAATAGCTTGCCAGAAAAAAAAATTTTTTTGGAGTTCAGAGAGTAAGCAGTGAAGAGGTTCTTTTCAATTCAGACTGGCCCTTGTCACCAGGTCCTGCCTGGCCTGCCACTTTTAGCTGAGACCTGAAAATGACACTGGTAGAGAAGCGTGGGGGGGCTTGGTGGAAGGCCTCAAGGCTTGGCTGTGTGGGGGTAGGGGCACCTCCCCAGCAGGTACCAGCACTGGTCTGGGTCTCCCATGGGCCTCTTCTGCCCCCTGCTGGTCTAGTGAGGGCTCAGCCTGGAAGAGCATTTCCACGGAAACGGGAGTAATCCTCGTTCCTCAGTCATCTGTCTGGCTAGTCACCTTTGGAGCAGGCAAGTCTACAGAGACATATTTTTCTGGTGGATTTTTTCTAATGTCTTTGCCTGAGAATCATAACTTCCTGCTGTCTACCTTTAGCATATCTAATAATTCTATCATTTGGGGTAATAGATGCCTATAAGATTTTTTAAAATCCAGCACAACTGTAACTTCTCACATACTTATTTTCTTTGAGGTCTGGGCCACGGGACAGCAGAGCTACAGACAGCATGTAGAGAAAGGGCTAGAGTGTGAAGCTAGTGCCTCTGGGGAAGCTGGCCATTCAGCCAGTGAACTCAGGAGGCGTGCCTGGCCTGGGGAGTGGGGAGCAGGACGCACCCCTGGTGTCCCCTCTGCAGTGCTGTCGTTGCAAGGCCCCCGGGAACCTTGAGGCTCAGGGGGTGAGACCTCCCAGGGGAAAGAACTGGCTCTTTCTAGGTCTCCAGAGATCAAGTTTGGGCTGGCCAGGCAGGAGGTGGCTCAGGGCCACAGTCTGGTGCTCAGACACTCAGTCCAGAGGCAACATGGAAATGCTCCACCCCCAGGCCGGCCACCTCTTTTCACAGTGGGCACGCTAGGCAGGCCCTGGCTGCTGTGAGGCCCAGGGGAAGGGCCCGACCCAGAGCGCTGGCAGGCCCTCAGCACCCCAAGTCCCCCCAGATAGGCTGTGGTTTGCCTGCAGATGCCTTTGTGTGAGTGGGGACCCTTCTTGGAACCCACGGCAGCGGTGCTATCAGCAAGACTTGGCCTCACACGGTCTCGGTTCCATATTCCCACAGAGGCCCACACATCTGGCAGGGTCCTCAGCAGAGTGGCCACAGACAGGATCCTACTTCTGCTTTGGGGGAGACAGCCAAGGTGGTGGTCAGCTTCTCCTCAGCAGGTCATGGCTGTCAAGTTACAGGCAGGGCCTGGGGTGCCACGGTCTTAGGACTGGCCCTTGATTCAAGCAGGAGAAGGGGTCTCTCGGTAGCAGTGCTCTGCCACTGATTAGAACTTCAAAGGCAGAAGAGGAATGGTCCTCCCCCACTCCCTCCAGAAGGCAGGCCTGTGTTTCTGCTGCTGGTTGGTAAGTAGGAAATCAAATGTGAAACATTCCTAGTACAGCAGCCAGAATCATTAAGTTGTTCCTCAAGGCCCCAGGTCATATGTTTTATTTTATTTTATGTTTTATTTATTTTTAGAGAGAAGGGAAAGGAAGGAGAAAGGGAGAGAAACATCAATTGGTTACCTCTTGTATGCTCCCTGACCAGGAATTGAACCAGCAACCTTTCACTTTGCAGGATGATGCCCAGCGGAGTCACACCAGCCAGGGCCCTGGGCCATGTGTTGTAAGTAAAAACAATATGGCCAGAGTACAGGTGTGATGGAAGAAAGTAGCCACACGCCCTTCCTTTTAGGTTCTTGCCATTTCTCACACCAGTGGAGTTAGATACTCAGGGACCTCATTGGACATGTGACAAAAGAAGGAAGATTTTCTAATTTCCCTGATGCAAATGGGGAAGAAAATAGGTCTTTGCTTAGCAAAAAAAAAAAAAAAAAGGCTACAAAAATGTAGTTGGTTTGCATCGTGGCAAAGTGAACTACTTGCTGGTGGAGGGCCAGCCAGCTGGTTAGACCTTTTTGGAGGACACCATGGGGACACCTTTCAAAAGCCGGGAAATGTCCTGTGCCTTGACACAGCATTTCCCTTCAGAGGACAAAACAAGTGTGCACAAAATTTGGCCCCGAGGGTAGTCATCTTGGTGATATCTATAATGAGGAAAACTTGAAAATAGCCTCTGCCCATCAATAGGGAATTGGTGAGAAAAATAATAAAATACCAGCGATTAAAGATTTAAGGGTGTGGAGATGTTTACAGTGTATTAGGCCAGCATCTTACCGTCTTTAGAGAGAGAAAAATTTCATCCTCTCTTTAAATGTTTGAGATTCTAAAATGACTAAAAATGAATCAAAGTAGTAGAAATCTTGCATGTTTTCTTAAAGTACAGATATGACTCCTCAAATACCCATTAATCCCCAAATGTGGCAGACCTGTAGGTTGCCCACCCAACCACCATTTTCTACTCTGGGCCCTGTCTCTTTGCTAAGAAAACCCATTTTGGGGAGGATAACGGGTGACCACATGCATCAAGGGGAAAGCGGGCCCATTCCCAGCCCAAGCCATTCCAGGTGTTCCTGGTCCTTCCACTCCCCTTGCCTAGGGATGGCGGAGGGATGGGCCTTTGACCCAATTCTGGCAGCAGAATGAAGCAACGTCTTAGGGAATTTCTAGAAGTGTTCCCTCACTCTCACAAAGACATTCAAGGAAGGGAAACACCCTCTTCCCACTGGTAGCCTCTGCCTCCCATAATGTGATGGACGATGGGAGCCTGGGCCCACCGTGGCTGTGTTGAGACTGCGAGGGAAGACCTCACAGCAGGCTGAGGGTGGCGGAGCAGACGGACAGAAGGCCCGTGAGTTTTCAGTGACGCGGTTGGGCCAGTGAGTTCAGCGGTCCTGGAACTGAACCCCCTCCAGATTGCACTGTGTGAGATAATGCGTGTTCTTACTGTCTGTGCCACTTGCAGTGGGGTCTTCTGTTAAAACGAAAACAACCCTGATGCGTGCCTGCATCGGTGTATGTGCATCAGATGCCTCTAAGGATGAAATCTGTAAGGATAAGGCACCAGGTTTTAACTTTGGTTCTGAGTAGAAGGATTATGGGTGACTTTAAATACCTTGTTTATACATATATTTTTTATTTCTTTCATAAAGAAATAAAAGGAACACAAGTGTGTTATTGCCACTTTTCAAAATGTGATTACAAGTGAAACCAGGACTAGAGGAGCAGCACATTCAATGCAGAGATTCGATGTGATTGATACAAAGGGCAATAGGAAGTCTCATCCTCTGGTGACAGTCCCAACTGACAACATGACTTGGAAGAGCACCTGGCAAAGCCCAGGACAGTTACAGATGCCTGTCCCTGTTTGCCCAGCTGTCCCTCTTCTGGGCTTATGCCCTACAGAGCAAGGTTGGTAGGCCATTGCCCGGGGCCAGCCCTCCCCTCCTGCTGCTGTGCCGCCAGAGAGCTAATGGGTTTTAACATTTTCAAATGGTTCAAACTTGAAAACTTTTTTTCAGAATATTTCATGGCATATGAAAATTACATGGAATGTAAATTCCATTGTCCATAAATAAAATTTTGAATTTTTAATTTAAAAACTATGGAAAATGGTTTTCTCTCATTATATAAGTACCTACTTTGGGGGAGGGGGGTGGGTGGCTCTTAGCTCCCAAAGCTGAAAATATTCACTGTCTGGTCACTTACAAAAAAACTTTACCCAGCCCTGGCCTGCTCTAGAGAAATTCTTACCCACCAGGAGACACCTACAAGAGTATCTGTGACAGCAAGATGTTGGGTACATCCACGCTAAATAAACGACTGTCACTAGGAGAGCAGATAAACTTTGGTACAATGGTGCAGTGGAATATATGCAGCAGTGAGAACGGATGGGCGAATGAATGAAACTAGAATGAACACATCAACATGGGTAAATCTCAGGAAGTTGAGGGATGGAAGGAGGGCAAGCTGCAGAAGATACAGTATAGGAAGTACCTCTGGACCATGCCGAACGATGCAGGGAAACAATGCGCGTGGGGATGCTGACGAGAGCAGTCAGAGTGTGAAGAAAGGCGGGAAATGTCAACAGCAGGACCCGGGCCCCTCTGGGGTAGGGGAGGGAAGGTGAGGAACTGCATTTACACCACATCTCACCCACCCTGGCTTCCCCTGTATCCCTGACATTTCATTTCCCCATAGAGCAGCGAGCAACCAGTTCATCACCCGTGCAAACTGGCAAATGGCTCCTCATGCCCCCGGAGCTCTGTCCGTTGCCCCAGCTCCGGTGAATAACTGACACTCTCCAAGGGCCACCCCAGGCCCGCCATGCCCTCACGTCAGTCAGGATCAGCTTTAGTCATGGGTGGCAAAATCAAAATGAGTAGTGGCTTCCCTGAAGTCCTTGAGGGCCAGGGTTCTCAGTGTGGGGGAAAGACGGAAACTGTGGTCCTGAATTTTAATTGAACATACAAGCGTGGACTTGTATGTTGTTTTTTTGAAATGTCAACCTGTTCCTACCTCTGCCCACTGCAAACGCCTGTTTGAAGAGGTAGAAGCAGTGACCAACCCAGCGACAATCAGCACCCTGAGCGCTTAGACTACAGTCTCCCAATGTCATTTCCCTGTGAAATGACATCTTCCCTGGGTCCCCAGGACTCTTTCGAGAAACACGATTCCAGGACTCAGGCAGGACACCCACAAGATGAACCTAAAGCACTTTGTCATACTGGATAGTGAGGAAGCAATCAAAAATTTCAAGGCCATGTCCTGAACGGGCTCCTACTGGCCAAAGATGGGAATCTGAGCATCAATGACAATAACAATGCACACTGAAACACTTAGAATATACTGAAATCAGTGAGTTCATGATTAAAAATTAGTCACTCTCGGGGATTCTAAGACATCAACTCATTATTCTAAGTGAATATAAAGAGAAAGAAGCAAGCATTTATCCTGTCAGGCGATGTTTCTCTCTCAAATCAATCAGTAAATTTGTTTTAAAGGCAGCTTTTACTCCGGATGGCCATGTGTCTAACACTCAGGGCTTCCATTACGGAGAGAAAGGGTGAGTGGGGATCAGGAGTGGACTTGCATCGTCTGCTACAGCTCTCATCCCTGACACTGGCACAGGCGTTTCGGGTGTCACCGATCGGTGCTGGGGGCTGGCAGCAGAGCTAACGTCGTACAGCTGGTGGGCCTGATGATGTTTAAATGTTTGTCATTTACATAAACAAATCAAGCAATCTGCTTGAAGTCTCTGCTCTGCTCTGGATGCGTGTGTCTGGCTCCCTTCGCTCTCCCACGCTCGGTGTTCACCTCTAGGAAGCTGCAGCCAGGATGGCAGGTGCCATTTCCTACACTGTAGCTAAAACCAAGCCCAGCACCCGGACCCTGATCTGGCCCAAGGCCTGGTTATTTGTTCGGCCAGGGCATGAAATGGAGAAACCTGATCAGTCTCTTCCCCCGCTGCTGAGCCACCCCAAGGGGGCCGACGCAGCGGAGCTGTCAGAGTCGTCTGCAGCGCAGGCCCGGAAAGCCAGGATGTCCCAAACCACAGCTGCTCTTACACCACCCTTAGGGTGTTTGCCATGTATTTTGCTTTTGAGTCAACCGTCATTTTTAAAAAACACTTGAGACAGATTTTTAAAGGCATCTCCTGTCACTGCTGTAGATAGAAAACAAGTACAGTCTACACCGAAAAGAAGGTAACTGAAAATCTAGCTAAGATTCTGCCAGAGGCTCTGAGCCTGGTGCTTGCTTTCTTTGTTAAAAACAAGCTAGCGTTAAACTGACTTCCTCCTTGAGGCATTTAAATGGATTGAAAGAATTAAAAATGGGATTAATTTTTTTCACATCCTCCTTCCTAGTTACTGAATGGCTGTCAGTCACCAACAAGTCATTTCTCCTGGGCACCATGGCTGAATTCTGCACACCTACTTCCCCATCTGCCCTATGGGGATCACAACAGCACTCACCTGACAGGAGTGTTCAGGCTATCACACAAGATCACGCATCAGAAAGTGCCCGGCTCATACCCAGGCCGGGTAGGTCAGCTGGTTACAGCAGTGTCCCAATACGCCAAAGGTTGCAGGTTCAATCCTCAGTCAGGGCACATACAAGAACCAACCAATGACTGTGTCAGTAAGTGGAACAACAAATCAGTGTCTTTCTCCCTTCCTCTCTACAATCAGTAAATTTTTTTTTAAAGGATAAAAGTATGAAAAAAAGTAAAAGTAAATTAAAAAGTAAAGTGCCTGGCTCACAGGAAGCACTCACATGCCAGCTCTTATTATCTGTCAGTTTCATGGAGAAGAAAGTGTAATTAAGGAACTAAATAAATATGGCTTGAGCGGAAAAAAATCCCAGAACCCAAGCAACTCAAACTTCAAAGCAACAGGGAAGGGGGACATAAAACCCCAAACACTTTATTAAATAATGGAAGACACTTTATTATTTTTTTTAATCGTCTCTCAACATTTCAACTCTTGATAGAAATCAAATGCAAAACATCTGCATTTTTAAATTAGCATCTATTTAACTCTCTCGCTCACAGCAAGCTCATACAGTAGGATACATACACCGCGGAGAGCGCGGTCAGGGCACTTCCTGTTGCAGCCCACGAACCCGGTATTTCCAGGCCGGTACATACATACACTGGACTCTCTCCAAGGACGACATTCCCGTTCCTGCTCTTGCGCACTGCGTAAGTTACGTGGCATCACAGTAGGTTAAAAGAGTAACTGTAGTGCTAGAGTGGTCTGGAAATGGAGAACTAGAAAACTAGAGCTCTCGGGAGTGGGCCAGGCATCGACACTTCTGAAATGTGGAAAGGAAGAGCGAAGAGGAATGCGCCAGAGTGGGGTGGTCTTGGTAATAAAGTTGGTTGAAATTCGGCTTTATATACACATTGAATATCTACGTGTGATCTAGTAGATATATAAAAAAGCCATAGAAGATTTCAAAAACCTTAAAACCACTCCACTGAGTTAGAACACCAGCAAATTCACAGTGGCCTCAGGATTCAGCCGGATTTAAATTTGTTCAAGAGCTGAACACCTCCTTCCACCGGAAAACCCACTGCAGGTCAATTCCCAGGACGTTCTGTACATCACAAACACTTATGGCTAGAATATAGTATTATTTCACAAGGAAGCAGTTTTATTTTCAAACTCTTGCCCCACTCCTGCTCTGGCCCCCACAAGGAAAATCCAGGGGTCAGTCATTCACACGAGGAGTTTAAGGAGCCTTCGGGTTTGGAAGCGCTTCGGCTCAGCTGAGAATCTCAGGAGAACTCCGTCTAACGGGCGCACGCCGACTCCCGCCCACTTTTAGTGCAAAGAGATAACTTATGTTGCAGAGTCCTAGAAACAGTTGAAGCGAAGGTGACTGAGATGGAGGGGTGATGGGAATCCCACATGAGTTTCCTTCTGAAGAGAGACTGGAGAAGTTCGGAGTGCAAGTTCACACTCGGCAAGTGGCAAAGGCCAGGCTGCAGGTCCGCAGGTGAGGTTCCCGCCTCGTCAGTAGGTTCTCACAGTCTGCAGGCGCACAGACCTCCCGGCCTGCACTAACCCCCGTAGTGCACACTGGAGGTAGGTGTATAGATTTACTGTAGGGAAGACGTTGTCTTTGTTCCTCCTCTGTCCCCACACGCTCCGCGCTACCTTCGGGCTGGGGTGAGTGGAGGACACAGCATGGAAGGGCATGAGAGCCTCCCTTGGAAGACTAAAGGACCCAGGGTAGTTTTATAAATAGCTACATAATTAATGTTTTAACCACTTTGAAACACACAGCAAGTTGAATATTTATTTAAAAATAAATTTCAAAAATATCTATTTACAGTACAGTAAGAGGGGCATGTGCAAACAACAGAAACGGGGAGCCAGTCCCGCTATGGAAGGTCCGCACTCTGACGCACGGGAGCCAAGTTTACAAACAGCACAGGCTACACTGAGCTGTGATGGCAACAGGGTGACATTCAGTTAATACTGGACTCGGTTCCCCTTCGAAACCTGGGGCGGGGTGGGGAGTCGGGGCAGAGAGAGCAGGGGGATCCTTGTGTGGGAGGAGGGTGGCAGAAGGGATGAGCCACTGGAAGAGGCCCAGTGTGGCAGGAGGGCTCATTTCACAAGCCAACAGGCCTCTAGCTCACTGTCCCAGGTGGGCATTTGGAGGGGACCTGGGGGGCCTTTCCCAGTACAAGCTGGCTTTGCAGTGGGAGGGGTAGATGTGGCAAGAGTCCCAGAGATAGAAATCCTCTTTAAAAAAAAAGGGGGAGTGGAGAGATTAGCAAAAATGAATCTGAATGGAACTGCTACCCTCTCCCTTGTCAGGCGACAAAGCAGCCATCAGGTGAAATGTTAGTCACTAAGTGAACTCCCACGTGGTGCAGCCAACCCAAATCCCCGGCACCTGCATGGTCAAGTGCAGGTCTCTGCTGCCCAGATCAATGCATGAACACTTCTTCCCCAGGAAAGCAGAAAGATCAGTGGTGTAGCCCTTGGAGCAGGGAGGTGCAAGGTCCAGTCTATCTGTACACGAGATGGGAGAACTGGGTGGACTTGTAGTTCAGCTGGTTGTTGGGTATGAACTTGTGCAGCTCACTCTTTTTGCAGCAGGGGTCATAATGGTAGGCGATGAGGCAGGCGTCGCAGGAAACTTTTGAACACTGGGTACAGGTGTTGGTGGCCCCTGGGCGATTACAGAAGCCACAGCGGGAGGTGGCTGTGGTGGAGGGCTTGGATTTTGAGTGGAAGTGCGCCAGCCGGTCCAGGCCCTGAGTCTGGCCCGCATACTTCTCCCTCAGAGACGACCCGTGGGCCAGGCTGTCGTGCGTGGAGGACTTGCTGGGGAAGGCGCTGGGCTTGGAGGCTGGGGGACAGGGGAGCAGGCTGTCGCAGCGCTGACAGAGGGAGGAGCTGCAGGACAGGCCGCAGTTTTGGCACTTGGACAGGGCGGACTCTTTGGCAGGGGCCGAGCGCTTGTAGAGGGGGTGGGCATCGCTTCTGAGCAGCCACACGTCCTGCCGCAGGGCGTCCTGCCTCCGGTATGCGGCCCTGGGTTCCGAGTCCGTGTACAGGTCCACGTCGTCCTGAGCCGAGAAATACGCGCCACGCAGCAGGCCAAGGCCATTGCTGGGGGAGATGGATGGGAGGTCATCGGGGCTGCCATGAGGGGAGCTGGACATGGCCAGGAGCGAGGGGGACGGGCGGATGATCTCGTCCTTGAGGTCATCCACATCTGCCGCCGCGGGCTCCTTCCGCAGGCTCAACGAGGTCTTCAGGGGTGGCTTCCGGCTCTCCCAGTGGCTGTCGTAGGCGTCCACCGACCTCGAGATTTTGGTCACACGGGGCTTGTAGTAATCCTTGGCTGCCCGCTCGCTGGCAGACTTCTGGAGCGCCACACGGGCCACGGAGGCTGGCAGGTGATCCCGGCCCTCAGCCCGTCGCCGCAGGGCGTCCGAGCAGCCCCGCACGTCCTCCGCACTGCTCTTGCGCTCACTCACCACGTCCAGCTCGGAATAGCCCTTGTCCTTGACTTGTGAGTGGATTTCCAGCATCTGCTCACACTCCACCTTGGCCAGAAAGAGTTCAAAGGAGACCATCTTCACCTGCAGGGTCTCCACCAACTCCGTGAGCTTGTATGCTGTCCCCAAGTCAGGCACGTAGCCCATGTAATTCAGGATGGTTCGGATGTCCTCTTCCAGCAACGTGGACTTGACGTAGTAAACGAAGGGGCCCGTGTAGGTCTAGAAGGAAGGGGGGCAGACAAAGAGGCGGGACTTTCTCTCTGAGACACACAAGGGAGACTGCCTCACAGCACAGTGCACTCAAGTCTGGACCGGAGCACGGGAGCTGCAGAACGGGAAGGGAATGACCCCAGTGCCCTCTCACTACAGAAGGCAGAGGCTAACGCTTACCCACAGCTCAGCGCACTGGTGTGTGGGAAATGATGTAAGCGGAGGGGACGAAGCCATTAGCTCCCTACGCCAGGCACTGCAGCTCTGCTCCCTATGAGAAGCAGGGCGAACTCGGTGAAGAAAGAGGGCTGGGGCGAAGGCAGGGCCCGATGGGCAACATTTCTTTCTGGCATTTCTACAAAGGCCTGAAGAATACAGGTGGGGCAAAAGTGGGTTTACAGCTGTGGATACATGAAACACAGAGTTTATTCTTGTATTAGTTTTTATTAACTATTGTACTATTTTCCACACAAATCACTGTAAAACTACTTTTACCCCACCCTGTCTGTCAGACTTAAGACCCTGTCTTGGTGGAAACCCTCCTGAGCCGTCACTGCCTTCAGAGTGATTTGGAACTCTCTCCCACAGATTCACCCTCCCTGCTCCTCCCCGTCACTGCCGGACCCCAGCAGCAGCCTCCTAACTGGCCTCCCTGCCTCCTCTCACCCCTCTACAGCCTACTGCCGTACACCAGCCAGGAGGATTATCTGCAAATGTTCACTGACCCAGCACGGCCTTGCCTCCCAGCCCACTTAGGATAAATCCATGCTCCCTGCCCTGGAACTCAAGGCCCTGCAGAGCCCGGGTGCTACCTGCCCTTCCAAACCCCAAGCTGCAGATGTGGCCTGCCAGGGGCGGGGACCCCGTTAAGGGATGACACTAGGCAGACAGGCAGTGTGAGGAGCCACGGGGGTAATTCTGGCTGTTATGTCAAAGGTAGGGGGAACCCAGGAGGGTCTGCAGGCAGAGCAGTGATGTCACCAAACTGGCACAGGCCTCTCAAGGCAGCCTGGAAGGGGCAAGAAAGCAGAAGGCAGACCAGTGTGGAGGGCCCTTCCCTAAACCTTACCTTGATGCTTCTGAACTCCTTCTTCCATGGGTAGAGGAAGAGGTTGATGCCCACCGTTTCCAGCACGCTGAAGGCGCAGTGCAAAGCCCGCAGGCTAGAGGAGCTCAGTGCGCGCAGGGAGCTCTCCACCACCTCATAGAACTGGATCAGCCGGAATCGATACAGGGGGTCCACCTTGTGCAGGCTGAGCAAGGTGGACGCAGCCACCCGCAGGTACTCATCACTGCTAGGCCTCTGCTTGCTGGGGGTGGCATCCACTTTGCCTTCATGGAACTGTACATACTTCCGAAATAAGTCATCCTTGTATTTTGTATCCATTGAACTGGGCTTCCTCATCCAGTCCAGGGACGAGGGGCTACCTTATCTCCTCCACGGCCTCTGGGTCAGAGGCCGGGCCATGGCTAGAAGCACTAACATGTTGCCCGCGTGGACCAGCACAGGGCTGCGGAAGGGGAAGAACAAGAAGCACGTCATTCCTCCATGTCAAAGACTGCTGCGGCAAAACAAAGCACAGAACGGGCCTAACGTGCAGTGGGCCCCACCAGCCCCGCGCTTCATCCTGCTCTTCATTAGCGCCTTTCCTGAACATGGCTTACACGCTTCACAACTGAGCTTACAAATGAAAGACATGATCAGGAGCACCTCACCTGGTTTTGTGGGGAGAAGGACAAGTGCTAAAAGCCCTCCTGAGGCAGGGACAGACCTGAAGGATGAGTGTGCAGAGGTGTGGGTGGGGAGAAAGCCCTGAGCTAACACCATCAGTCTTACTACGGCTTCCCCACGTTCCCGCACGAACGCGTCTGTCTCCTCACACCTAGGAGACAAGTGCTGCTGTCACCCCATCTTACGGACACAGAAACTGAGACAAAGGGGCATAAGGAAACTCACTGAGAGTTGCAACACTATTCAGAAGTAGAGCTGAGATCAGAGCCCTGGCCGTCAGGCCGAAGTCCACGCCTTTAACCACCACACCCTGCTTTCCTGAGGCTGGAAGGAAGGAGCTTGGCCATGAGAAGCCAGAGGCCTACAGCGAGAGGAGGGGAGATGAGGCTGCGGGCATATGCAGCGGCTCATTCCCCAAGGCCCCACAGAGCACACTAGGAATTTTACATTTATTCCAAGAGCCACAAGAAGAGCCTGCCTGAAGAGTTCAAAGCAAGGGGAAGAGGGACAGGATCCTATTTGCAATTTTAAAAAGAAATCAGGCCGGCTGCTGGCTGCTGGCCCCTTCCAAGTGCTTTTCTCTGCCTTTGATGGCCTGCATTCCCCTTTGCCTTAACAGCAGCTTACAGTTCCACACGGAGAGGATAGAACGTTCTGAGCTGGGACACAGGATTTACACACTCTTGCTGTCTGCTTGGCCTCTGGTGAGTAGAACATTTACAGATCCAGCAATAATTTTTTTTAATTTACTGATTTTAGAAAGAGAGAGGAAGGGAAAGGAAGTGGAGGAGGGGAAGAGGGAAGGGAAGAGAAATATCGATTTGTTGTTCTACTTATTTATGCATTAATTGGTTGCTTTCTGTATGTGCCCTGACTGGGGATCGAACCAGCAACCTTGGTGTATCAGATGCTCTAACCACCTGAGCTACCCGGCCAGGGCCAGTAATATTGTATTCATTGAGATACTGCCAGGGCCAGGGGCAGGCAACACGGCATGGGGGTAACAAACAGGTTCCAAAGCCAGGCTTCCTGGGTGTGAATCCTGGGTCTGCTTCTCTAGGTTACTTTGGCAAATTTCTCAACCTCTCTGGGCTTCAGTTTTCTCATCTGAAAAAGGGGGTTCGTAATAGTACCCAGAGTCCAGAACTGGTGGGAGGACTGTGTGCAATCAGTACACAAAGCTCTTCACAGAGTGCCAGCTTAAAAGAAGTCCTTGACCGACCAGGAGCCATTCCAGGTGTCTGAAGGTGCTACACCCCCCAAGATGCCAAGCTGTCTCAAGAGCGTAAGATCAGAGTGGGACAAATCTCTCAGTGGGTGATGGACGTGCATTTTCACACTCACCGGTCCTGCCCTTCCTGACCACAGCTCTATAGGTGTGGGATCATGACCCAGTTACTCAGTAGGTAAGCTAAGCACAGGTAACCTAAGCAGGGTATGTGTTTTAGAAATACCTGCTGCCCGAGGGAGAGGCTCCTGCCAGCCGTGGGAAATCGGAAGGGCGTGAGAAGGAAGCCACCGTGAGATGGGACGGGCCTGTGGAGTGCGTTAGCAGGTCTGTGCTCAGCTCAGGAGGTCCTAGAGGCCTACAGCCTGGCAACGCTCACAAGGCCACTACAATCGTCCATGTCTTTGGGAGCCATTTGTCTGACTTCTCCAGCTTTGGGGAGTGAGGGGTAAGACATGCAGGAGAACTAGGGACTCAGAGAGGCCACCCTCTCCCACCCACTGCCCTGCCAAGGAAGCCCAATGTTTAGGAACAAATAGAATAAATATGCCTGAGGAGCTGAGAGGCAAACATAAATCCACTTAGAATAAATGATCTCTCCAGACGAAGGTCAAAGGCTCTATACGGCCACACCCCTGCTCACCTCACACTAGTCTTTCCCTTCCCTCTAGGTTCCACCCACAAGAATTGTTTGTCGTTCCCCACACGCGGCGAGTTCCATTCTATCTCAGGACCTTTGCACATGCTCCTTTTGCATGCTTTTCCTGAGGCTTCCCATCACTGTCTCACTCTCGTTCAGGTCTCAGCTCAAATGTCATCCCTCAGCAGGCCTCCCTGACAACCCCAGCTCAGTGACTCCCACCTGCCCAGTCCCTCCTTATCCAGGTAGCCCGGGATAATCACCATCTGAAATTACCAACTTTGTGTATTCATTCACTAGCTTCTTCTCTCTGTCTCCCCTATTACCCAGTAAGCCCCACAAAGGCAAGGACCACATCTGTTTTGTTCATCATGATGACGAACACAGAGCCTGGCACTTAGCAAGTGTGTGATAAAACAGGTGATGTGAATGATGCAAAGGATGTAAGTGATCATGATGCTTCAGGTTCTGTAGCTCTCCCACGAATCCCGAAAGACCAGCTAGACAGACAACGAACAGAGGCTCCGTGACCTGGCCTGCTCTAAGTAGCTCAGGGTTAATAAAACGTGGACCCAAGATTCCAAGCCTGGCTTCTGATTTGGAGGCTGTGCTCCTCCCACCACTCCGTGATTCCTGAGTTCAACAAGGATGTACACAGCACCTACCTCGAGCCAGGCCCTGGGCTGGACGCAGTGGGGGTGGATATGGGGTGCTAGGAACAGAAGGGGACAGCAGTCGAGAAGACATAGCCCTGCCCCCAAGTATAGTTGAAAGAATTTACTGTCTAGTATCAAACTATGTCTGTTCTCTTAAACAATAAAACTGTACTGCAACCTGAGAGAAGACATCACTTGCCCATACTAATAAAAACCCATATGCATTTACCACTTTGTATTTGTCTACCAGAAGCTTCCATCCTGCCTGTGGCCCCAAGGACTATTTGCTGGTACACCTGAGAACAATTTAAACAGGGGCCTTCACGCCTCCTAAACACTGCTGTGAGTTTTCTCCACAGAGGTCAGCCTCGTGCCCACAGAAGCTGATTTTTTTTTTTTTTTTTTTACAGCACCAGCCACCCTCCTGCTCAGAGTCTGCGGCTCCGTAATCACACCACAGTCCATACCCTTATTTGTTGCTGGCAAGCAATCAACAAGGGAAAGGGATCCAAATAGCCCAGTTGCTGTTCAAAATCCTAACTCTCAAGTCAAGGATGGGAAACCCATCTAAGAAGAATCATGAACCAACCTAGGCAGGTGAGGAAAAAGCTGAGAGAAAATAAATGCTAAAGGAGAGAAGGAAACTAACAATTATGGAGAACCTGTGAGCTGAGCATTGGGCTTTCTGCTTCAGCTGCATCATCCCATTTAATCCGCGCGGGAACGCCAGGAGGAAACCAAGGCTCCGCCCTTAACAGTCAGCCCGGCAGAGTTTCAAAGGGTCAGAGCTGCAATCGGAACCTCAGTTGGCCGACCCTGAGGCCTGTGCTTGGTCCCATTTATCACATTCATTTGTTGTTAAAATTAGCAGCAATCACGACAGGATTAGTACGTAAGGGCCCTCTGCTGAGGCTCAACGAAATTCAAGGAGATCCACAGGCCAGTCCCAAGGTTAAAGAAGAGGAAACCGAGGCTCACAGAGGCCAAGTCACTTGTCCTAAGTCACAAGGCCAAGAAGAAGTGGATCTGAGATCTGAAACTCCGTCTGATGCCACAACCCCGACTCACACTCTGAGCTGCACTGCTTGGAAGCAAAGCTGTCCCCCCTCCATTGGCTGGACAGCTCTACCGGAAAGGGCTCGGCTAAGCTAGAACGCCCTATGGCAGGGAGAGCAGAGAGGAGTTTCAAATATTCCTGTAGTGCAAAACTCCCATCTTCCCACACACCCTGGGGCTGGCAAAGCCACAAAGGTCTGTGACGTAAGCTCAGGGGCCAAGGCGAGAGGCTGGCCAGAGACTGGCCAGTGGTGAAGCAGCTGACATCATCCATCCTGAATACATTTTCAGAGAATACAGGCTGCATGAGAGCTGGTCATAGTTGGTGTCTTTTCTGAGCACAGAACCAGCAATTTATTCCCAGCACTCTGCAAGAACCAAAAACACACTCACTGCAAAAACAGCGTGGTTACAGGAGCCCAGACAGCACAGTGACAGAAGCTGTTAACTTCTCCAGGCAACCCAAGGGCTGGAAAGCCAAGATGTGCCAGTCTGGCAAAGAAGGATGAAAAATAAAAAAGGGCACTTGAACACCCCTAACAAAGTCAGGCAGGTGCCCAGAGCCAAAAGGCCTGGTCAGCACTCCCGGCACCCACACCTGAGCCCCTTTTGGAAAGCACATCAATGAAGAGACAGATACTGCAGTCAGGGAGGCGGTGGCTTTCTAATTATTATTTGTAAACATCTCAAAGGAAAACTGTATCTGTTTAGCACCACCGAATGGTACGGAAGTGGTTCTGGGTAGCAAAGCATTAGCTCGGCTTTACCTCGGCTGCCCCATTGGAGCAGAAACATTCCCCAAGCTGCATTTGAAGGCGCGCCCCCTCCCTGCCGGGGCAGGAGCTATTTTGGTCGCAGCATTGCCCCAGTCCACAGGTTTACAGATCCCTGGTCTAGCTTCAGCGGGCTCAGACTTCCCTCAGCCTCCTCACAGCAGCGAGGGGAGGGCAGTTCAACCCCCTCCACCTCCGCAGCCCACTCCTTTGCACTCATTCATTCCCGAGGCTCTGGAGATACGTTTGAGTCACCTTCTCCTGGCTGTGAAACACCAGAGGGTCCCCAAACCCCAACCAGATTCCAGAGAAAATCAGAAAGGCCTTCCAAACCTCTGAAAATAACCTCGGCGATGCTGAAATTGGGCTTGCCTAGTGGCAGCGGCCTCTCTGAGGGGCTCGAAAGGAAGCAGTGTCCCCTCCCTGTAGGGGACAGGAGCTGGCGGCTTCTATTCCCGGTCTGGTAATTCCTAGAACCTTGCAGGGCCACGTCAGTTGTAAAACAAACAAACCAAAAAAACACCCTGGTCCCAAACTCGGGCCCTCCCCACGGGCCCGTGAATGAATTAACAGCAGCTATCACTTACTGAATGCCTGCTGTATGCCAGAGATCTCATTTCATCCCCACTTCGGTCCTAGCAGGCAGGTTCACTCCCATTTAACTAATGAATGAGGCAACTGAGGCTCAGAAGACTAAGTGACTTGTCCAAGGTCACACAGTGAGGTCAGTCACAGAAAACTGGGCTGAGGACCACTGCGCCGTAACCGCCTCACAATGAAATCGGGGTATCCTCCTCCCGGGTTAGTCGCCGAAGAGGGGGTGTTCCTCTTGAGCCACCCATGGTCGGTCCTAGGTGTCTGTGAGGCAGCCCTTGGGGGAGGAGGGATCCTGAGGAGAAGCTGGGCCCCCAGGGAGCCGAAAAGGAGGGCCCGCCCGCCGCTCCCACCATCCGCGAGAGGACCCGCTCCCTGGCCACCGAGCCCCGCGGAGCCGGCTCCCCCTCCGCCCGGGGAAGCCCCGCAGGCCGTTTCCGACGCGGCCGCCGGCACTTACCCCGGTACTGCCCCCGAGGACGCCGCGGCCGACGGAAGCGAGGAGAGGCCGCCGCCGCCGCCGCCGCCGCCGGAGCCGGGCCCGGTGGGCTCTCGCCGCTCCGGCCGGCTGCGGGGTACCGAGACCAGTACCCCGGGGCCAGTGGCGACCCGGAAACAATCGGTCTGGAAGTGACGTCCCCAGTAGGCGGGTCCAAAGGGAGGCCGGGTCGCGGCTGCGCGCTGGGCTGGGGAAAGGCCGATACCCACGGGCGGCGGAGAAAGAAGCGGGAGACAGAAGGGCGCGCACAGAAGCCGTGCGATTTCACTTTGGAAACTAAAAAGGCACTGTAGGGCTGGGGCTAGGACCCGGAAATAAACGGGCCAGGAAGTGACGCACACTGTCCGACCCAGGATGGCAGCTAGTTGGTTGTCATGGGAACCGGTCCGGAGCAGGCGCTGGAGTCCACAGGCTGGGAGCGCCGGCTGAGCGACCCCGGGCCCCGCTTCCCGGACTTGCTCTCCCGACTGCCCCTGAGCGGGAGCCGACGGTTGGATCCCTCGCCTCTTTTTTACAGAAGCAAATACCGAGGCTTCAAGAGAACAAGAGATGCCCAGGATCACGCCCAGAGAGGCGTGATCCAGCCCAGAGAGGACTGTTAAAGGCTGTCGTTAAGAGAGGGGTCCCAGCTTTGCCTTTGCCACTTACTAGCTGCGTGACCTTGGGCAGGTTACTCTACCTCTCTGAGCTTCAGTTTTTCCACCTGCAAAACGGAATAATAATAGTACCGTCTCCTGGGAGTCATGTGAGACGCGTTCATATATGAAAACTGGTTATTACAATAGTTGGCATAAAGATCTAGATACATTTTGCTTTTTAAATCTGGTTAAGCGAAAGGAAATGACCTCTCTCTGTCCTTAACTTGCTTGAATAGAAGTCAGTGTTGGGGAAGACCAAGAAACTGCCTCCTCGCTTTGTGACTTCTCACCAGGCACTTGTGGTACCTGTGTGGCCTACATCGGCATCAACACTGGTGGCTTGCTATTTCACTTAACGGGTTTGTCTTTTCTCCCACCCACCACGAGGAGTCAGTTTTTATGATTCACCGCTCACTGAATCCCTACTGATTGCAAAATGCCTAGTAGGTACTCAAGATCGTTGAACATAACTGCAACTGAACCTTACCTTCGCTCTCAACTTATCCCAGACACTTATTGAAGACTAGAGCCCACTCCATGCCAGGTTTTCTTCCTCCAACATGCTCTTGGCTCCCTGCACGTACCATGCTTTTCTACTGGCCTCTGTGCCTCCATATGCTGTTCCTTCCACGTCAATGTCCTTCCCCTCACCTCATTCTTTCCTCACTTTCTTGGCTTCCAGCCCCAACTCTGCCCTCACATCCTTTCTGAAGCTTTCTCTGATTTCTCCAGACAAAGACTAGCCTTCCTCTGGTTCCCCACAACACTGCCTTTCACGATCTTATCTCGACTCTTACCACAGTGGATTACATGTGTTGTTAAACATCACTCCCCCACAGGACCTGGGGCTCCTTGTACATCCATGTTTTCCCTGAGCTCTGAACAAGCCCGATCATGAGGTGCCCGAGGGATGTTTCTTAATTGGAGGATTCTCTCTCAGCCTTGGTGTCCCCAGCTAAAGCTGGTGGGTCTGTCTCAGGAGTCAATGATATACTACATGGGGAAGCATTTGGAGAACCAGCAACTTGCTATTCAAACAGCAGTGATTACTGTATTTATCTGTTGCTGTCTGAGCCCCATGCAAGGTCTTTGTGTATGGTGCTTTAGCCTCAGCTCATGTTTAAGCTTCCCTTAAATCACCTGCAAGGTGATGGTGTTTACAGCAATTCCAGCTCCACCCAAACTCTCTGCCTTTGCAACAAATCAAAACTGTCCTTTGGAAATTGTTGCAGGACTATGAGCCTGCTAAGAAGTCCCTTCCAGCTCTGTGGTTCTTTGACAGACAAAAGGGAAACAGATTTTTAAGAAGGCTTTCCCAGTAGGAAACCCTGGTCATTGAAACTTGGTGATATTTCATATCAGAAAAGACCTGGCTGGCCCTGGCCCTGGCCAGGTAGCTCAGTTGGTTAAAGCATCATCCCTGTAAGCCAAGGTTGCAGGTTTGATCCCTGGTCAGGGCACATCCAAAAAAACAATCAATGGATGCATAAATAAATGGAACAACAAATTGATGTTTTTCATTTTCTATCCCATCCTCTCCCTCTCTAAAATCAATAAATAAAAACTTTTATAAAAAGGAACGAAAAGACCCAAATTTGCTGACAAGAGCCATTTTTCTCATCTTTTAGACAGGGTTAAAAGCCCAACATTTTTCTGCTTGGTCATGTGGAATCACAGGAGCATCTTTTTCAGGTTTTATTACATAATGATTAGCAGATTATATAACGGTCACATGACAATGATTGGCACCTCTGCTTCCTAAGAGCCAACAACATGAACAATCTACCTACTTCTTTCTATTTTATGTTTTTTTAATCACAAAAGTAACACATGAATTTCAACAATACAGATGTGTGTAGAACAAAAAAAAAGAAAAAGAAAAAGAAAAGCAATCCTATGACCCAGTAATTTGATTTCCTGGTCTCTACCAGAGAAACAAGTACACAAGACCCCTGTTACGTCACTGTCTGCAATGCAAAAACAAAATCCAAAAACATCCCCAATGTCCATCAGAAGGGGAATGGTGTATCCATACTAATGGCCACTATGTATCTGTTGAAAAGGATCACATAACTGCAGGACAGGAGGAGTGGTAAAAAAAGAAAGACAAACCCTGAAATGGAAAACAAAACATCGGTCCATACTACATGTTGTCTAAGGGTGCATATATATGGGGACAAAAATGAAAATATAGATCATTTGCTTTTAAATCATTCCACAAATACATCTTATGTGACCTCAACTTATTTCTCCCCCAGAAGTCAGTTACCTCCCTGAAGACCTAACTAGACCTGTTTTACTCACACTTCTATCATTATTATCTGCCTTACATACAGTAAGAGGTTCACCAGTAATTGTTTCTGATGGAAATTTTTATTGACGATAGATTTAAAGGGCTTCACTGTGAGCAAAACAGACACAGCCCCTGCCCTCGAGGAGTGTATGGTCTCCTTATGAGAAAGAATGTTAATAAACTAGGAGGAGGATGAACTAAAAACCCATAACTCAGAATTGAAGGTGGTAGACGTTATGAGGATTTATAGCTTAGAGACTAGAGAGGGGACCTGTGACATGGCAAATTGGGGACAGTCTCAAGGAGGAAGTCACATTTGAGCTGGCCTTTGAGTGAGTTGGACATGCAGGGGTCTCCAGCTTGCCTTCCAGCTGGCGGGAAGAAAGCAAGAGAAAGAAAGTACTGGAAATGGAAACTCAGCTGCCTCCAAGCATACCAGGTGGGCGTAACTAGGTATTAGAGTCGGGTGGTCTCATACTGTATAGTACCAGACATTAGTATTAATGTGGCGTAACATAGTACCTGACTCACAGGGAGCCTTCAATAAATACTTTGGTGGGAAAACAGATCTCGTTGAACCCCTGCAATGCTTCAGCTGATTGTTGCCAATTTCCCTGCTGATCATGATCAGATGTTTAGGTTTCTGAAGAGGAGCTAGAAGTCCAGATTTCAAAGCAAAACTTTTCAGTTATAAACATGATGTGTAAATGTACTTCCTAGTTCCGTCTGCTGAGAGAGCCCACAAGAAATAACACCCCTGCAGCAACAAGCACCTAGCACCCAGATCCTGCTTTCTAAATAACGTTCCTCCACTAAAAGAAACCAAGTACCCTTGGAGAAATGACTGATTCTCAGGGCTGGGGCAGAGAAATTGCGGTGTGAGCCTGGAACATCTCATTGAGCCAGAAAGTAAGGAAATGCCCAAAGAATAATGGGACAAGTCAAAAGGACACAAAAGCCAGGTTGGAGGGGTTCCTAGTAGCCAAATCTGGGATAATTTGAACATCAACATAAATAATGAGAGTATCAGACTATATATAATACCTTAGTGGGGAGGGAAGGGAGAAAGAAACCGTGATCCCGTACTGATACCAAACATGAAATAACAACATAAAATACTGTGTTTGGCTCCCACCGCGGCAGCCATTGAGGAAAAGCAGCCATGGCACTCTGCTACCCCATGGCCATGGGCCTCAGCAAGGGCCACAAGGTGATAAAGAATGGAGGAAGATGAGGCACAGCCACTGCCACGCGTTCCTCACCAAGCACACCAAGTCTGTGTGGGACATGATCCAAGAGGTGTGTGGCTTTGCCTGCTAGGAACAGTTCACCATGGAGCTGTTCAAGGTCTCAAACGACAAGAGGGCCCTGAAATTCATTGAGAAAAGGGTGGGGACATGCATCCATGCCAAGAGGAAGAGAGAGGAGCCGAGAGGAAGGCAGCAGCTAAGAAGGGCTGAGCCCCACCCTCTCTGTATAATAAAACCTGTTGGGGGGTGGGTAATGTGTTTGCCAGAGGAACATGTCCCAGAGCTTTGTGGCCCTGGGTGCCAGGTCTGACCCCTGCTGTCAGGATAGATAGGGAACAAGCAATTTATCTGGTTAGAAATATGAGTGAACAAGGCGAGCTGGGAAATCAGGGTGATAAGATCAGCCCAGTCTGTCTCCAAGGCCCTCAAATGTTAGGTTGAGTCTGACTTTGACCCTGTGGGCACCTGAGAACCACTGAAGGTCTATGAGCAAGAAAGATGGTGATCACAGACCTTGCTCTCCAGGCTAGGCGTTTGGTGCTGGGAGGCAACAGGCTATGGTGAGTAAGAAATCAGCATTTAAGGTCCCTAGAAGCATGGCACAGTGGAACAGAAATGACACCACAGCCAACAGACCTGGGTTGAAGTCCCTGGGACAGCATTTAGTAGCCCTCTTGAGTTGGGCAAGCCACTCTAAGAGGCTGGATTCTGGGGCCAGCATGCCTGGGTTAAACTTTGGTGTTTACTGCATATAATGACCTCTCTGTGCCTGAGTTCCTTCATCTGTGAGATAAGAAAGATAACAATAGTACCTACTTCTATACAGGTTACGGGATAGTCCAGGTGCGCACTTGGCATAGTACATTTAGGCATTAGCTATTATTGTCGGTCCTTTTTAATTAAATGCGATAATGCAGAGAAAGAACACTCAGTTCCTGGAAGGGAGTAAGCCTGCAACTGAGGTTATCCATGATGAGAATCATTGCTGTATAACATTAATTCTCTGGGGGGCTCAGGACACCATCTGGTTCTCAAAGCCCAGAATCCATTCTGACCACCCACCAGTGGAGGCAGGGCTAGGGGCAGTTAGTAACCCCGAGGAAGGCTTGTCTTAAAATGAAAGCTGGCACAATCAGCCTTCTTCACAAGCAGTAAGCAAGCCCCGCCCCCTTATTCTCTCAAAATAAACCCAACTGCCAACCACTTCGAGGTCTTCTCATCTGCTGAGGGAGAGTAGCAAAAGTCTACAGGTGACCCAGCAGGCTAAGGGCTGTTTATTATCAGATTCCACCCAGCCCGGGGCCAGCTCCAAGGAAACACAACTCATAAGGCTGGAAATGTCAAAGGCTCAGCCAGCACCTCATCTGGATGATCCTAAACGGCTCCTGAAAACAGTAACCCGGAGGTTATGAGCTCCTGGTGTGTAGTATATTGGTCTCTTAAAGTATTGGGTTTCAAAGGACTGTTTCTGGAACCAGCCATCTTTGTCCTTTCCTTGAGGCAAGCCGGGGAGAGCTACATACAGGTCGTCTTTGTTACAAAGCAATGTTATTCCAAGGCCGGAAGGCAAAGTAGAGTCTGAAGCTAAAAGGCCTGCGTTCAGATCCCCGCTCTGCCACTTCCCAGTTGTGTGACTTTGGACATGCTGTCTAACCTCTGCGGGACTTGATTTCTTTATGAAGGATTAATTGGAGTAAATACCCCCAATGAATGAGCGAGGGGTTAACTGAGCCAATACCTGCTGGCAAGGACGTGGAGAAAGTGGAAACCTTGCACACTGCTGATGGGAACGCAAAATGCTGCAGCGGCTGTGGAGAACGGTATGGTGGCTTCTCGAACGGTGAAACATAGAACTCTGTATGACTTAGCAATGCTTCTCCTAGGTATCCACCCCAAAGAATTAAAAACAGGGGCTGGACAGAACACTGTGCACCACCGTTAACACCAGCATTCTTCACAATAGCCAAAAGGTGGAAACAACCCAAGTATCTATCAACAGATGAATGGATGCACAAAATGTGGTTCTGCCCATACGTTGGAATACTACTCATCCGTAGAAAGAAATGAAGTTCCGACACATGTTACCACATGGATGAACCTGGAACACACACTATGTAAAATAAGCCAGCCAAGAAAGGACAGGTATTATCTGACTCTACTTACAGGAAATATCTATAACTGGCAAACCTGAAGAGACAGAAAGTAGATTAGATGACACCAGGGGCTGAGGAGAGGGGAGAATGAAGAGTGATTGCTTAATGGGTACAGAGTTTCTGTTTGGGGTGGTGAAAAAATTTGGGGAACAGACAGTGGTGATGATTGCACAATATTGTGAATGTAATTAATGCCACTGACTTATCCACTTTTCAACGGTCGAAATGGCAAATTATATATATCCACAATAAATATATATATCCATAATAAAAAACATTTTGATAATGGCATTATGGTTTTATAAGAGAATGTCTTTCTTTTTAGGAAATACACACTGAAATATTTAGAAGTAACGGGGGCATCACGGCTACAACTTACTCTCGGATGTTTTAGGGAAAGAGTATATATACATGTATTTAGATGTGTATATGTGTGTGTGAACACACGTATTTAGAGAGACAAAACAATAAGGCAAATGTGATGAAATTGGGGAATCTTGTCAAAGGGGTCTCTGGGAGTTCTTTAAAATATTTTCACAACTTTTCTGTAAGTCTAAAGTTATTCCAAAATAAAAACTTACAAAAATAATAGCCTACATGTAAAATAATATTTCCTCTCCTACAACTAAAGAATAAAAAAGACAACCTGGTAAAAAAATGAACAAAAGACTTGAAACGAACATGCAAACGAACATGCGCTCAACATCACCCATCATTATGAAAATTAAAGCCCCGAGCCCCGGCTGGTGTGGCTCAGTGGATTGAGCGCTGGCCTGTGGACCTAAATGTTGACAGTTCAGTTCCCAGTCAGGGCACATGTGCGGGCCAGGAGGTCCCTGGTTGAGGGTCTGCGAGAAGCAACCAATTGATGTTGCTCTCTCTCATCAATGTTTCTCTCCCCCTCCCCTCCTTTCCCCTCTCTCTAAAATAAATAAAATACTTTTTTAAAAAGAAAATAAAATTACAGCCCTGAGATCCCACTACACACCTGCTACGGTGGCCAAAATAAAAATGGCAGACAACCAAATGTTGGTGAGGCGGTGGAACAACTCATACATTGTTAGAGGCGGTGGAAAATATCGGGAAAATGGTTTGGTTTGGCAGCTTCTAATAAATTTAAATGACCCAGCAATTCCATTTCTACATATGGACACTTAGGGGTTTTTTGTTTTGTTCTAGAGAAAGGGGAAGGGAGGGAGAAAGAGAGTGAGAGAAACATCAATCAGTTGCCTCTCACGTGCCCCCAACCAGGAACGTGGACCACAGGCCAGGCGCTGACTGGAAATCAAACCTGTGACCTTTTGGTTCGCAAGCCGGTACTTAACCCCCTGAGCCACACCAGCCAGGACAGATACTTAGTTTTTTTTAATGTCTTGCTAATTGTGATGACTTCACTCTATTATTAGTCAATGCCTCAAGTCACAATATATGCTGTTTGCCACTGATAGTAGTGGATTTAAATCCTTATTTCAATCAGCCTTCATAATATTCATTGTTCAGTTCTAGTTCTTGTCAGATCATACTGGATCATTGTTTTTTACCTCATTATGTGGCTGATTCTTGATATAATATAAAGTGTAACAATGAGCCAGTGGAGTAATGGTGAACAGCTGTGTTTATGTGGTCACCGCCCTGTGTCTTTCCTGTTTGCCAAATCGTACACTGCCGATCCCAATAGAATGCCAGACACATAGAAGCTATCGATTGAATGAATATTTACACATCAGTGTTACCCATGTTAAAACTCCTTGCAATCCAGGACTATGTTCCTTTTTTAATTTCATTTTTATTTCTAGTCTAAGAACTGCAAGTCATAACGGTCAGGGATAGTAAAACCTCAAGGAACTGGAGAGAGTAAGGGAGGCAGTGCTCACCTAGTTGGACCAGCTGAGTCTCGGAGGTACTCGTGTGCCCCCTACTGGTGTTGGTGGAAACTCCTCATGGCTCTTACCGGTTTGGCATCTTGAATCTCTTACCAGTTTGAAATCAAAATAAAATTATTTGCCCATAGATTAATAAGTGTAGTAATATATAATGGTGTAAATTCTGCCTTCTTTAGATAAGTACAGTAATAAGTTTTACATGTGACCTGAGACTGAGAGATAGGGTTTGAGGATTACATGATTTGAAGGCTGGGGTCATATCTCATCATCTCAACTATTCTCCCACAGGGCCAACTGCAATAGTCTTTCATTTTTACTTACAAAGTGATGAGGACAAGTTTAGGAAATGCAGTAGGGGAAAAGTTTAGACAACTCAAAGGTAAGGGAATGAGAGTAAGTCTTCCTCCAGGCTCAGAACCCAGACCCCAGGCCCCTAGGTGCCCTTCCTGACAATAGACACTGGTACCGGGTTCTCAGCACTCTTTCCAGCAGCGTCCTGAGCCCCTGCACCTGGGACTTTCCCAGCTTTAGCCCTGAATACCTGGCCTCCTGGGAAACCCCTCAACCCCAGGCATCGGCTCCTCATACACAAATACATGCCAGTTACATTCCCCAGCATCTGGGTGTAATTTTAATTAAAAATATATTTCAAAGATCATTCCCTATCAGCCATATATTCATTTAACAAATATATTTGGAGTTACCTAAAACACTAGGCACTGTTTTAAAAGCTAAAGATACAGTAAACAAATAGATGAAAAATTCCTCTCCTTGCCGAGTGGACATACCAGCAATTATATCTATTGTACATATTTACTCACTTTGCTACTGTGACCACTGCTGCCCTGGATATCTGTGTGTCCGTATCCTCACATGTGTGAGCAGATCTGTAGCAGCACCGTCCACAGAACTTTCTGGGGCGATGGACACGTTCCATAGCTGCTGTGTCCCGATACGTAGCCACTCGACACATGTGGCTATTGAGCACCAGAAACATGGCTAGTGAGACAGAGGAATTGAATTTTGGGAGGTTTTTTATTTCTTTTTTTATTGATTGATTTTAGAGAGAGAGAGAGAGAGAGAGAAGCACATTGATTTGTTGTTCCACTCATTCATACATTCATTGATTGATTCTTATTTGTGCCCTGACCAGGGATTAAACCCACAACCTTGGTGCATCGGGATGTGCTCTAACCAACTGAGCTACCCGATCATGGCCGGTTTTATTTTTTAACTTAGGGAAATTACCCACTAAAGAGTTTGTATTAGTTATCAGTGGCTGCGTAACAAATAACCACCAACTTAGTGGCTTAAGCAGTACACACTGATTATCTCACAGCTTCTGTGGGTGAGGAGTGTGGGCCTGGCAAGACTCAATCACTCACACTAGAGCCATCTCCCTGCAACTTTCATGAGGATCGTTATTTAGTTTAAAAACTTTTATTTTATTTTATTTATTTATTTTTAGAGAGAGAGGAGGGAAGGAGAAAGAGAGGGAGAGAAACATGGATTGCTTGCCGCTTGTACGCCCCTAACTGGGGACCTGGCCCACAACCCAGGCGTGTGCCCTGATGAGGAATTGAACCAGCAGTCTTCAGGTTGGTAGGCTGACGCTCAATCCACTGAGCCACACCGACCAGAGCAAAAAACTTTTTAAAGCATCAATCACCAACCACCTATCTTACTGTCTATTAGAGACCACATCTTTCTCCCTAGCACTGTATCTAATCTTCCCTGCACCCTGCAGAGGGCCTGGCACACAGTAGGCCTACAGTGACTCTTTGTTGCCTGAATGAATGAATCTACCTTGGCAGTAAAAATCAAGTTTGCGAAAGCTTTGAGCAGAACCTATTCCCCCACTCCAGGCTCACAGAACCCCAAGAGTAGCCTGGCCCGTGTGGGCAAACCTGGGAGAGGCTGCCAAAAACTAAAGGAGAGAAGAGACTTGTGGGAAATACTTTCCTCAAAAACAGTAAGGGGGAATGGGAAGAGGAAGTTTCATTCACTTGAGGCACATTATTAGGTTGATTGTTGCTGACATTGTCCCTGGGGGTGCCTCAGAAAAACAGGAAGGGATGTAGCACATTTGGTCTAGTCTCAGCGTGGATGGGGGTTAAAGAAAGATAGTGTAGGCTGGTGGCACTCAAAGTGTGGCCCCCAGTTTTGCAGCATCAGCCTGATCTGAACAGCAATTAGAAATGCAAATCCCCAGGCCACGCCCCAGACCTACTGATGTACTAGATCAGGAACTCTGGAGGTCAGTTCCCGCAGTTGGTGTTTTAAAAAGCCTTCCAGGTGACTCTGATGTAGGGCACCCTGAAGAGTATAGGTGCCAAAGCCAGAGGGCATGTGATGGTCAAATCCTGACTCTCATTTTCCATCTGTGTTAAAAGGTAATTCAATCTCTCTGTGCTTAATTTGCATAGCTGTAAAATGGAGATAATAACAGAACCTAAGGCATAGGTTACTGTGAGGATTTATTCATGTGAAGTGCTTGGAATAATAAGCACCCAAACAACGTTCACTATTAATATTATGTCACTCCTGTCCTCTTGTCTCTGTAACTCAGTGTATAAGCTAGTGGAGAGTTATTTCAAGAGCCCAAGTGGGGCACTCAATGGATTTGAAGCTCTGGGGGGTCCCCTGCTCGTCCCCCCTTTACTCACCCCCACAGCATCTGGCATCAGGAACAAGGACAACACAAAGTGTTGTAAATGCCCACAGCACACCTCTGCCACCCAATGGAAAGGGGGAAGAGATCAGGTGAGTGAGTGCCTAGCAGAGGAACAAGAAACAGAATTGGGGGAATGTAAACATTGGCCCTCTTGGGCTGCTGCCTCCATGAAAAGTTATTTGTTGTAAGATGCCCATATGGACAGCTAAAAATAATTTTCCTACTGCCACCAGGTCAAGCAAAATCAATCCAGATGATTGGGAAGGGGACAAAGAAGGCACAAATTTGCATTCAATTAACCTGGTTTAACCAACATGATTTATTTATCCCATGTAGACTCCTAATTGTGAGGCCTTTGTGGCATTTCAAGTGGAAGTTTAATTCATCATAAACTTTCCAGGTTAAGAAAACCATGTAGAATTGTCAGCACGGACTGCCTTTTAAAAAAGATGTCTCTTTTGTTAAATGGGCTATGTGCGAGAGTCTATTGGGTGCAGTAGGAAGTGGAGAAAGTTGGGCTTCAAAACATCTGGGATGTAGGCCTGCTCCTTTCTCTGAGATTGAGTTGAGTCTATCTCTTCGGGCTTCAGTTTTCCCATCCATATGGAGCGGGAGCTGGACCCCATTGCCAGGAGGCATGTGAACGCAATATTAAATAATGTTGATCCAGGGAAGGAGACATGCTTCCCATTACTTCTGCTTTTACTAGCAAGTCTCTATATGGTGATAGCCTGTCTCATCACCTTTCTAATGATGACTAATCTCTCTTTTCCGCGTCAACAGTATTCAGCGTGAATAACGATATTGTTTTATTTCCATTGTATTTTTACAGCTCTCTTGTAGAGATAGGCAATACTGGTTTTCTACTTGTAGCTCAGGAGTGATATAAAATCTCCCTTTAAAATTTGTTTGCTAAAGTTTATTTATATTTTCTTCTGTTTTCAATTTTTTTATTTGCTTTAAGTCTAAAGAAATCAACTCGTTTTGAAGAGAAATGTTAAGTAATAGTGCATAATTAAATACTAAGTAATAGTAATGAGTTAAATTTACTATTTAGATTTAAGCAGAAAGACGGCTCCAATTTTGCCAATCTCTTGATCCATTTTCCACATTTTCCAGATTCCCCTCGGCCTCTCCTCCCTCCCTTCTGGATGCCAAGTGGCTTAGCGTATCCACTAGCCCCGCCCCCGGTCCTGTGCACAGCCCATAATCTACGCCCCTAGAGACCCACACCGCCCACCAGCCCCGCCCTCTCCCCGCCCCTCGCGAGCGCTGGCTGGCCGCCCCTGCCCCGCCCCTCAGGCTCCTCCTCCTTGGCCGTCGCCGTTACGCTGCTTTCCTGGCTGCAAGATGGCGGCGCAACAACCGGATCGTGAGGGTGCTACGCCGGTGGCAGGGCCAGCGGCGGCGGCCGATCCCCTGGGCCGCTTCACGTGTCCCGTGTGCTTAGAGGTGTACGAGAAGCCGGTGCGGGTGCTCTGCGGACATGTGTAAGCGGCGAGCCCGGCCCTGGGCGGGGGGCGCCTGACTGGGAGGGGAATGGAGTCGAGGAGAGAGGCCCGGAGTGGGAGGGTCTCGGGCGGGAGTAAGAGGACCGACGTGGAAGGGCCCTCTGTGTGGGGCCCTTCCGGGCTCCTGAAGACTCGTGGAAGTTGTCTGGGCGCTCGTCTCCCGCCCCTCTCGCTCCCGACTGTCCCGCCCTGATGATGAGCCCCTGCTGTGTTTCAGGCGGCCTGTCAGCTCCTTCCCGGGGGTGATAGCGGAGTCACACCCCTCTGGGGGTTAGGTGGGGTCCAAAGTCCGCCCTCGAGAGCCACAATTTCCCTTGAGTAGTGCGTACGTCGCCCCTGAAGTATAGCACATCTGGCGTCATGTCGCCAGCTCTGCCGGATAAATTTAATGTGCACTGAAGTTGCAGAAACGCTGAGCTAGACTAAAAGAACAAAAGGGAGATCTTGATAAAAGTCTGACCAGTCTGCCCTTCACTGTGAAAGGGGTTCAGAGGTGGCAGATAGGGATTGTCATTCCTCCTCACTTGGGTGCAAGTGTGTTTCATGCCAGTTGAAGTTAAGCCTCCATGGCCCACATTTTGCAAATAGACATTGGGACGAACGACTACAGGAGGTGTGTGCGAAAATGTCAGTACCGGTCCTGGGCTGGGGTAGGTGTTTTGAGTTTGGCGGAATTTGCATCTTAGCCTTGCTCCATTAGCCACAAAAACAAACACACCTAAGAAAGAACTGTACAGAACTTGGCCACCTGCTCCCTGGCCACCCTCAATGCATATCATGGGCATCGCCTTGGCATTTGGTCTTAGGACCCCTTTACTGGGCAGTAGGCACACCTGTTCTACAGCATTCCTGCAGCCGTTTTGCAGGTGAGAGTCCTGAGGCTCACCATTGTCTGGCTCTTCCCGGAAGGACGCAGGCATCTGTTTGCCAGCCTAGAGAACAGTTGGCACCTGGCAAAAGCTCCCCAGCCATGTTGACTGCTTTTTGCTTCTTCAAGTACAGGAAGCTCGCTCTTTCTCCTTGCCCCCCAAAGATGTTAATTATTTACTTTTTTGTGAGAGGGTGAGAAACTGCTATGTGTGAGAGATAACATTGGTTTGTTGCCTCTCTCGAGCTCCCAACTGGGGTACCTGGCCCACAACCCCAGCATGTTCCCTGACTGGGAATGGCCACCTTTTGGTTTGCAGGCCGATGCTCAGTCCACTGAGCCACACCAGCCTGGGCATGAAGCTCTTTCTAGCTTTGAGCTGTTCTGTTTGCAGTTCAGTTAGCCTAGGATGCTTCCTGTCCCATCTGCACCTCCCTCACCACTACCCCAAATCCTTTTCAGACTTCAAGTCCCAATTTGTTACCTCCCTGTCACCATCCCCACTTAAATTACCTCCAATTTCTTGCACAGGGTAAAAGTTAGGGCCGTACGATCAGCAACCGTGTCTGTTTTGCCCTGTCTGCGTCCCCAGTGCCCAGCACAGCGAGCATCCATCTTCCAATCTTACGTTCAACAGACTAAATGTTTGTGTGCCCACTGTGTGCCAGATTCTTGGGGCATAGTAAGAAATAAGGTGATTCTGCCCTCAGAGTTCACAATTCAGCAAATGTTCAGACTAGGTTGAAAATTCATTGTGCAAAGGGAGGGTATTAGGAATCAGACCTGTAGGAGGGGGGAGGATGAATAAAGAATCTTGACCCAGCAAAAGTTAAGGTTTTCTTGAGCCAGATGAACCTTCCTAAGTCAGAGGTCAAGGGTCAGTACTAGGACTGAAATCTTGACTCTTTTCTGTGCTCATCATACTAGTTCCATGTGTTCATCAGTTCCATGTTGATTGAAAACACATGGAAGTGCCTCTCTTGAGTCTCCTTTAGTGCCAGCCAAGTGCTTTTTGTTCTGCCTAGTTGGTTTTTGCTAACTTTTGTACTTGGAAACTTGAGCATCATTGCAGTTCCGGCTGGACGGAGCATCAGGTTTTTATAAAACTTTATTTCAAGCTTTAAATGACTATATCCTTTTCCAGTCTAGTGGAGTACAGCTGGAGAAGGGCAGGTGGCTGGGTGCCCAGGAGCAGGGACTTTCTGCATAGCACTGTAAAAAAATAGGGCGGAGCATCGAGAGAGCTGAACTAGAAAGAGGCCCATACGTAGGAAATGGAAACTGAAAGCAGGCCATTCTGTTGGGCATGATTCAGGGCCCCAAAAATCTTCCTTTCTGCTTTTCAGACACCCTCTGCACTTGGTGTCATCCTTGTGGGAACGCTTTGCATCCAGGTCTGTGTTGCGCTCTCCTTATAACTGTAGGTCTCAGCTCAGATGTTCCCTCCTTAAGGAAGCTTTCTGTGATCCACCGCAGCTGATCTCGTTGCTCCGTTTTCCTCGGGTGTTTGTTTAATCACTAACTGAAACTGACATCTGTGATTTTCTCCACCCTGGAACAGAAGCATTACGAGGACAGGGACTTAGCTCAGTTCAACATTGTGCCCTCAGGGGCGAGTCAGTAGACCCCTCCCCTTCTCCCTTCCTGGTCTAGAATTTGCCCAGGAGAATAACATCTAGCTTCATGACCAAGAGAAAGAAAATTCTTAGAGACAGTAAAAAATTGTCCAATGTGCAGATTATCTTTGATTATAGATCCTGCCTTAAGTCTCTCAGGTTGGATAGGTAGCTGGGTGTTTTCATGCCTTGTTATCCATTCTTTCTGTGTACCCCATCTCAGCATCACCACCTGCCCAGGCTTCAGGATAGAAGCCCGGCCATCTGCGGCTTGCTTTTTTTCTTCTCCAAACTCTAAGTTACCAGTCCTACTGCATCATTTCCTGAGCTCATCATCCTCTGTTGTCTTAGTCAGGCCCTCACAACCCTTGGCTGTTAGCCATCTGTTTGGTTTCTGCTTCAAGTTTCCTCTCATCTTTCCTCACCTAAAAATTTTTAAACCAGCAACTCTGTTGTCTATGTTAATGCCAGAGTTATTTTTCTAAACCTTGGATTTGGTCTTGTTGATACCTTGCTGTAAACACCTGGGTCCCTACTGCTGATTAGGAAAAGTGGTACACTTTTATTCCTCGGATGTGTCATGAGTTTTTAAGTCTAAAGGTCTGGAATATTCCTCCATTGCTGTCTGTCAGCTGGACTCTGTCTTTTCAGGTTCTTTCACAGATGCTGCCTCTGAAGTCTTCCCAGCCCTGTCCTTAGGTCCCAACTAGTTGCTCTCGTATTTGTGCTTTCGTAGTGCTTTGCGCTCCCCTCTAACGGTAGCAGCCCCTGTTTGTGGTGCATGTCCAGTGTGCTAGACCCTGTACCACGGGTCTCCCAGCACGCCTAGAGGTGAGTACTACTCTCTCCATTTCACTGAGGAAAAAGCGAGATGCAGGAGACTCCTCAGTACTGGGGGCTAAGGTCTGAAGACTGCACCATACCTCCTTTTGCGGTGTATCCCAGTAGTCTGCCTTTGTTTCTCCTGTTGGACCTGCCTGTTCTTTGCAGCACCCGTTCCCCACCCTCATTTTTCTGGCATAGGAGGACTCAGTATTTGAATGAGGTTTAGGGAGTAAGTTGTCTCTAACCCATTATTCACTGATGTCTTTTTAAAAGTGTATCCATTTTTGTTGTCCTGTCTGCACAATGCATGACTCGGGTTCTCTGTGTGTCTTGTTCTAGCTTTTGCTCTGCATGCCTGCAGGAATGTCTGAAGCCGAAGAAGCCAGTCTGTGGGGTGTGCCGCAGCCCTCTGGCACCTGGCGAGCGAGCCGCGGAGCTCGAGCGGCAGATTGAGAGCACAGAGACTTCTTGCCATGGCTGCCGTAAAAATGTATGTGGAAGGAAAACGGAAGAGTCAGTCTGTCCGTGATGAGATGGGGGAAGCGCAGAGCTGTCGCCGCGTAGGGTCTGGAGTCAGAGCGTGACCAGACGACTAGTAGCACGAGTGCATGCTCGTTCTCTGTGGCAGTGGCTGTGCTGTGTCATTTTGTGACCTTCCTGGGTTTAAGTTGACTTAGTGTATTACATATTTTAGCTTTGAAGATCATAAAAATCACTCATCTCGTTTTTTTCTATAAAAGACCCATTTTTCCAAAGCATTATGCAGAATTTTAATTAGAATATAGTGAAAGAATAATACTTCTTAATATTTTAATATAAAACTAAATCAGTGATTAAAAAAAGTTGTCTGCTGCAGTTAGTCTGAGAGGAGATTTGAAAATCTGGGTCATTACAGATAAAAAATTTAATCAACTTTTTAGCACTTGACAGGGAAGAATCAGGATACAAAAGTCAATATGAAATACCGGGTTATAATAGCAAGACCTAACATTGGAAATGCACCCATGTTCTTTTTGTATGATCATGTTACAGCCAAGTATATTTAAACATCTACTATAACTGCAAAAGAGAAATATTTTCCTGTTTTCCAAGAGATATACATAGGCTTATTGGTTTTTAAATCATTATGATTTTGTTAATTCCACACAATACAAAAATATAAAACAGTGTAGGTTTGTTCCCCACTCCAGAGATTACCTCTTTAAAGTAGTTCAGTTTAGAAGGCTGCGAAGTATTTTCTGCCCTTTGACAGACACAGAGATAGGATTTTTACAAAGTAGAGTCATAATGTATGTTTCTACAACTTTTTTTCACATTGAAACTTTTTTCACTAAGGGACAGTTGGACAGCCTAGCACGTGAGTTGCATCAGTCCAGCACCGTGGTCCAGATAGCCATAGAGTGGGTACACCTCAACGTCTCCTTCCTGTGGGAGTGATTTGGCCCGGGGTGGGGGGGTACACGGTGGGCACAGTCCCGAACGGGGCTGTTTCCGTCCCTGTTAATCGGGAGCTCTGGTTGGCAGCTTGAAGTCAGATACTGTAGCTGGAGGTAAGACAGAAGCATCCTGGTAAGCCAGAGCTCAAATATTGAAGTTTGGGTTCTTTTCTGTATGCTTTTGATTTTCTCCATTTTAAAGATTAGTGATTGTATTGCGGTGTATCTTCAAAAATGTTTTTATTCCCTGTATCTCCCCTCTCTGTTCCTTCCTTCCACGTCTTCTTCCTTTCCAGAACACCTGTGGTGAAGCGCTCTGTAGGTTTTCTTGTCTCTTTCTATATTGCAAAGACTAGCTTTTGTAGAAGAAACAGAATTCAGATGTAGGGTTTTTTTGAAGACCATTCGTCACAGTCTAATGACTTGTACTTTACCTGGGATTACTAGCCTGTGCCCCTTTCGCTTACATGGCCACTTTTCCCTGCTGCGCATAATGGAATGTAGTTCTTGGCTTGCTGTGAGGAGATGAGTTTAAATGCTAATAGGAAAAACTTTAAAGACTTCCCTGGCTCTAGACTGTGTCTGTGAGTGGAGAGCATATTGTGAGTAATGCAGACCTCTAAGAGAGTTAGTGTAGAGTGGAAGCAGATGTCCTGATTTGGTCAAGTAAAACTTCGGTCTTTTTTTTCTTTTTTAAAGATTTTATTTATTCTTAAAGAGGGGGGAAGGGAGGGAGATAGAGAGGGAGAGAAACACTGATGTGTGAGAACATCAGTTGGTTGCCTCCCACATGTGCTCCCTGACCAGGGACCCAGCCCGCAACCCCAGGCATGTGTCCTGACTGGGAATTGAACCGATGACCTTTTGCTTTGCCGGACAGTATCCAAGCAACTGAGCTACACAGGTCAGGGCACATCAGTCTTTATCTTAACAGAAACCCTGCAACAAACAGAGATTCAGCACAGCCAGAGGACTGGTGAAATTGTTTGCCAGGGTGGTATAGGTCTAGTTTTCATCTTGCCCTTGCTTTGGGATTATGTTGAGCCTGGTACAAGGTCCTGACTAACTTGTGGCCTCTGAATCTTCCTCTCCAAGTTCTTCCTATCCAAGATCCGGGCCCATGTGGCTACCTGTTCCAAATACCAGAATTACATCATGGAAGGTGTGAAGGCCACCACCAAGGACGCATCCCTTCAGCCAAGGTACATGACTCAATCACTCCTTTAGGTCGAGGTCATCTTTTGGTACAAAGACATGGAACGCTTTGCATGTTCAGGGCTGAGTTGTGTGAGTTTCAGAAAGTGGAGGTGTGATCGCTCTGCTGGCTAAAGCCGACGCAGGTGTTTTTGTGGGGGTGGTGCCGAGAAGGCCTCTCTGATGTTCACGTCAGATACTAGCTGTGCTGGTAAGTCATTTTCAGAACACTTGACCTGACACTGAAGTAGTCATCACAGTCCTTGTCATAGCCGTTCAGTGAACTTGGCTCCTTTTTGGAGGGTGCAGTGGCTGAAGTTGCGTGGCATGTACTCACAGAAGTGGCGTTCTTTTTTTCTGCCTTTCCCCCCCGCAGGAATGTCCCAAACCGTTACACCTTCCCGTGCCCTTACTGCCCTGAGAAGAACTTCGACCAGGAAGGGCTTGTGGAGCACTGCCAGTTGTCCCACAGCACGGACACCAAGGCTGTGGTAAGAGGGGCTTCTAGAAAAATGTGTTCGTGGCAAGAAAGTCACACTCTTACGTGCACTTCACCTAGGTTCTCAGATTGTAACGTTTTGCCTTATTTGCTTAACTATACTTTCTACATACAAATTTTTGCTGACTGGTAGAGAATAAGTTATAGATGTCATCACTCTTGGCCCCTAAATACTTCAGCATCCATCTCCTCAGAACAAGAGCATTTGCTTTGAAAAATTACTTTTTTGTGTTTAACTGTCACACTCAGGAAATGTAGCATCCAGACGGTCTGACATCGCTGTGGAATTCGTGCTTAATCCCAGCATTCTTAATGTCCTTCACACCAGTCTCCCCGGCCCCTCCCCCTGCATCTGCATTGGTTCGGTGGTCAAATCTCTTCAGTCCTCAGCCTTTCTCTGTCTTCCCGACCTTGACATTTTTAACCAGGACAGGCCAATTGTTTTGTAGAATGCCCTTCAATTTGGGCTTGTCTACCTTTTTTTTCTTTTTTTTTAAGAAACAATGACAATAATTGTGATCATTTTTTTAATTCATACTATTGCAAAGTATTGTACTAGTTTTTAAATTTAATTATTTGTTTATTGCTTTTTTTTTCATCACCATTTATCACCCATATACTCCCTACCCCATTGGGCTTGTCTGCTTCTTCATGCTTAGATGCAGGGATGGTCCATGGTGATGTGTCCTCCAGGTGGCACGTTAGGGGTCACGTGATGTCTGTTGGTCCCATTGCTGGTGTCCTCAACTTGGATTCCTTGGTGTCCACCACGTTTCTCCTCTGTAAAGCTGCTGCCTTTTTCCTTTTGAGAGTAGCTTTTTCATAGTTGTGGAGAAAGCGAATTTAGGCTGAAAGTATTAGGAAAGTGCTTATCAGTCCTTTGACATTTAATCATCACGGACCCACAGGGGGTTGGTTGGTTGGTTTCTTTCTCTTTTTTTTAACAGTGGTGCCCAACCAACTGAGCTGCCCTGGTCAGAGCTGGTTTCTTTTTCGGGGGTGGGAGGGGCCTGAATTTGGTCAGTCTCAGCAGTGTGTGTCACCTTTCCCTCTTCCTGGGATTGACAGACTAGCGTTGTTTTTTCTCTTTTTGACAGACTAGATCTTAATGCAGCTTCCTCTGTAGTTTGTTTCAGCTTTCCCATTTATCTCAGACTGTTTCTATTGACCAGTGTGCCTAGCTCTCTGGGCAGTCTTTGGCTCCATTGCTGTAAAAGGTGGTGCACGAACTGTAATTTTCCTGAGCATTTGCTGATGGGATTAGGCCTTGTGGCAATTCTTTATTTCTGTGTGGGAAATCTTAAGATCCAGCTGGCCTTTTCAGGAGTATCTTAAATCTCTTGACTTTATTGAATTCCTTGTCAAGTCCAAACTGGTCAGTACAGCCACTTTTTCCTCTGGGCTCCCTGGGTTCTTACCGTTGCCCTGCAACAGATTCTACCAGTGAACCTCTCCATCTGCTCTCTCAACTCCCATGCTGGGGGACTGGGCTGGCTTGGCCCGCCGTGCACCCCGTTTGCGGGAAGACCCTGTTGCTGCTCGGCAGGCGGTGTTTCTGATGGCTGTTCTCTGCCTCAGTTCCCGCCGTGAGCTGTTCTCACCCTTCCTGCAGATAACACTGGATCCTGCTTTTAACTGAGTTCAAAGTATCAGGTGTGTGTTTCTTTCCCCTCTCTTCCTGTTTCTATCTCAGGAGATCTCTGATCTATCTCTGAGGTCACAGAGTTGCAGCCTGTGGGATACGTCAGGCCCGTACACATTTTAATTTCCCTCACCTTTAAAAATCAGAACATTTCCAATCATGATACTCTGCATTGGAGAAATTAGAAGTTCTGGCAAGAGTCGGCTGGCTTTGGCAGTTGCTGCCCCCTCTGGACAGGCTGGGCTTATACCCGGTCTGCTTTACTCTTGTGCCTCTCCAGCCTGGTTCCTGTTAGCACCTGAGTTTGCAGTCCTTGCAGCTTGTCCTTACCGTTCCCTCTTGTGTTGAGGAAATGACTCCTTTCCTAGTCTGACTATTCTCTACCTGTGTCTACGGGTCCGAGCAAAGAGACGAGACGGGCCTGGCCCGGAGAAAGACTCCCTGCTCATCAAGGTTCATCACGTTTCTTCTCTCACCTTCTCTACCTGCTCCTTATTCTTGTCTTCCTTGGAACACACCTGGGTCTTCCGTGTCTGATTGGTGGGAGGAGTATCTGAGTCAGCACTTCTTCCCCCTGCATTCGGTTTCTCTTTTTCCCCCTAGCTGGCAGTTTTCTGACTGCTGCTGTCTCTCCTGCACCCTCTCCTTTACTTCCTCTAGGGTCTGGCTTCCACCCCTGCCCACATTGTGTTCTGTGACCCCAGCTGATCTCCCTGAGTCCTTTTTTTCTGTTACCTCCTGGCAATTTAAAAATGTTGTTCTCTGCATGTAATCAGTTCGCTGTAAAAAGTGAACTGTACAAACTCTCTCCAGCCCCTTCCCCTAGTTCTTTACTTTCATCTACACCATTAGTCGTTCCCAGTGTTCTTTTTTATGTTCCTGTAATTTATTCTATGTTTGGATATGATAAATGCATTTGGATATGATAAATGCATTACGTTACCACTTGCCATTTTAGTGTAATGGAAATAAACACCATATGAAAGTAAAACACCGTACCATGGTGGCCTGTCAGCCTTTCAGGAGATGAGTCACAAAGAATCAATTATTCTCACTCAAAAAGAAACAGCCTTATTATTTGATACTAGTACTCATCTTTCTAACATATCTTTATTATGTAGAGAACTCTGGAAGTTTCTACAGCTAGATGCCGACCTGGGATGGTCATCGCACCTACTGTTTTACTTCCCCTGTGATTCCAAACTAGATGCACAGTACATATTCTTTGGCTGCACTGGGCAAGATAAAGTGCCCCAAAGCCAAGTTTTCAGCTCCTCCTTCAAGAGCTTTGAGTGGTGGTGCTGGAGAACTAATTACTAATTGAAAGGGCAAGTATGCAGAGACAGACACACACACACACCCTGCACCTGCCCCCACTGCTCGTCTTCCGTTCTGAAGTTAGTCAGAGAAGCACAGCTATTTTGGTAATTGTGAAAACTAAAACGGATGCTAAGTAACATGATAGAGATGCTCTGTTTCCTACCACCATCTCTCCTGCACTCATTTTTAGACGTGAATAAGAAACCGTTGTGCCACCCAAGTTAAGAGGATTGGCCGTGTCGTGGAGCTAGGTAGTGCAGAGCCAGTACTGGAACCTGGATTCCCAGCCCCTGAACCAGTTCTCCCTTCATGGCATCAGAAAAAGCCTGTGGGGCGTGCGCGTGGGCATCGGCGTAGTCTGCGTGTGTGGAGAAGGACCCCTTATTTGTCCCTCTCTTCATGCAAATGACAGCCCATCATATAGAGGCTGTAACTCTTGTTTTTGGCCTCTGTTCCACGTCAGTACATGTAGATCTGTCTCTTTTAACGAGCTTCACAATTTTCCATTACTTTTACCATGATTTAGTTGGTCCCTGTTGATGAACGTAAAGGTTAGTCCCAAACGATATCAGGAAATTTGACTGAGGACGGGATATTAAATGCTAGTAAAGAATTATTGTTGATTGATAGGTGGAATGATGATGATGTATTTGTAGAGGGACATACTTAGTTTTAGGACTGTACTGAAATAGTTAGAGGTGAAATGAGTTTTATTTTAAAGTGCTTCCTTTTTGCTGAAATAAGTGTGGCAAACTTAAATCTAGGTGTTTGAGGAAAAGGGCTGGTTTGTCAGACTATTACCTACTTTTCTGTAGATTTGAAGTTTTTCATTGTAAATTTTAAAAGACTGACATAAATTTTAATGTATCTCTGCCTGTGTTTATATCTGTCTGTGAAATAAATTCTTAGCTGTGGATCAGTTTGGTCGGAGGTTAAGTGTACTTATAATTTTGATTGATATTGCTGAACTACTCTGGTATCTGGTCCTGCAACCTAATTTCTCTCTTTCCCCCCACTCCTTTGGCTTCCTGAAATCCCTGTGGTTGTTCTGTGTCTGTTGAAACCCCTCTTCCTCCCTCACTACAGAACGTTGTACCTGTCAGGGTTTCAGCACTTGCCTTTGGAAGCCACCTTCTCTTCTGTCCCTTGTGCTGCTTGTGCCCCAGCTCCAGGCGCCTACCTTGCTCCTCTGCTCAAGGATTCTTCCCCCGCTTCAGATTCCTCTCTTGCCTTCCCCCTTCGTCACCATCTTTCTTGTAAATGGTAGGGTTCCATCTCTAAGCCAGACCACTTATGCTTGCTTCTTGCCCACCCCAGCTTCCTCTGTCCATCTCTGTGAATTTCCCCTTCTGGCCACGCTCACTGTCCGGCTATTCGCCTGTCGTGCTGCCTCCTGGCCCTTTCTCCTTGCCACTGCTGCTCCTGTTCTGGGACGCCCTTCACGTCTCGTCGTCTTTCCTGATACCTCCAGTCTGCAAGCCCAAACCAGCCCCTTGTTGGAGGGCTTTCAGCCTGAGCCCTTCATCTAAGGATTTACTTGTAAAAAAGTAGCACATAAGGTCCTGTTTTAACTTCCTTGGGACACTGCTCATCTGTCATTCCTTCAGTTTTCTTTGTATCTTGGATAATTCCGTGTGCTGCAGTCTCGTCCCCCGCTGGGCTGACATGTTGTTCTGACCACAGTTGGTGATAAGAAAAGGGTGGTATCATGGCTGAAGCCTGTGCCTACCCCTCGTGTGTTTCACGAGTCAAATGACACGTGGAGACTGACAGTGTCTCCTGGGATGTGAACGTGCACACGAGGGAGTGACTTGGCCCTGGACTGGTGTGCCAGGACAGCTGCCCTAGAAGAGAGGGGGCCAGACCCCAGCCACAGAGGGTGCGCGTCAGCTCAGACGTCAGGCGCCTAAGACCATGCTTTTTTGTTGAAAGGTTTGTCCAATATGTGCCTCGATGCCCTGGGGAGACCCCAACTACCGCAGCGCCAACTTCATCGAGCACATCCAGCGGCGGCACCAGTTTTCTTACGACACTTTTGTGGTGAGTGGAGCCCGGGCTCTGGTCCTGCCCTCCCTCCTCTTACCTGGGGGACCACAGGCCCCATTGTTGAGCTTTGTCACTGAGGCGGTGGGTTTCCTGGAAAGGCAGCTGTGTGGCCTTGAACCAGGTGAATGGCCACAGACTCCCTGAGTGGTACTGAACAGATGAACTGACCAGCCATCCAAACTGAGACACAGTGACAGCTTGCTCCTGGGTTATCTTTCTTCCCCCAATTTTTGCCCGCTTTCTTTTGGTATATGTAGTTTCTACTTGTTATAGAACCAGGTTTGGAATTCTTACTTTTCTTCATTGATTTTAGGGGATGAGAGAGAAACTTTGATTTGTTGTTCCACGTATTGATGCATTCATGGGTTGATTCTTTATGTGCCCTGACCTGGAACCAAACCCACAACCTTGGCGTATCAGGACATTGCTCTAACCAGCTGAGCTACCCGGCCAGGGCCTGATTTGGGATTCTTAAGCTTAGATGTCCATGGGGCCAGGCAAGAAATGGAAACGGCCCCGTGGGATTTTCAGGCTGGACTGTGTGTGGCCCACTGTTTTGCCATCAGCTCCAGCTGCTTGTTGTCATGTGGGAATGCAGGCACAGTATTGCCTGTCTCTGCCACCCACCCCAACCCTGAGAAGCTGGAAAGCAGCATTTCATATGAAATACAACGTATTTATCTTTTAAAGTACTTCAGGCCACACAAAGCACGTCCACTGGCCAGGCGCAGTCGCTGCGTTTGTGTCCTTTCCCCACAGCTGTGTGGTTTCAAAGGGGCACACTGCTGTCTTGGCATTCTAGTGATAGATGAATTTGGCCAGCTGCTTGGAATAACCTTTTATTTATATATGTAAGTGTCAAGTTAGAACTTTAGAGTATTCAGTCTTAATGGCTGTGTTATAGGACTGGGAAGGAAGGCATGGCTCCTCCCTAAGTTGTCATAGAGAGTATTTATTCATGGTCTGATACGGTGTCTGAAATTCAGACGTGAAACTGTCATCTTTGGTAATGCTGTAAAGATGAGTATAACGGATAGAAAACCTGGCCTCACTGAATTAGAAAGGCTGGTTTCACTACAGTGCACTCCACATTGGAGCTCTTGGTCTGTGCCAGGCCCACGTGGGTGCTGGCTGGTCCTCAGAGCCCCTGTCTGAGGGAGCTGCGTCAGGATGAGGCAGCAGAGGTCCTGAGGGGTCGGTCAGGCAGTCTGCCCAGAGGTCCGCGGCTAGCATGGCCAGCTGTGGAGCTGAGAGCTGGCCCCTGGCAGCCGTCTCTGAGGCCCTGTGCTCGGCTGGCCTGCTTCTCCTACAGAAAGTACATTTTTGCAGCTGCAAATGGGCTGAGGCTGTGTCTGTGTTTTGCCCCTAGGATTACGAAGTCGATGAAGAGGACATGATAAACCAGGTGTTGCAGCGTTCCATCATCGATCAGTGAGCAGAGCTTCTGCTGTCCGTCTCGTGTTCCAGAGCTTCCATTATGTGTTATGTGTGAAACTTTAAATATACAGCAGACCTGGAAGTGAGCCCTGGCATTAGGACAGGGTCACTTTTAACAGGGAAGCAGGTTTCCAGTTCAGAGTCCTCCTTTCCTTTGGGCTCTCCCCCTGCTGTTAACCCTGTTTGTCACGTGTCTTACTGCTCCTCAGCTACTTTCGGAGCTTCTGCTTCCTCTTCCGGAAGAGAGCCCCGCTTCTCCATCTGTCCCTGTTTCACACTTGTTCCTCATCCAGCGTTCATCTCTCAGGTCCTCCGAGCCAGCCAGGGCCTTTCATGGGTCATGAATAGCACAAATGAGACAAGCGTCTCGCCTCCTGGTCCCTGAGGTGTGTGGGCTCTGGCAGCAGTGCATCCGATCAGTGGTGGAGCTCCTTCTGCGCTGAGGGAGTTCCTGTTCGTTGGTCCTTGGCAGCAGCTGCCAGAAGCTGGAGTTACTTCCCAGCACACCTTTCAAAAGTCCTGCTGGGGTGAATGTTCTGGGTTTGCGTGGTCTGATGCTGGAAGTTTTGATTGGTGATGTTTTCCTGCCACTCCTGCACACCCTTAGAATGGACTGGTTCAGTCTTAAATGCCTGCATTGTGCCTTTTTAGGATGAGGTATAACCACGTGTTCTTAGTAGAAATAAGTGTGTCTAGGTTAGAAACTTAGGTTAAACTCCATTTCTCCGTAAGAGGGGAAGAGGGTCAGCTAAGAGAGACAAAGACCATAGCTTTTTCCTTGTGATTTTCAAACTAATGAAGTGTTTTCAAATGACTGGGTCATGTTTACTTTTCTGTTTGGGAGCCTACTTACATTCTCGTCCTCGAGGCACAGAAAGGAGTCTTTACATGAATGAGGCAGAGGAGGTTCGGGGACCGAGAGGGTGCCAGCCCTTCTACCTTGTATCTGTCACCCTAGGTCACACTGAGCATCTCTTTCCTCTCAGAGGGGCTGCAGGGAGTCGGGCACCACAGCCGTCTCTTCTGACAGGACGCTGTCAGAGGCACAGCCTCTCCTGTGAGCAGTTGTTAATGGAAACTGTCTCCTGGAAACTTCCTTTGGCAGCAGCTCACCAGGCTGGGCTGGCCATCACATCCCCAGGAGCAGAACCTCTCTCTGGTCTCCCCAAGGGCATCTGGATTTAGGTTTGCTTTTGCATATCTGACCTCTGTAGTCTGATTGGGAAGTTTCTTCTGGCCAGTGGCCGAGGTGGCAAGTGACAGGGCTTTGGGCCTGCCCGCTGCTGCCATGGGCCTCTCCCTGCCTGCCAATACGAAGTGCGGGTGCCTGGTGACCAGCAGAGATGGGGGCCCTTTGGGACAAAGTAATTTTTTCTGATGTGCTCTTTCTTGGGGTGGCCTAGATGCTAAGGTCTGCTTCCTCACGGTAGTTTTTGAGGCGTTCACTCAGACCTCCCTGAACTGAGATCATCCTGAAGAGCATGCGTCTGTCTCACTGGTGGTGCCAGGAAACTGAGTTCCTTGTATTAAGTGCACTTCATGTATTTCTAATAAGATGACTTTCCAGAAAGTGAAATTTGTTATGTTCTGGCTTTTAAAAGGCGAAATACAAATAAATTTCATAATTTATCCAACTGGTAAGCTGCGGTGCCTGTTTTCACTCCACACTCGGCCCCGAGTAGACTCAATAAATATTCCCAGAATTGAAATGGAACTAAAATAGGACCCTTTTTCGATGGTACTTCTTTCTGCTGCCATGCTTCCTGCCTGGAATTAGGGGCCAGTGCAGTGGTAAGGAGAGCCTGAAGGGGGCAGTGTCTCCCCCAGGCTCAGGCCGGCCCCACTGCACCTCCCCGCAGACTGCGGAGTCCTCACACCTGAAGCAGAGGATACGAGACTTACTCTGCTGGACCCCTTACCTGCCCAGGCCCTGGACGTGATCCCAGGATGCTCTCCTGCCTTTGTTCTTCCTAGTTGTGCCCTGGCCTTCCACAGTGTCAGTGGAATGTCCCATATAGGGTCCTGCTGGGCGTTATGCATGCAAAATTAAGGAGAATGATGCTAATTTTTTAAAATTTGTTTTTAGAGAGATGGGAAGGGAGGGAGAGGAACATCAATGTATAAATGTATAAGAGAAACATCTACCGGCTACCTCTCACAGGCCCCCAACCAGGGACCAGGCCCACAACCCAGGCATGTGCCCTGAGCAGGAATCCAACCAGCAACCTTTCAGTTCGCAGCACGATGCTCAACCCTCAGCCACGTCAGCCAGGGCGATGCTAATCTTTCTTATCCATCGTTCTGGCACAGTGCCTGCCCTCAAATAAGTTTGATTTAATCTTCCCTCCTTTATTGATTCCTGAAAGGTGACCAAAGCCAGGCACTGAGGAAAAGTCCGTCCCCTTCCCCTTGCATCCTCTTCCCCTGCCCTGCAGGAGGGGCTCTTGTATCATTCCCATTATACAGATGAGGGAGTGGTGCTGTGCTGGCCGCGAGTAATTTGCCCCAGTGTTACAAAGCAGAGGTGTCCTCCAGACTGATGGTCTCAGGCACACAGCACAGTCCCCTATTGCCAGCATTCACACTGCTGGCCGTGTGACCTTGGACAAGTTATTCGTATCTCTTTGTGCCTTGGTTTCCTCATCGGTGAAATAAAGTGTCTTCCTTATAGGGTTGTGGGAATCTAGTGAAATAATCCACATAAAGTGTTAGAACGGGGCCTAGCACAAAACACGTGCTTAATCAATGTGAGCTACTGATGTCACCACTATCTTTTCTGATCCATTCCTGAGACCACCCAGTGTCCCCCGCCCCTCCCCACCCAAGCAGCTAGCAGCTGTTTGATGACTCAACAACACTGTCAGATGGAGTTTTTCTTAAACTCTACCTGAAGACAGGAACTACCTGGGAGGCACTTGTTACAAAATATATCCCCAGGCCCCTCAGAAATTCTGGTTGGTAGTTGTAGGTGGGGCGTGGGAATCTGTATCTTTTAAAAGAGCCTCAGGTAAACCACATCCTTAGGCTAGTTCAGGAAGTATTGTAAGGTGTGTTGCAATGAATCTAATGTAGCTGGGCTGGGGCAGATTGGTTGTTTAGAATCAGGTGGACAAGCTCAGGCCTTAAAGTTGCAAGACGTTAGTGATCGACCCCTTTTCTGACTAGAAAAACCATCTAGAGGCCCTGGCCCGTGTGGCTCAGCTGGAGTGTTGTCCCAGAAGTTCTCGGGTCCGACTCCCAGTCAGGGTACATGCCTAGGATGTGGGCTCCGTCTCCAGCTGCAGGGTGTCCGAGAGGCAGCCCATCGATGTTTCTCCTGTCAATGTTTCCCCACCTCTCTTTCTCCCTCCCTTCCCCTCTCTCTAAAATGAAATAAAGCCTGAAAAGAAAAGGTAGGGCAGAAAAATATAAAGAAGAAACTGGAAACCACTGTGCGTCATCTCACCCCCTAGACAGCCACGTGGCCACTTCCCTCAGTAGCGGAACACTTCCGTGTCCTGGGTGGCCACATTTTTGGTTGAAACTTAAAATGGCCAAATGCTTTATTTCCTGCCTATAACCTGTGTTTTTACTCTGTGATTTGTCCATCCACCTCTTTCAAGTCTGTGTGGTGTCATTGTTAATGGCTGCACGATGCTGCAGGTGAGGATGGACCACACTTTATCTATCAGTGGGCATTTAGGTTGTTAAAGTTTGACTGTTACAGACGATGCTAGAGCGTCCTTACAAGTGTATCCTTGCCCACTTAGCTGCATATTTTTGCAGAGCTGCTGGGTCAAATGGAGTTTGAGAGACAGAAATAAGGAGAAACAGACAGTCAGGCAGAGCCAGGGGAGACAGAAAAAGAGACAGAAGGGGAGAGCGGAGGGTGGAGGGGGAGCCTGGGAGAGACCAGGGTTGCTGCTCTTCAGAGTGACTGAGAGGTGACTTGTCTGAGGCAGGGCCACAAACATCCAGGCAAAGATGTGACTAAGCAACCTTAGGCACACACCCTCCAGATACAATTGCAGACGAGGTCAGAGTCCTTTGTGCAAGGGTTTCATGGAACTATTGTTCCTGAAAAGCAGAAGATGAGAAGCAAGCTGATGACCCCCTGGTGAGAGATTGTGCTGGAAGTGCTGATAGGAGCCAGTCCCCAGGGGGGCTGCCAGATTCAGAAATAAAAATACAGGAGGCCCAGTTAAACTTGAATTTCTGAGAAAGAATAAGTCTGTCCCATGCAGTCTTGTTATACTGAAAGCTTATTGTTGTTTACCTGAAATCCTAATTTAATTGGGCATCTATGTTTTATCTGTCATGTGTCTTAAAAGTGTCATCTATGAAATAAAAATACTAAAGAGACCACACATTTTTAAACTCCATTTGAGCATTTCTGATCTTAAAACATGGGGCAGTCCCTGAAACTCTAAGGGGCTTGGGGCTGTGTCGTGCTGGAGCCTCTGTCTTCCTGAAGGACTTGTGTGTCCTGGAACACTCATCTACCCCCTGGGCTCGTTCCCGGTGGAGGTCACTGGTCATGCTGCCCAGAACGCCCTCTCACTGTTTCCTCCTCTCCCCAGGCCATCCTTGTGACCTCAGCCTGGGGTCAATGTGGAGCTGACTTCCCTGACCCACCTGGGTCCCTCACCTGTGAGCTCCGTGGGAGTGGGGGCTATCTGATCTAGCACAATGGCCTGGCCTCTAGGCCAGTGAACTCCACCACTTGTTCACTGTGATTTAAGCACACTAGTACCGCAGTATTCTGGGCCTCGGTTTCCTCATCTGTACAATGGGGCTGATAATCTCCCCTGCCACACAGGGCTTGCTGTGGGGATCAAAGGGGCCAATGGGACCGAGGTGGGAAAGGGAGATGACAGTAGTATCTCTAGGTGACTTTGAACTGAGATGAGCTCTAGGAACATCTGGGGAGGGGAAGGGTGTTTGGGGCAGAAGAAACAGCAAGGACAAAGGCAGTGTATAGAGGCAGAAAGGCCCGTGAGGCTGGATCTGAGGAGCAAGGATGAGAGTGGGGGCGATAAGCCCCAGGATTTTATTTTGTGCTCGAAACAGTTAACTTTGACCTAAGAAAACAGTTGGCTGACACTTGCCCTTGTCTCCCACACTCAGTGGTACTCAGAGGTCTAGAGGTATCACAGGTGGGTGTGGGGCAGAGGAGGCCCTGGGGGCTTTTCCTGGAGACAGGTTCAGCTTCTGCCAGGAAGGTGGAGATAACAGGGTGCTATCAGTCTGGTCGAGGGCGAGGCTGCCAAGGCCCAATTAGTGTGCGAGATAGTCTGAGAGATAGTGTGGTGAGTCCCAGGTGGCAGATGCCGGGAGATTCAGGAGATTCACTGGGGAAGAGGCACTCCACACCTTAGGGTAATCCCAACGGCCTGTCTCAGCCTTGGAGTGCCAGGGTGGCCCCCCTAAGAGTGATGCCATACCAGCAGGTGCGGAGAGCTGGTTTTAGGTCCACCCCCTTCAGCCCACACACAACCACCTGTAGGCCCTGGACAACTTCCTTTTAACCAGAGTGCCCACCTTGTTCTGGTTGCCCAGGATGGTCCCAAAACTCCCTCGGATCTGGGCAAGCCATGACAATTGGTCACCCAACGTATTACCCCATTGGCCAGATGAACAAACCGAGTCTCAGAGGCCGTGAATATCTACCTCGGTGTTGTGGTGGGCTTTTTCATGAGAAAGTATTTTATCTGAGATGGTGACACAGGTATCTGAAATAAAAAATCCATACCCTTCAAAAAAGGTTTGGAGAAAAAGAAGTTTCCTTCCCACTTCCGCCTGCCCCTTCCTCAGGAGGAACCACATTCTTCCGTCCCCTCTCACAGACAGTCTGGGCCTACGCGGTGGATATCATCTCATTTATTTGCTTCTACACAGCCTATTAGGTATTCTGCTCACTTGATTTATTTTTTTCACTTAAAAAGTCCGTCAGTTTGATCATCCATTCAGCTAATTTTATTGAGCACCTACTATACACCAGGCCCTGTTCTGGTGGCCTAGGTCATAGCATTAAACAGTTCCTACCCATGTGGGACTGTCTAGAGCAGAGAGTGGATATTTCGGTATTGCAGGCCTCAATGGGTACTTACATAAAACAAATTTCCACATTTTTCTCTATTGACAAAATTCAAAATACAATAGTATTTAAATACAATCTTTTTGTAATACAGGTCTATGAATGAGAATGGAATTCTCTTTTGAAGATTAATATTTTGCTGTGATTGGGTCTCCAAATTACTGTGCCCTAACCTCAAATCGATTGCAAATGTTAATCTGTAAAAGCCATTTTTGGCTCAAGAGCCATACAAAAAAACCCTCAGGCAGATTCAGCTGCGGGGCTGTAGTTTGCAGAATTCTGCTCTAAAGGGCAATCAGCAAAGTAAGTAAAACGTACACTGTGTCAAACTGTGGTGTGTGCTGGGGAGAAAAACAGGGAGGAGGGATGGGGAGTGAGCTGTGGGGCCATTGAGGGGCAAGAGCATTCAGGAAAGGAAACACAGATGCAAAGTCAGTGAGGCTGGAGCAGGTCGGGTGGGGTCCACTGTGGTTGGAGCCTCGGGGGCTGGGTGAGCTCAGAGGGGCCACGAGGGGCCAGATCCTGCAGGCGCCTTGTGGCCGCACTGAAGACTGGCTTTTCCTACGTGAAATGGGAACCACAGACAGGCTTGGACATTTTAACAGCTGCAAAATATCCCACTGATAGGACTGTACACTTTTATTTAAAAAGTCCTCTCTGATGGACAACTTTGCTACGCTACTAATGAGGTTACTACTTGCAAATAATAATTTTAAAAATGTAAGACATGGGAAAGGGCATGTCGTAAATCTCCCTCCCACCCCTGCCCTGCAGCCACCAGGTCCCCTCCTCAGAGACAACCAGTTTCCAGGTCTTCCTCCTCTGGAAGTGGTTGGTATCTGTCTCCAAGAAGTGTCTACATTCTCCTCCCTCTTCCTATGCAAACGGTATCACGTTGTACATGCTGTTTTGCACCTTGCTCTTTACCACTTAATGTCTTGACAAGATTCCACAGCCATTGCATATACCAAGCTTTCTCCTTTGGGGCAGGTGGGCGAGATGACTGCACCGTAATGTATTAACTAGTCCCCATGTGGTTCTTGCCTCCAGGGCAAGAACCTGGTACGAAGCAGGTGCTCAGCAAATGTGAATGAAAGGGCTTGTACCTCTTTTGTTGGAGCCCCCAGCTCTGGACCACACCCAACAGCCTCGGACCCAGAAAGTTCCCCTGAAAACATTTGTCTCCAGGGATGGTGACTGATTGCTTCGTAGGGGGCCTGTCGGTCAGGCCCCAGGCTGAATCACTCTTTGTTTTCAGGCAAGTGTGAGACACTCAAAAGGTTTTTGTTTTTTAAATCAAGGATAAAGGTGGAGGTTGAACATTGACTCATTCCTTGAACTTTCCATGGGCAATATATTCTCCCCAGTCGGGATTAACACTCTTGTTCTGATTGATTCACTCCCGATTAATGATCTAATCACTGGGGCCGGTTCCCCTAACCTGGGAAGAGCTCTTAACAATGAAGAATTTCATCAGCTTGGTGGCCAAAGGGTAGTGCAGAATGTAGAGAAACAGAAATGGCTTTGGAGTATGTTCAAAACCAAACAAAAAACGCTCCACCCCACTCAAGTGAAATGCAAATTGTAACCCGGAGACCTCACTTTTCCTCTCAGATAGGCAAAGATAAAACGGACAATACTCTACCTCCACCAGGTTTCTGGAAGGGTCCCTCCTCACCTCCCTGCTGATGAAGTGTAATTTAGCTTAACCTTTTGGAAGGACATTTGGACAAATCTATCAGCATTTCACATAACGTACCTTTGAGCCGGAGTATAAAGATATAGGGTATGTACAAGATATTTCATTGAAATTGCCACCTTGTTTGTAGCAGCAAAAAATTGTGATGTACCCTAAACGCCCATCAGCTTGCTAGGGAAATTGTGTGGCTATAGTATAATCCGTACAATGAAAGTCTGCAGTCCTGCAAAGGTAGCTGCCTGTGTAATGATAAGGCACAATTTTTCGAGACACTGAATATTGTTACTTGGGAGGAAAAAGCAAGGTGTAGGCTGGCGTGAAGGGTCCTGCTTGTGTTACGTAAGGAAGGGATGCCCCTACTAAATACATGCACTATGTATTGCCTTGTTTCCACGAAGACCATCTCTGAAGGGTCATACAACACATTGGTAAAAATAGTTGCCTTTGGGGAGGAACATGGAGATCTGGGATGGAGGGAGACTTTCCTTTTTGGTTGGTTGGTGGTAAATCTCATTTTTTTTTTTAAAGTTACTGTTTTTACTTTTGGGGAATGAACACCTGTGGAAGATGCAGACTGTAGTCAAATGTATCTTCCTCCCAGAGGCCTTTCCTGGTCATATTAGATATTCCCAAAGTGCCCCCCCCCCCTCGCCCTCCCAAGGCAGTTGTACTTGGTTCCTACCCCTGTTGAAGGCTTGTGTGCCCGGGCCCGAGACCGTCGCGGGGAGCGCCCCAGCCGGCAGAGGGCACTGGGGAGGTAGGTCCGGGGCTGGCGGGTCCAAGGCGGCCCTGCGGGGGGGGGGGGGGGGGGGGGGGGGAACCCGCTCATTTCCGGGAGGATCTGATACCGTCGAGTGGCCTCGCCTTCCCCTGGGGTCCCGGGGCCTCGCCCAAAGCCGCCTACCACCTCCTAGTCTCCCTTGCCAACGTGAGGGAGGGAGGAGGAGGTGGGGACTGGTCAGGAGAAGGGACGTCGGGGCCATTGAATCAGGAGGGAGAGGACAGCCCAGATCCAAGAAAGCCTCTCCCCCGCTTACACCACCTCCAGGGCGTAAGTGCTGAAGGAAAATGGAAAGGCGGGGCCCCGCAATAGTGTTTTTGAGCACGAGGGGCCGCTGGGCTCTTCACCCATCCCGGCATCTCAGGGAAATAGGAACCACCCACCCGCTACAGTTGAGGGAACTGAGGCCCGGAGAGGCTAGGTAACTCGCTCTGGGTGCGAGGAGGTAGAGGCGATAATCAATCATTCACTGAGTACTGGATCAAGCCTCTGCTAAGTGCTTTGAAGAAACTGGAGAGGGTAATGGGACTTTAAAAAGTGGTGTTGGGGGCAGCGGGGTTCTACTTTGGCTAGGGTGGGTGATCAGAACAGGGTCCATTGAGGAAGCGACTTAAATTTTGTGTTTTGTTTAATATATCATTTATACCAGAAGTATTAAATTGCCTACGTTCAGTTTAAAGGCTAATAATAAAGGTATTTCTGCGCTTCAGAAACAGAACATGACCAAGAACTCCAGAAGCCCTTCCTCCCCCAACTAACCAATCTCTAGAATTTTGTATTAACATTTCCTGACTTTTCTTTGTAGTTTTACCAGCTGCATATACATTCTCATACAATACAGGGTTTCGTTTGCCTGCTTTTGAACCTTATGTAAATCCAGCTAACCCTATGCATTCGTCTATGACTTGACTATTTTGCTTAACATTATGGTTTTTTCTTTTAGCTTTATTGAGGTATAATTAACAAATAAAATTATAACATTTAAAGTATACAATGTGATGGGATTTTCCTTCTATTCCTTCATTCCTCGGTGCTTTATTTTTTTTTAAAGATTTTATTTATTTATTTTTAGTCAGAGGGGAAGGGAGGGAGAAAGAGAGGGAGAGAAACATCAATGTGTGGTTGCCTCTCAAGTGCCCCCCACCCAGAGACTTGGCCCACAACCCAGGCATGTGCCCTGATGGGGAATCGAACTGGCGACCCTTTGGTTCTAAGGCCTGTGCTCAATCCACTGAGCCACACTAGCCAGGGCTGTTTTTTCCTTTTTAAAATTTATTTTTCGATTATAGTCGACACACATATACAATATTATGTTAGTTTCAGGTGTAAAACATAGTGGTTAGACGTTTATATACCTTGCAAAGTGATCATCCCAACAACTCCAGTACCCATCTGTGTCTGTACATGGCTATTACAATATTATTGACTCTATTCCCTATGCTGTACTACACTTTTTATTGACCGTATTCCCTATGATGTAAATCCCCATGACTGTTTTTATAACTGGCTATTTGTACTTCTTAATCCCTTTCACCTTTTTTGCCCATCCCCCACCCCTTTTATCTGCAAACATCAATTCTTTGTTAGCTACGAGCTTCTGTTTTGTTCGTTTATTTTGTATTTTTAGATTTCATAAGTGAAATCATATGGTATTTCTCTCTTTCTGTCTGACTTATTTCACTTAGCATAATACCCTCTAGGACCGTGCATGTTGCGAATAGCAAGGTTTCATTCTTTTTTATGGCTGAGTAATATTCCATTGTATATACGTACCTCCTCCTCTTTATCCATTTGTCCCTCCACGGACACCTAGGTTGCTTCTATATCTTGGCTATTGTAAATAATGCTGCAGTGAACAGAAAGGGGTCATATATCTTTTCAAACTAGTGTTTTCAGTTTCTTCAGATAAATACAAGAAATGGAATTGCTGAGTCAAGTGGTGGTTCTATTTTTAAATTTTTTAAAATTTCTTTGCGGAACCTCCCTACTGTTTTCTGTAGTAGCCGCACCAATTTACAACCCCACTGGCCGCGCATCAGGGGTCCCTTTCATCCACATCCTCCCCAACACTTATTGTTTGTAAAATTATGCTTTTGAGATTTATCCCTGTTGCTACATGGGGTGGTAGATTTATTTTTCCAACTTATTGATTTTAGAAAGCCAGAGAGAGAGAGAAACGTCAACCCATGGTTGGCCCAACCATTCATGCATTCACCGGTCGACCCTTGTAAGTGCCCTGACCGGGGATTGAACGAAAAACCTTGGCATAGTGGGGCGATGCTCTAACCACTGAACTGCCCAGCCAGGGCAGGTAGCTCATTGTTATTGCCATGTAGTATTCCATTATTGTACTGTATCATGATTTATTAACCCATTCTACTGCTGACAAACATTCAGGCTGTTTCCAGTTTTTTGCTATTAGGAACAAGGGTGCAAGGAATGGTCTCTTGTCTCTTCTGGGTTTAGGGCTGGGCATCAGTTCTCAACTTCAGCCGCTCATGAGAATCCCCTGGGGAGCTTTTAAAAACTCTTAATACCAGAGGCCCCCTCCCTATCAGATGGATTAAATCAAGATGTCTGTGAGGGTGGGGCCCAGGGATATAGTTGGCTTGGGAGAATTCTGGGAAGTCACCTGTTCCTAGATCACACCAGTTTTCCGAAGTGGCGTGCCCATTGACACCCCCCCCCCCCCCCCCCCCCGCCGCAGGCAACAAAGGTCCTGCTGTCCTCACATCCTCATCAACACTTGATACTGACCACATTTTAACTTTCTGTCCTCTGATGGGTGTGAAATCCTATCTCACTGTGGTTTTAATTTGCATTCCTCTCATAACTAATGAGGCTGAGCAGTTGGTGACATTGATGCTGAAACGGAGCCTGCGAGGGAGCCAGCTAGGTGAAGGTCTGGGTGAAGAGAGATGCAGGGAGCAGGGAGCAGGGCAGGTGCCAAGGTCATGTGCTGGCCTAGGGCTGGGAGGTGAGGAACAGAAAGAAGTGGGTGGGGAATCACTATGCATGGGGAGGGGGAAGGGGAGGAGGGCTCCAGACAAGGTCAGCAGAGGTGAGATCAGGGTGGAGGGCTGTGGTGAGGATTTTGGCTTTTACCCGGGGTGAGACGGGAGAATGGGAGGGTCTGAGCGGAGGGACTCGGCTTTTACCAACTCTGGCTCCACATGGATGGAGAATCATGATGGGAACTAGGTAGACATAGGAGAGAAATGTGTTCTTTGTAATGCCTGTGTATAGCCTGTCTCCCTCATCCTGCCCTGGACTCACCCACTAGAACCAGGGTGAGGACGCTCATTTTGTTGGAAGCTGTTTTATCCCCAGCACCTACTGACCCAGACGATGGTCTCTGCCTTCATTCTAGGTGGTGAGTGGAGGGACTACAGGTTTTCATGGTCCTTGATTCACAGGTGGAACCAAGTTAGACCCCAATCCCTACCCCGGGCCTGGCATGGCCCAGTCTGGAATCAGTGGGCTCACAGAAGAGCTAGGGGTGAGCGTCCACTGTCCCTTCCCTGGGTCCACCCCCCATTGGATCAATCAGTCCCCCCACAACCCCGCCCCCCGCCGTGGAGCCCAGTGTTAGGTCCTTTAGATACCAGGATTGACGATCCCCAGACAGGTGAGAAGACCCCTCTGGGCACCACACTTCCCTGCTACTTTCTCCCACCTGCCAGAGTGATCTGTCTCAATGAGACTCCAACAGGTCCTCCACAGCTGAAAATCCTTCCTTGGCTCCCCAGTGTCCTTGGGGCAAAGTCCAAACTCCTCTACACCCTGGAGGCCCAGAAGATCTGACCCCTCCCGGCCGGCCTACCCCACCCCCATCCCTGGGAACCGCTCTCGCTCTCGAGGGCTCTGCAGTAGTTACTGATTCTTACCTCGGGCCTGTCCCCTCAGTATTTCTGCATTTCTTCTGAGAAGTTGCCCTGCCCCCCCTGTCAGGTGACCTGCCTCTTCTTGACTGACACAGCGCCCTGTGGCTTCCCCCTATTCCCCATCAAAGCGCACTTTCGTTTGCATTGTAATTGTCTGTTTACTTCGTCTGTCTCCCCTACCGGCTGGTGAGCTAGCTAGCCTTCGGTAGAGACCTCGAGTGTTTTATTCAGGGCTGAGTCCACAGCTCCGACACCAGTGCCTGGCCCATGGTGGGCGCTCAGTAAACACTGGCTAAGTGAAGGAACGAATACATTTTGCTAGCTTTGCGAGAAAGCTGTGGTATCTCACGCTGGAGCAGCCACGTGAAGATGCCCATCTCCTCGCATCCTCCCCGGTAAAGTGTTTGTTCCTCGTCTATCCCACGCTCTTTGAGAAGCGCCGGTCGGGCAGAGGAAATTTCCGCCCCCTCCGCAAGCCCGAGGAGGAGGCGGTTTCGGAATGTCAGGTGCCCAGACCCTAGTGCGCGCGGCACCAGGGGGCGCCAGAGGCGGGCCACCGTGCGGCGCTGAGCTGGCCGGTGCGTGGGATCCCTAAGGGGGTCCGGCCTTGCCTGGGGTTCCCGACGTCCGGCACCCCGCCTGCCCCTCCTCTGCCCAGCAGCTCGCCGCCGGGCGGTCAGTACAGCGCCCACAGCCGGACGTTGGAGCTGCCCCCGCCCGGCTCCCAGCGCCACGCGGCGCGAGCCCCGCCAGCCCCTCGCGCACCTGCTTGGGGCGTGGCCTCCGGGAAATCGCTCCTTGATTGGCGCAGAGGTGACAAAGGCCACGCCCTCTATGGCTGGCGTACTTAAGGAGTTGGCGGATCCGCTCTGCTCAAATCGCTGCGGCTCGGCCTCGCGGGAGAGGGTCCTTGCGACGCCAGCACGGCTCCGAGACCCCGGCTTGCTTCGGCCACCATGCCGCGCTCTTTCCTTGTCAGGAAGTCTGCCTGCTCCCGCCGGAGGCCCAACTACAGCGAACTGCACGACTCTTCTCCAGGTGAGTGGATGTGGCCCCCGGGGGTGGGGGTTTGGGGGAGACAAGCGAAAGGGATCCTTTAGCGGAGCGGACATGGGGAGAAGGGCAAGGGACCAAAAACGAGTCAAAGGCCTCGGCACGGGGAAATGGGAGGAGGGGTACGAGGAACCCGCGGCAGGTGGATCGGGCGGTTGGGGGAGGGCTTTTAGAGGGCGACGGTCTTGTTTTGAGGGCAGTTCTCAGCCGCCCAGAGGCGGGAGAACCCTGCGAGTGAGAAATGAGAGCGGGGTGCTTCTTTGGGAGAGACACGGGTTAGGCGCTGGGAAGAGTCTGGAGTCCCGAGGATTCGGGGGTTGGGGGTAGGAGAAGAGATGTGTATGGGGAGGGGCAGTGGGACACGGGGGGTGCCTCAGACTTGGGGTGATTGGGGGCTGGGATCTTGCCCTAGGCTGGGGACTTGGGGAATTCCGAGGAGTGACCTCCTCGAGTTGGAGCTGGAAAGAGGGGGTCCTTCCTGTGAGCTCTGGAGGCTGAGGTGGAAGAACCAGGACCTGGGTGAGGAGGCAGCTCCGGGAGGGCTGGAACCTATCTGTCCGAGGCTTTGATTTATCTAATAAGTACTGAGTGTCAGCCCCATTCAGGCCTTGGCCCCCACCAGGCTAGCGTTTGTTGACTGACTGATCTAACACCTGACCTTGCCTTTCTCCCGGTCTCTCCTCAGAGTTTACCTTCCAGCAGCCCTATGACCAGGCCCACCTGCTGGCGGCTATCCCGCCTCCTGAGGTCCTCAACCCCACAGCCTCACTGCCCACGCTCATCTGGGACTCTCTCCTGGCGCCCCAGGCCCAGCCAATTGGCTGGGCCTCCCTTCTGCCCCAGGAGATCCCCAAGGCTGTAGAGCTGACCTCCCTGTCAGATGAGGACAGTGGAAAAGGCTCCCAGCCCCCCAGCCCACCCTCACCAGCACCTTCCTCCTTTTCTTCCACCTCAGCCTCTTCCCTGGAGGCTGAAGGTTATGCTGCCTTCCCAGGCTTGGGCCCATTGCCCAAGCAGCTGTCTGGGCTCTCAGGGGCCAAGGACCCCCAGTCCCGCAAGGCCTTCAACTGCAAATACTGCAACAAGGAATACATCAGCCTGGGCGCCCTCAAGATGCACATTCGGAGCCACACGCTGCCCTGCGTCTGTGGCACCTGCGGGAAGGCCTTCTCCAGGCCCTGGCTGCTCCAAGGCCACGTCCGGACCCACACCGGTGAGTGCCCCCGCGGACTGGCTGCCCCCTCACTGTCCCCACTGCCTTCTTCACCAGCTCTTGTGAGACTGGGCTTACTGTCACTTTCAGATGGTAGAAACTGAGTCTTCTGTGTTGTAGCTCAGCAGTTCAGGGGCCTGGCCCTCTGAAATGTAAGCGCCTCTGCAATCTCAGTTTCTTAGCCAAATGGATTGGCGCTGGATATGGGGAAGGTGCAACCAGCACCTTGCTGTTGGAGCCAGGTGTGAAGGGGCCCTCCCTGCCCCACCCTCCCCCAGCCCACCCCCACTTCAGCCAGGCAGGATGTTGTTAGAGACCCCCCACCTGGCTCTGAATGCTGCTTTGAGAACTTCCCTCAATCCAACCTTGGGCTGATACTCCACTCCTAGCCTCAGTTTCCTCATCTGTAAATTGAACATGAGATACCTTTGGCCAGGGGGTTTCTGTGTGGGTTAAATGAAAGAAAGAATACAGAAAGCACTGGGTTGCGCTTGGTACAGGATCAGCATGCACAAAAATGGTCGTTGGTATTGGTTCTGCTTCCCTGCTGTGTGACCTTTAACAGGTGATTTAACTTCTCTGAACCCCAGGATCATGACTGAATAGACACATAAGGTAGCTTATGGTAGTGTTTCACAGGGTGGCTATCCTCAGTTATCATGATGGTCTCAGGTCTGCTCTCCCCACCCCCACGTTGAAGGAGATAAACTCAATCCTGTCATGCAGACCCGGGAACACCTTAGCTGGCAGAAAACAGGTTATGTCTTGGTGTTTTAGAAACAGAATACTAGGCCCTGACTGGGTAGCTCAGTTTGTTGGAGCATCATCCCAAAGCGTCAGGGTTGATGTTTGGGGCTGCTTTCTATTTTTTATTTAAAAATCTTGTTTATTTTTTTAGAGAAAGAGAGAAACCTTTGTTACTCCACTTACCTATGCATTCATTGGTTGACTCTTTCATGTTCTCTGACCCAGGATCAAACCCACCGCCTTGGGTGCGTCGGGACAACGCTTCAACCAACTGAGCTACCCAGCCAGGGCTTGGGGCTGCTTTTTAAGAGAGTGACTGTTGAGGGAGAAGGTTCAAGGGTCATATTATCAGCTTTGGGGTCAAGCTGTCCAGTTGGAGACTGAGTTCTGGCATTTCCTGGCCCAGGGGCTGACCTCTGAGCCACGGGGGTCAGGGGTGGTTTGTGAGTAACGCATTTTGCAGGCATTATTGGAGTCGCTGATACTCCTGCAAAGTGGCCCGGCACCCTCCCCAGCTTGCACACTATTGCTGCCTGTTTCTCTTACTTGGTGCACAAATGGCGCTGATTTTAACATGTAAAAATCCAACTGTCTGGCCTCTGTGCGGTCCTGGGTGCCTGCCCAGCTGATGGGGTTCCATTTGGGCCGGGGGGTTGAAACCCTGGGGTGCCCCCTGGCCCTCCTTCCCTCTCCTCTCATGGGACATTATTTTAATGTAAAGGCATGGCTCGGACACAAAAAGCTCGTTGAAATTCACCATTGCCATCCTCAGTGACACCCATTGTGTGCCTTAATGGTGGCCCCAGTGGGTGGGGGCTGGCTGGGTGGAGCAGGTGCATAGGGCAGCGGTGCCCAGCACCTGTTCCGGGCCGCAGCTGCTGGCCCACAGCATGTCAGGCCCCGTTAATCCCGGGAGTATCGCATGTACAGTGCCCCCCTCGGTGGCCTTTGTCCCTGCCGGCCTGGTGCCGATTTCACACTCGCCAGGAGCACCATAAAGGCGTCTGGGGGTGGGGGTTCAGTGCTGGGTGGAGGTCTGTGCCTCCCGCTTGCGCGCAAACCTCCACCCCATCACATCCTACAAGGCCTCCTCCCCCGCTGTGCAGGCTCATGTCTACCGCGTAATATGCAGGTGGCGTTCAGTGAGCACTGCTGCGTGGGCCTCAGTGCCCGGGGTTCCCTTCACCTTTGTTAACGCAGGGACTCCACCGCCCTCCAGCCTTCAGCGCAAGGTGCCATAATCCCCACCTTGCAGATGAGGAAGCTCAGGCACAGAGAAGTTACTTTCCTAAGTCACAATGTATAATGCTGGAGCCCAGGGCTCCTTCCCCTCGCCAAGGCGATCAGAGGGCGCTGGCTCTCTGTGCCCCGGGAGTACAGACCTCCATCCCATTCCCCAGGTCTGCTCACAGTAGCGCTTTGTTCACGAGGCAGTGCGTGAATGAGGGAGAACTTCACTTGGACCTTGTAGAAGGCAATCGTCAAACACTTCAGGCCTGGTATGCAGAGGGTGTTCAATAAGGACAGAGCAAATGACATCCCTTTTCCACTCCTCAGGCTAGGGAGTCCCCGACTGCCTTAGGAGACTGAGCCTGTGGATGGGTGGCTCCACACTCAGCCCCAGGCACTGGACTGCAGGATCCTCCTTCCCAGTGCCCAGCACAGCGCCCCAGGCACCCCGCAGGCTCCTGCGACTCATTCATTCCCGGCTGCCTGGAATTCCAGCTGAGGGATTTAACCAGAGGGCCAGGGTCCAGGGGCCTAGCAGTGGAAGGGTAGGAGAACGGTGTTCTATAACAATATTCCATGTTATAAAGGAGTGCCTAGCGCATAGTGGGAGCTTGATAAGTATTTGGTAAATGAGTTACTATTCTGATTTTTCATTTGGGAAGTGCTGCACCCCTGAGAAAAAACAAAGCAAAACATGTCATCAGTGTTTTTGGGCTATGAACTATGTCCTCTTGGTTGGGGCAGGAATTATGAGAAGTTGGTGAACAATGCAATAATCTGATGGTGATTGACAGGTTAGGTTTCTCTGAGGTCTTAAAAAAACCTTACTCTTTGTATAAGCACTTATCGAGCACTTACTGTGTACCCAGCCCTGGGCTTAAGACTTTCAAAAAACGGTCTTGGCCAAAAACAAACAAAACTGTCTTGGCCAGGCAGGTGGCATGAGGGTCACAGGTGGGGAGGGGGTTTAAACAAGTCCTGAGGGGAAAGGTTTCTGAGGCCTCTTGGGAGGCCCAGCACCTGGGCTGGAGGCTTGGAATGGGTTTCGGGGGAGGCCATTGCCCTCCTGGGACTCAGGCTGATTGAGGAGCAGACAGGAGACTTGAAATTAGCGAGTGTGATCAGCTTCCATTTGGCCCAGAGCAGTGGCCCAGCTTGCTGGGGAGGGGGGTAGCCTGGAGAAGGCCTTTAAGTCCCCTCTTAGGCCCCTCTTATCCCCAGATGAAGCGAATTCAGGAGTGATGATAAGGAGCCCCCACTACAGCCTCCTCAATGGAGAGGCGGCCTCCGTAGTGGTAAAAATCAAGGCCCCTGGAGGCAGTTTGGCTCCTCCTGGGCAGCCCTGCTTAATGTCTCTGTGCCTCGGAGTCACCACCTCTAAACTGAGGCAAAGTGCGGATTGAGGGAGAAGTGTAAAGTACTTTGATTGGCCCGAGCTCCCGATTGAAAACCAGGCCTTTGGACACTGGGCACGGCCTGGCTTTTCTGGGTCACGGGGCTCCTGGGTCACAGGGGTGAGGAGGGCTCTGAAGCCTGGGGGTGGAGGAGCAGGGATTTCAGTAAATGTCAGCTGTCGTCCCAAGCAACTGAGCAGTCTCCTGATGGCCTCCTGCTTCCTCTCCCCAGGGGAGAAGCCCTTCTCCTGCTCCCACTGCAGCCGTGCCTTCGCCGACCGCTCCAACCTGCGGGCCCACCTGCAGACCCACTCCGACGTCAAGAAGTACCAGTGCAAGACCTGTTCCCGCACCTTCTCCCGCATGTCCCTGCTCCACAAGCACCAAGAGTCTGGCTGCTCAGGGGGCCCCCGCTGACCCCTGAGGCTCCTTCCACCTCTCTAGACCCACCCCCTGCAGTGGCCTCCCCCCAGCTCTGGAAGGAAGGACCCCCGCATCCTTCTCACCACCATGGAATTCCCTTCCGAGCCCCCCTGTTGGCTGCATTGGCCCCACAGACACTGAGGACCACTTTCCAGTTGTGTTTGCTCTGGGGCCTCAGTTGGCTCTGCGGACGGCTGCTGGGAGGGCGGCCCCTCTGGCAGCAACTGCTCCCAGCATTCTGGAGTGGGCCTTTCTGTGTGGGCTTGTGTATCCAAACTGTTTGGATATGGCTGCTTTGAGCTACAGGACAAAAGCCAACAGACTGATAGGAGGCTCCCACCCCACTCAGGGGACCTCGCTCCTTCCCACCCCAGAAACCCTCAGGCCACCTCTCCAGGAGGTGCGAGTAACTGCAATAACCCACCCCCAGGGGCACCCACGGGCCTGCGGGACCGTCTAGACCCCAGGGTGCCCCTGGGCCTGGGCAGCTATTTCAGCCTCCAGTTTGTCCTGGTGGCACCTGTTTCACGGGCAATTTAACAGTGTCTCAAAAGGGAATGTGAGTAATTGCCATCACTTGTCGGGGGCCCAAGTAGGGTGCTTCGGCCTAACCAATGTGTCTCCCAGAACTATTTTCAGGGCCCCGACAGGTGGGCCCAGGAGGAAGATGTTTACATTTTTTAAAGGTACACTGGTATTTATATCGCAAGCAACATTTTGTACTAAGGAAACGTTTTGTATAGTTATATGTACAGTTTATTGATATTCAATAAAGCGGTTAATTTATATATAAGAAAGGCTTGGTTTTCTAGGGGAATGGGTATTTCAAAGGGCCTTTGGGCGGGGGGGAGGGGCAGGGCTTCTTGGAACTCCGATGTTCCTGACACAGCTTTAAATCACGTCCTCTCAAACATGTGACTTTGGACTCCTGGGTGTGCCAGTCAGGGACCTTGTTTGTGCAAATGGGTTTTCCTCTGAGCCCCGTGTCCTGTGTGATGTGGAGGCTGGGAAACACCTGTAGCCGGCTGGATGGTGAGGGTGTGAGTGCAAGTTCCTGCACTCTGCATGTGGCCCTGCCCTTCTGTCATTGTCCCCTTTTCAGGGTGACCAGGCCCACAGGCTGAGAAGCTGGCTGTCTGGGTCTCATTAGCTGGCCAGGCTGGGGGCTCTGCCCAGCCCTGCAGGACTTGGGGAGAGGGGTTGGCCGCTTCTCCCAGCCAGCCAGTGGGATGCCATGAGCAAGAAGGGGGCAGAGGACGTCCTTCCTGTTTCCAAGGGCTCTGGGCCCCGCTCTGGCCTCCCTGTTGGACCCACACCTCCGTCTGGCTGCTGGGTACCAAATGGCCTTTGATGCAAGGAAATTGTCTGGCTGGAGCCAGGAGGGTGAGAAGCCAGGCCAAAGGGTAGGGGTCATTCAGCTTCCTGTTCCAGGACAGGACAGGACGGGGAAGACAGTCAGCTTGCGTCCTGGGCCAGGATAATTCACTCCTGGCTGGCGGGCTGGCGTGGTGACCTCACCTCTGGGGCCCTCCTGGGGCCAGGAGAAAATGAGTGTCCTCTTTGAGCACAAAAGGTGCCGAAGGTGCCAGTTTCCTGCGGGGAGCTGAGCAGGCGTGCAGGCGTCCCGGGGCCCAGAGCCCGGAGTCAGGCTGGGGGTGGGGGGAGCTTCATGTTCCAAAGGAGAGATGATTCTTTCTTCTAAACAGGAAATGGTGACCCGCAGGCCGGGAGCAGCCCTTAATGACTTGCAGCTTTCCTCCCGAAAGAAAAAAAAAAAAAGTTTTCTAACAATCGCCAAATTGTAGCCGGCCTCCCTGAAGGGAAGTTAGAGAGTTGGGGGAAAGTTAGAGAGTTGGGGGGGACGCAGGGGCTCGGCACCAATTTGCTGAAGGCCTACTGTGTCCCAGGTCCCCAGGCTGCCATTCACAGCCACCCCACGGTAGGTGCTGACATTGATGGTGAATGAATAAATGACTTTATTCAGAGGGATGGGCCTGGTGGAACTCCCCGGCCAGCATTTAAAACTGGGTCTATTCCGCGAGCCAGGTATGCCTGGCTCACACCCCTGACTCTCAGGGTGCCCAGAGCAAAGCTCTCCTGGACCCCCAGTTACTGCCTCTATAAAATGGGGTGATGACAGTGCCTTCCTCTGGCTTTGATGAGCTCGGTTTGTGCCAGGTCCTGTTCTAGGCCCTGGGGTTACAGCCGTGGACAGATGGACGGTCCCTGCTCTCACGGAACTGACCTGACGTCCTAGCTGGGAGACAGAAAACAAGCTGAATGATTAAATAAACAAGCCGCTTTCTTACGGTGACGGTGCCAAGATGGAATTAAAGCAAGCACGTGCTGGAGAGCCATGGGTGGGGCTCCCTCTGATAAGGCAGGCTCCACATCAACGCTGGAGAGCCAGAGCCCCGGGAAGGGCTGACATTCCAGCGCAAGCCTGAAGGAGGAGAAAGTTCCAGTCAGGGCAGGGTGCTGCAAGTGCAAAGGCTGAGGCTGGAAGAGCTGCCCCCCATCCGGAGAAAGACTGGGGGCCTGCAAGCTGGGGAGGCCGGGTGGGGTCAGTGAGGCCACCAGATCCTGCAGAGCCTGTGTGGTCAGTCGGCTGGGATCCTAGTGCAGCCCAGAAGGTAGCCGCTGGGGCTTTGAAGTGTGGAGAGCTAAGACCCGCTTCCCTCCCATACAGACTCCCTGGCCCCTGGTGGAGGATGGAGTTGGGGGGCGGGGGAGGAGAGGACCGGGCTAGGGGCCCAGCTGGCCTGGCCCTGGCACGGTGGATTCTTGGGGAAGACTGGATGTGAGAAGCATTGTGGCAGGTAGGCCAGCAGTATTGTGCTGCGCACACCTGACTGCTGGCAGGTGAGTTATTTGATCATTAAAGGGGATGTTGGGCCCCCTGGGTCAGGGCTGGGTGGAGATGGGGCTAAAAAGAGTGAGGATCGAACAGCCCAACTTGTCATGGAACCACCACACTGCTAAGTGAAAAAGTAAAATAAAATAACATGCAGGACATGCTGCTTTTGTGGGAAGAAGGGTGGAAATGAGCATGATATTCATTCTTATTTATATTCACCTATGGAGACTCTAGAAGGATTTATAATAATCTAATGAAAGCATTCTGGCGGGGGGGGTTGTTGCAGGAGATGGAATGGGGTGGACGGTGACCGGGGGAGGAAGCAGGGAGACAGTGTCTTAGATTTGTTTAAAAGCTTTTGATTTTGAAATGATTTCAACGGGGCAGAGCAGCTATAAGAAAAGCACGATAACCTGGAATCGTTCATTCAGATTCTTTAGTATGTTAACATTTTATCAAGTCTGCCCTTTCTCAGACACACACGCAGGTTTTCAGTTTCTCAGAACCGTCGGAGAGTGTGCATTGGTTAAGGTCAAGGACGTTCTCTAACACCATAGTGTGGGGCGATCAAAATCTGGAGACTTAGCGTTGGTGCAATGCTGTGCTCTAGCCCACGGTCACGACCAGCTTTCCCCGCCGTCCCGGCGATGCCCTCCAAAGCCCGCTGGAGGGTGGGGGTGGGGAGAGACCGAGGATCACAGGTTGCATTTTCTTGTCCTGCCTCTTCTATTCTGGGACAACTCCTTTCTTGGAATGTTGCAACTTTGACATTTTTGAGGCATTTCAGGCCAGCTATTTTGTAGGGTGCTCCCCAAATCAGACTTTCTGGATGCTTCCTCAAGATTAAATTCGGGTCGTGCCCTTTGGCAGGATCCCGGAAACGGTACGCGGGTCAGCACGAGGTAGCAGGAGGCACAAGAGGTCAGTTTGAACCATAACTGCTGACATAGACTTGGATCCCTTGGTGAAGGTGGTGTCTGCCAGGTTTCTCCTGGAGAGAGTTCCCCTTTTACCCATTTTGTGCTTAATCCGTATCTTGTGGGGAGACATTCCGAGACCATGTGAATAGCCTGTTGCTCCTCAAACTTCCACCCACGTTGGTTCAGTCCTCACTGGTGATTTTTTGCCTGAATCAGTTATTACTATGGTGGCTGCCAAATGGGGGTTTTCTAGTTCCATCATTCCTTCTCTTTACTGGTTGGCTTTCTGCTGTAGGGAAGAGCTGTCCCCCTCTGCCTGGGGGGCAGCTCAGAGCTGGGGGGTGGGGGGAGTTGGGAGAGGTGGGACAGGGAGCCCAAGGGCCTGGTGAGGCCATGAGACCCTCCCCTGGGCTTTTCTTTCAAACGAGTGCAGAAAATAAATTGGCTGTAAAGCTGATCGCCATGCGATCAATGTCCAGGCAGGCAGGTCTGGGGCCAGGGCCACTTCTGGTTTCTCACTCATTAGTCACCTGGCAGCTACGCACGGGTGTCCCTCGAGTTGGGATGGGTAGGCAGGGATTGGGATCCTCCTTGCTCCTTTTTGCTTTCAAATTGTCAACGCCACACATTTTGGGAATTTATTTAATTTTCATTTAAAAACGTGAAGAGATTAGACGTGAGGTTCCAGTGCGTGTGATGAGCACACGCTGTCACGATGTCTTCGCTGTCCCCGCACGAGGCTGTGAATACCCTTTTAGATGACGTGTAGATTAACGCGCAGGTGGCTCTAATCTCGCGCACAGGAAAAGCCGGAGTCCTCACCTTGGCCCGCAGGTGCCTGCAGAACTGGCCCCATCACCACCACCGCTTTCCCTCCCCCACCCCCTCACTCCCTGCAGCCACAAGGGCCCTTCTGCCACCTCAGGGCCTTTACACTCACAGTTCTGCCAGGAAGAAGGGCCCCCCAGAGAGCCACTTGGTCAGCTCCCCCGCCCCCCAAACCTTTGTGTTCCAGCGCCCTCCGTTGTTGTTCTCCACAACACTTGGCACCATCGACAAACCACATCCATCACTGTTCCCAGTCTCTCTGTTGACTCCCTCTCCCACCAGAATGTCAGCCTCACACAGGTGGCAATTTTGGCTGCTTTAGTCACTGCCGGGTCCCTGGTGCCTCATGTCTCAAACGCAGGAGGCACATACTCAGTGGGACTTCGCTGAGTGGATGATGAATGCAGGTATGTGTGACCCCAGGAAACACAGCGTGATCACCACGCCGAGGGAGCACTTGCTACGCGTCAGGCGCCGTGCTGACCCCACACGTAGATTAGCTCCTGAAACCTTCACAACCGACTCCAGAAAGAGGAGACCGAGACACAGAGAGGTTGAATAACTTGCCGAGGGCCACACAGCAAGTAAGTGACAGGTCTGGGATTTGAACCCTGAGTTCTTTCATTTATTTTTTAAATTATTGATTGATTGATTTCAGAGGGACAGAGAGAGAAAATCATCAATTTGTTGCCGCACTTATGTGTGCATTCATTGGTTGTTTCTTCTGGTTCTTGTTTGTGCCCTGACTGGGGATTGAAACCGCAATCTTGGCAGATGGGGACAATGTTCCTACCAAGTGCACTGCTGGGGCCCTGGCCAGCTGCGGGTTTTTTTTTTTTTTTTAAGATTTTGTGTATTTCTTTTCAGAGAGAGGGGGAGGGAGAAAGAAGGGGAGAGAAACATCGAGGTGAGAGAGAAATATCAATCAGCTGCCCCTCGTCAGCGCCCCAACCGGGGACCGTACCTGCAGCTCAGGCACGTGCCCTGACCAGGAATCAAACTGGTGACCTTTCTTTTTGCAGGACGATGCCCAACCCACGGAGCCACATTGGCTGGGTTCTCCCTGGGATTTTTTATTACTGGTGTCATTTTGTCCTTTCTACCTTTGGGATGAGTGTAATGAGAACTCTTAAATTGAAGTACAACAAAGCCTGTGTCTTTACCACACTTGCTTGCCTAGAACCTCTCCTGGAGAGGGCCCTGTTCTCTCTGCTCACCAGGTTCTTAAGGGTCCCCCACACCCTTCCCCAGCCAGGTAGGAGGCTGAAGGCGTGTAGAGATATGGGGGTGGGGGCTGGACCCAGGCCGTCCCTAGGTGGGGCGGAGCTAGCCTTCGGGGTCCCTGCAGACCAGGGGGTGCTTCAAGACCAGGAGCTCCCTGACAAGACTTGCCTCCCCACCCTGGGCCTGGACCCACTCTGGGCGATCCCAGTTGGGTGATATGTAGCTGGATTTTTTCAATCTCTGCCCCTATCTGCACACAGCCTTCTTCTGCATCCTTTCTTCTTCTTATAAGGACCCCAGTGATTGGATTAGGCCCCACCCTAACCTCACTTGATAACCTCGACAGAGACCCTATTTCCAAATAAGGTCATATGCACATGTTCTGGAAGTTGGGGCTTGAACATATCTTTTCAAGGGGACGCAATTTGATCCACTACAGGTGGCTACAGCCCAGGGTGCTGCCAGTGTTTCTCGGGTGTGGAATGCACCTGGGAGATTTTTATTATTCACCTGTCAAACCCTGCGGGAGAGGCAGGAAGCAGCCTGGAGAGGGGCCTCAGCAGGAGGAGGGGGAGTTGAATTTTGCCCCTGTTGTTCCTGGAACAGAGAGGGCCAAAGGCAAAAGCCAGCCTGACCCCTGATCTCGGAAGGTGTAGGGTGAGCATGCTCCCGGATGGGTGGGAGCAGCTGAGGTGGGAAGTGGTCAGCTAGGATTAGGAGCAGGGTCATGCAGGCCTGAGGGGGGATTTTGGATTTATCCTGAGGGCCCTGGGGAGCCGTGGGAGGGTTTGAGCAGGGGAGGGACATGAGTGGATTTGTCCTTTGGGAAGATCCTTTGGGCAGCTGGGGGGGGGGGGTCGGGGGCAGGGCAAGGCCAGTGGCAAGGAGCAGAGCGAAGAAGGGTAGAGTCAGAGATATTTGGGAAGTTTGGCAACTCGTGGATGTGATGAGTGAGGGAGGGGGCCAGGGTGATACCTTATCTGGATTTTTCAGCAACTGAGGGAAATAAGGACCAGTGAGGCAAAACGCCATCCATTGGGCAAATATTAATCACAACCATAATATGAACAGTAAACGTTTCCTGAGGGCTCACTACCCAGTTTTGCCCGGATCTAATCTGATTTAATCTTCACAGCAACCCTGGGCAATGTGAAGGGGGTCCCATGGTGGGAGTTAAGGGCTGGGTTCTGGAGCCAGACACTTGGGCTCACGCATCTCCTCCATTCCCTACCTGCTGTGTGACATACAGCAAGTGGCTCAACCTGTCTGTGTCCATTTCTTCATCGGAAGAATAGCCCCTCCTTTCCAGGGTTGTTGTGCAGAGTGAATAGGTGAATACTTACAAATTGCTTGACCTCGGGCCTGGCACAGAGGAAAGCCTCAGTAAACACCGGCTATTATTATGCACGTTTTCCAAATAGGGGAACTCCAGGCTCCAGAAGGGTAGAGAACTGGACCCAAGCCACACAGAGGGTAACCCTACTGTTTGGGGCCCTTTGTGTCTCTTCACCCTTATGGAAGTCTGGGGGCCTGCTGACTCCCAGGGTCCAGGATCTGTTCCTCCTGGAGCCTTGAGAGATACGGGGTGACCAGGTCACAGGAGGGGAGCTGGGAGATTCCCTATGACGTCTGGTGTCCACCTTCCCTCTGTGGGTACAAGCTTAAAGGGCCTCGGGGGAGGGCAGCCAATGCTTCCAAACCCAATTCCATTTAGCTGGTGCTATGACCTGAAGTGACACTTTCGTGGGGGGCCAAAAAGGCAGAAACAGGGAGAAGTGAACCCCACATGTTACTCTGCGGGGGGTGCGGTGCTTGGGGCGGAAGTCCCACAAAGAAATCTCATGTTACCCCCAGGAAAATGCCCGGGGCTGGTCAGGGGCTTTTGCAAAGACACTTGTCCTTCTTTTGTGGGTCTGAGAGCCACCCAATGCCTCACTCCTTGACCCTGGATGAGTCCCTGCCCTCTCTAGGCCTCACTTGACAGATCAGTAAACCGTGTTCAACCTCCAACCCAATCATAAAATAAAAAGCACATTAACATCCCCCCTCCCCCAGCACTTCTCAGAAGAGCAGAATGCCGTAAACAACCTCCGTGCCCAGCGTGAGGGGATTGGACGTGTTCGCTGGCGTCCTCGCCTGGTCTGAGCGCTATGTGGCTATAACAAATGTCTGTGCAGCCTTTCAACCTGTATTGTGTGTGCAGCGCACAAATGCAGGAGGAAAAATGCCTGGCGCACGACAAGCACTCCAAATATTTCTCGAGTGATTCAATGAATGAACAAACGAGTGGCTGGTACTCAAGGCCTATCTGTCCGCAGGAAGAAGAGAGGAGAGACGAGAAGCGTCTGTAAGGTACGTGCCCGCCATTCACAGTGATTGGGTCTAGGGGTAGGTTGAGGTGCTGGTGAGGAGGAGGGCATTGCGTTTTTATAACATTTTTTACCTTTTCCGCTTCCATGTTATGGTTGCTTCCCCATAGTGAGCACTCAATCAATCGACCGATCAATCAATATTTTTGTGGATAAACTAGATGTCCATGTGTTTACTTCAAAAGATGCCAACACCTGCTGACAGGTGAAGGAAGTGGCTAGCAGAGATGCCTGGAAAAAATCCTATGGTCCCATTTGTGCAAAATGTTACCAACTTTGCCCTCTTGGAGAGAGAACCATGTGCCCCAGGGAATCTGTCCGGATGGCGAGGTGGCTGAGGTTTGAAGTCTCTCTTCGTGTATCTCTGAATTTGCTAGGACGAGTGTGTGTTTTTCTTTTTTCTGCAACAGAAACACACACGCTGAAGAACCATTGTCAAGGCTTGGCGATGACGCAGGAGGAAAGAAGTCACCCTGGGTGATGACCGTGGCCATGCCATCACTTTCTCAAGAGCAGCGGGATGACGTCTGGGTGTCGTCTGGTGTCCCCCCTGGGCACTGCTGGTGGGTTGACTTCGATCTCAGCCTCTGTGTCTATGGGTGGCCTGTTCCCCAACCCCCACAGACCTCTTATTCACCAAGAATGTAAATATTTACCACGCAGCCTGTTCACTGGCTGAGAGCCGGTCAATCTGGTGAGCGAGTGAGGCTGGCGCTGAGCTCAGAAAGCACGAGGGACTTTCCCCAGGACGTGCAGCTGTGAGGTCAGGGGGCGGCGGGTAGGGGGACACCAGGTGTTTTTTAACAGCCTTATTCAGATATAATTCACATACCATACAATTCATCAACTTCGAGGGTACCACTCGGTGGGTGTAGTGTACGCACAAAGTCCTGCAGCCGTCCCCACCACCTAATCCCAGAGCGTTTCATCACCGGAAAAAGAAGCCCCATTTCCATGAGCGGCCACTCCCCGTTTCCTCTTCCCCTCGTCCCTGGGCAACAAGGACCCTGCTTCCTGTCTCCATGGATCGGCCTATTCTGGTCTGTTCCTACAAACCACACAAATCACCACAGGTCCCTTTGTGCCAGGCTTCTTACTCTCCGTGTAGGTTTTGGGGGTCCGTCTGTAAGGTAGCGCATGTGAGAACTTCTTCCACCCCAGGGGTATCCCGGGGCGGGCAGACCGCAGTGCGTGCGTCCCTTCGTCAGCTGGTGGCCGCGTGGGTTGTGCCCTCTTTGGGGTCTTTATGAAGAATGCTGCTGTGAACACCCCTGGACGGGCTTTGTGGGGCCGCAGAAATGAAAGAGTTCAGGTTGGACTACGTCTTTGCCAGCACTTTGTCATTATCGGGTTTTATTTCGTATTTTAGCAGAGTGAGTTAGTGTGTGAGTGTGTAACCGTTTTCTTAAGATGTAACTGACATACAACTGCCAAATATAAAGTATAATTTAAATAAGTTTTGATTTCTCTTGGGGATCTTTGGGTGCCTGCTTAGGCACCAGGATTTGAACCAGCATCTGCGCGGCCCCAGGCCAGAGTGCTTCCTTCTGGCGGGCCCACTGCCTTGGGAAGGAGAGGCCGGGGTGCCCCTGAGGGACCTCAGCCCTGCCTCTCCCCTGTAGGTCTCTCTGGGCAAAGGGCGGTTCTGGGAAGGTCCGCAGCTCCAGCTGTGAGCCCCTGCGACTGCTGCTCCATCCTGTCTGCGGCCAGCCGTGGGCACTGAGCCCCGACTGCGTCAGGGGCCCTGCTCTAGGCACTAGGGATGCAGCAGCAAACAGAGAGGCAAGTCCCTGTTCTCAGGGAGCCGACTGTCCAGCGAGGGGAGCAGTGTGTGGGGGACATTCGGGGAGCCCTCCCAGAAATGCCAAAGAAGCAGGAGTTAGCCCTGTAGAGCCAGGAGGAAGATGAAGGCAGAGGGAACAGTAAGTGCAAAGGTCCTGAGGCAGCAATGTGCTTGGTGTGTTCAAGAAGAGGCAGCAAGGAGGTCGGTATGACTGCAGGGGAGCAAGGTGCGAGGGAGGTGGGAGGTAGGGTGGGGAGAAGACAGGGGCCCACCATCCAGGTGTTTGGATTTTATTCTAAGCCCCGGGAAGCCACCAGGGGATTTTATGCGGAGGAGTGACTTCCCTCTGGCTGTGTGTGGGAAACTGACTAAGGGAACTGAAAGGAAGTGGGAGACAAGAGAGGAGGCAGCTGCAGGCCATGGCTTCCGCTGGAGGATGGGGGGAGGAAGATGGGTGGGAGATGCCTCTTTGCACGGGCCGGGAGGGTGGGGGGGTGACTGAATAGGAGGAAGGATCCCAGCCCTCCTGGGTGTGGGCTTGAGCCGTGGAAAGGGGGCTGCTGGAGGGTGGTGCCAGTTGACAAAACTGGCTTTTGGAAGACAAGACAGCAAGGGAATGATGTAAAATATTTCTTTAAAATTCTCTTCTTGACAGGCCCTCCCCCAGCCACCTCTACTAGCATCTCTGTGCCTCCCCAGCCTCTGTGCTCAGCCCAGGGCCTGGGGCCTGAGCCCTGAGCCCTGACGCCTGACACCACTCAGCAAGTGGACAGACCCTGGACTCGGCATACCCCCGCTCCTCCACTCCCTCCCTGGCCCTACCACCTTCCCCTGCCGCAGCTTCCTCCGCCACACTGCAGTGAGCACCTCCGAAGAGCACCTGGGACCGTGCCCAGCATGCAATAGGCTCTCGATAAATATTTGCTGCATTAAAGAAGGTTGTAGGTGACCTTGGTGGAGACTATAGTATTAGGAGCCATGGAGGAACTTGGACAAAGGGAGGGCTGCATTCTCTCGCTCATCCTGTCCCTCTTCACCCCACCTGGGGAAGGGCAGAGGCCCTCCAGGATCTTGGCTCAGGTGGAGCAACCAGTTCCAGAGCCCAGGAATGAAGGTTATCACAACAGCCCCCAGGAGATGCGCACACTATTACCGTCACATGCCCATTTCACCTGGGGAGGAGACCGAGGCCCCAGAGGGCGAAGGCCTTTGCCCAAGGTCCCCCCAGGTGATAATGGCCTAGCAGGGATTTGAACCTAGACCTGTCTGTCTGCATAGTCCTTGTCTAGACTTCCATCCTCAAGAAGTCTTTTTAGAAACATAAAAATAAGAAAAGGTAGGTGCTCGAGGGACAGGGAAGAATTTCTGTAGGTAGAGGCCCTTCCAGAATGTTTCAAGAGTAAATACAGACATGTGTTAGCACCTGTGTCTGGTGGCCTCTGCGGAGAAGGCTCGGGGGCTGGGCTCAGGGCTGGAGGAAGATTGACGTCACATTTTTCTTTCTGAACGCTCTGTTGTTTTTCTTTTTAAATTATGAACAAAAGCCTGACAATTGTACAGAGATGAACGCATCAGAAGTGCTCAGCTCTATGGCTTTTTTCAGAGTGGGCCCACCCTGTGAGCCAGCGGCCAGATCAGGAAACGAGAAACCCAGCATTCCACTCGGCAGAAGCCAGCTCCTTCTGCTCAGCACAGTATCCGTGGGATTCAGCCACATCACTGAACGTATCAATACCCCGTTCCTTTTGAGTGGTGATGGCTATTCCACCATAACCGGGTTCCGCAGTTGCCTGTTCACTCGGCAGCTGATGGACACTTGAGATGTTTCCAGGTTTTTTTTGATTATGAATAAAGCCACTGTAAGCATTAATGTGGAGATTTTTGTGTGAACATAACCTGGACTTCCTTTTTTAAAAGATTTTATTTTATTTTTAGAGAGGGGGCAGGGAAGAAGAAAGAGAGGGAGAGAAACATCGATTGATTGCCTCTTGCACACCCAACCTGGGACCAAACCCGCAACCCAGGCGCGTGCCCTGACCTGGAATTGAACCTGTGACCTTTCGCTTTGAGGGATGACGCCCAAGCAACTAAGCCACACCAATCAGGGCAGTTTGATTTTGTTTCAGATAAGTATCTAAGATGACATTGTTGGGTTGCATAGTAAGTATGCGCTGGCCCTGATAAAAAACTGCCTCGTGGTTTTCCGGAGCTCCGTGCTGTTTTGCATCCCCACCAGAAATGTCCGAGGGAGTTCCAGTTGCTCCACAACGTGGTCAGTTCTTGGTATCCTCAGTGATTATTTTTTATATTAGCCATCCTAAGAGGTGAACAGTGGTATCTCACTGTATGTGCACTCATGTGCACTCACGCGTGTTTAATAGCTTTCTCAAGGTGTAATTGACATACGATAAACTACCATATATAAAGATCAACACTCGGTAAGTGTTGACACATGTATCTCGTACACCTGTGAAGCTAGCACAGTGAAGACAGTGAAAACATCCATCTTCCTCCGACTTCCTCATGCCTCTTCTTCCTCTCCCTCCTCGCTCCCCTCCCACCCCGCAACCAGTGATCTGCTTTCTGTCACTATTGACCAATTTGCATTTTCTAGAAATTATGTCAGTGGAATCATATGGTCTGTTCTTCTTTTTTGATCAGGCTTCTTTCCCTCAGCATAATTATGTTGGGATTCATTCGTGTTGCAGCACGTACCAACAGAGTGTTCATTTTTACTGCTGGGTGACGTTCCATTGTGTGGATGCACCATTCACCTCTGGTGGACGTTTGGGTCGTTTCCGGTTTGGGCAATTCCAGATGGAGCTGCTCTAACCATTCGTGGGCATAGGCGCTTTCTGTGTGTGTGGACATGTGTTTTCATTTCTCTTGGGTAAATATAAAGGACTGTAGTTGCTGCATTGGATGGATGGTACGAAGCTGTCAAACTGTTTTCCAAAGCAGCCGCACCGTTTTGCCTTCCGGCCAGCCGGGCACAGAGCTCCGGCTTCCTCCACGTTGTCGTGGACACTTGGTGCGGCCAGTGTTTTAGCGCTTAGTGGTGCTACTGGGCGGTCAGGGGATCCTGCGACAGTTTTCATTTGCCCTAACGATTCATGATGCCGAACCTTCTTCCATGTGCTTACTCACAAGCCATATATGTTAATTAGTGAAGATATACAATATAAAAATCTTTTGTCTATTTCTTAGTTGACTTATTATTGAATTTTGAGAGTTCTTTATATATTCTGGATCCAAGTTGTTTACCAGCTATGTCTTTTGCAGACAGTTTCTCCTAATCTGGAGGGATTTCTTTTTGATCATTTTCTTCACCCATTTTTCTATCGGGTTAATCAACGCTCTTATTGATGTTAAGGGGGCTTTGTGTTTCTCCCGATCTTCAGTTTCGGGCTCCAGACCCTGTCTGTCCAGCTCGAGAGGTTGCAGCTACGGGTGTGGAGAGAGAAACATCATGTAATCCAGGAGAATTCTACTTTCGCCTTTTGCTCGCCTTTTCCTCCCGAAGCTTCAGTTTCCTCACTCAGCTGATGGGGATAACTAAGTAGCTCCTCCTAGGCTGGAAACACTGGTTGGAGTATTATTACTATCATTTTCATCACTGTACTTGCCTGAATGTGGTTAGACTGCAAGTGTTAGGGTCCAAATCCCCGCTCTGCTGCTTGGGTGAGGGTATTTCCACCTGTGTCCCGGTTTCTCTACCTGTAAAGTGGTTGATACAAGGGCTGGATAGACGGGTTCATGTAAAGGCACAGAGTAAAGGCTGAAAAAAGTTAGACATTATTTTTATTGCATGCATCTTCACATGGCGATGAGCCACCAGGAGGAAGCCCATAGCTCGCAGGTGCGGGCTGGGCATTGAGGTGCGGGCTGGGCTTCCTCTCTTCTGTTCCTCCCCCACTGGCCCCAGCCAGTCCCTGGGCTAAAAGATGGGGAATCGGACCAGGCCTTGCCCGTGTCACGTCAATGCATCATGTCATTATGAAGGCAAGAGACCCTGGTTCGAAACCTGGCTTGGATACAGACCTGCTGACGGACCTTGGACAGGCCTCTTAACCTCTCTGAGTCTCAAGTTTCTCAGGGGAAAGGCGAATTATACAGATTCCGGCACTGGCAGAGCAGTGGAGGGGAATGGAAGAAGTGATGCGTGAGAGATACTACAGTAAGTGATCAAGAAAGGCTAGCGAAGGACGCTCCTGCGGCAGGGCCTTTGTTCATGCCGTTTCTCCTGCCTGGAACAGCCTTCCTTTATTTATTTACTTTTTAATTTTTTTCTTCATGGATTGATTTGAGAGAGAGAGAGAGAGCCATCCATTTGTTTTCCCAGTCATTCGTGCATTCGTGGGGCGATCTCTGTAGGTGCCCTGACGGGAGATGGAGCTCACAACTTTGGTGAATCAGGAGGACGCTCTAACCAGCTGAGCCGCCCGCGGGGGCTGGAACAGCCTTCCTTTAGATGTCCCCGGGACTCCAGTCAGAGAGACCGTTCCCACCCTCCCACGGACCATTTCATGCCCTCCCCACCCCTCTCTGAGCCCCGCCCACCACTTTCACTCCCCAACCCCCTCCCCTGCTTCACGTTTCCCCACGCTTGATTTTGTGTTTCCGACACTGTATTTTAGGTGTTTGCCCACGTCTGGCTCCCCCACTGCACTGGCAGCCGCCAGCGATCAGGGAGTTGTGTTTCGTTCACTGCCACATCTCAGTCTCCAGGACAGCACCTGGCACACAGTAGGTACGCCATAGAGAATCCTGAACTGTGCTCAGGCTCGTTAGAATGGCCCCACCCCTCCTGTGTGGCTGTGGACAGTTTATTTCAGCTCACCGAGCCTGGTTTCCTCTCCTGCAAAACGGGGCTCAGAGAAGCCTTTCCCACACTGAGTTTGCAAGGGGGGTCTCGTGGGACTGGCCGTTCTGAAGCTCTCTTGGCACTTTTAGAAGAGCTCAATAAATGCCGGCTGGTGTTTTTGTTTTGTTTTTTTTTAAATGTATGTTTATGAATGTGGAATTCTCCAGGCTGCGTCCCGGGAAGGGGGCCCTGTCTGCAAGGAGCAGGCCGGGCCTCGGCGGGTACAGCCCCCCTCGCGGGCCGGGCGCCCCTCCAGGCCGCCGCCCCTCCCCCGCAGGCCCCCAGCGAGACGAATGCAGCACACGGCGGCCTTTATGGGGCCCGCAGACAGCGCGTCGCCAGGCTAACCCTGCGTGGAAAATTCGGAGGTGGAAGGCAAGGCGCCTTAATGAGGGGGCCGCCAGCAGCGGCGGCGGCCAGGGGCGGAGGGGGCTGCGGGCCGGGCGGAAACGTGAGCCGGGCTCTCGGCCGCCACCCCCGCGCACCCCCCCTCCACCTCCCCCGCTCTGACCGCGGGCAGGTGGAGGAGCAGGAAGCACCGTGCAGCCGGCCCTGCTCATTACTGCCCGGCCCTCACTCCCTTCCAGGAGCATTGCTTCTCTGTGCCTCGACGGCTTCCTCCATGAAATGGGGCCAACCCTCCTCGGGCGGGTGAGGGGATTAAATGGGCTGATAGGCGCACTGGTGGCCCGCAAGCGGGAAGCCCGCGACAAAGCGAGGCATTCGTGGGTACGATTCACATTCTGATTTCAACAGCCCCAAGTAGAGGCTGAGATATTCGGGAGAGGGGGCACATTCGGACTTCCCGGCTGTGTCCCCACCACCTGTAGTGAGACCTGGGCCAGACTTGAAATCAGGGCGTCCTGGAAGTGGGGGCCTTCAGGTCAAGGGTATGGGCCCAGGACCGGGAGTCCACCAGGGCTGGGTGCCCAGCCTCAGGAGTGCCGTGTGAGGCCAGAGTCAGTTTTCTCATCTGCCTAGTGGGCACGGGCCAGGCACTGGGCCAAGGGCTGGGGGGAGAGTAGGGAGCAGGACCACCATTCCAATGGGAACAACAGAGGGAATCCCCTGAAAAAGAGAAACACATGGTCTCACAGATGCTTGTAGAAGGAACACCTGGCCCTTGGGCTGGAAGGAGTGAGAGGCTGGGAGAATCAGGAGGATGGAAGGAAGAAGGGAAGGCAGATGGCCCCGGAGTGCGGAGGTCACTTTCCCTGTCAGACTCTGGGAAGGCAGGAAGCAAAGCTCAGGCAGTGAGACCTTGGACTTGCTTTTCCTTCTGTGTGCAGCACCGTTCCTTACCCTGTGTCCCACGGCACTTGCCCTCACTTCCTCCCGCCTCTCCGCAGAGGTCCTCACCATCCAAATACCCCCCAACCTAGGCCTTTCTCTCTGCACCCCTGGCCCCGATTAACATCTCGTTTTTATACCTTTTTGTTCTCTTGTTTCTCTTCTGTGTCCTCCACCTGCCTGTGCGCTCAATGAGGATGGGGACTTTGTTCGCAGCTGTAGCCTCTGCTCCCCGCCTGGCATACAGTAGGAACTCAATAAATGGCTAAGGGAATGCATGCATGAGTGAACAGAGCTAGCCAGGCGGTAAAGGACAAAGAAGCATCCCCCTTCTCCCTGGTGACTTCATTTCTGGCTTGTAGAGAACAGGGTGCTCAAGCTAAAGACAGGCAGACAAGGGTCAGGTAAATAGAGGGACAGGGGACAGAGGGCTCCAGGGCCCTGCAGAGAGAGGCTGATTTGGTTTGGCTGCAGCAGCCCCGGCCGGGCAGGCAGGCCTGGGAGCTGGGAGCCTGCCCTGCAAGTCACTGGCACATGTGAGAAAACTCTCACATTGTAATCACAGCTTGGCTCCCTTCTGGCTGGTGCTGCAGGCTGGATCCTCCCTGGGCTGGCTGGGGGTTCCCAGGGTCCCCAGGCTGGGTGGTGTATGTGGTGGGGCCTCCTAAACCCTGGGATCCTCTTCCTGGGGGTGGGGCATGACCTGGCTTTTTCACAGACCATATAGTATAAAGCTCAAGGGTGAGCCAGTCTGCCTGGGTTCAAATCCCGACTCAGCCATTTAGAGCTGTGATCCCTGGTCAAGCTACCCACCCCCACGGTGGTCCTTACCATGAAAAGGTGTAAAAACAGTAATGTGTGAAATAATGTGGTACCTGGGTTAGTCCAGGGGCTTGTCTGCTTTTGTGCCACAGGCTCCTGCTATGCTTACAAATTCAGATGTATATGTATCAAGTGTGTAAAAGAAAACCGATTATTTTGAACCAGATTTATGAAAATATTTAATAATCAGATGTTGCATGTGCGACAGCTGTACCTCCTTGTTGGTACATGTCATGACAAGAGCTGGCGGTGGGCTTGGTAACCAGGGTGGTTTCGAAGTCAAGAAGAGGATAAGCACATTTCTGGACACTATACAGGGACATGGAAATGCCTGTGACTTCTGAGTGACAAAGCCACAGTCCAGGGACTGCCCTGCGGTTTGTTTCCACATCTGCCTGTAAGGGAAGGAAATGCCAGATTCCACCCAGGGGTTACTGATACCAAGATGTACCTTTCTTTCCCAGTCCATGTTCACGGGTCCCTGAATTCCATGGGGGAGGCATGGGGGTAGGGGGTGAGGGACAAGGTCCCTCTAGGGACGGCCCAGGAGCCCAGGTGAGGCAGGTGAAGGCCCCTCAGGTGTTCCAGAGAGAGCTCTGGAAGCAGAGTCCCCTGGGTCTGGGTCTGAATTTGATAGGCTCTGGACACCTTGGTCGCCGGGGCTCCCTGGGCCCCCTGCTCTGGGCCATAGGAGGGGAGGACAGCAACTGTCAGACGCTGGTCCAGGGGCCTGGGCCCTTGCTGCCGGAGATGCGGGGGAGGGAACAGGGCTCTGAGAGACTCAAGTGACCATTCTGTGCCTGGTGGCCTCCCCGGGAGCGGGGCCGGTGCAGAGGTCGCTGCTTTGTGTTTATCCTCTGGATAAGCGTGTGCGTAGCTGGGTGTGGCAGCCAGCTGGGGGGTAGGGTGGGGGGGGGTTGTGTTTGCGGAGACGCTTGCTGTCAGGAGGGCATGGGCCTTGTGTCAGTGGGTGGGCCGGCCCGGCGAGACTGTGTGTGTCTGTATTTGTGAGTGGGTATTGGGGGGGATCCATTCTGAGAGTGGATTGGGTGTGTGTGTGTGTGTGTTTGGTTGGGGGGCTCTGGTGCATGTTGTGTGGGAACTGGGGGTCTCTGGGCTATGTCCGTGTTCGTTCAGATGGGGGCGTCTCTGGTGTGAGAATGTGGGTGTATTCGGGGGCGCATGGGAGGGTGGATATTGTGTGTGTGCATGAGTGTGCACACACATCAAGGTTGGTGGGGGTGTCCGGTTTGTGTCTGTGTGAGCGTGTGTGGCCCTGTCACCACCAGCTCCAGGCCCAGCCACATAAACTTCACACCCCTGCGGGCGGGCTCAGGCGGCCCCGCGTTGGGCAATGGGAAGCAGATGGGGCTGGGATGGAGGCCATATGGGGCGGGGGGCGGGGGCACATTCCTCCCTCAGAGCCGCCAGGAAGCCCCCTGCCTGCCTCACCGCATCAGGGTGGGAGCCGAAACTGACACAGTAACAAATGTCCCTCAGCCAGCGTGGAGCCGGGGAGCTGAGGGAGGCAGCCAGGCAGCCCTGCCCCACAGGGGAGCATGTGTGTGAGTGTGTGAGTGTGTGAGTGTGTGAGTGTGTGTGTGGTGGGGGTGGGGTGGTCCAGGAAATGCTGGCAGGGCCATGAGGCTGCCCTGAGAAGCTCAGAGCTGACCCCAGGGCTGTGTAACCTTGGGTACCAAACCCACCCACTCCGTGCCTCTGTTTCCCCAGCAGGGCCACAACAGGGTGGCTCTTTGGGATGGGATACTGAGAAGTTTGGGTCTACCCTACCTCCCAACTTAGGGACCCTGACTCGGGAAAGCTGGGGAGATACCAACAGCAAGAGCAACAGTAATGGCAGCTAGCCTCGGAGTGTGCAGGGCACCGGAGCAAACTGGCCTGGACACTCCTCTCCTGCTCTGCCCCTTTCCCCCTTCTGGCTGTGCAACCTCGGGCCAGTCACCTCTCTCTGTGCCTCAGTTTCTCTTCTGTAAATGGAGGTAATAGTAACAGCATTTCCTCCCCACAGGCGGTCACAAAGATGAAGTGAGTTAACCTGGTCTAAGTCCTCACCACACAGTCAGTCCCAGCTGCAGGCCAGCCTCGGGGCCCTGGAGCTGCGCAGCACAGCTGTTTAGTAAGTCTCAGTGGCCCGCATTAGCTCATGGGAACTTCTCAACAACCCCAGGGGGCAGCTCCTGGGCTTAGGGCCATTTTGCAAGTGAGACCCAGAGAACCAAGGCACTCAGCCCGCCTGGGGCCAACAGGATTTCAGGGGCAGAGCTGGCTTCAACCCCAGGCCTCTTGTCCCTAGAGCCCACTCTCCTGACCACCTTTCAGGGGACCAGCTGCCCCCACCCTTGCCCTGGCCCCTTTGGTGATAGTCAGCCTTGCCTCTAGGACCCAAGTGGACTCAGGCAGGGCCAAGCTCCCATCTCTCCCCTGTGTGACCGCGGGCAAGTGCCTAGACCTCTGGGAGCCTCAGGAGGTGTGGGGAGATGTAGCAGAGTTAGAGTTTGAAATGAGGAAATGGAGTAACTATTATTCTAGGGCAAGCATCCTATAAATCGCCCCTATTACTTTTCTTCTGCTGGAAGTTGAGATTGGGAAAGGGCAGGAGTAGAGAGGAAAGCTTAAGAGCTGAGGCTGGCTCTGGGTGGTGGCCTTGGCAGGGTTGGTTCACCTCCCCCCCACCAACCTTTCCAAAAGGGATTGTCAGGACTTAGTAGGACCATGCAAATAAAACAGCACACGCTAGGTGCCCAACGTGTTAAGTCCACTTTCCCCCAAAATTCTGTTCCTTGTGGGCCCCTATAGCAGACGTATATTTGTTCCTACTCAGCACCCATTTCCCTCCTCTGATCCTCAGTTGCTGCCGGGGGTTGAAGGGGTTAGAGTGGAGCATGTGACCCAGGACTGACCAATCAGAGCACTGCATTCTCTCAGCCAATCAGAGGCAGGCCTGGGATTTTTGCTGGACCAGGGAGGACTGAGGCACTTTTTTGGGGGGTTGCTGGTTGGGTGAGAGAAAGCCTGGAGTGTGGGGTGCAGCTTGTGTTAACGAGCAGAATGGGGAGGGGCCTGAAAGAGAGTGGAGCCAGAGAAAATAGAGAGAAAACAAGTCATGATGATTAAATTTAAATACCTATGGTGTAGTTGTGCCTGGGACCATTATGGTTTCTACTTTGTGAGTGAGAAACTGAGGCCCAGTCCACAGAGCTTGGAAGGGGCAGAGTGGGGATTTGAACCCAGGCTGACTGGCACCAGTGGCTCTGCCCTGAACTTCTAGACTCCACAGAGCCCTTTGGTGTAAATCCCTCCCCCTAGCCTGGAATCCTCTCACCCAGCCTGGTTTTTGAACTCAGCTATTTCTGAGAGTCCCAAGGGAGAATGTTTCCTGCCTCTGGCAGAAAAATCAGGGGAGAAATGAGAGCCCTGCGGTTTGGCCCCGAACTCAGTTTGGGCAAGCTTGAGACAAATGAGATTCTTTCTTTTTTTTCTTTTCTTTTCTTCTTTTCTTTTCTTTTCTTTTCTTTTCTCTTCTCTTCTCTTCTTTCCTTTCCTTTCTTCTTTCTTTTCCTTACTTCTTCACTCCCTCCCTCCCTCCCTTCCTTCCTCTTTCTTTCTCTCTCTTTCTTTTTTCTCCTCCCCCTCCCTCTTCCCTTCCTTCCCTTTCCTTTCCCTTCCTGCCTTCCTTCCTTCTTCCCTCCTTCCCATCCCCTTCCTTCTGCATGAAATGAAACATCGCTTTCAGCTCACCCCACACCTGGGGTGTGCTCTCACCTCCACCTGTATGATCTCCATCTCAGCCATGCTCCAGGCCTCGGTGGCTGCTTTAGACCCCAGTGCAGCAGGCGGCAGGGACACTAATTAAAATGCAGACCCTGGCCCTGCATGGACTCAGGTGTGCTTGCACACCTGGGGCGGGTCTGGCGGAGGTGAGCAGCCAGTGGAGATTTGTATGCGGGTGGTCCATGGGACACTGAACGAAGGTGTCCTTGTAGGGCCTTGAAGACCAAGGTTAAAAGCTGTGACTGGGAGGTAGGAGGGGCCTGGGATCTGGACCCCTTGAGCTGGAATGGACTGAGTATGGGGCCCTGAAGAAGGGGCCCTCTCAGTCCTTTGAATATTTACATTCAAGTTTCAACTCAACGAGCTTTTCATGCTGGACAGGTGCCATAAGTCTTCTGAGACTCGGTTTACTCATTTGAGAAATGGAAATTCTTTTTAAGAAAACCTCATCATGTGTTGAGCTGTTAGGACACACCAGGCTCTGGGCTTGGCAGTGGCCATGGAGAAATGTATTGAATCCTCACAATCCCATGAGGTGAATACTGTTACTAATTTCTCAGAAGATAAAGCTGAGCCTCAGAGTGGTCAAGTGACTTGCCCAAGGTCACACAGCTGGCGGGTGGCAGAGCTGGACTCGAACCCAGACATCTGGCTCCAGACTCTGTGCTCTGACCAGTGTAGAGTTTTAGCTTTGTTTCTTTTACTCACTGCTATGTCCCCAGTTCCTGGTCTCTGGTTGGTCTCGATAAACATCTGTGGAATGTATAAATGGATTGATCGCTCAGTGAAGGGAGTTGTTGACTCAGCAGGTGCTCTGTAATTGCTCCTTCTCCCTAAATGTGGGAGACGTTAAAGCAAGTGCTAATCCTGTAGTAGAGAGAGCCATGGTCCTCTCTCTCCACTCTGTGTAGCAGGAAGAGAAACAGTCCTACCAAGATAACATGGGGCAGCACCTAGCTCCGCAGTACACACCCCGTGGGCATCAGCTGGTTCCATCAGCTTGCTGGTCCCTTCCTCACTCTGGTTTCCTGGTGTGGTCCTGTCTCCCTAGCAGGCCAGACAGGGCTATGCCTGATGCCAAGTACACAGTAGATGCTCAGAGGAGAAGGATAGCTACATGAACGCTTGCTGGGTATTGGGCTTTTTAAACACACATCATCTGATTCACTTCTCCTTACAGCCAACACAAAAAGGCCGGGTGACTGGCCCTGAACAGACGCCCCATAGAAGTTTGTTGAATGACTGAATGACATGCACAGTTGGCTGCATTGGTGGGGTGTGTCTGGCATGAACCCCACCCGCCACCCACTGTCTGCCAGCTAGGAGCCAAGCCTGGGTTTCCGCATCTGCCGGCGCTGCCGGGAGGTGAGTGTGCCTTCGGGGAGACAGTTCCTGGACAAAGAGCTGGGGACTTGTGGGAAGGCTGCCAGGGGGAGGAATTTCCTTCGTGAAGTTAAACCCAGGCTGAGTAATTCCTCCTCAGGTCCTCGTCCAGCGGCAGCTGGGAAGGCAAGTGTCGGGCCAGGGGACTCGTCAGTTATAGCTGAGCCTGGGGCTTTGCTGGCTGCAGTTCATGGGCCCCAAGCTCTGCCCCAGAATGAAGGGCAGAGTCCAGGAGGTGCCGCCATCAGCCTGGACGAGTCACATCGCCTCTCTGAGCCTCAGTTTCCTCATTGGCACCATGGGAGGGCAGCTATCTCTGCCTGGCGGGGCTGTTCTGAGATTCAGAGGGGTCATGCTTGCCAAGCTGGGGCAGGTTTTATTATCATTGCATGGAGGACAGAAGCTGCCCGGGGGTGCAGTTGACTGGCCTCAGAGGCAACGGGCCCAGAGGGCCTTGCGTGAGTCACTTCCTGCTGCAAGCCCCAGCTTTTCCCAGTGGCTTGAGCCAGGAACAAGGCTGCTCTCAGAGGCAGAAACATTTGAACCCTAAGTGAGAAAACAATCACAATCATCATCATCATCATCATCATCACAATAAGTACTTTACAAAGGGGCTTTCAGTCACTCATTCATTTGTTCCTTCAGCTAATATATTTTAACTCCATTCATTTATTCAGCGAACATTAATGAACACTTATTTCATGCCAGGCTAAGGTTGCCAGGTTTAGCAAAAATAAAAACAAGGTCAAGAACATAATCCCAGGCGGCCCAGTTATATTGATTTTCAGATAAACAACAAATCATTTTTTAGTGTAAGTGTGTCTTGGGTAATCTCTGTTAGTGCAAGTGTATCTTGGGCAGGTCTCCTGGGTCACACTTCTCCATTTCTTTCTCACCCAGACCGTGAGGTGAGAGTGACCACCCACGTTTCCCCGGGAGGAAATGGAGACTCTGAGGAGGGTGTCCACCTGCCTGGGCCCCCAGTGCCAGGTGGGGCCAGTGATGCCGGCATGCTCTAGCCCCCTGCTCACTTCCTGGATGGCAATTTCATGAACACAAGGCTAGCTTGGTGGCTGCCTAGCACCGCACCCCCCAACCCCCCAGCTCTCAGCTGCTGGGGGAAGTCCATTTGTGTTACTCAGGGCTGGAAGCTGGCACAGCCAGGACGTGAGCTAGGGAGCTCGGCGGGCAGAGGAGGCTTCAAGTGAGAGGGAGGCAGATGGGGCTATGGTCACCAGAGCTCCCTTGGCCATGTGGCTTCCCACCTGTCCCACAGCCCCTTGTCAGCAAGCCCCTCACTGTCACCCTGTGTGAAGCCTGGGCTCAGAGGAACCCCTGAAGTCACCTGTCTCTCACCTGCGGCCCTTGGGGGAGGAGTCTTGGCCCTTCTCTGGGCTGAGACCCCTCCTCTCTACAAAGAGACACTCATTCCTTTATTTGTGCTTTATTTCCACCAATATTTCTTGAGCACCGACTATGTGCTGGGCACTGTGTGGGCACCAGAAAACAGCACAAACAAAAAGTCCTGGAGCTGGTGGTCTAACGGGGGAGACAGATAATAGACACAAAAAACCACAACTGCAAGTAGAAAAAGTACTAGGATGGAAATAAAAGAGGGTGATGGAGAGTGACTGCGGGGGGGCCCTTGAGACAGGGCAGTCCAGGAGGGCCTCCCTGAGGAAGTGACATTTGAGGAGAGACCCAAATGGGGAGAAGCAGCCCATCTGGGACAGATAACAGAGAAAGTGTTCCTGGCAAAGTAAACAGCAAGTGCAAAGGCCCTGGGGACAGAGCGAGCTGGGTGGAGGTGAGAGAAGGTGCTGCTGGAGCTCGGTGAGTGAGGGGGAGCTGGTGGGGCTGAGGTGGGAGACGGCGGATTATGCAAGGTCATGCAGATAACAGAGATCCTCTGGACTCCTCCCTCGATTCAGTCAGACTGTTCTCTGACTCACCTCCTCTAAGTAGCCTTCCCTGATGACCCCGGTTCAACAAGCCTCTTTTATTCTTCCTCCTGACACTCCTTGTTTCTCGGGGTCACACTCTCCCTTTATTGGGTACATGGGGATGCATTGTTTGCCTCTCCCCACTGTTACAGTGTCAGTCAGGCAGGGTCACCCGAAGTTACCTATTGGCTGCCGTGTAGCACGGAAAATGGGGCCACATGGACCCAAGCTCAGGTGCATGCCCTGGATGGGTGGCCGGGAAATAGGTCCTGTGTCTTGTGGGTTGTAGTTTTGACTCCATTCAAGCCTTGCAAGCCAGCTCGGGATCCCGAGCCCTGAGGACAATGAGTTATCCCGAAACAACGCTAAGAAGCGCGGCTAACTTACCCTGGACCCTTGCTGTCCACCAGACACTGTGCCAAGCACTTCTTTTCATGGTGGCAAAATATACGCCAAGTTTACCATTCTAACCATTTTAATTTTTTTTAGCTCTCACTCAAGGAAGGGAGAGCGAGAGAGTGAAACACTGATGTGAGGGAGAAACATGGACAGGTTGCCTCCCATACGCACCCCCACCGGGGATCGAACCCGCAACCTTTTGGTGTATGGGATGACGCACCAGCCAACTGGAGCTGCTTGGCGAGGGCTATTTTAACCATTTTAAAGTGTGCAATTCAGTGGCATGTAGTACGTTCACAGCGTTGTGCAACCATCACCGCTATCTCGCTCCAGAACATTCCATCACTCCAGAAGGAAACTCTGTACTCATTCAACAGTCCTCCCCATCCCCCTCCCCCGAGCCTCTGCAAACCACTAACCTACTTTTGCGTCTGTGAATGTGCCTTCGCCGGGTATTTCGCGTGAATGGAATCATGCACTGTGTGGGCTTTGGTGTCTGGATTCTTTCACATGTTCCTCCGTGGCCTAGCGTGTGTCGGGGCTCCACTGCTTGTTATTGCCGAATAATAGTCTATTGTGTGGACGTATCACATTTTGTTCACTCATTCATCAGCTGATGGACATTTGTTTCCATGTTTTGTCTTATGAATAGTGCTCCTATGAACATTTGTGTGCTAGTTTTTGTTCGAACATCTGTTTTTAATTCTCCTGAATGTACACCTCGGCGTGGAGTTGCCGGGTCATATGGTAATTCTACATTTAATTTATTGAGGAACTGCCAGCTAAGCACTTTAAACTGTGCATGATCTTGGGGAATTCACGCAACAAACTAATGAGGGAGCCTCTGCATTGCCCCCATTCTGCAGGTGAAGAAACTGAGGCTCAGAGAGTGGTATTCATGAGCCCAGGGTGCACTGGTAAGTAGGGGTAAAACTGGGTCCGTTGCATTCCAAACCACCTTGAATCCAGGCTGGAACTGGAACGGGAGAGGGGCAGAGCGAGAACCAGGCTGCCTGCAGGCTGTCTTTAGCCTCTCAAGTTGCCATCTGCAGAGGAAGCTGAAGAAAGAGGTAAAAGCCAGTGTTTCTCTATTAGACTTGCTTGGTTCTAATCTCCCATGCTCCTTCCTGGCTGTGTGACTTTGGGCAAGTTGGTTCACCTCTCTGGGCCTCATTAAGTGGTGCTAAGAGAATCCCACAAGACCCCATGCTCTTAGTTTGGGTGGAGCTGAGGGCAGAAGTGAGCCAAGGATGCCCAGAATGTCCTCTTCAGAGGGGCTTGTGGGAGCACCAGGGCCCAGAGCTGGAAGGGGTGGGCAGCCCACGGCCGGAAGGGGCGCCCACCTTGAAATGCCGTGTCTATGCTGACACTGAAGGACTCGGGCGGGAAAACCGTGCACAGTTCTCCGGAAAAGCTTGGGCACCACCTCGTCAAAAGAGAAAGTAGCGCGGGCCCATTAATTTCCCAGAACCACACTGCATTTTCAGCAGAAATAATAACTACGGCTTGTTAATGGGCTCCAGAGGTCAAGATCTAGCCTGGACATGTAACTCTAACAGGAGGGATGGGGTGCCGGGAGGACGGTGTCACAGATGAACTTCCAGTGCAGGCATAGGGCGGGGGTCCCCAAGCATCTTTGCTGATCTCGGCACAGACTAGGGCTGGCAAGCGCAGAACCACAGCGGCATTGCTCGCTGAAGGCACTGACTCATTCAACACACAGAGCAACCCTGGAAGGTGGGGCAGATGGGCCGACCGCGACCCAGCCAGGCCAGGATGCTTGCCCAGGGCTGGGCATCTAAGAAGTGGCTGAGCTGGGGTTTGAACCCAGATGGTCAGCATGTGAACGGAGCCCACGCTCTGCACCACCAGGAGTCTTCCTCAGGGGAGGGCGGGGGAAAACATCGTTTCATGTTCTGCAAAATGGATGGTGTCCCAGCTGCTGGGCGGCAGGTTGCTGATGAAGGAAATGGGGAGGGGGTCAGGCACCCCAGGAAGCACCCTGTGTCCCATTTGCTGGGCATTTTCCTTCCTGAGGGGTGTGGGGATCCAAGGCCAGGTCAGCAGCCTGGGGTCCCTCCTACTTAGGAGGTGCCTGGGGGAGCGTGTGGTCTGTCTACACCGGCGAAGGCTCAGCTCTATCTGGCCTGCTGCCCTGGACTTGCCAGCTGAGCACCGGCACCCCCGCACAGCACCCAGTTCCGCTGTGTGACTCGGGCGAGTGTACCAGGCTCTCCGAACCTCAGTTCCTCCCCTGGACAGTGAGAATAACCACTGCACGCAGCTGGAAAGATTATGTAGCTGGTACTGCCGCACTTAGTCCTGCTGCTGCCACCAGCGGGAATCCGCGTGGCGCATCTGCCCTGCTGAGGGAGGACACCCCTGGCCCAAGCCCCTTGGATGTCAGGTGGGAGGGCCCTTGGCCTCGGCCAAGGCTGGCTCCTGCCTGGTCTCCCGGACGTGGCGGGAGGGAGGCCCCTAGCCAGCCAGACTCCTGAGTCAGAGTTTCCCATTGCTGCCAGCACCAGGCGGGTGGGGGATGTGGGTGGAAGTGGGGGAGGGGAGGGAGTCTTGGGAGGAGGTGTGGGTGGAGAGCTGAGATCTGTGGCTGCTGTTGGGTGGGACAGACAGAGAACCATCTGTCAGACAGACAGCAGGGGGCCGAGGGGGTAGGTGGTCAGAGTCGGATCCTTGTACCTCCTGGGTTACAGGCAGCAAGGTCAAACCCCACATTTCCTAATCCGTCCCTCCCACCTCCAGCATTCACACGGACTACACACAGCTTCCTGACCTTCTTTCTGCGTCTTGAGAGTTTTCGGATCAGGTTCCAATCCAGCCTCAGGGCCTTTGCACTTGCTATTTCTTCTTCCTCAGACATTTCAAGGGACTGGCTCTTTCTCAGCCTCAGGCTTCAGCTTAAATGTCACCTCCTCAGAGATGCTCTCCCTGGCTCCCTGAGCTTCAAAGCATGCTCTTCCTCCTCCCCCTCCCAGTTCCTCCAGCTCATCCATTCTTTCATTCATCTGCCCCAAATAGGGGCAAAACAGTGCGCAGAGCAGACGACCTCGCTGCTGTCACAGAGCCGTCATTCTACCGTGGGAGACAGACTGCTCCAGTGAGCGTGCTGGTGGGGTCTGGAGGGAAGAAACAAGCTCAGCTGGGGGAGTCAGGATGCTGGAGGGAGCGGCCTCCATGTAGGGTGGGGGCTGAAGGGAGGTGACCCTCAGGAAGTAATGCCAGGCAAAGTATTGAGGAAAGTAAGGGAGGGGGGCCACGTGAGTATCTGGGAAGTTTCAGGCTGAGGGAACAGCAAATGCAAAGGCCCGGAGGCAGGAATGTGGCCGGCCTAATCAAGGCGCTGCAAGAAGGCCAGTGTGGCTGGAAGAGGGTACAGAGATGGGATGAGTTCGGCGAGGGAATGAGGTGGGCAGGCCAAGCGGGCCGTGGTGAGGGTTCAGCTTTTGCCCCGAGTGAGGTGGGAGCTCCTGAAGAGTCCTGAACGGAGGGGCGGCAGAGGGGTGAGAAGTGGTCACATTCCAGGCAGACTAGGGGGAGAACTGGTCTGTCTCAGGGATGGGTTGGGGTGAGGGCTGGGGAGAGGGAGGTGCCAGGATGGTCAGATGGGAATCAGCACCTTCCGGTTCTCCAGGCAGACAGGCAGGGTCCCCCTTCCTGCCACTGCCTTGACGTGGGGACCAAGCCTCAGGTCAGCACCCCACCCTACAGATAAATTGAGGCTTCCAAGGTCAGGCCCGAATCTGTGGTGGGCAGGGGGCGACTTCTCACTGGTCAGCCCTCCCCCAGGGAGGGCTTTCTGGAGGAGGGTACCGTAAGTCTTCTCTCCTTGTCCTTTGTAACCAGCGGGCTAGCTAGGGCCTTGGTCAGGTCTGGAAGGCGGCTGGCGGAGAGGGGCTGGCCCCTTTAGAGCCATGCTGGGGGTGGGGTGGGGGTGAAGCAGAAACCACTAGTGAGGGGGGAAGCAGCCTGTGGCCAGCCCAACACCCCGCCTCCCCATGTAGACTCAGTGTCTCATCCCTTTGGCCAAGGTCGACCCCCACCCCCACGATCAGGCCCATGGGATTCTGTCCAGAGCCGTGGCCAGTGACTCAGCAGGAATCACCACAGACAGCAGCCAGAACCCCGGTGCCCAGACCAGAAACCACGCCTGACCTGTCCGGCTGGGCAGGAACTGAGGCAGAGTGGGTGGGGAAGCCCTCAGACCAGGAGAGCTGGGCGCGGAGGAGGCATGGGAAGACCCCCAGTCCAAATACAGTTCTGGGTCACCTGTCCCCAGTGGTGCCTGCTGGGTTCTTGAGCACAGTTTTAAGAGGGGGTTCTTGGCAATTCCGTCCAGTTCTGTTAAGGCCTTGAGGGTCAGTCTGGCTCTGCTGGGGTGGGTTGGTTGTCATGGTGTATCATGGTCTTCCCATTGCATTGTTTCTGCTCTGTTGTATGTTCTGGTCAGTTCTAGGGCCTTCCATTCCTTACTATTGGGTTTATTTATTTATTCATTCCACAGTTATTTACTGAGCACCTACTATGTGCCAGGCAGTGTTCTCGGTGCTGGAGTTACAACTTTGAATGAAGCAAGATCCGTGCCCCAGGAGTTCAGCAGGAGACTAGCAGCGAATGGACATACCACACCAGGCAGCCGTGGGAGCTGCAAGAACAGCCTCAGCAAAAGGCAGATCACATCACAGACTAGAGCTGAACAAGGAGGGGGTGGGCACTTCATCGAGGGGGCGGACTGGGGGGCAAGAGTGGCCTCACTGGGAAGGTGACATTTGAGCTGAGACCTGAAGAAGATGAGGGAGGGAGCCACACAGCTGCTTGCAGATCAGGAAGAGCATTCCAGGCAGAGGGAACTGCAAGTGCAAGGGCCCTGAGGCTGGAATGTACCTGGTGTTTCCAAGGAACAGCCCAGAGGCCAGTGTGACTGCTAGCAGGAGAGATGGAGTGGCAGACAAGTCCTCTGTGCATTTTGAGCAATTTAAGGATTTATTTTTCCTTTAAAAAATTTTTTTAAAATTTATTTTTAGAGATAGGGGAAGGGAGGGAGAAAGAGTAGGAGAGAAATGTTGATGTGAGAGAGAAACATTGGTTGCCTCTACACCCCTAACTGGGGACCTGGCCCACAACCCAGGCACGTGCCCTGACTAGGAATCAAACCGGGGACCCTTTGGTTCACAGGTCAACACTCAATCCACTGAGCCACACCAGCCAGAGGGGTGTTAAGTTCTTTTAATTGATAAATCATTGCCCTAGGCCAAGTGCTTTACCTCTCTGCCTCCATCTCCTCATCTCTGGGCAAGTACTGTAGATGTTAGCAGATACTGAGCACTTGGCTTTACATTAAAGAGTAAAAGTCGTTCTTCCTCCTGCCTGGCGCCAGCCCTTCTTACCAATGAGAAAACTGGCCCAGCAAGGGTAAGGCCCTTGCCCAACCTCACACAGCCAGGAAATGACATCCACCATTCGAGTCCACAGAAGTACTCTGTGTCTACAAACACGTGTGTCTGCAAAATGTGTGTACCAGGCCCACAAATCCGCCCTGGAAAAGTGCAGGGCTCCATTTAGAGAACAGCCCTGGGGTCAGCAGAGCCTGGAAAGGTCAGTTGCAAGGCTGGGGTGCCAAATTCTAGCACCTCCAGGGGATGCTTTTGAGAGCCCAAATTCTTCCTCCCCTCACCCCTGCCTAAAATTCCCCTATTTGTTCTTATTTTCCTTGTTTTAAGCAAATATCAGATAACTCCAGTGCCTACAGATGCTAGGCTGGTACTCAAGTGAGCAAAGTGTGGGGCAATAGGGCTTAGTGGGGATTGTGGTGGGCAGAATTCACTGTCCTGCAGGAGAGTGGGCCCACTGCCTTGGGAAAACTGGAGGTCTGGATTTCATTGGAAATCTGTGGGAAGTTGTTTCAGATGCCTCAGAGGCCAGCATGACTATTCTGCCCCTCTGTGGCTCTGACTCCGTCCAAGGGCCTCCAGTGTGGTCTCTGCCTGTCGGTTGGGCCCAGAGGCAGGGAGCTCGCTGTGTGCCCTAGAGAAGCCGCGCAGGCTTCTCTGGGCTCAGTGTCCCCGTGGCCAGGCCTGGCGGAGGACACACGGGCAGAGAGCTGGGACTATCTTGGGCAGCGCCAGACCTGGACTTCAGGGGAGGCACTTTCCTGCCTGCAGAAGTCATTTCTCACTCCCACCTCCACCCTACCCGTCTCCTGGCGTCTGCCAGGACCTTAATGGATAAAACATCCTGCCAGCGCCTGAGCCCTCGCCTCCATCCTGAGGTGGGAGCCAGCTCCAGAGGAGTGGCTCTGGGCACCCGTGGGTGTGGGGGCCCCCGGAGCCCTGGAGTAAGGCAGGTCTTAGCAGGCCAGGGTCATGAGGGAAGTCTTCCTGGAGGAAGGGGTGGGGCTCAAAGCGGCTCAGCAGAGGCTCGCCTGGGCGTTGGGCACTTGGGCCGCAATTACGCTCTCACAAGGGCAGTGATTATTTCACCTCGGTCCCTCTGTGTCCCTAGCACCTAGCTCAGACCCTGGCACACAGTCCGCACTCAGTGACCATTTGTGAGAGGAGAGTGCCCACTGGGTCTCACACACACCCGGTGCTGTCACGCCTTGGGGCTTTGCTGTCCCGGGTCCAGCACCCTCCAAGGCCCCGTCTCCTCTGCACTTGCTAGCTCCTTCTCCTTCCTCAGGTCTCGCTCACGCGTTCCCTCCTCAGAGCCCCAGCAGCCCGACCTCACCCCCTAAGGTCCCTTCTAGCGCCTCATCCTTATCACAGCTGAGTAATTCCTCTGGTTTCTTCCTTTGCTTGTTTATCCTCTGTCTCCCCACTGGAAGGTCAGCCCTCCCGGGGCTGAGGGCCGGGGCGTCTCCCTCACTCTGCCCAGCACCGTGCGTGGCGAACCCCTCTCTGCTGCCCGAACGTTTTAAATGGACGGGGACCCAGTTAAAGGCCCACCACAGAGTAGGTTTTCGGCAGAGGTTATTGTGACACTATTGGGCCAAGGAGGGACAAGTTAGAGGAATAGGAAAAACCTGACAACTTGGGTTGTGACCTTGGGCAAGTGCCCTGCCCTTTCTGTCCCTGGGCCGCCATTGCCTCAGCTGGAACCAGGGATGACCACAGACTGCCTCCGGGAAGACTAGCAAATTCTGCGAGAAATGGGAACCGGCCCGCCCCTAGCAGGTGCCCACATGCCCCCTGCCCCTGGGCCCCGAGGCTCCTCAGCAGCTGGTGGGGGTGCACGGGGAGGCTGGCGCCAACCATGTCTGCACAGAGGGCTGGAAAACTCCCGCCTGCTGCTCCTTCCCCCGGCTGGAGCTGGGTGCACCTGCCCCAGGTCCCAGAGCACAGGCGGGGCTGAGGGAACGGGCAGCAGGCGTCTGGGGTCTCTGAGAACAAACCGCCCCTTGTGGCCTTGTGGGTGTCGGGGACTCGCAGGGCCTGAGTGAGGGCGAGAAGACAGGGGCAGGTGTGGGAGCAGGTGTCCACGGTCTTCCCTCGGCATTGCCCCAGGGTAGGGGAGTGCCACCCGTACATGCTCCAGAACTGGCCTGGCTGGTCGGACACCTGTTCCCGCTGCTTCTTGTCCGGAGCCATCACAGGCATTAGCCGGCCTGGGGAGAGGGGGTGGAGGGCTGGAAGTATGGGGAGGTGGAAGGTGGGAGGGGGCATAGGGGGTGTGGGGGGAGGTGAGAAGAGAGGCCATGAAGCCTGGTGCAGTGGGACCTGGGACTGAACCCCAGCTCTCCTTTAAGCGGGGAGCGCTGAGCAGGTCACATTGCTTCTCTGAGCCTCAGCTTCCTTATCCATAAAATGGGGCTGAAACTCCCCTCTACGCACAGCGTCTGTGCCTGTGAAGTTTCCGGGCATATTCGAGGGTGGGAGTTGGGGGCTCCGAGCAGTGCTCTGGGGCCTCAGGCTGCTCACTGCTCATCCCCCCACCAAAAGATTTGATTACTCTTTCACTCAAGAAACATTGATTGGGTGCCTATTGTGGGCTAAAACCACGCTAGGCACCAGGGGCACAGGACTGCAGGGGACAGATGAGGCCCCTATCCTGGGAAGAGGTCAGAAAATTCACAGTAGAAAGAATGAGTGAGAATATTCCCATGACCTGGGCAATGGAGGACTCCATGAAGGCTGTGCTAGAGGGTGACGGGGGAGGTTGGGGGCATCTCTGAGGAGGTGACATGGAGGGGCAGCATGGCGGGAGCTGGGGGAATGGGCTCCAGGCAGCCAGCACAGCCACGGCAAAGACCCTGAGGTGGGACCAGCCTGCTCTGCATTTGCAGACCAAGCAAGGAGGCCCCTCCAAGAGGGGATCTGGCCTGAGGGGACCCTCTCACCTTGTTCCCAGGGGTGGAGGCCAAGGGGCAGGGCATGGGCCAGGCTGGAGGAAATGGGGCCAAGACCCCGGCGGGCAGACTCCCCTGGGACTGCTAATATCCCGAGTGCCGGTGACGAGACACAGTCCCAGTAGCAGGGGGTGGGGGCCGGGCCTCCATAAACAGCAGGGCTCGTAAAGCCGATCAAAGCAGCAAGCCTGCCCCAGCGCCGGCCACTTCCTGCAGGGCCTGGAGCCCCGAGAAGGGGCCTCTCGGTCTCTTGGACCCGCTCTGGGGTCTGTCTGTGGCCAGGGGCAGCTACGTCCCTGAGCCTGTGCAGGCCTGCTTCCCCGTTTGTCTCGCAGGGGGAGACTGACTGGACCCTCTGGACAGCCTGTCTGGTTCTGTATCATTGACCAAAGCTTAGCCTCTGGAGCCGCTGCTCGGGGTGGGGTTTGGACGCTGCTGTGTGGCCCCAGGCAGCGACCCCCCACCCCAGACTCTGTCCTCAGCTCCCGAATGGAGCTAGTGGTAGTGTCTCCTTCAGCGTCCTCAGGCCACGGGCTTTTGTTTCTATGCCTTATCGCTGTAGCTTGTTACTTAGGGAATAATCACTGTAACGATCCTCAGGTGTCCAGGTGTGAAGCTGTGTCCCAGGCAGGAGCACTGGCAGCAGTTTGTGGGGCTAGAGGCCAGGCTGTGCGCAGGGTCCGGGCCCCTCACCTGCTCCTTCTGGGTAGGTCTGGCGAGGATGCCCAGGCCAAGCAGAGGCTTGACGGGGCCACAGCCAAGGGCCTGGTGAAGTAGCACTTTCTAGGCTTTGGGGCCTCTTGGGGGTCCCACCAGCCCTCTCTGAGGCTCTGTTCCCTCAGCCACCACATGGGGATGAAAATCTGCCTGAGGGAGATTGGAGGACAGAAACGCACCCAGGATCCTACGGTGTCTCCCCATCGCCAGGGTCCTGGTCCAGCCCCATCCTCTCCCACCTCCCAGGCTGCCCTGCCTTCCCCCTCGTCCCCCTGCGGTCCACACTCAGCCAGAGAACTTAAGTCAAACTAAGTCTCTCTTGCTCAGAACCCTCCAGGGTTCCTGCCTCACACAGAAAGCCCCCCACACCCTACCCCCGCTCACAGGGCCAGCACGCCCTTGCCCACGTCCACCCTCCTCCTCGCTCTCATATCCGGCCTCACCCCACGAAACTGTCTCAGCCTGCGCTCAACAGCCCACCCGCTGTCTAACGCACTGTACGAAACACCCGTTCACCCTGTCGCCCCTGACAAGGTGGCCTCCATGAGGGCAGGCTTATTGGTGTTTTCCTGTCTGGTTCCCAGCTGGACCCCCAGCTCCTAAAACGTAGGCACTTCATAAGTATTCGTGGAATGCGTGAATGGCTCCTCACCCAGCTCCAGAGGCAGGCACCATTGTTACTTCGATTTTATGAAGGAAGAAAGTGCGGCTGAGCGAGGTGGGAAGTTGGCGAGTTGCCCAAGACCTCAGACAGCTGGGGAGTGGGAGAGTCAGGGTAAGAATAATACTAATAACAGCAATAATACAGTGGCTCAGCCATATTGGGCTCCTGCTAGGGGCCAGGCACTGTGCTGGGCATCAGAGTAGGCGTGGAAGAAAAAGCCAGGCACATAGTACAAGCTTTATGTGGGTAACTCAGACCCCTCGGGGGGACTCCCTGTAGAGGGGTCTGTCACACCTGTTGTGCAGAGGCTCAGAGGGAGTAAGGGATGGGTCTCCAACCATAACAGCAACAGCAACAGCCCCGGTTGACTGAGCTGTGCCCTGGGCACCGGCTTACGCCGGCATCTCTCACCCTCACCACACTTTGTATTACACTTTATGGCAAAGAGCCCCAGCTTCTAAGAAGTGCAGTGGCTGCATGCCTGTTATGAGGTGGAATGAGGATGAGGGAGCTTGAGTCCATTTCCCAGGTTCTTCTGCCCAGGACAAGCCTGGCACTGGGAGGTGGGCAGGCCCATTACACAGGCCCAGGTGCTTCAAAGCCAGGGGACCCTCTCTGGTGCTTAGTTTCCCCAAGCCCTTTTAGCGTCTGGGGCACATGTTGTCCCCCAGTAAGGAACTGGTGGGTGGCTTCCTTCCCATCGACACATGGGGTCCCGCTGTCTCCAGAGAGGGCTTGAGGAAGTAGTGGCAACTCTGCTGTGTGGCCTAGGGTGAGTTGCTGTGCCTTTCTGAGCTGCTGGGCACAAATGACTCCATGGAGTCACGGCTGGCTAAGAGGCTTCTGGGATCTGGAGCCAGGGTCCTCCGAGGGGTGAGGACTATGCGCCAAGGGCCTGGCGCCTGGGAGCACCTGCTCCCTGCCTGGAAGGAACAGGAGGAGGGAGCAGATTCACCTTCCCACCCTGTCCCCCCATTAGAACTCTGCAAGCACCCTGACAGGTTGGATGTCATCCCGCAAAGGGAAGGGTCGCCAGTTCGGTCCTAGTCAGGGCACACAACTGGGTTGTGGGTGCACTCCCCGGTCAGGGTGGGTATCAGAGGCAACCGACTGATGTTCTCAAATAAATAAAATCTTAAAAACTAAAACAAAAACTCTGCAAGCTCCCAAGAGACGCAGCCCAGGCCTGCCCACCTGTCCCACCCAGCCCTCTTCTGGCCAGGGTTTCTCACTGGGAAAGAGACGTGCAGAACCAGAAGGCCACACTCGCCGATTTACTCACTGAACCCACTTCATTTCACCCCCTCCCGCTGCCACCTGCCCATGGTTCTCCTGCCACTCAGCGCCTGCAATTCAGCCTGTGTCCTGCTCTGCCCCTTTCACAGACGGGGAAACAGGTGCCCAGAGTGGTCCTGAGTCCAAGGCAGCCAGGCCATCTTCCCAAAGGACAGCCTTCCCCATCACACCCTCGCTTGTGCTAATTGTGAATGGCCCAGTGGCTGGAGCACATGCTCTGTCCCCCGTTTTACAGAAGAGGCACCTGGGCTTCAGAGAGGAACAGACACTGGCCTGAAGTCACACAGTCAGGAGGTGGCAGAGCTCTGTCTGCCCCAGAGCCTATGGCTACAGAGGGGGAGTCTGAGGTCCCAGGAATGGAAGGGCCTTGCCTGAGGTCACGTAGGCCTGCGAGGGCCCAGATCCCCACGGAGGCTGGGCTAGTGCTGGAATCATTGGAATCCAGGGGGAGCCTTCTCACGCCCTGGGGTGGGGGATGAGGGGACCGCCTGGCATTTCCTGTTTGTTCGGGCAGGACCCAGGACATGACCTGAGCAGGGCGATATGGGGACACTTCTCGTGGCCCCTTCCTGTACCCAGGGGCCAGGCCTCCACCTTTCCCTAGGACACAGTGAAGGGCAGAAGCCTGGGAGGAGGCCGTGTCCTGGATTCCAACCCTGCTGTCCCTTATTGTCCGTGTGTCCTTGCCCCTGTCCCCCAACCCCACTCTTGAGTCTCCATTCTTACCATCCAATGAGCAGACTCAACTGAAGTCCCAGGTCCTCAGGAGAGCCCGAGGCCATGACGCTGCACAATCGCTTCCCTGTCTGAGCCTCAGTTTCCTCCTCCGTTCAGTGGAGTCACTGCAAATGAGAGTCGCCAGCTCCACACTTTAGGAACGTCACCGCCCGGAGGGAGCGCCTGAGTCATCAAGGTTCTGCCGCTGACCTGCCTGGAAGTGTCTCAGACTAGACAGAACCGAGGCGTAGAGGTCAGAACGCAGCCAGTCGAGGTCTCTCCACTGCCACTTCCTAGGAGACAGCTATGCAGGGCCAAGAAGGCCCGTGACAGTGCCGGGGACCCTGAGTTCAAACCCCAGCTGTGCCACCACCTGCCCGCCCACCCACTGTTGGCCCCGGGCAGGCCATCTACTCCTCTGAGGCTCAGTTTTCTCTTCTGCAAAATGGGAAAACTAAACCAATGTCAGGACTTCATGAGCTGATCCAACATGTAAACCACCGCTGGTGGAGCCTGGCGCCCAGCTGACCTTCAATTCCTGGCAGGCCTTCTTCTCAGAGTCGGGGGGAGGCAGTGCTCCCCATCTTGGCTCCATGGGGAGCAGGGGCTGGGTTTTCTGGGAGAGTGAGGAGCAGTCACTGACCCACAGGCCCTGGATCTCCTGCATCTTGACCCTCCTTGGGTCTGGTGTCTGGTGCACAGCCTTGGGTGCCTGGTTTCCAAGGTCACCCACCGCACTCGCATGCCCCCGCCGTTCTCCAGCCGTGCCAGCGCCCTCTCCATTCCTCCGTTCTCCGAGCTCACGCCAGCCTCACAGCACCTGCACCTACGGGTCTCTCTGCCCACATCGCCTTCTCCCCTTGTTTTCCCTTCTTTAACAGAAATTTTTATTTTTAGGTTCTATCATTAGAATCTAAAACAGGACTTAGAATATTTTAGGCATGTAATAAATATTTGTCCCACGAGTAAATGAGTGAAGTTTGATCTAGTAGGAGTCTTTGTTTTTTAATAGGCCCATTTAACCCATTTACATTTATTGTTTACAGGGACGTGTCTGATTATGAGTCATCCTATGTTCTGTTTCCTGTTGGCCGGCTGACTGATCGATCGGTTGAATGAATAAATGAATGAATGAATGAAGCAGAGATAATTCCAGGTTGCTAGGATGGGGCTTCCCCAAGCTGTCCTGGGCCTTTCCAGATGGAAAGAACAGGAGACTGATCCCTGACCCCTCACTCTTGCAATTATTTATTTCACAGAACTTGGTCTCCAGATGAGGACTTGTCTCCAGTCTCTCCCAGGTGTCCTTTGTCACCCCCTCCCCCACCCCACGGAGAGCTAGGTGTCAGCTTCCGGTTCTGGAGCCAGACCTGTGTTCCCACCCCAGCTCCCCCACCAGCTGCCGGTGTGGCCTTGACCTACCTACCTCAGTCTTCATTTCCTTGCTGATACCACAGCGATGACTGTGGAAAGGATGACATGAAATGCTTTGGGGCAGAGGGCTTAGCTAGGAGCCTGGCCTGGAGCGGGTGCTCAGCAAGCCTTCGATTTTTATTATTATTGTTTCTGTACCTCAGTTTCCTTCCATTGTCAGTGAGGCTGCTTGTCATTTCCTTGTAGGCACCTCAGGATCCCACCTCAAAGTCTGGGGCTGGAGAACCACTCGGTCCACCCTTTCATCTCCCCCCACCCAGCCCCCTGGGAGGGTCATTTTTGAGGACTCGGGAGTCCAGAGAGGCCTGAGCCCCCACCAGGAGGTGGGGAGAGGAGACAGCATGAAGTGTAAGGAACGTTTCATTTCTTTTTCGTGGCCACACCTGTGTTCTCCCCATCACACAGATGGGGAAACTGAGGGCACTGGCTCCTGTCATCCCTGGGCACCTGCTGTGCGCAGGTTGTCCTGGGCCCTCTCCCTCGGGGCAAAGCCGCCTGCAGGGTTTAAACTGAGGGCCTTGCCCAGCCCCCAAAAGGCTCCCAGAGAACCTTCCAGCCCCCCTGCCTGGCTGGGGCACAGCTTCCTTTTCACAAAGGAGAAACTGAGGCCAGAGATGGAGCATCCCGTGCACAGCCTGCAGCTTCCGAGGGATGTGGTCACCTTCCTGCCTTTGCACCGGCTGGTGCCCCTGCCCGGAATATTCTTCCCCGGCCACTTGGGCTCAGCGCAGTGTTCCGGGCACTGCACGGGCGTCACTTCCTCAGGGCTGCTTCCGGGCTGGAGGGCGAGGTCAGGCCCTGACACTCCTGCTCGGTAACCAACGGTTTCCTCTTTCCTAAGGTGCCTTCTCACTCCCAATGCTCTGCAAGCTTCCCGAGGAGGCGCAGGTTTGCCGCTTTACCCGGCACAGAGGAGGTGCCCGGGCAGTGTGTGAAGGAGCCTCCACAGGGTCACCTCCTGGGGGAGACGCGCCCACCTCCCCGGAGGTCAGCCTCCACTGCAGGTGCACTCGTCTGGAACGGCTCTCCCGGCCCTTTCTGCTGCAGCGTCTTCGCATTTTGTTGGTGGGATGACTGCTGTTGACCTGTGTCCTCTCTGAATATCAGAACAGAGATCCTGGCGCATTCACCATTGTGTCTCCATCGCCTAGGACAGTGGCTGGCACATAGTAGGTGCTTAATAACTATCTCTGCAAAGAAGGAAGGAAAGAAGAAAGGGACGGAGGGGTTGCAATTCATGTATCCAGTTTTTCATTTGTTCATTCGGCAAATACTTATTGAGCGCCAACTGTCTGCCAGTTCTGGGGAGAAGAGTGGTAATGAACTCAGGAAAGGTACTGCTGGAGGAGGGAGGGCATCTGGGCACCTCGGCTGGGCTGCTGGAGGGGGTGTCAGCCGGCAGAGGCAGGGGCAGGCGTCAGGCTTTCCCCTCTGCAACCCCAGCTGGCAGATGCAGGTGCTGTCGCAACTGCGGGCAGCCGGGTTGCCAAACTCCGCCACAGCTACGTCACTGAGAATCAGGAGGGCTGGGAGACAGAGGGGGACGGACTTGGAGGGCCCCGAGTCAGACAGAGCTGGGTCAAAGGCCTGTCCCGTGTCAACAGTTAGTCACCCCACGTAATGTGCCTCCATGGCTTATGTGCTGGGATGAACTATTTCTGACTTGCAAAAAGAGTTGAGAAACAGTGCCTGAGAGTCCGGGTTCCCACCACCAGTGAGAAATGAAACGTGGCAGGCATCCCCGCGCCTCCCCCACCCTCCCTCCAGAAGTGATTTCATCCTGTGTAATCTCGTGTCACTTTCCTGGGTCTACCTCTGCGTGTCCCTGGGCAAGTCACTTACCCTCTCTGGGCCTCGGTTTCCTCATCTGTAAGATGGAGATGATAAAGGCCCCTACCCCACCCCAGAGGACTGGTGGGAATTCAATGAGCTCATTTGTGTGAAGTGCTTAGATGAGGGCCGGGTGCATAGAGAGCTCATATTGCCACTGAACCCCCAGCACAGGGTGCGGACCAACATCATTTAGGCAAGAACACAACCTTTGAACCAGCTGTCATGCTGGAGCCAGGACACGCGGCAGCGGCTGGCTGGGAGCGTGGTGTCACTGAGGTGCTGAGGCACTAACTCTGGTTCATTCCACTCCACTTCCTGTTGGGTTGGCTGCCCCCATCCGCTCTGAAGAACCAGAGTCCGGCCCGGCTTACTCTCTGCTGTCACCCCAGCTCCTGGCCCAGGGCTCGGAGACTCGTGGGATGGACGTGTGGGGTGAAGGAAGGGGGCTTCCACTTCTCATCTGTCCAATGGGCCTCGCAGTCCACGGGAATGAGAAAGGCCCGCTACACACAAGGTGCTTTAGACACTCTTTGTTCCCTCCTCTCTCAGCCGTATTCCCTCCTTCCCCCGCCCCTACCCCCGCTCGCCTCGGGACTGCCATTATGCCACAGATCTGGGCTCCCCACTGACTCATTCATTCATTCACACATTCCTGCATTCATTCCTGCATGTGTGCATCGAAGGCAGTTTCTTGAGCACCTACTGTGCTGCAGACTCTGCTCTATGCTCTAGGGATCCCGAAATAAATAAACCAGGCAAACATCTCTATCTCCCTGGAGCCGACCTGCTGTCAGGGGAGATAGACATCTGACGAGTGACCCCAGCTAAGACTCACCGGGCCCCGGGCAGGGGGCACCAGTGAGGCACCTGCCTAACCCAGCTGGGGGCTTTGGGGAAGGCTGTGCACTCAGACGGGAAGGAGGAGCAGGAGAAGGTAGACAGATGAGAGAAGGCTCCAGATGAAGGGACCGGCCTGTGCAAAGGCCTGGGGCTCTGGTGGGCATGGCAGTTTGGGGACCTGCCTATGGCTTGGCCTGGATAGAGGGGGTGGGTAGGACCTGGCCCTGAGGGTGAGGATGGGGCTAAGCCGGGAGAGGCCTGAATGGATTTAGATTTTACAAGGTTTGCTCTGGCTACAGTGCAGAGCCCAAACTGAAAGGGTGGGGCTGGAGGTGGGAAGACCTGAAGGGAGACTGGAATCCTGTCCACCCGGCACAGGAGACCAGCGGGCAGTCTGAGTACAGACCGAGAGCTCAGACGGGCCAGGCTGGGCCTGGGTTTCCTGGGAAACAGGCCCAGGATGTGGCTGCCAAGGAGCTTCCTCCCTCCTCCCAGGGGACTGGATCAGGCGTCAGCAGCACCTCTGCCATGGAGGACAGTTAGGCAGTGGCCCTGGGCCCTCGGATGGCTTGTCCTGTGACTGGCCAGGCCCTGCTGGGAATGGACACACCCTTCCCCCCACGGCCAGGCGGCGCGAGCACTGCCAGGATGTTCACCACAACGTCGGCGTCAGCACAAGGTGGAAACAGTCCAGTGGTGCATCTCTGAGGGCTTGTCAAATCCACTGGGATCCACCCAGAAGCGGAACATTCTGCAACATTCTGGGAGAGGCAGGAGGTGCAGAAGTTCGGAGCACAGACCTGGGAGCCCAACAGCCTAGGCCTGACTCCTGGCCCTGCCAGTCACTGCTGTGTGGTACTGGCCAGGTGCCTTGCCACTCCATGCCTCAGTTTCCCCATGTATAAAATGGGGATGATGAGAATCATAGAACCCCCTAATGGGATCACATCACCCCATGATTAGTAAATTAATCCATGCTAAGCATTGGGAAGTGTGCCCGGCACATAGAAAGACCTACAGACACCTTTGCTCTCACATCACTCTTACTGACATTATGATCATTAGCGGTAGTAGTGGTAGAAATGCGGACTCACCCAAGGGACGAAAAAGGAAGGGGCAGGACAGAATGTGAAGTGGCCGCCACCTGTAGACACTGCTGTCGTGTAGATGCTCACACCATCTCGGGAGATCAGAGACACTGGTCTTCCTCTGGTGGGGGGAGCGGGCGGGGACGTGCGGGGAGGGGGACATCGACTTTTCACTCTGTGCCCTTTACACCTTTGCTGTCCGAGGTGCATGTTGGGGGCGCGTTTTGCCAATGCACTTGTGTGTATACTCAAAACCAAACCCTCCAGAAAGCAACTTTGCTAGCAGTTTCCTTCAGGAAGGCCCCAGATCCCCGCCCCCCCACCCCCGCATCCTGGCCTGTGTGTGGCCCTGTCTCGCCGCTGCTGGTTTGCAGAGCTCTAGGCCTTGGAGCAGGTCCGAGCTGGAGTGCCCTGCAAGAAAGGGGGCTCCTTGGAGACCCCTAGAGCGGCCTCAGCTCCGGGTGGTGGGGGAGTGTGGGGGGGAGGGTGTGGGGGCTGGGGGGGGCGTCCCGACCAACTGATGAGAACTCCAAATGCTCCCCAGCCTGGGCTGCTAATCGCTTCCAGATTGGCCGGGTCAGGGCCAGGGCCGCCGCCGCCTGGCTCCATAAACAGCCCGTCGCTCCAGATGGCGGCCGGCTCCAGCCTGGCGAGCAGGTTCACGGGGGACTGGAGGGGGGGTGGCAGCAGGTGGAGGACCCCCATCCTGCCTCGTTGGGGCAGGGAAGCCCCTGCTGCTGCTCTTCCGCGCTGCCCTGAGTCAGGGACACTGAGCCAGCCAGAGGGGTCATAGAGGTTGAACCCATTGCTCAGAGGAGAGAAACTGAGGCTGAGAAGGGGCAAGGGATAGTTCAAGGTTAATGACAGAGATGTGAGAAGTGGGCTCCTGAGGGCTGACACCGGGCTCGTCTCTGTGAATCCAGTACACAGTGAAGACCCAAGGAAGGGAGAGAGGGAGGCATGATTGCCTCCTGGGTTCACATTCTGCCTCTGGCTTTTACTCCCTGAGGGAATAAATGATTTTCATTCCCTGGGCCTCAGTTTCTTCATCTGTGAAACGGGAATGGCTGAGTGCAGGCTTTGTCAGCCTCTTGGAAGAGTCAGCCACACGGCTCCCGTGAACTGCTCAGCTGGCAGGCTACCTGCACTGCAGGGGCTCAGTTCTCCCTCTTCCTGCTACTTCCCCCAGTTAGAGCACCATGGCCTCCTCCAGGAAGCCGCCCTGACTTCCACTCAGACCTTGCCCTCTGTGCCAGGCACTGTGCCCCTCCCATGGCCTCTCTCACAGAGTCTCCCTAACACTGGTGGCACGACTGGTCTCCAGGCTATTGCCCTTCCTGCAGATGAGGAAATGGAGGGTCAGGTGGCACCTGTGCCATCGTTCCCACCCCCCTGCCCCTGCAAATGAGGAAATAGGGGTCAGGGAAGCAGCAGGATGCCAGGAAAAGGCAGAGCTGATTGGGTACTCCTGGTCACACAGCGCCTGGTCCGAAGATAGGAGACCTGCCTGGGTCTCTGGCCCCACCTACCAACCTGAGGGCCCACATGGTGTCACGGGACACGAGGACCCAGGTTTGCTGCCCCCAGTCTGGTCCTGGTCGTGATTCCCGAGGAAATGGGTATGGAGTCCTGGCCCAACCCCCTGTTCCCACCCAGGCCTGGATATGCTTGGGTGGCTGAGCAGTAGCCACGTTCCAGGGGAGCAGGCTGCAGGACAAGGTGGGGGCTGTCTGCTCTCAGGGGTTCCCTGCTGGTCATCTCTTTCCACCCGGCTGAGCAAGGATGCAGATCCTCAGCGGCTGAGCCCTGATTTTCGCCATCTTAACCCCCTTGCCCTGCACAGGACGCCTTCAGGACTGCTGTGTTGAACGAGTGGCTGAGTAGTCATAATAGGGAGAACTCAGGGGCCAGGGACTCTTCTGAACAATGAACTTGTGGTAACTGTCTTAATATTTACTTAACCTGCTGGGGGAGGGGCTATTATTATCCCCACTTGATAGAGGAGGAAACTGAGGCTCAGAGAGGTTGAGTGCCTTGCTCAAGGCCACACAGCTGGAACTGGAATTTGAACCCAGGTCTTCTAGCTCCAGACCACACACTCTTAACCACCTGTACTCACTCCCAGGGCAGCAGTGAGCCTGAAAAGAGTTCAGCGCCTGGCACACAGTAGGCACTTTCCCACAGCCCCCTCTACAACGCCCAGCGCCTGGATTCAGATTTAGGCCCAGCCTTGAGGTCAGCGCCCGTTCTGCCCTGCGCCAGGAGGAATGTTCATGGTGGCCTCGGCTGGGGTCCGAGAAGAAAGGCAGCCTTGTGGGCGAAAGGTGAGCCGTTGGGTGGGCGCAGGCGTGTTTACCCAGGGCCGGGCGTGTGGCTCGGGGTGGCGCCGCTGTCAGCCGCGACGGCTGCCCCAGGCCTGTGCTGGCCTCCAGATGTGAGCTGGCTCCAGCCGGCCGGGCCCCCCCACCCAGTGCACAGAGGGGCTTTATCAAAAGCGGCTGTGAGGAGGCCCGGGAGGCCGCCTGGCTCCAGCTTGCTGGCTCCAAGCCCCGGGCTCGCAGAAGCCAGTGAGCTGCACTCGGGCCTTTGTGCCCAGGTCTTCGTCTGCTTCCCAGCCCATCTCCTCTCCTTCCCTTGGGTCCTCTGGGCGTCCAGGCAAGGGGAGCAGCCCCCTTCCCCAGGAAGCCGAGGCTCCAGGAGCAATCTGGAGGGGTGACAATGCAAGAAAACGTCTTTTTAATTTGCTTTTTACATCCCTGAGGAGGAAAGGTAATCCAAACAGGAAAAAAAGTGCAAAACTCAATAAAATTCCAGGGATGCTACGTGAGTAGCCAAAGTGGGAACGCTCATGGGAAGGGTAAATTGCAGACTCTGAATGGCAGGGAGGAAAGTTAACTAGGAGGGCTCACAGTGGCTCCGTTCTCTCCATAATATTTCCTTTCTTGAGTGGGGCAGTGGCAATGTTATTCTTTGTATTTTCGTTGTTGGCCTCTGTGAAGATTGTCTTCTGAAATGTTCTAGGGACTGTCTGAGAAGCCACAAACGAACCCACCTATTTTCTTTTTGTTTTACACGCAGTATCAAAGTATGAACTGTTTAGCACCTGGTTCTGGTCAATGCAGCCTCATTTTTTCACAGCTGCATAGTATTCCACAGTGTGAAGCTACCATGCCGCCTTCTCCAGGCTCGCTTTGGTGGACATTTACATTTCTGCCCGTGTTCACTCCCACGGGCCACGATGAGATGAACGCCCTTTGTACGTGCCTTTGGGAACTCAGGCAAGTATTTTCTAGATGATCAGCTCTTAGAAGCAGAACCAAAAGGTGGACCTATTTACTTTTCTGTGAGCCGTTGCTGACTCACTCCCTCTGAAGTTTGTGTCCTTGTATTTTCCCACCCCCAATGCAGCCACGCACAAGGAAACTGAGGCACAGAGGTAGTCAGCTGTTCATATGGGTGAATGGGAGCAGCTTTAAACCTTTTCTGCCTGATTGCAAAAGGGACACATGTTCAGAAACTTTAGAAAATACAGAAATGGCAGATTTAGAGAATGAAGCCTCCCCACTCCCCATCGCCAGCCTCTCTGGCAGGACCATCACAGCCCCCTCCTCACTGGTCACCCGGCTCCCAGGCTCCTCTCTGACACTTTCTCCTTACTGGCTCACAGGGCGATGTTGCCCCCCAACCCATGAGGGACATGTGGCCATGTCTGGGGACATTTTAGGTTGTTGCATCGGGCGGAGGGGTATGCTACTGGCACCTGGCGGACAGAGGCCAGGGGTGTTGCTAAGTATCTTCCAGCACACAGGACAGTCCCCAGGACAGAAAAGGATCCTGCTCCACTGTCCTTAGTGCTGGGGCTGAGACACTTACTTTCGACCCAAGTTACATCACAGCCGTCCTGTGCTCAGATGTCATCCAGAGAACAGCCAGAGTCCCTCCATGACCACAGGGCCCCAAATGGGTGCTCACCCGCCCCCTCAGACCCCCCGCCCAGCTCCAGCCACATCAGTGCCTCCCTCTTCCTCCTATCTCAGGCCTTCCCTCTGCTTTTCTCAAACTCTCTTTCCCAAACATCCAATACTCCCTCCTCCCCTTCTGACCGTGTCAAGTGTCATCTCCCCCAGGAAGGTCTCCATGACCTCCCTATTTAATACCAGCCACTCACTGAGCACTTCTGCCTCCTTTGTCCCTGGCACTCGGGCCAGATGTCTAAAGCTCCTCGACAGAGGAACAGGGCTGGTCTCATTCACTGCTGGGCAGGTTACACAGCCTCTAGCACACAGTAGGTACTCAGTAAATGCTAATAGATTGACTAGTAGACCCCTCACCCTCACCCCAAGATACTGGTGTCTAGGCCGCAGCTGGGGACAGAAGACCCAGTGGCCATCTCACCAGCATCCTGCACCCACCTCACCCTGGTCCCACCCTAGTGGCACGAGGGCTTCCCTCCCCCGGGACAGTGGCAAAGACAGAGGGCCGCCACGGGCAACTCCCCAACCACTGCCAGCATTTACGGAGCACTGACAGTTTGCCCCACTTGGGACTGGGCAGTATAGAGACGGCACCTCAGTGAATTCCTGGGGGTCAAGGAGTGACTTCATCTTGTCCCCACTGCAGGGCCTTTCAACGGCCGCCATGTGCTCCAACATTTATGGGGCACCGACTGTGTACTAGTGACTCTGCTGAGGGCATCTACATGCCAAGAGAGAGGGTTTCCAGGCAGGGGATTTAAGGAGAGGAAAAAGTCCGTGCACTTTCTGTCGATGCTTTTAATTAAAACATATCTTTCTACAGAAAGCTTTCTTTGTGTAAATAAATTGACACGGAGAATCCCCAAGTATGAAAAAATACAGCCTTACCACCTGCCGTTGCTGGGAGGACGCTCAGGAGATCTGGGGACCCAGAGGGGGCTCCTTTAGACTCTGGGGAGGCTTCCAGGAGGAGGTGAGCTCTGAGCTGAGGCCCCAGGACTCACGGTGCAGGGCTAATGGCGGAGAGGAGAGCCCCGAGTAGGCCACTGCACAGACCTGGGGGGGCAGCCGGTCAGTCGGGGAGCTGACGGTCTGGTGCTTAGCCCAGCTGAAGGTCAGGCCTCTTGCTGCGTGTGTCCCCTCATCTGACGTGTCTTGGTGGCACTAATTGCGCCGTTGTTTCTGTAGTGACCTGTTTTTCTGTCTCTCCCCATCCTGCCCCTGAGCTCAAGCTCTACGAGGGCAGAGCCTGCTCCGTCTTGTCCATCCCTCTGTCCCCTGGGGCCTGGAGCACACAGTAGGTGTTTGTAGTGAGTTGAAAGTACCCCTCAAATTTCATATTTATCCGGAAGCTCAGAACGTGACCATATTTGGAAATAGGGTATCTGCAGATGTCACTAGTTAAGGATCTTCAGATGAGATCGTGCTGGATTAGGGTGACTGGTGTCCTTTTAAGGAGAGGACACAGGGACACAGAAGAAGGCCATGTGAAGACAGAGGCATAGGCTGCGATGTGTCTGCAAGCCAAGGAGCGCCAAGGATCACTGGTTCTCACCTGCAGCCCTCAGAGGGGGCCGGCTCTGCTGACGCCTTCATTTCAGAATTCTCCAGGACTCTGAGAGAATACATTTGTCTTGTTTTAAGCCACCAAGTTGGTGGCAGTTTGTTACAGCAGCCACAGGAAGCTCATACAGATTTCACTCCTATGGGTGAACGATGAATGAACTGGCAGCAGCTCAGCTTTGGTGGCTGTCCAGGGTCAGGAACGGGTGGCGAGGGGCCAGCCCCCATCCCTTAGGACAGGAAGGCAGTCCAGCCAGGGTGCGGTGGGTGTGAGGAGCTGTTGAGGTCATCCTGCTGAGGTGACAAGGAAACCAGGTTCTGCAGTTGTCACCTCTGTCCCCAGACACCCATGTCCACACCCAGCCTGGACACCCAGGGTCAGGGATCCGAGGGCCTGACACCCCCTGACGCTGATGCCTTTCAGATACTCTGCTGGCAGCACTTGTCCCCAAGTCCTGGACACTCCTCAGCCACCTGAGGGCCCTTAGTCGCTTTTGCTGTGGCCTCTGGAGATGGGACGGTGGCGGGGTGCAGGAGAAAGAGCCTGTAACTTGGTTCTGTGCTGAGTGGCGGGTGAGTGGCTGCTCCTCTCTGAGCCTCAGTTTCTCCGCCTGTAACGGGAGGACAGTTGCCCGGCTTCGAGGAAGCCGTTGTAAAGTGGATGAGATGAAGCCGGCCCCAGGCTGGGGGAGCCCCTGGCCCACAGGTGTTCACCGAGATGAGTGGGCCCTGCTCCCAATCTCCTGGGACACAGCCCTGGGTCCTGAAGAGGGGATTAGACTTCCCTGGCCTGGGATCATCTCAAAGCTCTGCCCCTGTCCTGTGGCCTGTCCAGTGGCCCCATAAGGCCACCCCACCCCCAAGGAGCTCAGTATCTTCGGAGGGACCAAGGCTTAGATTTCATACCCATGAAATGCCTGGAACCACAGCAGGACTCAAGACACAAAGAGTTTTGACGTTGCACAGGGCAGGAGGGGGCGTGACCTTCCCAGTGGTCTTAGACCTTCTCTGGGCCCCACCGTAAAGCAGGGTTTCTGTGGCCCAGGCAGAAGGGTACGGCTGGGCACGGGGGCAGCTGTCATTTTAGCAGCGATCTGAATCCCAGCGAGGATGTAGCTGTCCCAAGTGTTAGAGAAGACAGCTGGGAAAACCCAACTGCAAAGCCCTTTACTTGATGTCTGAGGCAGTGAGCAAAGATGAAGGGACCCAGTGGTTGGACGGTGGGTACTTGGGTCCTGCAGCGAGGGTTCCAATCCCTGCTCTGCCACTTACTCACTGTGTGACATTGGGCAAGTTGCCTGACCTCTCTGTGCCTCAATTTCCTCCTGTGCCAAAGGGGGGTTAATAACAGTTTCTCCCTCAAAGGGTTGTAGAGAAGGTGACCAGAGTGACTTTCTGTGACACGGTGCCCCAGCCCCTGGATGTGGCTGGTGTTAAGCCACTGACTCTGTCACTAGAATTTTCCCTAAGGACACGCATCAAATGCATGTTGAATGAATGAATCGGGAAGTACGGATGCTGCTGCGTGTCCCTGGGCCAATGGGGAGCTCTGGGGACCCCTAGGATTTGGAGTCACCCCATAAATTGTAGACTGCAGTGCTCACTGGGTGCCATGGCTGAGTCAGAGTGTTCCCAGTTGGAGTTTGTGGGAACGGGCAGCGGAGGGTCCTGAGTGTTTACAGATTCCAGAGCTGGGCGCTGAGCAGGGGCCAGGGCAAGGGGGTTTCTGGGTCTGGCTCTAGGCCTCTGACCACAGTGTCAAGTTTGTGGAGCCAAGGGTCAGGAAGGCAGTGAGGACAGCGAGGCCGGAAGTGGCTGGCCCAGTCTTCTGGCCTGAATTATCTGGGAAGAAAAATAATCACATTCCATGGCTTTGGTGCTGGAGCGGACACAGAAGGGTGGGGGTGGGGGTAGGAGTGAAATGGGGGAGGGGCAGGGCCGGCCTGGGCAGGTGGTGGCGACACCTGAGGTTCTCGGCACCCACCAGGTACTCCCAAACTGTGAATGGGTGGGGCGTGGCAGCCAGGTCACATCTCCTGGGGAGAGAGACCACTGCTCTGGGCTGGGGTGCCGCTCAGGGACCCTGCAGCTGGCTGAGCTGCTACCTCATGCCAGACGGCGCCCTGTCCCAAAGCCAGACCCTGGTGGGGGCACAGAGGGGGCTGCTGATGTGACAAGCCATAGATAGAACCTAGAAGAGCTGATGGCCCTTTCATGATAGTCCTGAGGCGTGTCCTCTCTGTGTCACTTGGGATTGGATGTGCCAACTAGGCCCTGTTTCAGGGAAGATCTCATTTCCTCCAGCCTGGACTCCGGCCCAGGACAAGGGTGGAGTGGGGGCTTCTGTAGCCCCCAGATCACTGCCTGGTGTGCTGGCACCTCCTGCCCAACCCGGCCCAGGGAAATCTGCTATCAGCTCGGCTCCCCCGTCCACCCTGCACCCCTGCACAAGCCACTTGGACTGTGACCCAGTTTCTAGGCCATGAACAAGGGGGCACGGGCCAGACTGGGAGGGATATCTGGGGCTGTGCAGGGGCCCTTCCAGCGAGAGGTGGGACTGGAAAGCCCTTCCCAGCTGGCTGTGTGGATGAACCAGAACATGTGTGCGAGGCCTGGGATCAAGTTGATGAAACCAGGGCAGCAACAGCTGGACTTTGGCAAATCATGGACTCATCATTCATTCATTCATCAGGTATTGCCCTCCCCACCCCAGCCTGGTATAGCACATCCATGTTATTTATCCACCTGTTCCCAGAGGGCCTACTAAGCAACAGGCGCTGTGGGCTTTTAATGTGACCGTGTGGCCTACACCCCAGAGCCTTTGCTCTCGCAGTTCCCTGTGCCTGGAATTGTCTACTGTGCCAGGTTCTGAGCACAGCAGGTCTTCCACATACTTGAAGTCACCTCCTCCCTGCCCAGTGCGGTGCTCTCATTCTATTCCTTGGGTATGTGCTACGTGCGTCACATGTCGATCTGTCTGCTGGCTTTGTCTATTGTTCATCTTTGCCATTCACAGATTGGCTCCAACAAGGTAGGGTTTTGTTTTGTTTTGTTTTGTTTTGTTCCCAGCACGGGGGTCAGCACACAGTGCTCCATAAACGCTTGCTTGCTTGTGGAATGAATGAATGAGTGAATGAATGAATGACAGGGGTCAGCACATAGCGCTCCATCAATGCTTGTTGAAGAATGAATGGCGAACCAATGGGTGAAAACTCCTGGGACGGCAGCAGGATGGGGCCTGAATGAGGGGGACTGGGTGGGCAGGTGAAAAAAGGAGGGAGATGGTTTTTTTCTCCAAATGCCTTTCTCCAAGGGAGCTATATAGCTCATGGGTGGCAACGGGTGATGGAAACATTTTAAAAAGACTTGACTCCATTGCCACCGTAAACATGGAGATTTTTACTAATTTCTGATCTCAGCCTTCTCTCGAAAAATCAAGAGATTTTGGCCTTCCCAACTGAGGTTTTGAGTTTTCCACCCCCCGCACCCAGAGGTAGCCCTGCACACCTGGGCTGGGGGCCTTAGCCACGCCCTTCCTGGGCCTCAGCTCGACCTCAGTAGAAAGTGCGCTGGTGCCGCGGGTGCAAGAGGTAGAGGTAGAGCTGCTCCAGGTATGACGCTGGGGTGGGGTTACGCACCCTCCTCCTCGGGTCCTCTGCAGGTTCCCCTGCGTCAAACGCACGCAGGCAGATGAGAGCCCCGCTCAGACGTGGTGCCTCCCAGCCTAGAGGCCACATCTGCCGCCTGCTCCACGCCCAGCCCTGCGAGCGGGACTGCCAGCGGACTTGGGCCAGGGCTGAGCAAGGCGGGTCCGCGGCGCTCGAGCGTCCTCTGCTGGCCGCGGAGGGCGCGGAGGCCCAAGCCACTACCGGGAGCGCCAGCGCGGGAGGCCTGGGGAGTTTCCCTCTGCCCTTCCGGGAATGGGACAGTAACAATAGCTAACTAATGTTTACTGACGGTATGTCCCGAGGGCTGTGAGGATCCCAGTCACGTAAAACCTCACGTTATCCTTGAAACAACCCTGTGAAGTGGATACCGAAAGGCACGGACAGGTTAAGGACCTGCCGGACGTGCTGGGGTTGGCCTGCGCGACCCTGGGTCCTGCGCTGGGGTGCAGGGAGGCAGAGAGATGACCGAAGATCTCAGCCGATTCACTCCCTCATGTGTGTCTGTCCTTCCGTCCAACCACCCATTCCCAGACTTCCCCTGGAACTGCCACACTGCGTGGCCAGTCCATCTGTTTGTCCCCCCACCAGCCAACCGACTACCCTGCTGCCCGCCCCTCACGTACTGAGTAGTGGCTGGGGCTGCAGGAGGCCTCCCAGCCGTCAGGCCCTTCCCTCATCACCGCCCAGGCCCAGCAGGCAGGTCCCAGCTGGGAGGGAAAAGACATGGCTTTCAACGTGAGAAAGGACACCCAGCCTCGCACCTAGGAAATGCACATGAAGACGAGGAGGTGGCGTATTCAGCTGTGAGCAGACAGAGAAGCGTGATCGCAGACGGAGAGAAGCAACCTGTCCTACCCTGTGGGTGGGAGGGGAAGTTGATGCTTCTTTGTAGCAACTTGAAAATGACAGAATTGAAAATGCGCCTGTCCCTGGATAGAGAAGTCCACTTCCACGACTTTATTCCGTGGATTCAAGTGCATGCACACACACCCACGTCCTGAGGCTGGTGAGCAAAACCACCTCAGTGCCCATCAGTCGGGGCCTGGTCACCTGGGTGATGGCATGCTCGGTGACTGGGTGCTGTGCAGCACAGGGCAATTCCCTGGGTGCTGCTCTGCAGGGACCTGGAGAGGGCCTGTGAGGGAGACAAGCACCTACAGAAGAGCAAAGTGGAGGCCACATTCCCAATTAGGTTTAAAAAAAAAAGTGGGTGGGAGGAAAGGGGAGTGTGGGTGGGGGGCCCACCGCTGGTACCTGGAGAGGGTGGGGCCAGAAGCAGGAAGAAACTCCCATTCCATCCCCTTTCTGCTGTTTGCGGTACTTCTAGGTTCACGGGTTCTCTGTTTAGTAACAATGAGATGGGATGTGCAGCTCAGATTTGCCCATTGGGGTGTGAGAGGCAGATTTGTTTGATTGGGGGCTGTGAGGTGGTCTCTGTGCTTCCACACCAGGGTGGCCGCTGTCTCTGTCCCTATCACCACTGGCAAATACACCTCCTCTTGCCAGCTCTAGAAATGGACACTCTTTCCCATCTTAATCCTGAACTGGGATGTTCCTTAAAATCACGTCTTACACGGATAACTGGCATTTTTGCTCGGTGGTACACAGGCGCCTCTCACAGTGGACAGCAGCACACTGAGATGAGGGTCTGTTTCCTGTGGCACCTTCCGCCTGTGCCACGCGTGGTACTGCTGTGCTCCAAGGACCCACAGCGTGTCCCTGGGCAGAGCTCCCACACACCCCTGAGCTGCACAAGGAGCAGCAACGGTGGGAGTATCTTTATAGGAGCAGACCAGCTGGAGCTGGGGACTGGAGTGTGATCTGGGAGGCCACCTGTTTCTTCTCAACCCCAAGGTTAGGCCTAAACTCCAGCCATTAACTTTACCGCCTGTAAACCCACCAGCAACATAGCCCTGAACTTGCTTTGGGGTTTTCCAGCATGCTGAAATAACGTTAGAACCTCTCTGTCCATTCTCCCTTTGCAGAGTTGACTGAGGGTAAAGAACCCACAATGTCCCTGGCCCAGGCCGCTTGCAGGGAAGCTGAAAGGCAGCAATTCACTCCCGAGGGTTCGGAAGCGGCCCGTGGGCAGGAATTCAGGCAGTGCTTTCTGGAGGATGGCCTGTTAGCAACAACCTGGCTCCTTCCAGACAGTCTGACTCCCACACCCGAGCTGGACCCAACCACCACAAGGGAATGGCCTGGCTCTCGCCACAGGACACCAAGGCGTGCCTGTTGGCGGTTGGGACCACAGCAGGAAGTTCAAATCCTGGGTAAAAACAGCCACAGATGTTTCCACCCCTTACACAGTGAGTGGCAGACAGACAAACTGTCATTCGTCAGATCCAAAGTCTCTTTTCATAGACCAGAAATACATGTGAAAACCCTTCCCCCTTCCAATAGACTAAATCCAGCCAACAGCTTCTAGAGACTTACTAGCTGAGTCACACAAAGCAACTTAAACCAAAGGACGCCACCCCCTTTGTTTACTAGTCTTTTAGGACAGGGGTGGGCAGACCACGGTCCACAGGACCGATCGGGCCCACCGCCTGTTTCTGCACGACCCCCACCGCCTGTTTCTGCATGACCCCTCGAAGGAAGAAGGAGCTTTACACACGAACACGTGCAGCTGACTGGATGACAGGGACCACTTTGTAACCCAACTACGCAAAGTGTTCTCCCCGAAAAAAAGCATTTCCCTCTTCTCATTAGTAGGCCAGTGTAACATGACAGAAGTTGTACTCAATTACTGTATTTTGAATTTCATCAATTAAAAATTGTGGAAATCTGTTTTCTCTCATTAGAAGTAGCTACATACTATCTTTGATTTCGCCCTTTGGCTTACAAAGCCTAGTATTTACTAACTTCGGCCCTGTGTAGCCAACGTTTGCTAACCCAGCACTGGAACATCAAGTGTAATCCCAAAGCATCTAAAACATTAAATTCTGCCCGTTACATGCCAAGAGGAAGAAGAGCACAGCTTCTTAAATATTAACGCACACTTTTTTTTTATTATATTAAAATCAGGCAATGGTCTGACAATAAAAAGGCTGCTTATGGAATACTGTTATGTTAAACTTTACTTACAGGATGTTAAATCCTTACAACTAAGGTTTTCCCCAGAAAAAGATTAATGGAAACATCAGGTGCTTTTCAGATTGGATAGTTGCTGCTTTAAAAGGTCGTTTTACACAAACACTAAATTACAAAAAAAAAACCCCTTCAGAACACAATGAGTCGTTTTTATTTCGTATGCACCCACATCTCAGCATTTAGTGGTCCTGAACAGAAAAGTGGGGAATCGTAGCAATTAGCCAGGAAATCGAGCCCGCCAATTTCGGGGTTCTGCCATGCACACCGAGTTCGTTCTTAATCCCTGCTGAGGACCGCGAGGAGCTACAGCACCAAAACCAAAGTATGCACCGGATTCAAGGTTCTTTTTGTTCCAGTTGTCAGATTCCAAACTAGACCCGAATGGAGGGCAAAGATGACCAAGTGAGAGCCCTGTTTGAAACTTCAATTTGTAAAAGCAAAAGCAATTATAGGGACAGAAACAAATTCATTCAGAGGGATCGTGTGCTTGCAAGTGTCTTCTGTGGCCTTCCTGAGCTAAAAAAAAACAACGCATCAGCTGATGATGGCAGCAGAGGGGCAGGCTGAGGACCCGATATTCATCTCCTAGGCTGGTGGAGAGTAAATCCACGTGGTTCCAAAACTCAACAAGGGAGGTCAGAGACTCTCCAACCTCACCTGATGGCTTCCAGCCAAAGCAAGGGAGTGTCACGGATAGTGTTGGGTGGAACCATGAAGAGAAGGACTTGAGGAGGAGTAAGGAGAAAGCAGCATCCCTCAATATAAAGGTGGGGGGAGGGGGAAGAAGATACGGGGAAAGCCCTGAATTCCTTGCCAAAGGCCAATTTTGGAGGGGAACGGGGGGGTGGGGTGGGGTGGGGGGTGGTTACAATCTATGCTTCGGCCAAGGGTGGTGGTAGAGAGTGGGGAAGGATGATGGCTTGGAAGGGGGACATCATTTAAGACTTAAGAAAAGAAACCAGGGGTGCTGATGAAGCACCCCCACATACCCAGCAGTAGTCCCACAGGCTGTGACCTGAAACCTTCACATCTACTCTAATAAGCCACCCCAAGCTGGAGGGCTGTTGCAGGGAAGGAGAGGGCAGGGGGAGGGGACGGGGAGAAGGCAGAGACCCCAGGCCATGTAATCAGCAGCAAGGTGATTGTGTGATGTGTCTTTTCACAGTTGAGTTAGATGTGCCCCACCGATTAAGATGGGAATCAATTTAAATACACTTTCTTGATCCCAGAAGTTCAACTATGTGGACAGTGGTTGCACTTGACAGGATGATTTGTTATAGCACAACTTACATATTTCAAATGGACAAAATTAGTATCATTTACAGTATCTTAAGATAAATTGCCTTTGAATGGGAGCTTCCTTTCCAGTACTTTGAGGTCTACAAGACGTATCTAGAAAATTTACTACTGTGGAAAATGAAGACTGCTTAAATCGAATGGGGGAAGGGGTGGGCCTGTGGTTTTTCTGTTGATTAATTGCTGTAACACTGTCCTTCGGGCGGCTGAGGGAGTTTCATATTTTCTTTAGACATCATTAGGCGCCGGAGCTCCTGCAGGACGACTTTGATACTATATGAATTCTGCCACTTTGCTAGCACTGATATGGCTCTTGGGTCCACCTATAAAAAGGCAAACAAAAACAAATGTCAGGCTCTCGAACAAAAGAGCAGCTGAACGCTGGAGTTACGCTACAGGACAAACTTGAGTAGATGCACTTTTCAAGTCGAACGCGCTGATCACACAATGCTACCTGACATGCAGAACACCTGCGAGACAGCCCCCGCCAGTCTGTTTTTCTCTTTCAATGACCCAAACCCTCACTGCTTGGGAGAAGGGAATTATGGGTAAGGAAAGCCACCTCTGGAGAAACGGCCCTGCTACTCAGTGAGATCCCCCACAACCAGCTCTAAAACAGTGACCTGCCTCTAGGCCGCTGTCACTGCTGCTCAGGGCCCATCCTTTCTCAACCCCACACCCAGGTGGTGGATGACACAGATGTGCAGGGTAGTCGGAAGACCAAAGGCTGGGTGCCTGGACCCCAGCTCTAGTGACAAGGGCCTGCCTCAGAGTCATCCTCCCTCAAGTTAACACAGCATTCCCTAAAAGAAAGTTCTCAAAGTATGGGTTGACTTCTAGACTGTAGGTGGAACTCAGGTACAATATTAAACTTTGAACATACAGTAACAAAGCTCATCTCTTTCCAATTTTCCCCCCAAGTCTTTGGAATGCCTCAAAATAAAGGCTTGGCTCATGTGATGCTAACGTGAGCTACGCCCTTGAACACCTGCCAGCCTCCCTTTTGAACAGACAGCAGGCCTCACAGACTCCATGCTTTTGGCGAGCAACAGGAGGAGGAAGAGTTTGTTAACCATGCTTTGGTTTTGTAATATTTCTTGTTGCCACTACCGCCTTATGACAAGTGAGACTAGTTTCCATTTGTGGTAGTAAAAATACGTTTAAAAAAAGCCAGGCCATTAGATTAAAAATAGATATGATATGCCAGTGGCCCACAAATCAGGCCCATGAGGTAGAAGTGTGACCCTGGGCAAGATCTTTCCCCGCTGTGCCTCAGTGTCCTCATTTCTACCTCAGGGGGGTATCACGAGGACCGAGAGAGCTCCTATTTCACAGGGGTCAGCAGAGCGCTGGCCCCAAGTAGGTGCTGAATGAGCGATGGTCAAATACAATCGGGAAACAGGCCCCGGCCCCAAATCTGCACGTGTTCACACTACAATACATTTTAATACATCATCAGAGAACTGAGGAACACACGGGATCAGGCCAAAGTATCCCTGAAAGTGAAGCACAAAGCATTTTTCAACCCCGAGGAACAAGCAGGGGCAGGGAAAACAACTTACCACTCCATTAGAACTATTAACTCCATTCATATTAATTTTTGTTACAAATCTTACAAAGGGGGGTGCTTCTGGGTATTTAGGTCCACATTCTATTTTAAGGCTGTATATTCGGTTTTCATAAATTGTCTGGAAGAGAAGGGTACAGAGATGTCAGGCAATTACAAAGACTTAAAAAAGGCAGACCTCCTGAGACCCTACCACCCCTGACCGCAGAACTGGTGCCTCTGCTTCCACCGCACAGGTCTACCGTTAGATTCGATCAGCCAGTGGTGACCAGTCCCTACACTCGTGTCTGTGATTTCTGGCCTCAGGAGAACAAAAAAGACAAAAAAGTTAGCATCGTGGAAGTTTTAAGTTAGCACCATCAAGTCCAATCAGGACTTGTTTTTGTGTTAATTTCTCTACTTTGCAGAGCTGCCCTACATTCTGAGGTGGTGTGTAGGAGGCATTCTCTACTCGGAGAAGTACATGTCTACGCACGCCAGGGTCATCAGCCAGTGCATTAAATGTCACTACGTCCAAAGCACAGAACAGACATCTCTTTAGAGAACTTCAAACCTGAGCAGAAGGTAGGGCTGGGGCGTAGATACGAGAGCTGCTTTCCCCCTTCACCACTCTGGGGCTGTGTCCTGCACAAGGGATCTCAACCTGTAGGTGCCCCCCCCCCAGCCCGGCCCTGCCCGCCATCCTTATGATGACCTGAGGGACATTCAGTGTGTGAGGCGGGGATGGGGAGAGCACCAAGGCCATTAGGCTGGCATAAGATATTTTCCTTCTTCAAACACCAGCCATGCCCTCTTTGGGAAACACTGGGAAAGTCCAATGCCCCACGTCAATGAACTTTTCACTGCAATGTCTGCTCAATGAGCAGCAAAACGGGCTGCCATTGCCAGGCTGTTCCTTTGGCCCCCAGTGCCCTGCCCCCACCTGAACTACCTACCACACAGCCTTTAAAACCCCACTCAAACAGCACCTCCCAGGTCCAATACTGTACAGGACAGGAGGCTAGTGCACCGCTGTCCTATTGTGACACCGCGTTGTTATCGCTTGTGTCTGAAGACCACACTGTGGCAATGCCTCCCCATCAGACTGGCACCCTCTCAGGCACCTGTGCCCCTTCCTCAGTGCCTGCTGCACAGGTAACTGCTCCTTAGGAAACAGCGACATCTGGCGGTCTCTGGGGAAATAAATTACAGAGGATGTGACTTAAACCCCCTATTTAGACAGTGAAAACACTGTCTAAATAGTGACCTGTCCCAAATAATAAAACTGGAACATATTTTAAGGTTCAGAAGACATTCATAATATATCCATAGAAACCTTTCACATCCATTTAACAGAGACATCCAACTGTAACAAAACCAAAACTCCTATCTGGATTTCTACCTGCCCTCAGCCGGCTCCACCATCTGGCAGTTAGTTAAAGCAGAAACCTAGCAGCCAGCCGTGACTCCCTCTTCCTGCGCCCCCACCTTCTGACGACCAGTCTCAGCTTCTACTCCCAAAAGAGATCCTGCACCCACCCACTTTCCTCCACTGTGGAACCTCATCTGAACCTCCCAAGTCTGCTTTCTCTCTAGCTCCCTACACTCTGTTCTCCACACAGCGGCCCGACTGACCTTTTCAATCCGGAAACTGGCCCTCCAAAGGCTTCCTAGTGACCCGAGAAGGAAGTCCAAGTTTCCCAAACAGACCTTGTGCACCCTGCCTTCCTCTCCTTTCATTCTTCTGCCTCCCCACCCAGGTGCTCTGGTCTTCTTACTCGCCAAGTTCCCTCTGTCTTGGGGCCCCTACACCAGTCCCTCCTCTGCATCCTGCAGCTCTCAAGTCCCCTTTGTCCCCACACCTGAAGACTGACACCCAGTCTGGTGTCGGACCTCCCCCTACCAAACACAGAGTAAGGAGGGAAGGGGCCTCAACAGAATTGGTACTCAGTGTTTGTCAAATGAATGGATGTTGCCCTTCATGTTAATTTAAAGTGAATAAACAGCTTGTTGCCATTAAGGAATTTCCTCAGAGGGAAAACAATCACTCAGTAAATGTAACAAGTAGGAAGCAAAGGGAGATGTGCTCTCCGTACAGACTGATGGACAACAGAGAAGGTGCATCCTCAGGACCCAGCATGGTTGCCACCAGCAACCACATGAGGCATCTGTTGAGTGCATGGGTCCCCAGTTCCCCTCTGCGTGTATCCTGCAGGCTTTGTCTGACATACAATTTAAAAACAGAATTTCTTACATGAAAAAGTCCCTGGGGAATGAGCTTGAGGTAATTTCCAAAGTCACAAAGTCTTTTAAAATGTTTTGATACCACATTGTGCAGGTATCATGTGCTGTCTGGTATGTGGCTTACCAGTATTGAAAAACTGTGAATGGTATCTATTAACAATAGCATAAAATGGGTGAGAAGGTGGGCAGCTCACTAACGGAATTCTGACTACCACATAGATTAGACCCTAACATCACTCTCACACTATTTTTAAATGCATCCATGCTACGACTCACTCAGAAAATAATAAGCAGTGAATGCTGACCACTGATGTTCCACTGGAAATTTCATTAAAACACAGTAAAAAATGCCTCAAGTCAAGTGAACAGAGACCCCTGAAGGGTCATTGAAAAGCCCGAAGTAAGATGTTGGCAGAAAGGAAATGAGCCTGATGGAGAATTGCTAGAACATTCTGTCTCTGTAAAGAACACAGTTCTAAAGATTCATTATCTGATCGTGAAATAAACACTTTTCACATTGTTGATGGGGCCTGAGCTCCATGGGACAGTTTGGCAATGCCTTCCAAAATGTGGAGCAGGCACGCTCAGCCCAGCAGAGCTCCATGGGACAGTTTGGCAGTGCCTTCCAAAATGTGGAGCAGGCACGCTCAGCCCAGCAGGACCCTCGCTAGGAATGCCCTGCAGGTGGACTCCTACTTGTACACAAAAATGCAAAGCATTGTCTGCCTCAGGAAAAATAACTAAACAATCTAAATGTCTGCTTGCAAGGGACTGACTCCACAAACATGGCACATTCGTATAATCGCACACTCCGTGGCCTTTTCAAAGGCGGCGACAAACGCACACACCGCCAAGACAGAGCTGGTGGTACAGCCTTCAAGTTGCAAAACATGTACAATCTACAGACACAAACAGAGGCCTCCCTCCAACTCTGGGACACTTATGCACACACAGGCTATTTCTCCACTAGACAGAACAGGGCCAGAGCATAGAGAGTATAAGCTTTTCCTGGACCTATAAATGTCATTCTCATATATATATGACATTCATATATATATATAAATGAGATAATCCCAGCTTAATCATGAGGAAGAACATCAGGCAAATTCCAAGAGAGAGAAATTCTACAAAATACCTGACCAGTACTCCTCAAAACTGTCAAGGGCAACAAAAACAAGAAAAACCTGAAATTGTCACAGCCACAAGGAATCCGGGATATGGTGACAAAATACAATGTAGTATCTTGTGTAGGATTCTGGAACGGAAAATAGACATAAAGTAAAAACTAAGAACACCTGAATAAATTATGGACTTTAGTTAATAATAACGTATCAGTATTTGCTCAATAGTTTTTACAAATGTACTATATTAACATAAAATATTAACAATAAGGGAAATAGGTAGGGTTTGAGGGGAATGGGAACTTTCTACGTTACCCTTGCAACTTTTCTGTAAAACTATTATAAATTAAAATTTATTTGAAAAATGTATAAGAAAAAAGTATTTACTTAATTTATTCAAAGAAAATGGCAAAATCTAAATTAATATATAATAAAATGGTGACACTAGGTTAACTAAACGTCAACTGCTACTCAATCTAAATGTTACGTAGTTATAGAAAAATTATGTGTTGTGCGGGCACATGCCGTGTGAGAATGAGGGGCGGACCCTCTAAAAAGTGAAACTGTGTAGAGCCTGGGAAGATCTTACTGACTCAGGATGTAGCCAGGGAGGCCAATCAGAGGCAGGTGCAAAAGGAGCCCCACCGAACTGCGGCTTGCAGTGAATGTGGGGAGGAAAGTGGGAATGTGGCAGTGAAGGATAAACCAGGAAAAGGCACCATACTAGGTACTGTAACAGACTTTAATACAGGGAATGGGTTACGTCTGTCACTGGACTAATTAAAGAGCTTAAAAAAGAGGGCCTGAGCTAGAACACAGATAACAACGGCAGGGAGCAGGTGGTAACCCTGAAGGTTGGGGGAACAAAGGGAACAGGGCTGCAGCTGGTCAGACTGAAGGCTCAGACGAGAGGTCTCGGGAGCTGACCAATGACTTCTGAGGAGGGGGTGCTGTGAGGCCGGTGCTGGGAGTGCCTCTAAAAGCTGAAGGCCAAAGCCCGAAGCTGCTGCCAGAATGATGGGCTGCTACCAGAGTGGCACAGACAGAGCAATAAGCAAACCGGCAGAAGCAAGTCCCCTCTCCTTGTCTTTTGGGCCCTCCCCTGCGTCCTGAGTGGTGAACCCTAACAGGAAGCCAGCTGACAAAGGAAAAATGTGCGCTGAGCACTAGCCCCAGGGTCCACAGCAGAGCAGGGAAGGGGGGGGGGCCAACGCTTGCAGCTCACTCACCAGCACTCGCACATGCCCTCTAGATAGTGACGAGACTCCTCTCGTTTTGTACAGAAACTCCCCCTCTCCCCACCAGGCAGGGCATCCTTCTGAGGGAGCCACAGGACCCATCTAGAGGCCACAGTAACTACTCATTTCCCTAATTCAACCCTAGGGCCACAGCAACAGTCCACAAGCTAAGGACTGAACTGTCACACCAACCACACAGTACTAATAAAATAAGAAGAAAGGCGCTTGCTCCTTTCCACTGGCTTCCTGTTTCTGTCAGTGTCACCCCAGCACTACAGGTCCAGAGCCTGGAGGTTAGAACAGGAATACTCTGTGGTCAGAAGAGAACTACTCCACATCTCACGCTGTGGACAGTCGAACATTGCCCACACTTTGCAAGGGACACTTGGAGAACTTGTTTTCCTTTAAAAAGGAAAAAAAAAAAGGCATTCAAATAGCTAACACACATATATAATAAAGCATACTCAAAGAGTACGAGAAGACATATGGTAGCCCTGACTGGTGTGGCTCAGCTGGGTGGGTATCACCCCGCAAAGCAAAGGGTCGCCAGCTGGATTCCAGGTCAGACACATGCCTGGGTTGCAGGTTTGGTCCCTGGTTGGGGCACATGCAGGGGGCAACTGACTGATGTTTCTCTCCCTCTCTCTCTTCCCCCCTCTCTAAAAGTAAATAAATAAAATATATAAAAAAGATACATATGGTGAAAGTCAGTCCCATGACCATCCTGGCCCCAGCCACCCAGCCAGATCCCTTCTGAAGGCAACCACCACCATCAATTTCTTCATGTTCCTCCAAAAGTACCCTAAGCACACAGGAGCACGTGTATTACGTGGGACCTCCTCCTTTCCTCCCGCAGCACCCCATCACTTGTGGCAGCATATTCCACACACAGCTTTGCACCTCGCTTTTCACTCATGTCACGGAGACCGTCCCCTTTTCAGCACACATACATTCGTTTCTTCATTGGACAGCTAAACAGTACATAATATCGTCAACTGAGACACCCTAAGGCGGTTTCCAATATTTTGCTACTACTGAAAACGCTGCATAAAAATAATCTTGCTTTTGGGCAATACATTCAAGAAAAGCTGAGTAAATTCCTAGCAGAATTTCAGGATCATAGGGTATATACATCTTTTCAATTTTGATGGATTTTCTCTTGAATAATACAGTAACAGAAACATAATAGGGAGATGAGTTACTCAAGTGCTCTATCTAGATGCTTCAATAACAGCATACACCTTGTAAGCTAATCTTAAACGGACTGGTCACAGGAAGCACCTAGAAGCAGACAGTTCCTGTTATGAGTTTGCTTTTTTTTTTTTTTTTTAATTTTTATTGCTATTCAATTACAGTTGTCTGCATTTTCTCCCCATCCCTCCACCTGACCCCAGCCAACCCGACCTCCTTCCCCGGCCTCCCCCCTCCCCCTTCATTTTGTCCATGTGTCCTTTATAGTAGCTCCTGTAATCCCCTCTCCTCTATGAGTTTGCTTTTCACCTTGGGAAGACAGGGCAATCCAAACTTTAGGGGTAAAAAGAGAGACGACAGCAAGTACAGGTGAGGGTGCAGAGAAACTGAAACCCTACTGCGTTGGTGGTGGGAGTGTAATTTGGGGCGGCCACTTTTGAGAACAGTTTGGGCAGTTAACATGCTCAACACAGAGTTACCACAGGAGCCGACAACCGCACCCTAGGTGTGGGCACCCGAGGGAGCTGAAAACATGTGTCCACACAGAAACCTATACACGGAAGTCTGCCGCATCTTTCATTATAGTCAAAAAGTGGAAAAAATCCTAATGTCCATCAACTACTTAATGGATAAACAAAATATGGTATACCATATAATGGAATATTATTCAGTCATAAAAGTTTAAGTGCTATTCAATGGGTAAACCTTGAAAATATTATACCAAGTAAAAGACAGTCACAAAAGACCACATTACATGGTTCCAATGATATGAAATGTCCAGAACAGGCAAATTCAGAGATAAATTAAGCTACTGACTGTCAAGGGTGAGGAGTGGGGGGCAGAATGGGAGTGACTGCCAGTGGGATGGGGTTCCTTCTCTCTGGGGTCACGAAAATGTCTCGAAATTAGTGATAGGTGCACTGTTCTGAGTATGATAAAAACCGCGGAACTGCACATTTTAAAAGTGTATTCTATGGTAAGCGAGTTCTACAGTCTGCGAATTACATCTCAATAAAGCTGTTATTTTTCTAAAAGGCTCTATGGGAAGCACCTTGCATACTGGGGTTTATTCATGAAAAGTCAGCCCTTTCTGGAAAGAGAGAAACTAAAACTCACGGTGATCCAAAGTGTTTTTGGTAGAACAGAGTCCTTCCAACAGACCTTAGTGGTTTATTTCACTCGTTCACTTACTTGTTCAAGTTTGTACCCATACTTGCCGTGTATAATACGCACTTTTACTGCCCATGTTTTTGAGGGAAAAATAAGGATGTGCATTATACCTGGGTAGTATCTGAAATACCTTGTATCTGTTCTTGTGTTTTGTAATTACTTGCTACAAAAATTTCTTATACCATAATATGTTCAAAAATAAATGCTAAAATTCCTTTACAATACAAAAAAACAAGTATCTAAATATAAATAGATAAAAACAGTGAATTAAAAAATCAAAAGATTTTTTCCCATGAAAGTTTGGGCCAAAACCATGGGTGCGCATCACACGTGGGAGGGCACTACACCCGGAAAGGACGGCCACTCAGTGGCACTCAGCGCACTCACAACGCTGTGCACCGGCTCACCGTCAGGCTGTTAGAACCCCAACACCGGCCTGTTGATGGGCACATCTACTGCACGAGCCCCTCCATTCTTAGTCGTTTCCAGGAGCTCTGCAGAGTGAGGAGTAGGGAACACTAGTTCTCACCCTCAAGAAATCTAAACCACTCTTAGAAAGAGAAACAAAGGAGTGAAGGGAGCCGTCTCCACACCGCAGACTTTCAGAGACAGCAAGCACAATGATCTCCACGAAGGAACGAGCTTTCTAGATGGTGTTTCCCCAGTATTTAACAAATCCCGAAAATCCAGGTTTTCACAGATCAAGAAATGAGTAAAAGCAAATTGAATATTAAAAAACTCCCAACAACTCCAAGCAACACTATGTTAAAAAAATGAGTCAAGAAGTAACACTAGTGAGTAGAGCCAGCCGTCTGCCATGAGTGTTCAGGACAGTCCCAGATCAACGTCAGACTGCCCTAATGCTTGGTGAACTGGGTTCTGGTTGTGACTTTCTACCCCCACAGAGGGTGCAGGGCCTTGCAGCCAGTGCAAAGAATGAACACCGCCATCCTTCAGCACAAGCAGGACCCAGGAAAGGCCCAGCTGCACTGAAGCCGAATCTCCTACTGCTTGTCTGAAGAAAGTGTCATAGCATGGGAATCTACTTCTTCACTCCTACATCACATCACTTCGTAACACTGGGCAACTCTGTAAGGGGGACAGAGGAAAACCCAAAATATAAGCAGGAGGGACACAATGTGGCAGAGTGGTTAAGAGCAGTCTCTGGGGGCAAGACCTGGTTTGGGAATTATGAGCCATACGGCACGTAATTCTACCTCTCTGAGCCTGTTTCCTCATCAGTTAAATGGAATGCAACTGATAACCTGACCAGAGGTTCTTGTGAGAATTAAATGACAGTTTGGGGGGGGGGGGTTACTATGTGTCATAAAAAAAGGTTATTTGGCATTATAAAGACTGGAACTCTCACGCATCACACACAAAACTCTAAAAGAGAGGTCACTTTCCACTGTCTTCTTTTTTGCAAAGGCCTCTGGGCCTAACAGTGCCTGGGACAGACCAGAGCAGATCAGGCAGGCAATAACCCTTTGTCAAAGGGCCCAAAAACTTAGGGTACAGATGCATGGCAGACCTGGGAAGCAATGAATCAAAACCACAACTGTGAAGGCTTTCCAAGGTTTATTTCAACACTGTATTTAGGAACATTGGCTGTATCTGGAGCCTTGTTATTTGATAAGCCCAATAGTTTGTTCTAAACTACATCGAGGGTACGATTACCTCAACCCTCACTGTTTAATCTACATTGTCATGTAAATTCACACTATGCGTCTAAACAGGTTTTTGCTTACCATTTAGAGGGATTAAACTGCATCAGAGGAGGTTCAAATATATAAACTGAAACTGGTCAAAAGAGAATAGCCACATTTCAGAAAATATACCATTGGTGAGCTTTTTCCGTGATAAGGCTACTATTTTTAAAAGGAGGCACCGTGAATGTAAGACATTGACATTTATAGCAGTAGCTCGACGCTTACTCTTGGAGGCCCAATTATCATCCCTGTCCATCTGGTAAGTGTCATGTCTTCGTCATCTTCTAGACCCCAGCTAACTGTGCCATCTCCTACTCCTTTCTGGCCTTCTTCGAGTTCTTCCAACAGTCGAAAATTGCGAGGGACTTTTACTCCTAAAATAAATGGAAAGAAATTCAAGATACTAGCAACTCCAGGGGAACTTGTAAACCTAGAGCTAGTTGCTCGTTACAACTACTTGGGAATGAAGATGCTAACATGCAAATAATTGCTCAAAGTCGTTGTACTTCAAACTCCCTGCTTTCCGAAGCTACTTGTAATTGACCAGCACAACCAGTAAGGAGCACATGGTGTTGTTACAGGCGAAGGGATGCCCGGAACGGGGCCAGATGCCCAAACCTAGAAAGACACCCCACTCCACCCCCATGCCTTTGACAAACTTGGTAAAGAAAGCATTTACATGTGAAATGTGGATTAATGTGGGTCCACTAATTTGAGATGAAAACCATCAATATCAAGTGCTAACAGAAGTGCCTTGGAAGAAAAGGAGCAATCTGTTTTGTTCTTAATACACACTTCTGAGGTGACGAGTGTGCTCATCTGCTGGAGTGACTCAAACTACCTGAGGAGGAAGAGTCGCCCTGGCTGTACCCAGTAACAGTGATGTCCACTTGATCAACCAAGAGCCAACCGAAGGCATCAGGGTAACATTTTAAGTTATTTCAGGCACAGTTACTCTGTTAAAGGAGAAATCTGAAAGAGGGCAGTCAGTTCTCTGATTTACTGGTTTCCCCAAACCCTAAAGCCTAACAAGTAGCTCACGAAGGCAGGCACCCAACCATGTCTCCCAGGTCCCAGCCACTACTCCCGAGTTCAGGCTGAGGCTTGGGCTGTTCCTGGGGGGCTTCCAGAACAGAGCCTAGGTTCTGGGGCCGGAGAGGGCACAAGGCTGTGGGAGGGCACAGGGCAACTCTCCTGGGGTTGCTCTCCCAGCCAGTTCTACCTCCTGCGCCCTCCTCCTTCCCTGGCATTTGGCCTACTTCCTCTGGCTAAACCTCCGGATCCAGGCGAGCTGCGAACTTTCTTTGCCTTAAGTGCTGAGCCCCCAGCTGGCTAGAATCTTGAAGGCAAGTAGCCCTTAACATGTGACTATGAACAAAGACCCCCCTGGAGGGACTCGAGACTTGTGGAAGGTGTTCCCAGTATGTCTCAGTATTTCCCAAAGTGTGGGACACGTGCTATATTAATTCAATTTGAAAACACGTCTGAGCATCTACTATACATATCAGGCCCTGGGGAACAAGCAGCGAACAAAATAAAAATGCCTTGCCCCCATGGGGCTTACATTCTAGTGGGACACACAAAACTGACAAAAAAAACCTGACACAAAATACACATCCACCTAGTATGATAGACGGTGGTGTTCTGAAGCAGAAAGCAACGAGGGGAGGGAGTTACGATTTTAAAGAGGGTGATCGAAACGTCCTATTACAATTGGGTGTCATTGACTGATGACCTGAAGATCGGGGAGTCTGACTTATGGAGAGCCAGGGGGGGGAAAGTGTTCTAAGCAGAGAAAACAGCAAGTGCAAAAGCCCCGAAGCAGGACCTTGCCCACAGCGTCACAGAACAGCAAAGAAGCCAACTTAGCTGCAGCAGGAAATTAGGGACTCCAGCTGTGACTGAGTGACACGAAGAAGCCACAGGGGTTCTAAAAAGAGGAATAACAGGGCCTGACTTGTTTCTAACAGGACCCCCCTGACTAGTGTGTGAAGGACACAGCGAGGGGAGCGAGGGCAGAAACAGCTGGGAGGCTCTTGTAGAGTGCCGCCAAAGAGAACACTGGCTGGGATGGGGCGACGGCAGTGAGGGTGGTGAGGGGCAGCATGGTCCTGGCCGTTCTGAGGTCTGAGCTGGCAAGATTTGCTGTCAGGCCCCTGTGAAGCACGAGAGAAACAGGAGTAACTGTGGCTCCCGGGCTTCTGGTCTGCGCTACGCAGCAGAGGACTTTAGGTGGCACACGAGTGAACACTTGCTTTTACAGTTATGTATTTACTTTTAAGAAAAACTTATTTAGGGCAGGTAATATATACTAACATCCCATTTATGCTGACAGTAAAATTCTCCTTTTTAAAATAAATGGAGGCCCTGGCTGGGGTGGCTCAGTTGGCTGGAGTGTCGTCCTGTGAACCAGATTGTGGGTTCGATTCCTGATCAGGGCACATGCCTCAGATACGGGTTCAGTCCTTGGTTGGGCTGCATGTAAGAGGCAGCTAACTGATGTTTCTTTCTCTCCCTCTAAAATCATTAAGTATGTCCTCGGGGGAGGACGTAAATAAAGTAAAATAAATGTAAGCAAGAGAGTCAATTGATTGAAAAAAATATCCAATTGCACAGCAAAAACCTGAAAGCATACTTGAATGGTTTGTTTGGGAAACACTGGCGTTTTTATCCATAGACAGCCAACTGGATTATTCAGCTATTATGAATTAAATCTCTTCCAACAAACACGAAACTGAAAGATGTTTATGACATTATGAGCAAAAAGCGAGAGAATACAACATCTTTTATTCATAAAGAGGTAAATCGAAATCTTTAATGATCCTAACTAATTTGGCTTAGAGAAAAAACCCACTGTGCATCACTATCGGTTCATTGAAAACCAGAAACTAATGAGACCGAACACTCAAAGAGCACAGAGTCATGCCGACAGGAAGACTGAGAAGTACTGGGTACCTGTCATAGACGGTGCAACAGCTGAACCGTGTTCCTGCACATTCCTGTTGAAGCCCCGACTGCCCGTGCCTCGGAGTATGACTGTATTTGGAAACACTGCTTCCGAAGAGGTGATTTAGTCAAAGTGAGACCACTAGGGTGGCACCTCATCCAATCTGATTGCTGTCCTTACAAAAAGAGGAAACTGGACAGATTCCTGGATACGTAGAATAAACACACTGACAGCTGTGTGGGAGGGGGTTGGGGCTGGGTGAGAAGGGTGAAGGGATTAAGCAAAGAAATAAAAAAAAGACAGACAGACAGACTCAGGGACACAGCAGTATGGTGACTGCCAGAGGGAAGGGAGTCTGGGGTGGGTAGAAGAAGGTAAAGGGGGGATAAACGGTGACCTGACATGGGATGGCGAACACACAATACAATATACGGATGTTGTACTGTAGAACCGTAAACCTGAAACCGATATGATTTTATTAACTTATGTCACGCCAATAAATTCAATAAAATAAGTAATAAAATTAATTAAAAAAGAGGAAATTGAGACACACAAGAGACAGCAGGGGACACACACTTGCATGGAGGAATGGCCATGAGAGGACACAGTGAGCAGGCGGCCATCTGCACTTGGATTTTTTCACTTCTAGGCTCCAGAACTCCGAGCAAATAAACTTGTTGTTCAGGCCACCCGTCTGGTATTTTGTTATGGCAGCCCTAGAAAACTGATGTAGATGCTGAGTGACATCTTAAGTTTAAGTTGGAAAGGACAGAGACCAAGATGGTAATAAGACTAGTTATCTCTGGGTACAAAGATTATGGGTGATTTTTCCCCTTTTCTGTATTTTTCTGATTTCTTTTACTTCTTGTTATTTGCATAACAAACAAAACATTAACCACACACTTAGGACCCACATCAACCACACTGCAGGCAAGGTCCTACTTCTGGGCCTTTGCACTCGCTACTCCCTCTGCCTGGAACTCTCTTCCCCAGATATCCATCAGCCACGCTCCCTCACCTTCTCTGGGGCTTCAGTTGTGTGATCCCCGACTGCAACAAGGACCACAGATTCTCTGAGAGTGGGAATCGCACTTAATGGTACTCCTGAAGTGACTGTGATTTTAACTTTTTAGGTCAAAGGAACAACAGCAAAGCACAATAGCTCCCATAGCTAAGTCCTTCACTACTGAATGGAAGTTGCTCTTTTGGGCAAGATAAATGTACTACTTCCTTGTGTCAGAAAAAAATTAAGTCAGGCTGGACTAACTATTTCTAGCATGCCTACTCCTCTTGTAAACTTTGGCAAAGAACATCCTTATGGCTAAAAATGTTACCCCTTCATCTAACCACCAGATCTGATTAGGACATCCTAATCCAAATATCACGAGTTCATTACTACTAGTTTCAAAACAGGTGATGAACTCAAGTTATATTTTTCTGATGTCTGATTCCTACTTGTGAAGTAGGGGAAAATATATTAGTAATGAATCCTATACTTCCAACAGACATTTCCATGGGATTAGAAATTCACCATCTATTAGGCAGTCTTGAAATATTCCAAGCAGGAGTTGGAATATGCATTAATATCAGAATAACTGTACTGTACACTGATTAATTACAATAAGCATCTATTCCATTTGAACAGGAATTCTCAAACGTTTTTGGCTTCAAGACCCCTTTATACTCTTAAAACTTACTGAAGGTTTTATAGAGCCTTTGCTTATGTGGGTTACAGCCATTCATATATACTGAATTAGAAATTAAAGATTTTTAAACTATTTAATTCACTTAAACTAACCACAACAAACCACCGTGTGTTAAGATAAATAACATATCTTACATTTTCCAAAGAACAAAGGGAAACCAGTGAGGAGAGCGGCATGACTGCAAATCCCTCACTGGGGTGAGCCGGACAGCACGCATCCTGTCCAAAGGGCAGTCGCTCCTTCTCTCTGGCCAAACGTCGGTGGGTCAGATTCTGCTCACGGTCCAGCACTTTGCACCCTCTGAGATCACCTAATTATGTTCCCCAAATCTCTTGGAATTCTAACATCCTAGATTTAGCTCAGCAGATGTTTTTAAATCCTTTCTTTTGTCAGAAGGGTAAATAAAGATCGATAAATGCTGTGCTGGTTCGGCATCAGGCCGTCAAGCGCTTCGTGAACCTTCAATGAGCTGAATCTTGAATTTAAGTTCGCACGCTGGCTAGCATTAAGGAGACTGATTTTTTAATTCATTTTTTCTAAGGCATAAACTTTTATTTTCATTCAAATATCCACTAGAAGCAAAGTTTGGGGAACGAACACCTTGCAGAAATCAGGAATTACAAAAAAATTTGCCAAGTATGAAGTGACTCATTTAGTCTTTCCTGACATTTAAATAGAAGTTGCTAATTGGCAGCAGTTTGGCGGGTGTGCTGAACTCTGCTTGGTGAGGGGCCATTTGGGGGCTCACCATGTTTAATGCGTGCAAACCTGAGCTTATTTCACATTCACAGGCACAAAACCCACACGTCTCAGGACTGCAATAAAAAAAAGTGTGCCAGGATTTTTAACCTGCTTGTGAAAATGTCCCTTTATGTAAATTTGTCAGTAACACGCATGCGTGCGCGCGCACGCACACACATACACACCTTCTTTCAGTGCAGTAATCATCGAACAGTATGCTAGACCTCATAGGGGCTGTGAAAGAAATAAAAGCGGGGCCTCCCAACCAGAGTGTTGTCTCACTATGGAAACAAGATGTACACATACCGAGTTCGATACAGGAGGACTATTAAAATATATGACAAACGTAACCTATCACGGGACCATATTTCTTAACCTCTGAGCGGGGTCACAGACCCCTCTGAATTTGATGATAAAGAGGTGGGGCCACGTTACTAGTCAGGACCGGACTGGATCCTGAGGGTAATCAGCAGACAGCTGAAAGGCTCTGAGTAAAATGAGAGAGAAGGCAAATCTCCTGGGTAACGTCAAGATGCGCCGGAAGGCCCAGAGGCCATATTAGGAAAGTGCTACTGTAATACTAACAGTCTCCCAAACCAGGGGTATTTGCTTAGAGCAAATACTGTTGATAGACAAGTTATCAAACTTCTCTGTTCGGACTAGATACATAGAAAACAGAACGAGTATTAAGACATTTAAGGCAGAGCATATTAATTTGAATGACTGTGGTGTCAGATGCCATTTTTACAATGCAGCACAGGCTTCAGATAAATATTTGTTGAAAAAATTTTAAAAATTGAGCCAAGTATAAAAAGGTATGCAAACTCCATTTCAAAAGAGACGGGAATCTTTTATACGAAGACTATACAAAGTCAACCCAGGCTTCCATGTAAGTATATACTCACAAAAATGATCTTTAGATACTTTCTTTTAATCCTCACCTGAGGACACTTTTTCCACTGCTTTTTAGAGAGGAAAACATCGACTCGAGAGAGAACTATTGATTGGCTGCCTCCCGGACATACCGGGATTGGGGAGCTAGGCACCTGGATTTGGGACCAAACTGCAACCTAGGCATGTGCCCTGATAGGGAATTGAACCTGCAACCTTTTGGTTACAGGACAATGCTCCAACCAACTGAGCCACACTGGCCAGGGTGATCTTTAAACACTTTATGACCACAAATAAGATACCTGATCTACCGCTCCATTTAAAAAAGGCTGATCAGGGTAATGGCTAAGTTATCTTTCACAAATAAGAATCAGAGTGTAGTATACTTTAGAGAAAATTCTTTAATTTCTCAGCAGAGGATTAAAAGCACAGGCTCAAATCCCTGCTCCACAACTTTCTAGCAATCTAGTTGTGTGACTGTGCAAATGACTTTGAGCCTCAGCAACACTGAGGATCTCAGGACTCCCTGCCCCTGTAGGTGGTGGGATGAAGGAATGAAGGGAAACCTACAAAGCACCTTGTGCAATACCTGGCACAGACTACTGAATCACCTCCATCAGCACCGTATTATCCATCGTAAGATTTAAAGAACCCTCACTTGGCCCTCTATCCCCTTCTAGCTACCATCTCATTTCTTTGTTCCTTCTTAGCAAAAAACCCTGTAAGGGCTGGCTAGATTCCTTGCCTGCAATTCATCATGTTACTTGCACCTACTTCGATCAGGCTTTTCACCCGGTCACTCACCAAAACTGCTTGTCAGGGGGACCAAGCAGTACCCTCTAGCCAAAATCCTGAGGTCAAGCCTCAGTCCCCACTCCAAGCTCCTGGAGCTCTCAGCAACAATGGATTACTGACCCCTGTAACTCTTCCCTTAGCCTCTGGTTCTCTTCCCACCTCCCTAACCTCCCAACACTAACTGCTGGCCTCAGGGCACAGCCCACAGACCAGACTCCTGTCTACTCTATCACCCAGGTGATTTTACTCAGCTCAGGGAAGCTGATGACTCTCCAATTTACATTTTCAAACAACTGCCTCCTAGGCATCTCCATTTAGATGCCTAACAGGTCTCTCCGACTTAAAACACTTCCAAAAACACTTACACTACTCGAAAACCAAAACCGACCCACTCCTCAGTCTGAGTGTATCATACATTTACCAGACTGCTCTAGCCAAAGATCTTGGAATCATAATAAGAAATCTTTCCCTTACATCCCATAGCCAACCCATTTCCAAATACACCCCAAATATGATCATTTTCCCCATCTGCACTGTGACCACTGTAGTCCATGCCGCCTCAGCTTACCTGTTTTGTCTACCTGGTCTACCTTCTCCACAGTGAGCCTTTCAGAAGTTAGATCCACCTCTCCCCTACTTAAAGTCCTCCCCACGTCCCCACTTGCAAGCAGTACACACCCAAACTCCAACCTCCCCTACAGCAATGCACCTGCTTCTCCAACACCACTCACTCCCTGCCACCCTTTCTCGTGCTCCTCAGCCTTCTTCAGCCATACCGCCCTTCTTTAAGTTTCTGAATGAGCAAACTGCCTTTCCACCTTTGCATTTCCTGTTCCCTCATCCTAGAATTCTTTGTCCCACAGCTCTAAGTAGCTGGCTGGCTCCCTTAATCTTCATTAAGGTGTAACTTTCTGTTTCCTGTCTTGCTTTCTGTCTTCACAGCACTCATTACCACTTGACATTAATTTGTCTGTCTGTTGCATCTGAACATAAACTTCATTAGGGTAAAACTTCATCTGTTCTGTGTGCTGAGTTCAATACCTTCAAGAGTGCTTTGCCCAGAGTATGCACTCAAACACTTGCTGAGTGAATGAGTGAGTGACTGGGTGTTAAGCTAGGCATATTATTTCAGAATGGTGCTCGATGTCACAAAATTCTAACTCTGGTTTATTTCTGAAAATACAGCAGGGAAACTCACAGTACTATTAAAAGAAGTCTAACATTATAAACATCATCAAACGGGCTTAGTTAAATTTTAAATAGCCTGAGAAAAGCTATATATTAAAATTTTAATGTAATGATCTCAAGCAGAAACACAAATCTTAGACTAGAAGCCAGTCCGCAGAGGTCCTCTCAGAGCCTGCTCTCCCCGTATACCTTCCCCCTCCCACAATGTCTGCGCTGCACTTTCCTTTAAATTTTATTTTCTTTCTTTTGTGTTGTCTGACTCACTCTCCGAGCTTCTCAAGTAGAGCTGTGACTCATGCAGTCCTGCCTCCCCAGAACCTGGTGTGCTGTCTGGCACGTAATGGTGCTCAATAAATGCTTCCTGGGCAAACGGCCCCTCTCCCGCCCCCGCTGTGCACTCTAACATGGCCTACTGTGCGCACAACGTTGGACACCGAGACTGGTTTCTCGTTTGAGGTAACTATTACTTGGTAACTAGTTTTCTTTTAATCTTTTTTAGTTTTATTTTTTAATGAAGTATAATTGAGACTTTTGGGGAAACTTACTTTTTAATGAGGGAAAAATGGGTTTTCATTCAAACCATAAAACCAAGGATTCTTCACTGTAAAATGAACTTAGTTTCATAAAATGCATATGAGAGCATGCTACTGGTATTCCAAACCATTTGGAACCTGAATATAAAGCTAATGCACCAGTATTTTCTACAAAGCGAGAGCATTTAACTCCAAATGGCCCAACTACATCCTAGTTCTAGGACATCACAGGTACCTCAGGGACATAAACCCAAACACTGGTGGAGTTCGGAGGTCCTGGAGACCAAGATCCTGTGAGTGCATTAGGCACAGGTGAGGCTTTCATCCCACTCCAAATGGAGAGTATAAGCTCAAAACTATGATATATTCATTTTAACAAAAGAGTTCACTGAATATGTTAAATAATTAATCCATAGGTGCCAGACCCCAGAAGCACAGCAGATCAAATATACTCTAACATATTTTCCTTCCCACAGCAATTTAATCCACTGAATCAACCTAAATGTTAAGATCCCTAACATTAATGTGTGAATCTGACTCCTAAAAGGCAGCTGGAGAAACAGCTTCGAGTGACAATACAGAGGAGGTGAAGTAGACTGTTGCTAATTAAGACTCCAACTATTAAAAAGTTAACTATGAAAATGTTAAGATAACTTAACCAAGGTGCTAAAACATCACAGAAAACCCATGATTTTTTTAAAAAAAGAAAACATTTGTTCCTGTTACTTCAGAATTCTTCTTTCCAGAAGGATTTTCCCTGGATCTGTGTCGGTATCAAAAGTCAGCCAGTTATTCCACTGGCTAAATATAAACGGAAAAGTCAGCAGCTGCAGGATGTTACAAAGAAAATACGCATACGACAAGTAGGTTGAAAAAGCATGAAGATTTGATAGAGTTTTACACCATGTCATAGTATAGAATGTATTTATTTATAGTATAACATTTAATGCAGTAATCTGAAACACAGCAACATATTAAAATATTTCTGGTATAAAAAGGATTTTGAAACATCTTTTGGGAAAACCATGACTACAAAGAAGCAGCAGCTATTACAGCATGCTGATCTTTTTAAAAAATTATGTTTTATTGATTGTGCTATTATAGTTGTCCCAACTTTTCCCCCTTTGCCCCTCCATCCAGCTGCCCTCACACCACTGTTCATGTCCATGGGTCATGTGTAGTTTCTTTGGCTACTCCATTTCCTATACTGTCCTTTACATCCCCGTGGCCATTCTATAATGGCCTATTTGTACTTCTCGATTCCCTCACCTCTTCACCCATCCCCACCCCCCACCCCCCGAACCCTGGCCTGGCCTAGGTCTTGATTTAAAATGGCAGAGCCTCACAGGTTTCTCCTGAAAAGAAAGCTGCTAATTAAAACAGGTTTGGGTGCCCATTCAGGGAAGACAGTGCATTGAGCTAGGCGTCTGGTTGGAAAATACGGAGGCCTAGAAGGTGATGTATCTGGATTCAATGTTCCTGAAAAGCGGATATGAAGTTAGGAGAAGTTAACTTTTATTTCTGAGGGACTGGCAAGTGCAGTCTGGATGCCTGGTTAGTGCCTGCCACGAGCACATTTCTCTCTCCTCTACAGCACTGGTTCTCAAGTACGGTCCCCAGGCCCGCATCTACCAATCACTGGGATCTTGCTAGAAATGCAACCTCTCAGGCCACACACCAGACTACTGCGCTACACCACAGAACCAGCATCTGAAACTCCGAGGGTGGGGCCCAGCGAGCTGACACACTCTCCGGGCCATTCGGATGCACACTCGTTTGAGAACCACTGATCTAAGGGGAAGAAACGGTGGCTATCATTCTTTACAGTCTGGATAATGTGACAGCAAACAATTGATGACAAAAATGCAAGATCCTGTGGGGTTTTTCTTGTTTTTTTTTGTTGTTGTTGTTGTTTTTTGCTGTGAGGGACACCGAGGCTAAAGATCAGATTTCTTCTGACAGGGTGGAGACAAAGAGTAAGACGTGGGTAGTGTGTGGGGACAGTAAGGGAAGGAGAGGACAGAGTTAAATCTAAGCTTAATCAATTGGAAGCAGGAAGCGTTTGCAGTCCTCTAGGCAAGAGAAAGATGGTTCTGGTTGGGCAGGATGACAATAATGGAGACGAGGAGAGAAGGACTCGGCACCTGCTGTGTGGTCACACCTACTGGTTTGTGATTGGAAGAACGTAAGGATGAGGAAGGAGTCCTACCTGACAGTCATCACTACCTGCCCGTGAAAGAAAGCATCAGCCAAGGCAGAGACCTGCCTTGACGTCAACAGACCTGCCGATGGTGGCAGGAACTTGAGACGCCGAGCTGAAGAACAGGCAATGGGGGCTGGAAGAATGATAACATAGCCAAGAGCACAGATCCTGGTTCTGTACCCTGGCTCTGCAAGGCACCGGCTCTGCGCCTCAGTTTCCTCACACTCACAAGTTACCTGCTTCAAAGGGCTGCTCTGAGAAACGGGATAATGTATTTAATACAGCATCTAGCACATCGTAAGCCTCAGAAGTGCAGCTCAGAAAGAAGTCTGAAGGGCTTGCATGTACTTTGTACATGATATGGGGGGGAGGGTCCCAAGCCCAACGAGTACAAGTTATTGAGTATAAGGTCCAAGTAACAGCTTCCTTAGAAATGGACCTCACATTACTCAGAATGGGGTATCAAGGGGCCAGGAATACATTCTGTATTCCACTTTCATCAAATTACTGTAAGCAACATTCAAGTGAAAGAGAGGAAGAAGAAGGAGAATGTGGTTGGTGGAAAGGGGTGGTTTCAAAGTTACTGCAAAGGGGAAAATCATGATCCTCAAAATCAACCTTGGCAATCCCCAAGGCGAGCGATTGGTTGACGGCCCAGCAAAGAGCTCCCCCACCCCTGGGGCAGGTGGTCTGTTCAGCTGAGCACTGGATGGAGCAGTTTGCTTGAATGCCAGGCTCACGCTGTACAAAAGGCACTAGGCTACAACAGGCACAACAAGATGCACACACAGTGAGACACTTCGGAATGAGACCAACGAAGAGCCTACAGGTTCACATCTCCCGTCTCTACCTCCCTCTGGGAAACACCCTTGAATGGAATGGAACCTCCACTGCCCATATGGTTAAGTTTCCATAGGCTGAGTGTGTGTATGAGGCCTTGCCAATGTACACAAACTTAAGGCCGTGCCCAGCCAGGGCTTACTCTTCCGGCACCCAGTTTCCGGTTATCTGCCAGGGAAGCCTGAGGGATGCTGGGTGAGAAGGACCTGGCAGCCAGGAGCCAGTGTATGAGGTCCTGCAAGCCTGCACAAGGCAGGAGGAAGTCACCTGTCCCAGCACGGGCAAATGCAGGGATTCTGGTGGGCATTTCACAATCCCCCTCTAGGATCTATGCAGAAATCATGCCCTGCAGGAGCAAGGGAGGTGTGAAGGTGTTGCAGCCAAGAGTGAAAGCAGTGACCATAAAAAACCAAGTTCAGCCCTCACAGGAACTCAGAGGCTTCACAGCTGTTTCCTGGCAACCAGGAGTGGATTCATCGAGGGGCCTGTTCTAAACTTGACTAAGGAAGGCCTCAGGTCCCCCGACCACACCTCGAAGACTTCCTAGGGTTCGAAAGCAAAGAGGTGGGTGCACTGTCTTAGTTCTGCCCAATTACAATCTCTCAGCTTCCACTCAGCGCTCTGTGCTCCCTTCACTGCCTAGGGGCACCGGTTGGATCCTGTCATTCCCTCTTTCTCAGACTCTTAGTCACTCAATAAATGTTTACTGAATATCTACTTCACACCACGCACCAGTTCAACAGTTTCCCTTCACGCTGAACAAAACCCAAAGCCACGTCTCTTCAGCTCATCATCGGTAACATTCCTCTCTCGCACACTAAGGCCTTTATTTGCTTTGTGCCAAGCCCGGTCCTGCCACAGTGCCCTTGCACTCACTGTCTCCCCCTCTCCTGCCTGCGACACCCTTCCTGCAGGTGGCTCCTTCCGTCACGTGTCTCAGTTCAAATGCCCCCCTCCGAAGTCTTCCCGAACCACCTCTCCAGACACCCTTTACCCCATGGCATGGTCTCCTTCCCAGCATTTACTGCTCTCTGAAATTGTCTCTATTATTTGCTTCTTAACGGCATTCTCCCTGACATCGGAAAAGCTCTGCAAGGACAGGGGCTATGCCCACCCTGCCCACTGTTGACAATGAGACACGGCAGGCCCTCCATCAGTGTCTGCCGAAGACACTGGCAGGGGAGTGTGGAGAAACCTACCCCCTGCTACCCACACCATGCCCGCGGCGCCTGCACTGCACCAGTCGGGAGCTGACGAGCCTCGGCGGACCACCACTGCACTTCTGAAGCGCTCTCCAATGGGCAGGGCCTCAGGGGCTTCGCATCAGGTCGCTGTTACTCCGGCTTGTACGTGGCCAATGTTAAGTGACTGACAACAGGGCTGGGATGTGATGCCGTGATGCCGCCAGAAGGCTGGTGGCCACCGGCACACTGCACCTCCCGTCGCCCAGTTCAGGGCAGGCTGGCAGGGGTGTCACTCTGGGGAGAGTCTCCCGCAGCAGTCTGGCCTGCCTCGGCCTCTCTCTTCTGACTGTGCCCGCGGCACTATCTTGGCAACGAAGAGACTCGGCACTGTTTCCACTGAAGCCACAGTCTGGGAAGACCCTGTGGTCTCCTCTACCCTCCAGGAAGACCCCCTGCTCTACCTGTAAAAGGCAACCTGTGGGAGGTCTGTCAGATGCCCCACACCCACTGCCTCCTATTCCCACCGACGGCCAGACAAGGATGGCTCCCTGGGGTACCAGAGGAACACCAGCCTGGACAGACGGCCTCCCCGCAGCCCGCTCCTTTCAGGGCGTCAGCCCCAACAGTGCTGCTGCTGCAAAGGGCCGAGGCTTTCAGGACCCAGGCTAGTGGCCCTGTTCACTTCCTCCCTCCGAACTCGCCCCCACCTGGGGGGGCCTCCTTGGCCACCCTCACTGGCAGGCACTCCAGCCGCACAGCCTTCTCAACAAAAGGGGGACACCGGCGCCCCCAAACCCTGCACTTCCGGAATCAGCCCCTCTGGGGACCTCGGGCCAGCCAATCCTCCCCCCGCCTCCTCAGGGTATTAACCATCCCAGGTCCAACGGTGGGACGCTGAGTCTGAAACGGGCCTTCGGGGGCGGGGGATCCGATCCTCGGGCCCCCTTAGGGGTGCAGAGCAGGGAACCCAGTCTCAACACAAGCGCTGCTTCTCTTGGCTTCTACCAGGGGCCGGACGGACTCCCCCTCCCCAGGGGGAGCCCCTCAGTTCCTGCCGCCCATCCCGGAGAAGCGGGGGCTTCCTCGCTGGTCTCCCTTCCCCAAGCAGCCACGCAGAAAGTCCCACCGCACTGGGCCCTTGGACCCCGCATGCGTATTTCCAATGTCCGGAGGAGTCTCCCTAAAACAGACCCTTCCAGGGCAAGATTCCCTCACCCGACGGAGGAGGGCATTTTTCTCCTCTAACAGAAACATCTCTGAAACCCTCACGGCTGCCAATTCGCCTGTTTTTCACCCAATATCGCAGGTTCCCAGCTCCCGCCCCACCGGAGCCTGCCTCCTAGCATCCGTGTCCTCAAACTGGGGCTGCTGACGCCGGGGTCATTCCACGACCGGCCGCGCCAGCCTGCCAGCACCCTAGGGAACCCGAGATCCTTTTCCCCCGCTCACCGATTGTGTGGAGACGCCCTGGATCCCCAGCCCCAAGGCTCCCCATCCTTTTCTGATTAAAATAGAGATTCCTTAAGGCTCCCCTTTCCAGATAAAAACAGACATTTCCTCAGCTAACCCCGTCCCCAGAACTAACGCTGGAGCCGTCCGCGCAACCAACCGGGGATCCTCTCAGCCATCCCTCAGGATCTCGTTGCCTCCTCCCATCCATCCTGGGGCTTCTCGAAGTCCCAGCCGAACGGACATCCTCAGGCTCCCCCCGCACCCGGACCCGCACCACCCAGTAAAAGACTTCCATCAGCTCTGGGGCGCCTCCTCCTCCTCCTCCTCTGGGGAGCCCATCGATCTCCCCCAAAGAGCCGCCGGCCCCGATCTCCTCAACAGTGCCTCTAGGCTCGCCACCATCCCGTCTAGGCCACTAAGTAGCGCCGCGGGGCCCGGCCCTTCCTCTCCGCGGGGCTCTCACGCCGCCCAAGGGAGCTTCTGGGCCTCGCCGCGCCGCCCACAGGCCCCTCAGGCCCCCGCCCGTGCTTCCGGCCGCAGCCTGCTCCTCCTCCCCACTTCAGGCCGGCAGGGTCGCCGCCGCGGAGCCCGGCGGACAGAGGCAGCGCCAAGGCCCCGGTCACGCTGCAAGGGCCTCTGCGAGTCCCCGACCCCCGGTCCGGGCCTGCCTTCCCTCAGCCCGCAGGGCCCGGCACCCCCGCTTACCAGAGCCCGTGGTGGCTGCCATCTTGCGTCGCTGTCGCTCGAAGGCCGGCCCCTTCTTCACCCCCCACCCGTTCCCGGGCCCTTCTGCGCAGGCGTGCGCGGACGCGCAGACGCCGCCGCTGACGCCCGCTCCGCAGACCACGCGACCCGACGCGGGGAAGAGGTTTTTTTTTTTTCTTCCTTCCTTGTTAGAGTGAGGAAGTATTTATGGGCGCGAGGGCCAGGCAACCTGCAAGTCCCTCCGAGCTCGGGTGTGAAGGAGGTATTGAGGTGCTTGGTGAGAGGGCAGGGGTGATCTGTCTTGGGAGGACGCAGTTGTGAAAGAAAAAGAAGGGAAGAAAGCTGTAAAAAAGCGTCTATTTCTCTTCGGGCATTTTTCTATCTGGTTAGATCCTCGCTACGTCTCTACCAGGTCGGGATTAAGGTGAAAAATGAAACTGAGAAGGGTTAAACGATTTGTCTAAAACTCAGCTGCTAAGTAAATGAGTCAGAATTTGAACCCAGGCCAGATGTTCTTGCTTCCTGAGTTGATACTTAGCCAGTGGAGGTTTGTCAGCGGCGCAGATAAATGGTTTGAAGGTATTAAGGTGGTAGGGAAACCATTTATTCATTCACTTATCAATTCATTTGTGCAAACAAATAATTAAACAAGCATCTACTATGTGCCAGGCACTGTGCTAGGTGCTGGGGATGGATATATATCCCTGAAGAAGCAAATTTCCACCCTTACTGGCTTGCATTCTAGTCAGAGACAGAGCAAGGAAAATAGGAAAAATACATAACTATGATAGGTTAGAGAATAAACCAGGAAAGGGGTGGCCGGGGGTGCTCAGAGAGACTCTTGAGGTGGTCACATTTCAAGGGACACCTGAATGATGAGAAGGAGGTCTGAATGATGAGGAGGTAGAGTGGAAACGGTTTGATTTCAGGCCCTGAGTGCATATTTCCTCCTTTACTGTAAATGGTCTGAGAGGCCCTTATATGGTTGTGCAAACAGGCGGTGAGAAGTGAAGGGACTGGTTCAAGGTCACACAGCTAAACACTGGCAGACGAAGGACTAGAACGTGCAGTAGAGAGGACCAAGGAAGCCGGAAGCCCTTGTACCCAGCACGTCCAATTCATCGCCTTGTTCTAACAGCAGCGCTTCCTGAGCATGTCTCAACTCCATCCACTCTTCCTACTCAGGTTAGGCCGCCCTTGTCTTCCACTCAAATGACCCCTGCAGCTTTTATTCCTGCCTTCATGGTCTGTCCTGTACATGGTAGCAGAGTCTGCTCAAAAGCCCTTCTGCTAAAACTTTCAGTGGTTCCCTATTCCCTGAGGATAAAAATACAAACTCCACAAATTAAGTGACCATAGAATTATCATGCACTAAGGACAATCATTAGAATGACAGGGACCCTAGTATAATCTTGTAGGGACAACAAGGAGAAACCAGGATTCTCCAGGGCCAACCAGGATGGGTGGCCGCCCTATCCACAACCCTGCACCTGGGGCCAGGGAGGTGTCTGAGGCACCAAATTTAAGAAAGCTTTCACTCTGAAGCCCCGGCTCTGCACTTGCACAACGCTGTGAGTGCCTCCCTAGAATCTGCACCCTGGGTGCTTCACTTCTCCCCCCCTCCGTGGCACCGCCTGCACCTCTTGAGACTTGCTGCATCGCTCCAGTTACACTGGCCCTTTTCAAGGCCTCTGGAACACGTTCTCTTCCCTCCTCAGGGCCTTGGACTGTGCTGTTCCTGCTCTTCAGTTCTCACAGCCACCATCATCCCGTGAATTTGACAGTCGAGGTCAAATTCAGCCGTCAAATTCAGCCATAATTGATTCTCAGTCATGTATCTCCTTCCCATCACTGGCCACACACAATTGTCTTGACATTATCCCATGTACCACATGATTCAAGTTTACCTTGAGAACAGAAAACATTTGCCCTGGACTTTGGGCCACTATATAGCAGCAGGTAGTAAATGGGGAAGGCTTTAGGCTTCTAAGGTGGACCTCACTCCGGAGTGTAATTTTCTGGGTTCGAGTCCTTCTTCACCGTTCACTTTGCTGTATCACTTCAGACAAGAGACTTGAACTTCTTCTGGCGTTGGTTTCCCTTTTTGAAAAGAAGGATGAACGAATCAACCCCCTAGGGTGGCTGTGTAGATAAAGATGCTTTGGCACACTGGGAAGAGGGGGCACTAAAAGAACTGATATTTACCAAGATATATCCAGCCTTTAATCCTCACAACTCAAGGTGGCAACTCCTAGGAATATCCCCATTTTAGAGATGAAGAAACCGAGTCTTTGAGCTAACAGATGGCGAAGTGAGGACTAGAACACAAGCCTCTGATCCACGATGCTCATAAATGTTTACTGGCACAGATGCCTTGGTTCTCGTGGGGAATTTCTGGCTAGCAAAATCGACAATAAAGCATATTCCCATGCAAAGAACCTCGCAGGAAGGAATAGATTAAGCAGAAGGGCCCGGGGCATGCTGGTTATTATAGTCCTGCGGTGTCGTGGAGCCTGTTGGGAGTTGTAGTTGCCTCTTGCTCACTCTCTCGGAGAGGCTCCGCCCCCTCCCCTGAGGTCACAGCCAGTCCCCATTGCAAGTTCCTCCTCCAGCGTGCGTGATCCAGCTCTCAGCGCTGCTTGAGTACGTAACTTCAGCTGATGCGGATTGGAGAGTCCGGTTTTATCGGGTTGTTGGGAAAGTTAAAATGGCTAAACAGAGCTAAAGAATTTAGAAAAGCGCTTGGCCCAGAGTGAGTGCTATATAAGTATTAGCTGCCGTTATATTATTTAATCCATATTGACCCTTGAAAAGTAGCTATTATCATTTCCATTTGTCAAATGAAGAAACCGAGGCTCTGAGGAGTTACATGGATTTCCCAGAGCCACATAGCAAGGAAGGAGTAAAATCAGGTTTAGAATTCACTTCTCTTAAACCTGGGGCACCTGCCTCTGTGGTGAGGGAGCTGGAGCTTGGAAAGGTTTTAAGTAAAACGTGGGCAGCTTTGTGTTTTTACCAAGTGCTTCCTGGCTGCTTCCAGGAGACTCAGTTGGGTAGCAGCAAGAGTGGAGATGGGGAATTCAGAGAGGTGCCTCGGACACCGATTGTCAGTCCAGGCACTACATCCCTTCCTGCTCACAGTAGCCGTTTTGTTTAGGAGGACAGAAGGTCCAGTGGCCAGGTGTGAGTCCAAGCCAGGACTGGGCCCTGCCATTTCCTTTTGCCATTGATCCTGTGGTGTGCCTGTGACCTAGTTATTTCTGGCCAATGAGTTGGGGAGGAGACATTTTTGGAAAGTTTCCCCCCCCCCCCCGATAATAGCCTTTTTTGTCCCCTTTCTTCCTATGATACAGCGATTTTCTCATGGCACACATAAACTAATTACTAAAATTCTGTGGTGCACCAAAACATACGTATTTTTTGCTTATCTGACAAAAGAGAAAAAAAAAGGTATAATTTTGATTCCTTTACACCAGACAGGAAAAGAGGTTAGTGCTCTTGACCAAATAGTCAGGTATTGCATGTTTTAAAAATTCTTGTGGCACACCAGTGTGCCTCTTGCAACACACTGGTTGAAAATCTCTGCTGTAATGAGGTTGTGATGGTTAGAGCTGTCATGGTTAGAAACCATGAGGCATGGCCCTAAGGCCAAAGAGCCGACACACCAAAGGTGACAGCACAGGAAGATGACAAGAGCTAGAACCTGGAAGAGGCACTTGAGCTGCTGAATGAACCCCGGGGCTGCCGACCTATAGGCTTCTTAAGACATTAGATAATAAGTGTCTCATTGCTTAAGTTGCTCTTTCTTTAATTTATTGATTTTAGAGAGAGAAACATCAATTTGTCGTTCCGCTGTGTATGCACTTGTTGGTTGATTCTTGTACGTGCGCTGACTGGGCACCCAACCCTTAACCTTGGTGTATCAGATGGCACCCTAACCGACTGAGCTACTCAGCCAGAGCAGGCTGCTCTTAAAGGTCAGTTTTGTTGTAGCCCAAAGTATGCCTAACAGTTACAGGAAGCTGGCATACGTGGGTGTAGACTGATCCACAGCGTTCACTCCAAAACACTTCTCAACAAGGTGGGAAAACTCGAGGGCAGTTTTGGAACCTCTGGGATATGAAAGGCACGAATAGTTTGAAAGAGCATATTCAAAATGTAAAAGATGCAATATACTTTACAAAATGCACCGTATTATTTTTTAGGGCAATGCATACTTCTCAAACTCTAATGTGCACAGAAGTCACTAGGAATCTCCTTACAATGCTGATTCTGGTCCCCTGGGGGGTGGGGATCTTGAGAGTCTGCGTTTCTAACAAGCTTCTAGCTTGTCGATGCTGACCTGCAGACCACACTTTGAGCAGCAGCACGGTTGTGACTGACGTTATATAATTTTGTTTGTATTTCCAAGTTATGGCTAAGAAAACCCCCCACATCATGCCGTAGCTTTTATAACACAAATTGCAGAAAGTAAAGCCGATGAACTGCTGAGAGGAGGTGGCATGGGTGACGGGAGATAGAGGGTAGAACCCCTGGGGAGGTGTCCGTGGTTGGTGGGGTGTGTGACACGTTTGCTAGTGGCATTTCATGGCACACACGTGGAGTTATGTCCCCCCAGGGTGTGTCTGAAGTATGGCATTGAGATACTTTATTTAATGTTTTATGCAGTTGCTACAATATACAACCAGCAAGGGATTGGAGTGGGTGGGTAGGGAGTCGTGGTACAGTTCATTCACTCACTCCTCCATTGCTGGGCATCTGGGTTGTTTCCATCGGCTTCCTCCCATACAATTTATTTCTGTAATGCCAGAGTTTTTGTGCCAGCTGTAACTTTTGTGGTTGGGGAAAAAGGAATAAAACCCAGAGATCTGGAGTGGGGGGAAAACAAAAAAAGGACGAGGTTCATACATTTATAAAGAGCCCTTGCAACTCATTAAGAAAAAAAGATGGGACCCCAAAGAAAGATGATAATCATAGCAAACAGTTATGGGGCATTTAGTATGTTCCAGAAACATAGTGTTTTGCTTGTATTTATTTAATCTTCACAACTACCCTGTAAGGTAGGTGCTGTTATTATCCCATCTTGCAGAGCAGGAAACTGAGACAGAACGGTTAGATAACTTGCCCAAAGTCACAAGCTTGTAAGTAGCAGAGCTGGGACTTGACCCCAAACTTTTAACCACTACTGTCCTGCCTCCCAAGGAAAATAGAAAGAGGACATCTACAGAGGAAGGAAATTAGGTAAGATACGCCACCTCATTTTACATATTATATTTCAATGATTCTAAAAGGCAAATTTTTACATTCAAACATCCGTGAAATCAGGATGCATCTTTATACTCAATGATATCTTAGATTCAATGAAATACAGTAAGAGAAATGCAAATTAAAACCACCTATCAGATTGGCAAGGAAGAAAACACTCGAGAACACACTGTGTTGGCAAGGGTGTGCGGAAACCGGCAGCCTCCGAAGTTGTGCGAGTTTAGATGGGCGCGGCCTCGGGGGAAGGCAGCAAATATGCCACGCGCTCTCAAAACCTAACACAAGCCCTTGACCCCGCCATTCTTCGGGACTGAGCCCTCGGGTCTGTGGGCCCTTATGGGCAAAGATGTCAGCTCCCTGGTGCACACAGCAGTGGCAGTTTGTTTTCCCCAAGACCGAAAACGACCCAACATCTGGTGAGATGAGTTTAAAAAGGCCGGTCCATCCTGAAGTTGGAATGCTACAGAGTAAGGAAGCGCGGATATCCCACGGCCTCCAACACACTGAGTGAGAAAAGGCACAGTGCAGAACTGTGTGTGTGCGATATTCTACCTACTTGGAGGAAATGGGGACAGATGTGCCTCTGTGCCTGTGCAAGGGACATGCCAGTGTCGAAACCATGGCCTCTGGGGAACCGGGGGCTTTGGGGGACATGAGTGGGGAGCAATTTATGCTTTGCTCCAGGCCAGGAGTTAGTTAAGTTTTTCTGTAAAGGGCCAGATGGTAAATATTTTGGGCTTTGCAGGCCATTTGGTCTCTTGACTGCTGTACCGAACAAGCAGTCAGATAAAGTGCAAGTGGATGGGTGTAGCCGTGTGTCAGTACAAGGTTACAATTCATACTGAAATTGGAATTTTACGTATTAGGAAATCTTTTTTCCCCCAACTTAAAAAACTGCTCGTGGACCAAAGAAGAACGGGTTGGGCCAATTTGGTGCACTGGCCGCAGTGAGCTGACCTCTCTGCTCTAGACCCTTTTGTATTGTTTAATTCTAATTCTTTACCTTATATATGCATTACTATTACAAAATAATGTATAAGAGGGGAACCTAACATTGTAGGATTATCAAAAGTGGGGGTGGTTAAAGTTGGGGGCACATGCCCCGGCCAGACCCCTCTAGGAAGTGGGCATAGAGGACGATGCACGACTTTCCCTTGAGCTAGAAATCCGTTTTCCCTGCGCTGCCACAGGCTCCACCCCACCACCAGATGGCAGCACAAACCCACCGAAAACCGGCCTTCACGCACCGGCTGGGAAGTCCAAGGCAGAAGTCAGCCCACACGACGTACCTGTTTTGTTTGCCCAGCCAGGGTATGTTTATTCGCCCAAGATATGTTAAAAAAATGCTGGTATGGAACCAGCATTTTGAAAGTCTGGATTTCCAGCTCCTCGTTAATCAGCTGATGTGAGTAGCAGCAGCCTTTGGGCCTGATGTCTCCAGGCCATCAGTGTCCGCTGCTGTTTCTTATCCTGCTGTGTGGCAGCTTCCTCACAGGGGACGTGTCTCATTGGCCACCTCCCCCCTGCCCCCTACGCCGGCCCCTCCACTGGGGCTGCAGGCGGGTGTTTGAGCACCATGGCTCTGGGGCAGATCAAGGCTCAGATTCCAGCCCTGCCACCTACCCGTTTTGTGACCTTGGGCATGGTACAGGACCTCTGTGCCTCAGTTTCGCCTTTTGCAAAAGGGGATCTAAGTGGATTTCCTCTGAGAGCTGCAGGGACTGCCTGAGGGGGCCCAGTACAGACAGCTCTCCCCCACCCCACTCTCACAGGCACTTACTGGCAATGCCCCATCTCACAAATGGCCCTCACACTCTCAGACCCGATGCACAGCACACCTTCTTCTGGTTTTGAAAGTATTTCCCAGCCCTGGGGACTCAAGAGCAGGGAGAACGTGTGTGAGGCCTGGCTCTGCCACACTAGGTGTGGGCAAGGCACTTCAGCTCTCTGGAGTGATGCTGGGTTTTTTGTTTGTTTTTGCTGGCTCAGGGGAACTAACACAGGTTGCTAGGACCTAGAAAACCTATCTTCCTAGCAGGACTGGGGATGGGAAACTGAGCCCTACAGCTCCAAGGCTGCCTATCTGGCCCCTCCAAAATGTTCGGATGTCTGCTCCTTCCCCTGCAGACTTTTTTTGATAACACCTTGATTTTTCTTTTGGGAACCATCCTTCTCTCCTCACATTCTGCGGCTTGGGAAGGGTCGATCCTGCTTCTGCAACTCCAGGTGGACATGTTTCAGCCCTGGCCAGTCACAACACTTTTCCACCAGTCTACCTCCCCCACCAGTGATTGGTTCAGGGATAGACACATGATCCCATCCAGGCCAATGAGAGGCTGCCCTAGGGCTTTTGCTATAACTGCTGGGAAAGGAGACTGTCCACTGAGATTGCTGAGCTGGTCCAATGTCAACTCGGAGAAAAACAAGAGCTAGTCAGAGACCAAGTTCTGATGAGTCATGTAGGCCCCTGAGTCCTGCCAAACCTTAAGTCAAAACCACCTCTGAATTTTTCAGTTATATGAACTTACAGAATTATTTTTGCTTGTTTTATATAACTTGAGTAGATGAATTCTAATACTTCTTTGTGGTCCCTTCAGTCACAAATCAAGTCTAGCAGTGGACAAACTTTAAGGAAAATGAAGTTGCGGGTCACATTTTTAAAAAAGTGCTTCATCTGTGACCTTTCTTTTTTGTCATTTCTCTGTCCTCAACAGACTTTTTCTTCTAATAATGGGGACACTCTAGCCCAGACTAGACATTGACTGTGATACCTGCAGTGTTCGCCACTGAATCCCAGTGCTGGGCACAAAGGAGGTGCCTTATGATTATTTGTTCAGTGAATAAATGAACAAGGTACTCACTTGTCGCAAGTGTCTCCCCACTCGCCGCAGCCTGTGAGGGTCTGTATAACAAGTCCCCACTTTTCCAACCCCACCTTCCCCTTGCTCACTTCAGTCCAATCACACTGTCACTTAAAAACCCCAAGCTTGTTCCAGCCTCAGGTCCTTTGCACTTGCTGTCCCTCGAGAGTCCTCTTTCCCCAGTTCTCACCCCAGCTGGCTCTATCTCCACCTCCAGGTCTCAGCTCAAATGTCACCTCCTCAGGCCCTCCTAGGCCACGCTGCCCCACTCTGCTTTTCCAGTGTGGTTCCATGCTGCTTGATTTTCTTTACAAATCAACATCTGAATGCCCATATGCATTTATGTATGTTTATTCTCCCTTTCCCCAGGGGGTCATCTCCACTGGGGTAAGTCCTTGTTGGTTTGTTCACTGCTGAGCCCCAGGGCCCAGGTCAGGGCCTGGTACACACTAGTTGCCAGTAAGCATTTGCTGAAGGAATGCGCTAATAGGGATCAGCCTTCATTACTCTATCATCGTGATATCTTGCAAAGGATCATTCCTTACCAAATCGCGAGTCCCCTCCAAGAGTCCCCTCCAAGTGTTCGGAGCAGATATCACCATTCATTAACTGTCTCAGGTGACAGGGCCTCCACCCTGAGCCCGGGGTTGCCGGGATGCTGGGAACAGGTTGGGGTGGCACCTCACCCTCCAGACTCCTTACCCCGCCTTCCCCAGCCAACCAGGAAACACGAGGCTGCTGAGGTTAAGTAGACTCTTGCTGCTTTGTTATAAATATATTATGTACATCCAAAACATGACATTAAAATATTACTCCGTGTTACAGAAAAGATATTAAGGCTTTCTATTATTTACATTAAACAAGCAAGCACCTTTAAAAAAAAAAACAAAACAAGAAAAGCCCCATTCTTCCTTCTCTGACTACCCCCGCTGGAGTGAGCGCTGAGTCCCATTACAAGTGATTAAGACCCACTGCAGGGGCTGGGCCCTGTGAAGTCATCCTTCATTCATTTAGAAACATCCGCTCTGGCTGGAACCATGTGGGCTGATGGGGGAGGGGGGTCCAGACTTGGGTAGGGGATTCTGGCCTCTTCTGGCCGCTCCCCCTCAGACCCTTGCTGCACTTTGCCATCTGTGAATGGACAGGCTGGGCCGGGGGTGTCCACCAAGGCCTTTCTTTGGGGTCAGTTTGCAGAGCTATGGCAGGGCAATGCTCCAGGGACACTCAGGTGTGCCTGGGGGCTCCTAGACCACTGCAGGCAGACAAAGAGGGACAAATAAGACAACTTAGTCACCCCAATGCCAGCCATGCTGAAGGGCTGCCCAGTGGGGCTAGGGGAGGTTGCAGTGTAGGGAGTGGGGGTGAGCTTTCCCTCTACCAAAAGGGCTCCTTTTTCTGCAGAGTCAGGCTTGGCAGATAGAGCAGCTCAGGTGGCTAGGGAGGGGCCAAGGAAAGAAAACGGGAGGGGAAAAAAAAGGAAATTAAAAATCAGTGGCTCAAGTATTCTGTGTCACAAAGGGTGGGCTGGGGGTGCCCAGGCCCAGCCCAGGAGGCATCCTCTCCACCTGGAGGGGCCAGCGCGAGGAAGGCTGGAATTTGGCAGATGGCTTCGGTTTGGGGAGGCTGGGGAAGGTTGGCAACAAGGCGGCAGGCTGGAGGAGTTATTTGATCTTCTGGGCCCATTTCATGTCATCTGCCCGAGGCTTCTCACCCGTCAGGCCCTGGATGAGGTCCTCTAGGCGGCGCCAGAAGCCCACCTTCTCCAGAGGGTAGTTGAGCCAGCCTGCAGTGGAAACAGAGCACCAGGGGGTTGAATGGCACAGCAGTAGTTGAGGGAATACAGGGAGAGAGCTGGTCCTGCCTGGGGCAGAAACTACAGGGAGTGGGTCTGCGGAGGAGAAGGGACAAGGAGTGATCAAAGAATCTGGGAGGGGGGCCACCCACCAATGGGCTCAGGGGCTGCTCAGACAAGCCTTCATACCCTCACTCATTCACTTTCTTACTGAGCATTTACTGTGTGCTGGTATGGTGGCTGTTTCTTATCACTTGGCTCAAATGCCACCTCTCCCAGGAAGCCTTCCCTGACCACCACTTAAACTGTACTCCATGCCTGTCACGCCCCCCTTTTATTTCTTTATAGCCTTTATGATAATGTAACTATTGTCATTAATTCAGCACTTTCCTGGTTTTTTAAATTGGCTTTTCTCCCCAACCCCCAACTAGAATGTTAGCTCTGAAGAGCAGAACCTCATGTTCTTTCACTGTTGATGCCCAAGTGCCTCAAATGGTGCCTAGCGCATAGTAGATGTTTAATACACATTGCTCACAATCTTATTTCCTATCTGTATTACAGTTTCCCATCCAAACCAGGCAGATACTATCAGTAGCCTCCTTTCCACATGAGAAGACTGAGACCTAGAAGGGTGCTTCCCAGTTAATAGGTGGCCAAACCAAGATGGGTCCCAGGCGTGGCTGAGCAGTTAACTGAACTCCTACACAGCCTAAATTCTAGCCCCTCCACCTGCTCTCAAAGACCATGACTTTAGGATGCGCAAAAAATATTTTTTGTGGCTCTTAGTTCTGCCTTCAGAAAAACAAAACAACCCCCTCAAAACAAAACCCCAGTAGCTTACTGGGTACCTACTATGTGCTAAGCACTTTGCACCTGCCCTGTGCCATTCACACCCTAGCCCTGCGAAGGTGGAATGTGCAGGAAGTGGCTGCAGCCCCATTTTGTGGACGAGAAACATGAGATTCGGAGAGGCCAGAGTCTTCTACAGGCACATGTGGAGGACATAACAGTTGAACCTGAGTTGGCCTGACCTGACAGCAGTTTATATACTTAACCTTGAGAGACACCCAGCTGGTCCTGGCAAACCTGCGCACCTGACCTCTCCGGCACCACCCCAGTACCAATGGCATATGTGCCTCCTCACTGTTCCTCAGCCAGACTCCAGGCATCTCTCTGCCTCAGGACATTTGTACTTGATGTTCCCTTTGCTGGGCCCGATCCTTCCCCACTTATCTGCAAGGTCCCTCCTGCATTTATTCCAGCTTTCTGACCTCCGTATATGAACAGCCACTCTCTGCCCTTCACCCTGCTTTGTTTTCCCCCCACAGGATTTCTCAAACCTGGACTTTGTCATCTTTCTTATCGCTTTGCCCCGGAGCCCTCCACTCCAGCCACACTGGCCTCCTTGCTGCCCTTCACACAAATCCGAGGGCCCCTGCCTCGGGGCCTCCGCACCCACTCACTGTCCCTGCTACCTACAGTGCTCTTCTTTCAGATCTGTGTGACTTTCTCCCTCAGCTCAAATGTCTCCTGCTCAGTGAGACCTTCCCTTGACTACCCTATTTAAAAGGCAAAGCTCCCCATTTCCTTCACAGCAGTTAGCACTATCAGATGTAGTACTTACTTACTGTCTGGAATATCCCCTATTAGAATGTAAATGCCTTGAAGGCAGGACTTTCGCTCAGTACTGTTTAGTGCTGTGTCTTATGTCCAGAGCAGTGCCTGGCACATAGTAGGTGCTTAATAAATATTTGCTAGGTAAATGGGTGGTTGGAATTATAACTCTATGAGGCGGGGAGGGTGGTTTCTGTCTTGTTTACAACTGTGTCCTTAGCACCTAAAAGAGTGCCTGGCACATAGTAGGTGCTCAATAAATGTGTTCTGAGAGAACATTCCTACAGGGCAAGGACTATATGACCTCCCACAGTGACATGTGCCCTTCTGACCCGGAGGATGGAGTGATCCTGAGGGGTAGGGGTGGCCTATTCCATGCCGCCCTACAGCCGCACCTGTGGTGATGCAGAAGTAGGTCTCGTGGGGAGAGACGTGGTGGATGCGGTGGTGCTTACGTGGCAGGATGACATGCCAGTCCTGCAGGAGGGTGACCCAGCGTGGCAGCCCAAAGTACGTGTGTGACCACTTGTGGATCTGGTTAGTGAAGGTGCAGAAGATGATCAGGCAGAAGATGAAGCATTCCCAGGGGTACCGCTGCTCCAGGGCTTCTGCAGGGTGGGGAGAGGGGGGTACCCACAGGGCCCACATAATTGTCACATGGGGTGGGGACTGACCACCAGCCTGGCCTTCACCACCTGCCCGGGGAAGCTCCCCTCCCAGGCTAGTACCCAAGTGCCAGCCTCCCACGTGGCCTCGGGCGGGCTCAGACTCCCCTCTGCTCAGTGAGCACAGGTGCTAGTTAAGGACATGGGCTCTGGGGTCGTAGCGCTGGGTTCGGGTCCCTGCCATGACGTTTCTTGGCTGACCCATGAGTCTGGGTCAGCAGCTGCCTCTTGATATCCTAGCTTCCTCATCAATAAAATGGGAGTAAGTCTGCACCTAGGTTCCCTAGAAACACAGCCTGAGACAAGGATTCGGGTGCATGTGATTTACCGGGGGGGGGGGGGGGGGGGGAGTGAGGGGAGTCCTCTCCTGAAAAACACCTGAGGGAGTGAGGGAAGCAGTACAGGGGCAGCACTAAGCACAGATGGGGTAGTGGGGTCTTGCCTTAGCCGGATCCTGGCGGGAGGCAGGGATGGATCTCCGGAGCGTTAATGGCTCCAGAGTCAGTCCCACTCAGAACTGAGGGGCTGGTCTTTTGTAGGCGTTTCTGTGACTGGCTTCGGGCTTACACCCAGGGGAGAGATGGGACCTGCCCTGGCACTTCTCAGAAGGGGCAGCTGGGAGACACTGCTCACAGCGGCCAGGGAGGGCCCCACCCTTTGGGAAGCGGATGTGGGTGGGACTCCACAGCTCCCACTGCCCATCACATGTACCCACGGGGGGTGTCTCTAAGGATCAACAGGGTGTCGAGTTGTTAGAACAAGAGCAGGAAAGGAAGGACTCATTCCCCACCTGACAGACAAGGTGCAGAGAGGTGAAGTGACCTGCTTTGGGACATGTTCCCTCTCTAAAATAGGTAGGGCAGAGATCTGAACCCGGGGCTGCTTGAGTTCACAGCTGATACTCTGTCCATTAAGCCGGCGCAGCAAAACCAGAAGCCCGCAGGGCCGGGCAGGGGATACAAATGAGCGAGGGGGCTGGGGGCAGGACAGCAGGGGGTGTGGGGGCTGTGGAGCACTGGGGATTGTGCGCCCCGTCTAAAGGCCACAGCCGCAGCTCCGCTCCAGCCCAGTGAAGAGGCCAAGTGTGAACAAGAACCCAGGGTGGCCAGGCTGAATTGTTTGAGAGAAGCTGGAAACAGAGCTTTATGTCAAACACCCCAATTTTACACGAAGGTAGCTAAAAATATTTTCATAGCCTTGTGAGGGGCCAACATGTACACAAGCCATGGGGGGCTCATGGGGGCAGGGAGGGGTGTTCGTCCCCGCTGCTCACCGGGGCTCTGGGTGCGGAACGTATAGGCCATGTTCAACAGGGGCAGCAGTGTCACCAGGCAGTTATCTCCATTGGTCTCGATGAAGTCATGACGCGTGATGGCCGTCGGGTCGATGTGGTGCTCCCGGAACGGTCGGATGAAAGCCTGGGTAGGACGGGGGTGAGAGTGGGCATGGCTCTGGCCAGTCAGCCCACAGTGGCCAGCCACCCCCTCCCCCCCCTCCCAGCCTGCACACACTTAATCCAAGCTCGCCTCCTTGGCTTTGAGATGCTGGAACATTCCATCATGCCACTGACAGAGATCACACCCAGCCTTCAGCGTCTAGGTCTAGTAGCTCTAGCAGAAGACAGGTCGAAATGACCTGGCTGGGACCTTGGGCTGTGAGGAGTCTTGGAGACAATCTCTGCCCTTCTTCCCCATCCCAAGACAGCTGAGGAGGCCCTCACAGTGACAGGCAGGACCTTTCATTTCTTCCCAGCATCTAAGTCCTTCCTTCTGGTAATCCGCTCCCCGTCTTCTCTTAGAATTATTCTGATGGGGTTAACCCCACCATTCCCTAGTTAAGAGTGAGCATGTGACTCCAGCTTGGCCCCTCAGAGCATTCCTTCCCTCTGGCCGCAGTGACTGGCCGAGGGATGGGCATGTGACCCACGCTGGGCCAATGGGAGTGAGCCATAGGATCTTAGCTCTAACTCTGGGAAAGGAAGTTCTCCTCCCACTGGGGGTGGCTGCTGAGCTGGGAGAATGAAATTCTAGGAAGATGGGAGCCAGCATGGCCACCTTACCAGGGGGAAAACTTACAAGAGGGTGAAGCCAACAGAGAGGAAGGCAGAGACAGACACTGAGAGAGACTGAAAAGATTATGTATGGTCTGTCTGTCCTGCAGGACCCAGCCATGCCTTAATTTTCAGGCTCTACTCCTGAAAGTTTTAGTACACGAATCAGTATCTTTGCCTGGTTAAGCCAGTTTGTATTGCATTTTCTATAACTTACAACCTAAAAGGTCTGACTGGTACAAGATCAAGTTCAATGAAAACAAATAAACAGACAAGTGAGGCACAGCAGGGCAGGCAAAGGAGAACAAGAAGTGGCCCTAAAGTCAAAGGGCTCTGGTGAGGTGGACACATATCAAAGCTCTCAAAAAAACTCCAGGGGAGTCCCGTTCTAGTCCCGGAAGAGGGGCATGTAGGTCAGGCTGGAAGGGCGGTTTCCATCTTTCAGATGGAGAGACAGAGGCTCAGACATCAGAGAGCCTGACCTCCTTCCAGAGGAGACTGGCTAGGCTGGGTCAAGATACGCACGCACCTTCCCCACGATGGGCAGCTCCACGGAACCCCACGTGTCGGCTCCCCAGTGCACCAGGCCAGACAAGAAGTCAGCAATGAGAGCCCCTGCAACTGTGCACAAGAACAGGGTGAGTGGTGGGCAAGGGGCACAGGGACACACGAGGGGCATCTCCCCACCTGCCCACCCCAAACCAGGGAGTCACGCATGCACTCAGTGGCTTGCTTGCTCTTTCACTCATTTGTTAGGGGAAAAGCTGTCCCTTCTCTACTTGGGATACTTTCATTTCTGTGAATGGAGCCTCAGGCATAATACTCCTGGCCTCCATCTGGATCTGTCCCTTTACTTGTTCTGCCCTAGGGGAGATGCAGGGACTGGAGGGAATAAACTGGGCTTGCTCAGATCAGCTCAACACTTCTCTATTAGGAACTGACTGTCCCCTGCTCTGACCCTCAAAAGCCCTTCGTAGGGAAGCCCACTCTGCTAGAGCATGGCCAGTGACTAGGTGGAATTGTCCTTCTAGAGTTCGGTGTCAGGAAAAGTACCTTAGCTGCAGATGGACACCATGCTCCCCAATCCTACCCAACTTTGATCAACAATCAATGTGATAATCTGGCATGTAGCAGCCTTTTCCTTGTCTTTGTTCCCAACTGGTTCAGAACTGGAGTGGGGTCCTTTTACAGGATTCAGTATGAGGGTTCAGTGTGACACAGAGGTCAAGAGCTGTTAGACCTGGACTTAAATTCCAGCTGTTGCTCACTAGCTGTGTGATGCTGGGCATGTTACTTAACCTCTCTGGGCCCAAGTTTCCTCTCAATAGATGGGAATGATGATGCTTAAAAAAAATAGCAGCTCCCATTTATTGAGCACTTTCTTAATGTCAGATGCAAGTGCTTTACATGCCTGAGTTCCATAAATTCTCATTACCTGTTAGAAGCTGGTCCCATTTTTATTCTCACTTTACAGAGAAGGAAACAGGTTTAGAGAACAGAAGTAACTAGACCAAGGGGGCATACAAGAAGCGGACCTGCCTCGGGGTCCAATTCTAACACAGCAGGATGCACCATCACCTTGTACACATGGGGGAACTGAGACAGAGAGGCGAGCACCTTCTAAAGTAACACCCCAGTGCCATCCCCCATCACACTGCCCTCTTGCCGCATCTCAGCCTTCTGGGTGCGTTCCCTTGCATGTCTCTGGGTCTTCGCATCTGCTTTTCCCTCTGCCTGGACCGTTCTTGCCCAAGATGTACCACAGCTCACTCCTTCACTTCCTCCAGGTCTTTATTCAAAGTCCTCCAGGAACACCTGATCTAAAATTGGACCCACTGCCACCTTCCAGCATTTGCCACCTCCTGTCTCCTTGGGCTTCATCTTCTTTCTTTACTGGGTCCCTCACAGGAATGTCAGGCCCACAAAGGCAGGGATTTTAGTCTTGCTAATGGCTGTATCCCTGTTCCTGGCATTAATCTGGGGCTCAGTAAATACTCATCGAACCAATTGATGTAAATACTAAGTACAGTGCTCGGTGCACAGTAAGTCCTTAATACGCATTGTAACTGTAACTTGGTCATGTAGTCCGTCAAACAGCCGTCTGTGGTGCGGGACCTGTGCGGTGCGCCACGCTCTAGGGCCAGACATGCCTCAGACCACGAGCTCCCTGTCTGGGGCAAAGTGACAGGAGGCGGGAAAAGCTATAAAACGTGGCAGGAAACAAACACAGTTTCCAGTGATGGTAAGTGTAGCCCACGCGACTTCAGGCAAGCTCTTTCCCTCCCCCTCCCCAGACTCTGTTTGTGTGACCTTGTTGTTCAAGGCCCAGCCATTTCAAGGTTCCCTGAGTTCTGCTAGGGCCCTCTGCCCCTTGATGACAAGAGGCCAGGGCACTGGGGCACTGTGAAGGCTGCTGAAAAGTCCCCAGGGGCCTCCCTAGAGAATGGGGGTTATGAGCGAGGGGGTAAGAGAGGGCATGCAAGCCACTATGGACAGGCAGTTCTGATGCTCGAGCCCATGTTAAGGGATAGCCGAGAATAAAGACTTCCTAGAGGCCCTGGGTCCTCCACCCTGTGGGTACAAAACAGGGAACAGATGGTGGGAGCAGGGGAGATGCAGCTCTGTGCAGGCACCTGCAAGTTCTTGGTGACAAGGACAGGTGGGCAGGTGAGGACAAGCACCACCTCCTGGAATGCGGAAGCTGAAGGATAAGCTGTAGGGTGACACTGCCCAAGTTGGGCCCTCTGGGCCTGTGTACCCAGGGCCCCACCCAGGGCTGGGCAGCCCTTCTCCCCAGTGACAATGCTGGGAGAATGGACTCAGGTAAGAGTGTGGGAAGCCAGGCAGGCAGAAGCCAACGGCTGTTACACTTGCTGTTCCCCCAGCTGTCTCCCCTAAAGTTCCCCGAGTGGCTGGCTCCTCCTCAGCCTTCTAGTTCAGGGCAAACATCACCCAAATCCCCCGGGGAAAGCCAGCTTCCCCCCTCGGTCAGGTGCTCCTGGTCACATCTCTGTGCTTAATTTATCTCGTGGCACTTGTCACCGCCTGAGATGGTGTCACATATTATCCCCACTTCTTGGGTGAGGAAAGGGGCTCTGAGAAGTTGATCTCCACCCCACCGTTCCATGGCGTGGAAGTGGCAGCCATAGGATGGGAAAAGGTGGGTCTCTCTGCCTCTAACACCAGCACCCTTTCATGCCCTGAAACTGTATCTCGGTAGGTCCAGGGGCGTTAACAGAGCTCCTACGGCACAGCACAGGGTGCTCTATACTCCCTACCTTGTGTCTACCGAGAGGGACAAGAGGTGAGGTAGCCAAGAGTTAAGGTGAATCTAGGTCCAGAATCGGGGGCCTCCTCTCTTGCTACCATATGGCTGCGTGACCCTCTGGGCCTCAGCATCTTCACTTGCACAGTAGGGGGTCAGCTGAGGGGCCTCTGGAGGCTCTGTCCCGGCCGCTCTGGCAATGCCTCTAAATGCTGCCCACACGCAAAGGCGGCCTCCCAGGGGGTGACCTGGTGCTTCCTAACTTTTCACCCCTCTTCCATGCAACCACTGATCTGCTTCTTATCCTAGATTGGTTTTGCTTATTCTAGAATGCCACTTAAATGGATTCATATAGTATGTGCTCTTTTGGGTCTAGCTTCCTTCACTAACATAATGCTTCTGGAGTCATCTGTGTAGCTGATGTAGCAGCAACTTCATCATTTATTGCTGAGCTGTATTCCGCAGTCCGGATGTACCACAGCGTGTCTATCCATTTCGCTGCTGGCCCTCTGGCTTGTTCTCAGGTAGGGCTGTTCTGACCCACCTTCCGTGAAAGCACTCATATACAGGCCTTCGTGTAGACAGATGCCCTCGTTTCCTTTGGGTAAAGATGTCAGCTATTTGTTTATTTAGTGTTTTTTTTTTTAAGATTTTATTTATTTATTTTTAGAGAGAGGGGAAGGAACAATGAAAGAGAGGGAGAGAAACATTGATGTGTGAGAGATACACCGACTGGCTGCCTCTCACACACCCCCTACTGGGGCCCTGGCCTGCAACCCAGGCACCTGCCCTGACTGGAAACGGAACAGGTGATTTCTTGGTTCACAGGCCGGCACTCAGTCCACTGAGCCACACCAGCCAGGGCTATTTAGTTTTTTTACTTGACATCTATTGGGCACTTCAGGTAGCAGGCCCTATGTCAGCACCTTAAATGTTTTATCTCTTTTAATACCTACACCACACCAAGGCCGGTCCTAAGCTGGTTACACATCTTATCTCCGTAGCTGCCCTAAGCATTTAATCCTTATAGAGGACAGAAATAGCAACAGAAACAATACAGATGGTCCCCGACTTACAACGGTTCAACCTATGGCTTTTCAACTTTAGGATAGCACGAAAGCAATACACATAATCGCATATGGTATTTAACAGCGTATTATAAAGTAAGCTTTGGGCGTTGATGTTGCCCAATGGTGGGCTAACGTTAAGTGTTCCAAGCATGTTCAAGGATGGCTAGGCTAAGCCATGGTGTTCAGTAGGTTAGTCGTATTAAATGCATTTTTGACTTCCAATATTTTACCAGGATATAACCCCATCCTAAATCAAAGAGCATCTGTACTAGAAGAATCGACGTTTGTGGTATTGGTTAACATGGGAGCACTTCCTGCCTGCCTGACCCATGCAGAAGGTGTTAAAAAGTGCATCATTGGGGGTCACAGCTCCCCACACCTTACATATGGGCTGTGCGCTCAGTGCCTTCCAGAGAGAGTGCAGGATGGAAGGGGCAGGGGGTAACTTTGCAGTGGAGGAAGCTGGCGAACGCTACCTGGGCAGGGGGTCACACTGACAGTACGCACCCTTGCTAGGATGTGATGAAAATGCCCCTTCCCCTCTGAGCTCTTCCTCTGCAAAACATGTAACTCAGTCTAAGGAGAGCACCACACTCCAGCACAGGGGCATGCAATGAAATGCCCGTCCTCCTCAGAACTGTCAAGGTCACCAAAAAATGTGAGGAACTGTCACAGCCAAGAGGAGCCTAAAGGGACACGACAACCAAACGTGATGGGGAGTCCTGAGTGGGACCCTGGAACAGGAAGAGGACATCAGGTAAAACCACGGCACAGTGGACACGCTGCAGGCTTTGGTTCATAATAATGCAACATAATAGTGTTCATAATACTGGAACACTAATTATAGTCGACACGCGATACTGATGCAAGATATAAGATGCTAATGACAGGTGAGACTGGGGGCAGGGGTGTATGGGAACTCTGTACTATCTACTCATTTTCTGTAAATCTGTTCCAAAACTAATGTCTGAAAAGTTGTGGATCACGTCACTTCATGCCTACTGGGATGGGCCCTACCCCATCCCGAGGGAGGAGGAAATGAGACTCGGGGGTGGGGACTGGCCAGGGCCGCACAGCGGCTGGACCATCAGGGCTCCGAGCGCCTGTGGTGAGGTGTTTGGGACGGCACTGAGCCCTCACGTCCGAGTGTGGGAATGCGGGTTTTAGTGGTACTCACTTCACCTAACTAAAATCGAGTTAATTAATAAGACGGGCGAGTGCAGGTCCCCAGGACGGCGAGTGTTCCCCAAAGGTAGCTATAGCTAGTAGTGTCAATATTGCTCCCCTCTCCGTGCCTCGGTGTTGTCAGTCTTGTCACCTGTTAAAGGACCAGCAGGTAAAGGACCCGGCCTTTTCAGGCTGCCGAGCAGGGAGAGGTGTTCGCTTGGATGGAGGTCAGGAACTATATTGGGAGAGAATGAGCTCTCCCCTCCTTCTGGGAGAAAATGGCTCTGGGATCCCTGGGCCCCAGGCTGTTTTTAGACTCCATGCCTGCGGCCTGAAGCTGCTTTCATGGGGACAGCGGTGGCAGAGGCGGGCACACAGAAGCTTCTTTGTCCCAGCCTGTGGCAGTGGCTGGCAGACGGCTCACCCTGGGGACTGCTTCAACCGGACTGCCTCAGGTCTGCAAGGCACTGAGGCGGGGCAGGGAATGGGGGATGACTTAGCTCCAGGCTACCCTGACTCACTGGGTGACCTGAGACAATCCATGAGCCTCTTGGGTGGGGGGCACCACTTCCTCACAGGTCATTCAGCGGGGACTTCTTTGTCCCTGCCCAACTCACGGCCTGTTGTGGAGCCTGAGACAGAGCGGACACTGCTGAGGGCTGGTCCACAGGGTCCTGGGCCAAACACTGGCTTTCTGCCCAGATCACATGGAGACACTCCACCTGACTGGTCACCAAAACTCCTACTCTCTCTTTCAAGGGCCAACTCACAAGCCCCACACCACCTTTGGAATAAAAACCCTGGCCTCCTCTCTATTCCCTGAAGCACTGGGCACACGCCAACCTCAGGGCCTTTGCACCTGCTGTTCCTGTTGCCTGGACCACCCCTCCCAGAGATGTCTGCCAGGTGCCCTCCCTTACCTCTACACAAATGTCACTCATACAGAGAAACCTCCCCTGACCTCTCCCATCTTCCCTGCCTACGCCCTTATTTTGATCACGTGGCATTGTGCCACCTGTCTGCATTTATTAACCGTGCGCCTTTTCACACTTCTGCCTCCCCTGATTTCAGAGGCCTTTGCAGAGGTCTTGGGACCTCTGGGGAAATAATGCTGGTGGGGGGTGGGTGCGTAGGCTGGCACCGTGCCCTGCCTCCTGCCTCCTGCGTGTTAACACACAAATCAGGCAGCTACTTAGACTGATTAGGGACTGTGTCAACACTGCTATCACGGGACTGTCTGCTCTTATCAGCCTGAAGGCAAAGGTAAGAGATTGGGAAGCTGGAATCAGATGTGCTGGCCTGTCTGCAGTGTCTTGAGCCCAAGGCTGGAAGCCGCCTGGTCCCAGCCATGGAAGGGACTGGTGACCTGCCTGGGATGTCCACTGTCCTGGTTCACACAACACACACTTAGGCCTGGAGGCTACTGATCCTTTGCCCCAGCTGGGCCTGCTGCCTACTGTCTCCTCCCAATGATAACGTGGAGAGCGGGGCAGGTCTGAAAGAAAATTTGACCCCAGGCTCTGCTGCTGCCTGGGCGGGGAGCGGGTGGGGCGGGCCACTCAGAGGACGGTGATCAGACCCTTCTTGCTAGGTTGCCACCAAGAGTTAAAAGTGCCCATCCTGGGGCCTGGCACACAGTAGGCGCTCAGGAAATATCCACAGACCACCGAGGCCCTGGCCCTGGTGAGTGGTATGCTGGATGGTGACCCCTCCCTACCTCTCGTCGGTCACTGGTCCTCTCAGCAGTTATGCACACCTACATTTTGCCCTCGCGTTAGCCCTAGGAGGCAGGTACTGTGAACAGTGTCACTTAAAATATGTGGAAAATGAGGCTCAGAGATGCAATGACACTTGCCCAAGGCCACACAGCCAAGACATGGTAGAGCTGGGACTGAACCCAGGTCTGCAGGGGCCTGCTCGTAACCACCCCAGATGGGGCAGTAGGCTCACACTGTCTGCATTACTGCCCTTGAATGAGAGGTTGGCAGTGGAGGCCCCTCTCACCCCTGGGCAGAGGGAGCACGTCTGGCTCCTGGGGGTGGGGCCCAGGCTCCCCAGCACAGGATGTGTTCATCCCCCTTCCCTCCAGCTGGCCTGGCTGGCCCCCTAGCACATGCCCCCCCCCTCCCCCCCAGACCCAGATGGCTTATTTAGCTGGCCTGAGCACCACTGGCTTAAGCGGCCAGAATGCTTTTAATGAGAGTGTGGGAGCTGAACACTAGGAATGGAGACAGTGAATTAAGAAGTATGTTGTGCTTCTGGTTTGAGATGTGACTCTGAGCCAGGCCCTTCTCTGAGCCTCAGCTTACTCATCTGAAAAATAATGCGGGTAACTGTAGTGTCTGCCTCCCAGGCTGTGATCGGTGAGGGCTGACTGGGGAAAACTACTCAGAAGGTACTAGTAAGTTGCAGGGTGCCCCTTTATTCATTAAGTATTTACCGCACACCTACTGTGTGTCAGGCCTTGTGCTTGGGGCTGGGGACATAGCAGGGAACAGAGAAAAATCTCTACTCTTAGGAAGCTGACATTTGAGTAGAGGAAACATATAATAAACAGAAAAGAAATATATTGTAAAAAAAATAGGGTGGGGGGATAGTGTATGACAGGGCTGCCATTTTTAGGGATAACTGGGGGTGGGCGACTCCCAGGGGAGGTGACCTCTGAGCAGAGAACTGCATGAGGTAGTGAGCTATGCAGGTATCTACAGGAAGTGTTCCGGGCACAGGGGAAAGCACGTGCAAAGGCCCTGGGTTAGGAGTGGGTCCAGCACAGGCACTGGTGAGTGAGGAGGCCAGTGTGGCGGGAACTGCGGGAGCCAGAGAAGAGTGGAGGGAGATGAGGTCTGAGGAGGACTGGGGGCGGGGCTGTGCTGAGGAGTTGGTGTTTCATTCAAAGTGTACAGAGGAGACAGGGGAGTGGCAAGACCTGACTGAGGTTCTAACAGGATCCCTCTGGCTGTGTGTGGAGAATGGAGGCGAAGGAGGAAGTGGGGAGACCAGGGAGGAGGCTCCTCCGAGAGCCCAGTAGGGAGAGGATGGTAGCTGAACCAGAGGGGGGCAGTGGAGGGAAAGAGTAACGGTTGGATTCTGGATACAGTTTGAAAACGGAGCCGAGAACATTAGCTGATGCTTTGGATGTGGAACGTGAAAGAGAGCAGCTGAGGATGACACCCAGGTTTTTGGCCCAAGGGACAGGAAAGACACAGATGCCACTGACTGAGATGAGAGGCGGAGTTCCCAGAGCACACACACCCACACATGTATACATGCATACAAGTTGCTATCAGAGAGAGGGGCACAGACTCGAGGTGCGTCCCTGGCCCCCGTGGAAACAGGGGCAGGGGGCAGAGCCACAGGCACTCACCGACACCCAGCATTACGAGGGGCGTGTGCTCCCAGCGGGCCAGCAGCAGGAGGTGGACCAAGTTGTAGGCCACGAGGCTGAAGCACAGGACCACGCAGCACCACTCCTGGAAGCGCTTGCCTGCGGGGAGAGAAAGGAGAGGTGAGTGTATAGGGCAGCTTCTAATTCTCAAACACAGCCAGAAATCAGGACGTGGGAGTGAAATCTCTTTAAATGTTGCCACGTATTTTTAATAAGCACACGAGCCTGCACAAGCTGGGACTCAGTGCAGCTTTGTGTGAGGTGTCAAACCACTGAAATAACTTGTGTCCATGGCCTGGGGATCAGCCAAATGAATGTGGTCCACAGTATCTCTGTAGCTAGGAAAAAGCCAGGGTGTGCATATGTTAGCATATCCAGGACATATTGGTAAGTGCAAAGAGCAGCCATTTATGCAAAAAACAAACCAAAAAACCCCACGTGGGTGACACAGAATGTGTGACAAGGCCCCTAAGAAAATTGTTTTCCCAGGCAGCCGGTCCCAAGGGCATGAAAGACCCTTAATGATAATAATTTTCTTATTGTTAGTGTTTGGATCTACTGAGCAGTTACTGTGTGCCAGGAGCCAGCTGAGGTGATGCTATTTTGCAAATGAGACATGTGAGAATCACAGTGGTTCCAAGGAAGCAACCCAGGGCCACCCAGCTAGTCTGCTACAGACCAGGACCCTGGGGCCAGAGGGTCTGGCTCCTGAGACCCTGCTTTTACCTGACCTGCTGTCCTTGGTCCCTCCCTATCACCCTTATGGCCTTGGCCACATTCTGGGACGGGAGCACCTTAAACAACAAGGCCAGGCAGGCCCCTGTGAGTGATTAACCACCAAAGGGGCCAGGGCATGTAAGGATGTTTCCTCCACACACACACACACACACACAAAAAAAAAAAACCAAAGAAAAAAGAAAGATTCCTCCTGCATCCGTCCTCTACTCTCTTTAGTGCTTTCTATGTGCTGTTTCCTTCACCACTCTGCATCAGGCTGACTTTGGCACTGCCCTTGAAAATCTTGACCTGGGACCTCTGCCTCCAGGAAGCCATCCACGATTCCTCCTCTGACCTCCGGGCTCCCCCATCATGGGGTCCATCACATGGGACTGTCACTACTTGTATAACGTCCGCCTTCCCCTACCCCAGTGTGAATTCAGGAGGCCTAGGACTGTGTCTGGTTTGCTCACCAGGCCCCTGGCACACAGTAGGTGCTCAATAAATGCTTGTGGAATAAAATTCCCAATGATGATCCTAAGGGACAAACTGCCAGGCTTTATCTCTGGGCGTCACACCCCCAAGCACTTGAGAAGAAAACACGTCATTGTTCCTGGTAGGGAAAGAGGCTCAGAGAGGGAGAAGGGGCCTCGTCCCGGCAACACAACAGCAAGCTGTGCCCGGAGCCAGACTCCAAATAGCGGCCCTCTCCTGGCCCCGAGAAAAGACCGAGACTCAGAGTGGGGAAGGGACATTTCCAGGGTCTCATTCCCTTGGTCCCTTCTCACATGGATGAAGACACTGAAGTAGCAAGGACTCCAATAGGGGTCACAGAGCAGCAGAAGAGGGCCCAGAACTCCTCTCTTCCTGCTTTGCAGTTGTTTCCTGTGGGCTGTGCATACCCCAGCAGCCCCCCAGCTAAGGTCACTGTGATCTGGCTCCACAGGGCCTTCCCCGTCTGGTTCCTCTTTGTGGCCCAGGCCTGGGGCTCAGAAGCAGGAAGCCTGGGGAGGGGAGTCAGCGGGGGGTAAGAGACAGGTGATTCCGCAATGCCAGTAATAATGGATGACACCCACTGAGGCCTACCACAGCTGGGGTGCCGGGGTTACCCCGCATTGGAGATGCCACGGACCCACAACCTCTGGCATATTTTGTTCTCAGGTAAAAAAAAAAAAAAAAAAAAAAATTAGCTACATACACACAGTCACATAAAATTCTATTTCCTGTTTCCCTTGAGAACACAGGACTGGCCACTCTAGGGCCTGAGCAGCAGTGGCTGCTCCCATCAGAAGGGAGCAAGAGCTCCCAGTTCACCTTGGTCCCCTCCACTACTGGTGGCCTCATACTGGGTGGCTCCTTTGGTGGCAGTCCGGGCCAGGTCCCTGCAGTTATCCAAGTTTTTAAGCCCGAGGCACAGTCTCTCATTCAATTCTCAGTCCTTCCAGGTAGGAACTGTGTGACCCCAATTCCCAGATGAGGAAACTGAGGTTCAGTGGGTAAAAATGAAGAGGTGGGATTTAAAAAAAAAATCCTGAACTCACAGATGGGAGACACAATATCCTGGATGTTCAGGGCTGCCCGAATTCCAAACATTGATCAGCTCTCCCCCATGCCATGGAGAATGTCCCTGAAATCTGAATATACGAGGTCTGCCCAGAAGGCATCCAGCCATATAATATGAAAAAGAGACATTTACTGAACAAGATACAAGAAACACTATTTGTAGCACAATGACGCCTCAGTCCCTTTCAAAGCAGGCACCTTCGGACCTCACACAGTTCTCCCATTCACCATTAGCTGCCCCACTGTATTTTCCTGAATCTCATCAAAGGTCTGAAATCTCTTCCCTTTCAAAGGTGATTTTAGTTTTGGGAAAAGCCAGAAGTTGCAGGGCGCCAAATCTGGGCTGTAGTGGGGCTGAGTCACCCGGGTGATTTGATGTTTCTCCAAAAAACTCTGCACAAGACGTGATGCATGAGCGGATGTGTTGTGATGAAGCTGCCAATCACCAGTTGCCCATAGCTGCAGCCTTCTGAATCATCCAAATAGTTTCCACAGAGGAAATGTTCAAGCTTAATGCAAAATCTGATGCAGATTCATTGCTCTACTAGCTAAGTCATTTTGAATGTGATGGCCACACAGTACACATGCTCACTCAACAGCATCTACTGTCCCCACTGACTAGTACAGTGAAGTCGTCATTGTTCATGCATGCGCATTCCAGTCCACTCTGCTCGGCTGTCAGGCTACATTGATGTCATGTAAACTGTTCTTGTTATATTAACAATGGCTGGACTTTCTCTGGACAGACCTTGTATTCCCATCTAAACTCTCTTTGGCCCTGGCATCTGGATTCTTTTTCAGACCAAAGGCCTCAATTTTGACCTATAAAATGTATCTGCAATAATGAATGGCCTTCATTAAGTGCCTCCTACCTGCCAGGTACAATGCTAGGAGTAACCTCAGCTGACCCTCACCATACACCGTGGACCTCTGCCCCCACCCTTCAGAGGAAGTGACTAGGCCTGGAAAGATGAAGTGACTCGTCCAAAGTCAGCTGAGAGTCGCCTAAGTCGCATCAGGGACAGTCAGCCCAGCAGGGCCTGCATGGTCATGTGGTCTAAATGCTCTCACTCTACAGACTGGTAGACTGGAGGCTGGGGAGGAGAAGGGCTTTGCTAGGACACAAGAGCTCGGGCTGCCCCTGGCAGAGAGCTGGGGCCTTGCTTTCTTGAGCCACCCCTGGCCTGGCCATGGCCCATGATCTGAGCTGCTCATAGCAGTGACTACCGGTTGGCTTGGGGAGGGGCCGGATTGTGTGTGGTGGTTGTGGAGGGCTGTGAGGTTCAGGGGAGGCCAGGAGCCAGGCCTCGGCCCACTCTGCTTTCCTGGGGGCAGGCTGCAGCCAGAGGCTTGGCACCAGGCCCAAATCTTCTAATTCAGTCAGACAAGCTCTGAATAACCTGTACTTCTGATGGCCTTGGGCCTCTTGGAGACCCTTGGCCTCAGGAACGTGTAGATAGGAGGTAGGTAGGGAGAAGGCAGGGAACAGAGAGACAGAGAGACTGGTATGAGAGAGAACAGGGATCGAGACACAGAGATGAGAAACAGAGGCAGAAGAGAAAAGCAGACAGACGGGGAGAGTAGAGGGAGACATAATAAAAGAGAAACAGCATGGCCAGAGGGAAGGAGAGACAAAGAAATGGAGAAAGAACAGACTGAGGGAGGCAGAGAGAAAGCTGGGTCCAGAGTGTGGCAGGGACCAGGCCTGGCCAGGGAAGGGGCCCAAGCCTCTGTCCTCTGGCTTCAGTCAGGCCCATTTGGGGGACTGAACCCAGGCTCAGCTCTGGGACTACAGGCCAGGACTTCCGCTCAGTGCCCCGACCCCCTCTACCTCTCCACTAACCCAGTACTAATCCGTGTTCTCCAGGGTGGGGGGTATCTGTAGTTAGCCGGGGGCAGGTGAACAGCTTATTCTAGATACCCCTCAGGATCCACCGCTGGAGCCCAGGGCCCCTGAAGAACTGGCATACCCATAGGCAGGCCTCAGCGGACACCTGCCTCACCTGTTGGCTTGCCCAGGAGGCCAGAAGAGGCCTGCCACGCCTGCCAGGCCCTTTGCAAATCCTGGCACCCGGCACAGGGCAACTGCTGCTATGAAACCCAAATCCAGAGTGGGGCAGACAATGGGACTCTCTGGCTCCTGGCGCCAGCAGGGCTCCTGGTCCAGACACTTGGGGCCCATGGGACTGGGCTGAGGCTCCCTCTGCCCCAGGCCTCGCTGATCAGATGACTCACCCAGCTCCCAGCAGACACGAGGCCCACTCTCTCTGCTCCGCTGACCTGGAACATTTGTCCCCTGCCCGCACGCCCACCTTGGGCTGGCTCACTCCCACAGTGAAGACTAAGAACACGGAACCTAGAGTGCCCGCCACCAGAGTTCTGGTCCTGGCACTGCTAACTGGCTGTGTGATCGTGGGCAGGTCACCATTCTTTGCTAAGCCTCAGGAAATGTCGTCAAGGTGGAGGGGGTACTTGCAAAGCGCTCGCCCTTGAGGAAAACCAAATGGATGCAATACCTGGCCTAGCCAACTTCCCCTCTGGTGAGGACAGGTCCAAGCCCAAACCAGGTAGGACAAGTGTAGGAAGAAGCAAGACGTTCTTCTCCATGAGGAGGCTACAGGGGGAGGGAGGGGGGTGGCGGGAGATCTCAGCTTCCTTTCCTATAAATGGAGTCAATGCCAAGGTGCTCCTCGGACAACTGTAGTGCGGAGGACATGAGAGCATGTGAAGAAAATGCCCAGCACATGGCAGGGCTCAATAAATTTCCTCTGCCTTGTTATTGCTGCCACCTGTCACAGTGCCAACCCACCACTGGCCCAGGAATCTCAAGACTCTAGTCCTGCCCAGACTGGTGTGGTTCAGTGGGTTGGGCATCATTCCACGGAACTAAAGGTCACTGGTTCGATTCCCAGTCAGGGAACATACCAGGGTTGTAGGCCAGGTCCCCAGTTAGGGGTATGCAAGAGGCAACCGATCGATGTTTCTCTTGCACATTGTTATTTCTCTTCTGCTCTTTCTCCTTCACTTCCCCTCTCTCTAAAATAAATAAATAAATAAAATCTTAAAAGAAAAAGAATCTACTCCTGCAACCCAGAACCAATTCCTGCTCTCCCTTCACTCACTCTGCTCCAGCCCACAAGCTTCCTTGCTGTTCTGCAGACACTTCAGGTATGCTCCTACCTCAGGGCCTTTGCACTTGCTGTGTCCCTGGTCTGGACTAATCCTTCCTCAAATATCTTCATGCCTCCCTCTCTTCAGGTCTCTGTTCAAATGTCACCTGCTCAGAGAGGCCTTAACTGTCTCCTCTAAAATGCCACCCCCCCCCCCAATATTTCATTTCCCCTTTTTCTGTCTATATATTTGTCCTACTGGGCAAGCGAGGTATTTCACCTCTGTATTGGACTTACTAAAATGCCAGTCCCATTTTTTCCTGTCTCGTTCATCACTTTGCCACCAGGATCTAGAACAGGGATTAGGACAAAGTTGCTTAATATGTAGTGAGCCTGGTTGCTCATTTTATAGGTCAGGCCCAGAGAGGTTAAGGTATTTCCTCAAGGCCACACAGGAAAGGCAGAGACGGAAAAGCCTATGAAATTTGGAAAAGCTAGTGTGGCCAGTTGCCTCCCTCCACTCCTCACACCTCAGCTAACCGGGAGGTGTTAGACCTGGACTACAGGTTTGGGAGACCAGGACGCTGTCTGTAGCCTCAGATCCCAGCATGGCTATTCTTCAGAGAGTGAGGGGCCCTTGGGGAGCCCAGAACTAGACGAAGATGCCATCATGGTGAAATGGGGAGATGGGGTCCTTAGGGGAGACTCGAAATGCTCAGGTATGATTTGGCTGAAAGCAGGTAGAGGTTACTACAGTGGGCAGGGCTGGGCAGCAAAGGAGGAGGCCTTTGAATCCTTACCCTCAATTCTCAGGTGCTGAGTCTGAAGACCAGAGAAGTGAAGCAGCTTACTCCAAGATTCACAGGAAAGGGCAGACTACTGGGTTAGCATAGGGAGCACCTATTGGATGCCAGGCACTGTATCGAAGCGGATGATCTCATTTCCTATTCCCAATGGCACCAAAGAACAAATAAGATTTACCTTGTACCCATATTAGAGGTGAGGAAACTGAGGCTTAAAAGAGGGAAAATGGCACCCTGGCTGGTGTGGCTCCGTGGACTGAGCACCAGCCTGTGAACTGAAAGGTTGCTGGTTCAATTCCCAGTCAGGGCACATGGCTGGGTTGCAGGCCAGGTCCCCAGCTGGGGGTGTGAAAGAGGCAACCAATCTATGTTTCTCCTCTCTCTAAAAAATAAATAAAATCTCAAAAAAAAAAAAAGAGAGAGAGAGAGAGAGAGAGAGAGAGAAGGAAAATGGCTTGGTCCAGGTCACACGCCTAGGTAGCAGAGTCAGGATGCCAAGCCCAGGCTGCCCCAGGAAGTGCAGGAGTTAGTCCATAGGCTGGGTGTTTTGGGAAAAGGCTGAAGAAGCCATGACAGCATGGGCCAGGTGCCTAAGTCAGGTCAGAAAAAAAATCACAGCCAGAGTATGGAATTACAGGTCCAGAAAGGTCTCTGGTGATCCTCCATGAGAATGCAGATGGCCCCGTTATGGCAGAGAGAGTATGCAAAGCCAGGCCAGTCAAGCCAGAGGTGGTAGTGGACCTGTGCCCACCCCAGGCTAGGGCCGTGCACAGTGGCAACCGTTAAGATGTCAGAATGTCTGACAGACAGACAAAGCTTGGTGTGATGACCATGTTCAGCAGAGCCTCTGACAGCTTCCAGTCACCTGACTCTGGAGTCCTCAAAGGCACTTCCTTAAGGCCTGGGGACACTTGGCCTTCTTGGGGCCAGGCAACGAGATTCCTGGGGCTCAGGAGGAAGTCAGAGAAGGGGTTGGGGGTTGGTGTTTGCCAGAGCACAAAAGGTAGGCACGGTGGTAAGAAGCTATGGGCTTTGGCCTGAGGGCAGAATGGGAGCAAGGGTCTCTAAGTTGTGGTCTGGTCTGGGGAGGATGGGGACTCCACATCTAAGTCCCAATGGAGGGGCTAATATATCCACACGGGTAAGGGGCAAGGGGTAGAGTTATGGCTTGTGTTGGGAGGAGTTTAACCTGGAGGATTTGTAATGCCCTCCCAATTGGGAATTCCGGAATACTAAGTGAGGGGCTGAGGGCTCACTGCAGGGAGTTGTTGTGGGGGTGGGGTGAGGAGAGTGATGGAGGGGAGGGATGGAATGGTAGTTTGTAGTTTCAGCCTCTGAAACGAACTAGGATGGAGGCTTGGGGGAAGGGCATCTGGAACTCTGGGTAGCTGGAGGCCCCTGAATTGGGGTGCTAGATTTAGGGGTTGAGGTCACTGTTTCCAGCCCAAGGCCGTAGGATGTGTATTCCGAATCTGGGGAACCCGGGATGGGGTGTGACTTTTAGGGGGCCCGAGCGGTGCATGTAGCTGAGGAGCGCCCTCCTGCCTGTAATGGGTTCTGGGGTTGGGGGGGGTCCCTAAGTCCAACAGCGCTCTTTGCAACCGCGGGTGCCCCGGGGCTAGGATCCAAATCTGGGAGTGCGATGGGAGCTCTTTTGTAGTCCCCGGAACTGATATTGCAGTTCCTTTATATGGGGAGTCTTGGCATCCAGAAATCCCAGGGGCTGGGTATCTGGCTCGGGCTTGGAGTGGCGCTGGGATGGGGTCCCCAAACTTGGGGGCACTATTTGCAAACAGAAGCCGAGGCCGGAGTTCTACATCAGGGCCTGGGGCTGGGGTTCCGATCTGAGAACCCGGGGTCGCTGTCCGCAGCCCGGGCTGGAGACTGCAGGCCCGGGGGAAGGTTGGGGGGGGGGGGCGCAATGGTCCTACCTGGCGAGTAGAGAGCGGCCAGCTCGCGGGCCCCGGCGTGCTGCGCGCCCCAGCGCCGGCAATACGTTGCTTCGTCCTCGTCCAGCTCCGGCTGCTGGCCCGCCCAGTCCTCGGTGCCCGCCATGGCCACTGGCCCGGCCCCGCGGGTGCGCTCTGCTGGGAGCGGCGGCAGCGGCTGCAGGGCCGCGGGACCGCGGCGCTATCACGCCGCCCAATGACCGCCCAGCGCCGGGGGTGGCGGCGGCGCCGCCGGGGGCCTC